>NC_073705.1:31743527-32993527 GCF_023634085.1 Falco cherrug | reverse complement strand
TCTGCTGGAGAAGGGGAATTTAAATTCCTCGCAGGAGGTGCCACCTCAGCCATTGTTTCCTTAGAGCCCTCTTGGTCAGAAGCACCCCTCTCTGTTTTCCTCCATTTAGCTCTTCGATTTTGGAACCACACCTGGAGCAGGAGAGCAATCCAGGCTGAATACCATGTCTAGCCAAATGCGAAGCAAGGAAATTGTAAATTGTTACTTTGCTGAAATCAGTCAGTTAGAAACTTGGCTAAAACTTCCTCTTCTTCTGTGTCACCATTGTTATTCTAGTTGAGCCTTAGGATTACATTTGTATCTGGAATATTTCTGTGTCTGGAAAACAAGCCAAGAATGTCTAAAGTTTTTTTATTAAAAAGTAATAATAAAAAAGAGTTTTAATGTTATTGTGCCAGTTAGCAAAATATTTTAATGTGGCCTTGCCTTTATGCATACATTGAATTCTCAATGATTTCTATGTTTTCACATGTCTAAAAGCCTCTATTATAGAGATGGACTTAAATACATATCTAAGCACTCTGATGAAACTTTATAAAAGTCTTTAAGTGAGCTGCTGCTAGAATCAGAGAGGTCAGAAATGAAAAGGTATGTATTAGGCCATCTTGTCCAGCCCGTTTCCTGGAGAGGACTGATACTTGCTCTTTTTCCTCCAACATATTTTTCCAGTCTGCATTTAGAAAACTCAAAAGGTGGTAGATACTAATTTCAGAAGATCATTCTGCACTTTAATAAACACCAGTTTCCAAAACTTATTTCTTTCCTGTAATGCAATACACGTATTCAGGTTCTTGATTTTATCCCCTGACTTTCAGTCCAAACACTTTTTTTTTTCCCCCTTTTCCCTTGGAGCAGATGCTCTGAAAGCACCTTACTTGAGGTGGAAAATGCCAAGCCTCTCTTGAGGTCAGGAAATCCACATTTTAATACATGACTTCAAGTATAGGCGAGATTGTTATTATTATTATTGTTCTCCTCCTACAACTCCATTTTAGTTAGCTGCCTTTTAATTGCGTGTATCAGCAAACGTTGAATAATGATTTTATCTATATTCTAAATTTAGAGCAGTTAAATGCAAAGCAAAATGCAGACACTTTCTTGTGTCTTAATTGAATGAAGGTCACAGCTATAACAACATTTAATTGAGCTATTTTTCATTATCATATTTTAATGACTTTGCACTGACAGTTCGCCTGCTTCTGAGGAAAGAGCATGATGAAGTCGTTTATTTCCCTATTTAGTTATTGTTTGACAACATCATCTTCGATTAAGACTCTGCTTTATAGCACATTAATCATATTTGAATGAGCAAGGGGTATAAATGTAAACATATCTCCCATCCTCTGTGTTTCCCCATGTCCCTGCATGAAAGCAGGCTAAACAAATGCTTGCATCTATTGTCTGTTTGCATAATAGCCAACAACAAGGCTAAACACCAGTCCTCAGCAATCTAATTGTCACCACCCCTATCTCACCCTTGCACCTTTCAGGAAGAAGTTATGATCTTCCACTTCTGAATGCTCAATAATTGTCCCATTTATCTCAATTTGCAGTTCAGTCTTTAGGCACCAATAGCCAAAATGGCATTTTTTATTATTTTTTTTAAGCCAGTACCTACAATGCAGTGGCAAAAGGAGATTTTCATTTCCAAATAATAATCAGTTTAATTTGCCCGCATATGACCAATGATTCATGTTCAGATTTAATAATCAGGATCGCATAATCTGATTATAGGAGAAATAATTTGTTTACAATCCCCAATTTACTGCGGTGAATTCCATTATCTCTCTTCAGCCATTGGGTTTTAAGAGATACTAACATGACCCTAGGGAACAAAAGGCAAGCTATTATATTTCCTACAATTAGATCTTTGCATAGTTTTAACCCCAAGCACCCAAATAAAAAAAAATACAAAAACAGCATGAAGAAAAGCCCCATAAATAAAATGAGTATATAATTGTGTTCAAAAAATGGTTTGCAACTCTGCGGTGGATGCCTGCAGAGTTATAGGGATCCATCTCTGACAACTGCAGGGCTGCTGTTCTTAGCAGAGCTTGTTGACAAAAGTTAATCGCTGGATATGAAAAAACCACACCTGGATTAAAAAAAAAAGGGTGGGGGGCGGGAATGGAGAAGGAAGGAAGAAAGGAAGGGGTGGAAAAGAGCAGGGATGGAAAGAGGGTAATCGTGGCCAATGGTATTTACTGGCTATATCAATGGTGTGAGAAATCGCTCTGCAGGCTCCTCAGCTGTCTCAGTGTTTAGAAAGAGGGCGAAAGGGAGAAAAGTTGAAGAGGTGCAGATTTCTTCCTGGCAGCTGGGCTCCCTGCAGTTGACTAACCCCATTGCTCGACAGTGGTCATAGTTGCTTTGGAGAATCACGTCTCAGCTCTTTTCTCCACACACACCCCCTCCAAAAGCAAGGAAATGGATGTGCATTGATGTAATTTAGTACCTTGGAGACGCGGACAAATTAGTGTAGAACATTATCACTAGTTAATTATGAATGACCGATTAATCAACCTAATCTAATATTCCACATTATGTTGATGTTATTAAAGTGCATCATGAAAATGACAGATCGTCTTCATTTGCGTTCTTTGGCCAAATGTGCACTCTGCAGTCATGATGTCAAAAAAAAAAAAAAAAAAGTTTGCCAGTTTGAATACCCTAGAGTTAAATAATTGCCCAGAATGTTTACCTGCACCCTGGCTTCCGTGAGGTTGATTTTCATGGCCAGCTCTTCCCTAGTGAACACATCGGGGTAGTGGGTTTGAGCAAAAACGGCTTCCAGTGCCTCGAGCTGGTGGAGGGGAGGAGAGCAAACATCTGTCAGGGGCCGGGCACGGCCCCGGCAGGGAGCAACCCCCTCGGGGGGCGTCTGTCCGGCTGCCCCGGGGAGTTTCTGCCAGCGATGCGGGGAGCGGGGCCGCCCGGGGCAGCGGGCAGGGGGCAGCCGGCGGGCAGGGCAGGGGGCAGAGGGGAGCAGGCTCCTACCTGCTGCAGGGTGAAGGTGGTGCGGTTGCGGCGCTGCTTCCTTCGCAGAAACCCGTCGTCAAAGTCGCCGGCGGAGTGGCCTCCGAAGGGGGCCGCGCCTGCGGGGGGACAGCCGCGTTAGGGGCCGCGGGGCGCGGAGCCGCAGCCCCCGCCGCGCCCCGAATTGGGGCACAGGGCCGGAGCCGGGGCCAGCCCGGCGGGACCGGCGCTCGGAGCCGGGCGGGAGCGGGACGGAGCGGGCGCGGAGCCCTGAGCGCCTCAGCCGGGCGCGGCAGCCGGAGCCGCCCGGGCGACGGGGACCCCACCGGGCCGGGGTGTCCCGCCGGCATCGGGGGGTCCTGCCGACCCGAGCTCACCCCGCCGCGGGTGGGGGGCACCCTGCCGCCGGTGAGGGTCTTTTTCGGGCCATTTGTGGGTTGAAAGGACCAAGAGACGAGGCTTTGACCTATGCGTGGTGACGGCAGGTCAAGCTCGAAAAAGCCCTGCCAGTCTGCCAGGAGAGCACGGGGCAGCCGCGGTGCCCGGCAGGAGCAGGGCTGGGGCCGCTGGCAGTTCTCTCCCCGCACTCCCACACACCCTCCGAGCAGCGGCCGAGCGGTCCCCGTGTGCTCGCCCTCCCCCCTGGGGCCCAGCCGCCAGCAGGGGCCGGGGCTCCGCACAGCGCCGAACACCGCGGCCGGGGCAGTGCTCGGGGGGCTCGGCCGCGGCTGGGCCGCCGGGACCCGTCAGCGGGGCTGGGAGAGGGAACCCTGTCCTGGGGGGGTCGAGGGGCCCGAGGGGGAGACTGAGGCACTGGGAGTTTGTCCCTGGTGGGAGGCCGAGAGAAGGCAGACGACCCGCCGGGATGCAAACCACCTTCCCGGGAGCAGACCCCGGCCTTCGCCGCTCCCCCATCACCGACGCCCCTGTTTCTCTTCCTTTTTGTTCCCTGACAAAACAGTTGATAAAAAAGCACCCCAACCCAAAAAGCACCCCAACCCAAACCTAAACCAAACCAAGAGAACACGGAACAGAGAAGTCCCCATGCCCACAGAAACGCTGTTGAGTGTCTCTGGGACCCTGGGCTGGCAAAGCTGCCCGTGAAGTGCCCAGCGCAGGGGGACACCGGGGCTGAAGGTCGCCGCTCATCTTGGAGCATCATTTGGAAGATAAACGCGGCCCTCAGTCCCCCTCCTCGCACAGGCAGAGGCTCGCTGCGGCCCTGGGAGATGCTCATCGGAGAGTAAAGCGTACTGTCCTGGTGAGCCCCAGAGCGCAGTCACTGACCTCCGGCACCACCGGGCACCTGCCCAAAACCCACCGAAAAAGCCGGCCGAAAAGGGACTGGCTCTCTCTTGCCACTTCGGCTTGGTGATGGGTGGGTGGGTTGCTGAGGATTTTTTTTGTACTGGGGGTTATTGTTGTTTGATGAGGTTTTTACTCGGGACACTCTACGATGTTTTCACCCTTTAGCAGGGCAGACCAGCCACCCCACCACCCCACTGCTGCCCATGCCGGGAAAGCGAGGGGCCGGCCCTGGCGCGGCGCCCCCCGCCCGCAGCCCACGGCACCGGGAGAGGCTGCAGCTTGTGGGGACCGCTCCCCATCTCGGGCCGCCAAGATCAGCCACCAGCCCCAAACTGCCACCGGAGAAGCAAGCAAGCAAGCAAGCAAACCAGCCAGAGCACGTTCCCAAAGCTCTCTGCCAAAAACTACCGCACAAAGCCGCCGGGTGGCGGGGCGGGGCGGCAGGGCAGGCTCCGGGGCGCGGGGGGACCGCGGCTCTGCCCTGCCCAGCGCGGCTTCCCCGCCCGCGCCGGGGACACCCTGGGGGAGCGAATTTTGCAGCCGGCGACGCGCAGACCCGCTCGGGTTCGCTGGCCCGGGTGCAGCCGTGCTTTAAGGGGGGGTGGCCCTTCCCTGGAAGAGGACGAAGCGGCTGGACCACCTCTTCCCGGCAGCGCCAGAGCGGGGAAAACCCCTCGCTCGCCGGTGATGCCCATGCGAGGAGCGGGGGGAATATAACAGGGACGGGCCGCTCCCTCCGCCGCGCCGGGGGCCGGCAGGGCAGGGTAGGGCAGGGCAGGGCAGGCAGAGCAGGGCAGCCCGCCCGCGGCTGGTGTTGTGTGGCTGAGGCTGCGGGGGTGATCCCTACACTGGCTGCCGGCCGGAGGCAGCGGGTGCAGAGGGACATGGACATATAGGGGGTGACACGGGGAAATCCCAAAGGGTGCCATACTTGTAAAAAAATAAATAAACACACAAAAATAAACAAAACCCTCTAATCAATAACATAAAGAAAAAAAATCCACCCAAACATTTTTATGTTTTTTCCCAGTCGTGCCCCGTCTTTCCCCATCCTCCCGCAGAATGTTTGTAAAATAGCATTAAAGATTTATGCGGTCCCTTTGGCTGGAGGGAGGAGGCGTGACCACGTCCTGAAAGTGTCCCGATTACAGCCATGACACCAACATCTGTGCTGGGAGGGGAGAAAAGCATCTCTTTCGTAGCCTGAGGCTCAACTGCGGGATCGCTATCCACAGAGGGGAGGCAGGTGGCAAAATGACAGGGGTGGGGGTGTAAAAATAAGGCCTTTCCAACAAGAATCAAATTTTTTAAAAAATAATAATAATCATGCAATCCTTCTTTCCATCCTGTGACAAGAGGGAAAAGCTGGGCGCGGGGAGGGGGGATAGGGCTGCGCTTTCTCAAGGAAAAAGGTTTTATATTTATGTTTTATATTTAGCTGTCTCTATAGATCTGCACCTTAGCACATGTCTATACCCCGACAGTCTTGGAGCAAGTCGGACCACGGATTGTCCCTCCGTCCCCAGCGCACGCACACGCACACCCCCGCACCTGGAAGTTCAGCCCTTGTACTTACACATCTCCGTGCGACAACACTCACCCTCTAGCTGCGGGGGGCAGTGGAAGTAGAACATGGCCCTGCGGCCGGGAGGGCGCCCGCTGCCCGCCGCTGCGAAGCCGTCGGGGGCCGGGGCCGGGGCCGGGGCCGGGGCCAGTCCGCGGGGCGTGGGACCGCCGCGCACCCCCCGCACCGACACACCGGCACCAGCTGCCCAGCCGGGCACCGCCGCGCACCGCCGGGGTGTCTCCTGCCGACCTAAAGACGGAGAGAGAGGGAAAGAACAGAATAGGTGAATAACCAGAAGAAAGCACCTAAAGAAACTCACTGATCGTCCCAGCTCCCACAGCAGAGGAAGCAGAGAAAGTAGTGGCTAACCCCGTGCAACGAACTGCAAAAGCCAAAGGCAGAAAACTCCATGGTAGGTGCAAGTAATCAGAAGTAAAACTTTGCTGCTGCTCTTTGGGGTTTTTTTTCTTTTTCTTTTTTTCTTTCTTTCTTTTCTTTTTTAAACGAATAGCACATTATCTCTTGTTCTTCCTTCCATCCATCCATCCATCTATCTATCCATCCATCCATCCATCCATCTATAGTCATTCATCTGTCTATCTGTCTGTCTAGCTATCTAATTATCTCAAATAATCCTTTCCGGAGCAAATAATTACATATTAAAAAAAAAAAAAAAGCTTATAGCTAAGAATAAGCAGTTTAAACCCCCTCGAAATTATTCTGCCAAAATGAAACAGCAATAAAACCTAAAAGCTGTCTTCTTTTTAAAGCATCCAACACACTGGGAATCGTGTTCGGGTTGGAAACCAACGTCCTCGGCAAGAAAAACAAACTATTCAAATTTATATGCAGTCATATAAAAAATCCAGAAGGCAAATAAAAATAGTAATCCATACCTAAACCGAAGTAAAAATCACCAGTAAGTTTTGTGGGTATTTTGCACTGGAATAAGGCGCTGTGAGTTGCTGGCAGCAGAGACAGAAGGGCTCTGTGGAGTTCTGGAAGTGGCCAGATGTCTTTATATCTGTCTGCAGCATGCTCTGCCTCTCAGCACTTGCCTTTATAATCTCACGCATAATTGGCCTTAATCTGATTATTTCCAGCGCTGTCTACAGTGAGTAACTTGGATAGGTCTATTGGGCCCTACAAATGGCCCACGTGGTGTGCAGAGCAAGGGGGGGGGGGGGGGGGGAGAAAAAAAAGATGGAAAGAAAAAACCCGTCATTTCTCAGCAAACACCAGGAATGTGAACAGCAGCAACAAAATCCCATTATTTTCTGAGCGCTGGTGCTCCGGGTCTCGGCGGTCCCCGCCGGTCCCCCCCCCCCAACCCCCCCCCCTCCCCCCGCCTCCCCGGGGCGGCCCCGGGCTGCGGGGCCGGGGGGGCCCCCGCCGTGCCCTGCCGTGCCGTGCCGCCTGGACCACGGCTCTGTCAAAGCGCCGGATAATTGCCGCCGGATGGGTTTTGGGGGGCCGCTCTGCACACGCCTTGCCTTTCCAAGCGATCGTACCGCAGCAAAGTTTGATTTTGTTCACAGCGAGGGGTCCCTGGATTTATGCTCGCTTCCCGTCTGCAAATGATATGCGGCGGGACCCTTTGCAATTACTTTTAAAATGCATCCGAGACATAGGCTCAGCGGAGAGAGATGGCCCTTGCCTCAGCCCGGGTGAAAATTAGACTTTAAAGTACCCAGATGAAATTTTCAAGTCAGGGACGCGGGATTGGATCAAATCGCATAAACTGCAAAAAAAGCAAGTATAATGGCGCATAATTGGTTCTGTAATAGCATTACACAAGGATAATAGCCTGTTATGGCCCCCTGCACATTAAGTGCTTCCCTGGCGTAAAGCCTTTATGATATTAAAGGGGGAATATAATGATATTTTGGTTATTAAATGCGTGTAATTAATTTATGCACCACTGAAAATAAAGTTGGTATTATGACCCACTCAAGATGCATCAGAAGATGTAAGTCAGACAACTGTTGATAAGTTCTGGTGTCTATGTTTCGTCTAGACTGCTGATTTTATTTTGGAACAATTGCTGCTCCGGCAGACTACACAAATTTAATATTTTATAAACATTGTAATGTTCTGTGCAGGAAGGGCGAGCAAATCTACACAGGCGCTCTTAGATCTGATGGGAGTTTAAAGACATAGCACGTTCATACCAGAGCAAAGGAGATGGATACAGGCGATAAAGGTCCAGAAACAGACAGAGATTTTGAAGAGAAGATATCTTTTGAAAGTTATTCTGCATATCTGATCTCATCAGATAAAGACTAATAAGCCCTAGAAATATCACCTGCTCTATCTGCCTTTCACACTAGGCACAGATGCGGAAATTCGCCATATGTGTATTCAAGCTGAAGTTATGTTTCAGTACTGTAAAGTATTGTTTTAGCAAAGCAAGGCAAGAATTAATTGTACCCACGATCCAAATTGATTTGATCTGATCTTATCCATTCACCTATAATTTTAGCATACTAGTGATAGATTCAGAAAGCCGCATTCAAACGTGTTTATATATATATATACACACACACACACATGCACACACACATACATATATTTACACGTATACACATACATAGATGCTTTTAGGGATACCTGTGTTTGACAACAGATACTGACTTACCATCCAGGCAAGTCTCTGAACAGCAAATATACTATGAATTGAGGCAGATTTTACAGGACTGTACAAGACCCAAGACCAATGTTCTGAATCTGACTGCACTCAATAATAGCAGCACAAGCTTTAGGTCAATTAACCCTAAAAGGAAAAACATAACCCAGAGGTGCCGGCTGGATCTTCCCTGCCAGCCTGTCCATCCCAAGCTTTAAAATCCATGCAGGGCTGGTACGGCAGGATCCCTTTGCAGAGAGACAGATGTGCGTTTTCTCTGATGTTGGGAAGAGAGGAGTGAGAGAGTGTTTTATCATAAGAACCCCTAATAAAATAATAATAACTTCATTATGGCGCTCTACAGGCCTTGCTCTAGTCAGGGGGCTGCATTGCTCTTTTGGCTCCAAGACTCACTTTCCCCAGCAGTTTGAAGCCTGCAAGTTCAGCGCATTGCAGGAGGCAGAGAGGGTGAAATGGAGCACGGGGAAGTGCTCCAAGTCGCTGCTTTTTAAATAGAAGCAGAAGGACCCCAAACCTCAACAAGGGCAAGGCTCAACTTTCTCCCAAGAAGCAGCAGCTGCAAAACAAGGAGATAAATAAGCAACATACAACCCCCCACCCCTCGCCAGCTCGGTCCCTGTTTAATTTTAATGCACGAAAGGTGGGGTCGACATAATTAAAAGTTAGCGCCTGAGAGCCTTGGGTGCCGTTCGCGGGCGGCGGCAGCGGCGCGGCGCGTTTCAGCACCACGGAGAGCGCCCGCCGCTCCGCGCCCCTGGCAGCGCGCCGCGCCCGCCCGCTGGGCTGAGGCAGGGGACGGGGACGGGGACGGGGACGGGGACGGGGACGGGGACGGTCCCTGCCCGGGCAAGGCTGGGATGCGGCCGGGGACGGTCCCTGCCCGGGCAAGGCTGCTCTCGGGCAGCGTCTGGTCTTTCCGTGTCCCCCGTGTCCCCTCTCTGCAGCCACTCTCCCGCGAAGCTGGGACCACAGGTAAAGAAAAAACCTCAGTACATTGCTTTCGATCCCGGCTAGTAGGCAACCACTAAAACCAGGCTGCAGAATGAAATAACATAGAGGTGAGCTATAATATTTCAGCAAAAGATCCCTTTTAATGCAAAGTCCTTAAAGTCTTACATGCATACATCATCATTATTATTATTATTACTATTACTGTTATTTCTTCAGTATGAGTTACTGCAAGCAAAAGTCCAAGTAAATATAATTCTGGATAGATGTTTTGCTGATTGTGTCTGTCTTAAAGCAGAGCTGCCCCTGTGCTGCACACACAAACATACCTCTTCCTATTTTTCACCCATGACAATAAAACCTAGGACTGAACTGATGAACAAAATCACTGAATGGACGTTTTCCTTAAGAGCACTCAGCTTTGAGGGCATCATTTGTAAAACTCAAGAAAGTCTAAGTGGCTCAAGTTTGACGAAATGGCTCTCTAGCCTTTCCATGTCCAAGCACTTCCTTTCCCATGATTCCCAATACCTGACCACAAAAAAAGGCTAGCAGCTAAAAGGTTATTTTACCCTAATTCATGTGCAGTAAAATGTATTTTCCAATTAACCAAATTTGCCGATTTGTCCCGCTTGGACACTCTTATAATTTATAATGTAAAAGTGTTCTTTCTTTATCTAAAGACCAAGGTGACTGCTTTTAATTTTCTGTAACCTCTTTACACTTGATGTTCACCAGACTCATAATGTTAATTGGCTTCATATACGGATCATCAGTTTAATGAAGGAATAAATTCTATGTTGCTTTATGTCCCTCTGTTTTAACAATGATTGCTTTAATGAAGAATGTGATGTGTTTGAAATCAAAGCTGCAAAAGACATTAGAGGTGTTGTTTTCCTTTTTTTTTTTTTTTTTATGATGACTGAAATGCTTATTTCAAGCTAAAACCATGAGGCTTCCATATTTCAAAAGCTTTTATCTAAATAATTTTCCATGGAAAATACTGACACGTTCTTCAGCAAAAAACTTATTTTAAATTGTAAGCAGAGACTGAGAATAACACAGTTTTGTAATATAAACATCCCAAATATCTCTAAGCTGATTTTATACCACTGCAGTTTTCATTCAGAGTTTAAGTAAAACGCCTAGTGAGTTAAAAGGAGCTATGCTGCCTAAATACGGAGTATTTTGGGGTAACTAATACATCTCTGTCAATCGACTGTATTTCTATTGTTCACATGTAGATGAAGAAAATTATATGGGAGAAAGAATTGTCAGTTCACACACAAAAGCTCTGGGTTGCTGTAATCTATTTCTCCCCATGGGAATTTTAGGATTTCGGAAGCAGGGGCAAAATGTAATGAAACATGGGCTTGTAGAGGTAGGTGACTGCAAATCAGAGCATCAATTAGGTCAAGCTGGAAAGCAGCAATTAGACCCAACTGCATGTGCTGGTTATACTAGCTACAGCAGGTTTAAAATGTACAAAGCAAATGCATTCTGGTAATTGAACTTTTACATTCCTGGTCCCATTTATAATGAAAGTAAGCCTTTTTTTTTTTTTTTTTCTTCCTTCCCTTTAATGGGCAGTGCATATACTGAATTATTTTTTTTTCTCATTTGAGAGCTGCTGTCTGGACTGAAATTATATGATCCTTAGATGTGGGAACATGCAACATAGAAGAGGAAAGTCTCTAATCAAAGCCTGGGTCAGGGCTGAGCAACAATGGATTTGGACAGAAATTTCATGACATGGCAGAGAAGGCACATGAGAAGGAAAGGATATTAGCTTAAATTACATACCACTGAGAAGTCATTCATTGCACCAGTCCTGATCCCATGACCTCCTAAGTTGATGTCCCCACAAGTATTATATTCATTCCATTCAGGTCACGCCAAGCTTCAAGTAGACACACGCACATCTTCTTCTCCATCTGCCACACATTACTGTGTCTAAAAGAACAATGTGTTTCTTTTCAGAGCTGGCCAGAACTACAGTCCTATGGCCAGAACTATATGAACACTCAGAAGACAGCCCATAAACCATACTTTGCCCTCCCTCCCTGTGAAGAACAACAAGGTACTTTGTGGCGTCTCTAGTGGCAGAGAGGGTTAGGCTGCCAGAAGCCTTATTCAATAGCAAAAGTTCTCTACCCAGAGTCATGCCTTTACAAAACCTGTGCCTGGTCCCTGCATTGCTCACCATTTGAAGTGACTCAGAGTGCAGGCTGAGACTATGCCAGGGTTTGCTGGGGCAAAACAGCACTGGTTTTCAGGAGGATTGTCTGTTTTTTTAGTGACGACTTCATATAAAGGTGTTTCTTCCCAGATGTGCTCTTTCCCACTAAAAAGAGTCTTCTAACCAAGATCTGTGAGAAAAGACTTTCAAGGGATCAGCTATAAGAGTGAGGAAAAAGTAGTAGCATTACTTGAAGGTAGGAAAATGAGATACAGGAAGACTAATTGATTTGCTCAAGTTGTCCATAATGGACAGCTACTGCAGAATAGAGCAGCAAACTCAGACTGTGTAAGTTAACATCTTAAACATTTGACCTTGGCTTTGGAGAAAAGTTTTTCCCAGAAGAAGCTGCTCCGGCTTACCAGAATCCAATGTCTTTGAAAATTGAAGAGATCTCAAATGAATGTGGATGCTATGATTATTGACATTATTTACCCTGGTCAAAGGCAGAAAAGTGATTTCCTGTTGCCTAGAAAAGGTACCCAAAGCTACTAGAAGATTGAATGCTGTGGAGGTCAAAGTTGAAAAATTGAGACACATGGTATCTCATATTTAGGTTTGCACTTTCTTTGAGTCGTCCTTATTCTTCCATGGACTTGCCAGTTTATTTGGAATTTTTCAGGTGCTTGCAAGTCTCAGGAACTGGTCCCTGAAATATATGTCAGTTTACCAAGCTAGGTTTTTGCAAGCAGATCTGAAGCAGGGTACTGGGATTTAAGCCATAACACCGCTTTCTGTCATGAGGCCTGGATGCACAGCATCACCAAATCATGGTTTCAGTTCAAGGCCAATCACATCTCAGTAACAGGCCATTTTTCCACTTAAAGGCAAAACTACAGGTTTTGTTTCCTAAAACCAAGACAGGCTGTGATCTAGCTCTGAAATAGGGCAGTTAGTATCTGCATTGATCTATAGATCCTTGTGGCAACAGAAAGTTAGCAGTCCCTCTTATTCTGTTCATGGCTTCTAGCAATCAACCTAGTAGAAAGAAAGAAAACATTTAATTAGCTGCTTTAAGGCACAATTGTCTCATTCACCAAAGGTCAATTCACACCTGCTAACTACTCTCCTTGGAGGTGGGCTACACTCAAGGCCAGAATGGGAGAATAGGCCTAGGTGTGACATACTTTTGCATGAAGCCATTGAAATGCACCCTCCGGATGTGACAATGTTCTCAAATTAGCCCTGAGCACCCCACCTCAGTTATTGGTAAGTAAGTAGTAACTGCTTTGGGAAGCAGTTTGGGATGAACCAGGAGGGAGGCTGCCTCTGTACATGAAGGCATGTGCCCATGTGTGCACCTAAGAAAGAACCCACATGTATACATGCATATGCTCTTATGTATTTGCATGTGTGATCTTAAAGGGACTGGAGGTAATCTGGAGGGTTCAGTCTCTCTGGGAAATCCCTGGAATTTACGATAGGCACCCAGTTTCTCTCCTCTCTTTTTAGGAGACAAGCTCCAGGGCTATGAATCAAGTACCATGGGTTTTTCAAGTAAAGCACAGAAATGTCCCATTTCCTGCAGGAAGAACAGGAACTATAGTAACTACTCTTGGCAGTCTGGAAACAACTCAAGAGCATTCCTAACTGGATGCCTCATACCGAATATCATTTTCAAGCCTGCAAAGCAGACAGAATAGACCTGAGGCCTTTCAGCTGCTTTACAGCATTGCTGTGCTCCAGCTTCCTCAGGGCAGGCATATTTAAGTTATCTTCCCCTTCACAAAGGAAACCATCCCAAACCAAATTCCCCAAGCCCATCCCTTCTGCCTTACCCACCCCCACAGGCCATCCCCAGCACATGCCTCCTCCCGCTTCAGTGCTCAGAAGCACCTTTCCATCATCTGTATCTTGTGACAGAAACACCACAGAAATCCCTTAAAACAAACAATTCTACAAGCAGGAGACCGTGCAAGTCTGATCTCTTGTGGATCTGTGCTCTTTACCATTAGTTCTCCACCACAACATACTCAGATCCTACTACCATCCCACAGCAGTGCTCCTGGGACTAGGTTTAGTGCTGTCCCCACCTTATGTGATAACTGCACATACCTCACATACCTGGACCTCTTTGGTTGCAAACCCTGGCCAAATTCATTATCATGGGGTTAAGCATAACCCTGCAGCTTTACCAGGGGGTTGGATTCTCTTTCCAGGCATTGTCTGAGTCTTTCTGCCTCTGAAATCCTGCTTTCCACATGCTTGTGGGTATGAAATGCAAGGTGTGTTGTTTACCATAAGAGAATCACACTGTTCTCATGCTACGGAGAGGATACAGAGATCCATGAGCTGTCAGAGATCCAAGCCTGCAGCCCTTCAGTTGAAGAGCTGAGTGCAGTACAGATGTACCACCATGGATGGCTGATAGGGCACTCCACCACTGCCAGCCACCAGCTGAGCCAGCTCAGACAGCCCCACACCTGCTGTAGCTGTGCCTTCAGTGAGGCTTGGAGCTGGAGACAGGAGAGAGATGCTGCAAGGCTTTCAGTCCTTTAATGTGGGACTTCTCCTCTGTATACCTCCAAATTTCAGTCTCTGGGGTGTTGATGCTTTTGGTGGCATCCTGCATATAAAATCTGTGGTCATTCCTTTTTGTTTCTGCTCTTTACACGGGAGAGGTCTTCAGGGCCAGGTGTACTCCTCATTGGTCTCAGTACAGTATTTCTCACAACAGGGTTTACCACCAGCCTTGCTTCTGCTTGCTGCTGTTGTGATGCAACATGTATTAACAATGCACAATCTGAGCCACCAGTCCTTTTCCAGATTGCCCATGCTGAAGATTACTCCTATTCCCTCCAAAACCCTAGCTATTGCTTTTTGTTATGCCACCTAAACATATGATCTTCTGATTAAACCAAGACTCCAACGTGTGGCATTTCTAATTTTGGAATTCTTACTTATTTCAGTTAATGAACAAGAAAATACACCTTTATGCTAACACGAGACAGAAAGAGAGATGGGGAGGGGTCAGGGAGAGAGAGAAGCATACTTGTGCTTAATTGTTATTCTAATTACAAGTTCTGGTGTAGTGTAAATTTTTTCCCTTGGCATTATTATGATCCTCATTTCCTTACAAAGTCCAGGATAAACAATTCCAATATATTTTGTTTTAATTATCAGGGTTTAATGGGGCATAATGAGAGTATGTTGAGTGGTGCAGAAAAAAATAATTTAATGTGTGCAGAACTACTGAGTGCTCCTAGCTTGGCTGTGCATATTCACCTATTGTAGGGCAACACTATGTTAGCTAATATGCAATTTGCCCATCATTTATTTATTAATCAGACTTGCTTTTCAATAGAAATTTTTCCTTTTTTCCCCTGGCATCTGAAACAAGAAGAAAGCCATTAAAAAGTCCTGGTAAAAATGGGCAGTTCTCTGAGTCAAGCAATGAAGGATGCAGCTGATACACAGCTGATGGTGCTAGAAGCATCTGTCATGTCATGGACAGAAGATTGGAGTGTGCCGGACATAGAACCTGCCTCAGCCACTCCGTTCCAAATGCAGTCCTTCTACAAGCATTGTTTGGCAGTGAAAACTTCTGGCTCTGGTTCCTGGGGCCCCTACCAAAAGAAGCATAGATAACTATCAGAAGTCACCATTCCGAAATTACCTTGTCCGGACTCTCACTCACATTTCCCCATTCCCAAGGTGTGGCTCCTACAGATTTAAACCACCACAGATACTTCTGCAGTTAAAAGGGAAAACTGCGGAACAGCAGCATGGAAAATAAATCAGCAAAGTGAGATTGTGACCCTTTATGCTTTCCAAGGTCCCTTTTTGCCAAAGGCAAAAATCTGAGCCCATGCAGCAGTTAGCATCACCCTGCTACCAGATTTATACTCCACTCTACCAGGGTGACCATATACCAAGATCAAAACACCCTGTTCTCTCTCCCTGCCCCAACTCAGAAGTTTTACATAGAAGATTTTGCCCATTTGTTTGGGAATTCTGAAGACGAGGCAGTGTGCTCAGCACGGCGATGACGGGCTGTTCTGTGGAAAGGATAAATACTTTTTTTCTGCTATGCCAGGCACATGCAGCAGGTTTGAAACATTCAGTCGTACTGAAGACCCTGTGCCTGTGCCGTATAGCTCCACACCACCAGCTCAACACATGGTCTGCTGAATGGAAATAGAGGAGCTGTATCACAGCCTGTTTCCCTGGCTTGGGGGAATCAAGCCTTTTGTACCTAACAAAATTGAGCTTTCTGAACACTTCACTGCCTGTTCCAGTCTGGACTAAGCACCAAATCCTCACCTTAACCACTGCTCTCAGCAGCAAGACCTGCTTTTGGAGCTGTTCTGACAACAGAGTATCACGGCTCTGCTGATACTTACCCTCCATACCATTCCAGGGAAAAAAAATAATGGCAGAAAACCCTTCTGTCCACACTGACCCACGGATGCCATCCTTTCTTTCCAAATCCTTGTCATGCTCAGGCTCCTCTACTCCACATATTCCAGGCTACAGTTCTGATAAGCACATGCCCTACACATATGGCACAGCATATATTGTACCTGTGAACAGTTATTTCTTTTGTCCTGGCTTCCTAACTTAGTGAAATTTTAATGAAGGCATCCTAAGATTTACAACATGCATCAAAATAATGCACCAAGAAAACTGAAACCATCTCAGGTATGTTCAGTTTGGGACCTCCACGAGCTAGGCTTTGTTACCAGCACAATGTGTGACCAACCTGAAGGGCTTTAGTCTTTGTGCCTAACTCAAGTGAGAGTTACAAGAAGCTTCAATGTGAGTTTCACTTCAGGAAAAATTACTGGACCCTCCTCCCTGAAGGGTGACACACCCATTCTGCTTATTCATTGTACTCCTTGACATGGAGTCAGAGGACTGGATACAGTGTCCTCTGAAGCCAATAGGCACATCCTCTCTTCTGGAAAAGTATTTGATTCATGATTCTAGGAAGGATGTTCCAAAACAAAACAAAAACCCAGACCAGTGTTACATTACATTTATTTGAAAATTATAATTTTCTATTACAAATTAAGTTAAAATACTCCAAGTGTTTGGCTTTTAAATAAAATAGATTTATTACAGAAATCAGTATTTACAGAAAGAAAAAATTTACATAATTTCATCTTTTTTTTTTTTTAAAGAATGTCACTGGAGTAAAAAAATTCTCCATGAAGTTTCTACTCACAGGAGGCATCACGTTCTGTGAGAAGTCAGCCTCCTTCAAGGATTAATGGAGGCAACAAACCTAACCAGGTTTAAGTTACAACTCTGTGAGTTGACTGAGGAACTGCAATGGGCTGGTTCCCTGCATTAAATTGTAGCAAGACTGAAAGACCTCAGGAGGCCCCCTTCCAAGTCTATGTCCTATACTTTGAGGAAGAATGGAAGGGAACAGTGAGCACCTTCCATCAGACTTGCCTCAGATACAGGACCAGGCCAGCATCCAGTATGTTCTCACAAGCCTCCAAAGCTTAGTGGTCTTCTTTCTTCCTGCTAAATGACGGGGATTCTGACCCAAGCTTAGGATCCCATTGTACAGCCACTGTATAAATACACAAAGGCAATCAATTTCTGCGGCCACACAGCCTAACAGCCACAGCAGACCATGGTGGAAGAGAATGATTTTACAAAGAAGGGGACTGGCTGACTCTATCATACAGAGGTGTGGCCCTGCATCAGAAGCCAGATTTGCTGATTCTCAGACAAATACTGATGTATGTGTTCCCTCAGACTGGCTAGCAAGTCCCATGGGGACTTACAAGGTCTCTGCATTTGGTAGGCTACAAAAGAACAGGGGGAAGACGTGCATTTCTGGGTAATGCATGAGCTACAGATAATAGAGGCCTCTGACATTAGCTCTGGGCTAATCCTGGGCTCCTGAAAGCTCTACGCAGGAGTGTACATACCCACTGGATCATGCAATCAAAACTGAGTAAGGCTGTGTTACTAAGAGACCTGCACCCGGTCCTGGATGGAAGCAGGATACCATGCCTGTTAAATGATAGGAAACTCTGAGTCTTAATATACAGAACAAGACCTTAATTTGAACAGTCAGCTAACTGGGTTTCAATTCTTCCACATAGCAAGTTCCTGTTTTTAATGGTTTCCTCTGGTGTACTGGCACTCAAAGAGCTCTCCACGCAGGTCACCATACCCTAGAGAAGCCCATGGCTCTTTGACAGCCAGCCTTAAACATGGTTCCACAGAGCCACGGTGAGGGGAAGAAGATCTGAAGCACAGCTGAGTTTCTGGCTCTCCTGCCCTTTAAACTGAAATGCCATCTCCCTTGGTATTATCAGTGGCAAATGGGGAACTGAATCCAAGTGCACACCAAATGCAGACAAAAGAGGTCCTGCTAATGACAACCACACCTTGTTGCCACCATGTCTTTATAATTTTTAAGGACCACATTCTCTTTGTCATCAAAGTAGAGAAGATTGAGGGACTTCAATTCATCTGGCACACAGCAGGGCGTGCTAATATCTTGAGACAGTTTAAGTGTATGGACTATGGACTGAACTGTAGCATGATTTGTTGCATTTAGACTTTCCCCCAAGGGGAAGAGACAGGATCCTTTGCAAGAAAATGCATTGTATCCATTTGGGTAAATAATCCATCCTGACCAGCCAATAGCATGGAAGTCAACGTAGAATTCCCTTCGATGACATGCTGTTACCTGGCTTTCGGCAGAAGGGAGTGCAGCAGCTCGAGGTCTCCTGCTCATGCTTGCACTGCTGCTTTCGATGATCTGAGTTTCACGAGGCATGTGTGAAGCATCATTTTTGTCAGGGTTCATCTCTGGTTCTGAAAGGAAGTTGCATGTTAATCTTTCTCAAAAGAAATTAATTTCCTAAGTACAGTATTCTGTATGAAAGTCTATTCCACAAATCTACATCAAAGTCTTCAGACGAGATTTTAAAATTACACTTAAACTGTGACAGCACCAGAAGGGGTGTGTATTCAACTGCTGTCACGCTGAGCAGTGCTAACAGAGGCTGGAAATAATGCCTTTTTCTTACCCATACACTTGCAAAACAGAGTGTGCTCTTGTAAAGTAATATTTAAAAAAAAATAAATTCAATTTTGGATCTGAAAACACTACCACCACTTTTATGGAGCTCTGCTAGAGAACGAAGCTTACCGATAATAGTTTTGCTTTCTTAAAGTATCTTTTGAGAAGCCTTGATAAATGTCCACGGAGACCACAAGATCCATGTACAGAGGCTGCAAACCACTAATATACAGGCTGGTGGGAGAACTACCTGTGCAGATCCACTGACCACAAATAACAAGCAGGTCAACGGAGCTTCTTCAATGAGAAATGGGTATCTACTTGCTCGGTATCTTGTATAGAGCTTGATTCTCATTGGATCCAGGATTTCACTATAAAAATTTTATTTGGAAAACAAACAGGCCAGCCTCATTTTTGTTTTTAATCAATCTAATCACCTACTTCTTAATACTGATGCAAGTCCTACCTAGTTTCTTTCTAGTACGAAAATGCAATGATTTACCAGAAAAACCTGCAACCCCAAAAGAGAATAATTTCTGCCCCTCCTCCAGCTTTTGTTCTTTGGATTTATCAGGCTCTAAAATCCAACTACAGCTGGATTTACTGGAAGACCAGTGGGAGAGGTAAGGCACTATGTTTTGTAATTTAAAGGACGAGGCGTTGTCTTTGATGAAAGCAGCCTTTAGTCACAATGCTAATTAGTCACTGAAGTTAAATAGGTGCTTAAAAACCAAGCCAAGGACAGAGAGGCTTAAATTGCTTATTTAACAACCTCTTCTACTCTTGAAAACCGCACTTAATAACTCTACTTACAGTTACTTTACCAGCATTTTCACAAAGTTTTCCAGGTCACTGGTTTTTTTTAGCCTAAAAATAACCTACAATTTTCATGCACACTTCACCACCACAAAAAAGAAATATAAACAGTAATTAATTCCCCCTCCTCCCCAACCCAACCTAATAGAACTTCCACCCCTTTACAAACAAAACAAACCAGATTCCCCCTAGGCTTTATGAGTATGTCCTGCAAACACGTTTTTTCTGAGGGGAAAGGCAACTTAAGGTGCTGGGTGACCTATTAGCATGAGCTATCAGATCAAACTCTGATCAGTGACAAAGCTGAACTTCAAACCTGTTCAACACTGCAAGTAAATACTGAGATTAGGTATACATGAGGCAGAAGATAACAGAAGATGAACAGGGAGTTCATATTCTACAACACAGCTGCTGCTCTCACGTGAACTTACTTGTGGAAGAGGGCGCAAAGCTGGAAGACCTCCGTTTGTTACTGTTGGTGAAGAGGACAAGGAAAGCATTTCTAGTCGCCTGCAAAGCACCCTGGCTCTTAGCAAACTTAACCACGTTGTGCTCAATTCTGTTGTTGAATACATGTGTTGTAGTTATCAAAAAGCCATGGTTGCAGCTGCTGTTTCCAACCCACTTGGAAACCTGGTAATGACAGGGAAATGAAAAAATATTGTTTCAATATTCTTATTACAGCATTATGATTAAGCAATGTTTATATTAGGAAAAGGGAACAGGCAACAAGCTAGGAGAGCATAAGAACGTACATTATGACAGAAATAAGGTAACTGTATAGCTGAGACTCAATTGAGTTTAATATTTAAACCAGTAATTCAACATTTAAAAATACAAAATACCATATGCATTCCCCAAAGCTACATTTACAGGAAAATAATTAATTTCAGAAAATTTAGTAGTGAACAGATGAGTCCAGGAGTTAAAATTAACATTAAAATAAATCCTCTCTGACTTTAGTCAGGAATTTATTTTTCATAGCAATCTTAATAACAAAGTAATATGAACTCTCCAGACTTTCCACACTATTAAAACTCATTTAAATCTAACAAACATTGCATTTGAAGAAACCAACCCTGCAACTGAGCAAGTTTATCTAATAGTTATAATTGCAGACTAATAGATAAGGCTAGGCCACTCTCAAGCAGGGCTATCATGACCTGAGATGCAACTCAACCACTCATCAAAGCATGCTGGTTTAGTCTGATCATAAAGCTCAGGCAATAAAAAACACTGTCCGAGAGTACAGATTTAAATCCAAGAAACCGTATGCTTTAAACCACGTTTGGCTTTTTGCTGTGGAAAGGCACTCACATACTATTACAGTTTAAGGATATCTATAAAACAAATCTTGAAACTGAAGAAGTCTACAGCAGAAGTTAAATGAAAAACAATGGAACCATGATAAATTCCAGAAACAGAACGTTAAAGCACACTGCTGTGTAGTAATGCCACCAGAATAAAAAGGAGAAATGAAAACCTACTTGTAGCACACAATCAGTGGCATCTCCTTTGGCAGCCTAAACAAGTTTTAATCACAATGACATAATTGGCCTGATGTCCCTCCTATGGACTAGGTTTGGGTTACTCATTTCTCATCATGCCTGTGCTGCTAGTGGCATACAAACACTTCTCCTTTATTTCAGGTAGCACCAGGTGTACTTTTAAGTGTTAGAAACTTCTCCTTCTGCTTCTGTCTTTCAGTTTGAATTGACCGCAATACCTAGCATAAATACAATGCTGGAGTTACGAGTTGTCTGTAATCTTAAGAGATGTAGAATTAAAATTCAGACAGAATTCTCTGCTTACTGTCTCCGTGACGTTGAATACTTCCCAGCCTTCTGTGTACATGGACAACAATCTTGATGCAATGAGATGTCTTTTTTGTGGCTTACTTCCATTCTCCAAAAGCTCATACAGTTCCACCTTGATGAGAGCAATAAAACAAAACAGTAAAGAAATGAAACCAACTACTTTTCCAGCAAAATAAGGAGGATGAAAATTATCACACTTCTGCCACGTCATAGCTGTAAAACTGTTCCGTCATTCTAAACCAGGCAAAAAGTAGTTTTGAGACAGTTTAACAGAAAACCAAGTATCGCTCCATACATCTAGGTGTGTTCTGTACACATACTTCTACACGTGCAGGATAGTAGACTGTTTGATATTACAGAAAAATATCTTGACCATCCCCTTTTCTTTCTATATTGAATATCTGCTGCCATGAAAGGCTTCTGCTTCCCCACATCTTTGTCTTCAGGTTTCCAAAAAGCCCCATCCTGCATTTTGCCAAAAGAACAGACTCAGTATCAGAGTCCTCACCTGCCCTATTTTCCTATGAATCCCTGAGGGCTACTATTATTTTCTGGAGCCGCTCAAACAGATAAATTTCGATTTAAACTTTAAAACATCTCAAATCCCAGAAAAGCACGGTCCGGCCTGAGCCAGGTCCGACGGCGGTACCTCGGGGGGGAGCCCCCTGCACAGCGCGCAGCGGCCAGCACGCTGCCACAGCCAAGCCTTGCGCCTGCTCGGCACGCTGAACGCGAAGGAAAAGTGAGTATGGCAAACAAATAAAAGTAAAAATAACGCAGGCTGACGTGCTAAGTGGTCGCCCTCCCCGTCTGCAGCCCGGTTAGCAGCGAAGGCGCCTGCGCTGGACAGGCGGTTCCCGCTTACTTTGCAGAAGTGCCTCACGCCGGCCCCCGCCGCGCGGCCCCGCCGCAGCCCGAAGACGCGGAGCTCGGCCCGCAGCACCCGCTCGCTCCTCTCCACCGCGCCGACGTCGAAGTGGAAGCGGTGCAGGTCCGCGCCCAGGGGGACTGGAAAAGAGCCTCCCTCAGGCACACGCAGGGCCCCGCACTGTCACCCGCGTTCCCGCGGCGGCCGCCGGCCCCGCTGCGCCCCGCCGGGGTCCCGCGGCGGGCACCGGAACCCCCCGCCCGGCAGGTGCCGCCGCTGCGGGGAACTGCCCCGGCGTCGGGCCCCCGGCCCCGGCCCGCCCCCGGCCCACCTCGGTCCTCGAAGCTGCGCACCACGTCGCCCTCCAGCAGCCCCGGGGCGCGGCTGATGCCGTTGGCGTCGGCCACCGCGTTGAAGAGATCCACCATGAACTGGGGCGGCCGCTTGCGGGGCAGCACGTCGGGCGGCAGCGCCTCGATGTCGAAGACCTCCCGCAGCCGCTGCAGGGCGGCCGCCAGGACCCCGTCCCGCGGCGCGGGGACCAGGGGCAGGCCGCTCGCCGCCGGCAGGCTCAGCAGCCAGGCCAGCCCCAGCCCCAGCCCCAGGCGCAGCCGGCGGGCCGCCGTGCCCGGGTGCTCCGCCGTGCCCGGGTGCTCCGCCATGGCCGGGTGCCCCGTGCCGCTCCGCGGCGGTGGCCGCACGGGGCTGGGGGCGCCGAGCTGAGGGCGGCGGGGCGAGTGCGCGGGGCGCCGGGCAGGGTGCGCAGCCCGACGGCCGCTTCCCGCGGGGGTGGGCGGGTGCGCCGCGCCCGGGCCATTAAGGGCCCTTAACGGCTGAATGGGGCATCGCCGCTCGCTCGGGAGCACCGGGGGCCGCCGGCCGGCCCCGGGGCACCGGCTCTTGCTTTCGGGGGCAGCTGAGAGCCTGCAAAGGAAACCGCGCTTACGGAACGCTTATTCTGCAAGTTATTTTTTTGTTTGGGTTCTTTGTTGTGATGTTTAAAAAAAAAAAAAAAAAAAAAAGGGGGGCTTTGATTTGGACATTGCTGAGCCCCGGCGCGCTTTTTCTGTCATTGCCACAGCAATAAACCGTGCCCCCGGGAATGCGCGTGAGCCGCGCCCGCTGCAGCTACAGGGCCCGCGGGGGACCCAGGGTGCGCGGCCCCGGCCCCAGGGTGCGCGGCGGGGCCTGGGGCCGCCCTGCGGTGCGGCAGGAGCTGCCGGGCTCTGGAGTGACCAGCGGTAGGGGCGGGCACAGGCATCCTGAAAGGCTGTTTTAAGGCCCAAACCGAACCAGCTTGTCCTAGTTTGCCGTTTTCACCCCTTGGGTTGATGGAGTTCCACCATCCCACACACTCCAAAGAAAGCCCAGCCAAAACAGCAAAGCACCAATGCCGAACAAACCCAGATCCTACGCATCCCCTGTACTAGTCCTTCCTAAGGCAGTCTGGCAACTTACTAAGGAGCAGTTCCACATTGCTGATGGTTTCACACAGCAGTGCCTATCATGCTTGTGTCACACGGCCCCATGTCCCCTTTCCAGGCAGGAAAGCAGAGGGAGGTGGGATACTGGGCAGGCAGAACTGTCCTCTGGCTGCCCTGCTTAGGCACACTTATGTTAGACAGGGGCGCTTGCACTGAGCAAGCGTGTGGGCCCATAGGGGAACGAGGTAGTGACAAAGAGGCTGCAGTTCCACATGCTCCCAAACTAGCTGTTGGAAGGGAAAAATTAAAAGGTTTTATCTAGATTGTTCAAAGAGCTGTGATGCAGGAATTGCTCACCTTTTGCTGCTCTAAAGCTGGAGTTCCTGGGGCACTTGGCCACGCAGCTCTTCAGCTCCAGACTTCCTCCTACTGTCACTCGTTCCAGCCTTCAGCTATTATAGGTACATGTTTGAAAAAAATGTGTGTAGTTCTTATTGCTACGTTTTTTTCACTAGGAGAGAAGCTTGCTGATCCCATTTGCCACTTGAGGTGCAGAGGAATGATGGAGGAAAATGAGAAGCAGCGATGGGTTAATCAGACCAGTGTAAACAGCACTGTTGCTGCACATAAAACTACAGCCAACTGAGATCCTCAGAACCCTCCAGTTGTCTTCTAAAGGCTGCAGGTATCTCCACTCATGGCTAACAGCAGTGCTGAATTAAGTAATATCCATTGAACTACCTGCCTGCGAGCATAGAAAGAGACAAGTAAGATGTGAGAAATCATCAGAGTGTTTCTCAGTCATCCTAAAAGCTTTGTTTCCACTCCACTGCTTCTTCACAGGCTTATCCTCACAAACCCTACCCTGCCCTTGGGCCTCTTCATTTGCTCCTAGTATCCTCCCTAGGCATATACCTCCATTTTTACTCTCATGGTGCTGCTTCCAGACATTAATGTCTGGAAACACATAGCTAGGGTTCCCAAACAACCTTAACTCTGCCCTAGAGGCAAAGATTTATGAAGAAATCCTCTCTGTTTAATATAAGCTGGGACCACAAACAACAAAATGCCTCAATCATAGTAGTGCAACTGCAGAAATTCCAGCCTACAGTTAGCCAAACATAACCCACTGAGTGCTGTGTTCTTTTATTTTCATATTTCTGATTAGGCAAACAACATAATGAAAGCCTTGCTCCCTATTCTTTCGTAAGACTGTATGACTCACCACTTATGTAAGCTTTTATGCAGGAGTTGGTCACAGCTCCACTGATGATACTACGTACTGGTTTGCAATTAGTGCAAGGCTCAATCCTCCCTGTTCTGTACAATAAAAATAGGTTCTCTCAACTTACATGTTGTGAGCAGTGTGGCTTTGGGAACCCAGGAAAAGCAGGGAATCTGTAGAGAACCAAGACAGGTAGTTAATAACTTAAAATTTTAGGTGGATTCTCTAAAGAGTTCAGCACTGGCATCGCTTTTCCTACACTTCCTCTCTGAAATGACTGGATAAACAGCTTGGAGGGTTGAAATAGTTCAAAATTATCTGGCTTTCAAGTGTAGCTTATGGGTAAGAGAGGTGGAATTTATTATGTGCCTTACTATATTATCTTTGATGCCATTATAATTATCATAGGTCAACAATATTGAAAAAGCATGGTCATCACATGGTATCATCAGTGGACAGACCAAAATTTACTTGGGGGCCTTCGTTGTGCATTTCAGAACCTTAGCAAGACTGGTCTTAGATGCAACTCCAACCCTGCCATTCAGCTCAGAACAGACTCTCCCTCCTGCTATTAATTTCATGTTAGCACAAACAGTAAGAAACTAGTGGACAGAGCAGGCTGGAAGTTGCTCCTTTTCCAGCAGAGCTGCCTGACACTTCTCCATACACTCTCTGTGCAGGTTCTGTAGTTTCTGGTTTAGTGACTCACAACAGTTTTGTTGGTTTTTTTTTTTTGGGGGGTGGGGTGGGGGAGCGTGGGGAGTGGGGGGTGTACACAAAAAAACACCAACCAAAAAAGAACAAAACCTGGAGTAGTTCTCTGCTCCCTGAACACAGCAATTGTGCACTGCAGACTTCACTGCAGCTCTCGCAGGCAGGAAGCAAGAACATAGGGTATTTCACTCACTTCATAGCAGCTGTCTTAGACCCATTTGAAAAAGAAGAATGACCATTGCGTGAAAGATGTCAGTCTTCTCTTTACTTTTAATGATAGCAGAGGCAGCAAAACCAGGATCACCAAGAGAAGTTAAGAATTAGTATGGAAAGCTTCATCTTCTAAGTCTCGGCTGAAGGAACAGGACTCTACCACATCAGCGATATTGTGTGAAGTGCGAGTGTTGACGTCACCCCAGAGCCTAGAATAGCAATCCCTTGAGGGCTGGGTAGATGGAGAGAGCCACTGAGTTAGTAACCGTATATTCAGCATTTAGCTTGAATGTTGGAACAGGGAAATTATAAATGGCCCTAAGTAGCAGAGTGTTTTTACCATATATCTAATATATAAATACCTCTCCCAGAGGAGATAAACTCCCAAGCGCAGACTTGCTGGCACATCCTGACTCTAAGGCATGTGCCCTACTCAAGCCCTTCAAAAACTGGACTCTCAGCAAGTGTTGTGGTGAACTACAGTTGCTGAATTAATGACTTAGACAGAAAGATGCCATATTAATTCTGTTTTTTCAACCAGGACTTCTTTGCTGTCATTTCCTGAAGCATTTCCAAAATACTTGAAAGATTTCTTGCCTTCTCTGGAAAACTGCATCCATCAGATGGGGGAAACCAATGCAACAGGCAATGTAGCACCACATCCGAAGTCACTCGGAGGTTTGTATCAGGAGAATCCAGATCTCCCTGCTCCTAAAGGCCAAACAGGCAGATTACTCCACATTTTAAACCATCTCAGTGACTATGCTACCTAACTTAATTCCTTCATTTTTCTTCATGGTTTAAGTAATTTCTTGGCCCATACATTGGGAGTAAGTTGAGTTTGGATAAAGCTGCTCTGGGGTCTCTTCACATGAAATGTTTTCATCACCTTTATTTATCATTTGAGAAAGCATAGCTACCACCAGCACAAGAGACACTGCATCATCCTTCCTTGCTGAACCACTGAGGTATGGCTGTTCCACAACACCTCCTCCCTCCAAGAGACAAAACTGCTTAAACTGTTATTACTAGATTTGACATAGGAATCATAGCAGTATGTAAAAAGAATGCAAGTCAGGTATTATTCTACCAATGTTATTATTAATCTACCCAGTTCCTTCTTTTAAAAATAAAATTATGTCGGAAACAAGTGTCACCCTTTTGGAAGACCATTAGTCAAGTTACTGTTTTCTTTAAGGCTGTTTTGTCAAATTGCTGAAATTAATACTCCCTGTGACAGCTTTCGCTGAAGGACACATCCTGTAGCAGTAACTTTCGCATGGCTTTTTCTAGCTACACAGTGCCTGTATGGATATTGTTACTGAGAAAGTATGGCATATCATAATATGTGGAACTTTTTTTTCTTTTTTTTCTTTTTTTTTTTAAATAGATTTCAATGTGTAACATTTTAAAATCTACTGGAAAATTCCCTCCTTCCCCAGCGATGTGGTTAGGAGGATTCCTCCTAACTGCTCAGGAACTGCAGTATCTGCTCACTCTTAGCAAATGCAAAATATTCTCCTGCTGTGTAAGTTCCTTACATACTAGTGATGGGGCATTACCAGTCCTGGTATTATTCGTTCATTACCAGGCTGAGTTAGTTGGTAGATGAGGAAAAAAGCCCTGATTCAACTGCAAAGTAAAGTCATACATAACTTTATAACTGGAGAGTGAAGACAAAGGTTTCATTGGATGGCTACTAAAGTCATTGCCATCACCTATCTCCATGATTTTTGAAAAGCACATCTCAAACTGTATCTGGAGTTCAGCCAAAAATGGAGCCCCCAAGACCATTCTTTGTGAAAATCAACCAAAAACTTGTGCAACAGACTATGCCTTTTCAGGAACACAACTCTAATTGTCCTTTTCATATAGCAGTTTTCAATAAACACAGAGAAACTGGAGAAAGGCTAATGTTCTGTGCCTGTTTCAATCACTTAAGTGCAGCGTCCCAGATACACTGTTTGGCTCTGAAGATGGCTAGTATCAGAAGGCTAGGTCCTCGAGGAAGAGCATCAGCCCATCTGTGTCAGCTGAGCTGCATTTACAACAGCTGAGGAACTAGAAAATTCTTAGTCCTAATGTCTCAGTAGCTCAAACAAGGGAATTGCTGCAGGATTTTATGAACAATAAAAATCCCATCAAGTCCTTTTGTAAGTTTTGTCCCTTCCGTTGTAGCTTCTTGAAAGGCAGAGAATTGCACTACTAGAAGACAGTAAAAATTTTCCAGGTCTAGCAATCTTGGAATCAAAGGCAAAGTTGACCTTGTCACTTGAGTACAACTGCCTATAGGTGACTACCACTTGAAGCCAAAACTTAGATAAAAAGCCCAATTCGCTACAGATTTACTTGGAAGGATAACACTTACTAGCTGTAGTAGACTCAATTCTCCACATGGTGTAGCCCTTTGAGAAGAGGCTGAGCCACAGGATGAAGTTATGGATTTAAAAATACTCCTCTCCATTTTAAATCACCATTTCTATCAATCTATCCAATTCAGCATCTTGCTAATGTTTCTGAACAATAATGACCCACCACAAAAGTAAAGTAAAATGCCTACAACCTTTAGCAGAATCTCTTTTCTCTGGGTCAGGATTTATTTCTTACACCAGAGATCAGTGGGTTTGCTACACAAGACTTAAGTGTTCACCAAAAGGATAAACACAGAACAAACACCTGGAGAAATGTAAAAGGAGGATGGGATGAGGGGAACGGGGGAAACATCTAATAAACAAAGCAAGAGGTTTTTTACCCCCCCCCCCCCCCCCTTTACAAATATGGTTTGAAACGAGAAGGAACAATTCTAGTAAGTTTTAACTTCTCTCTTAAAATACCAGTGCAGCATGTTTTACCTGTGTACACAGTCCTCATACCCACTTACAGAACAATTCACATTTTTGCTATTTGTCTGCTCAGCAGATAAATTTACACTGCCATGACATTTTTGAAGCAGCATGGTGCTTAGCTTTTAGCATCTTTAAATT
This sequence comes from Falco cherrug, assembly GCF_023634085.1. NCBI lineage: Eukaryota > Metazoa > Chordata > Aves > Falconiformes > Falconidae > Falco > Falco cherrug. The sequence goes on along the minus strand of NC_073705.1, from coordinate 32,964,787 downwards.
AAAAAATAAAAAAAAAAGGTATACCATAAGGAACTACCGAAAATTTCTTTCCTGTAAAGATTATACTCACTGTTTCATGCTGCAAGGTCTTTCCTTAATAAGATGTCATGATTTTTTTCCAACTTGATTCTTAAATTAACATCTGTATTTTGATCATTCTTTATCTCCTTTTTACCGAGGTAAGAAACAGTAAAACCACAAGTATTCCACGTAAGTGATTTTTGGAGTCACGCACAAATAAAGTACAACTACCAACTGCAGTATTGAACAGTAGGAAACTGAGAAGGCTAAAATACAAGCTTTTAGAAGTATTACGCATCTATAAGCTATTTAACTGTAAACGTATTTGACTATGTAGTATCATTAGGAATTGTTTCAGATATTCTTTGAAGATGTCAAAGGAATTTACACAGGTGTGGCAGACGGATGAGTGGACATTTGCCTTAAACATTTCTTGGTACAAAAAGACATGAACTTTGCCGACTCGGGCACGTAGCAGGTGTTACAACCACAAGGACAAACGAGACACTGGTTTCCAGCCCTGCAGAGGCAGGTCAGAGACGGTGTTTTCTGCCCTCACATCCCCTGGTTTTGGTGCCTGTAAACAGCTAACTGCACATCTGCAAGGGTACTAGGTCATTGACCTTGGGGAGGGCCTCATCTGATGTGACCCCGAAACAGTCCCCCTGCGAACACCGAGCCTGTGCAGAACCAGACGCACCTACCTTTGCCTAGCATCACACCCACCACACACATGCATGAAGTTTCTTGGAACCAGGCAGAGATTTTGGGACTTGGAACTGTATAAAAATGGTACCAACAGAAACTCAGGTGGGACCGCCCCCCCCCCCAACATACCCAGAGTGAAGAGGACCAACGGGATGCCGCTAGATCCATGGGTGGTGATACCGCTTTCCATAATCTTCCTTTCTCCCCCCACCCCCCCTTCTTAGAAACCCATGGCATGGGACTTGCTTATCCAGTTAAGTAATTGCCATTGAGTTACTGTATCTACCCACATGCCATATTGTGTATTAATAAATCATAAAAGTGGTTGGCTGGTGTTGTTTCACATCATGATGGTCATTAGTCCCGAGGGCAGGGAGGTTGTCCTGAATAGCTCCTTTTGGGTTGTGACAAGTAAAGCTAAACAAACAAAAACCCCCAGATAATGCTTTATGGAATAAAATTAGGATTATTCTGAAATAACTCTTCTACTTTAAAATGTATAGCAGCTATATTATATTCCAGAACAACTTTTATCTATAAATCAGCCTGCAGACCTTTAATCACACACTTTTGAGCTTAAATACTTAAAAATATTTTTTTTTTTAGTATTAAGGCTAATATTCTTTAAGTCTTTTAAACATTTTAAACAAAAGCTAGTACTGGAAAAAATCCAGTTGCTAGGATGCATAATTTGAAGTTGTATAAAATATGGAAATATACTTAAAGATAATGCAAATCATTTAGTCAGAGCCACACTATACAGGAAAAGATGGTTCTCCCACCCCATTCTTCCCCTCATCCCCAAAGAACACTTCTAGAACAGACTTTTAGTTTTGCTTTTTTAATAAGTCCATAAAAGCCAAAGAGCTTTAAAAAACACATGCAAGTCCATTTACATTATCAGATCAGCAGGAAGCTGCAAGCTTTTCTTAGTACAAGAACTATGTATTTAAGATTGGAAGTAGTAAATAAAGCAGGACACCAGAACTGACAGCTGAGGTGACAACAGCAGCTTTGCTTACAGCTGAATTCCTGGTTTGTTCTTGGGACATAGCGATGCATGGGGACACGACACTCAAAACCAATTAAAATTCCCTATAGCTTTGGAGAGAACAGCAAAATTCATTTTTTTTTTTTTTTTTACTCTTCTACTGCTCCATTTTAAGTCATATCAAGACATACAGTTTTTGAAATGTTTTGTAATTGCAGTCTAAGTTCTTGGTTTCATCTCTCTCCTGAAAGACTGAGTGTCAGCGAATACAGATAGGATCAGAAAAGAGATGTCAGGAAAAGGTGCAACACTCCCACCTCCAAATGCCACGAGGAAAAGAAATTCTTGGACTGTCTGCCCTCAAACTCCAGTCTGTGAAAAGCCAAGTGAACCATTAGTGAAACAGTGAGGCACCAATTCCTGCAAATTTCCACAGATTGTTTAGCCCTGAGCAAGATCAAGAGGAAAAGCCATTGGAATTATCTTAAAGACTTTTTTTAGGAGAACAAAGTAACAGTTTATATTCTCGCTTCACCATTTATCTTTCAATATTTGTACTTCCACTCGAAATAAACAAGATACTTTCACACTGAACAAAGAAGTGAAAGTAGCTCAGCTTTCCCCTTTCTCAATAGCCTAGGGACAGGAAGGACATTAGGCATATTTAACTGTTCCTAGTTTAAGCCATACAGTAATTTAATGCTGCTGCATGAACACTGTTTTCTTCTCAAAATCTATCCATTTCCCCCCCCCCGCCTTAAGATTTCCTTACGTAGCACACTAATACCCTGAAGACAGACCCAATGGAGTACTCTGGTTTGCTACAAATAATCCAATCCTTCATTCCTTGGAAGAAAATGGGTATTTGAGCTTGTCTGACTGACAGGAAGAATGACATTTTCCCTGTCCACAGAATAGGTATGAACTGTAACTTCCGTATATGCTCTAATTATGTCTCTGGCCTAAAGCGATTATGGTTAGTAAAATACAATGAAACCATTCCCCCTCTGACCAACTAACACCTCAGTCTTTGTCAAGGTTTAAAATTTTAAGTGGTAACTGGAAATTTTTTTACATAAATTACAGTGAGACACATGAATTGACATAATGGGATTTCAATTACCTGTCCACAACCTGTGTCAAACATAACAGTTACTTTCACCTCAGTGGTAAAAAATACGCCAAGAAATGTACCAAGCAACTGCCAGTGATGTATGGAACTATAACCAAATTGACGATTATGGTGTAAATCAGTTTTCCATAATTATTAACTGTCAGTTATCTCAATGTCCTACCAGATTTTCCATTTTTTGTGATTAAACCTCCATGGCAGTAGAATTATTTCTAAAGTCAGCTAGCGATTTAAGTTACATAGCATATTGCTAGATGCTGGCAACAATGAAGGCATCAACATTAAACCAAAATTCTCACTACTGATGTAAGCGTCATATAATGATTTTGATGCACTTGTTGGCAGAAGTGAATCTCTCATGCTGACCACTATAATCTCTATTTTTTGCTGGTACACTGTGTACCCCATGACCGTTCAAGTAACAAACAGAAAACTGAGGAAGACGTTCTTGGAATTTCACAGAAATCAAATAAAAGTCTTACAACCCATGGCGACATCCATGGTTCTTATTGCAATAAAAAGTCGGTATGTACTCTTCATCCTGTTCATACTAAGATTTCTTCTAAAGAAAAGGTGCTGATATTTTGTATTGTTTCATCTATGAGGTAGATGGCACTTTCATATAAATAGTGTAAATCAGAAATTAAGTTAGCTCTAAGCCTGCAGCAAGTGTTGGGACACCGACTGTTCAAGTCAATTATTAAATCATTAATATGAAATTATTCCTCATTTTAAAAGACAAACACCAAGTCTTTGAAAGGAGAGTGGTGGCTGAATGCACAGACAAGTGCCTTCCCTTGGCAAAGCTCAGCGGAATTCTGGCTTTAGCCTCCAGACACCTTCACCATTCGGGCTCCTATGGAAGGTGCAGAGATTGCGGAGAAGTTCTCTAAAGGTGCAGGACTGTGCTGCAGGCAGCTTAGACTCAAATTCTTGCAGTAGTTCCTGAGTGCTAGCCTCGCCATCCACTCGGGCCTGGAATGCTATGAAGTTACGCATATTCACGAGCAGTTCACCGCCTTCTGTTGAACTCAGGGCTGGGGTGGGTGCTTGCTGATGATTCTCATCTCCCTCATTCCCCGTGGGTTGTGGTAAAATAAAGTGGTTTCTTGCCCTCATCTTAGCTAGTAAAGATGAAGAATCCAGTGCACTGGATGATGGTCTTCCAGAATTTCCATCAAAGTACCCATTGGAAGTACAGTTCTTTATGTTTTCGTTCTTTATTGTATCTGCATCCTGCAAATAAACATACAATAGAGAAAGCTGGATATTGAGATCCACAGAGTCTGTTTTAAAAAAAATAGTATCTGCCTGCTGTTTTGACTTAAATAACAAACATGAACACTCAGAAGCTTGTCATCTGAAACACAATAAAGAGATACGTTCTAGTTTCAACTTTAGAACTGAGCAAGCAAAAGAAAAGCATTGCTGGTCTTGAGAGGCAACCCGATCATGTGACAATTTCTGACTGCTGTATCTAAATCAAACTTCAGCAAGATGCTGTACTAAAACATGAAATATCAAATTCATGGGCGACTAAAATTTCTAGAATTATACATAATCATACAACAAATGGGTATGAAACATCTACAGTATAAATCATATTTGTTGCATAAATTTAAACATTTCACATATATTAGCTATTAAAAAAAGATAAATGTTAGCTTGTGTCTCTTACCTTGCTCTTCTTTGCAGGTGATGCACAAGTGGGATGTGAAGAAAGCATCATGGTGCTTCTTTTTTGACCAAACCGACTCCTAAAAACCCACAAAAGAATTAACTCCATAAAACATCCGTCTCAAAATGATTAGGATAGTTTTGCCAGAGACACTGACTGGGTTTGCGCTTTAGGGTTCTCAAGAGCCCTCTGTCAAACTCTCTCTCCTCAGCTGTGCAACAATAATGCTTTCTTTGTACTTCAGAATGGACTTCCTAGGCTTGTAATATGCCTTCATGTCTTTATTAAATAAAACCCATAAAACTCCACTTTGATACATGTGACTGCAACTACCAAGTGCCAAACCCCCCCCCCCAAAAAAAAACCAAACCAAAAAAAAAGATAAATCCATAGCATCCTAAGGAACCCTTCTATTTTTGGAAAAGCAGTGTGAGAATTGAACTTACTTTATTCCTGATGGTGCACCTGAAAGACCACTCATGCCTGTCCAGGTTGGCACACCAGAAGTAGCTCCTAAACATCGCTGTCGAGAGACTTTTAAGGCTCTTAAGGCATCCTGAGCCACTCTGTCTGCTTCTGCTTCCACCAGCACATGGTCTGCACTGGAAGCTTCCATAATGACATCGTGCTTCATAACACTGTGTACGCCTAAAACCCAGAAGATACAAGAAAAGGTGAAGCAGGACATCTGATAATTTACATGGTTATCTGTAAAACTAAATATTCACCATTTAAGTGAATGCCTCAATCACATTTTTACTTTTGCAGGTTGATTATATTCAGCACTTCAGTACAGTTATTTCTAATAAGCGAACACCCTTCTATCAGTTAGGCAATCCCTTCTACCAGTTAGGCAACCAATTTGACAGCAAACCACCTCTGCTGTGCTGATGAGGTCATTATTCACAACAGACTTGACAATTATGTGGGTAAATTGATAATTTCTATTGTTGTGGACAGGACAGAAGCGAAACGCTTGTGCAAATGAAGGCTGGTTATGTCTTTATTTCCAGAAGAAACACTGCATTACCTCTACATCCAGAAGTGTTTCTGGAATGCTGTAGATCTCTGACATGTGTGTGCCAAGGTAATTAGCACATTCATAACTGGAGGATTTCAATGATGAGTATTTTAATGTTTCACTACAGTTAACAGAACAGGTAAACCCCGTTTTTTATTGTAGCTCTAACCATTACAGTACCAGAACTGCTCTTTAGTCACTTGCATCTTATATACCTCTCTAAGAACTGTGTCACTGTTGAGCAGCCAAATAACAAGGGTTACCTGATTTTTTGAAAAGTTTCTCCAACACGTAATCATCATTTTTCTTTGAGTCTTCCTCCTTCGCCTCACTGTTCTCCCTTCTGTACTGCTTTTGTTTTACTAGATGAGGAATACGCTCTCCTTCAAATTTGGCATCTTTGTGATGTTTCTTCTTAGACTTATCTTTGTGCCTTTCATGTGACAGCATACCCACCCTGTGCTTTGTTTTCGAGGTACATTTATAATGGTTATTATCCAATTGCCCATCTTCAGTTTTAGCAACATGCTTTTCTGGAGATCCAACTGCACCACATATAAGGCTAAAATCTCCCCTGTTATTTGCATTAGCTGTTCCACGTACTTCGTCAGCCACCACGGCATTCGGACATTTGGCATTCTCTGAAGACCCTGCATCACCTCGCAATGACTGGGACATAGATTTGTCAGCTCTTTCCAAGCTTTCCTCCTTGCTTCCATTCAATGAATTTATATTAGTAGCAGCTTGTGCATTATCTTTTGCATAGCTATTTTGGTCAAAGGCTTCCAAATTTCCTTTGGTGTCCTCACTTGCCTCTATTGCTTTAGAAGAAGAACTTGTCATGTAGGTGGTTGAGTAGGAATTGGATGGCTTGCTGTACTTTGGTGAGCTGCTTTCCATAAGATGGAGATCACCTTTAGAAGTGTCATTATCAGGTTGCTTTTCAAGTTTCCGTTTCAATTGGTGTCTTGGGACTTGAACATCTGAACCAGTACCTGAGGGATGAATTAAATTAGTGTCCATTTATCAAACATTTAAAACATTTTCTCTTTTAAACAAATAGAAAGAAATATGTACCTGCAAAAATTGCACTTGTTTCTGTCCCCTGAGACACATCTGGACTGCTCAGTGTAAAAAGTTCATAAAGGTCATTTGATTTGAAAAAGCGTCTCTGCTTAGGGTCTTTCAGCACTCTGTTTGTTAAAAACTGTTTGAAGATTTGTCTAAAAAAGAAAAAAAAAAAAAAAAAAAAGTACTTTGTGCATGAAACAATGTCTAGCTATGTTTAAGTACTGAATACAGTACTTAAACAGAAAACTGTATAAGCACAAACGTTACCCTGCAGAACAATTAAGCAGTGGAAAGATTATGTTAGTTTCCAAAAAGCAATCTTGAGTTAGTAACTTTCAAACAACCCTCTAAATTGTTAAACACATGGATTTATTGTTTTGCAACAACCCTATAACACAACAGGTAACCACCATCCTGAAATGTCCTATGAGACATCCCTTAACTAAGCAATAAATAACTTCACAGCTAGATTTTTTTTTTTTGTCCTTTGAAGTTGAAAAGCGTGCATATATTACAATAAAACTATCAGAAAGCTCCTGAAACAAAAACAAGAACTTGTTAAAATGATAACATTTTAATGGCTTGATTGGTTGGAGGAATCAAAAGCAGCAGAGTAGCTCAGTCTGATGGCGATGCCTGGATGACAACCACTGAAAAGGGAAATCAGACTTGTGGTTGAGAGGGAGGGGAAAAAAGAGCCCATCTGCAGAGGACTAAAAGGAATAAATCTAGGGGAGAACTAAGCTGCAAAAAGTCTTCTAGTATTGGTAAATCTACTTCTATGCCATGTTTGTACCACACAGCTTTTGACTGCGAGATCTAGGCAGTATTTCCCTGTACAAAAAATACATCCCTAAATAAAGCTGGAAATTAGTTCACAAGTTTTTTATGATGGTTTTGGCTCTGCTGGCATTAAGCGGGGAAACTATTTTTAAATCCAGCTGGCAAAAACTAAGTTCAAACATAGGTGCCAGTTACTGTAATGCACCCATTAGAAGACTATGAAGTTTTTAAGAATTAACTGAGCTTTCTTATCTTCCTGCAAGCATGATCACATATTTGCAGGGAAGAACACACATGCCAAGAGAAAAGACAACTTGTTTAAAGTTCAGGGCCCATTGCACTGTTCTGGAAATAAATGACTATCTGATGCTGTCAGAAGAGCCCACTTCCTTGATGTGGTCAGCATTGTTCAAACAGAAGTATGCCAGAAGGACACAAGCCAACCAACAGTGGATGCTTTGTGTCCATGAGGTAAAACAGATTAAAAAAGGCATTCAATAAGTGTGGGTATTTCATTATTTAGAGATTTTCGTTCATCTGCGTCCAGTTCTAAGGAGTAATGCCTAGACAGAGGATCACCATGTATATTCATTTGGAATTCACAAATAAATAATGTTAATATAACTGGTGGTTCTTGGGTTTTAATTCTCTTACTTTGGAATAAAATCAAATTGGGTGTACAGAGTAGTAAATGGATGTACGTACCACATTCATCTTTATATATCCTAAGGACAGGATAAAGAACTTGTTGATTTCAATTTGCAGACTTGCTGAGTCTCATGTTCTGAGTAAGGGGCTCATTTTTTCCTGTCTATGCCTTATACTCTCTTATTTCCAGTGAATTCTGGATGGGCTGGACACAGCTGCTGGAACAGATTGAGGAGGCAGCAGCACAGCCTTGCAGCTGGGAGTCTAATATTAGAGGAAGGACCATTTCTCAGCAGATATTGTAAAGAGTTTTCCATGCCCATCATGACCAGGGTTGGAGGTTAGAAGCCATGGGTGCACATGCACAGGAATGCCAGAGTTACACCACCTCAGATTCACTATAAGCATTTTCTTGAGCATACAGCTGTATCCAAGAAATTGTTCTGACTGACCTGTGGTATATCTTCTCTTCAATAGTACCTGCAGTGAGAAGCCTATACACAGTCACCTGTTTCTTTTGGCCTATTCTCCAAGCACGTTCCCTAGCCTGGAACACAAAAGGTTTGGTTACCAGATATTAGCATCAGACATGTGTTTGACAGAGAGCTATTGATACCACTTCTTCATACCTAGTTTGGACATTTAAGAAACAGTTCAAGAAGTCACATAGCTGTGGTATTTCTACAGCATTAGGACAATTAACTTGGGAGAAGAGGAAAACAATTTAGAAAGCTTACATATGTAAAAAGCCAAGTCTCTAATTGTACAAGACATCTATGCAAAAAAATTTCAGAAAATAGATTATATTAAAATTAGAACTCGTATGTAGGATATGTACTTCATATACTTATTATTTCACAATAGAGCTTTAATATACATATTTACATTGAACTTTTCTTTTTCTCAGCTGAAAGCTTTCCTACAAACATCTTGAACCGATCGCTAAAATGAACCACTCTTGGTCAGACTACACAGTTGCAGATGTCAGAGCTATGTAGGATTTCCATAAAAAATAGTTCTTTCCTCTCAAACATGTAAGCCTCATATACTGTTAAGAGATCTGATAAACCACAGTTGCATCACACCATCAGATACAGAACAACTTCTTTAAGGTATTGGCTTAACAGCTTCTAAGGGCGTAGTGACATATCATTATTTAGAGACAAAGCCAATTTAAGCAACGCTTGTTCTCCTTTTCTTAACCAGCACTGCCACCATGAACAGCCATGCTTAATCAAGAAGCTGGCACAGCTGTACTCTCTCTTCAGAAACATCTAGTTTGTTTATTTATTTAAAAAACCCAGGCAGTTTCAACTGTTTGTTTGGCTGCACTCTAAACAGAATATATGAATTGACAATATTGAAGTGGTAAGGTATAACAGCATAAAGAGGATGTGGTGGGAACCACTTAAATTGGTTTTGCCACAAGAGTAATCATAATGTGAACTGCACCCTAAGCGACCATTGCTGGGAGCAGCAACTTAGGGAAGAACAACATAGTGCTTTAATACTATTTGAGGAGATAAATGTCATTCTGTCTTCAGTTTTATTTCAACTTAGCTGGTAAATGGAATGCAATGAGCCAAACTCACCTGTGTGTCTGTACTGGGATTCCAGTCTGGATCATAAATAATAACCCGGTCAGCACCAGTCAAGTTAACTCCAATGCCACCAACACGAGTCGTTAGAAGAAAAATAAATATGGATTTGTCCTATAACACAAGAGAGACTTTACTAAAGCAAGAATTAACAAAGTACAAGATAAAAGAATTCAGGAAACAAAAATTATCAGCATTATTTGCAAAGGTGCAAAGCAAGCCAAGAGAAGCAACGTATTTCCTTGTTTGCCTCTCTTCTGACAAATAAAAGTAGTTTGATCTAAATCCCATTTACTGTTGTCCAATAAAATTTCTATTTTCCCTCTTTTCAACGGCATTTTTCTTAGCAGAAAACCCAACTTCGGTGTGAAATGAGCGATGACTTTTTCACCACCCTCTCACAAAGAAAGTGGGTTCATTTGACTGACCTCCCCAGTCTTGTGTCTCAAACCTGAAGTAGTCTATTTAAAAACAGCCCAAAGAGGAATGAACCATACTCACTAATAGGCATTAGTGTGTGGGATGCAACATCTCACCTCATTATATCTTGTTATAAGGGGCTGTCTGGAAGCTATCGTTGTGGTGCCATCCATCCTGAGGTAGGAATAGTTTCTGCTTCTCACAAAGATTTCAAGTATCTGCAGCATCTGTTGTGATGGAAAAAAATTAATGAAATCCAGACATAAAAGACTGAGCAACTGTCTGATCAAGTCATAAGAATTTCTGGTACTGACTGCAGTGCCAATCAAACAAACAAGGTAACAACCAAAACCAACTGAATCTTAAATGAGCAGAAAATTCATTAACTTATGTAATTGGAGGAAAAGAAGAAAGTAGTTCTTTCACTGCTGAACATGAGTGGAATGTTTCTGCTTGGTTTGAGAAGCCCAGAGCCATGGTCTCAAGACAATGAACTGGGTAAATGCTGCAGCATATGAAAGGAATCCACAGAAGCAAGATAAAATGGTGAATACATAGGGAAAACAAACGAAGATCACTGTCCGTGCTACTGGCCCAAAGCACGCAATTCTGAGGATTAGATGTGCACATGCACTAAACACAGCAAGCACACTGACTACTAATTCTATCCTGAAACCACACAGCAGGGACAATGAATACATCACCACTGCTTCAGCCTGGTATTAACATGGGTACAACTGATATAAACTTTGATGCATCATATTGAATTTGGACAGCGCCACAACACTATCGTTCTTACTGAGCTTTGGAACTGGTCTCCAATTATTCCAAAGACAGTAGTCATTTTGGATTTTTTTTTCCAAAAGATGTTAATTTTCTGAGAATGACACTACAAAAGGTGGCTCTAATTACAAGTGTTGTTGGGACACACAAAGGCACTTTTGTAGTTTTAGTAGCAACTAAAATTAAAAACAATCTGATCATCTTACCTGTCTTGACTGAGTGAAAAACAATACTCTGTGACCTTGCTTGTGCCATATTTTCAGCAAGGATTCTACCACTATCATTTTTCCAGAACGTTTCCAATATCCAAATTGATCTGCTTCCTCCTCTTCAGTATCTTGTACACCCTTACAAATGCAAGGACCACCAGAGAAGAGGTCAGGGTGGTTGCAAATCTTTCTCAAAGCTACTAGTCCTGTGAAAATCTAAAGAATACAGGAGAAAAATACTTTTATTTTCTTGACAAATACTTGTATCTATTTTTCTCAACCACAACCCATATAATCAGCAGTGGATTAATACAGTCATCATCAAGAAGTCTGGTTTTAATAGTGATTTGCTATTTAGAGAAGCCAATGGACACCAGTATTCGTTTCACGGGAAGTTTTCAGAAAAATTAGTACAAGAGAAAGTCAATGAAATTTTATGTTCTTGTGAGCCTATTCTGGTGATGATGTTAAGAGAATTCTACAACGATTTCCACATTAGCAAAAGCAGTCCCTAGCTGTAACTCAAAGTCAAATTTTTCCTACCCAAAAGGAAAAATTACACCAAGCTTGTTACTTGAAATTACCGTGTCCTTCCTGCGAATCCCCACCATGTTAGCAGGTAACTTAAGCCAGACCTTGAGGACAGCAAGTATACCTATCAGAATGCATGGTAACAAAGAACAGATGGAGTAAACATATTTGAAAAATATATGAAGCTGAAAATTGCCACTTTTGATGCCACATTTGAAGGGTTCTGTTCAGTTATTCATTCAATAATATTACAAGTGTTATTTATTCTTCTGATATAATAGGCACTCATAAAAATGAACTAGCTTGAAGCAGCAAATCCCTCAATCTTCTATCACTACAAGTTGGATGAACATACACATAATTTACGGTTTGTTTGTACAATGGGGTTTTTGTTTTTCAGCTGGGATTCACTGCTGTCATCGCAAAACATCTAATAAAAGCACTCACATTTACCATTCAAAACTTTCAAAACTCTAGCAAACATGATAGCCCATTCTGTAACATCTTGTAGAAGTTCCTGCAGATAGGCTTGTACAAGCCCTCTCTTGAAGATCAAGCTACTTAAAATGACTTTCATCGAGATAATTAAAAGGGACAGACAATTGAAAAAACTCGGCCAGTATACCTTCGTGAGATACAGAAAAATAAAAAAGTCAAAACAGTGATAAGGTCAACATCCACTTTGCTATATACATGGCTGTACTGATCATACAACTAGCTGGAGCCATTGAGGGTGAGGGGAGAAGGGATTTCACAGTTCACAAGACAAGGAAATGTGGTAGATCACTTATAATAACTAAGACATATTACTTTTCCTCTTATAAACAATAGATCTGTATCCTGGCGCTAAAAAGGGGAGTGAAAAACGTCCACTGCATGCATACAAAAGTCAAATGGACCAAACACGTGCAATGTAGGAGTCACAGGGAATAGCAGGCTTTTTACACAGGCAACAACAGGCATTTGAAACTGTATTTCAGTTACCACTGTCATCCCAGCCACAGCAATTTCAACACTTAGGTTGTGAGGCTGGAGGCAAAAGATGTTGAAGTGACCAGCAAGACATTAATAAATATGCTTGCTATTTGCTCTGCTGTATGTTAAGACTCTGTGAAATCATCAGCTGTTGCAACATGAAGTTATCATACCTGAACTGTAGTCTCAGGAGAAATTATTCTTCCTTTGCTTCACTTTTTCCAATTGGTTAAAAGCATGCATAAAGTTACCTACAGCAGGTCATCCACATTTTTGGCTCCCAAGATCCGTAATTTGCTCCCAAGATCACAAACATGTTGCAAAGCCCGTTCCATTCCTATTTTTATCTGGTCATGCCGCTACATATGAATCACTAACTACATATTCCATGAAACATTTCTGAGAAAAAAAAGAGCAGACATCCACAAAAGCAGAACTGAGCTGAGTGTGTGTGCTTCCCTTTCTGCTCAGAATGCAGCTACAAGAACGCAAAGGTCACTCCATGACTTTATCCACCAAACTACCTGTCATTAACCTTAATTAATGCCAACCTGCATGTCTCCATTGAGAATCTGGTAAACTTCTTTAGAGTTGATGAAATTTTGATAGACTTGACGCTGCTCATCGGTCAAACGGCAGAAGAGGACCTACCAAAACAAACAAATTAACCACTCAAGCCCAACCTGAAACGCCAAATAGAGTGAATTTTGAAGTTTTACAATGTGCTACAATGAAGTTTTAAAGATGTCTGACACACTAAAATGCTGAAAAGATACAGGGCAGAAATTGTTAGAATTAAAAAAACCTGAAGAGTTTTTAGAGAATGAATATAATCATGTAGGATGGGTTTCCTGAGTTTTTCTGTGCCCTTTCCCAGTTGTTATTTTTTCCCCTCAAATTGCTTTCATTTTGGAAACTCTGCCATTTTCCAGTTTTAATGATGCAACTATGCAATGTCAGCATTCTCTCAAAGCTATGTTTACAGGAAATACTTCCCATTGTGTCTTTCATATCCCTCACAAGTAGCAAGTTCTTACTACCTCATGGGAAGGTTAGCACATGTAATCTGTTCTGTCATCAGACTTTCAGTGTGAGCATATAATGATTTTTCAGATGGTATGATGGGCTAAAATGGAACAAAATCACTTCCTCACATTCTGCAAGGCACCCAACTATGCTAAGTCAAGTTTATGTAGTGTCCTATGACTGTAAGAACAAAAATCAAATTTATTTAATCTGTTTATGATCGCACTCTTTAGAGCAAGTATCCCAGACTCTAAAAAGTATATAGAAATTCAAAATTTTACTAAAAAGAGATCATTAGACTGCACAGCAGAAACTGAGTATGGCCTACTCATTTATAATGTACTTTTCAGCACTGTCTTACAGACTAGCATGTCTACTTCTCTTTTAGAGGGAGAAGACAGGAAAGAAAACATTGAAGAGAGGACAAGAAAACCTGAAGCACTGAAACCCGAATGGCAGAAGAATCTAATCATTCCTACAAGTGAGTATTTGTAGGAAGTCTGTCATCTACCTAGACTTATGCAAAGCGTCTGAAACTGTCCTGCACAAAATCCTTGTCTCTAAACTGGAGAGACATGGATTTGACAGACAGACTACTCACTGGATAAGGAATTGGCTGGATGGTCACACTCAAAGAGTTGCAGTCAACAGCCCGATGACCAAGTGGAGACCAGTGATAAGTAGTGTTCCTCAGGGGTCGGTATTGGGACCATTGCTATTTGACACCTTTGCTGGTGACATGGACACTGGGATTGAGCACACCCTCAGCAAGTCTGCCAACAACATCAAGCTGTGTGGTGTGGCTGACATGCTGAAGGGAAGGGATGCCATCCAGAGAGACCTTGGCAGGCATGAGAGGTGGGACCATGCAAACCTCATGAAGTTCAACAAGGCCAAGGCCAGGGTCCTGCACATGGGTCGGGGCAATCTCAAGCACAAATACAGGTCGGGTGGAGAATGGATTGAGAGCAGCCCTGAGGATAAGGACTTAGGGGAGCTGGTTGAAGAAAAGCTCATGATGGTCTAGCAATGTGTGCTTGCAGCCCAGAAAGCCAACCGTACCCAAAAGAATGACCAGTAGGTTGAAGGAGGTGATTCTGCTCTTCTGTTCTGCTCTCGTGAGACACCTCCCAGAGTACTGCGTTCAGCTCTAGGGCCTGCAACATGGATCTGTTGGACTGGGTCCAGAGGAGGGCCACGGAAATGATCAGAGGGCTGGAGATGCCCTCCTACGAAGACAGGCTGAGAGAGTTGGAGTTTTTCAGCCTGGAGGAGTCTCCATGGAGACCTTATTGCAGCCTTCTGGCACCTAAAGGGGGGGTACAGGAAACTGAAGAGGGACTTTTTACAAGGGCATGGAGCGACAGGACAAGGGGGAATGGCTTTAAACTGAAAGAGGAAAGATTTACATTAGATATTATAAATAAATTCTTTACTGTGAGGGTGGTGAGACACTGGCACAGGTTGCCCAGAGAAGCTGTGGATGTGCCATCCCTGGAAGTGTTTAAGGCCAGGTGGGATGTAGCTTTGAGCAACCTGGTCTAGTGGAAGGTGCCCCTGCCCATGGCATCGGGGTTGGACCTAGGTGATCTTTAAGGTCATATCCAACACAAACCATTCTATGAAAATATTTTTTAAACAACTGAAATTGTCTTAGAATCAATCTCCTCTACTTTGAATCAACATGCTTCCTAAATAATATCCCACCTCTTTGTAGAGCAAATAATTTTTAGATCAAAGGCTAATATTTTGGAAATTTATTAGAATGTGCAGGCCAGCTAGCCTGCAACATGAACAACTGCCATCAAGTATTTCTTTACTATTTGCTGCCCAAATTAGCCTTTTAACAGCAGGAAACACATTAAAGTGTCCAAGAGATACAGCACAGGAAACCCGCCACAGACAACTCATTTGTATGCACCTGTGACCTAGGACAGTGTTAAGCAGACCTGACTACACTTCATGTATACTTTGTGTTTTGGATGAGTGTACTTGTACAGACTCTGCAAAACTATGACCATTTAATACTTAGAACACAGGTGAAAAGCACATGCAATTTGAAAGCTCTACATCTTTAGTTTAAACAGTATTTAATCTGCTGTTAGCACAAATTATTTCCAAATGTCCATGAAAGACCAGATTTTGTGGAGGGAGAGGGCTCAGATCTAATACTAAAGATAAGCAAACCTGTTCATTTTTATCTGGAAGTGAAAGGCTCATTTTTACATCAGCTTTCATTCTTCGCAGCAAGTAGGGGTTTATGGTGTCCCGTAACACACAGGCACATTTGTATGCAGTTTTAACCTGAAAAATGAAGAAAAAGCAAAAGTTGTGTTTTGGTTCTTGATATTAATTTTATCAACAAGCAAAATTCCATAATTAGTAATAGGAAAATCCTAATAAAATGAGATTGTTTATGATTTATGTGGATGTACAGCTACATATTCAACACAACATGAACTGCAATAAAATTCATGTTAGTAACAATCACATTGAATAAGTAAGCGTTCCTCAGATGCCACTAATTTATCTTTCCTAATTTAGTGGACTTTAAAAGAGACCAGAAATGAAATGTCTTCTAGAAACCAATCCAAGAATTGAGTATAAACTTGCACAGAACCAAAATCCTCATGAAAAATTGCTAATACATATACTGAAGATCAACAAAGAAGCCTGCAGCAATGGTGGTTACTAGACAATAAGTGAAGATTAGTGCTCGCTTGAGACTATTAAAAAAAAAAAAAATCAGTACAAGAAAATCCCCATGATCACAGAAACTAAAGGTCACTCTGGCCTTAAATGGAGCATATGGTTCTATAATGGGTAATGGATGTGTGAGATGGGTATTAACTGTACATAATGGCTAAAAATACCTTCATTTCTCTTAAAGTAAAACAAAGAATATAATAAATTATTGATATGTAAAAAACAAATTGGATGTCCAATTTAGTAAATTAGGAAGCTTTAGACAAGAGAAGTACTTGAAAAGAAAATAAAACTTTAGAAATTATGTGTGCAAAACATTACAAAGAATATTTAAAAGAATACAAGTTTATTAGCATTTATATGAAACTTAGTCTGCAGATTATTATGCAGATAATTTATTTACCAGCTAATTAAAAAAATGTTTAAAGGCATAAATACTGACAACCACAACGACAAAGACTAATAGAAATACTTATTCAAAATAATTTTCCAAAGAATTTGTGCTTTCAAAATTAAGTAGTTTATTTACTTTCAGACTTCCAATACCTATTTCAGCTCTCTGTTGCATAATTTGCCAACGCTTGATATCAAACAGCAAAGTTCTACTTAAATACATCGAAATACAAGATCAGTCACCTCCCACCCCAATTTGCTTTATCTTTATATAAAATACTTCTAATGATTTAAACTTCAGGGCTTTTGACAAGAAAACCTTGTATAAGCTATATCCCTGTATAAATGAAATGGTCTCATTTAGTTGAGCAGTTCTTTTCATACACACAGAGCAGTAAAACACATGTGCCACTCTCTTTTGAGTTAGTTATAACATCCAGTAGTATGTGTATTTAAAAGTGAGTTTAAAAACAACCTAACAGTTTCCTTCAAGCAAGGTGATATTTTTGATGCGTTTACCTGGACAGGAGAGGCATTGGCATATCCTCCCATGGTTATCGGAACAGAAAATTGCTCCATGAATACAGGTAGTGTTCCCAGTTTCCCTGGGAATATAAAGTCAAAGAGGGACCAAAGCTCCTTTAGGTTATTTTGCATAGGGGAGCCAGACAAGATAATTCGATGGGGTGTGCGGAACTATTAATTAAAAACAAAACAAAAAGAAAGTTATTTTCATGGTTCATGGTTTAACCTCCCTCCTGTCTCACAGGATATTCAGTATCACCATCAACTAATTTTCAGTTTAAAATATGTGGCCTCATATTCCTGAAATAAACAGCCTTCTACAATATATTGTCCATGAACTGTTAGCAGAAAATGAATACCAGCAATCTGACACAATTTATCCCTGACAGTAAATTACTAGACAATTTAAATTGTCTGATTTTTTTTCTCTATCATACTTCTGTAACTTTACTGATGTAAACTCAAATATGTTAAGTAAATTAAAAGTCAAATACAGACCATTCTGATTTATGCTTTTATTCTTTATGAATGGTCAAACGTGTATCTTTATGATAAATACAGGCTATTAGATTATGGAACCTCCCCCCAGAGCGCTTAAAGTCTTTCATTTATTTTTTATAAAGTACCTGCTTGCATACAAGTGTAACTGCAGCGTTTGGATTTCGGATTTTGTGACCCTCATCCAGAATCACATAATGCCAGTCATAGCTGTGAATGTTATCCCGCATCAGTCGAATGTATGAATAAGATGTAATTAAAATTCCATGGCATGAAGCAATTTCATGAATTAGTTTCACCTAAAAGCAAAAAGTGCACATTGTCAGTAATAGTGAGACAGAAAACTCAGACCTACTGAACTACAGGTTTGCAGTCCAATATATACAGAAAGTTTTGAAAAAGCACATACATAATTTACTTTGCAAAAAAAAAAAAGTATAGGCAAGATTTTAATTATACGATTCTTAGCTCATCTGTAAAAGAATGAAGCACTTGACTACTGAGTTATAACAGATCAGAAATCAACCAGAAGGAAACAGTGTTTTTGTGTGTGGGGTGTTGTTTTTCTTTCTTTCTTTTTAAAGGCAATCTCTGAAAGAACAAACAAATTTGATTAAAATAACTGGTTTCTTCAAGTTCTTCTATATTCACCTCACAAACCTAGCTTTGTGTACTGCATGCAAGATCTAGAATGTTAGAAGAAAATTAAACAAGTGAAAAACTGAAAAACAATCACAAGAATCTATTTGGTTAATCCTAAATTCTGTTCAACATTTCTCATTAATAGGATTAATATATTTAAAATCTTCAAATTTTGTTTTTCTTTTGTAAGCTATATCCTTTCCCCAAGTTTTACTAGCCTTTATAGTTGTAAATGATGTAGGGCAGGGACAGTCGATGTAACACTCCACAGCACTGACAGTATTCAAGACTCATCTTTCTTATATTTATCCCCCACATATAAATCTAGAAGACTTAAAACAGGAGATGATGGGAGGGCTGGCAATTCTGGATGAAACATGCATACCCAATGTAAAAGAAAAAAAAAAAAAAAAAAAGTAGAGCCACCAGAGAATTTGCTAAAGGAAAGACAAACCCCTTATTACTGGAAGTGCCTGAAAGAAAAGAAAACAAACCCAACAAAAAAGAAGGGGAAATATCCATCTCAAAGACTCAGATGGTGTTAAAAGTCCATGATCTCTTCCTGTAAAATTTCTTGCTCAGACATACTGCAAGATCCAAAAAGCTCTTCTGCATTTAATTGTTCAAGAATTTCTACTTTCTGATTATCCTCTCCTGAAAAAACCATGACACATTATTTAATGTTGACATTACTATTCTCCAGAAAATATGTAATCTTTAGAACAATTTATGTTACAGACAGGGTACATTTTCTAGGCAGGGGTGGACACCCAAAGCTTAATTTTACCTGGTACACTTACACTGCCCATAGTTTGCAATCATGTCCTAGAGTCTCAGCAATGGCCTATCATAGAGTATTGTAGTCATCTCTACCCAAACACTTAAGACAAATCATCTCGGGCGATTTCAAATTAAAAGCTTGTAAAATATGTAACCTCTCCGAGTTTTTGCAATTAATAGGGTATGTCTGCAATTAGCCTGACTTACAGAATGCTACACTGTTGTCATTAAAAGATGTTTTGTGAAAGTGCTGCTGTTATTATGGAGGCTCAAGAGACCAATCCCTCCTAGAGGGCAAACAGTGGACTAGTAGAAAACAACAGCCATAAATCACATTGTCAGGTAGCAGAGAGAACAGAAGTGAAACACAGGCACATGAAGGCCATTCACTGTAAACATACCACAGCAGAATCCTACTCAGGATTTACTGAACCTGTAATTAATTAAAGTTTCCTTCAAGCTAAATTTTTAATAAACAAGGATTTGTGCTGACAATGAAGAAATACACCACCACAATTTTATCAGCTCACATACAACACTTATTAACTCTCATTTTACTGCGTTGGGTACTTTCTTGGAGGTTGTCTTTGCATTAGCTGCAGCTCTTGGAATAATTGTAAATATTTGAAAATATGATAAGAGATCTAATATTGGATACACACTGTTTTAAGGTTGTGGTATTTCTGAATTTATGTTATTTTATCATATATTCTTTAATACATTAATTCCTGTTTGGTTAGGTTCAGGCACATTTATTCCCCTACCCTACCACCGCCCCAGGAAATACACTTCAGGGAATTATTTCAGGGCATGCACTATTGAACTAAAAAAACCCCAAAACCAAACCAACAAAAAAAAAAAAGATCCTATCAGCTTAAGAGAGACAAATCCTACTAATGCCAAAAGATTACACAACAGTTACCAGCTTTGAAATTCTGAACTCTGGCCTTTAAAGGATGCTAATGAATACAGGAACATGCAAGTAGACTGAGTAATTCTGATCTTGTAGTTCTGTTCACCACAGTATTTGAGGCCTTTACAATTCACGGACAGTATTTTCTCCTAACTTAGAGTGGTAAGTTGGTTGTGTTGCCTTGTCTTCACTGGGACACATATGATGTTACAAAGGCTATAAGTTTTTTGGCAAGCACCACTTCTTAAGGCTAAAACATTTATGATATATTCTTAAGGACACACCTCTAAGCAAATTATTTTTTTTTCCTGTTGGTACCTCACTGTAGCTACAAGTTTGTTTATGAAGTTACAAAAACAGGACAATTTTTTTGACTGATGCTTACAGAAATAAGGTTTATATTTTTTTTGCAAAAAGTAGTCTTCTAAAAAATATTTAAAAGGACCTGAACTCTCCTATAATATTAGGTATTAAAAATGGTCATTTTCTTAAACAGAAATGTGTGTGTGTTAAGACTGAACTGAAAGAACTAGAGCAGTGATAACTACAAAATTCTCTAAACATTCAGATACCTTTAACGCAAGCGTGAACTTACAGAGTATCTAGTGACTTACACAAATGTGTATCACTTCTGCTGAAGAATGCATTTTTGATTCAGGCTTATCACTATCTCTTAAGCAATGATTAAGCCCAGAGATCCATAAATTCAACCTACAAAAGCTCTTCATTATTTCCCTGCCCCCAACAATCTAAATGGCACCATGAAAAGGCTTCAAAAGAACACATTACAATGTTTAATAATGTAAAAGTTGCAATAAAGAGAGCTAAAGCACTTACTACATATTTAACAAGAATGCTACTTCTTCTGGCATGATACTAAGTTTATCTGAGTTTGGTCCTTAACTCAGAAATACATAGGTTTAAACAGAGCTTCCATAGGCAGTCATACCAATAACTGTAACCTCTGAATCTTATTTTCTTTACATGTAGATTGAGTACTCTACTGTGAGGGTGGAAGGTCTAAAATCTTCAGCGTGCAAAGTCACCTTCAAATAGATGGTTCCACATGTGCAAGCATCATGAACTGACAACTGCTTTTGAGGGCTGCATTGTGTGTCCAGCATTTGACCAGAATAAGGCAATGTAAAGTTACAGCATTACAAATGGTATGTAAATACCACCAGAAAGAATTGCTAAGCTCAGTGATACCTGTTCTAAAAATCAAGAAATTAGAAGTTCAGCCTTGATCTTAAAAAATTCAGCCTCCTTCTGTATGAGATATTTTAGTTGCCTCTTAGATGATTTACAAATGCTCATGTGCCATCAGAAGTTTTGAAACAGGACAAGCTCTTTGTACAGAAAGTTTTTTTTCCTATATTTAGACCTTTCTTCCCCTTATCTTCTGTTCTATGCCATAAATAAAACAGTATTTGTAATACATGACATTAGATTTACTACTTCATTTTCTCTTATCCTTAGAGATCTCAGAGCACCTGATATTTACAAGTCACTTTAAGCTACACCAGATTTGAGTGTAAACCATAGCAGGAGGTTAGTAGCATAAGACAGCACCACAGGACATATTTAGCCACAAATACTAAACTGAAAGCTGACTTAATAGGGGAAGACTATTACTTAAATCTGGTTCTTCCTACTGCTTCCAACTTAAGCACATTTATTATTATAGGAGAACCAATGATCTTCTGCGATCACAAATAATAATTAAAGAAACTAAGTTTTGCATTTCATTAAAATGCTTTAAACTAGCTTTGAAGTCTTGGAAACCTATCCAACTTGCTATTGTGTCTTCCTTCCATCATTTAAAATACCAATCTGCCTTCCCTTGTGGCTAGCTGAAGAACTTTAAACTACTAGTCTATTTCAAAGGGGAAACTGGAAGTTTAGACTTCTCTCCCTTTATGCCAAAATTGTCTGCCATTGTTATTTTAGCACAAGAATGAAGTAGTCTCTCTTTCCAAGCATCACATACGCTAAAAACCTACACAATACTATAGCAGCAGAGATATCTAAGCAGGATGTCTCAATGACCTGTCTGAAACAGGCTGACCAGATTTGCAGCAAATCTGGTGCTCACAATTCAGGCTGTTATTTCATTCTATTATTGGGAAAATCCTAAAGTTGCTTGCAAAGAAAATGAAAATGGACTGGCAAGAGAGGATACGCCAATGTAATAACTGGTGAGCCTTTCAGTCACCACATTGCTCAGAAGTCCTTTTGTAATACTGAAGTGTCATTAACCAAAAAGATGCACAAGGTATTGCCTAGTATCAATTTATGATAAAGTAATCGAACAGATGTCTTCCCCACTCTTCACCACCAAGCAAATACTTTTGTTCGTAAGTCTAAAGGAACTGGGAGACAGGATCTTGCATTGATGCTTTGGTACCTTAGAAGCTGCAACAGAAAATACCTATTCATAAAAGCATGTAATTTCACCAGCAGTGAAAGATTTAATGTTTGCTAATATTTCAGGATTTCTGACAATGTCACGGTAATAATTACACAGATCATCTAACCTAAAAGATCAACTTAATTTTTATCAAATGAAACTTCATCTGTTGTCTCTGCTACAAAGCACTGCCTTGCCTTATGGACACCTGTCATTGCTTAACTCTTTTTCCTCCAGACTTCTCCCTCAATAGTTTTAAGATCAGTCTTTATCTGTTCCTTAGAGATCCTTTGTTCTTTCACAGGCCTGTACAGAACAGGATGCAATACTGTGTTTTACCACAAACAGCCTGCTGGCCAGCTACTGTAGGATAATGCATCCCTCAAAATCCATTAAGATCTTCACTGTCTGGTGTCCCATTAGTTTGGGGGACAGTTCTTCCACCAGTCCAGACCATTATAACCTGTTAATCTAGAACCTGAAGTGACCTTTCTCACTCAAAAGCAGGTAACGATGTTCAGTTCCCCAGTCCTGTCTCTCCTGGCAAGCTAGCTGTCCAGCACAAAACTCTTCTCATTTACTTTGTGATAAACCATGATATACTAAACAGAACAGGTGAATCCTGGAATTCTCAGTTTAATTCCAAACAGGTCTGTGCAACACCGGGACTACAGGTGCACAGTGACTTGAGTTTTGGCCATATAAAATTAATATCTATCAAAGATCAAATGTATGTTCTTATGTAGTCTAACCATAATTTTAATTTCCTAACCTTAAATAAGCATAAAGGCAGAATGGTCCCTCGATGAGTATTATAAAGCTAACATATGCAAAATTAGTCTCCTGTAATGCCATAGGTTATCAGAAGATGGAACTGCCATGAGATCAGATCAGCACTAAACATATTCATAGAAAGAATATATATCAAAAAGAAATTCTAGGCAGGATCCATATACTAGGAGAGTATACACGTGTTATTTATGCTAACAACTTAGAAGTAAACTTTTTCTTGCAGGCATAAGAACAACTAGAAAGGGAAAGTTTGGTTGTTAAGTCTTTTGTTTTGTTTACTTCAGTCATAGGCTTTCTCTTCTCTGATTAAGAGGCATCTAGGAAAAAACATGCATGAAGTGAAGACTACATCACCAGTGACAACTGTTTAAAGCTTACTGCTGCATCTCTCAGAAGATGAGGCATTAGGGTAGAATTAGAGAACTGAACCTATCTAAAGTGATCATATGGCATCCACATTCCTTGAATTTTAAGTTATTGAGTAGGCATTTGTGGAAGGACAACGAGAAGGCAAAGTCCTGAAAACCTGACTATTCCTGCAGATGGAAAAATTTAAGCCAGTCTGTCAAGTGCATTCATTAACAAATACCCCAAAATAAGCACACATCATTTAATTTAGGAAGACACGTGAGCATGTTATTGAGGTCAACAAGACTTTTATGGTTTAAAAACATACCGAGTTGATTGAACAACAGGAAACTATTAGCACATTAGAACGTGCTGTTGCTTTTTTGCCATGTACTGTAACTGCATCAATTACCTCAGAATACGTTTAATCAAGTGCAATTAAGTACCATATCATTTTAATGTTATTACAAGAAATTCAATAAATATTTAAAGAGAAATTTAAAAATGCTTTGCTGAATCCTGAAAAATCCATTTAAGTATCTGAAAGATGAGGCCAAGGGAAAACAAAAATTTAAGTTTTCCAATCCAAGGCCTGAAACTTCAGACAAGTCAGGCTTATCAACTTAAGAAATGGAATAAGAACATGCATATTAAGAGACTGGCCAAGAAAATTAAAAGACAGAAAAGGCACTGCTTGAAAGAAAGAAAACCAACAAAGTAACACTCATTAAAGAAAATGAGACTAGGTGATATCATCTGACACACCAATCAACTAAGAGAAATCGCCTGTGCAAGCAAAACATATTAAATATTAGTTCAATGACATACTGATGCATGGAAGTGCAAGGAAAGAATTCACCAGTATCAGAGCAAGAGACCTGTTACTATGTGTAACTTGGTCAGGTAACGCTAGTCTATATCATAATACAAATGTACTCCATGTAATCTCTTTTTTGTCCAGTTTCCTAACAAATCTATACAAGACAGTGAACTTTTGTTCTTCAAAAACCATCAGAGAAAGAGCACAAGCTTGCACAGAAACGTTCAGGCAGAGGATTTTTTTTTTTTTTTTTGGCTAGCACAAAAGGAAAAAAAAAAAAGAGAAGCTTCTGGAATTACAAAATGGATGTCAATCATTACCTTTTTGTTGGTATACGAGCCAGTTTCATGGAGAACAGCGACTCTAAATGGAGGCCACCACGTATGGAATTCTTTTACCCACTGATGCATCACAGTAGCTGGACAAACAATTATTGTTGGACCCAATCCCTGATACCTATATAAAGTATTCAAGAAAAAAACCCAAACTTTAACATGAAATAAATACCCTTTATTAAGTGACTCATTAAAATACACACATATTAAAATGACACACTTTATAGTTCAAGTGGAATATGAGAGCTATGGAAATTAATTGGCACTTTGGTTTTCTTCGAGTGTTTTTTAAAGGAAAATGAAAGGGGTACTGCTGTAAGAACCTATCCACTGAACAGTTAATGGATGCATCTATCAAGATAAAACACAGAAATAGAAAAGCTCCAAACAATAAGGCATAAGGGAACTTCCTCCTGTGGTAATACAAATCAGGTTTAGGTGACTGCTGTTTCTATAAGAGAGATGAAATCATTAACAAACAACTATTTTATTACTTCTATTAAAAAGAATATGTAGCTGGAGTCTCACAAATGGACTTACACACAGGTGTTCTACTTCATGTTGGTAATGTACTGTACTATTATCACCATAATTTACAGATAAGACAAGGACTCTAAAGCAGCAGAATATATCATCCATGGAAGCTGAGGTCTGAGCTGGGCTTAAACTGTCTCGTAAGTTTCTTATTCATAATCATATGATTGTTTCTGAGAATTACTGAGAATGTTTGAAACAAAGTCTTTCTGTATATTAAGTTCAGAGCTACTCTTAAGGTTAAGAAGCGAAAAATTACTTGCACAACAGCCAAACAAGAAATATTACTATGACAAACAAATAACAACAGTCATATAGGCGATACATTAAGTAGTGGTTACTGGTAGTGTTTTTTCAAATTCATTTGCTCTTTAAAAAACAGAACAAAATGAGTTTGCAAACAGAAGCAATAGCTACAGTTACCACATACTGATCTGTGTCTGGCTGACTCCGTACTATTCAAGTGGTAATACATAAACAATTTAAAAGATCACAGTATACATTCAAGATCACAAGCATACAGCAATAAAGAAGGATTTCCCAGACACCAGCAATACCTTGCTTTAAAAAAACCCCTGTTAATGCCTTCAGAAACTGCTGACATTAAGAAATAATATTTTTTATTAAAAGCTTATACATATGCAGAATAACAACCTGGATGTTTCTTATCTCTTTTATTAGGAAAAAGTATTATATAACAACCTCATATAGTCTAATTAAAAACCTCCCAGCAATCCATGGGGTAGTTAGGAGTTGGAGATGCAATAACTTCAACTATGTTATGAATCCAAACAACCACTGCTACTGCTCTTAATATCTACAGCAAAAAAGCCAACTTTCCCAGAACGTATTAGATCCTCAATTCTTCAGGGGTAGTAACAAATTACTTCTCTTTATTCCCCTGGTCTGTATCAAACAAGCTCACATCCTGGGTTTACCTGGATTTTTCCCTTCCTTCAGCTTAAACAGAGAGTTCACACTTCCTTTGATCAATTTTCAGAAAAAATCCACACCCCCTCTGCTCTGTTGTGAAACTCCTATAGTGTCTAGTCTGGCTCCAACCACTTTCCACTAGCCAACATTTTATTCTTCTCTTGAGAGCTTTTATTTATTTATATGAGCCATCTAACTTCCAGTCTATGCTGTTTGACAAAACTAAACAAACCATGCACTTCTGCTTGCTACACTTTGGAGGCATCCTTGATTCTCCCAATTGCTGCAACAGATTTGCTCTGCTGCCCATCCAATTTATATTTGTCTTCCTTGAACAAAGGTGACACTAACAACATTCCAAACCAAAGTCTTGCTAGTGTCTTCTACCAGAATGATAATGCCGCCCTGTTCCTATCCCAAATATACGTCATGACATATTCTGTCTCTTTTTCACAGTTGCATCATACTATCATAAGCTATTAAGCTTATGGTCAATATCACATATGATCAATATACTCAAATATCTTTTTTTTCTGTTGCTTCTGGTTTATAAAATTCAATTTCACAGCAATATCCATTATTCGTCCTTATTTAATTGGATATGATTAGAATTGCAAATAAGATCTATTCCTACAACTTAGTAGTAAGAAAAAGGAAGCTCTATTCACATTATATTTAGTATTTTTGAGTACTAAAAAAAATATCAGAGGAAAACATGTTGCATTATAACCAACTCTACTGCCAAGCACTGGCTAATCATGCCTTCAAAATGAAACTGAAATGATAACTAAATCCTAGTGAAAATAAAAGTACAGGGCAGCAAGAACAATACAAGTTTTCTGGGGCAATGGATTTTAATTTATATAAACACTACGGAAATTAATGTCTCTGCCACTCATAGTAGAGACTAAGCCTTAATGTGTAATGTGTATGATTATATCTCAGTATCCTGAAGAACACAGATGAGTAAATAATCAGTGTATAAATGTTGTATAGCAGAGTTTCTCATCTGATCTCTCAAATGCAATAAAGTAGTGAAAGGCAATAACTTTGCTAAAATAATGTATTTGGAACCAAGCAAACTTGTGGACCTCCCAAGTCCTTCATCAGGTTCCAAGAACAGATTTATAACAAACCTTACTTCCCTTATATTACACCACCGTAGCTGCAACACTTCTGGATATGACATCTGGCTTTCCCCACATGTATGGCTCAGTAACTGCTAAAAGTGAGACATTTTAATTTTTGTAATAGTTATACTCCATGAAACAAGTACTTCCTTACTCCAGCTAGCTTTCAGGCGCCTTCAAAATCCGAGTAGTACTGAAATCAGAAGCAGTTTACAAAAGGAATTTTCTATTCACCTTATTTTGAAGAATATTTGTGCAGAAAATTTCACTGGCAGAAAATACAGCTGAATATTTTGAATATCAACAAAAGTGACCCTATTGTCTCTATACTCAAGTGCCTCCAAATATAACAACCTTTCCAATTCTGCACAGGGATGACAGTATTACCTTCATTTTACAGAAGAGCAGCTGAAGCTGGAAAAGCCTGCAGTGCCAGAATCATACAGTAGTATGCTAGCTCCACCTACACATCAAGGTAATGAGATACGAGCTAGGCTGGAAGACATTTAAACATGCTGACAACACAGCTATGTCCACTCAATCCCTGCTTCTCAGCCAGACTGACCAGAAAGTCTTCTGCTTACTTGACTACATGACTGTCAGACAGAAGCTAGCTAGCCAGAGTTACTGCTTCCTAGGTCAGAGTGCAGATGGGGAAAATGCTCAACTAAGCAAGCTAGTTTGGACCTTCTGCCTTAAAGCACACGAGTAAAATCTGACTAATTTCACCAGCAATTTCACCAAAAAATTAAACCTTGTCTCCAGCTGTGGAATTACTATCGTGATGGACTTAATGACTGCACCAGCCAAACAATGAAGCTGAACACATTATCTTACATGCAGAAAGAACACTGCAACTTAAGTTTGCCATTATATTTTGGCCTTTTCAAAGTTTTGTTGTAGTGTCACTGCAGTATCTTAGGACTTAAGCTGCAACTGTTTAACAGTGTCAAGAAATGTTCCTGAAGGATTTCCATCAACTCAGTGGTTCTCCAACCCTACACAAAATAATCCGTACAGTAGCATCCTTAAATCAGGCAGCCATAGTCAAAGTAAATCAGCCAGCCCGAGTGATGGAGGATCTGGAGGGGTTTTTTTATATAAAAGCTACAGTAGGAAGCAACTGAAGAAAAGACAGTAATATTTTCTCTTTAAAGCATTATTTTACAGCTCATCTACATGCTGAACATAATTTAAATATGCCTCTATATCAAGTTAGTTTTTTTGTTTAGTATAGTACTATGATATTTGCTTAATTGCATGTAGCAATTTGTATCAGGTAAACAGGCCAACAGAACTAGAAAAATCAAGGATTATTCATGCATGCATTTGTAAATCCAAGGACACCAACAAGTATCTTTTCCCGTAATTTCACCTGTGAAAAAAGAATTTTAAAGCATTGCTCAGTAACAACAAAACATAAACTATCCTGTAAGAAAGGCCAGTCATTCTAGCATAGTTTTGAAAAACAAAAAGTAACAACAAAACATAAACTATCCTGTAAGAAAGGCCAGTCATTCTAGCATAGTTTTGAAAAACAAAAAGTAACAACAAAACATAAACTATCCTGTAAGAAAGGCCAGTCATTCTAGCATAGTTTTGAAAAACAAAAAGTAACAACAAAACATAAACTATCCTGTAAGAAAGGCCAGTCATTCTAGCATAGTTTTGAAAAACAAAAATAACAATTAAAAAAAGCAGCTGGAAATTCTTCTGTACAAGTTACCATTCTCACTATTTTTTTTGGCATGGATAACTCCCTGACTATCAGAAACTCTAATTTTCACTGAAAATCAGCTTGCTACTTCCTGTAAAGCATTTACCTGGTTGCTTGCCAGAACAAATATTTTGATGTAAAATTTAATAAATGGAACTAAAGGTATTATATCTAATTTAAAATTCCATATTGTGTAAACTATTGATATTAATGTAATTGAGTTTGTAAACAATCCATTTGTGGAAGCTAACCTTAGACACTGTATTGACCCAAAATATCTAGAGCGGCTCATCTGCAAAATGAAGCATCAATGCCTGGAATTCATTAAAAGTGTTACATGTTTAATTTTTCCTGCCCTACAGCTCCATTGTCTCGTAAAATTTTTCCTTTGATGTCCCCCACTAAAAGAATTAAAGGAATATTGTAATTGAAATGTCATTAATAATTCACAGGACCCTCCTCCACTAGCAATACATCTGATGAAATATTCATTGAGCTCCACAGACTGACAGTCTGCAGAGGAGCACTTGCCTGTAATTTGAACCACGAGTCCTCATCTTGCTGTAGCTCAGACCTGCCAAGAAGGCAATTATCTGGATGGTCTTGCCCAATCCCATCTCATCTCCCAGAATTCCTCCTGCCTGCTGGCAGTGCAATTCCCAGAGCCACCTAACACCTGTCTGCTGGTACCTAAAACAACGAAAAAGAAGATGGCAAATGTTTGATAATACAGAGCATAACAGAAAGTACTCATGAATTAATCATTTGGTCAGGTTCTTATACTAGTTACAGTAACATGCTGGATGTGTGTTTTACATGAGTGCTGTATTTACTAGGTCATACATTTTTGATGCACTCAGACATTACATGTGACTGTCATTCTTTATGCAACACTAAAACATTTCTAATTAAACTGATAGTCATGATAATTAGAGGGTATTTTATTTCATGTATATTTTAAGTGTTAAAAGCAACTTGGAAAGCTACTCTAACAAAGCATTATTTTTTCAGAAAAAAGATGACATGTAAGGGTCTAGTAAACTATATCATTTGGAATATATACCCTGAACTGAAGGAAAAGCTTGACTTACAACAGGTACAGACTTCACACTCCACTGTGAAAACTGATCATACCTGCCAAAGCATGCTTTCTTTTTACATAAATTCATTTAATAACATTTAGTCTCTTTCAAAGAAGAAAAAGCCAACAAGGCAAAATGTTTTGCAAGGCAAAACAATAGAAACCATTCCAGTGAATGGGATGCGGCAGAGCCTTACTATGTGAGAGTATCAGAGCAGTTTCTACTCACAGTCATTCACTGGAAACTATATAGGCAACAATGCAAAATACATTCCAACTAAAAGAAGCAGACTGGAAAGCAGGATTTACCATGGCAAGCTAAAAAGGTGGAGATAAGATGCTGGACTGAGAATCCCTTTAGGACATGTATGAAACAGAGAGACCAGCAGCAATAACACATCATGTGTGTGGGTTAAACTCAAAACAGAACAGAAAGAAATGAAGAAACAGTATATTTAAATTACAATTAAAAACATAAAATACACATTTCAGCACTTCTACATCTTGTAACTTAAGAGGAAGAACAAGGTTACCTATTTCATTTTCTTGATGGCATGCATTCCTGGAGTGCAGAGCACAGCAAAGAGGCAAAACACTTTTTGTTGTTGTTGTTGTTAACAGGGATTTTTCATTTTAGGGCACTGCCATGTACATTTCAAAATTCTGTTTCATTCTCTGAACAAATAATATTTAGGACTACAATGACACTAGTGTCTACAAAGTACTATTAAAAATGAATTTATGGTGAGTTCTGTATGGATTTAGAGAGTGCTAAACAGGGACAAACAAATGGCTTGAGCAGTTAGAAAAAGATGATCAAAGAACACACCTAATGGTTCAGACGTCATACTATCTGCTGGTGTCTCAAATGCATCATACCAAGGCAAACTTAAAAAACCCTTTTATTAGAAATTAATTCAGCTTAAAAATGCAGGAACCTAAAAACAACTATGAAATGGCTTACAGGATTAGCTATAATCAGGTTAAGATGCTACCATTACTATATTTTATCAAGACAAAGCATTTTCTGGGAGAAATTAGAGAACTGGAGAGAACCCAAATTCCAGTCAGAAGCTGCTCCCCCAGACTAATGTCCAACATGTCTCTTCAGAAGACAACCATTCAAGAAATTCCTGATATTACGTTCTATTATTTCTCAGGATTACACCCAGTGATGTAATCACTGTAGCCACATTTATAAGCATCTTCCTTGCTCTCCCCCTTCTCCTGAGTAAGTTCCACTTTAGAGAATTAAGTTTGTGAAAAATTCTGCTCCAAGGTTACCTAAAAATGGAAAAGATGCAGTACCTTCTTTGAATAATCATATAAACATGCAATAATAGCAACTACGCAAAAGAAAAAAAAATCCCCCTCCCTAATGTTTTACGGTTATATGGAGAAGTAATAAATTCTCTTTAATCTTACGCTTTCATTGCACCAATTTTTGTTTCAGTCTAAAAATATCATAGAAGGAAAATAAAGATGTTGCCAGGTCTTTCAAAATAGTTATGTTTGGACTGTATTTCACATGAGGGAGCAATCATGCTGTGATGCATCCCTCAAAATTCACCATAGTAACTAGCAGAGTTTAGCTGCGTTGTTGCTGAGAAAAAAAAAAAAGTATTTAAACGTATCTGGCAAATCATGCACTGAAAGCAAATACTGAAGAAACCTGGTTTCTTGTTCATACAGACAGCATTCTCTCAGGCTAAGCACAGACAGTTAAGGCAATGTTTGTAAGTCAGTCTTGCTCGCTATGTTTGGTTTTGTTCTACAGCAGCACCAATGGTATTCTTGCTGAATGTCCCTCAAAGCAGACAAGTATATAGGGAAGAAACTAATCATCCACATTAACAGGCTTACCAGAGAACAAACTTAAGGGTCTACTGTTTCTAGCGTAAGCTAACTTCTTTGGAATTACGTTCAACTATGCGGGAAGATCACTTACAGTATACTGCTATACACCTCCTTGGGTCAATATACTTCGATGCTTTGTACTAAACTTGCTCAGAACTCCAAGTTTAATACCTAATGACTATGGGCCTTCCTACATTGGAGATTTCAGCAATTAAGTTACGAGTCAGACGAATCATTCAACTGAATTGATCTTTCTAACCACTTAAGAAGTTTTGCCAACTGACTCATGCTTGCAGGGATACCCTTCATTAGTGAGGCTGATATAGCTAAGATTAATTTTTAGTTGTCTGCTTTATTTCAATTCCCTTTGTGCTGCTCAGACCACACATCCGTTCTCAGGATTACTCCTGCAGTACCTTTGTGTAAACAACTGGAGACCACATATTGGCTGTGTATGGTCCTGGCAACCAAGTCATTAATTCAATTCCATTTCAGAACTAGTGCTTTCCTTCTGAGGAACTGCAGGACAACAGTAATAATTTCTTTGAGGTTAAGACTAAGTGGTCCTGTTGGAAGGGATATCACGCATGCCCATTATAAAGCAGGGCTTTCTACTACACTAATTTTAAGCTTTTGGAGAGTTAGCTTTTGAAAGAGAGGATGTTTTTCCTGATGTGCAAATGTTGCCAGCAAAACTGAATTCAAGCCTATTATGCATGAAAGTTATGGGAGAAATTATGGAGGAAGGTAACTTGTCAGCTGCTAGCTTGTTTGGACTACCTTTTGTAAACAGCTTTTTGAGATGAACTTGAAAGTGTCACTGGGCACCATGGTCTCAAAAAGACTGAAACAGAAAGCAGTCATATCCAAACCTGTAATCCAGCATTAAATAACTAAAGAATGAGTTGTGGAGTGTTTCCTATATACTAAAGGCATTAAGAACACATTCTCTGTATTTTAAAACTTTACAGGGCAAAATATTCAAGACTATTTTATGGTATGAATTATGGGCAGTTACTTGGAGTAATTAAAGAAAAAGTTAAAGCAGGGGTCCTCAAACTTTTTAACCAGGGGGCTGGCGCGCGGATGAAGTGGCAGGCAGCCATCTGCGGCTGTTTGGTTTCCCCCCCTCAACCCCCGGCGGGGGGTGGGGGTTCTGTAAATACCGGGGGTCGGACTGAGGACCCTGGGGGGCCGTATCCCGCCCGCAGGCCATAGTTTGAGGACCCCCGAGTTAAAGTCTATATTTTTTACTGGCAGAAAATTTCACTCACTCAACCCAATCACAGAAACACTTACACTTGTTTTCACTTACCAAAACTTGCCAACACCTTATACTTCCAAATAGTTATTCTACCACTCCACACCTGAATTAAAAGCAAGCTCTTAATAATAAAAAAAAGCATTTATAAAAATAGACGAGTGCTTCTCAATTCGAAGTTCAGTTAATTTGTATTCACATTATTGACTTCAGGCTGTTATCATCTGTATTTTCATGTAACTGCATTTTTTGCTTATAACAAATTAGTTTCTTTGAGGTTTGATCCTTTCTTTTAAAGAAATAATCCTACAGAAACAAATGAAGTAAAAGTTAAGGCATCATTCACTGAAGTAAAAGTTACAGCAAGAGGCATCTAGAAATCACTGACGAATATTATTAACAGCAAACAGCAGTATAGTATTAAAATAAAGTACACAGTACGTACTTAAAAAGCTTTTTGAAGAGAAATCCTGGAACTTTGAAACCCTCTTCAAATTCAGTGTCACTTTCTTCAGAAAGTTCCTCATCTGTTTCACGTTCTTTGCTCTTCAAACGTTCTTTTTGCCACTTCCTGGAGTGACAAAAGGAGTCAACATTCAATTATTGCACATAAAAGATACAATATGAAAATTACACTGAATTTTCAATCAGGTAAAAACCCAACAAAAATGCATTCTCTGATGTCACAATTTAATTAGTAATACTTTTCAGGAGAGAATTATGCAAGTAAATGCTGAAAATATCTGACATATTAAAAGGTGCATTCACTCCTGACTAGTTATAAGCCTTCAGTTTTACAGCTAGTTAGAATTTTCTACAGACAGAAATACTAATATAATGGAATTAACAGTTAACACCATAAAAAAAAATCAGCTACCTTAAATTCCTAAACTTCCATACCCCCTCCCCCCAAAAAATATCAGTAAAGCTGATATTCCAAAGCAATTTTATTAATTTAACCAAACACTTAAATAACTTCCTTCACCTACAGAAACATGCAGCTGTGGATAATCTTATACAGAGAATTCTGTTGGAAACATCACCATCTTTGGGGTGATGTGCTCTACATCTGTTAAGCAGACATTATGAAGAGAATGAGTTTTCTGAGGTTCTGAAATTAGAGTGATTTGTGGTCTCCAGCCTAATTTCATTTGGACTCTAGGCATGTTAAGAGAATTACCTTCCCCTTCCACCATTCCCCTCCTTTTTAAAAAGTACCAAGGATCTTCAACATCCAAGAAAATGATGGACTTGCATTTCAGTGCCCCAAAAACACTGCAACAGTAAAGTCTATGCTACTGCCAGTTGGGTATGTACTGAACAATAAATAGCACTTTGCTGACAATTTGGGTTTTGCTGGAATTCTCCCATGAAAGTGCCATTCATTGCAGGCACACTGAACATGGTGTGTAAACTGACAAAATCCCTACAGAAATAGGCAAGCTAGAGAACAGATGGAAAACATTCTTATGTTACTGTTCTGGATACAGTGCAAAACCAGCCATATTTCATCTCATAAAAAGGATGAAGGAGAAGACCACCTGATAGTCTAGAACTATCTGAAATACAAAACACAAAGATTGCAATGGTTGAGGTCCCAAAGAACTCTAAGTAGCAGTGATGGGATGAAAAGGAGCAAATGGAAAATTCAGGCCAAAAAACTTCATTTAAGCTGCCTAGCACTGCTGCAATTAAGTGACAAACAGCCTCCCAGGTGAGATGCTGGAAAACTCATCTGTCTGGTCTTTTAACTCTGCATTGAGGAAACCCTGGCAAATGTACTCTAGAACAGTCCTGCAGTAACTGGACGGAGAAGGACTTAACAGGATGCAACAGCTTAGCAGTACACCTTGTTTCTGAATGACATATTACAGGCGAGTGAACAGTCTGTTTCCCTCCTGGTAATATTACACAAACGGCTTCTTGTTAGCTTAAGTTGCCTCTGTAGCAACAACAACAAAAATAGCAGGATAATGGACTAACAGACTTATAAAAAACAAAACAAACCCCCAATGCCAATTCCCAAAACTTTTTATTCTGGGAAAAAGGATTTCTGGACTACTTAAAAATGTGAGGAAATTCACATTTTCCTCTTTTTTTAACTTTTAAAGTTATTTAACCCAATTTTTCTATAAAGTTGTGCATCATTTTCAAGCATGCAAAAATAAACTGTATCTAGAGGTTGACATAGAAACTGTATTTTATTTACAGACTTGCTATGCATAATCCAGTGTGCTATAAGCCTATGGGCTGAGTGCCTTTTTTCAAAGCTACTATCCCAGTTTCATCCACGTCAGGAAAAAGAAGCATAATCATAAAAAAGTTAATTAATTTCTGGCCCATAGTTGACAATATCATCAGCTATAGAATAACAACTGAGTTTCATTATCTTGATTTATATTCTGAGTTAACTAGCCAAAAGGAGGGAGACAGAAGTTGCTGTTAGAATTTCTCAAACTGCCCATAAGACAGCTACCATACCTGACATTTTGCACTTCCAACCTGGAAAACAAACCTAAAAGCACTACAAAACATCTCAAGTGTTGCTACAAGTCTTTTAAGACTTCAGCAATGCTGTTATCTAGCTCAGTCACGTTAAGAGCAGACATGACTGGCACAACGTCACATACAGTACTGTAACTCCTTCCAGCTTGCTATGAGAAGTGCCTTCTCCACTAGAGAAAAAGCCTGTCAGCTAAACTGTTTAAAATCAAATTTGATTCAAGTTTTCAATCTTGAGCACATTAGCAAATTAAAAGCCAACAAAACCACAGACAATGAAGTTCTAGTGTTCCCCTCATATTTTTTAACTACATAAGCAGTTCTGAGGGCAATTAAACCAACGATGCCTGTCTTCCTAAGGACACTATTCTGTATTCCTTAGTATGAAATAACGTGAAAACACTAAAACTAAGACTCTTCTTGCTTTAGGCCATTCAAAATCATCTTCCACGGGATCTGCAACTCCTAACAAGACTTGAGCTCATGCTGTGTTTTCTCCAATGCCAGCATTATTAATTTCTCTTTTCTTCCCGACCACTTACTTCAGTGAAACTTGCTGGAACTTCCACTTAAAGGTTTCTGCATCTCTGGCAATTTTGTTTAAAAAAGCTTGGGTTAGGAACAAGAGAACAGGGAAGAAGCTGAACACTTCATATACAAATTATATACTTCAACACAATCCTAAACTCTTTCTCATGAAACAAAGCTAATTATGGCAGGTTCCTAGATCAGCTTTTCACCAGTTTTGAGAAAATACCTACAATCTGCCTTTACAGAACTTGTCACAAACTTGGAATGATGGAATTATTTTAAGTGAAAATAAACACCACCATCTCCAAACATACACAAGTTACAATAACTGCCAGAAATGAATGCACTGAAAAACTAAGACAACACAATACTGGACAGGTTTAGAGCACCAGCTCCACTGGAATATATTTTGATCTCAAGTCACAAAGTCTGCAGAAGCAAAAATCATGATGGAGGGAAAAAGCAGCATATACAGGGGAGAAAAACCAAGATGGACAAAAATAGTCTTCAGTTTTCTGATCAAAAACTGTTGAGTTGTTAATGTTTATAATCAGATT
The DNA here is from genome assembly GCF_023634085.1 of Falco cherrug. Classification (NCBI taxonomy): domain Eukaryota; kingdom Metazoa; phylum Chordata; class Aves; order Falconiformes; family Falconidae; genus Falco; species Falco cherrug. The sequence continues at coordinate 32,927,927 of NC_073705.1, read as the reverse complement.
ATTATTTCATTATATGCAATCATGTCCAGTTAAGTAGTAAAAAAAAAGAACTTACTAAAAATATATGAAGTGTCAGTTTTTCCCACAGATACTTTTATTTATCTATCCTAGCACAGGAATGGAAATCTTATCTTAGACTAGGAGTCTGTTAAATGTTTGATTTAGGAAAAGAAAATTCACGCTCTGGAGTCTAGCAGGCAGATATGATACGTTCTAGAGGCACAGCATAAAAACACATCTATTTTTGTTCAGTACTACAATGTTGTGCTATCAGGCACAGATGGTCAATCATTCTTCTGAGTTCCAGAAAAAGATCAATGTTTCAAAACTGATAAATGCTGACTGTCATTGCATCAGCCTGTGTCATTACCGGAACAGAGACATGTCAGAACTTGATTATTTTATCTGATTGATATGACAAGACTCAAACCAAGGAAGAAAAGTTCTACTTAGCCCACTAAAATCAAAACAACTGTCGATCACAAAGCTTCCAAAGGGACAGCTAGGTAAAGTATCCAAAATCCTTAATACGTTTCAATATTAATATTCCACTATATTTATTAATATTAATATTCCATTAATATGGAATCCATATATTGCCACTAGCCAACACTGGAGCTTCAGTCTCCCCTGGGAAGTAACAGATTGCCCTCTAGTGTACATTACAAAAAGTGATCCAGAAACGACTAAGACGAAACGTTCGGAATTTAGCTTCACCTTAATGTAACTGCTACACTTTCTGCAAGATGTGTGATCAATGTTGGGATTTTTCTCAAAATTATTAGAGACCTAGAAAATACGTACATCGAGAATTTGAACTAATAAATATCATACTTAATTTTCCTAAAGGAAAGTTTATTTTATACACACTGTATCTTTACTGAAGTGTATAATTACACAAGCTGTATGTAGTACCAGAGCCTTCAATATTATATCTCTTCCAAAGGTCTGGAGGGTTTTTTTGCCCTTAATTACCAGTTTAAAGAAAAAGCAGCAATTTGTTGTTACCACTAACAACTTCCAATGTTTGAAGAAGCTATTCAGTTTTTGAAAGGCTTGTGAACTTAATGTAAGACATTGTATTAAGACATTCTACACTAGAACTCCATCATTTTCTTTAGAAAAGCATAAATATCTAAATGGCTGAAGCAATGGGAGGACAAACACTATGTGCTAGACCAGATCAGTCAGTTCGTCAGTCTGGTCTTGTACCTTCCCTCAGAAGTCGAACTTTGGAGGGAGAAACAGCAGTAGCCCATATTTGATTTTACACAGGAACGTATTGACCATTTTGTCAACATATTTCTTACGTACCTCAGTTAAACATCATTAGTATGCCTAAACAACTACAAAATACAGGTTTTGCTGTCGCCAGTCTCTTGAAAATAAAAGCATGACCTTTGATAAGTCTATTTTACATTGTCCATGGTCGTTGACATAAATACAATTTTATCCTGAAAGTGGAGTATGAATGCCATATATCATACAATTAAATCTTTCTTAATATAAGAATGTATTCAGATACTAGGCACATTTCCCACTTATTGCAATACCCTAGAAAGAAATACTGCATCCAAAACAGTAATAAGCACAATTATTATTTTTTTTTTTTAAATACAGTCAGGAACCAAACTGAGGTTTTAATATAGTTTGCATTTGTGAAGCACAATATGTTTTCTATTTTCTACAGCTAAGAATCCCTTACAGATTATTCTAATTTGCTAAATTGAAGCATTCAGCATTACTTTTCTGATCTAACTTTTTATGGTCTAGATGGGTGGATTTAATTGGTACATCCTAACAGATGAAATACATGCAGTTAGTACCACAAGTCTCCTTAAGTAAATTAAGACTTATGTAGACAATTACACTCTTGAGCTTAGAATGAAAGGTGTACTCAGCAAGTGAGCCAAAATATATCTTCATTTGTGTCTTGGTTTTGTCATTTTAAAAAGCAGTTAGGATGCTCTAAGAAAGTATCTTTCAGGAAAGGTAATATTTAATCCTTTTTAAATTTATAAGTCTGAAACATCAAGAGATTCAGTGCCTTAGGTATTTCAAAAAGAGCTAGCACATGAAAACTGACCAGATGACAAAACCAACTGAATTTTAAGCAGATTTTTTGTTTTGTTTGATTCTTTGTATCAACTGCTTTGTGCACTGATAGCCACAACTTCTAGCTACTCAGCTGCTTGGATGTCACTTGGGAGACACTGAAATAAACGGCTTTCCTAGCCTTGCCTCTGCGCTCTTGACAACAATTGAACAATTCAAACAACTGTACTCCACAAACTATACAGAGTACAGAAGAAAACAGATATAGCACTTACCTCCCATAATATAACATATAATTCCTTCCTTGAAGCCGCAGGCAGATACATACTGACAACTGCTATGGGAATAGTGACAATAAGACTGCTACTTTTTGAGTTTTGAATCCAAGCGATTACCTTATACAGATACTGTATTATCAATAATATATGTATGTACTGTGTTACATTATAAGCAGCAAAAATTACTTGGTTATACTTATGCTTTGCATTTTAATACATGCAAAAGAAAATTTTGGTTAATATGAAAAAAACCACCAAAAAACAACTCTGTAAGTTGCAGTTTCCACATCTGCAAAGTCTTGAGGATAACACAAGAAAACTATGCTGCAGTTCTCTTGTTGAGAACCAAGGAAAGGTTTATTTCCTATGAATTTAATCTATATACAATGTTATTTATTTTGTGATCCTAGACAAAAGAAGCTGAAAACAGGTGCGTTTTTTCTTATTCAGTAGTCTTCAAAGAAACTGGCTCTACCATGACCTGACCATTCCAGCAAGCATGAGGCAACAGGTTAGGATTCTGCCAACATTTCTAGACCAAGATGGTCACTGTTGAGTACGACAAAACCATTGATAACATACCTGGTGATGGGGATCAAGTCTCTGAGACCTTCAGTACCATTCTGGAGACTGATTACCTAATCCTGTGGGTTCAGCTGGTAATAGCCAGTATGAAGGACAGTCGGAAACTATCATATGCTACTTTTCACTGAATCGTAAAACTTACCTTTTAGCTGCCTGACAGTGTTCTACTTATTTACCTTACTCTCCATGACCCTGATGTTCCTTGTCATTGTTCACTATTCTTGCAAGCTATGATTCACCTTAGATGTTGACCTTTGCAGAACAGAACATTTTTCCCCGTGCATCTGCACAACAACATGGCTCCAGTGACAGCAACTAGAGAAAGACAAGCCTCACACAAGCGAGAAGAACTGAAATTACTGAGAGTGTGAGCTGAACTCTGTATAGCTAACTTTTACTTTTTCATGTTCCACTGACCACATCTTGCTTTGAGTGACTAGGCTGACCACTGCAAGTAGCCTTTAGAAGGAAAGGAAAAAGCCGGGTGCTCTCCTGCCTGCCCTGTTTACTGCACGTAACACCAGCTCCTGGTCTGAAAAGAGTCTCTTGTTCTAGAGATGCTTTGCAGTCCTGCAGTTAGCTAATTATCATGCTTTAACAACATCATTGTAGTTTCCCCTTGACACAGACCAATCTCTTCAAGTCCCATCTCTGAAAACTTTTAATGTTAAGGAAACTAATTTTCAATCTTTAAGAGTACAGGACTGTTATTCAGCGACAAGCACAAGACTAGATGTTCAGAAGACTAAAGTAATCCTAAAGGACTTTCCCCTGCCTATCTCAGGGGTAAAATATACTATAATCTCACCCATTCATTTGCATTCAAAAGTAAAACTGACACAAAACAACACATAAATGTAAGCAAATGACAGCATTTCTGTAGCATTCTTAATATGTTTCTTAATTCACTACATTTTATTTTCTCATGGCAGTTCCCATAATGAAGATTACCTGGGGGTGTCAGCATAAAAACGTCAATGTGGACAGCTGCAGCTTAACAGCCATAATAACTGTAGCTATGAAATTTTTAAGAGATGTAGTGTTTTGGTAGCAATTACAGTTATTGATATTTCTAAAATTCATTTAGGCTTTTATTGTAACTTTAGTAACCAAAAGAAATGTAGTCTATGATATGACTTTGCTAAGGATAAATTGTCACAATCTTAAAGTTATTAAAAAACGTGTTTGAATGAATTTAAACTGTGAGTCATATTAAAACTTTCAATCAAAATAAATTACTCTTGATGAAAACACTGAATTAAAAATGATTTAATATTGGTCTAATTTAAATATGAAGAATACAGTTTTATTCAATAAACCAGTAAATATTTTACCAATTAAGTACAATTAATTTTTGTTAATGCATCCAATAAAAAACACTTCTTTTTGACCCTTTGGACATTGTTCAGATTAGCCTCTTGCCAAAATCTTCTATTCAAGAGCAATAAACTACGCTTTAACTTTAAAAAGCAGCATTCTGGGATTGCAGACCTATTGCCTTGTATCTGCTCCTGATCTGCTTTTGTAACCTGGGATGTGAAAATGAAGTTGAGCTCTTCCTACCTGAGGTTTTGTTACCTAATATTAATTCTACAACTGTGAGTACCTCTGCTATCAGCAGATACCTCTTCCTCCACAGCAACCCAGGCTCTCACCACAGGAAGAGATGGTGTTTATACCTCTACTTCTTGACCCCTTCTCTGATACTGCTTTTCATTTAAATCTGTAAGATTTTATATTTCTGCAGAAGTGTAATATTTGAGTCTCCCAAGTATTAACCAAGTTCCTATGCTAGGACGTTTCACTACATCAATCACAACACTGATAGCCCTTATACATAGTCACCTTTCCCCTCTAGAGCAGCTGTTTTCAAGTCAGAATCCATGATTTTCTAGAGGACTATAAAACTAGTTGAAGGACATTCACTAAAGAAAATTAATTAAAAGTAAGCATGCTATCAAGCTGTAGTTCATTACACAAAGCTCAACCCTTTGAAAAAAGGCAACATGCGAGTGGTTACAGAACAATTAAAACAACCATTTTAGTGAAATTTTATCTTTTGACTCCGAGTATGTGGAGAAATGTATCTCAACTTCACTGGCATGTCTAGTTAGCATTTAACAGCATAACAAATTATTTGTTGCCCCTTCAAAATGTTTTCCAGGCAGTTGTGAAAATGGAAGCATTGCTCAGTCTTAGGAGCTCAGCAGTTAATGCTATCACTAGAGAAAACATCTCAACAGCAGACTGTAGCTAGAGATGGTCCACACACAGGTTATACAAATTTCACAAATCACAGATTAGCACAAGACGTTCCAGTTGCTATTTTAAAAATTAACTCGTGTTCCTAGCTCTAATTCCCCACCTAACATACTAGACTCTCCTTAGAAACTTCACTCAGTTTACAACCTTAGGTCATCAAGACAACAGAAAACACCACTACTACCACTGCTGTCACTGTGTGTTTTAGATAAGGATGTTTTTACTCTCACTTTCATCAAGAACAGAGAGAGGGAAATCACTGTCTAACAAAGCAGCTCTTTTTAGACTTGACTAAGAGCAGCATGTCTTGTCTTCATTACTTATGTCTTTTAATATAAATTATGTAAGAGATATCATGTACTAATGTTCAAATACAGACATTGTCCTTTCCAGTATACATTTTTTGCAAGTTTAAATTCAAAAGATCCTTTTAATACGGATTTTCATATAAACCTGTTAGCCATACAGACTACATGTAACTGCCTGAGATTTCAATAAACTAACAGATTCTACAAAAATGGTATGTAACTAATTTATTCAGATTTTTTCTTCTTGATGAGCAATTAATCATTTAAGGCTGAAAACAAAGCATCTCACCCCATCCCGAATCATCATTTCTCTCTCAGTGGAAAAGTGCCATTCCTGTGAAGAGGGAGGGCACGGTCTGCACTGTAACGTTTCCTATCAAACAGAAGACTCCCCCGCCCCACGCCCCCCCCAGCAGGCATACGATCTACAGACTTAAGGCAGTACTTAAGTATAAAGCTGCTCAGTAACATGTTGCTCTATATATATTCGATGATTTTGGGCACATTCACAGTTTTGCAAACAACAAACATAAGATACACTAATAGCTTCTTACTGAAGGACCTATAACAATCAGAAAAAAATCTAACAACAAAGTCCTTGTAATTAAAAGGTATGTCTGATTTCTTTTGGAAGGCTATGATCATTCTGACTGTCCTGGTTTCCTTACTTCAGCTCTTAGCAGTGTGTTACAGACATTGCCCTTTGCACGTTCAACATAATTTGTTAATGTTACTAACAAAAACGCTGAGGACTAACCTTAGTCTCTGTTTGTAATAGTTTTCATCTCCATCATCTCTCCATCTCTTTACTTTGCGCTTCCCCAGTGTATGCTCTTCTTCCTCAGAGCTCGGAAAGAAGTCAGCATCATCTTCAGCTTCTTTAAAATCCCTCTTCACCAAATATTTTCTTTTTCTTGACAAATTCTTGAGTTCATAATCAGAATCATTCTCAGCAGAAGATGCCTGCTCTTCCTCACCTTCTTCTGCTTCTGGGTCAAACAGCTCCTCGTCAGGTACATAATCAGACTCTCCACTATCATCCTCCTGTTCATGCCTGAACTTCTTGGCCTCAGGATACTTCTTTTTTTTTGGAATCTCTGCCTTTGGCTGAATCCGAAGGACATGCTTCTGAAGTTTTCTGATGTGTTTTTTTAAGCGCTTATCTGTTTTTGACAGGGCTTTAGCCCTTTTTTCCTTTGTAGTAGATGTGGGAGCTACACACTGAATATTTTTGGCTTGTGCCTTCTTCTTTGCTCCTTTGTGAAGGGCTAACTTCTTTCTTTCAGATGACAACTTAGCCTGGTCTGCTAAGTACTTCTCAAAATCAGATGCTTCATTTAGCATTAACCGTCGTGTCTTCCCCTCTGGCTTCTGAGGTATTTTAGTTCCAAATGGAGTCATCTGGCCAGTACGAATAAGCTCTTCCCACTCTGTTTCCTGAGCAGGCATAAGCATACTGCCCAGACATGATGGACCAGGTTCTACAATAAAAAAATAGAACATCCAGCATGCCTTTAACATCTTCTGGATAACACAAACACATGAACAAGGGTGTTTTGTGTTTCCCTCCCCACCCCCAAGCATTATATGTGTTCAGCTTAGTTTTTATATACACCTTAAAAGTCCAAATTATCATCACACATAATACCTGAAGTTTAAAAAAGGCAAACCACAACAAAACAGAAGGCCAAAAAGGTCAGACTGTAACTTGCTTCAAACTACTTCTCAGACTTCATATAGTAAATGTTACACCTACAATCACAACACAAATACTTCTGAAACAACACATGGCAGCAAGAACTACCATAAAGTTACAGCTCCCCATGGCACATGAACTCTAATGTGCTCCCTACGCTGTCAATGCAACATTACCACGTTCAGTGCAAAACACCACGGTGTTTCCATATGCAGCAACATTGTCTGTCTCTATCTTATTATTGATTTCTCAGTTCTACCCATAAGCTTGAAATTTGACATTTCAATTACCAAATCAGGACAGATACAAATCTAACAAAACACGTAAAAGGCTTTCTTCCCACATGCTTTAAAAAAAGAAGAAAACAAAACTCATCTTCCTACTCTACAATACTAATATTAGGATTATGACTTTAAAAGTCATATTAGCTGCACAGCATGTTGCCATAAAAGAGCACTTCAGTTAAACTGCATACACAATTACTATACATTACTATACATATTAACACAAACTATAATTGGTTTGAAACCAAAGAGGGAGAAAAGCTCTTGAATTCAGGAAGCTGAAGTGGAATTCCAGAGTGAAATCTATTATTAGGCTCCAAAATTCCAAAACAGTTGTACCAGAATTGCCAGCATGGCATGCTACTGTATGTAGCCCTATTTGAAGCACTGTATTTATCACCAAAACATGTTTAACAAGTAACAATGATGCATCAGGCATGACACTCCTCCCTCTCCACACACTCAGTTTCTCAAACTACTTGAACTGCTCAACTCCATTTCTTCGGTCTTGGGCTCCATTCACTTCTATTTATATTTCATCACACTGGGTGCCTGAGTTTTACTGCATGAACTCATTCAAAGAAAAAGGATTAAAGATACTTTTCTACTAAGAAAAGTTTCCTGAGGTTTTTACCTCAGTTTTATTGAATCAGGAAAGAAGCATGAGCTCTGTCAGATCTGGAATTCACTCCAGCCACATGTGTAATGGATAAATAGCACAGATTTTATACCTCTGCAAACAATAATACAATCTAAAGGTGATCTGCAGATGTCAACAGGGTGCAAACTTGCCTTGCAGAATACTGCAGATTAGTGATTGTGGTCAAGACACAGCTAAGCTGGAGTTAGAAAAATCCAAGCTCAGTTTGCAGACAGCAATGAGAAAGAACACCTAGTGAAATGCTGAGAGAACAAATACCCTGCTTTGGAAGAAACCTCCCCCCCTCCCCCTTTTTTTTTTTTTATCATAGTGCAGCCTTAAAAAGAGAAGCACTTCCCCCTTCCATTTCTAGTGATACTTCCCAACAGTAAGAAAAAACAATTTTGTTAATGCTGATTGATAGCATCCAGCACACAAAATGTAATTCAATCATGATGTTAGTCATCTTTATCAAATTAGCTGCAAAAAAATGTTAGGGTTTCCCATTTATTAAGCCCAATACTCTAATGTGCCTCAGTCATCCCTACTGAGCTGAATATGAATTAACATTCATTTTTTAAAACTTCCCACATGAATATGCGAAGGTTTGCAATTCTGCAGGTGCAGAGAATAAGTGTTCCTAACTCCCTCTTTGAATGCAAACCACTGACATTTATTTCCTTATTGGCAAAGACCTTGCAAACTAGCTTCAAAAAAACAAAGGCATTACATCAAAGTAGAACAGAATTCCCAGCCTTCTTCCATACCTTCATCTTCCTTAAATTCAATCTCATTTACTTTATCAAGAATCTCTGTCCCACCAAGAATTGCTTGGAGACGCTTTTGTTTTGCTTGGATCTTCTTTAGCTGTTGCTCCTTGAATAACAAGCAGACACAAATTTTATTTTTTCATCTGGTTCATAAACATGTTATCCTTTTAAACAGGACTTAAATCACTACATTTGCAGTATTTCCCAGCAGAATTTCTTACTCAAATGTTCACAGTATTGCATTTGAAACAAAAAAGCAAAGAGGTGTCATCACAACATCTGTAGGACTACAGCCCACACACACAATTTTGTGTGTAAAATCATTTTATGATACACATACAGTAAGATCCGATTGTTTATACACACAAATTTCACATGCACGTTACCCATTTTTATGTACATCTTTTGAGGTCATTTTATGAATGTGTTGATCCTAGTGAAGGAAGCCCATCAAGCAGATTAGTGAGATGCATAGAGAACACCGAAAGATTTGTTCATGATTTGCAAGACTGGGCAACGGTTAATAAGCCACTAAAACTATCTATAAGATTTAGTAAGATCTATCATCCCAGAACTTCTAGAATATTTTGTTAGAAACTGAAATTGTAAATCAGTCTTTCATCCCAATATATGTTTGTACACAGTTAATTCAGGAACAGTCACAGCTAATTTATCAGCAAAAACTAAAAAGTGACGTGAGTAAAAAGTAAGTGAAAAAATCAGCAATACAGATGCTATAACAAGTACCATTCATTACTGCTATGAAAATAATTCATAGCTAGCTGATCTGTTGCACCTTTTATCTGGTGCACTACCCTCAACTCTATATTTAGTAGTGACATTGTGATTTCTTGGTGTTGATAACTTCCATTTATGAAAAAAGAAATTCCAACCAGTAAAACAAAGACATCAGCAACGTAACTTTCTACATTTGTAACTCCTTAACTAGAGAGGCACACACTTCAGTAAAAATCAACTTTACGGCAAAATGAGCAAATTTTTTTTTCTTTTTGGTGAAGAATAGTTCACTACCCTGCCCATGTCTTCACGTAGCACTTTTCAAACCATAAAGGTTAAGTATAATAATGTATGGTACAATATGATATCTCCTGTGTATGCACTATTATCCTTGCTACCAGAGCACTTTACATCATAAAACACTCCCTGTATGATAGCTCTAAGGAAATAGCTGTCTTGTACCAGTCATTAATTTCCCATTTGTCTCAATAATGGAAGAATTCAGCCTTTAACCATTTTTTAAAAATACTACAAAAGGAAGAGTACTAAAAGGCACTTCTTGCAGTAAGTAGCTCCAGACCAGCTTTAAATATACTGCCTGCCTCCAAAACACTCTTGAAGTTATTAGGACCACTTTTACAGATTATAGGTTTCATACAGGGATTTATTCTTACACTTCAAGGACTGTTGGAAATGGCTAACAATGAATTCCAACAATGTTTGAACTTCCCCGGCAACTAACACCTTCGTAAATTAAGTAATATGAGAACGAGCAAAATACAGCATCCAATCACTCTTTAGTGATTAAATCTGGTTTAATGAATTTCTTCCCACTACTTCCAGCTACTCATTCTTAGTCTTATTCATTACTATGACACTATTCAACACTGTCTCCCTTGGTCTCTTTAACTGGCCAAACTGCGTGCACAATGTTATCCAAGTTGCTGAAATTATCAAGGTTAAAAAACAAACAACTGCACGAGTCAGTGGCAAATGGCCTGAGACTGTGGAGTGTCTGAGGGCAAAGAACAGTAAGTTTTTCAGTCAGGTTTATCATTAAAGAAAATACTAGGGTGAATTTCCATCAGGCGGTGAGCTGATCAAAGTGCTGTATTCCTACCAGGAGAAGTTTCTCTTTTCTTAAATAATCTTCTTCCTATTCACAGCTGTATAGGTCCACTGCTTAGATCAGGGGTCCTCAAACTATGGCCTCTCATATTTACAGACCCCCCCTGCCGCAGGTTGGGGGGGGAAACCAAGCAGCCGCAGATGACTGCCTGCCACTTCATCCATGCGCTGGCCCCCTGTTTAAAAAGTTTGAGGACCCCTGGCTTAGATTACTACCCTGACACACCTGCTAGGTTGCTCTCCAAGGTCCTTCAATTTATTACTCTGGCAGAAAAAAGTTGGAACAGTTTCTGCCAAATTTGTGAATTAAAATGGCTCACAGAAAGGAATGATGTGTACTGGTACAAGAAGGATACAGACAATGAAAGAGGGTTAAGGAAAGGAAGGTAGGGAATGAAGACCGGGAGAGCTGAATTTAGGTCAGCTATTGAATCACACCCTAACAATGCTCTGCTAATACTCCAAATACTACTGGGAGGGATTTAATTAAGTTAATGCAAATCAGTCTTCCCGTCAGGTCCTGGAACTTCACTTCAACAGCTTGTTCTGAAACTTAGAATGAAAAAAAAAAAATATAAAAGAAATTCAGCTCTGTTTCACATCTTTAAATTAGTTATTTACATTTTTTGGTAGAAAATGAAACCATTTAAAAGGCAAGGGAACAGCAATTGTAGACTGAGTCTGAACTGTATAATTAAGCAAAAATCGCATCACATAATCCAAACCTTAAGCTAAGGCAAATCTAAGTATTGTCAGCAGGAAATTAATGTAATCTAATCACCTTGTTATATTTTTGCCGTTTCACCGAATCTAGTTTTCTGTTTATATCTTTGCTGTTGGCAGCTTGAGGTGAAAGTTGCTCAATAATTTTATCTATTTGTTTCAGAGATGTTGTACATGATCTGAAAAAACAAGATTGCAATGCACTAGTCAACTAGAAAGAAACACAACACATTCTCCATGCAGACAGTTTAGAAATTCTAGGAGATGTAAGGTAAGGCTTAAAAAGGTCTAAAGGTAAGTTTCTAAATAGTCATCTTGTATTTAAACAACATCAGAAGTACTAAACACTTTAACAAAATTTTGCTAACACGCTGATTTCAAAGGCAAGGAAACTGAACAAACCACTTCAAAATTTAGTGCCTAGAAGTTACACGTCTAATGATGACTATAAGCAAGTGATAGTGGTTACTTGTATTACTCAAAGGTAAGCAAAATGCAAAACAAAAATCTGAACTGGAAATCCCATGTTTTCATTTTCTAAAATGGCTTCAACAGTTTAATGATATTATATAAGGAAGCCTGATTCTTTCACTTGACAACATCTTTTTTACACAAAAAATAGATTACGAGATACAAATAGTTTCAGGAAGACAGACTAGTTCAAAGAATTAACAGTACAACAACGTTAAACTTCCCTTACTCATGCCCTACCATTTTTCATATTTCCATATACAACATGAAATTCAGGATGAACCACATAGTATAACATACTATCATCTATTTCTGTTGTTGAATTTGTTTGCAGGGAAGGAGATACTGCCCTACCATCAGAAGCAATAAATCTAGGTTTGTTAATTCAAACAGAATACTTCATAAGGACATACAAATTAGCATCTCAAAGCATTATGAAAAATGTCAAAGAAAACTCTGTACAACACTTGCAAAGGGGCCATTATTCCCCTTCTATGCAAAGAAAAGCACTACATAAATCTCCTCAATTTTTAAGGAGGAAATTGCTGGGCCACATTTCTATCCAGCTCTAATCTGGATCCTACCACTGTTCTAGGAGATGGATTCTATCAGCTCCCCAGCTACCACTGCCATCTTCACTTCTCCATTCTCTTTCAATGCTTTTGAACCATCCCATCCCCCCTTCTCAGTCTTCTGCCTTGTTGCTTCCAAATATACCCTCTCTTATATGTCTCACACCTTTTGGCTCTTGCTTCCTTGGCCCTAGGGTCTTTTGACACAGCACTACTGCCATCTTCCACAGTTTTTCTGGTTTTTCAAACTTATTTAACAGAACTGTGGGATTTAAACAGGATTTAACTTTGACCATTTTTATTCTCCTTCTGCTTAAATTTGTGTGTATATTATAGAATCATGCAGCTTCTACCATGATCTCTGCCAACTACTCAAAAACCACTCCTTGCCTGATTTTACCTCTAGTCATGCATTCACTGTGTTACAGGACTTCAACTAAATCTGTCACATTCTAGTCATACATCTTTACTTTTGTTAGTCCCTCTGCTCAACAAGCCAGCTGTATTTCTTCTAATCTTCTCCAAAAGCAACTTTCAGCCTTGCACATTACATCTTATACAGACAAGGTTCTACAAGTTTGTATGAACCATTTGCATCCCCTCATGCAAATCTCATTTTAAGAGGTAGAAGGTGAAAAGAGAGGGGTAAGAAAAATCACAGAGGGCACTTACTAAAGAAAAAAACGGAAATTAACAACTGACTGACAGTGCCATGCACCACTTTTTCAATAGCCACATAGTCTAATTGCAATGGTTACGCTACTCCATTCTTCCTCTCAATGACCATCTTGCTCATTACATCCTTCTGCTACATAACATCTGAAATCAGGTTCTAGTTTTTCAAACTGACTTAGTTTCACATCTCCACACCCAAACTGGAAAGTTAATGAAGTGCATAAAATTAAGCATATGCATAACAAGAGAGCTATGCCAGAGTTCACATAGGTAGTGGAGGCCTACAGCACTCCTGAGCACTAAAACCCCAACATTAATGCAATACAGTGAAAGATGCACAGGTAGAGTTATTTACCTGCAGTAGTTCACCCATTAACTCTACAATGAGACTAGAAACAGAGAGATTAAGATCAAAACTCAAAAGATTTGTGGCTCCTACCCCTCAAAGTCTTCTGTTATCAATATACCCTATTAATGTAAATTAATCAAGATGTCATTAAGTAATTCATACAAGCACTTATGATGAAGTTGCTTTGGTTGTAGTACACTCAGGATATGGAGTCATCCCAAGTTAGAGAAAGCACATAACTTGAAGCAGATAACCCCACAAAGCATACAGAGTAAGATGCAGTTCCTCACCGCCCAGAAAGGACAGACATCTTGGTAAGGCAGGAGACAAACAAACAAAAAAAAAAAAAAGAAAGATTTGCTGTCCTCTACTGCCTTGATGCATGACTGAATTAGTCAAATAAGAGCAATGAACCATTGCTCTGATGTGGAAAATATTTTCTCCTTTTTTAAAAGGTAGGTAACTCAGAAGGGCACATGATGTAGTGCTTTCAAAACATCTTTTTGTCTTCCAGCTTTTAAAAACATGAGACACTGAGCCTCATTAGAGTCAGTATCAGAAAGCAACAGTAAGAAAGAAAGAACACAAATTACCTGAAGTCATCCAGCACTGATTGATATTCTTTCTCTGCATCAGCTATTTTTGTTGCATTATTAGCTTTGTTAATTGCATCATCTACTTGCTGAAGAACTCCTTGCTCTAATACATCCTGGTCATAGACATCAACTCCTAAACCTCTGAGCTCAGCTGCCTGTGCCTTATATGAGACGGACTGAATCTGTTGTCTGTTGATCTGTAAAAGGGGTTGTCCTCTGCTGGGCACCTCCAGAGGAACAGCCATGGATGTGGATGACTGGCTGACAGAGTTGGGAACTCTGATACTATTACTCAGTTCACTCTTAGAAATGCCATTTTCTTGCACAATTCCCAATTCCTCAGCATTGTGCAGACAATTATTCCTTGAAGTAGTAACAGGGTCTTGCTCTTGGATACTGTCTGACAGGTGGTTGTTGTCCATTGGCATCCTCTGCTAAAGGCAACAAAGAATCACATCGTCATAAGCGCGTTCGCACACAGAAAGTTCCTCAAGAAGACTGCCCAAATAGAAGTAACCAAAACAATAAGCATGTTTCTTCATCAGAAATTCTTGTTGCAAAACATCCAGTAGTCTACTCCGTGGGTCCTCCCCCCACAGTCTTATCTGCAATCAAAAGGAAAAAAAGGCCACAACTTCTTAAAGACAACTATATGGAATAGTCCTGGAAGATGCTGACATCAAGACAAGTAAAACGACCAGTAAAAATTACTCTCCTTGCCAGAGTGAACTCACTCTTTTGTGTAAATGGTCATCTTCCAGCAAAGTATGACACAAGAAAAACGTGACCTAAGGTATCCAAAAGCAAAAAATACAGATTTTTGAAAATGAGTAAGACTTGCCAGTTAAAGTACCCATCAGATAAGGGGCTGTAGTCTTTAATTTGACAATTCAGCTTTGAAGTAGAGTGTAAAGCATCTTAGTTGTTAGGAAATTAGCACTGGACTGACTTACCGAGGCAAGCCCGGAGCTGGTATGGTTTGGAGCCTTCAGGGTGAGTCCATTTGCTGAAAGGATGCGTTTTTTGCAAACTTCGGGGAGAAACAAGTGTTATTAAGTGGCTGGAAGACACCAATACGGCAGGTGGGCTTCATCGGCTGCCTCTCCTAGCACGGAAGCCCGTGGACCCCAGTCCCAGCTCACGGTTTCCTTCCACCGGCTCCCAACGCTCCCGCGGGTTCCGGCCCCACACCCACGCATCAGGAACCGCTGACAACCCCGCGCACCGCCCAGTTCCCCTCTGAGGGACCCCGGACCCACCCACCCCCTACACCGGACCCCCACTTCTCGTGCTTCGCCATCCCTCTCTGCCGGCAAGGCCAGGCCAGGCCAGGCCAGGCCGAGCCGAGCCCGCAGGCCGAGGGCCACCCCGGCGGCTGGCGAGAGGGCCCGGGCGGGATGGAAATGCGGGGGCGCCGGGCCGGGCCGGGCCGCAGCCGCGGGCGGGCAGGAGGGAGGGGCCGCTGAGGGCCCCCGCGGCGGCGGAGTGGCGGGAGCGGCACGGCGGACTCACCTGGCCGGCGGCAGCCAGCACGCCTTGCCGCCAGCACGCATGCGCGGCGCCGCTCCGCCGCTCGCCGGGCACACGAGCCGAACGCGGATGCGTCACTTCCTGCACGTCTGTGACGGGTGCGGGTGCGCGCGCGGGGCGGGGCGGTGACGTGCTGCGGGAGCTTCGCGCGGGCTCCCGGCCGCGCCTGGCCGGGCGGGTGCCGGTGCCGCGGGAGCCGGGTCCGGCTGTCGGGCCCGGCTGTCCCCGAGCCGCCGGCCTTCCCCGCGGGCCGGTCAGCTGCCTCCTGAGCGCGCGTTTGCCTGGCAGCGCACGGCCCGGCCCGGCGTGGGCTGGCGGCCGCCCTGCGGGGCTGGGGCGGTGGCGCGAGTGCCCACAGGCCGGAGCGCAGAGGGGCTCCTGGCAGGGACCGCTCACAAAGTGCGGTCTGCTCCTTGGGATGCTTTAAGGTGGCTGTCCTTTGAGAGGCTTAGGAAAGGAAACGTTAGTGGTTGCCAAATTTGCCCTGGACTCAAAAAACGAGTGTTGTTGAGCAAATCATATAGTTTGACTGCATCGAGCTTCCTCCAAGACAGAAGAGGGAAGGACGCTGTGTGGCCTGGGATTTAGCTGCAGGGATCCTTACGGGCTCTGTAATCAGGCCGTGAGAGGAGCAGTCTTCTAAGGGCCACAGAGCTGCCTGCTGGGCTCCATAGCAGCAGTCCCATATGTTTTCTGCATACCTTCCCTATTTTCTCCCTGCTTCTCTGGGTGGAGATAAATGAGGAAAGCTTAAATTTTCTCCAGGGATCCTTTCACTTTCTCTGCCTGCTTTCCCATCCTTCTGTCTCCCTGTTCCAGTGGCATGAGAGCCATGGACCCAACTCCTTCTTCAGGCAGCAGAACTGATTTTTATTTGCTGGTAGCCTTGCGCTAACCATGTGAGGGTAAATAACCATGTGAGGGTAGAATACATTTGGAAATATTTTGCTAATAAAGGATGAGGCAGATAGAGCTTAACTCTTGGCTTCAGAGGACAATTTGTAGTTCAGTTTGACCAGGAGTTGCTTTCTTCAATTGTTTCAGTTGTCCTGCTCTGTGTATTCTTAATGCTATCTTTTTGCAGTGAGTGTCTTGAAATAAGATGCAGATTTTAAGAACTGTGTTACTATTTTGTAAATTTTTCAGGGGTGGAGACAAGGCATGTGTAAGTGATGGAGGCATGATACCTCACCCTTCTCACACTTAATTTCAACAAAATGCTACAGACCAAGAGAGAAAGAAAACTTGTCCAGTAACAATAATACATTTATAGTGCACCTTTGATCCAGAGAAATCCCAGATCCTACTGATCAGTAACTCTGCATGTAGAAGGTTGTGATTGTAGCTATGCAGAAATGTCATAGTTGTTCAACAGAGGAATAGCAGAGGTGGTGGTTTTGTATGACTAGATGTAATGTTTTAATTGTGAAAGTTTAAGGATGTGTGTTAGGGTGTATAGGGAGAGAAGATAACTTTTACTAGATTTTGGGCTTTGTCTTCTTTGCACCCTGCCTTTAGGTATTCGCACACATTGATGAGATCTTCCCTTCCTACTTTAAGCTATACAGTCCCAGCTTTTTTCAGTCTTTCCTCACAGGGCAGATGGTCCAGTCCCTACTCATCTTAGTGGCCTTTTTCTGGAATCTCTCTAGTAGGCCCCATATCTCTCTTGTATCAGAAAAACCCTAGTCTCTCTAGACACTGATTGTCTGATGTTTTCTCAACTGTGCTCCTACAGTGCATTGATGGAGCCCACATTGCTGTAGTAAACCACTGTTGATAAATTTAAGTACCCAGTGATTCAAGCATTTCAATCATTGAAACTCTTTTTGCCAAATTTGTGGCATAGCTAACACACCCACAGAATCCCTACATCCTTGCTCCAAGAGTAGGAGTTCTGTTACTTTTTCTCATGTCACCACTGCTAACAGTTTTTGTAAAATACTGTATCCTACCAAGTTCTCCATGTTGCCAGCTCTAACACATTATACCATTTTTCTTTAATACCCACTTGTAGAGAAATTATAGCAGAATGAAGGCAGGTTAATTAACATTGATAATATACAGCTGTGGGCTTGCTTCAGGGGCGGTGGGTTGGCTGATGTGGATAAAGTGCAGCTGTGGCTGGTTCCTGCTAAGTAGTTAAATAGCTCTAAGGGGTATGGAAGAGGAGCAGCCAATGAAGAGAGATCTGGAAGAAGCAGAGGGAGGAAAGAGAGTGCACTGTATGTAGGAGAGCCAAGGAGAAGGATGCAGCTGAGGTAAGAAGCAGGGTAGACTGACCTGAAGACTATGGAGAAACAGCACAAACAGTAAATGAACTGTTGAAGCCTTGTGGGAGGTTGGTGGCTGTGCTGAGGCAAGGCGTGGGAGCTGCTTATTGAAGTTAACGTGGTATGGGATGGTAAAGGCCTTGTTACAGCTGGCTAGTTTGGATAGTGGTGTGACACCCACTGGTGTAAGTTTTAGTGAATAACTTCCAAAATTGGTGGTTTTATTCTGAACTATGGTTTCAGGCCCTTGACGGAAGATGTTCCTTTCCTACCTTTCCCTTATTCCCTCTTTCCCCTAGGGTCTGGAATTCTCAAGAATGTGTTCTCTAAGGTCTGTAAGACCAAGATTCAGAAGGTTAGCAGGCAAATAGACCAGTGCTTAGTTGATATGCTCGTTTGTTTCCTTTGCTCTCAAATAATGCTTTCACTGCAAATATCCTTTACTTAGTATTCAATGACTAGAATAAGGAGGCTTATTTGTAACCTTTGTTGCCATGTTCTAATTACAAAGAATAATGCTTTGTAACTGCTGAAACAATTGAAAATGTGGAGTGCAAAGTCTTTCAGCAGAGTGAGAAAGGCAGCAACCAGGGGACACTTAAGGACAGAACAATGTCAAGCTGTTGTCAAAACTAAACTGCTGTAGGGAGGGGTAGGCTCAGTTTTCCAGAAGCTGATTAATGAGGTGGAAGAGATAAGTTGTCCTGGAAGAAGAACAAAAGAGCTTTGTATTATTTACTAGAAGAGTAGTTTTCAAATGAGAGGCTGATTCTTTCCCGAGCCAAGAGGAAAACGAGTGAAGATTTTCCTAGAAGTTAACAGACTTCTGTGGGTTAGGAGACTACTAATGTGGGAGATGGTCAGTACCAACTCCAGGAGAAGAGGCTGTAACCCAAAATTAAATACTATAGTTTTAAGGCAGGTACTTGCAGGACAAAGCATTTACAGTGGTATCCTGACTGTGACTGCAAAGATCCATGGTAGATCTTGCTTTTAAAGACCCTTGCTGTACTCTGTATGAGGGGGTATATGGGTCTGAAGATTATCTTTATGGGAGTGTTCTGAAACCATGATATAAAAATGTGGGAGGCACTGACTGATCAATGTCATCTGTCTGTGAGACACACATCACTTCCTGTGTCTATGGTAAAACACATGCATATTGTACAACTGGTCTGTTGCAAATTGGGCAGGCCCCCAGGTGGTGTGAATGAAGGCTATTTGACTGAAGTCTGCTGAAGCCAGATCTCTCAGCAGCTGAGAATCAGTATGGTTCTACTAAAGTCCATAGGAGGGATAGATTCTATAGGCCTTTAAAGCTTGTTCCGTGGTGGTCCGTCCTTGATGCATTTGCAACACTATGCCTTGTTTTACCTCTTCTCTCTCAACACATTGTTTTGCCTAAACAGGTGACATCTATGGTTGCAATCTGTTCTCAGCCTCAGCTGTTGCCTGGTGTTGTCCATTACAAAGGCTGTGAAAGTACAAAATCCATATCGTAAAACAGAATTACTTTGAAGTTATATTTTCAATGCAGTCATTTTCACACACAAAATTAACCTCCAATGAACTGAAAGATCAAGTCTGCTCTTGGCTACGTGCACGTATTGCTACTAATCTTTTCACATACTATATATGCATGCATGTTTCTCTGTATTTTGCTGAAGTATTTAATTTACTTTCAATTTTTTAAATTTTGTTTTGACATGTAGATGACTGCTAGCTGCAGCACAGCTACTCTGTTAAACTGCTGGCGGTGTGGTTTTCTGGGCAGGACAAGTCCTGCTTATTTGGTTAGTTTTTTTTTAATGATGCTAACATAGCCACAATCTTCACACACACACACACTCCCCCCCTTGTATGCAAGCATTAATGATGACACTTAATTCTTGCTGGAGCTAGTTCTGGCAACTTTTGACATGCAGTAATAAAAAAAAAAATTAAAAAAAACTTTTTACTTGAACTAGCAAGACTGGGAAATCAAACTGCATGGATGTCTTCCCTTTCTATCAGACCTGCAGGATTACTGGGAAAGATCCTGGCAGAGTGTGTAAAGCAGCAGGTCAGAGCTCAGCTGTCAATTCTGAAGGGCTGTGAGGAAACATAAACAGGCTTCCAAGGAAGCTCAAATAGAGTAACAACTTGGAAAGAAGAAATTTGTTTATGTGACTCTGAATTGGGTGATGAAAAATCAGGTTCTGTAAATTATTGTCAGTGATGAGGGGGAAAGTGGCAGTGGTTTAATTTCTAGTCCATCCTTTTTATTCAGTTTCCTACTCTAAAAGGTTATCCTGAGAGTCATGGCCTGGGAATTCTATTAGAAACACGTTCCAGTGATGTATCCAGTAATAACCTGCCATGTATAAGTCCCTGGTTCTTAGCAGGAGATGATCCTTTCAAGTGCCTTAGTGGCCTGGTTGTGCTGTGAAGGATGACAGTTAACTGCTGACAGTTCACCAACTCTTCAGTCTTGCTTTTTCAATTAGGCCTTTCCTCCACAGATTTTAGTATGTGTTTTGCCAAGCTGAAGGCTAAGGAAGGACTTTGTGACAGAAAACGTATATAGATTTTGTTCTGAGGAAATTCTGTATGTGAACTATGACTGATTGCAGTGGAGCAACTGCACAGAAAAGCTCAGACGGACTGGTTAAGAAAAAGGTAATCTGAACCACTATATTTTCAGAGTTAAGTGACCCCAGGATCTGAACATTTTCGAGCTCTCATCACACAAGTGTTTACATGCATTAAGGTGACCTGAGATGGCTGAACCCTGAGGTTCAGCCTGAGCATGACTGCTACTGTTATTTACAGAGCAGTCCCAGTGGATGCAGTGCTTTGCTAAATATTTAAAGATGCTCCTTGTCCCAAAGTGCTTAAGCCAGAGATTTTCATTTATTCATATAGCTTAAGGCCAGACAGGACCATTAGATCATTTTTTCTGACCTCCTGTGTGACACACAGCAAAAATTTTCCCTCAGGAACTCCTACATCAGGCTGTGACTTGGAACTGAGGCAGCATGGATGGCTTAGCAAGACAGCACATTTTGATTTAAATGCACTGAAGAGTAGAAAATCCCTACATGACTTTGTAGACTGTTGTAGGGGCTAATTCCCCTTGCTTTAAAAAAACATGTTTCAAGTAGCCTGAAACACAATAGCTTTAAAAAAAAGCCAGGTGCTTAAGTAAGGGGAGGGAAAGACTCCAGCAGAATTTCAGAAGAAGCCTCAAACACAATTTTGTAAGATCTTGAGACTGAATTTCAGGAGAACAAACTTTCCCATACCTGCTTAGAGGTCTGCAATAGGATGGACACCTCGGGTTCCACCTAAAACTTCCATAAGTGGTTGGTTATGTATTGTGCTATGGCTGTTCCTAGAAATGCTGCTTTTGTGGCTCAGCGGATCAGCAGGGTACACTTGTCCTGCCTGAGGCCATCTTAGAAGCTGAAAATCCCAGCACTATGCTAGAGGGGTCAGTTAATCAGGTATGAAGTGTCCTTGTGCCTACAGGCAGCACTGTTCTGTTAAAAAAACAGATGGCAGCAGCAGATTTTAGTGTGTATCAGTTTAGCTTCTGTAGTTTTCAATCCCTTCCTGATGAAGTATCAGCTGTGGGTCTGAACCAACACCCTAGGAGATTTCTGTGCTGGTGGTGAAACTGCTATACACTAAGGCACACTGACACTTTTAAAACAAAACGCTGAAACTGTCGAGTTGTGATGAAAATAGATAATAAGTGATTTAGGGCCTGCATTACTTCTCAGGAGGGCACAGAATTGCCGACAGCATTGCCAGAAATGGGAATTCCATATACAGTTATAAAGCATCTGTATCTCTTTGTACCAGTGAGTTGAGTGGCAAGTATCTCTCAGAGCCATGCCAGTGTAATAAAGCTAATATATCAACTTACAAGAGATACTAAGCTCTTTGAAAATAATTGTGTAGTTGGCAAGCAATAGCTTTTATTCTTTATATCGCAGAGAAATAAAACTGGGTTTTTTAATCCCCCTCTCTCCCTGCTGTGGTGCATTTAAAAAATTAAATGCAGAAATCTACTCCTAATGCTCTATTAGGTTGGAAAAATTGTGACTGCAAATGGGAATCAATTCCAGAAGTGAAGGTTCCTCCCACTACTTTACTGTTGTTAGGTTGCTCACCTTTTGTGTTTCCGACAAATATTGCTGGACTCACATGTAGGAAAGTTCTTGACAATACTGAATTTTTAGGAAAGCCCTGTATTTGTGCTTATTTGGGCTGCATGTTTCTCCAGGGGAAGACAAAAAGTGACTTTCTAGCCAAATCCACTGTAACTCATAGAGGACTTGTACCTGAGCTTGCAGCCAGATCATTGCTTCACACTGCACTGCTGTCTAACTTTTATAGCCGTGTGCACACAGCATTTAAGACCCCATATAGAAAGCAAACAAATGTGCATCAGTTTTAAGTACTGAGTAAGCAGGTAATAGGATATTGCCAGAGCAATTGCATCAGTCTCCTGCAGGCAAGGAGGGAGGTTGAACCTGGAAGTTTGTTGGGTCTTTGCAAACCAGCCTTTCACATTCTTTCGTACTTCATTGCTGTTCAGTGGGAAGCTTATGACATGTTTCTGGCCCTCGTATCCCAGAAGCAGGATCTTCTGCTGACATCTTACCCAGGCCCTGTGAGCTGCTTTCTCACCTGCTGATGACCTGGGCTAGGTGTCCTTGCAGTGACTAGCACGTATGTTGATTCAAGCTCACTGGCAGGGTCATGTTGAGACCACGTTTGAACTGTCATATGGTGCCAGGAAGAGAAGCATATAAATATTCAATTTCTCGAAAATCTTTCACCTCAAAAACTGGGCTGACAGACAGACTTGGTAGTGGCCGCCTGCCTTTAACACTAGAGGGAGGCATCGCCTAAAAGAAATCTCGAAGGCTTCTAAAATAGTGCGATTGAAAGTGATTTATGTGTATTGTTCCCTTCCAAGACACTGATTTCTTTTTAAAGCCTCTGTTTTTATTGGAGTACATTATGGGAGGCCTCATTTGTTGCCCAGAATGCTCTTGGCCAGAGTGAAATTCAACCTTCCTGAGGAGGCAGGCAGATTCAGCTTGCACTGCTCTGCTTTGTCTTAGCTGGGTTCTCCTGGGACAACCTTATGCACAGGGCCTGGAGGTAGTTCAGCCTCTATAAATAGCTCATTGCTGAATTTTTGTGTGAGCAGATTTTGAAGGCTGTGCCAAAGCATAAAGAGTTGTGTTGTTTTTGTTCACTTTAGACTGACACACTGAAACAGATTTCCCTCTCTGGCCTCTATACTCAAAGCAGAGACCAGGAAGATGAAATGTCGGTGCCTCGCTATTTATTTCTCCCTAATTGCAAGCCTATAAGCAAAATAATAGGAATTGACAATGATGGTGGCTGTGTAGGGATGGTTGTGGTCCCTGAGGAGGGACCTCTCCCCCTTTGCCCCATTAGCTCTTCCTATTGCAGTGTGGATCCTTTACCATTTAAGGGGTAGATAATGCACAGCTTCCTCATTCATGGTAGGACTGCTTTCATGTCTGTAAACTGCATTTTGCTAGGTTGCACAAAAAGACCATAGAAAAATGTGAATAGTTATTTGAGGGCTCCACAGCAGTTGACAGTAACCTAGAGTTGTATAAAGCATGTAATTGTACTGAGCAGACAGTGGAAGTTAAATTTCTAAAGTAGGGGGCCAGGTAGCTGAAAATTCTGCAAGTTAATTCCAGCAAGGGGGGAGAGGGAGTATGATTACCTGTTCTTTTCCCCACTCCTTATTGTTGGGAGTAAAGGTTTGTTCAGGTAGGAGGGGTGAAACACTGCCAAGGGAGCAAGAGAGGCAGAGCTGGGATGTGCAGGTGGGAACAGAAGCAGATGTGAGAAGGAAACACGTAGAGGGGGACTGGAGAGGAAAGAACAGATATGAAGGGTGAGGTAAGGGCTGTCATGAAATCTAGGGGCCAGAATTAATTGCTGAGCATGATAATGCAGAGGCGAATGGGTGGCTGTTTCGAATGGACTTAAATTCAAAGATTTAAGTGAGGTATCGCGTATGTGCTGATAGGCCCATGTGCTCCAAGTTCACTGTGATGAAGGTCTTGAGAGATAGAACTTCTGTTGTCAGAAGGTGCGAGTTACAGACACTTCAAATGGATGGTAGGAATTTAAAAGAATAATAAAATGTGTAAGTTACAGCTATCAAGACCCTGTTTAGGGTCACTTAAGCTGTTCCATGAATTTATCTTTTAACAAGTTCCAGGCAGTGCCTTTCATCCTTTTGGCAATGCTTAAAATGTCCTGGGTCTCTGCTGAAGTGGGACTTGTTCCACTGTTCCTATTACATCATGCTGCTCCAGCTTAGCTATATACTGCTTCTAATAAAGGAACTTTCACAGTGTTCTGTCCACAGTTTCATTTTGTTGAATCCCTTGGACGCCTCATCATCTGTGATTCTCACTAAAGGCCTTGAGATATGTTTTGTTAAGCAGCTAAAAGAAAATTGCGCTGGGAAAGCTGCTGATGTGGTTTCTTTTGCCTTTCAGAACATAATCCTGCAGATCTGTAGTTACTATAGCAGATCTCTGTTTAGAAGAAGGAAGATTTCTCAAGGTGCTGTTTAAGACTTCCTGGTTTGTGCTGCAAATTGTTAATCAGTCCATGACAGCATAAATAAAATTAAAGGGTTTAATTAAAACTAATGAATGAGTGAATGGAGAATACACAGCATGTTCCATTTGCAGAGCGCTGGTGCTGTGAATAATTAAAATGTCACAAAGTAGGAGATGTCTTAGGAAAAATGTTGGAGTTGCAAAAATAGAGGCTCCTGAACTTTGGTAGTTTGGGAAGGTTTTGCTGTTTAAATTGGTTGAAATTATCAGTTAGGGGAAAGATACAAAAATACATACAACTCTGATTTTTATTAGGATGGAGTCAAAGTTGGAAGCTTCGTACCTAAACAAACCCTACTGCATTTTAGATCAGTTTCCACATCTCTGAAGATCTAACTGTTTTCACACTGTATTAATCCTAAAACCAGGTCACCCAGGGGATTAGTTTCTTCTTTTGGCTCATCTGTGACTGTATTCTTGCAATGTAAACTTGCTATTACATTGTTATTACTTTATAATGTTCTGTCTACTCAATGCACAAGCATTCTTTTGATTTAAACCCAAACCTGAACTACAACCTGAGCTGGATTTGCCTTTGGCTCAAGTTTGGTATATGTGACATGGTCAAATAACAGGCCAAGAAAATAATTTGAGCTGGATTTTTTTAAATAGATCTAGGATCCATGAGGTGGAAGTTAGAAAGATGAGGCTGATCAGACCATTTTAAAGTTTGGGATTACAGATTAGACCCAGAACATCACCTCTAGGAATAATAGGAAAACATCTTCCATCTTGCTGCTTTACAGTGGCTTGCTATTGTCTGTGGGACGACAATTGTATGATATCATCCCTCTGTGACCCATTCTGATGTTGGCATTCTCCTTCTCCTCAGATGTGGACTTTTCAGCAGATCTCCTGACCCTATGACATTTTCTGAGGCAAGGAGCCTGTTGGAGGATGAAATAAGATCTAGATAAATGTCCTGGCTACTGACATCACTGGTGAAATAGTAATGCTCCTGCAGCCTGCTTTCTGTGTCATAATGACCCAAGGTGAGCATCAGTGAGGGACCTTACTCAGTGTAGGGTTTAACTACATGCATTGGGAGGTTTAAGAGGTACCATACCTGCATCAAGTGCCTCTAGAGGCCAGATCTAATAGTAGGCAGTATTGGATGCAATTTTGGGTGGTGTAAAAAGGTGAACATTGCCTATGATGCAAGTGGCTACATTATTGTATAATCCTAGCTCTCTATCATATCATTTCTTAAGATGGCTGAATAAATAAATTTACCTTGAGAATTTCCACCAATTTAGCCCAGTGGTTTAAGACTAGAAGAGCAATGCAACTTCCAAGTGGCACCATAGATTCTTGCATGTCCAGACTGGGCATACGAAGCCTCGCTACTAACAATATCCACAATATTTTCCCTCTCAATGCTTGGCTGTCTGTTTAGCGGAAGATCAGACAAGATTATGATAATGGTTCCTCTGAGCCTTTAACATTTATAAAGGAATGAGTAAACTTTGCCAGGAACTCAAATGATTTCTTAATGTTACATTAAATAACATTTAAAAGTATGGCATAACTCTAACATATTTGTTGTTGGCTTAATGCTTTGGCATTCTAAATAGCATGGAAAAAAGGTATCTCAAAAATGCATTTCTTTCAGGAGAAAAGATTTTTGAAGAATATGGAGGTTTTATGCCTAAACTTTTCTCTTTCCATATATTTTTTTGGCTTATTTTGGTCCAAAATTCAAATGTTTTGGAAGCAAAACATCAAGAATCTACCTACAAAACCCCATATTTCTCCCTTCATCTCACTTTGGATGTGTTTGAATGGGGGGAAGTTATACTGAAGAAAATACGGGCCTTTCAATATGCTCCAAATCCCAGATATCTATACATTATCAAAGCAGACTAAACTTTCTGGCTTACCCTGTAGCATTAGGGGCCTCAGTTACCCAGGAAAAAAAATTAATAATCGGCAATTGAAGTTAATTAGGTATGGTCAATTCATCACATAAATTATGCTGATTTATGTGAATTCTTAGACTCTAATGGTTACATTAATAATTAACTACAAATTAAAAATAATCACAAGTGCAATTGAGAAAATATCTTCCCACTGGTTACTTTATGATTCAGTTTCAATTAAAGGGTTCAGTACTCATTTTTGATCAACCAGGGCTTGTATGCTGCTCATGGTGACATTGCTGTAAATCTGGGGTGAAGTTCATATGAAGTCAGTGGCATTACTCCAGATTTACATAGATCTAGCCAAAGCAAATTAGAGTCCATAGACTAAAGCATTCCCTTATCTTCAAAGGGAATTGGTTTCATCTGTAATAAAATATCCTGGGGCAGCTCAGGCTAAGTCCAGTTATTTGGCTTCACTGAGTCTCTGTGTAAATGAATCTTTTTAGATTTCAGCCTAAAAGGTTGAAATCCTTAAGCAACCTTCCATAGACTTCAATGGAGGAGATCTAGGCTCTATAGAGCCTCTGCTAAGAGGCTTTTCTTTATGGCAAGGTGCGGTTAAGGTTGGAAAAATTTGTTTGGGTTTTCAGAAGCACACATACAAAACCTTGTATTTCCTAAATTCCAGAAGCTGCCAAATATGATTACAACGTAGATAGAGGAAAGGATAAGGTGTTTGAGACTCTGTCCATGGCGGTCGGTTTTTGCAAGTGATAGTTCTGGTCAGCTATATTCCCTTGCTGTATATATCAAATCAATATTTGTTTTCCAAACATGAATCAATCAGTTACCTCATCAGTTTTTCTTAATTACTTGTGAAGTGATCAAAAGCCAAAACTCATATCAGGAGTCCTCAGTGAATAGTCCCATGTTTTTAACTTGCTACACTGTAGGGTATAGATGTATACTTCTAGGATGTAGGAGCTCTGGTTTGTATTTTGCCTCGTGATTATGTATGGCAAAGCAGAGCAATACCTTCGCTTAGGTGTATATATAAGAGGTATTGCTGTGCGTTCCTTCAGTGCCCATAGTAGGAACAGTGAGCCAGTAAGTTCCACATTAAAATACACATCTTTGCTCAGTCCACTCGAAATGTTGGGATAACTTTTCCCCATTATTACATCTTGCTGCAAGAATAACATAAAGTAGATCTAGGACTGGTTTACAGAGCCCAAGATTTTTATCCGATGCGTTATTAGCTTTCTTTCTGTGTGAAGAAATGATGGCATGGTGCAGCTTTTCCTCTACCATTGGGTAGACTGGTTGATGCTCATGGAAGCATATGTCCTGCTGTTTGGCACATGTAGGGAACACAGTACTTCCAGAACTGCTGGATGAGGGTAGGTGGTAGCACCATGCATGCACTGTAAGGAAGGGCTGGAGAAAAGATGTCTGGGGGTAGACTGCTGACACCAATATGACTTTGACAGCATTCAGTGTGCTTTCACATTGCTCCCAGGAGTGGTCCTAGTGAATTGTCCTGGAAGAGTCCACAAGATGAGCAGGCTGATCTAGCAGATCTAGGAGCTTATAGCTCCTACATCAAAAGAAAAAATTCTCACAAGCTTCCAACACATCCGTGAACAATCATGTAGGGAAGAGGGGATTTTTGCTTTGAGTGGAATCCACCCTAGGCCTCCCACTGTTAGGGAAACTTTTGTGTTCTCTGAATGTTTTGGAAGAAGCTACACTATTTTACAGTCCTTCTCCCTGTACAGTAGCTGGGGACAGTGTTCATTTATAACTAGAAGTCTTATGACAACATTAAAAAACAAAACTTAGCCTAAATATTAAAAAAAAAAAATCATGACAGCTATATTTATTACAGTTAAGTCAGCCTAAAGAAATATCAGAAGTTCTGTAGCATGGGTCACATACAACTATGATATAACCAAACATGGGAGAATACTGTGTAAGGAATATTCTTAGATTCTTGTATCTGGATGATGAAGAAAAATAACAGTAAGGCAAGTAAAACCCTGGGGTAGGGGCCCAGAAATCTCCATCCCTAGTATGTAATTGAAATTGCCCTTAGTGCAGCTTGCGTATTGCTACTGATAGTATTCTGATTTTAGACTGTTTATGCCACCAGGCCATAGTCATGCAGCTGTGAGTCAACTCCAATAACTAGGGTAGGATCAATAGCTAATTCTATAAAGAAATCCTCTTAAAAAGGACAGGAGGCCAAAGCTAGGATTAATAGAGCCTTGCAGTGTACACCTCCAATTGCACATCAGAGAGTTGTCAGTATCCCTGATACAATTTACATTACATCAAAAGCCCAAACCTCAGCAAGTACAGAAAGTGAAAGCAGTTTTGGAATGATCTGTGCTAGAATAATTCCCTCCACAATAGGTCTAAGCTAACCCAAACTGATGCTTTTTACACAAATGATTACAAATAGAAGCCAAATTTTTGTCAGACCAATAGTGCAAACTTAACATATTGGCCCCTTGGTGTCATTTGAAGAAAATTAGTGCAGAGGGCCAAAGAGACAGAGTCTGCAATATGTAATGCTCTGGAGACATAGCTGAGATTTTGTTCCTAGTGTTGCAGAAATAAATGCTCTTGGCAAGTCATAGGGGAGAAATAAGACGTGCATAAGTAAGATTAATCAGTAAAGCCAGTGTCTATCTCATGAGTCATATCTGACATCAAAAAGGCCAAGGTTGTTGCATGTTAAATTTGTGCTACTACAGGAAGGGAAAAATAATCTCCTCTGCAAATTGCGCTGTAGATTTGGAGAATGTGCAAGCATTAGTGAGAATGGGGGCAGGGGAGGAAGGAGGGGGGAGCTTCTTTTCCTTCTCTCAATAGAAAACTAAGTGTGGCATCATGGCCCAAACAAAATCAGTGACAGTGCTCCTGTGGCCCTTAGCGGGGCCAGGTCCTGTCCATGGTTTGTAGATACTGGATTACAGTGGAAGGGCTGAATTTCTCAGCCTTTACTCAGGTACACTCTCAGAGAACTAAGTAGGAGTGACAACTGGCCAAACAGCCTGATTCTCTCTACTGAAAATGCTAGATCTGTTAAATCAGAGGCAAGGGAATTTTTCCTCAGTGAGGGTCAAATAGGCTTTTCCTATACTTGTTGAGCCACCATAGTGTGATTGAATAATGGAGGGACTGGGGGGAAAGAAGTGGCTTCCAGGGTGTACAGCTGTGGCCCCCAGGCTGCCAGTCTGCTGCTCGCCTCCCCTTCCATGCAGTATGTGCGGGAGTGACCTGATGCAGAAGTGCTGCCTCTTTTGCACACTGAACTGCACACTGGTGTATGCTGCTTTGTCTCCCTTTGCAGCAAACAGCTGTGCTAGCTGTCTGCCATTTCTGCAAGGACAGGGAGGTGTGGAAGGAGAGATACTGGGTTTCTGCAGCATCGTTCTCTGTTTCACTCCTAGATTTCCTGGCACAGTCAAACTGTGATGCACTGGACGTGGTTTTGATCTGCATCAAAGACAGCTCTCAGCAGGGTCCAGGAGAAAGTACATCAACAGAACCAAAAGGTATTCTTTCAGGACATGGGGCAGAGATGCCTAGTCTTCTTTTTTTAAAGAAGTCTGATGAAGGGGGCAGATACAAGGACTCTTTACTCTTTTCCTACTCTTTTCCTACTGGTCCCTTCCCCAGCAGGTTTCTGGGTCTTACTTTCAGAGCTCAGCGGACCTGTCAGGCACAAACCACCCTCACTGTTAGCAAGGGAAGGGGGCAGTGCTTTTAGTATAGCAGAGATAACTGTCAGTTGATGGAAGGATTGCACCTTCTCTTGGAGAATCACATTTCAAGCTTCTGTCCAGGTCATGCAGCTTAGTGATGCTCCCACATGGGCCCAAGCCTTCAAGGCACAATCTGGCTCTGCTAGTTTTGTGGCAGTGGTTGTCTAGGCAGGTTCCCCCAGGACTGAAATGAGAGACCTCCTGTGCTGAAAACGCTTGGGTCTGTCCAGACTAAGCAAAAACGGGCTCTGTAATTAAGGTTTGTAATGGGCTTATACCCTTGGGGAAATGACCGCAGGGCTTGGGAGAGAGGTGAACAAAGACTGGCCAAACAGTGGCTGGTAGGAAACAGCCACACAGGCATCAAGCATTGAGAGTCCTGGACACCATGACAGGAAGGTGGGTGGGTAAGGGTCCCTATTTCATTTCCATGGCAGGACTTGGTATGGAAAGCACTGAGGAAGAACACTTGTTGCTGCAGTGTCAGAACTGAGCTGTTAAGCTGGAGTTTCATCTTGCCCTCTGTGTTAAAAATGCTGTCCTGCTCCCCTGTGGCAGAGGAAAGGCTAACAGTTGTGCTACTCTTCAGGACAACTATTTCCCTTTTTGTTCAAGTCCATTTTTTACTTGTCAGTTTCCTCAGAACAGGAAACTCAAATGATACCCTGGTACAGTTTAGGAGATCAACCACTGCACAGGCAAAATAGGACTCAGTGGAATGAAATCAGAAGGGGAAAAAATGCCTTGCTTGCACCACACACTCATCCATTGTGAAGCATTTCCAAAGGGCTTTGAATGCTGATACCAGCAGGGAAGAAACCAGCATCCCACAGGGTCCTGCTAGACAGGGAACAGGGGGAAGGTGCAGCAGGGCTGGCTGATGAGCCGGTGGTAGTGGCAGTGCCTGCAGGCTGAGCAGCCCCAGCCAGCTGGCCTGCCTGAGCTCGGGGGCCTGCTCCTGTTTCTGTTGCAGGCAGAGTGCTGGCTCCCCAGGTGTGCATTTACGAGGTACCAGTGCCCAGTTTATTAGGATGCAAGGGGATGCTTTGTGAGCACTGCACCCAAACCAGCATGCAGGTATAGAGCATTTTAAAAGCAGCAAGACTTAAGGCTATCTTGTGTGCGTGGGAGCTGATAGTGTAGGAATGTGCTAGTTGTCCTGCTGCTGGCTTATTTGTATTAAGCATCTTAAATAGAAAGTGCAGAGAAAAGCTGGTTGTCAAATGCATTGCTAGAATAAAATATGTAAGGATGGAGTTAAAGGTGAGGCTGTGCATCAGTTATTTAAAGATTAAAATCACGTAATCAGCTGTGACTTTCTGGAACTTCTGAATTCAGATTATATTGTCAAGACAACCTGTCATGTTAAGAACATGCAATTAAAGCTTTTTTGCCTTCAAGTGATGAGGATGAAAACCCAATAAAGATGGCAGACTTAAATTGAAAAATCATTGTGCCCCAGCCCTGCCTTGCAAGTTGTAAGAAGAAAGTCCCACTCACATGGTTAATGCACAGATTTGTGCAGCGAATGGACCTGTTAGCTACCCTGCAGTTTATTTCTTTGGCTGTGTAGAGCCACTCTGTCCTTCTTGGATGCAGGGAGGGAATGAATGGATGAGTGTATGTGCTAATAAACTTACCTGCTTCTGGAGTGCCCATGTAGCGCATGTGCCTTGGGACAAAATACTTGCCCTGTGTTAGAAAGTTTGGTGATTTGTGCCTCCCTTTTTTCTGGTCCAGCTTTGCATTGTCTCTTAGCAGAGACATCCTTTGCTCTGCAGCTGTCATAACACTTGCAAACTGCCCACTTTTCACAGGAGCAATTACATGTAACCCAACCCCTTGCCGTATGTGCAAGCTGATCTCTCCCACTGCCCTAATTCAGGCTCCAGAATTCCTTTGTTTTGCAATGCTGTCACCTCTATAGCAATCGTAGCAGACCAGCTTCATTATTTTCCAATTTGTGCTCTGGGCTCTGAGACCTCAGACCTGCTGGCCTTCTCCCAGGGGTATTCCACTTAAGCAGCTCAGACAGGGTGTTGTCTGCTGGAGATACCCTTGCCTGCCTGTTTTGAAGTAACTTAACAGGCTGATTTGTCTTCCTTCTAATTGTATCAAGCTATTTGTCAGCCATAATTTTTGCTTCTGATTTAATTTTCTCCTCTCTACAGCAGAAATTTGCTGTAGAGCTTGGCTTATTGGTACAGATTTATTTGAGCACTTGTTCCAGTTTACCGTGGCATGCCTTTCCATGTCTGTGCTGCCACATCCCTTACTGTATCCTGGGCCGATTTGAATGGAGATCATGGGGAAGAGGTCTGACAAAAAAGGACCCTCTTCCCACCCATGAAATCCAGTTAGCTTTATATTGTTTCATCCTGCATTTTTAGATCAGGAAATTGGCTATGGTGGGCAGGCCTTTCCAGAGATGCTGTGCCTGCAGTTGTTGCCACTAATTTTACTCAGCCAGTGTTTGATTTCAGCTGAGGTGTTCTGACTGGGATCTGGATTTTGGTTGCTCCGAAGTTTGATGTTTGTATCCACTCAGAATTTAGCTATTAACTGTCTGTCCCATCCCCCCCCCAAAGAAAACCCAAACAAACCCCCAAACTACTACGTATTTCTTTCTAGAAAAAAATATATGTTAAATACTCGCGTTTGATTAGAATAGGTTTTTCTCAGGAAACCCCCATTTTGGTTCAAACCAAAACACAGTCCATACTGGCTATTTAAATCACTGATACAACAGATAGTTCAGTTCACAGTTAAGGCTGATAACTTTATTTATCCAACTTTGCTCTGTACAGCTTGTGCAAAAGGTCTCTGGAAAACTACTGGAGCTGGAAATACTCCAGAGATGCTGCATGTGATGGAGATAGTCCTTCTGTGAGTCCCTGCTTGGGCAGTTCAGAGCCTACCTCATGGTCAGGCAGGATCTGGAGCGCTGGTGTTGCTTTGGGAAACTGAACTAGTGTTAGCTGCAGAGTTTGCTTTGCTATGGGCTTTTGCTATGGGGCTCTGTTGCTCTCTTATGTACCTCAGTCAGGTCCTTCTGACCTTGCTGAAGGTGGACACTGAGCAAGACCTTTCAACCTATTTGATTTCTTGAGGAGCTTTTCCAGGCGAGCACCAGTGCCACGGAGTATGGTAGTGACCTGTGACCTGGACCCGGCCTGGGCCAGCTTCCCTGGGTGCAAGGACATAACTAACTTCATTTTATGCCTTCATGGTGTTTCTGATAAACACAAATGGCAATTAGGCAAAAAGTGGTGAAAAGCTACATAAGATTTCTTTCCTGCCTCTCTGGCCAAAAGTGTTCCCCAGGGATTTGTGTTTTGCAGCTGAAAGTAGTATTCATAGGCCAACCCCTGAAATCTAAACATAGGCATCTGAATAGAGGTAGTCTAAAGATAATACCAGCCTGGAGTAGGAATCCTCAGAAACAGAATTCTGCAGTCAAAATCACACTTTCTGGACAAGCTGGCCATCTATGGGGCTGTTGACATAGTGTCACAAAAATACAGGTGCTGATGTAGGCTAGCCCTCTCCTGCCCCTTCTGTATTGAGACACACAGGAAAATGCTGTTGTGTCCATAGGGAGAAGGAGGACGAGGGGCTGATGAATTTACTCGGTGCTATGCAGTGACAGTGGGCAGATGCCATTTTGACACTAGTTTTATGGGTCTGGCATGCTGCTGTTCTGTGGGATGGACTTTTGGGTGAGGAGTCAGTGGTTGTCTAAAGCCAGAATCAGAAAACACCAGTAGCTTTGTTTGTGCCGTAAAGTCACCAAACCTAGAGGTTGTTGGTAGGGAGGAAAATGACATGGAAATAAAGTACTGGGACTGTCTGGACTGTCCTCCCCTCAGCAGCTGGTCCTTGCATTGCAGACATACAAGGCAAAACTTCTGCCCTGAGTGTAAAAGAGCTGCCCCTGCGTGGGGTCTATAGGTGTGCAATGGCTTTGAGTGCCTTCCCTCTTCCTACAGGGCTGTACCGCAGCTGGGCATACCCGCCTGCACATAGCTAGTGCAACTGCTGGCAGGAGATCCAGCCTTCAGCTGTGGTGGAAGTGCATTTGGCTTTGAGTTATAGAAAGCAAAAAGACAGCAGTACAGCAATTTTTTCTGCCCAATAGATGGTGCTGTCCAGCTGATTTTCTGCCTTGAGTGGGAGTTTGATAACAGTTTGAAGCAAGCCCTTTTCCTATTGTTAACTCCAGTAAATTTTTTCTGGACTAGGTTGAACTACCCAATTATGAAACTCAGAACAGGCTTTGGAAACTCTATTCAGAGCAGACCTGGGCTGATTGACTAGGCAGATTTTTTCCATTTGCAATTAAATTTTATTTAAACTTAAACAATGGTTAAACAAGAAAAAAAACGTTGTCCCCCATGTACAGTGTGCTGCTGGCAGCCTGACAGCTTGTGACTCTTAAATCACACAATGTGTACCAAGTAGGAACAGAGCATGTTCTTTAACATACTATCAGCTAGGAACATAACATGCTTCTAAACTCCCTGAAGCCTTGAATCAGATTGTGACAAGCTAATACAACCAGGTGGTAGGTAGATCGGAGCAGAATAGTTCCTTCCTGGCACTTGGGACCCTTCTATTGGAGATAGAGGTTCACAGCTAATTTAAACCAGTTGACAGCTGTGCTGTGGGTGAACAAGGTGCTGCTGTGCACCTCTCTGCTGCTGACTGGGTGTTTGCACCCTCCCTGTGTGAGCAGTGCTGGTTCTGTGGCCACTGGATGGTGTGGATCAGTTAAATGCAGACTTGGTAGATCAGCAAGCTGGTCCAGTCTGTCCCACAGCCACTCAGCTGTCTGGCCTAAGGGATAAAAGAGTATTTTGCTGCTGTACTTTCCTGTTTTTGCCATCAGAAGCCTGGCCTTACACTGCTGCTATGCAACTGCTACTCAGTTTTACCTCATCTTCCAAAGTCTTCCTTGATAGTATTTTGGTTAACACACTTGAGAGAGGTAGTGTATGTGTCTCTTGCTCTTGATCCTGGCTGTGTCATCCCATCTCCTCTCTTCTGCCCACTCTGGGTCCATCTGTGACCTGATTCATTTCACTAATGTAGGTGAAAATTATCAGTGGAGAGGGTCAGCAGGACTCTTTCAGCAGCAGTGAGCCCAGAGTTCGGTTTAGTTTGCAGAGGGAGCTGTGGCTGGAGCCTTCAGGAACCTGATCTTGCTCACGCTGAGGTTTTCAGCAAAATTCCGCCTGTCACGGGTGCTGCAGGAGCAGTCTCAGGGCTTCTGTCTTGCACACTGTTATATGGAATAGCCCAGGCCTAGGTTTTGTGCCTCCTTGAAGTTAAGCATACCAATATGTGCTTCAAATAGCTACCCGCTGTCTGCATATGTCACCTAGGAAAGCAATATTTTAAAGGACTCAAAGCTGCTTACGGGAAGGCAATATATCACAATGGAGAGATGTGTTGCATCAAAGAGAATGTTCTGCAAATGCTACCTCTGAGTTTAACTTCCCAGCTGTCTCTTGATTTACTTATAATCAAGGGCATGTGAGCTGCAGCTTCCTTCCTCTACTCTTCCTTGTCAAAAAGACTTGTTTAATGCAAAGCTGGGAAATATGTCAGGACTTTCTTTATGCTTTGTTGGTGGCTTTTGTGGACAGCACTAGTTTGAGTCACTTGATTGGAGTTTGGAGCACATTCTCCTGTGTTAGCTTGAGAGAAAGTATCCAATGTATTCAAGCTGGCAAGAGTTTCTTACTAACTCCCCTTCCCCCAAAAGTGTTATCACAACCATCTAATGCATTTTTATGGGTATGAAGTCTTCCCCTTATTACTGAGCTGAAGGGAACATGAGAGCAATTTGTTCCGGCTAATAACCAGGAGGCTTAACTTGAAATTGGAATGAAAACAAGTGTAAACCAGATGCAGAGGGAAGAGAGTTGTGATCTATTGAAGAAGTGCTTGAGGTTCCTTGTGCACATTTTTCTTCAAAACAAATAATAACATATTGAGAGTGCACGTCAAATCCATGCTGCTTTGTCCTTCCACTGTGAAAGCACAGTTATGTGCTGCTGAGAACAGGGAAAAGCCTTGCTTTGAACAGCATGTGGGAGCAAATGACAATGGTTGGATTGCACCGTTGTAACTCTGGAATGGGCTTCTCTGGTGGCTGTTTTGAGATTGCCAGATGAGCACAGACTGTGGTTTTATTTATTTAATTAAACGGCCAACAATTAAAGTTCTTACCAAGACTATCTTGGGTTTTGCAAGACTTTCTTTCTGGTTCTTATAGCCTATGCCAACAGATAAACTCAGAGGAGGCAAGTAGATTTATACCTTAATTTCCATCTATCTGCAGAGTGAAATCACGTTGTTTCTCTTGTGTTTTTTTTTTTTTTCCTCCAAGTTATTGCCTACTTGTTTTCATGTTCAGAAAGTTCATATCCACCTGATTGCTTGGTGATGTCCTAGAAGTAACTGGAATGATTCAAGGACCCAGAATACAAGTTTGTTGAGGTGAAGAGGGGAAATTGTCTGTACTGTCAAGGCTTGCTTTTGTTATGATTTCCATGTTAGGCAGCATTGGTCACCTGTTCTGAAAGAATCTAAACCATGGAGCCTTGCTAATGGCAAATTGTGCTCTTAGCACAATTGGCACGTTAGTGGTTTTGTTAACTGTAACTATGGGTTGGTCTGAGACACAAGGTTGGTCGCTCTCTAGATTCAACAGTTTATGGAGGCTCAGATCATCTGTTCAGAGGCAGATGTTAGCAACAGTGTGTAGGCTCAGAAGCTAGATGGTGTTGACAGCTGACTTGGAATTGCATCTAACAGCAGCATTTTTCTAAGTATTGGATCAGCGCCAGAAAGGGAACCCCAGCTCTGGTTGTCTTAGCAGCACATGAGACCAGTGCTTAGCTCTGTGTATTTTTGCTGTTACCTTACAAGTTCACTGGTGCTGCTGTTCTTTGTCAGAAAGTTTAATACATCCCAGGGCACCCCATCAGTGTCTGGGTATGGAGGCTGTGTGTCCACTTTGCAGTGTTTATTTCTCTGAAGCTGAGTGGGTGGTAGCCATAAGAAAGAGACGTCACTAAAATCAAAGTGGTTTTATTTTTCTTTGACGTACTTCTTTCTGGTGTCTTATTCAACAGAGTCTTAACAGCTCCTTTCTGTTATCTGGAAGATAATTGTGAGGCATGGGAGCATATCCATCTTTCCATAAACCTCAGTCTTGACAGAACTTCACATGACTGCTGACACAGTCAGGCCAAGGAGGCTACGCCAACTCTACCTTCCAGAAAGCTGTATATAAGCAGATGCTTCAAGCAGATGTAGCAGCAGATGCTTCAAGACTAGCATTTTGTTTTCTGCCGCCCTCTCTTCATCGAGGGTAATGTAGCTATTTGTTTTTCCAGCCCAACCACGGTGTGCCCTGGTGGGATCTAGCCAGCATAGAGCGTCCCTGGTCTCCATGGAGTCTACTAGGTCAGATCCTGTGTCAACACACAAGTATTTATTGTCACCAAAAGATTCAGGCATTTTGTTTAATCATTGTAAAGAGTCGGTCCAAAGAGAATGATACTGTCTCAGCATTGCCAACAGAGACCTGGAGATGGAAAGTGGTCCTCATGGACACGAAGACACAGAGACCCTGGGAAGGAGAACTGCATGGTATGAGGAGTACTGTGCTGCTCCCTGCTCCCTGGGATTGAAAGAAACAACTACAATAAGGCCACATAACCGCTGTCCAGAAGATGGATCATAACCACTGTCATAGCAACGAACCAGAAAACTTTAACCTAGGTGAACTTTCTTCATTATAATACAAAAAAACACCTCCTGGTCTGAAGCTATTGGCCTCTAAGGCAAACAATGCCTCGGGCACTCCTCTTTGGACATGCTGGTAACTTTGCTCAAGAAGGCGGAGACTGGCAACAATCTATGGGCCAGAGGAGGAGCAAGGTGTGTTGCTTGGCATAAAAGATGGCTCCTTAGCAACTGAACTTTGGAAATCTTCCCCACCAAGGATCACGACTACTGGAAGGACCAGCAGGACGCTGCCTGGACCTGGGACCATAGGGATGCCTCGGACCTGTGGTGGTAGCTATAATCCTCTTTCCTTTTCTTTTTACTTTACCTTTTCTTCCCCTCCCATCGCTTTATCTCACACCTCTTTACGGGTGAACAGTAAAGTTGTGCTGTTTAATCAAAGCATAACCCCTTAGCGTGGTCGCCTTGATTATTTGCACTTCGAGATCATAGTAAACGAACCATCACGAGTCCACTGAGTGGACCGTGACATAAAATTGGCATCACGGACAGGATCCTGAGAGACAGAGGGGTGCAGGTTGTGTGTGGTTTGTAACAGGGGAAGGACGTTTTGTTCTAGCCGCACCTGGCCCTACACCCAGCTGGGTGAGAGGTGCCCAGAAAGCAAGGGGGGCGACTCGGATTTCCCACATACCCCACACGCCCAGGACTTAGCACTCCAAACTCTAAGGGCTCTGTTTATTGGGATCTAACTAAAAGAACTCAAAGTGCAAAAGGGGGAAAGTGCTAAAAGGGGGGTTGCCCTCATATTAATGAGAATTGTCTGCTTGAGAAAGTGAAGGGACAACTTTGTAGTAACTATAAGCTGCCTTCCCAAAGCAGATTTTGGTCCCTTCAACCACTTGGGGAAGAGGAAGGTGACACAGCAGTGGCTGCACATTTGTAACTAAGTCTAGCCTCCCTGAAGTGGGTTTGGTCCCTTTGTAGTGAGACTGGCCGAAAAGGCTGATAATCAAGGCTCTTTGTTAATGAAAGATCAGGACACATTTTACACATTTTTGGCAAAGTATGGGGCTCGACCCTCTGTACCCGGAGAAGATTGTGCTCAAGATAACTGGACAAACTTGCAGTGTGTAGTGGACCGAGTGACCTCTTTACAGACTGAAGCTAAGGTTAGACCAGGTAAGGGCAAAACTATAGTCTGTGCTGTTTTTAGGAGCCAACCTGGTCGCAGCAATTGAAGGTTGCCTTAGGAAATGTAGTAATGAAAACAAGATTATAGAATCCCTGGAAAATTGGTGAAAATTCTGCAAAAAACAAATTATGACTTAGAACAACAATTAGAGAAAGAAAGGGAAGAAAACGGCTTATTAAAAATCAGTGTCTTTAAAGCATTCCACCTTCAGAGTGAAGTGCTGAGTGAGGTAGAGCTGGAAGTGGAGGAAAAGGGTATTCGACAAATAAACCCAATGTACCCTCAGAAGGAGTTGGAGGAGGCAAGAAAATGTTTTGTGGAAAACCCTCAAGTGAGACCCTTAATTAAAACAGAATATACTTACCTGAATGAGGACGATGATGACCCTCACGTTACAACCAAAGAGATACCGTATACTGCCACTGAGCTAGCCAAGCTGAAAAGAGAGCATGGGTGCCTTCCTAAAGAATCCAAAACAGAGTGTGTGTGGCGCATATCCTTAACTGGGGGGGACCAAATCCAATCAAGTGAAAAGGAAGCTAATGGCTATTCGGGTCATGGAGTTTTCTTGACAACAGGAGGTAAACATGCCCCATGATCCCTAACCCAGCGGGCTGCTTATTGGGCTGGAGGATTGAACCCTTTAGACAGAGGAGATCCCCTGGCAATCACTGGTGCAGCTGATCAGTTCCTAGAAAGTGTACACAAAGCAGCCTGCTTGCAAATGATACGTGAAAGAAAATTACTTCCTGGATACGAATCCCCAGTGATGCTGCTGGTGAATCCTGAAATCATGACCCCCTTGATAAGGGGACTTCCAGAGACACTCAAAATTTTTTACTATTCAGGTGGGAATGGCCAGAATTACTTGGCTGCTATAGATCATCTGTATGCCAATTATCTGGATGAATTATAGATATTAGCAGGCCTGCAAAAAAAGTGGTTAAGCAGAGTTTACTGTCTTTCAGGTTATTAAGCCATTTAGCATTGCATTACTTATAAGTTCACATCAGATAGATAATAATCTGACCATTTCTGTTTGTCAAGAGCTAAACCTTTACCGAAACACAAAACAACCATGGCTTAGACACTATTAGAGGTGCAGGCTGTTACATTTATTTAAGAGAAGGAACATAAATTTAAGCAGAGGAGCTTTAGGAGTCCTGTGGGAAAACAACTTTTACAGTAAAGCCATCTTCTACTGTACACTTGGGTAAAGCAGTGGCTCAAGAAATAGATAGAAGGAACTGACTTCCTCAGATCCTGAGAAGTCTCAGATTTTTGCAGGTGAGGCCATGAGTAGAACTGTGATCCTTTCACTCACATTAGTGCCCCTTTTCCCTTTTCCCTGTGCAGCACAGTGTGGATGCAGAGACAGGGAGGGTGGAAAGTGAAGGAGGCACAGCAGTTAGCTATGGGCATTCTGCATGGTTGGGGAGACTTTCTCTGCAGAGTCTGTGTAATAGCTAGTGAGTGATACATGCTGTGGAAATAATTCATTGCAGAAAGCTTAATGGATCACAGATCTTGTGGTGGTGCTGAAGATTTGTTTCCTGAAATTATATTTTCCCCACTTTGTCCACCCACTCTTTGGGAAGAAACCCAAAGTTTTCTAGTATTGTTAGGAAGCTGCCTACAGACATAGGAAATTAAATCTGTTATTCTGATAAGGATGGCCTCCCTCAAAGAGGTGTGGTAATTCTGTGTGTCTCATTTGATGAAATTGTTATTCTTTTTTCTTTTGGTCTGGCCTGGCTGGGGCACTCTGAGCAGCTAAACAACCAAGCTCATTCACTCAGTAGCCTTTGCTGCAGTTGTGCTTCGCAGTTGTTTCAAAATCGTTTTGTGTATAAGTTCACGTTTAAGGTAGAGTTGAGAGCAGAAAAAAACCCACAAGCAAGCTGCAGTTGAAAGTGGACTGGGACTGTGTCCAGGGTTAAGGTCTCTAATACCTACATCTGTGACACACGTAAAGAATATGCAGTGTCCTGAACTGATGGGGGAGTATGTGCTCTCCTTCAGTACAGTGACTCACACAAATGCTATCCACATAACCCACCAGGGAAGTATAAAGAAATATTCACTCGTACTTCCTAGCTTTGCATTAAAGAGGTCATTTCAATAGGGAAGAATAAGGGAAAGTGCAGCTCACACTGCCTCTAATTACAAGTAAATTAAGAGGCAGCTGGGATGTTAGTGTGGTCCGTTGGAGAAAATGGGGATATGAGGAACTGAGTGGATGCAGTGAAATGTTTCTTCTTGACTCCCTCCATGCTTCTGTCCTCTCCCCAGGGTCAGGTCTACTGACATCTTTTTCCAACAGAAAATCTAAAGTTCAAGAAAACTACATTTTCTGACAGCAGAATACTGAACAGTAGCCCTGCTGAGCCTGCTACTTGACGTAAAAGCCAGAGTCAGGGTTGGACCACTACAAAATTTTTGGTTCAAGCTCAGCTTTTCTCTTTCTTTTCTAAAAGGTAAACATACCAATGTTCAGGAGGCAGTGGCTAAGTCACCAGCCCTGAGTTTTTACATTCAGCCCAGCATCCATGGAAAATGTTGCCTGATCTAGCCTTATGGCGACTGAGAGAGAAATAATATAGAGAGGCATTTTTAAATGCAGAATGTGACATCTTACATGTTTCAAGCTACTGTTTTTCTGGTACAACAGAAATACTCTGTAGGGACAAGTAAGCTGTGTAATTTTTAAGTAAGATTAATCAACACCCTTTGCTCCTACTCATTAAACTATTCTTCATCTTCAGAAACACCATGCGGTTGCAGTCTGCTCCTTGAGTTCATCCTATGGTTGTTTCACAACTCCCCAAACCTGCAGTACATCATTAGTTCTGGCAGCGTGTGGGTAAACATCCTCTGAGAAACTAAAGCATAGGGCTGAATGAGGTACCCTGTGTTTTTGTTACTGGGGGAACCGGAGTGCTCTTTAATATTCAGTTTCCTAAATAAAGAAGTGGTCAGATGTGACCCAATGTTATTGTCATCTGGAAGATCTTACTAAGTTGGGTTTCTGAAGGTAAAGGGGATGCTACACAAACTGGATCTTCTTGGACTTAAGCGTGAGTGGAGTTATGACAGCTGGACTGGACATCCTAGATCAGAGGATGCAGGATGGGAATGTAGCTCTTTTCTGCAACTTCCTTCATGGTATCTACATTTTGGCCTCTGGTGTATGCTGTCTCTGTGAGCATGGAACAGTATCAGAACAGAACCTAAATGTCAGCAGGGTGTTTGTAGTGTGGTTGCTTCTCTTTCAATCACTGGGACAGGTGTCCTGCATGGTTTAATTTCACTGTATATAAAATTTGAAAAAAAAGATATGGTTTTGAGTGAAAGGGCAAGACACAGTTTAGGCCTAGGTTTACTAAACCAGTAGTTGTTTCTATTGCCACTCCTATGTTTGCAGCTGCCTAGGCACTGAGCAACTACTCAAGACTTAATAGAGGCTGCAGAAGTCAGAAGCTGTTGGGAAAGCTCTGAGGCTGTCCTAGGCAATGGTGTGAGACCCAGGCATGCACGCGCTCACGCACACATGCTGGCCAGCATGCTACAGTGTTTCCCAAAGGACTGTGCAAAAAATAACTTCAAAAAGGAAATGGCGTTGTTAAGAATATTTTCAGAATGCAAAATAAGCTCTGGTCCAAGAAAAGGTATTGTTTTGGAAGATAGCCAGAAAGCAAATACAGCCATGACCTGCAATGACCAGCTTCTCTCTACTGATCCTGGCTGGCTTCTAGCCTCCTCAGGGGGTGCAGTACTGATTAAAGAGAAGGCCAGCAGCTTCTGTTCTTATTTATCTCTACAGTGAAATGACCAGACTGCCAGGGTACTGGGCTTGAACAGTGCCTTGGCTTGGTGAATAGAGAGCCTGGCAAAAAACTCCCACCTTGCACTTAAAGGCTTCCTTGTGAAGGGGAGGAGGAGGAATGCTCCAGAAAAATGTGCTCAAGAGCAAAGCATGTAAGATCTGTCGCTTCTCCAAATACAAATTCACTATACTCATTCAAGGATATGGTTGTCCTAGTAAAGAAGCACCATTTTTATTGGATTATGGCAAAGCAATTGTCATTAAGATTCACAAAAAGGGGAAGCATTACATGATTCATTCAGGAATTTTTCCAAAGAGTAAACCAGTCTGAAATATTATGTAAGCATCTTCAATCTGCTCACGCTACTAGAGTCAAACCAACAATATGTCCTTGCAAACAGACCGATGCACCATTCTTTGGGGTCAGTGGGTTTCTTCCTCTTGATTTAACAATTTTAGACATAATGTTAGCCCCTTTTAATTAAGGGGGGGGGGGGGGGCGGGAAGGCAGGCAAAATAAACACCCCAATGAAAACAATCAACTTGGTGCAAAATTGCAACACAATGGTATGTATACTCATCTCAGCCACTTGAACTGCTTGCAAAGATGCTGTCTGAGGTCATTATATTCTCAGAACATAAGTGTGTTCTCCCAAGTATGATGCTGTATATTCTGTCTGTCTGAGCGTCTGCTCTGCTGCTTTTCCAGGTGGCTTTCACTGCAGAACAGCCAACCTGCATGAAGGTTAATACTGCCTAGCCTTCAGTGGTGCCTACTAGTGGGTGCTCCATCTTCCGAGGCTTTTTGACTTGACTCTACAATGCTACATCACTGGAAGAGGTGGAGATGGCTTTTCAGAAAACCTGGACTTAGGTTTACATATCTCAGCTATGACTGACCTTTGCAGATCCAGACAGGTCACAACAGCAGGATAGGGCTGTACCTAGTGGGCAGAGAGGGACTGATGTAGTTAGAAAGGCTGGTGGAAGTACTTGTAACAAGTGTGAAATAGTTGTTTTGATAAGACACTTTTTAAAAAATAATGTCAACATGAGCGGTTTTGCCTTGCTGACAACACAGGTAGGTCAGGCAGAGTGTTTTGTTATCTGTTATCTGGGAGTGAATGACTTTTCAGAGCCCTGACAAACAGCACACACCCGATTTTATTTGAACTAATTAACCGCCAGTGGAGGAGTATGTTCAAAATGATGTATTCCTCTCATTGAGCCCAAAGAGCTGCCCTTGTTTCACATCTGTGTCTGATTATGCCTCTTGAACTTTAAGGCAGCTGTCTTACAGGTTCATTTTCTGTAGGAACTCAGGAAATTACTCAGGAAAGCCACTGACACTACCTACCACTTACTGCCAGATCTCTTTCACTCCTCATGTGAAGAAGCCTATTATGGGCAACTGTTGGCATGCAGCATAGTCAATGGAAGCCTAGCAATTAGAGTGGAATTTATAAAGAATGATTGCAATAGTCCCTAAATGTTACCAATTGATGCATATTGTCATGGTTTATGGAGCAGTCCCCAAAAACTGTGGCCCTTCCCCCGCCAACAAATAATAAGGGATTCTACAAATTACCTTGAGATCACAATGGGATTGATTAGGTGTAAGGGAGATAATATATGAAGGAGGATGTAAAGTGATATGTGCAGGGCATTAGTACAGTGAGGGACTTGATTGTGGTAATATTGACTCAAAACGCTGGCATTGGTTTTTGCTGCATGGAGCAGCCTTTGAAGTACTGCAAAAATGACTGTTTCACTTTTTATTGCATTTTAATATAGAAAAAGATAAGTGACTTGGAACAACTGAAATTCATTCCTTGTCTGGTTATTTTCCTGATAAAAATGAATTGAAGGACAAAAGGTGATTTCTTTAGTGCCTT
This sequence comes from Falco cherrug, assembly GCF_023634085.1. NCBI lineage: Eukaryota > Metazoa > Chordata > Aves > Falconiformes > Falconidae > Falco > Falco cherrug. The sequence continues at coordinate 32,883,008 of NC_073705.1, read as the reverse complement.
GCCAACAGCTATACAATAATTACTTCCAAAGGGCATGCAGCCCACCAGTGTCGACCTGAATGAGAATTCAGGGCTTCTGATGATGTTGGTTGACTCCTCCCTTGAATTTTCAACACACTGCTTTGGGCTGTGATCTCATCAGATCTCAATGCTAAGCAAGAGTCAATCATGCCAAGACTTGGCAGGGAAGCAGGCAAGAACAGGTGTTTCAGGAAATGGTGTTGGTTTATTGAGATATTTTATTTATTAAAGCAAAGTTCTACAGTTACTGTCCTACTGAAATTGCTTTGGTGGCCATATAAACACTAAAGTCCTGCTTTTCTGGTAAAACAAACCTATATTTCTTTTAAAGTATAGCCTTGGTTACTTGGACATCCTTGCCAAATAAGCTTTGGTAAATTTTCTCATGAGCTTTTTTCTTGATTTCTGCACTCTGTAGCTACAATAATGCTATGTGATTCAGAAGACAGATCAGAGGCCGGACTATGTTTATATTGAACATTGACTGAATAGGTCAGAATGGTAAATTCATAAGAATCAATGGATGGTGAGATTCCATAGAGCTACTGCTGAGTCTTTCCTAGCCACACACTGGTCACACAGGAGAGTTGTGTGCATTATATAAGGTGTAGTTGTGTGTAGTCATGTGTGTGTGCTGGCATGAAAACAGTAGGCCTTCTAAGTACTGCTGAGTTATCTAGAAAGTAGGTGTATTCCACAAGAGATGACCAGCAGCATTAATGTTTTTTTTGAATTGTGGTTTTGTTGTGGTTTCATCATGTAAAAACCCAGTGTTAAATGAAAGGAAGTGACAAGAATATAAAGTCTCTACGAAAAAAGCGACTCTAAAATTAAAATAATTACATGCAAGTTCCTGAAATCATGATCAGTACAAGGAATAGGGATAAAAGGAGGGGAGTGCGGAGGAACCTGCTTGGCAGGAAGAGGTAAGGAAGAGTATAAAAACTGTATTCTAGCATAAAATGAAAAATCATTTAAATACCACCATTTTTCTAAGAAGTCATACAGATACTATTTGTTCTTGTTCAAGGCTTAATAAATAATTCAGGGTTTTAATGTGTTTAGATTCCTTCCTCAGATTCATTGCACTAGATGTCCCTTCCTCAAACTAATAGTACAAGTAGCCTTTGACATTGCTCTCAAAATCTATCAGGAATTTTTGATATTGGGTGGACAATGGTGTACCAATAGGTGTTTCAAAGCTAAAGGAAGAGAATCTGGGGGAGTACAGACAGATAAAACTTTTTGACCCAACTCTGAGTGACAGTTATTTGTAGAATGCAGCTGGGGGGGGATGAAAGTGAGTATGTAATTTGCTCCATGAAAAATCAAATCTAGTGCTGCAGTGCTGGGTCTGGCCCTGTGTCTGCCAACCTTTCTGATGACTTTGGAGAGCATGGGATGAATCTTTGACAAACACCTGTCTGGAAAGAAGCACCTGAGAAGAAAATTCAGTAACTCAAGAGTTTTATGTTGACTGAAAGATGGCAATCAGCTCATGGATCTCATCTGCGAGTAACTGCAGGCCAGCACACCTGTGGTGCTGAATGAGCTCAGTCCACTGTCAGGCACCAAGAACTCACATGCAGCCCACCATGAGTTGAGACTAGCGTAAGCCTCCAGGTTGAGTACGTGTCTGGAGAGCTCAGTTTCATACTACAGTGTGTGATGATTAGCTGCAGAGATTCATATGCTTGTCAAGATGGGATCAGTTTTCCTGGCTGTTGCTATCTACTTTCAGCAGATTTCAGTGCATATCTCTGTGCCAGAATTGGTGCAAACTCGGACTGGACTAAAGCAAGTTAGGGCTGTAACCCAGAAGGGCAGTAGAGGAAAGATGAGGTTTACATGACTGGCTTTGCAAATTCCCTTTAGCATGATCAGAACTGAAGAAGGACTGGGAGGGGACCTTTGCAGAGGAAGAAGGTGAAGGTTTAAGGCTACAAAAGGGAGGCAAAAATGGAAAAGACAAATATGAACTGTCAGATGATTTGCTTGATCAGAGGGTGTACGGAACAGAGGAAGGCAAGCCCAAGTGCCCAAAAGAAGTGCAGAAGAAAATAGTGCTGTTAGTCAGCCTATGTGTAACAGATGCTAAAAGCAGTAATGGCTCTACTGTGCTTTGAAAGTGTGTGTTTAAATCCTCCCCTTACTTCTTTAGTGGTGCTGGGGACAGGACAAGGAATAGCTCCTCCTGCCCTACCTGTGTGGAGCCCTGTAGGCTTACGCATTGGCTATGTATATGATTATGATAAGTTTCTACAGAGATAGGGGAGTCCCATTTTCCTAGCTGACTGTGACTGGAAGTGGTGACCCCCTACTGGGATGTAAATAAAGGGAGAAACATCTGCAAAAGAGAAGAATACATGGATCCAGTAACAGTCATTTGGCTTTTAAAGCTTTCTAAGATTTCCTGGAAGCTAGAGAGCTGTAACAAACCAAGCCTCAGCACCAGACAAATGCACTGCAGTGTTTGGGTGGGTTTTTTTTTTCCCCTTTCTTTTCTTTTAATTTAAGAATTATTTGTTGGAGGGACAGACTAAATTAAATCAAATTGCCAAAAGACCACAGGGGAGCTCTAAGAGGTCTTTTTTAAACTGAGTACATAAACTTTAGCTCCCATTGGTTGGGTGCCTTTGGAGTCTTTAATCTTTGTTGCTGTTTATTTTTCATAGCTGTCGCTCTCTGTAATTCTGATTATTGGTTTCCTTAGTGGAGTCATGAAGTGTTCTGTTGGCTCAGAGGCTGATGCTTGGGAACCTTAAGTTGTCTGGCTGAGTTGTGACAAGTGCATATCACTTAAGTCTCCACAAACTCCTCTGCAGGATTTGAAACAGCCTTGACAATTATTTGGCTGGCTGAAAAAAAGACAGTACCAAAATTAATAAAATGTGTTCCAGTAAAGCAATTTCCTTTGCCTTTCCCTGTTCTACTTCCCTACTTTATTTCACCTTTTGTCCCCACAGAAGTTAATTTTAAAATTAAAGAATGCATGCTACATGATACAGCTTTGGGTTTTTAAGTGAGCCTAGAGCTGAAATCAGAGAGGCAGTGGGAATTCGGTTTGACTGCAGCACTTGCCAAGCACGTAACAAGCACGTAGATGCTGCACAGTCACCAAGGTGAGCTGAGGAGGAAGTGTGACCGCAGATGGAGCGAGGGTCGCTGAGTGGACCTGGATGCACCAGCTAAGCAGTATGTGAGCTGCCCTTCCTCTGCAGGCTTTGCACTGTGCAATGCACACCAGGACTGTCCAGATGCTGCTGATTTTTCATAGTTCTTTAAGTTCCATGCAAAAAATGTATTTCAGATTCCTTTCAGAGCTCTCCTCAAGGAAGCAATCTTAACTTAAAAAGTCTTTTGCCTACCCTTGCAGACTTGCTGCTACTTATGAGAGGGTGGAAGAGGAAGGAAGTGGGGTGCAGGGGATGCAGGCATGAGGTGGAGTTGCAAGGGATCTTCCTGGGCTGATGTCCTGCATTCCTGACTAAATTCCAAATACCCAGTAGAGAGGACTAAGACTGAGGATGGTGCTGGCTTTACATGTGGAAGTTCAGTGAAACTCCCTTGACTGCGCTGCATGATGGTGCCTAAGAGTAAGGGGGTTTGCCACTCAGATGCTCACTGGTTCATAGCTTAACAGTGACCTTGATGTTGATCCCAGTAATCAGTGTGAACATGCTGTTGGACTTAGGAGCCCAGCCTTTACTTTCAGCTGTGGTAGAGGTTGGTATGTAAGTGCCTGTGTGTTGAATTTTGCAAATGCTAGCAAGTCCCACAGTCTTACACTGTTTGCTGTCTGTGTTGCTGCTGTGTTGCTATATTTAGTATGTTCCTTCTAGTCCAGGAATTAGTACTAGTGTTCTAGTATAACAGGCATTTTATTATCACATGGAGCTGCTATGACTGCAAGCAAGCAGAGCCAGACATGTAAATCTGAATGAGTATCTCAGCCACAGGCAGTGGGTTTATTGGCCTCAGATGGAGGTCAGATTCTGGTCCTAGTTATGTCTGCATGTATCACCGTGATACATCAAATGCATTTAAATGGTCAATGTACTGATGTGTCTGGATGCAAATGAATTCTTGACTGTACTTCAACTCTTGGCCACAGCATGAAGATGTTTACTGGGCTTGGGCCGTCATACTGAAATTGCCTGGGTTGTCCTGACTGTCTATCCAGACGCAGCTGTTACCCTTCACCCGAGGAAGTATGTCCTCTCATTAGAGAGCCAATGAATATGACGTCCTGCGTAACTGTAACCTGCTATTTTTGCACTTTGCTGCAAGCTTAGCCACTGGCTTCAGCAAATTATCACCTACTGATGGTAAAGGACAGTCTAGCAAAGAGGTCTTTACTGGGGACATCTAGAGATCCAACAGCTATTGTCTGTATCCAGCTTACAGTCCTGAGCATCTAGTGTCAGGTCAAGCTAGATCCTACATGTGCTTCTGCTCCCCTGGCTGTATGAAGTCGGCTTGTTAGTTGTTATTATTCAACACTACCAAAGCATTTAGGGGTTCTCAAGGAATCAGAGGGTGGACCAGGAGAATTCTGGATGTCTACAAAGAACTTTCAGAAGGAATTAAGTATTTTGCTTATGTGTTGAACATGCATAGCCCTGTGCAAGCTGTGATGAAGAGCAGCCTGGACAAACAACTAACAATGCTAATATTGACCCAGACCTCCATTTAGCCTTGCAGCCCCCTTTAAAAGGAAGCAATCAAAAGAAAGTGCTATGAGATCCTGAAGGCTGCTTGTTTGTTTTTTCACATGCTGCTCAGCTTGGGAGGTGAAAATACCCTTCAGTATGATTTCCTCTTTCTCAGACATTGGTCAATTGCTGATGGCTTTATGTTTTCAGTGCTGGAAGGGCAATGTTGAAATAAATCTTCAAAAGATCATGAAAAACATTCTGGTTGAAGGAAGTTCTGGACACTTTTTAAAGGGCTTTTTTTTTTTTTTTTTTTTTAGATCACAATGCTGAGCCTTAAGATTTTTTTTTTTTTTAATAAATGGATTATTCCTACATGTGGTTGTCACTCATCACCTCTGGTGACACACAAATTGTCTAGCAGGTAATTTTCCAGTCTGAAATCTACAAAGTGGATTTTGCAAAACTTTTGCAGTATGGTGATGCTTTCTAGACAATGGTATATAAATGCCATTTCCAAGGGAGACTGCTGTTATTATTCCCAGATGTTCCAGTTCTTTAGTTGCCTAAATATAGTTGTTGGTGAGGGGTTTTTAGGCTTTCAGGGCAGAAGGTCAGCTTGAAAGAGACTTAGAGTTGTAAAGTAAGCAATTTCTGGATTTTGAGCCTTATCAACTCTCACTTTGAGTGTGATGGGAAAGCCTTTAAGCTGTTTTTGTCAAGCTTGGGAGATAAAACTGGAATTTCTGGGGTCTATCTCATAGAAAAAGATGCTGAGGCCTGAGTCAGTTTGGGTCACAAGTTCCATCAGTGTAAGTTTGCCCCAATATATTGACATCAGTAGAGCTAACATAATTTGCTCTGTGTAGATCCAGGCAGCACCAGTAGAAGTATATTAATTTTAAATGGGAAATGTCAGAAATACCGCCACTTCCCCATCTTGTCTTGTGGGGAAAGAGCAAGTGAAGAGATAAAGCCTTTGTTGGAGCCATGGCATTCACATCCTTCATTTGAAGAAACAAACCTAGGCTGATGTGCAGTCAGCAGTAGAACTTTAGATTTCAGTGAGTCTAAGGGAAAGCTGCACCCAATCTGATGAGCTGCAGCTTGATCCCCTGTCCCATTTCAGTATTTATGTGCTGAATGCTTTTTTGTTTAATGGAAGATATTGTCGTGTAGCCATCTGTGTTAACTAGGCTTGCACCTTTTACATACCATAAAGAATGTGGATATTGTAGTTTGATATGCTGGAGCATAATAACAAGGTATATGCAATGAACAGCACTGTAGGAAAAATGGATTGTGATCTTGTCATTAAAGAAGGCAATTTAATGTGTGGCCCTGGTCTTGGCCAAAGACCTTATTCTGACTCCTACATTAAAAGAGCATTGTCTTTGTCATTCTTATGCACCTCATTAAATCTGAACCTGTGCTTTAATTTTACAATTTCTTGTCTCATCCCCTTTTAAGTATCCTTCTTCCTTTCTCAGTTGTAGTGGGGCATTCTCTAGTTTATTTTAAAGTCTTTTCTTGTGGAACTGTAACTGGACCCCTCCCTACCTGACCCTTCCTCTTCCTCTTGCATCTCCCTGTGAAACGAGGCAACTTTTCACCTATAAACCAAGAAAAGTTAGCCAGGAGCATTTGGCAGTCTCACTTTCTTTTCAGTCAAAAGGTTATGACAAACACTCTGTTTTCTACAGAAAGCACACATTTTTCATATACTCTAAAAATTTCACTTACTCAAGGATCTGACTTCTGTCCAGAAAAAGAATTCGGACAAATTTTTCAACCAGCCCTTATTTTTCTTCATCAGGATTTTATTTTCTGCTCCACCATTTCTCTTTCTATAGCCTCTTGAGCAAAATAAGATACCTATAAACATTTGAGTACTAGATGAACTTTCCAACCTGTGGTATTTAGGTGGATTAAAAATAAGGTGAAATAAGTTTGCCAGTGCCCTATTTTTGACAACTATGGCCTAGACGCTTACTTTATAGGTCAGTAAAAGCCTTATATGTTTGTAGAGCCAGCAGAAAAAGCTGGCTTTCCTCATAGCCTGAACCAGCGCCATCCTGAAGCTCTCTGAAGTCACTGAGATAAAGACCAGGCCCTGAGAGAGAGCATGAAAAATGCGCTAAATGCACAGCTCTGGCCCTTGGATACATCAACATCATTTGAAGCAAGTGCTGGAGGTTAAAAATAGGACCCTGCGCCTCCATCCAGACCACACCAGACAGCTCAGCGTTGCTGTAAACGCTGCTATCAAGGATGAATTCTGGTGCATCTCCTTCACATCAGAGCATGCAATACCTGTGTCCAAAGCCCAGCCAGCCAAGGCCATTTGAGAAACATGCCAGGCTGGGGAATGAGGAAAGGCTGTATGGCTTTTTCTTCATAAAAAAAGAGGGCAAGATTCCTCCACCAAGAAGTCTCACCACCTCTGCCTGTGGGATGCCAAAAGTTATCTATATATGCAAATATTTTTAGGTCACTTCCTTCTAGCTGGTACCTAAAGACCAGAGGTTTGATCACTGCATGGGATACACCTGTAATATTTGCAGGGTATTGTGTAGTTTTTTGTCTGTCTATCTTGCCTGAACAGCCTAATCTGGTTTCACCATGTTTCTTTCCCCATCCTGGGCTTTTTGGCTTTTTCTCTCTCACAGGGTATTGTTGCTGAGGGGAGCTGGGAGACAATCAAGTTGGAGAATATAACCCAAACTCGGGAAATGCATGTAGTCTGTTTTACACAGACTTATTCCCTGGGAGAAGAGTGGTGCCTAGTCAGTAAAAAGAGTTTCTAGGGTATGCAAGATGAAAAGAATTTCTCTATGAGAAGATTTCTGGTAATTTAATTACTACTAACTACCATCCAGTGCTGCTAGCGGAAATGGCTGCAGTTTTCAGCTAACTTGCTGTGAAGGCTGTATGGGGCATGAGGGTAAATGTAATATATTCTGCCTTAGTGATTAGCATTTGTGTTCAACTCCGCAGCCTTTAATGGGAGCTCTGTGGCTGTGTGCTCTCTGGTAGCACTGGTTTCCATGACAGCTTCTGTGTCAACTATTTTTCACACATGCTTTATGACTTATTGTACTGCATGTGTTGTTTAGTTTCGCAGCCTGTGCTACAGTTTTCAGGAAACCTGTGGCTCTTTAACATCTACATTCAAGAAGCAATTGCCTGCTGGAATGAGAGAACAATGAGCAACACATATAGTAAAGGTGGGGAAAGCACACTGGTATGTTAAAAATTTGGATTTGTCACATCAAAATACAGCTGGCAGGAGTGACAGGCTCAGGAACATCTGTGAGACCTTGGACTCGAAGGAGCTGATTGTTAGTGATGTTTTTTTGTCACTTTGTGAACTCGGCAGCATTAGATTTTCAATCTCTGTCACATTTTCCAAACCTCTTGTCAAGTCCTGCCTGAGGGCTCTTTCTCATGTGCATGCCTGCTTTGTTCCCATGCACCATCCTTCCGGTATGAAAAGCTTCTCACTCGTGCCAAAAAGACATTTCTAAAAATATCAAGGGAGAACTGTGCCAGTCTGGGCACTTCTATGTATGCCTGTGCTGGGTCAGTCTTGCTACCCCAGCTGAGTTCTCACCATGTCCGTGTTGGTGAAACCTCTTCTAGGAGCTGGAAGGTGTCCAGCCTTGTTCTTCTCTGCCCCTCACCCCATCATATGGGCAGCTTGGGAGGAACAGTGGCTGCAGCTTCTTTTGGGGAGTTCCCTTGCTGAGAGCCTCCCACTGTGAACCCACAGCCGATGGGGCGGGTAGGAGCATCTGGCTGTATCTCTGGCTGAGGCTTCATTGGAGGTTGTCTGTGTCTGAGCAGGGTGCAGGCTACTCTGCCTCGGCACAGCTGAGAGCACTGGTAAGTTGCTTTCTGAGAAGGATGTACCAGAGGACAGAGGGTGATGAGAATTTGCCTGAACAGAATCTGAGGACAGTAAAAAGGAAAGTCTGCAATGATGCATTGAACCTGGGGTGGGTGTACGTGCTCTGCCTGAAATAGAGCAGCCAGAATTGGAAACGGTCCTTTGGCCAAGTCCCTCAGAAAGGAGCTTTGCAAAGCAGCATGGTGTGCTTGCCATGGGGCGGTAGTGGCCCTTGCTGAGTTGGAAAGGAAAGCCTGCCTCTGCCTGCTGCCTCCCTCTGAGTAACGCCCGACAATTAATGCTGTGGCAGGAAATAGGTGGGAGATTAACAAAGGGTTTGTTGATGGAGCAGATTGTGTGGCCCCATCAAAAGGAGCTGTAATTCCCATCCAGTCTGATTAGTTCTGTCGTGGACTAGCCCTGTTACTTGCTTCCCCTATCAAATAAGGTTAACACCTTCAAAAATTCGGAACTTGCTAGAGACCTGGAGTCTGCTGCAGACAGTGGTTTCCACCTCCCCTGGGGGTTTCTGTACAGTCTTAGAAGTTGGCAGGATTCAAGGGTGGAAGGGATCCTGGTCTTTAGACTGAGAGGGGGACAGAAAGAGAACTTGACAGAGAGCAGCATTGCAGCCTGGGATGGGCTCCTTTGTCATCTGCCCAGGTACCTGTCAGATTGTGCAGTCCCTGGGAGACAATGTTAAAAAATTAAAAGCTTTCTAGTGTCTGAAGATCAGCAGAGCCTGCTGCAGGAACTTTTGTATACCTGACTTACCTCAGATAATTTAAAGAAGTAGAGGCTGCAACATAAAACACTTAAAACCCGAGAGCCAGTCGGGAACTGTTTCACACTCAAAGCTGTGTCCCCTTCCCTGGCATTGATGAAACCTCAGTTTTGTATTCCCCAACTCCCACACTGCCAGACTTGCTGCTGGCCTAGCTCCAGAGGAGAGATGCAGTCTGTGACAACTGTTAGTGGTTCAACATGGTCATTGAGAGGTCCTGGGTCTTCTAGGGACCCAGCATGCACCTCATCCTGCCCCTGACTCCACCAGGCACCCGTGCCCTCCTGATGAAACTTTTGTCCCAGGTTTGGAGAGTCTGTGGGTAAAAGGAGTCCCATGGACACTGGAATGTGCTTAACTTGTGCTAAAGCCTCTTAAAATGCAGCGTGTGTGCCCTGGCAGCTTGTAACCTGGAGGTTATATCCTGACATGCTGGGGGCAAGGTCTAATGCCTTCTCTTCTTGGGGCATCTGGCAAGGTGCTGCCCCATGTGAGTGCTGGGGTAGGATGAGGAGGGGGGTGCCACCAGCAGTACTGTTGGAAAAACATAGGATTACCTCAAAACCTACCTGCACAAGATGCCCAGGACTGAGAAAATAGGACAGATATCTCAGAAAGGAGTGGTGTGCTGGGGGTCTGTGGCTTTGGGGCAAAGCAGCATCATGAGGTGGAGTATGGTGGAAAAGAGGGGTGAGACCAGGGGGGCAGGGACTGCTGGTGGGAACATGTGTGGGTGCCAGCAAGTAGGTGGGGGCTGTGTGGAAGCACTGGGCAAAGCAGGGTGGGCCGGTGCATGTGGTGGGTTTCTGAGTGGGAGCAAACTGGGATGAAGCGTTCACAAGAGCTGCACTGAAGGCAGCTGGTAGCTGGGTGGGAACGCAGGCTGTGCTGAGGCAGGGCAGTGCAGTGGCTGTGGGGCAGGACAGTCTGTGAGCCTGGGGGGCTGCAGGTCTGCAAGGAGCAGCTTGTGGAAACAGTGTGGGAACAGGCTTGTGGCCTCAGAGTCCTTCTACTTAGTTTCACTGTCCTATCCTTGGGGCAGTTGGCATTGCAGTCACAGGCTATATGTGGCAGACCCCTCTGGACAGCTGGACCAGAGAAGCTCTATTGACCACCTCTGCACTCAGGCTGGGACCCCAAAACCATGTGCGGCTGCAGCTCCACCCAGAGTGAGCTGTTTATTTTTGAAGCAGCTGGGAGATGCTGTGAGAGAGGTGGGTAAAGTTCAGCTGGGATTATTTTTAATACCCTGTGTCTAGAGGGAAATTCAAAGTTCCATTTTCTTAGGCTGCTTTTTCCTTCCCAAATGTGTCTGCTTACAGTGCGTGAAGTCCCTGCCATTTTTTATACCTGCCCATCCATTTCCACTCTCCCCTTTTGGCTGCCCCTCAAAATGCTCAGTTTGGGACCAAGACCCGGTGGCAGGTGATGCACTGTGCCTGAACAGCAGAAGGACCCAGCCCCACTCCCCTCCATACTCTTGTGAGCTATCTTTATGGCTTTTTCTCCATCTCCTGCACAGGATGAAATCTACCTTACAGCAGGCAATTCATCATCATACTTGGTGACAACACGAAGCTCTCCTGTTGAGGTATCTGAGTGTGTCCCCTGGCTGAGATACTACTTTACACAAAGCTTGGGGAATTAAACTGTATTACTGTGTTTATACTGGGCTGTAGCTTTGCTCTGGACCCTCTTCCAGGCTCCAGAGTGAGTCAGTAAGTGTGGAGTCAGCAAGCAGGCTAGGCTGAACGGTGGAGGATCTACACTCCCCTCCTCATTCTGCCTCTAGCCTGCATGGGACTTGGTTTGGCTCACTTTGGCTACTCTTGGTCTTTGGTTCCCCAACCGTGAAGTGAGGCTGGCAATACTGCCCTGCTTCTCAGGAATGCTGGGGAGATGAAGGCATTAATGTTGTGTTGCTTGCTATCGCTTGCTATACTTACTCTTAAGGGAAGCCAAGTAAATAGTAGTTATGTGTTGATGAACGGCCAGATTTTCTCCTCACTCACACCTCCACCTTCTGAAACCACTTGGATGTCACCACAGCCTGATATTTGTAAGCACTTGAGTGTGTGTGTACGTGTGTGCATATGTGTGACACTACAGCATCTCTCTTACCAGATTCAAAACAGATGTTGAGATGACAATTTGATCCCCTTCTGCTCTGGCTGAGCTGAGTGGGTGGAATCTGGGCTATAGCTCACAGCGGAGTGTCCGGCCAAGAATCTCCAGGCCTTTCTCTGACATTAACAGGACCCCCTGGAAGTTTGGGAAATGTTGCTATATCAATGTGCAGCTGGCGAAGCCAAAGCACATGAAACAGAGTGGGCTTGCTCAGCGTAGGTTGAGCTGCAGCCTGTAAGCCTCTCTTTCCTGGCCGGACCACTAGATGGAGATGTCTCTACCGGATTTGTGAAAAACGCAGGTATTTATGAAAATATATTTCCCAGTGGTTTCTCAAGGACCTGCCAGTGAAAGTGCAGACATTCTTCCCACTGATTTCACAATGAGTCAGTTCTGGGCAGTAGTATGGGAAGGGGCTTCTTCGTTTAGTAACAGGGTATGAGTTGCAGCTTTAGAATTGCTCATTTTGAGCCATCTCAGTTTACCAAGTACCCTCCCTCCCATGCTGGGAAGTACAGCATAGTGGTTCAGAGATCCCAAACATCTTTCTGTCTACTGCACAAGGATGCGCTGCCAGCTCTGCAAATCACAGGGAGCCCAGAGGTGACCACACTTGCAACAGCGCTTTGTGCAGCTCTAACTCAGTGCGCACACTCTGTGGCACAGTAATGGTGATATCCCTAAGGCCCAGAGCAGCTCGTTTTCAACTGCCTCCACCCTGCATCTGGCAGCTTGCTTCACTCAGCCTCAGCACCAAGGATCATAAATATGGATTAGTTTCTGCCCAGATATTTAATTTTGCTTAGACAAGAATTCTTCAGTTGGGGGGGGGGGGGGGGGGGGAAGAAGGCAAATATTGCTCTGTGACTTCAGCTGTGCCTGGTGGCTTTTATATCTCACTACTTTAATATACATCTGACCTTACTTGCCTCTGCTCTCTGGATTTGTTCTTCAAGTAGAAGGATATTAATGACTTTGACTTCAATCCAGTTCTCCCTTCCCTCTTTCCCTCCTTTTTCCCAAGTCCTGACAATGAAGTCAGACATAAACTGTGAATCAGTGTCCAGTTACACGCTGGTATGTCTGTCCCTAGTGCTCTGCAGAGCTTCAGGCTGAGATGGTTGAGGTTGTTCTGAGTCACTGCAAGAGGATCTGCAGCTCTGATCCTTTGAGGTGCAAATGATGGAGGTGCTCTGCCTCTTGAAGCCCAACAGTAAGCAATGGCACAGGTGCAAATTCTGTCCTTAGAGAAGGTGAATCTTCGGTGCACTGAATCACAGATGTTAGAAAGAGAGGATGCAGGTTAGCAAATCCCCTCAGCTGCTGGCCTGTGGCATGCTGGTGCCCAGTTCTGAGAACTGCTAATCCCACAGAGGAGGAATTGTAACAAGGGTATGGCTTGCGACACTTGTTTCAGTTACACACCCAGTAGCTACATCTTACTTCACAGAAACTAGGAAAACAAAATGTATTGCTCTAAAAGCTCAAATCTCATATGCTAGGTGAAACATGTGTTGTCCTTTGCAGTACAGAAGCTCTAGGACACACAGTTTTGCTGTCCTGCAGTTCTGATCTGATCCAGTTCAGGGTGCAGGCATACACACGTGCCCACCACCAGATTCGGCACAGCCCGCTCACTGGTATGAAATGACAGACTATGAATAAATAAAGGAAACTTTATATATATATATATATATATATATGCAAAAGGAGGGTGCTGTTTTAGGGAATAAAAACTTTCAGGAAAGTGTTTGGGGTTTAAGTTTAGTTTTGCTATTAAGGCAGGGGGAGGCTTCTGTAGAAGTGATGCCTGAGAGTTGACATTAGGGATCAGGGGCTGTACAGCCCATTTCCCTAGCTGGAGGAAAATGGGTGTTAGTGGCGGCACATGAAACATCCCACAGGTTTCAGTCACTGCCAGCATGGAGCTTGCTTTCACTGGTGCATGTCAGCTGGAGATACTTTAAAGCCACTGATGTATCTGGATGTGATGGAGATCCTAACATCAAATCTTCTTCCCTACTGGTTATCTTTTGCTGTATTCTCATGAAGGGATGAATTTGCCAAAGGGGAAGATATGGCTCAAGGGGCTGCAGCTCTCCTCCACCTAGCTCTCCTGATTAATCCAATGCTCATAGTGGAACACCAGTCATACAAGTGGCATACCTTCCCCATGTCTAACTAAATATAGAACACATGCTCAAAATGTCTATACTTCTCCTTTCTTGGAAATGGCGTGTAATTCACAGCCTTAAAATACTAGCTGGAAAGTTGTAAGTTGTCTTTTTTTCCTTCCTTTTTTTCTTTCCTGTTGACAATGCCCATTGGCAAAAGTCCATCAAATAACAGATGAGGTGGTGAATGCAGCTGGAGTTCAGCTCTAGGACTGAAGTTCCCCCGTGTTTGCCTTTGGGTCCTAGGGATAAATGCATGTCTTTAGGAGGAGTAATATTCTATAGAAGGAGTAATATCTCCGCAGCTTCTGAGGGATCTCAAAGTGCTTTGAAGCCTGGAAATAAAACTATTATGTTCAGGAATTACTTTTGCCACTGTTGAAATGCAGCCCTACCTCTGGGACACAGCAGGGCAGCTTATTTACTGTCAAAGTTGTGCAGCAAAGCAGGGAATGAAGGGAACTGAATCACCAGCAGGAATGTGGAAGGGGCTAGACAGCACTTCCCACATCGTTATGTGGCCAGGATATCAGTGTTGGTGTCATGCTACTCACACATATCAAAAGATCACGGATAGCAGAACTACTTAAGACTTTATTGGCCAAAAGAAGGTACTTGAGGTGGCACAGGTCTTCTACTGTTGAGCAGAATCTTGTAGGTCTGAAGAGGGATGAGGTTTTGCTCTTGATTTGTGTTGGACTTGGGGCACTTCACCTTTGCAAGAACAGTGATTTAGAAATTATTTGGGAAAACACACTCACTGTTATATCACCCTCCTCAGATCCCTGCACATCCGTGTTGTGCATTTCCAGAAATGGGGTCACTTGGGAGGTATGAACAGATGTGAACACACAGTGGTCCTGCTGCAGCAAGGCCATAGATTTTTTTAATTCTCTTCTCTTAGTTTCTAAATGGGACTTTCCAAAATACCATCAAATTCTGAGTTACAGTTAATCTCCTTAAATCTCCTTGTATTGAGCTCAAAATCTAGGGACAAGGTGTACTAGAACCTCACAGTATGACAGAGTACACCCCTAAAGTCGTGTCCATTAAGGAGGAATTAATCACCACAGAAAAAGCCTTTGAGACTGAGGCTTTAAAAGTGAGGAAGGAATCATGGTCAGACCAGTAGAAGAGAGGGACTGGAGCCCTGAGTTCAGTGCTCAGCTTTGCTACTGGCCTCTGAGGTGGCCTTGGGCAAGTACCTGTCTTTCACTGTGCCTCATGTTGTTGTTGTTTCCGCACCCCCCCCCCCCCCCCCGCAAATACTACTGACTTCATCTCTAAAATGTTTTGAGCTTGGGGTATGATCTGAGTGTTACTATTCACTCTCTGGTGGCACCGGACCTTCAGAACAATCTCTTAATATAAACACCCACCTCATCAAGTTGAAGAGAAACTCTCTCACTGTTTTCCCACTGGGCAATAAACCGTTACACTTGTTGGGTTTAAAGGTAAAAATTAATGATTTCCTTCCTGTTCTGAAGGAGGTTCTACTTCCGGAATCTGGGAAATTCTTTCCTTAAACATTCCATGTAAATATAATTCTTTTAAAAAATAATACACATGACTTAAGTCATCCTAAGCACAATGGTTATTGTATATAAAAGAATTGGGGCAGTATTTTATAACTAGGTAAGTGCTATATTTAAGAAACTGAATAAATCACATTCAAATTTGCTGATGTTAAAAATGTCAGGTGCCCCCAGGGAAGGTGAAGAGGGTGTGCTGAGGGCAGCAAGTGACTGAGGACCAGTCTCACAGAAGTATTGCTATACAATATGGAATACATTTTATTAAAAAATAATAAAAAATTGAACATTGTTTCATTGTTTCCTGCACTGGCTATCCCAAAGACTTATATTGTCCTGATCTGTACTTTAGTCCCAAAGGACTTTCAAAGATCCTTCATAGGAAGCAAACTTTTACTTATTGTTTGCAGTATTATGGAGGGCATTTGGGGTGTGGGAAGGACATTGCTGGTAGTAGATTTTCGGGAAGCTCCACCTGGCCATTCTGGCCTTTTTGGTGGGGAAGTCCTTTTTCTTTTGAAAGCCTGGGCACCTTATATAAGAAGTCAGCATGGCAAAGCCCCAGGGGTTGTCAAAGTTGTAGTATAATGTGTAAATCCTGATGAGAGACTACACTGTGGGAGCCTGGTTCCCGCTTCGGAGTGAGTCAGGGCTGTTTCTCCCTGAGAAAGCAACCAGATCTAGCCTAGAAGAGCGACAATTAAGACCAAAAGTCAAATGCCTGTGTGAGGAGGGGAGTGTTTCATGAGTCTCCAGGGGCCCTTCAGCTCTGACCTGTTGTGGATATGTGTGGTGCAGACATTGGTTGTGCAGACTAGCTCTGTGGCACAAGTTAGTCTGAAACCTTGTGGTTTTGTTTCTGGAGAGCTATACAATCACTAATGTTGGCCGCGATGGCTGAAGTTATTTCAGCACTTTCTATGAACAAAAGGGTCTCAATGGAACTAGATGGTAACTCCCAAAGGACCCATGACTGTGTGACTTTGCAGTGGTGTGGCACAGGACTACCCATACTGCTGGGCTGCCAGCCAGAGCCTGAGAGGAGCTAAGGGGATTGTCAATTGTCAAACCCCAGATGAGTGTCTCCATTAGCAACTGAAATGCTGTGGCATGTCTTCTGGTGGTGTGAATGACCCCACTGTGTGAGCCCAAAGCATGCCACAGGCTTTGTACTGCCTACAGAAGATGGAGCCTTTGCTTGAAACTTTGTACCTGTAGCTCTAGAACACACCATTGTCTGAAAGTTATGCTGGAAACAAGGTACCCAACTTTCCTTTCAGCTTGAACATCCCAGCCCAGTAATTTCCGTGCACTTGAACTATGTTAAATAGTATTTGGTGTCAGAACTGGCTCTGTCCTGTCCCGTTCAGCTTATGTGTCTCTCATTGTGTCTCAGAGGTGTGCATGCATGCCATCCAGTGCAGCTTAAAAGACTCGTCCTTACCGAGATGCTTTGGTTTTATTTCAATTTCTAATCTATCTGCTGCAAAAACAGTGTTTAGGATTGTAATCATAAAGCATCAGTGGAATTAGGTTGTTAGAAACAATCCATTCTTTAAATAGAAAGCCCACACTCATCTGATATGCAGTTGACATCACTTCTTAAAAGGATGGACTTTGACCCAAAATTAAGACCAAGACTAGGGCATATGAAACTTTCCGTTGGAGTGAGTCCAACCTAGGCTGTAACCAAATCTGAAATACGTTTTTGCGCAAGTAACTCTTACTCACCCAAGGATCTCTGTTCACTTCAGTGGCATTGCTAATGTGATTATGGGCTGCAAAATTGAGTGTTATGTATAGGATTTGTAATTTGTGGAGGGAGGCCCCTGGAAAAATTTCTTCTTATTCAACTTCAATTAAGTCTGGCAAGACCCTTTTGCTTCAGTAAGAAGGTGAGAACACAGATGGAATTTGTGAAATAATCATGCTTCGATAAGAAGACCAGACCACAGAGGGAATTGGTGAAATAATTATGGGCAATCCCTACCACACATCGTTGCATATTAACAACACATTACTACATGCATCGCTAATCTTTGGGTGGCAGGCTGGAGAGGGGCCTGGAAAAAACAATCAGGGATTTCAATTAAGAGGTGCTTAGCATGGGGAAAATAATAGTTCTTCAGCTTATGTAATAATATGCAGACATTTTGTTGAGTTAAGATTGATAGATGTTTTATGCCTTAGGATCTATAATTCTTTAGCATTTCCAGGCAATTAGTACCTCTACTGTAAATCATAGCAAAATTACTCAGATAACCCTAGCAGCTGGTTGTAAGAGAGGACCCACTCCAGGCTGCAGCAGCAGCAGAGATGCCCAGCGCAGCATCTCTCCCCTGCAGCTGCCTCCTGCACAGCATTAGCATTAACTGTTTGCTGGAAGACACAAGGCAAGGAGAGTGTCTGTGGCACTTCTCTGAGCCACCAGGTGCCCTTCCTGGCAGCATGTTCAAGGCCTGGTCTGCTAGTGCTTGCTCTTCTTCCAACTCAAGCACTGCTGAGCTGTCTGCTGGGTGACCCTGGCCTCCGAGCAAAGCTGAAGAGCTTGGGGTGTTGAGTCACCCATGGTGCACCCATGGGTGTAGCTGGAATGGGTGGTAAAATTGCTGTTCTCAGCTCTTTGTCTCATCCCTCTCCTGAAGTTTGTTACCAGCACATCTGGAAAAGCCTTTAAAACACCAGGAAGTAAAGTATTGTAGTTCAGGAACAGTTTCATGAGCAGTTAAGCCAGTGGCAGCATCCTCTTGAGAGAATGAAGGGTGGAAAGATGGGGAAGGGTAACCCAATCAGCCAACCCAACTCGTCTGCTGCTGCTTGTGAGCAAGGTCTCCTAGCTCTCACCACAGGCAGTTGGGATAGTGGGGGCTATAAAGACATCTCACTAAGGTTACTTTCTGCACACTTAACCTCAGCTGGCAAAACATCTAGGGGCTGTGGGTACATATAAGTGCATCCTCTAAGGGTAGGTTGGTTGGGATGAAGGTGGTTAGGAACCCACAGCACATGTTTTGCATTGTGAATCATTAGGTCAAGGCACTGGCTGTATTTTTTGGAGTTAAAAGCAAGATTTTGCTTAGTGTTGAGGACATATACAGTAGTTCTATTTTGGCATAAACTGCAAATGACCAGACTTTCCTCCTTCTCCCAATCCCCTGCCTGACTGTAGCGTTCAGTGACTAAGCCACAGGAATCTCACTAGACAAATCTTGGAGACCAAAGTCTGGGAAAGGCAAAGAACCTGGAGTGTTAGTCTTCAAAAACTGATTAAATCTACAGAAGTGTTTGTTTTTAGACAGATTTGGCATGGATCTGTTTTATGCCAAATCACACTGGAATCTGCTTCCCTGAGTTGCCTCTCTGCAAGTGGGTATGGAAATGAGTGAAGGGGGAAGGTTCATGAGAAATTGCATAATGACGTGGACATTTGTGATCACATGGCAAGTCTGTCTGCCTCCTGAAGGTCCAACACGAAAACTATGACACTGAATTGTCTCTTGCCTATTAATACAGAAGTGCCATTCTTTCCTGTTGCAGTTCAGCTTTACAGGTGTCTGACCTGGGGCAATCTTGATTCAAATTGCCAGGATATAGATTTCACATGAGAATGTAGCTCTAAAAAAGTATTGACTTAAAGGCAGTGGTGAAAGTGAATTAAAATGGCATTCTTACACAAACACAACAGAACAGCCCATGGTACTTCATTCTCATCTTCTGTTTGCTTAGGATAATAAGAATATTATGGAGGGCAGATTGTCTCCCCATCATCATATTGTGTCTGCATTTCTGTTGTAAACCCCATTTTGACCTTCCCTTTCTGAGGCTGTAGTTTCATGAGAGCTGGATTAAGTTGCCCTGGCTTCCTGCCACTCTTTTCTGCCCTCAGCATGTCTTCCTTCTTCCTTTCCTTTGTACCAGCACAGCTCTTTGGATATCCCTGTGGAGGAGCAGATTGGGGAACTGATCAGGATGAAACATTATGTAATTTTTCCTGGGCTAAAAACCTCCTCTCTGCTTTCACCAAAGCTTTCCTCTGTCCAAGTTCAACATCTTGGATAGACGCTGTGCAAAAATTTGATGTTTTCACTCAAGGGAAATCCTCATATATCACTATTAGTTTACATTCCAAGTTGGGAGAAAGAGACCAGATAAGTCATTTGTTTCCCACAGAAAGTACCATTAGGAAAAATGTGGAATCCAAAATTTCCAACTGGATGAGGGGTGCAGCATGCAAAGCATTCAGGTGTGCTGCACCCTGCTTCATGCAACAGCCGGGAGGCACCTGGCCAAAGGCAAAGGAGCATTAAAAGTGACTTGAAGCAGAATGTTTCTTCTCCGCTGGCCAACACAAAATGTTTTGATTTCAGTTTAAGGAGCCCAAAATGGAGTAGTCAGCTCTCAGTTAACAGTGGGTGGATTATCTGTGTTGAAAAAGAACCTTTTTTTAACATTGTATCATATGAACAGCTGGATCTGGAAATGAAGTTTGTGGCTTTTACTTGGCCACCGAGAAGCTTTGCTGCCATGAAATACATTGGTGTGCTTAACTGCAAAATTGTTCAATCTGTCTTCTGATAACCTACAATTGTAGTGCTTTTTGCAGCAGTGCTAAGTATCATGGTATCTGTTTACTCTTTTCTTAAAGCCCCACCTATGGGAATGGGGTCACTAAAAGAAAATAAGCCATGATAATATGTCAATAGAATACAAGGGGAACACCAAACCAGGAACTTAAATATTTCTGTCAGAAGAAAAATGAATATTTAATTCTTTTTTAAGTGTTCTGTTTTTTGGAGGGTGGAGCAGAAGGTATATTTCAGGCTGATTTTGATCATCGGAGATATCAGTAATAATTCGTGATCCAAGGAGGACAATGTCACTTATCAACTAGCTGAATAAAGGTCCAGATATACACAGACATTTGTGTGCAATAGTACAGCAGTACATGTCAGCTCAACTGTAGGGACTGTGTGTGTGTCTTTAGTCCTAAAGTGGAAAATGTGATATCATTTCAGTTAGCTTAGCCCCCAGAGAAAGAGGATATTGAGCTAAAATTAACAGATTCGTAGCTCATGGCCAGAAGGGACCATTATGATAATCGATCTGACCTCATGCATAACAAAGGTCACAGAAACTCACCCAGAAATTCCTTCAACTAGGCTATAAATTGTACCTTTTTTTTTTTTTTTTTTGTTAAACATATGCACTCTTTAAATAAAGACTTAATGTGATGAAGAATTTACCATGTTCAGGTTTTGCTACTTGGATATCCCTCTGGTAAAGTCTGCAAACTCTTAACAGAAGAATTAAGTTTATTTATATGCTGCTTTTGACTTTTTTTTTTTAAAGTGAAAATTCAGACAAAAATATTAAGCACTGCTTTTCATTTTTATTTATGGGACATAAAATATTTTTGCCTAGTACTGGAAACATATATGATTGCATCATGCCTGCATCAAGCAAATGTTTTTGCTGTGGTTGATGGTAGAGCCATAGCAGATTTACAGTGGCCAAGTTTGATATTAAGATAAAAGTGTAATAACTGTAGGCTTATGAAGGCCCTGGTGGCTAATATGGCCTCAATGAGTGAATTTCTGAGCCAGTTCATGGGAACCTTGTAATGAAATTGGCTGGAAGAGGAGAGTCAAACTCAGAAAGAAATCACCCTTTCTGGGGAAGTCAGGTTCACATGTCAAAGGTAAACCTGTGCTATCAGTGGGCACAAGTATGTTGTAAAATAAATAAGTGAAGGTTGTAAAAGTGTAAGAAGTCACAAACTGTAAAAGAGTAGTGAAACAAAACGGAGCAGTTTACAAATAGAAATAGGTAGCTCTGGTTTTGTGTGTAGTTATCCACCTATTTCATGGCACATGAGGCCAAATGTGCATCAACCAGGTCCATGCTACTGCATCAGAGGTGAATCTCATCAGTAGTTTTTATCGTCACAACAATCTCTGGGCTTTGAAGATTTTTTCACCAAAAACCCCAGAACCCCCAAACCCAATCCCAAACCAAACCCCAAAGTTAATTGTAAAAGGACATTGTTGACAGGATGGCATCACTGCTGCTGGACCAACGTCCAGGTCCTGTGGGAAGTGCGTGCCTGAAGCACCGTGATGGCTACAACCACCTGGGTCCTGACTTTTTGGTGGACTTATAGTGTGACCTTGGGTGTGGTGGCCAGTCGTTCCATGTCTGGGTGCTGCTTTTGTGACAACGCACCTTCTGATTCATACTCTGAGCCCTGGTAGTGACTCGGGCAGGAGTACAGACCTGCTGTGGCAGCTCAGAGCTCAGTGTGCCTTGGGAGCACAGCGGTAACCCACAGTGATGGCATTTGGCCAGGGTTATGTTGCTGGTTGGTCCTGAGCTGACCAAAGTGGGTTCAGGTCTGTCTTTGTTTCACTGCAGTCACAGAAGAGACTGCAATGTGCCCATGGGCTGAGTGCCTAGCAACATTTCATGGGGCAGGGATAATCTTTACAAGATGCTTGTGCCGTGCCTAGCACAATAGAGCTCCACTTTCAGCTGCGGCTGTAGACACAAGCCTAATCTGTATAGTAACAGCTTGGACTATGAATTCACTGGTGTCTGTGAATCAATGCTGAGCAGAGATGGTTTCATCTTCCTGGTGACTTGTCTCCTTTCCTGAGGCTGAGGGGGCAGCAAGGGGCTTAAGTCTCATTTCTGACCACAGGACATCAGCTGTGCTATCTCCCATCCTCTGCAAAATAACATAGGCTCTGGAGAATAACCCAATGTTAAACATTGCATCACAGTGCTGGAAGCCTTTTCCCGCTCCCAATTTTATGACCTTAATTAACACAGACCAATCCATAAATCAGATCAACACCAGGAGATAACAATGAATCATGTGGAAGGCAGCTTTAATAGGAGCCTAATCCCCCAAAGAAGTGGACAGTACTGTCATTTTAAGTGTACATGTGAGGTTGAAAGGGAACAGATGTCCAACTGGGGCTGCTGCTGGCAAGGGTAAGTCTGCAGGGCTGTTGGATTTCCAGAGAAACCTGTTTTGACATCTTAATGGCAAGAGTGTCTGGCAGTGGCCGACAGAGTGGTGATAAATACTGCCTCCCTCTCTGGGTGACT
The DNA here is from genome assembly GCF_023634085.1 of Falco cherrug. Taxonomy (NCBI): domain Eukaryota; kingdom Metazoa; phylum Chordata; class Aves; order Falconiformes; family Falconidae; genus Falco; species Falco cherrug. The sequence goes on along the minus strand of NC_073705.1, from coordinate 32,860,716 downwards.
GCCGGGCAAGATGGGGACACTTTCAGGTTCAGCATGTCTGGCAGCATGCCGTCACCACCTCACTGGGGTGGTGAGCAGGTCGGGGCAACAGGGAAGGAAAGCTGTAGGACCAACTGTCTGGAGAGCATGAGAAACTGAAGGGGAAATGTAGATGGAAAGGAAGAATTTCAGGCCTTCCCACCATGACTTCAATTGGTAACTTGCCAGCAGCCCAGCACAGAGCGCGCACAGAAGAGCAGAGACTGCCTTCTTTAATACAGCTGAGGAATGACAGCAGGAACGGCAGGCCCTAGGGCTGGCTGGCCCTTCATGACAAGCTCCAGATGTGGTGGGTAGCTGGTCTTCCTGCAGGGCCTTCCATGACTGTTTCAGCTGGGAGACGCAGCAGCCTATAATTAGGATATCAGGGCTTCTTTGAGTTTCCTGCTCCCAAACTTGAGTATCTCCTGGTTAATTGCGGTTCTGTTTTGAAAAGTGAGGCAGTGAAAATGAGCCTTGGTTACTGCTGCACAGAAAGCCCAATTCACATACACCCCCTTTACCAGGAAGGAAATATATTCCTTTCCAGCCACCTGCCCTGTGAATCCAGCTGGAATCTGAGAGTCAAGCTGGCTGACGTCTTGCACAAAAAGATTACCTTAATCTTAATAGACAGCTGTCATGCCAGTGCCTAGGCAGGAATAGACTCCAAGTTGCCTGCTCTTGGGCTAGCTAACTCACTACCAGAATTATTTTACATCCTTGGTTCTGCGGAGCAAAGTGAAGCGGTGGAAATGTATTCTGGAGTGAAATGCTGCAACTGTGGTTTTCCCAAGAGGCAGATCAGATTTTGCAGAGAATCATCACCCCTCTAATGAAAGGTAATTGATGGGCCTGAAGAGGGACCTCAGAGTGTAAATTCGTCCAGTTGTGGGACTATAAGACCCTTCTGTGTGATCTTTCACACAGATGCCTCTGTCCTGCTGAGGAAGAGACCCTGAGGAGCCCTCTCCCTTGTAATCAGCATCTTGGTGCTCTGTTCAGCAGATTTGGAGGGCGTCCAGCTCCTGCTTTTCCTGTAGTCAGTAATGGGCTGTAACTGGGGCAATGGAAAGGAACCTTTATTATGACTGGGGGCTATTCCAGTATTCCACCAGGGCTTTCCCAGTATGCTGCATATCTGCAACATTCAGTGTATTTCCCACCCATAGCTATGCTATTCTTGGGGGAAGGAGGAGTGGAAAAGTAAAGATTAGGTATGGTGTATAGTGAGGGCACTGAGCTACAACATCCTTAGGTCTTCACAGCGGGCTGCTTCACCAATGCCATGCAGCTGTCCCTGTGTGTATCTCTTGTAGGACTGAAGGTGGATGGCTCTAGCCATCCTGGAAATCATGGAAGCCAGGAGCACAAGGCACCAACTGCCTGTGGTTGAAACTACACCCTGTAGGTCTGTATTTCAACCTGCAGCAGTATTTGCACTGCAAGGTTCTTACCCTGACCAAAGTCCATTAGACAATCTCCTAACCATTGCCCTGGGGCGCGAGGTATCTCCCAATGATACTGCTACAGGGGTGGGTGGGCAGAGCTCTCTTATTTTTCTTTTTACTCTTATTCCTGTGGTTTGTCTCCAAGGACTGCATGTGTTTCCACCCTAAAGCAGCTTTCAAGTACACAGTATTTAGTAAGAGGGTAAAGGACCTATTTTGGTTTATAGCACATAATTTCTGTTTCTCCCCAGAGTCTCATAAACTCCAAATTTCTCATTGAGTTACTCCCAAAATAGATCCTGCTCTCTCAGCTACCCAAAAGCAATGTCTGCATTTGTTTCTTCTCCTCACATTGTGGGTTTTCTTCCAGTTCAGCCCCATGGGTAACAGGAAAACTCATGGAATACTTGCAATGCCCTGCCAACCAAAACTGGATTTATTATAGATTGAATTAAGAGTTGCCTAAATGACTTGAAAGTTCAGGGACAGGAACTGTATGAACACTTGGCAAAGGCACACAGGAGGGTCTCCTTGTCTGCAGATCTGATCAGGCAGGGTGTAACGGATTTTTATAAATAACAACTGTAAGAATTAGTGTGGAGTGGAAAGGCCTAAGTGGGGGACATTTATATCTGGGGCTGGTTTGAGGGGATACATTCATGATGCTTGAAACCTGGTACAGGTTTTTTTTCCAGGCTTCCCCTGCCCACAGCTGGTAGCTTTGCTAGCCAGGCTGACACCACAATATGTGGTGGTGGTGTTCTCCCCCTCCTCCCCACTTCAGCCCTGTAAATGGCATCAAATCTAAGGCAGTCACTGAGGCTCTATAGTCAAGAGCCACCAGCATCTCCAGAAAGGTCCTGTCAGAGCTGTCCAGCTATCAGTTATCTGAATAGGCTCTGGTGGAAATACTTACATCCTCCTCTGACTCTCTGGAAACCCTTGATACTTGCCTCAGATATGACACTTTGCTTTCAGGTGGCTTACTTAAGGAGGATTCCTGCCTTACCTTAAAGCTCCACCAGTGCCTGATATAGGTAGATGAGAAACTCACCATTTGGAGAGCTAATTTGTAATTTCTCTATGCCTTTTTATAGCCTATGTTTTCATAGTTCATAGTGTTTTCAAGTTTATCCAGCTTAGGTAGGATGAGGGTCAGGCAGCACTCAAGCAGGAGGTGAGTCCTTAGGCCAGATCCATTCCCCCAGCATGGCAAAGGGATAGAGCAGACAACAAGGACAGAGCCAAGCATTTTATGATGGCTAGAGATCTTCCCAGCAGGCCTTACTGAAAGACTGCATCAGGGATGTGTCCTGGGACTGTAGAGGGAGCAGGGTATGTGTGGCTAAAATTCAGAGCACCCCAGAAGTCCCTAGGTAGAGGATGGTGCCTGGAGGCTCTATCAGTGAGGTGGGAAGCTGGAGAAAGGATGGCACCTTCCCTTTGAACACCCTGGAAAAGAGCCATGGCAGTGTCCCTCCCCTGTGATCAGAGGAGCTGAATGGGCTGGAAGCCAGCAAGAAGGTGCAGCGCTTAAGGCCCATGGGAGCCCCAAGAACATATTTCTTCTGTAAACCCCCAAGGTTCTGTTATTTCAGCCCTGCAACTTTTCAGTATAAAACATGGTCCAAGCAGAAATGTGCAGTCAATAATCTTGCATTAATTTGAATTTGGGTGGAAGGGGGCTGCTGATTGAAGCTCTCCTTAAAAACAGTGGGTAGGGTTGGGTAGCAGATGTTGCACTCACATTGCTTATTTAGACAGTCTTGCTTATAAAGCGTTACATAAATGCAGCGCTGGCCAGGTCTTCCATGGAGTGCCGCAGGAGGGAAAGTGGTGGCCTGGCTCAGTGCCTGGGGCTGCAGGAACAGTGTAGGGAGGTGCAGCACGCAGAGGCATCAGGGGCTGTGGGCCATGCCCATGGCTCCATCCTGCTGTGCCAGCAGCCCTGGGGCAGAACCGGCAGTGCACAGGGCAGGGACAGATCCTGCTTTCAGCAGGGGAAGCAATGGCAGGAGGTGCACAAACCCATGGGGGGATATGAGGACCAAAATCTGCCTGTCTGCTACCTGCAGATGATGCAAGGACATGGTAAGACAGATGCAGCTAGTAAAAATGGCACCTTTCACATTGGATTTCCCTGCAGAATCCAGATTATTGGTGCAGTTTGAATGGCAAAGGCTCTTCTGCTGGAAGCTGAGCACTCACCAGCTCTCCTCTCCAGTCTCTGCAGCCAAACTGTGCCCACTCAGGTGGCCAAGCTCAGCTCTGGGGCTGGCAGAGTTGTCTGTGATGTGTATGCCAGAAATGCTGCCTGAATGACTGGCTGGGAGGGGAGCCGGGAACGGCAGCTGCTTGTGCCTAAACCTTGGTGCAGTTTGGAGCCAAGACAGGTTTTTACCAGAGTAAGGACAAATACTCAGCTCTGGTGTTTATACTAGCATGGGACATTGGCTTCTTTGGAAATAAGGCATGAATTCGTAACATGTAATAAGTAAGATGTAATGTACAGTTGCCATTTCACAACTGTTTCAAAACATTGTACAAGTTGGAAATGAGGGCCCAGCTTTATTATCTCTGATCGCCAGAATGGGGCAGGTTCACATGGGTGCTCTGTGAAATGCATTTGGGACTGCAGGAATGCTTACCTGAGTTTTACTATCCTCTGCTCCAATGCTGCCTTTTCTGCCCAGCCAAATCTCCCACTGACTCCAGAAAAGGACCTTCCAACCATTTATATTAAATCATTTCCCATTATCAACAAGAATAATTCATTGCTGTATTAGGAGGAAAAATGTAAACAGCAGATAAATCTGCCACTCTAGAATATTTCTAAGATAACAGATCAAACATTAATTTAGTCCCTGGGCCAATTTTTTTTTTTAGGAAAAAAGGAAAAAAAAAGGAATGCTTTATTTACAAAAGAGGCCTTTGATGTATATCATACATTTATTACAAGTGTATTTTTTCCAACGGCAAGGGGATTTTCAACAGCAGTAGGATATGTTTTAATAATTAAAGGGATTTAGCTTCCCTACACAGTCAGCCAGCTTCTGTTCTCACTTACAGACTACAAATCACGCATAGCTTCATTGATGCTGCTGCTGTTAGCTTGGTGCAAAACCGAGGTTTGTGAGACTTGCAGCAGGCCCTTTGTGGTTTTGATTTGTGGCCATTTCTGGTTGCTTTCCAGTATTAACTCTAGGAGTAATCTTGCAGTGCCAAAGGGGAGCCAAGCTTGCTGCAGCTTCTAGGCGACTGTGCAAAGTACAGATGCTGGGATAAGCAACCAAGCTGAACCTCTGGTTTTCCCTAAGGGGTCTAATCTGTGGAAGAGGATCAAACTCAGAATTTAAGTCTGGCATTTCTCTCTGGCCACCCCATAGCATGGGAAACTCAGACACAAGTTTTGGTTCACCCTCTTTAGCATGAGTGTTTGCAAGGCACAGATCTTGGTGTAGGTGCCACCCAAAACTAGGTAATATTTGAATCTGGGGTTTTGATTCAGGCATGAATGTGAATGCTCGGTTCAGCTGGATATCATCGCTACTTTATCTTCCCTCTGGGGAGGCACCCTCTGCTACTGTAACTTTTCCTGACTCCTTTCAAACACCAGACAGAGGTCTTGCTTGTCATTGCCTCCTGAGTTCACCATCGGCAGCCCCCAAAAGACAATGTCCCATCCCACATCAGCTCTGGGAAGAAGCTAGCTGAAGTCAGCGGTTCATGGCATTGCTCTGTACATCTGGACTCATGGCTTAAAACGGATGTTTTGTTTATTTGTCATTGTCACAGCATACCAAAATGGTTCTCAGCCAAGAATCAGGTCCTTGTCTTGCTTGGCATGGGAGGGCCACAGTGCATTATAAGTCCCAGGAAAGGCTGCTCCTGAAGGGAAAGGGGGGTGTCTGAGAGGATTTATTACTACGAACTTGGCTGATTCCCTCTGCTTCCCTGTGGGGATGCAAAGTGGTGGGTGGAGAGGGCCCTCTCACCCTTTGGGAACCAACATATTTCTCCTTGCCCAAAGGCCTTTGTGAAGTGGCAAGTCTACTGTGCTTGTTAAATAGGGGGGAAACTGAGACACCTTTCCTCAGGAAACCACTTACTGATGTGCACAAATCAAGGCTGAAGCAATTTAAACTCTGATTCTTTGGTCATATACAGCACTGAGCTGACACCAACATCATCTAGGTGCCAACATGTTCTTTAAGGGCTGCTGTTGGCTTTTACTCAAATATATAGGAAATATAAATTGTTCTTAAGTTCTGTCAAATAGTTTGCCCATCACCCCTTTGTGCTAGTGACCAGTATGAAATGCTGTAAAAAAAGTCATAAGAAATCATAGAAAAACTCTTGGTGAACAATAATGGAAAAATATTACCAAAGGATGCACCATTGTTCTAATTTCTGTTAAATGGTGCTTGGCTAGTTCCCCAAAGTAGAGTCAGACTTAAATTTCTTCTTCATTTTGAGGTGATTTCCAACTAGTCTGACTGTGGTTGTTCCCATTATTTGTATGTGTGTGTAGCTGGCTCCTGACTTCCACTCCCAAGGATCCTGTGGAGATGAGTTCCAGAGGATAACGTGTTTGGTAATGAGAAATATGCTACAGGGCAGAAATGAAATCAGGTCATTAGTGCATCCATCCAGCATGTTCCTACAGTTTTGCTTCCTTCATAAATAAGTCTTAACACAGATAGCAATGGCAGATTGTAGAGTTCAGGAATTTTCATTCCTGAGAGAGTTACCTGTCAGGTCAGCTATGAAAGGAGATGGATTATAAATGGGACATTTTAGAAAATATTCTTTGCAAATGGGAAATTTCAGAGTCTTCCTCCTCTTCCCTGTACCCCTCAGAAAACAAAACAAACAAAACAAAACAAAAAAAAAAAGAAGAAGAAGAAAAATTAGATCTTTTCCTTAGGTGTTTCCTGCATATTTCTCCCAACTAGGAGACAATTGTAATGTGGCTTCTTGTGCCAAAGGGCAACCCAAGAAGGACAAAGGCTGGTGTGTGAAGCTGTTTCAGGCTGCAGTCAAGTGTCTTCCTTTCCATCCCTGTCATACAGGAAGGCTTGAGGGCTTGCAAATATCAGAGCAAAGAGGGAAGGAAGGTAATGAATGGTGGCATGACCTTATGCAGGAGCCAAATTAAGCAAAGTTCACAATCCCTGTCTTGGCTGAGGAATGATTTTTCTCACCGGAAAAAAAAAAAGTTGATCTGTCCAGTCAGAGGTACAGAGAGCAGCTGTTCTTAAGAGGGCTCCATCTGACCTCACGTTCTTCCTGTGCCCTGCTTCGAGCCCATGGCTCTGCTTCTTCAACATGCCTAGAAACTGAGATCTTTAAAGCTAACCCTGTTGTGTAGCCTATGGGTATAGGTGGGTTAATTCAGGGATCCCAGGTAGAACCTCTCAGCCCTGCTAATGACTTCTACGTATTAAACAGCACCTCCCTTAACAGCTTAGGGCCAGTTTTGCACTTCTAAGGCACTGCCATGACTTTCTTTGGGTAGTATCTGGTCTTAAGCTAGGGCGGTTAGAGACTGGCATTTTTTCTGCACTGGGAATTTGACGCTTAACGTGAACTCTGGCTGTTGTCATGTGAACTGCTCTGTTTATAGCTTTATGTTTTGTGCTTCCGACTTTTTATAACTGCAGAGAAAATACCTGGAGACTCTTTCCTACTGAAATCATGACAGAAGAGTGACTCTGTGGTGATGCCTGGCCCTTTCTTTGTTCAGCGGGAAGATCCTGTGTGTTTGATCTGCCTCTGGTCTCCTGCTGGAGAGACCAAAACATTCAGAGCAAAACAGCCCCAATGGGAAGGCTGGTCTTCCCAGTCGGAGCAGCAGCAGAGCACGTGTGGAGCTGTAAATAACGCAGGCTGGACCTGCCATGGGTCTCGCAGGCACAGTGGCTGTTGTTATGCCTATAGTGAAATTGCCCTCCGTTCTTTTGTGCTGAGCAGAATATGATGTGAGCCAACACAAATGGCTCTCACATGTTTTCATTGGTGTAAATGAGGCATTCAAGTATAAAACGAGGCAGTCGCAAGCTGATCGGCTTGAGAGCTGAGGCAGAAAGCTTTGGATAAGGGTAATAGCTTTGGACAAAGTAATGCGTGCCTCACTGATGAGCCCTAGAAAAGCTCATGCTGATTTATGAAACAGATCTTTAAAATAACTTCTGTAGGCAGAGCTGGCTAGAAAACCTTTTAAATTAAAGTAAAAGCTTTTTTGTCAAAAATGAAGATTTTTCACCAGAATTAAGTAGGGGTAATTGCAGATTTTGTTCCTCTTGAACAGCTTTTTTTGAAATAATTTCATTTCCATGTGGAAGTGTTATTTCTACTCAGAAAGTAATGCTTGCACATAGTTCCACTACTCTGTTCCAACTGGCAAAGTTAGAATAAAAAGAAATTAGCTGGTTTTCAGCTGACAGAAGCTTAAGGACAGTCAGAGGATGGGGAACAAAGCAAGCCTTTGTTTTCTCATCCTCCGCACTGCCAGTGCCCAATTTTTTTCTAATTTTCCTACAGGGAAACCATTATTTCTTAATGGGGAAATCTGAAATGAAGTGTTCTTAGAAATTATCTTTTTCCTAGAGAACAGAACTTGGTTCATAGGATCTCAGAGATTCAGATTCAGATTCTGGACCTCACCTCCTCTTAGGACGAGTTCCATTCCAGACCTGAATAAGGTACCTTTTCTCACTGAAATTCTTCAATTCAGTTGACACAAGTGATCAGCAAGCATTTTAGTCAAACAGACGCTGTGTCACCTCTTCGTTATTCAAGGGATCAGAATGTATGAAGGCAGGTTTTTTTCATCTTAACAGAATGGGAAGAGAGGAAAAGTTAGGTGGTTCTAAAGAATGGGAAAGTACTCTGGATAATACAAGGGTGATTTAAGGAGGCACAGAGTTTAGAGATGCTGTCTGTCATGATGTCTGTCCATCTCTGCCCTGTAAGAAGGCTGGCTGTGCCTTTGTGGGGCTGCCCCTGATCTAATGGTTATGTAAACTGTTGGCAGGATTCACAGGCTTGTGTGGATGCTACATGAGCTTCTGGATGTGAGTTGTCTACCCAATCCACTGCCACGAGGCCTGCCTGATAATATCTTATTATTCTGCCAAATTGAAGATCTCTTCTCAATGACCTTCCTTTTGCTACTACACCCTGATAATGTACAGTGCTTTGGCCTTCTCCACATATATTTTATGTTATACATGTTGGTGCTTTGTTTAGGTCAGCTTTCCCCCATTACTCTGGCTAATTAATAGCACAATGAACTTCAGACTGCTGGTTCATCTAGCACACAACTGAACTGATGAATCACATACAGCTAGTAAAAACACCATATGTCTCTTTCCCACTGTGGAAACTTTTGTTTTCAGAAATCTGTCTCAAACTGAAAGTTCAAAATACATTTGTTCCTAAAAGTTGAAAATTTTTTGGTAGAAAATATCTCCCCTCTGCCCAGACACTACCAATTACTACTTGTCTCCCTCATACCTGCCTCTTTCTACCAGCTTCTCTGATCAATAAATTTTGGCAAACTTTTAAAGTTTGTTAAATTACAAGCTTTTGAAGAAAACAATAGTAGAAGATAAGACATTTTCTAAAAATGCTGTTTAATCACAAAGTTCCAAAGAAAAAGGTTTTTTCTTTGTCACCACAGTGACAGCTGTCAAGCTGTACTTGTTTACAGCTCTCTTGTGTAAGGAAGTGTCAGAAAGAAAGAGACTAGTTTAGATTAGCATGCACAACTCTTGAACTAAATATTTCTCTGTGTCTCAGTGTTGCAAAACTCACATTTGGTATATCATAAATCTGGACTGGAATTCCAGCCTCCATCTACTCCAGTCCCAACAGGAATCAGACCATTAAAGCACCTGGAGGAATCAAGATTTTATGTACAAATTCAGTAGGAAATGATGGGCCTGAGATTTCTCCATACTTGGAAGTTTTTGATCATGGGTTAAAATGGCCCATGGACCACTTCTAAGAACCACTTTTGACTGTACTGTCCAATTGGCCCCAGCTTATGTTCGTCTTAACTTTTGCTTATGTCTTAGTGTGGCTGTTGTGGTTCTTAAAAGGAGCTTCCCAGCCTCAGTAGAAAGGTAATACAACAGTATCAGAAGATGACATGGAGGCAGCTTTGTGTTATATATGTGTACACTGTGGTTCTGAAATTGCGTTCAAATTCCTTTCCCCCTCAGGGCAGAATCCAAAGATGTGTAATAAAATATTGCTGTGAATATGTGTCTGCCTGAATTCATAGCTCTCACTGTGACATGTGAAATGGCTAATTAGAACTTCATGACATCAAGATCAATATAACTCACATCTTCTGGCTAACTTTGTAGAATATTTAAGTATTTTATAATTCTCCCTGTATTGCTTCCTCTGATTCCCTGCTGCTTGTAGGCTCTGTGAACAACCATTGCCAAGGGATGAATCAGCATCTGGGTCCAACCAGAGTCCCAGGATTGTTCACTCTGTCTGTTACCTTCAGATGGTCTTGAATTCCACAGTGACCCTAGCCAACTCTCTAGCTGTCAGTGAAAAGAGCCACCTCCTCAATCTGGAGCTATGTTCTTTTATTTGAAGATTTAAACAGGAGAAAAAATGCTGGATTTTCTTTTCCACCAAAGTTGTCTGTGACCTCCATTGTACTTGATCATAGTTCGCATTCTTATCTGGGAGCACGGTGCAGTTCCAGGTTATGGCAGGTGAATACTGGCTACGTGCCCGTAAATATGCTTCATCGCTTTATTAGTATGACTGGTTTTACTTTGTTTTTCCCATCTGTCTCAGGGCCTGACTGGAGGAGAGGACAACAAATGTAGGATCTATAATACACATGTCCAAGGAAAAGTTTTAATTCTTTCTTTTTGTTATCGTGGTGTAAATTTTTATTGTATTTGGATTTAATAAAAAAAACTTCCCTCTTCCTCTATTTTAATAATGAAAATAAGTTTGGAGAAGGCTTTCATTATTCTTGTGCTCTAGAAGATGTTGAACATTTTGTTCAAACTTCTAAATGATTTTGGGATACTAACAGAGCCTGGAAGATTTCAATCATTAAAATTAATGTTTCAGAAACCATAGTGTGTTTTACTAGGAATTTACACCTGGAAGCTTATATAGCCTTATCATCAGAATTTGCTTGCACACGTTTAGTGGATACAAGGGGATTTTTCATCTGCATTTAGAGCCTTGTTCTGAGACTTCATAGTTTACTCTCCATTAATAGGGTTACACTGGATAATACGTCTGGGGCAACTACTCTTGACAGCTCACCAAGAGGTCCTGTGAGGCTTGGGTTCAAACTCAGCCAAACTAATTAATTCACTATGAGGTAATATGGTCTTAGATCAGGCTACAGACAGTAAATTGGGAAATAAATTTTGGCTACACTCAGTAGGGTAGTGCAATGTTCTGATTTAGATTCCTTTATGTTAATTTTCTCATAGATCTATTTATCTCCAACCAGTGCAGTTGAGGATCTGCTTTGGTGCAAATTCATCTGAGTAGGTCTCCTAATTTACAACTTTCTGCACCATCTTGCTAGCTGGTTTTTCTTTGTGCTTAGTGTGAGCTATTGGCATGTGGGACTCCATACACATATGTAGGGGAAGGGATGCAAGCAAACAACCTTCTGTAAAGGTGAGTGTTATATTTCCATGGCAGGAAGTGAGCCCAGGTCTAAACAAAGCTGGAGGAACTGTATTTGGAATGACAGAGGGAACTGAAAGAAGCCACTGAAAATAGATCTTAAAATGTTGTAGAATCCCTCTTTGATTTTGGCCCTTAGGAGTCTGGTAACCTCCTTAGAATTACCAGCCCCAGCTATGATGGAAATGAGATCTGCACCCAGGAGCCCCTCCATCCCAGTCATCTCTTTGACCTCATCAGAGAGAGAAGTGTAGTCTTAAGGACAAAGGAAAATTACTTTATAAGCACCAGAGATTGGAATGTACCCCTGAATTACCCTTCCTGCACAACTCTAGGAGTCCAAAGAGGTAAAACGTATTGTGTGTCTCTGTTAGCATTCTTTAGGAGCAGTTTCATTTCGTGCTGGGGGAATCTAGTGACATACTGTAGACAGGAGTAAAATGACATTTATTAGCACTAAAATCTGGTTGTTATATGGCTGAAAATGTTTTGGCTCCACTGGAATTTAAACTTGTCTGACTGCTTAAAAAATGTTCAGGTTTAATATAACTGATTCAAACATGCAGTCAAAGTTCTGTGTAAAATCGTCTTGTGGGAGAAGGATCTTGGTTTACAGCATCTGAAGAATTATTCTAAACACCCTCCATCTCCAAAGACAACATAAAGGTGCCAGTTTCTGCAGAGATCAGATTGCTGCAAGTGTTGAAAATGCAAATCAATGTCAAAATTGTTGAATAAGCATTATCCACCAAGGCATTCTGCTGGGAATTGCTAGTCAGAATCTTAGTGATATTTCTTTCATAAATTGAAGATGTTTTCATTTTTTTTCAAAGGCCATGTACATCAGTGACAAAGTGAGCAAATAGGAAATACAGAGGAACTAAGCAAATATCTTTCATAAATGCTTCTCTTGGTTTATGTACTTTCATCTTTTGGATTGGATGTTTTAAGGCCAGAAGGAATCACTGCGACCACCTAATCTGACTTCTTTTAGACCACAGGTCTGAAAGCTCACTCTGCATTCAGCATCAATCCCAGAACTTCTTGTTTGGGTTGTACCTATTCAGAGCAGGGAACTTGACTCTTATTTTTTTTTTTTAATCTCCTGTGGCTGCAATTCTAATAAGTCCTTTTTAAAAGCTAAAGCCCCTAAGGCCAGACAGTGTTTTGTTTCCATCAGTATAAATCAGAGCAGCCTCAGTGGAACCAATAGTTATTCCATATTTTAATTTGGGGAAATTCTGATCTCATGCTGTCCTCAGTTAAGAGTAGAAAGAATGGAATTAAACTCTGAATTGCCCTGTTATGTGACCACGTCTCCCTCTTATGCCTGATCTCAGTGATTACAATCCCAATGACAGTGAAAAGAATTTTCATTTTCTTCAAAAAGTGCTTTCAGCTCTGGTACTGATGGCTCTGGCTCTTGCTGCACCCAGAACACAGTCACTTACGTATGTTTGTTCTGTGTCCAGTTGTGCCAATAAGTTGCCTTTAGTTCTGATCAGGAATCATTAAGATCAGGTGATGTTACATCTTTGTAGAAACTGAACAACTATTGTGTATTGGGAAACTGAACAGAAAGCACCTTGTGTGGAAAAGCATTCATCCATAAAAATGTTATTTTTGCTTTAGAGAACATGTAAAGCCAGGGCACAGAGGGGTTCAGGATTCATTGGCTACTGAAGAAAATGTTTTCTTTTTTGTTCAGAGCAATCTATTTTTTAACTGAAAACTCTCAGAGAAAGGAGTGCAATGCAGGGTGAAGCAAAAAGTCATCTGCAGTCCGCCTGGGGAGGAACAGCTTATGACCACAGGCAAAGCTAGAGTTCAGGCTTGCTTATTTTTGGCTTTAAGTTCCTCAGTTGTGGGAAACAGTTTTTTTATTCTTGTACTTTTAATAAAATCTGCACATTGTTACTTGCTTTGCTCTGATGAGGGTCTGGGTTGATGTTGTGGTGTGATGTTTGCCAAATTTGTAGCATTCTTTTTAATATATTTATTCTTCTTCCTGCAAGGGCAAAGGATCTTATTTTGAAACCCCAAAGACATTCCCAGCATATGGGGGATGAATAAATACTCAAAATGTCTGCAACTGCTGTTACTGCTACAGCTGCCAGGTTAAGAAATGAACAAAGTCTGTGTGCGCGTGTGCGCATGCGTGTAAGTGTGAGAGGCAGAGAAATACAGTGTGGGCACTCTTGGGGTCAGGAGAGATCTCTAATAAGAAACACATTTTACAGGCAGCAAGAGAATTATTTTTACCATCCACATTTACAAGTCCTCAGGCAGTGAATTTTGTTGTGCGGATATTTTTAAGGCTAATTATTTATAGCATGCAGGGCTCGAACCTGCAGATCTTAATTTGGCAAAAGTCCTATTCACTTCAAGGGGTGCTCTGAATGGTGCACCCGGTGGAGGGGAGGGAGGGATGGGTGATGGGCATGTGCTGGTTGTGAAGCGTTGTAAAAGACCCTGCTGACTTCAGTGAGAACTGAGCTGCTGTCTCCAGTGGCAGATTTTACATGAGTGGGAGCTCTGGGGTAGGGTGGCCAAAAAGAAGAGAGTGGTTTGGAGGAAGATTTTGCCATCATTCCCATACAACTCGCCCGATTTTTAACTCAGTTTTGGCATGGCACTTTAAAGCAAACTTTTATGAGCTATCCCACACAAATTTTACAGTGTTCCCACAGAAACCACACTGGTTTTGAGCGTTTTGGTCTTCAGATCTTACCACTGTGATTCTGAATGGTGCCCTCATATGAAAAAAAGAGATGAGGCACAATCTCTATTAAATTTCCATCCAATGCCAGCTCTTTTTCATTGAGAAACAGAATTCAGTCAACACTTTTGATCAAGGGGATTTAAGAGCTGCAGCACAACAAGAAAAGGAGTGGGAGCACCACTGTAGACAAGCTTTCTGTCAGGAACCAGTTCTTTTTGTACCGTATTGAGTATGCTTGGCATGAGTGGATCCTCTCCAAGGTGGATGCTTGTAGGCAATTGTGATGATGGACGTATTGGTTGTACCAATCACTTCACAGGGTTTTTGTTTTGCTAAATACTGTTTGATGATCTGAGAGCAGCTGGAGCTTTCAGCTTTCAAGGAGCTTTTAATAGGACAATTTTCACTGGCATGGGCTTGTGGAAACCACCTGCTAATGAATACACAGCTCTTCATGAATAATGTATGTATATGCAGATGTAGAATTTGTATCCACCAGTAAAAAGCTCAGATGACTTCTCTGCCCAATCACAGCTAATCAAGCCATGTTGTTTCTCTTCGGTCATTAACATTTAAAATAATGCCCATTCAATCAAGCTGAGGAAGTAGATTTGAGCCCACTCAATTAATTCATCAATCCCAATCATTTAGCCAGGTTCAGTTATAAAGCACAGATATATACGTGATTTTCAGAAAGAGAAAGAGCTCAGTTATTTTAGGAGTCCAGCTTGTTGCTTTATTGTTTGGCAGAGCAGACAGACAAGGGGTGAGCTACTGGTTGGAAGGAAAATGTCTGCAGAGAGGTATATGGTGCTTAAGGAACAGTAATCTTGATAAGGTAAGGTATTGCAAGGGAAGCATGGTCTTTTCTATGCATAATTTCTACTAGAAATAAACAGCACAGCAGAAGAAATAGGAAGATCGCCTAGTGAAATGACTTTTGCTTTTAATTGATAGGGCATGACTCTCATGTCTATGAGTTTAGCAGACAGTCTTGACTCATATTTATGAGTGAAGCAGACCTGACTCACTTGTGCTGTGAGAGGTAGAAGTGCTACATCCCATCTAGAGCCCAAGGAGCTTACTGCTGTGGGATTTGCAGAGAGCTGGGTAACCAGGGAAGACCAATGCTTCTTCCTAGGAGAAACACAGAACTTGCAAAAAATACTGAGTAGTCCTCCTCCCCTGGAAGGAGCTGCCAGAGGTTTCATGGCATTCTGGATTGGGTAACATAAAGTTTAGCTACTTTTCACATCCAACATATTTGAGTTTGTCAGCTTGCTTATTTTTAATAATTTTATTTAAAATATATATATTCAAACCCATTGAGTCTTCCAGTTCCCTTTGCTTTGTCTGTCAGAGGTATGAGATCTGGAGGTGATCTCTTCTCTCTCCCACATGACAGAGCCTGAATGGGAGCCCAATTCTCAGGACCAAAGATACTAGGTTTGCAGAGGATACAGCCAGTTAGGCAGCCCACAGAGAAAGTGGGCTTTCTCTGTGGGTTGTTGGATACCCAGGGCAGCTTGCTTTCTCTACTCAAGTCACCAGGGATAACAGGATGCTCCCATGACACAGGGTTAGGTTCCCACTGCCTGTGTCCATGTTGCTGTTGACCTAAGAGAGCTGTCTTGAAGGTTGAGGTTTCCTATGGAGTTGTGGGTCTCACTGCATACTTTTTTTTCTCACATGGAAGCTGTAATCTTGAAAGGAAAAGATCTTTCTGTCTGGAGTGGTGGCTAGAGATACCTTCTGTTCCTAGGCCTCCAGGAGCTGCTGAAGACTTGATGGAACAAAGAGTTATAGTATCTGTGGAAAAGGCTCTTAGATCTAAAGGCAGAAAACACTCCCAATGACATTTTTCTGTAGTGACTGAGGCTCATCCTGTCTTACAAATTAGACCCTAGATGTCTTAAGAGCTTCAGAGCCCTTCAGTGAAAGAAAAACTGAGATATAAGTGAGCTTTGAGTCCCTGTAGGAGACTATCTGAATGATACCTGAGCATCTCTCCCAGTCCTCTTGCTCTGCTCTGAACCAGGGTAGAGAATGCAAGGGAAGTCTTGAGTAATTGCAGGGTGGATGTCCCTGGAGGCTGCTGCTTCTCTGCCAGTCTAGTTTTGTTATTTTTATGACTGTCTGAAATGTGATCTCAGTAAATGTATCTACTTTTTGAATTTCTGGCTGATATAAATGTTGCAATCAATTAGCAACAGAAAGCAGAATACAAGGCAGAATCTAACATTCATCCAAATTTGTGAAAAAACCCTTCTGCAGTGCTTTTCCTTCTTCTGGACATCAGGTATAGCATGTCAAGCTAGTCTTCTTATAGCCTCTGCACATTCTGTTTTTCAGAGACTTAATAATCTAAATTGAAAACTTTGAATGAATGAATGAACAGGTTGTGGCATTTTCATGTAATTCTTGTCCCTTTTTGATTGTTACTATTTCTGCCCTTGTGACACCTACTAATTTTAATTGAGGCTAAAATCCTCCTTTGCAAGTAGCAAGCTTTGTATTCAGAATACACCACACTTGTAATCTCTTTCTTATCTAAAGAACTAGTTGAAAATCACATTATGTAGTTCTAAAACTGGGAAATGAAGGCACATGTCTTGGATCCCAGGCTGATTAACAAACCACCGCAGCATTCCGCTCCTCTGACACTGTTGATCCTAAACAATTTGTGCTTTTACTTCAAAGCTCAATGTACAACAGCTTTCTTTCCTTCAGTTCCCAAGGCAAGCTATGCAGATTCATGGTGAAAGCGTTTCTATTGTAAATGCTTTCTATGGTTTTGATCTACATATCCAGGGTCTGAGGGTTAAGCGTACTCAAAATCAACTACTTTGAGGTCAATAAAGAATTTCTTACAGTTCTGACCTAGAGCTATAAACTCACCCAATTCTACTCAACTTTGGTTTGGAGGGAGGATAGTGTCACTTGAAAATGCACACAAACTCTGAGGAACTTAGTATAAATCATGAATCTGTACTACAGCTGCGATGAAGGTTCATGATGACTATCTCCTACTGCTGTATTTCTAAGCTACTCTATACATAGCAGGAAACAATACTGAAATAGTGTTGTTTGAAAAGTGCTACCCCTTCTCTTCTGTTCTTGGAATATAAATTTATTTTTTTAAGGAGAATGACATGAACTTGTAGACAAAGATGGCCTTGGAAATAGGTGAATGATTGGATTGGAGCAACCTAGTAGGAAAAAGCACATCCAAAAGATAGGTGGTGTTTCACTTTAGGCATTGCATGTGGGATTTACCACCAGATCTTGAATCCCTTAGTGTTCAGCCTCAAGTGACTTTTAACAGAGTGACTTTTTTGTACTTTGTTGTAGTAAAGCAAACCTGTTGTCTGCTGTACATACAGAGAGAGAGTGTATGTCCTTATCTGTAGGTGAAGCTCCTTGAAACAACAGCTGGTCTAGTGCAAAGGGAGGCTAATCCTACACTTTCAGCCTTCAAGGTCATCTTTCTGCCCTGAACAGTCAGTGAGGCTTTGACTGTGCCAGTTTTCTTTATGTCCCAGTTTGCACTTGTCATCTGAGCAGGACAGATTAGGAATAGTGCATCATAGATTTTCATACGCTACAACAGTGGAGTCATAGAAGTAATTAGGATGAATCATCTCAATAAATAATTTTTCTGTTGTGCCATTTATGGTTGGGTAAACTGGAAAGGTATCTCAACTTTGAAGAAGGCTGTAGTTTGTACATCTGAGCAGTGTCATGCATATTTGGGCCTTTTCTTAACATGACTGTGATGTGTAGCTCCTGAGGCTTCTGCTAATGTCATACTCAGCAATCATATCAAAACTAAATCGTTGGGTTTTTTCTCCCATGAGACCGTCTTGTTTCATTTTGGGCATTTGATTTCGCTCAGATGTAAAATGCCATGTAAATCTGGGCTAAGCAGACTATGAAGAACAACAACCAAAAAAAGCCTTCAAGGAGCAAAACTCACACCCTCCACACAAACTCTCATGCACCAAGAAACTTCAGCTGTACATGCTGCCAGAGGAAGCTTCTCATAAAGCACTCTGTGTTGGTTTATACACTGCAAATCCCCCTGAATGTATTAAAAAAGGTAGTTCAAGTCTGAGATGTTATGGTGCAAGTGAACCTCCAGAGAGATGCATATTTAAGCC
Source organism: Falco cherrug (assembly GCF_023634085.1). Taxonomy (NCBI): domain Eukaryota; kingdom Metazoa; phylum Chordata; class Aves; order Falconiformes; family Falconidae; genus Falco; species Falco cherrug. Next base: position 32,842,678 of record NC_073705.1, on the reverse strand, counting down.
TTTTACACAAACATCCCATGACACTGTGCTGAAAGATGGCAATAGGCAACAGCAGGCAAGGCTGGGTATACCCATAAAATCCATTGTAGTGGCTTTGTGTGTATGCCCCAAGGCTGCGTTAGAAATCCAGCATCTGTCAGGAGTGACTGAGCAAAGGGCAGCTTAGCACAGCACAGCTTGTCGGGGTGGTGGTGGTGGGGATTTCCTCGAGCCATTTTTAATAAAGTTGCTGTCTATGGAAGATCAGGCTCCAGGTCAAATGCCATTTAGCTATGGTAGCATGCAGGTAGTTGCACGCCAGATGTGGAAGGGCTTGGCTAATTGCTTCTGTCTGCACTGGTATCCAGGTTCCAGCCAGCAGAGTTAACATTGTCCAAGGAGGCAGAATAGTAAATGCAACCCCAAAGGCTTTTCTTCCACTTGGCACTGAACTGGGAGCCCAGCAACGTAACAGCTCTGTAAATGTTGCTGAAGCAGGGCAGCAGGAGTGACTCGTACAGCCATGTCTGCTTGCAGTTTCATTAACATCAAAAGAAGAGGGGGAGGCCCTCCAGCCCAGCAGTACCTGTACATATGGCTGCTAATGCCACGAGCAAGGGAGACTGGCAGAATACATGTAGGACAAAACCAGATCTTAAAGCACTGAGGTCACCAATACTTTGAGGCTTCAGCATTGTCATACGTCACCTAGTCTTCCTGCTTCCTTGCCTATACACGTGCCTTTTGAAAGGCAAATGACCAGATGGCAGTTGCATCACACTTCCTGAAAGGTTAAAGGCACTGCTATTATAAGACAGCTAGCTCATATTTACATTGAGAGGAACAGTATGGTTCAAATTCAGCCGAAACAGGGCTGCTGGTTAGTCTGTCTCATCTGAGCAAAAAACCTGGCAATACATCAAGAAGCCCTTGACTGCAGTGGCCGGGCTTGGTTGATGTGGATTGACTGGTTGGTAAGATTAAATATTGGTGTGCTGAGATCTCTGCCTGTCATTCTCACAGTTCCTGGAAATGCCCTGTCTGTTTGTGCCTGCTCCCCATCTTTCTATTTACACTGAGGTCATCTGTAGTTGTGCTGATTTTTCTCAAAGGAATCCTGTGTTTCTCCAGGCTCCTCAGTACTACATCCTGCATCTGTTCAGCCCAAATAAAGACACTTAACTGAGTTACTGAAATTAGGATCTCTGTTGCCTCTGTCTCCTTTTTCATTCGTGGTGAGAGACAGGCATAACCAAGGCAAGTCCAGATGTTAGTTGGGCTCAATGGCATTAGTATAACTAAAAAAGAATTAAGTGAAGATTTCATTTGATAGCAACTACCAGAGTAATACCTGAAACTACCTCCAGGATTTCATGTCTTAGCCTCTTTCTACCCTGACCCGCACTTATCTGTGCATTGCCTATTGCCTAGTGCTCTACCTGATCCTGCCTCAAGATGCAGAGATACTGATGCTCCAACAGAGCCCTCCCAGACAAAGAATGGTTGCTAGAGCAATCAGCGGACCCGATTGCTGGAATTGAGCTCTAGGTTCCACGTTGTGCATGGCCATAAAACATGCTGTGCATACCTATGGTGCCCTAGAAATAATAAACACCAGCCATAAACTAGAGTTGAGATGGAAACCACCTTGGTTAATGATTTGGTTGTCATAGATACTCTATAACCCAAGTTAACTTCTAGAGCTAGAGGCACTGTCTACAGGGTGAGTGAAGTTTCCCAGAACGTGTGAAATGCTGACATAAATCCCCAAATGGACTGGACTGAGCCTTCACAGCCTAGCCAAAGCACTCCAGACAGATTTCAATAGTATAAACAAGACTGGGTCACTCCTCCCTCATTGAATTAGAGATGGTAATAGTCCTGGCAGCAGCTGATTGCATGCTATCAATCATTCAAGATGTTAATTTTTTTGAGTTGGCACCAGAAGAAAAGCAACCAAGGTTGAAAAGGAGTGTAGGTTGCTGTTCTGCCTGTGTCATACTGCTTGTGAACAATTCAGCAAGAGCTTCATGCCTCAATCAATGCAGCTGTTAAGCCGAGGAAAAGCAGGACTTCACTGAAAAACAGATGTTTTGCACATGAGCTGACTTATTCCAGTTAATGACTCAGAAAAGAAAACAAAGCACACATGTATGCACACACAAAGTCATAGTCAGTGCTTGAAATAGTATTTAAGAAGTGCAGATATGGATGCTGAGGTACATTAAGAAAGAAAAATTCTACTGTTTCACAGTTACCACATATACCTCTAAGACTTTTTGTAATGTCAGAATAGCCTTTTGGCATATTTTGGCTCTTTCCAGCACCACATTTTTATATATATGTATGTGTGTGTGTGTGTACATGCACACACACACTTACATATATGATGCAGAGTGACAACGATAGCATTGAGGCACATTCTTGCATGAAATAGTGTTGAAAGTTCCCAGAGTGATTGAGGCACATTCTTGCAGAGTTGTGTTTATCAGTGATTTAGGTGATTAGCTAAGAAGGAAGTGATTTCCCAGTATCTGGTTAGGAGATTAACCAAGTTAGTATTTAGAAAGTGGTTTCTAAAAACAGAAAATTTTACACATTTTTATTTATCAACCTAATTAGAGACTGAGGTTTCAGGACTACAAAGAACCCATGTGGTGGTGATTTTGAATGCCTTGGTGTTTGAGTTTCTGAATGGGGATACTGCAATGACATCGATTTCCAGGGCATGACTTCTCAGCATTTTCTGAAAGTTGGTAACTGGGATATACTTTAAATTGCATGTCCCTCTAAATTCCCAGTCACTGCTAAAAAAAATCGGCTACAGCTGCTTCTTTGGTGTCTTTGGTGTCTTTGGGATCACTGACCACTTTGTCAGAGGTCAAAAATAAGAAGTATAAATAAACAAAGAGCTTGCAGCTATTTCCATTTAATACACCAGTCTGTCTTGGTTTTCCACAGTGACACTGAAGAGGCAAGAATTAGAAAATACTTGCCAAATTGTTTATTCCTCCTACCTCCACCTAGTTGCTTTTTTTTACTTTTTTGGCAGAAATTACAATACTTTGTTATTATAACTGCTCTCTGTTTAGTAATATTTGACATCACCTTTCTAAGGCATCAAGAACAAGGATGGGAACTTCTCAAATCACAACTGGAGGTATGGTTGTTAAGTGTGATCAAAAATCAGCATTTCTGGCTCTTGGGAAAGTTTTCTGGGGTACGCTTATTTTTCCGTTTCCAGTTTGTTCTTTACTGTTGTGTACTGGACATTCTGAAAACAAGTCTGAGAAATGAAAGTCATCTGGAGCTGCTTAGCAATAGAGAACTATTTCATCATCAATCTCTTAAAACCTAGCTTTGTCTCAACTTCAACAAAACTTGATCAAATGTGAGATGCTTCAGATGAAACGTTCAAGGAAGCAGTGTTTACTGATGAAACTTTGTTTAGTCGGAAATTTGCAAACCAGCCTTATTTATAGTCTTATATCTCTCACACACAGATTTTTTTTCTGTATACACGTACTCACATAGAGCTTGTGTTAAATAGATGTTATCAAGTATTTACTTAAAAAAAACACAATAAGTTTTAAACTGTTTGACCAAAGAGCCTTTTCCTCCCTTCTGATGCTGCCAAAAGGATTTATATAGGAGCCAAAATACATGTGGAAAGGGTCATGCCTGGAATTTTGCTGTAATTGAAATTTTTTGATGCTGAAAAACAGCTGCCCATCAGTTTAAGGGGATCACTTGAGAGCCATTCCATGCTCACCAGTAAAAAGACTGAGTCACTGAAACAGTAACTCACTGGAAAATTACTTCTTCATATAGCTCTTCCTCCCTATCTTTGGCACAGACCACCGCTGTGTTTTTGAGAAGTGCAAATTCAGCTCTCAGCATGACAGGCTAAGCTACCCTGCCTCCAGCTCTGCAGAGCCCTGGTTCCTCAGCTCTGCCTGTATCACAGAAATGCCCACCTCCAAAGCAGAATTTCATGCTCTTTTTGACATTTCTGCTTCAGGTCCTGATGCAAGGTCAGGAGCGAACATTAGGACAGAAGAAGTAATAGAAACATTACTGTTATTTTTCACCATTGATCGCTGCAGGCTCCAATATATAAGGTCTTGATGGAGCTTCTGGGAGTGTCATGCACATGCAGACATCTTATTTCTTCTAATGTTTATCTTACTGTGTTTGTTACAACATTTCTAAGTTATTACTATCAGTTTGTCCTGTGGAAGCTAAGAACTCTAGGTAATCCCGTAGGTCACTGTTTCACTGATGATCACTGAAGCAATGCCTGTGAAGAGAACCTAGCTGTGCTTACACTGGGCAAGGCTTCAAGTACAGCTATGTTGACAGAAAGAAAGGGAAAGAGCATGGCTCAGTAGAAAAAAAATGAGATCTGCAAGCTCAGAACCTTAATCAGGTGATTAATCAGCAACAGAGTCCTTTTTACTACATGCCTAAAAGAGTACTGATCTTGGGTGGGTATGTGAAAGTCTGCGGTATTTTATGCTCCTGGTGGTCATGTCTATGTGCTCCCAATGAAAATCCCAAAACAGCTAGCTGAGAAACCCAAGTTCACCAAGTGATAGGTATTGAAAAACAATTAGGCCTTAATTTCCAAGTAAGCTGCTGGCCCTCAGGCAGAAAACAAGACAAATAATAAATGACTAAGTACTGTAGCTCAACAGGAAGATGAGCCAGGCATTTCTGAGAACAGGTCTTCCAAAGAGCTAAACCCTGAGCAGTTTGAACTGTAGAGCCAGCCCAGAAAACTGGAGTGGGACAGTTTACTTAGTGCTGGATTTCTTGGGGGGTCTCCTGAAGGTTTTTGCCTGTGATGTTTGCTGCAGGGGAGGGGTCACTAGGTCAATTGTGTTGGTGGCATATTAAAAAATGATCAGACAATTTAATGGTTGATAATAGCATGGTAGTTATGTGCCTGAGATAAGGATAACCAAATATCTGGCTCCAGGGCTTGAACAGGCAGTGTCACTTGAAAGTTCAAGTGGTCGTTAAAGGATTACAATGTCGTGAATGCTGAATGTTTCCATTTGTGACACTGCTGCCAATGCTTGTGGGGCTACTCAGGGCAGCCAATACTCCAGCGTTGCCTCAGTAGCATCGTGCCTCTGAGGCTCATAGGGCACGGTGGTGTTGGCTGCCTGCCCCTGCCTTGTGCAGCAGCACAGTGCTGGCTCTGGCTGTGGTGGCTCCAGGAGCTCAGCGAGGCTGTGATGGGATTTGCCCCTGCAGACAGACACTGTGCCATTGTGAGGAGTGTGTCTGTGTGTTACACAGCACGTGCGAGCTCCTGGAATGAGGAGGGTGTCTCAGGGCCAGACAGTGTAAGACTGTAGGTGCCTTGAATTCAGGACGCTTGGGTCCCTATTAGCAGGTGGGCCTACTAAAGGAAGCCATGGATTTGCCAGCACTGAGGACTAAAAGGATGCAGAACAGCCAAAAATAGCTGATTCTGGTATTATACTTTCTAGCTTTAGAGTTCACTAACCACCAGACAGCACTAGCTGATTCAACTAGATTGAATCCTCTCTGTAATTTAGATTCAAAGAGCCCATGGGAGAAAAATCTACTCTATGTCTCGATTAACCCAAAGGCCAACTCCATTCATGTCTATTCCTGATCAGAGCCTTGTCCCTGTAGCCCCCACATACCTCAAATACCTGTATGTATTTCTGTGTTCTCTAATACCTCCCATATGCAGCTAGCAAATCACCAGCAAACCATGTTCATACACTTCTGCACTCTGCAGAAAAGAAAATAATACCAGGCACACTTCAGAAAACACGCTTGCCAGAGATGTACTTATGGTCCTAAAGTACAACAATCCCCTACGTACCCATCATCTCCCCTGCAGACACGTCATCCTAACTTACAACATCTTTCTCACATGCTTCTCTTCCCCTATTGTTATACAGACAATATTTGCTTAGGAAAACACAACAGCCTCTCTCATGCAAAAGCCTATGCGTTCTTAGCTCATGAGTTTTAGCGCAAGTCCCATGAACATTCTGTGAACGTCCAGCTCCTGGATTCATGGGAACAATAAAAATCTCAACATGGTTTTTAGGTTTTATGGTTGCAGAAAAAAGTACACACAAGTATGATCTACAAAGCCCCCAAACCAGAAGGCAAATAAAAATAATCCCAGAAACATTACTGTTATGCTGATAAATCTAGTGATTTTTAAGCACCTTCTTCAGGGGATCTCAAGTATGGTTTTGGAATGGTAGGGTTGGCCACACTTGTGAGAAGCACATACTTCTCCACACCCAGGTCTCACAGAACTCCTTCCTTCTAAACCTCACACAGGCACTTCATAGCATTCACAGTCACTCGCTGCCTTGAGCTCTGCTGTAGTATTAAGATGTCTGGGGTGAAAATCAGTCTGTTTAGATTCAGCCTGCCTAAGACACAGCTCCAGTCATTACAAAGATCAGGGTGAGAAGTGGAGGCACTAGGGAGGATGAGAAATGGAGGCACTAGGGAGCTGCAAAGGTCACTTCCAGTGTCTGCTGCTTCTTTGGCTTAATGAGGTGCATGAGATGCCAGAACAAACAGCCTGTTCCCCCTCACATTTAACTGCTGAAACAGTGTGTCCTGCCTTGGAGGAACTGCTCACACAAGATGGTTCCCAGAGCTCACGCTGGCTGCATTGCACCCTGTCCCGTTGCATGTGGGGCATTCAGCTCTGGGCTTGTAAGCAAAAGTAAGAGATGTGGCAGATTTCTTGTGTCAGTTTGGGGCTGATCTCGCTGGTCTGACGGCAGCCTGAGCCATGGTGGCCCTGCTCTGTGCTGGGCTGTGCGGTTTGCGCTGTGTGCATGTGCTTTATGTGCCTTCAAGGAGTGCATCCCACCCCCGCCTCTTCCTCTGGTTGCTTTTGTGCCAAGTGGTGCTCTTGGTTTGGAGTTGGGTTTGTTTCCCCTGCTGGGCTGGTTTCTCTTGGCATACCTAGGGGCAAGGAGTGGAGCCGAGGCGGCCTGGCCCAGTGCACCACAGGCATCTCTGGCATCACCTCTCTCCCCACTGGACTGCTGTGATGTTGAGGTGTTTCCTAAAGCCATGGCCCCGCTGGTCTCCCAGGCATGACTAGATCTGGACAAGGAGATGATGTTTTTGAGATGAAGTGTCTGCTCTCCTGAGGTTACAACTCTTTTGACTGTTGAGCGAGAAAGCATGGCCTATGTTATATACTTCACTCTAAATGGCTACAGCCAGGTCAGATGAATCCCCACCTCTTCCATCTTGGTCCATGACTGATTTCATGGGGCAGGAGCCCCCTGAGCAGAGATGTGTGTGTGAACCACAGCCTGTGCACATTTCCTTCCTTTACGTGTCTCCAGCTGGAGGACTGCTCTCTAGCCTGTTGTACTGGCCAGCACAGCAAAAGAGAGGGGAGCAGAGATGGCATTAATCTGACCTGGGAGATGCTTCAGAGTTTTGTGGCTGTGTGATCCTGTCCTCCTCCCACTGAGGCCTGTGATAGCTGGATAAGCTGGGCATGGTGTTCTACTGCAGCTGGAGAGGCAAGGGTGATGTGAATGAAGACTGTTTTCTGAAGAAGGTTTTCTCTAAATCCGAAAGGGCACCCAGTATTTTTTCTAAGGTCATGGTTGTTTTGCAAGTGTTATGAGTGATGGCAGAGACATACTGTGCAGTTAGGTCTTCTGGGAGTCAGTTGAGAGTTTTGGCTGAGTAAGAATTGGCACTAAAGTTATGGCTCTGACCCAGAGCAAGTAATGAGTCTGTGGGTGAGGCTGACCTTAACTGAGATCTAAACTTCATGGCTGATCCATATGGGATCAAATGCAGAAGGCAAAGGGAACTTCCACCAGGACCTCGAGTGGCCTCGAGCAATGGTGCCCTCGGAGATTTCTCATATTGGCTTCAGCAGGGACTTACTGAGGGTGGCAAGTAAACTGAATCACGCAAGGCTGAGGTTCACAGGAGGTGCAATTTGTCTGACACCATCTTCCTTCTTGTTCCCTCTCCTTCATCCCCACTACAGCTACAGTCTTTGCACACTCTTGAGTGCCAAGACTTTTCTTATTTAACATCCTTGACACTTGAGAATTATATAGGGAGAAGGGCAAGGGACTGGCATTAGATCTAGGCTGGAAATGGTTTTCTCAGTTTGTGAGGATTTCCAAAGTACTAGAAAAACCTTTTTGTCCTGACAGAGGCCAGAAAGTCAAAATCTGAAAAATATTGGTGAACTGAAAATTTGGAAAAGAGCAGTAAAGCTGGGGTCAAGTGCAGCACTTTGTTTAGATAATTTTCAAATGTTTTGGTTTAGTTCTAGATATTTATAAAGGGTTTCCAGCCGCTACAATTAGCTTTAATTTGGAATTTAAAAGCTACTTTGAAAAGTAGAAATTTGAGCAGTTTGGAGGAGGATGAAACTTCAAGCTGGACACTTTACAAGAAGGAACTCTTTCCTAGGGAGAAAAACTGTTGTAATGAAATGGCATTGCATTATGAAACCCTGAAAAAAACCTGATCCTCCCTGCCCAACAGCTGTCTCAGGAAAGGGATGGTGTTCAGCCCTCTACTTCCCAGAGCTCATCTTGAGGCAATTCAGCTTGTCACATATCTCCCTTTTCCTGCCTCAGTCTGTTCCTAGGACTTTCTTTCCCGCTTGTGGAATGATCTGTGTTGTCTGATAAACACTGAGCAGAACCATATGTGTGCTGGGTTGTATTATGCAATAACGGAGAATGGGGTAGTATCTACTCTTCAACTTGCAAAAGTTTTCCTTTTTCGCCAGATCTCTAGGGGTGGGGTTAAATTACGTTGCATTTCATTTCTGGTTGACATTGGGTGCTTAACATTTACTGCCAGTGCAGACAGATTTTTTTCTGCTGAAGGAATTCTTATATTCCCTGAAATTTCTAGATCAACATAAGCCTGCCAATGCCAATTCTTGCTTTACAAGTGACTACTAGATCCTAAGGCTGAATTTACAGTATTATTTCCTTGTAAATGTCAGATGTAATTTACTCAGATATATCAGATACTGATCAACTCACCATTTTCATTAGGATGTAGTCAAATCAGATGCAGCTGAGATCCTTACGCATACCCTTGGGGAAGCCTATTGACAAGGTTTGGAGGCAAGCTTTGGAAATAATAGGCATGAAAAAGTATAAATCCTATATTAAAGTTTTATAAGCTTCATTATATAGTGATATTTCAATTACTCTGTGGGAGATTTGGATGAACCCACAGGATAAAGGCAGATGCAGCATTGGCTGAGACTTTGGCAGCTTTTTGCTCTGCTTTTATTCTGGAATTTTCCTTTTGATTAGAAATAGGAAACCTCTTCAGCTGAAAGGGCAGCAGTGGACCAATTTATATTGGAAATGAAGAACTTAAGGCACTTTGCAATGATCCCTGATTCTAGTTAATTCCAGTAAGTTTGGGGGCTCTTTGCTACCTTTCTGGTCACTCCCATGGAACAAACCAGAGTTACTTCCTGCTACCCAGGTAAGTAACTGTCACCTCATGTTACCTGCCAAAACTCCCTATCCAGTGTCTAATGCCTCCAAATGGGATCCAGACTAGAATGGTGAGCCTTAAATATGTGAGCCTTTTCCTTCGTACTAGTCTGCTCCCTCGAAGGCAAGCGCACCTTGAAAGAGAGGAGAGGACATATTCTTTGGGTTTTTTTTCTTTGAAAATACATGTGCAATATCCAGTAGTGCTGTGATTAGAGCAGTCCGCAGAAAAGAGATTCCCCGAGTCAAGACTAGATTGACAGTCAGCACCAGGAAAGGATTGGTGTCTTGTGGGGAAGGGTGTTTCACCAAATCTTGCTTATATTCACATCAAAGTGGAATGTATTTGGTGACTTCAGAGGAGTCGGGATTGAGTAAGAATAGTTATGTATATATCTGAAAATTAGTTTGTATTTTTAAATACAGCCCTTCCTATGAGTAGCAAATGCAATTACCAAACCGTACCTCCCATGTACATGGCAGGTTGCAAGCACTAGCCAGATTTAACGCCCTCCCTACCACAGAGGTACAGTTATTTCTGGGGAAACTAAGGCACCAAAGTAGTGATATGCCTGACTGTAGGCAGCTGTGAAAGCCAGGGCAAGGCTCTGGAACTGAGAGTGCTAGCCCCTCTTTTTGAATTCATATTGCTTTTTTTGCTTTATACTCTCCTACTTTTTACAACAAAAGCACATTTGAAAATGTGGAAGGACTCTCTAGGGTCCATTGTTCTCTAACCCTCTTTCTGGACTACAATTACTACCATAAGTACAACAGAAATTAAGCAAACTGGAACCTCATAAGAAAATGGCATGCAAGTTAGCACATGCACCCTGCATTCATTTATGAAAGAGCTTAGCAGATCTACAAAACAGACATAACGTTATCATTTCCTACGGTAGCAAGAAGCTGGTTTTCTTTCTCAGCCTTTGGTTCAAAGTACTTGACCTTTATCCTCATGTCTTCTGTCTTTTAGGAAGGGCCATACTAAATCCTCATTCCCTTCCAGTTGTAGGATTCATGCTTACAGCTATTCAGTCTCTAATTATGTGAAGCTGTCTCCAGAAACGCAGTTACAGAGCTGCCTTTTACTGAAGGGAACAATAAGGCTTAATATAGTGCCTGGAGTGATATTATAGAGTTAGAGGCAGATCAGAGATTAGTACATTGTTTCTGCCATAGAGTATTTCTTGCTGAGACATTAATAGAAAAGGCTTTACCTAATCGTATTGTTTTCAGGCTTGTTTTGTTTTGCCAAAGTGATATGCAAGTCCCTGACTGTCAAAAGGGAGCAAAGTTCAGCTTCCCATTTTTCACTACTGCTAAATAATGAGCCTTGCAAAGTCTTGAGCTTGGCTTGAAATGAGTTTTACAACAGTGGAGATATGAGTGTTCTGTTCATTGCAGTGGATTTCTGAGCCTTTAGGTTACATTTCTAAGCATGGGGGCGAGAGAAGTCTCCATGAAACAGAAAGAGAGTGCTGGTTGAGGTTCACACATAAATCCTGGGATTTCACAAACTGGACTTTTAAAAAATCACCAGATTTCACAATACCCACAATCAGATTGTGAGGGATGGTGATCCTTCAGAACGGAAAGGATTTTTTTCAGTATTGTCTCTGTTGACTCTTAGTTTGGGTTTTTTCCTTCCCTTCCACGTATGACCCTCTTTTTCAGGGTCGTGTATATATTATATGTTTTGTATAATGGGAAATCTAGATTTCAAGACACACCACTCTTCCCTGCCCCTTTTTCTGCAGCTGTTACGAGGGGCAGCATAGCTTTCTCTGCAGCCATTCTTTCCCATCTCTTTCCATGCAGCTTCAGAGGCCTGTTGAAAGCAGTCCTTCATTCCCTCCATCTGATATTAATTGCCTCTCTCTCATGCTCTGTAGCTGTCCCATTGCACCTTGTGCACCCTCGCTTCAGGGACAAACTTTGGGAAGAGCTTGCACTCCACTAAACCCATCTATCGCTGGCTAAACCCTCCTCAAAGACAAACATCGCCATTCTTGTTGTGCTGCAGCTTGCTCTTTCCATGCCAAGGTTTGCTTCAGGAAATCCCCCAGATGAATTAAAAATATTGTTTTGCATTTGTTGGGACCTCTGCCCAGTGCTGCTTGCAGCGCACAAGCTGTGTTTGGTGCTAGTTTGGGTCAAGATATCAGAAAAATCTCATGCCTGGGTATTGGCTCTTCTAAGCCTGTTGGCTCACACACATGCACACATATACACACAGAGTCTTTCTCTTTAAACAGGAAACAACTCAGCATGTGGTGAGTAACCAAATAGCAGCAAAGACTTTCTTGGGTTTTTTTAAATTCTGTTTAGAGAAAAAAAATAAGAAATTGGAGAAGGAGGAAAAAAATCTTGTGCTAAAATAAACTCTTGGGTGTAAATAGGTCAGCACAATCGAGAAACCTGGGTGTTTAATGGACAGATTCTGGACAGGATTCATTAGTCACTGATTCAGCTGGAAGAAGTGAAGTTTTGTGGTGCCTGGAAGTTTTTCAGAAGTTTGGGAAAAGTTAAAAACCCAGCAGATATTCTGTGGACATGGGGTGCAGGCACATGATGTAAGCAGGCACAACTCGGTTCAAATGTGTTTGAGCTGTGCAAGTGGTTTGGCTTTGGCCCTGGAAATAATTCAGGTGTGGGTTAAGCAAGGCCTGATGCATTGTGTTTAAGGCCATAGGGATTTCTATGGTTATCTGGGTGGACTCTCTGTATAGCATACATCTGGGATACCCTGTGATTCATCTATGAGGTCTGAGTCACGGCAGAGTAGAAGCACATTTTTTTAAAAGGAGAGATATCATATATTGATTCAAAGTCTTCAAGAGACAGATGACCCACCAAGTCCTTTTGTTAGACTAGCCATGGATTAATTACCTCTAGTTGCCCGAACATGCATCATTCTGCTCACTGCTCCTCATGATTGCCCTCTGCCCCTATGGCATGGAAGTGGGGTTTGTGTGCCTGTCTCTCCTCAGCCTCACTTGCTGTATCACCAGCTGTGCTATTGCAATGTGAATTTTGCTTTGGTATCAGAGGTGATCAGAACAGAATGAAAGCCTTGGACAGCCATGGTGCTTCCAGCTCACTCACTGCCCAGTCTGAGGTGATGGAAGATGGAGCCTGATACCCCTAACTGGGAAAGGACCACAAAAATTGGATCATGGTTATGCAGTCTCCTGAAATGCCTGGTTTTACACGGGGAACATTTCACCCATGTAGCTATCTGCATATCCTCCTTTCATGTTTGAGGAAAAACTGCTCGGAAGAAGCTTGACATAAAATAAGAGCCCCTTATTATGCAACTTGAGAGGGTCTGGTGATTGTATTTCATCTTGGCTGAGGCAGATGCTTACCATGGCTAGTCAGAGTTCTGCATAACGTAAAAGAGCTGAACGTCAACATCAAGGTTTAGCCCACTGATCTTACCAAAGAGAAGGTATTTCCTGAATGGAGAGCAGCAAGAGCCATGTAGTTCATACAAACTCCCAGCAAGAACATATGATGTTGCTGTTTGCAGAAAATCATTACCAGATGGTACAATGATGGTAGGTGTATCCAAACCCACAGGGTGCAATAGAATGGATGAATAACATCTCTCTGCGGCACATCAAAAAGTCAAGGTGATGGCAAGCAGAGATCTTGCTTCACACTCGCTGGTCATGCTGCATTCTGCCTTTGTGCTGGATATGGGTTCTGTGCAGTGGGGAATGTGTTCTGGGAACAGGCATGCCACTCAGGGCTTGAAGCCTCTAACTTGAGCCTAGCAGAGGAGAGTGACAGCAAGGACAATAAAGTCTTGGTTGGTCTTCTGCTGCGCTCAGCATGAGGGAGATTTCTCTGGGTTCATTAACACAGCTCTGATTCATAACCTTGAATGGAAGGAGGCCAACAAGCACAGCATGCTATTCCTCTGAGTGAGCTGTTCCAGCTAAATGGAAGAAAAAATTGCAGCACACTCCCCCCTGAACTACTAGAGAGGTGCTCTGAAAGTTTCATTAAAATGTCATGCCATTTTAATGCCTTTTGTGGTAAAAAGTGGGTCACTTGCATTGGCGGGCAAGTTAGTATGTTACTATGGTATTTTACCAAATCCTGCCTTCGTGTTGTCTGGGTGGAAAACAGTCAGTCTGTGTATCCTGTGAAAAGTGTTTATAATGTAGGAAAAGACACCAGCTTTTGAGGGTGGCATGGGACAAAATCAAATTTTTCCAAATTTGGTTTTCAAGAAAGCCCTAAAGCAAAGTCATGTCCTTTCTGGAACAGGCACTGATCTGGGAGCTTGGGATCGCATCCTTTTTCCCAACCCAACAGAACAGGCTCTTGAACTCAAGGTGGTGGTGGGAAAATGGTGTTTCAAATGTTTCAAATGCATTTTTCTGTCCATGACTTTTCCAGGACCAAGGACATCATCTTTCTAGGTTTGTTGATTTCTCATAATGGACCGATTAATAACTTACACAAATTCATTAGTGTATGAGCTACTTCCTGCATATGTCTGTAAAGGAATTTGCACCTTTACACCTGGTGAGTTGTGTAAGCAACAGACTTTTTGATGGGGTTACTACAGCTACTGTTCTTCAGAAGAGAACAAAACCCAAGATGACTGTGAGCAGGGCTTCCCATAATGTGCTATTTGTGTGTGCTAATTTGCACAATCTAGAGCTATTTGTGAAACTTTACCTATAAAATGCAGATTTTCAAAAGGTCTTAAAGTATTTTTTATGACTGGGAAGCATTGGTCTCAGGGAAGCATTGATCTCACCAAACTGGAGTAGGGCATACAGCCTAATACACTGAGAAAGCTGCTGATCAAATGATTAATAGAGATTTTTCTCCTGGCTCTTATACTTGCTCTAAAACAAAAGCTATTTTTCTATTTAGAAATGAACCTCAGTCAGCGCCCGGCTCCCAGAAATGCAGAAAATCAGATTTTTCTTCTTCTTCCAAATATCAGTTTTGTACAGCAATTGAATTCCATTGATCTGAGAGGGATTTGGGGAGAGCTTTTCATGTCCCATATGGCTTTGGGATTCAAAGAATTTCCATGTAATGAAGTATCGTCTTCTGGACTTTCCCCTTTCTGCTTTATACTTAGCAGGCGATATTATAACACTAGCAGCTTGGGGCAGTTTAGATTTCATATTGGAACTGTAGGATCTGAACTGAAATCCCAAAGGGGATTTTTATCCCTTTTCTTTTCAGCATGTGTCAATGGAAACAATCCTCTGAAGGTCAAGAGCAAGTGCTGTCCCTAAATATAGAATTCCTTTGGTTATCACAAAAGCAGTGTTCTCCGCAGGAAGGGACTGGACTTCTGAGAAGGGTGCAAGTTTTGATTTTATAAAGTTTATTTTGCAGAAGGGTCGTGGACAGAGTCTTGGAGACTGGTAAGAATCAGTAAGATATTATCAGTCCACAGCAAGGTTTTGTGTTCCAAGACTCCTGACACATAACCTGGGTCCTTACTTTCCATGCTACTGATTCTGATATTATGTTAAATAAAAACAGGAGTAAAGAAGACTACTTATAACCATGTTTTTCATTGGAGACATAAAGCAGATCATTTGCAGTAAAATGGGCAAACATAGCTTATGAAATTTATTTGAGAAGGACCTGACTGAAAGTAAACTTATCTCAGCATTCTCATCAGGAATATTACACTAGTGTAGCAGCACCTCTTTTTTATTATTAGGAACACAAAGAGCCAGTTGGCTTGATTGCATGTGGAATGGCCACCTCATAAATGTGCTGTAATCCTTGTCATAAGAAATTTTTAAAGGCTCTTGGTGGGAGCTGGTCACAGTTTTCTTTCTCACTTTTTTAAAAAAAACCCCAATGGTTGTTGTAATGAAAATATTAGAGCACTGGTGTTATTTTTTCAAGATGTTATAGTTTTTGATCTTTTAGAATTTTTCAGTTAACATTATCAGAAATGATGTAGTTTGAAATTTTTTTCCTATGTTATCCTGCTTTTCCCTCTCATTTTTTCCTCCTCTTCTCTAACCCCTCCTGCTCTTCCTCTCCCCGTCCCCCCCCCTTTTTTTTTTTTTTTTTTTTTTTTTTTTGTGACTGGAAATAAAATAGTTATTGGGGGGAAAAGACCTCTAAGAGTAAAGCAAGATATAGGGAGAAAGACCAGTTACAGGAGAGAAGCCTGGGTCCAGATCCCTGCTCTGCTACACACCTTCCAAAAGAGCATGATTGAATGATTCTCTGCTTAGATTTTAAGTATGAATTCAAGCATGTGTGTGAACGCAAACTTACCTAGTGCCCAAATGATCTGGGGGCAGGTTTAAGTGAGCTCCTGAGTAAAGCTGGGAAGAAGCTCCAGCTCAGCCTTTAGAGAATGCCACAGTGTCTTGGCCAAGGTTTCCACCATTTCTCAGACACCTTGCAGCCTTCCTATGGCCACTATATGGCAGATGCACTGATGTGGCTAATGTTCCTTCCTAGGAGGTCGCAGCCTGGTGCTGGCTTAGGCAGCTAAGTGACAGATATGTGAATGCACCTTTAGGGGTCCTGGTGCTTCCTCACCATCAGACCTGGGCCTCGCTGTCCTGGTGTGTGAATAGGGACATAAGACTTCTTGCCTCAAAGCAGTATTTTGAATAAACAATCAGTAAAAACTGGGAGGCAGTGAGATACCACATTGAGAAGGGTCATAAAGCAGCTATGACAGCTCCCTGTTGTCAAGGTGGGGAAAATGCTGTGCTGCAGTTACCTAGATGGTTCTTGTCAGTTCTCTCGAGGTCCCGCAGGCTGACTCTATCAGATCCTCATCTTTCTTTATGAAACACAGATGCTGATGCTTGGAACATTTGTCTCCACCAATTACTGATATATCAAGTGCCATATGGCTAGCCCTGAACCAAACAACTACACTGCAGCACGTGGAGGTTGAGGTGAATCTTTCAGAGCAGGATTATCCAGACAGTAGCCAGATGACAACAGGAGGTAGCCCCGCAGCAGAGCACCGCCTTCCCTTCCTCGCACGGCTGGGATGAAGTGCAAAAATCTGTTTGGAGTTTCTTCCTGAGCCAAGGCCTCCACGTTTGTGCACAGCTTTGGTTTGTTGACGGAGGAAAACACGGAGTGGAGCATCTTGAAAATTAATAAACTGTGCAGCTGAACTACAGGGAGAGAGCACGACGCAGTGTGGGTGATACAGTCCAGCCAGCAAGGGAAGCCTGTGCAGGTAGGTGGGGCTTGAAAACCCAACTCAAGGAGATCAGCCAGATGCTGAGAAGACAGCTGACTGCAAGTGAAATTCTCTGTTTAGATTTTCCACAGCATGAAATTCCCGTAGTGTCAATCTTCATATATCTCCTTTAAGGGCCACATGCAGGACATCATAGGGATGGACCTATTCATGGCTTTTTCTTCACTGGGGTGAAGCCCAGTGGTACAGAAGCAGAGGAAGCTGCCTTTGGTGCTGAACACTGTGCTGAGTACAGGGACAAGCAGATTCCAGTTTATATGCCTCTCAATGGGCTTTCTTTTCACAACTCCTAAAATTCCCATTAAACCTTAATGTAAGTGTTGAAATCAGCATAAGAAAGTTAATCCATTGTTTGAAAAATCATTGAGACTGTCAACTTGACGTTGTGTGTAGTTATTCTTCTAAAGCCCTGAAAAATAGAGCTCACAAGAGGATTGGCAGCTGACCCTTAAATTTAAGCATCATTGCTTTTAAACTGTGATATGAATTATTTTCTGCTTTACAAACTTGTGTCATTCACTAAAGACCCTGCCGTGGCCTGGAGTTTTCAGATATATTAGTAATGAGCTGTACTTGTTCTGCAAATACCCAGGCCTCAGTGTTTGCTAGATCTCAACAGCTGTCATAATTTTCCCAAGATACATTAGAAAATATTCTCTGGAGTTGCTGTGAATCACAGATGTTTGTTCTGAAGGATAGGGTTGGTGGTCCAGGGCCATATGTAAGGGCGCCTTGATGAAATTTCTATGTGGGGGTCAGTTTCAGCGATGGTCAGTCTTTGAAGGAGACATTCTCCTTACTGTTGCCCATCAGCAGAAAAACGCTAATTGATTTTTGAAGCCTAGGTCCCTACCGTAGAGAAAGGCAACAGGAGGCGGAAAAAGGTTTTGTTGTCTTTCCTGGTAGTTCATTTTGCAGTCTCCAAGATCCATCTGCTTACAGGGAGTGGGGTACATTCGGAAAGAACATCTGTGAATATTCCATGTCATTACAGTTCCAAAGCCAATGGCAAAGGCCTTGGCAAGATCCAGGGTTTTCAAACATGAGCCTTTTCTGCAAGTGTTTAGACAGATGGTTTGCTACTGTATGGAGCATCTTCAGGGAATTTACTCCTATTCTCAATGTTGCAATTACTGTAGGCTCAGGACTGGCTGTCTCCTGCTGAGTTTCTGAACAGTGTTTGTTTTTGCTTGATGAAATTCTGTCTTAGATTTTTTAGTGATTATGCTATATTGCATTCTGCCAGGCTTTGAAATGAGATCAAATTGCTTTTCCCTTAGCGTTTACTTACAAAACATATGTCGGCCAAATCTTGAAGTTCCTACTTGTGTACCAGTCACCCACCAAAAGTCAATGGGACCTTTGCCTGAGTAAGCACTGCATGAAAACCAAGTAAGAAGGTGGGGGCGATATCTTGCCTGCAGAATAGCAGCTTGCAGCAACAAATGTTTTATTTTCTCTGAAAGAGGTAAATGGGTACACTGACGTTGAATTTGATGAGATACTTTTAAGACAAGATTTGGTCAGCCCATGGTGAAAATGGACACTAGAGCTGGACAAAACCTGTCTTCCTGCTTGCCAAAATGTTTATACGTTTTTAAAGTTGATTTCAGCCTTAATCAAACCAAACCCCAAATTCAGAGATATTTCTAGTGATCTGGTGAATCTGCTCACCAAAATCGACAGCTTGTTATTTTTGCTGACAACCTAGCTGTGAAATTGCTAAGAGAATCCATTTCACTGAACAATTGTGGAAATCTCTGGTCCCAGATGTGTCAAGAATGCATGTTTGGGTGAAAGTCTTTAAACTGGCAGTATTTCATGTAAAGTATTTTGTGCTCAGTTAATTGGTGTTTTTAAATTAAGTTCTTGTAACAGAAACTTCCACTAACCTCTAACCACACAGTCCAGATCACATCCCAACATTTTTATTTGCCACATAGCGCAAAGCTGAATATGAGCTTTGAAATTCTGGCCCTTTGTGAGGCTGTTTGCAGAGTGGATTTCACAATCAAAGAACATTTAAAGAGCTGCTGTACAACCGCATTTCTATCTGAACCATTTCTCCTTTTCATAAGCAGGCAGACTTGACCACACAAAAAGGATGAACCCCATTGTTGAGAAAATAAATAGCACAAGACTATTTAGATCCTTGAAAAACAGACTCGGTGGTCTTTGCACTGGTCTATCGAGGAGGAATAATAGTATGTTTTCTTTCCTATTCCAAATATTTAGTGGATATCTACACACTGCAGTCACTGTCCTACTGTCCATATAATTAAATAGGGCTGATTTTGTGTTCATGTACCATATATGAATGTTGTGATGTCAGTGAAGTTCACATCAGTATTAAACAAGTGTGTTAATGGACTCAAGTCTAGATGCTAGTAAATGCTTAGAAGATGTTGCAGTCTTTTAAAATGAAATACCAGTCACTCCAACTTTCAGTTAATTATTACAGTGATTTAATAATTGTAGAAGGCAAGTTTATTTGTACATAATTTTTTAGATTTTTCAGTGAAGGAAATGAACCCTGGTTTCTTGCCGAAAAGAGGATTGTGTGTGCATGTCTGTGCCTGTGTGTGTCCCTGACACCTTTTGAATTCATTGGCTGACTTCCACCAGATTTGTCAGAGGAGTAAAGGTGTCTAAGATAAGTAAGCTTCTAAAAGCAGATGGCCAGGTGGAAGAAAATTACGTTGGGAAGACTTGACAGTAGGGAAAAGAGCAGAATGAGAGTGCACATTATTAAAAATGACAGAATCCGTATGGGGGAAAAACTCTTACAGATGTCTCAGTTGCAATAAAATTTTAGATATCAAAGTCACTCATCCATAAGACACAATCTAAGGGCAACTGATTTAATTGATTCTGGTGCTTTTGTTTTTGCAGCATGCCTAGTTTATCTGTGTTCAAGTATTTGGGTAAGATTAAGAAAACACCCGTCTCTGGAAAAAAACTTAAGCATATGGGTGATTATGCATTCTTGGAAAAAAAACAGTATTCTCTGAGAACAGATAGCTGAAGCTGGCTCTGAATGACTGGGATTCAATAGTAGTATGCTGGGTGATATTGGATAAGTATGTTCCGTTCTTCCATTCTTGGGGCTATTGCATATTAAAAATGGGGTTAATGATACTTAAGTGCTTTGGAAAGTGTTTTGACTACTGCAAAGAAATGGTCTCTGAGACAGGTGTAGTAAAAAAATCCATGTACTTTAAAATCTAGTTTCTTGCTGCTGTGTCATTAGACTGTAAGATCTTTGAGTCACACTTTTTTTTAAGTATAAACAAGAGTGGACACTTTAATTGATGCTAAAATGTGAAGAGTCACAAAAAGACCGAGCTTCTGTTATTCCTTTCCTTTGTGCTACTTTATGAACCATAAAGTCAAAAGATACCATGTATGTGATGCAAGGCACAGGAAATGACATTTTGGTTTAGCTCTTCAGCAAATGAAGTTTGAATATGTTGCTGATCAATATGATCATGGATGGTGGATGAATGTGGCTGTACTGTCTTACAGACAGGAGGGGTTTTGAGCTTCGCTACGCTTCTGTTAACTGGATCCATATTGGTACAAGGCATATGAGATATTTCTGTCAGAAACTAAAATACAGGGAGGCTTGGGACTCTATGTTTTATGTCTTTCCAAATCAGTCTAATAATTTATTTTTGTTTGAATAAATAGTTCGAGGAAAATTCTTTCCAGAGCTAACATTTCTGGAAGCTTTGAAGGAATGCATAAAGCTTTGATGACATCACTGAAGACCTTAAAGATGAGTTTGAGTGAGGGCTCATGGAAAGGTTCAAACCATACAGTGCTCTGGTCAGCTGCAGAGAAAGAGTTGCTGGATGACTGTGTCGATTCTTCATGTCAGTTAATATGACAGAGTTTTATACCATGGCCAGAACCAAAACCTAATTTGCTCTGGATCTAAAGCTCAGGTGTTAGATTGCAGAGCAGTGTTAGGGCTGAATGTACTCTCAAAGATATACCGTGGCTTTGTCCCAAGTCTAGTGAGGAAGCCATGATGGCTTGAGGGATAAAATGCGCAAACAATTTTCTGGGTAGGAAGACCTTCTTTAGTAAAGAAAAATCATTCAAACAACATGTTCTGTAAATAAATTAATCAAATACTGGCCAGATTTCCCCCAAATCGATGTGGTTATATTAGGGTCAGCTAGGGCCCAATTAACTTGTGTTAGCTTCTCAGGGTCATCTGATCTTGGCAGTTTTCTTCATTCCAATAAAATTAGGTTTGATTTCTGGTGCAGAGAGAACAGCTGTGATTCCAGGTCTTCAGCTTTGTCTAATTCAAAGGAGCAGTGTGCAAACAAACTAATCATCTGAAATCTCAGCAATGAGCACGGGGAAGTGTGAGTTATGTGCATCAGTAACTCATGCAAGGGAACTAATTAGGAGCAGATGCTTAAACTTTCCTAATGTTTATGTGAGGAGAACAAATTGCCCGCTGGCAGAAAAAGCCATCTGTAAAAATGGTGTTCCAACCTCATAATTTGAAATGTTTTCATTATATTCCTAATTTGCATGTACAAAATACATTGTGACTATATATATTCAATCAGCAATGTGTCTGAGTTATGTAAGGCCTAAGGTCTGGATCATGTCACCCAGCAGTTCTGTAAGACCTTTACAGATTCAGCTGAAGATTAGAAGTCCATGAACCACTGTTCAGGAAAAAAAATTACATATATTTCCTCAAAAAATAACATGCATGGAGGATCTTACAAAACCAACCTGAGTAAGAATTGTTATTTTTTTCTGATTCCCTAGAAAAGCAGCAAGAATTTGCTGATAAATAAATGCTTCCCTCTCTTCTTTCTTTTCCACTAGACAAGAGAAAATAAATGAGTAGTTAAAACATTGGTGTCATATAAAGGAGTAATGTCCTCAAGGTATGAAAACACATTCCCTCCCCCTTGCAGAATCCAGCCTCTCTTAAAAATAATGAATACTAAAATGTTTAGGGATCCCTTCATATAAATCGTGTATGTCCCACACAGTGAAAGACTTGTCCATTCCCACAGATGTCAGCTGGGACATAAAAGCTTATTTTGGCTGTGCTTGCCTAGTCCTCCTGCTGTGGACTAGAATACTTCCCTCCACCACCTGTGTGCTGCACTGATTGATTCAAAACCAGACCACAGACCGTAGGCTGGAGGAGCAATTATTTGTTTCTCAAAGTCAGTCTACCGTAGCTCAAAACCGACTTGACAGAATGCATAGGAGGGGAGCATTATGAGAGTATTGGAGTACTTACTGGGGCAGTTATCCTTCCGGGGAAATCTTGACCCCACCAGCCGGGCAGTATGTGGTGCTCAACTGCCTGCTCTTGCCTGCCAAAGACTGAAAAAACAGTTGCCTTGACCTCACTGCAACACTGCTGAACCTGCAAGGGAGTCATTGAGTTTGATTTCTTGTACATCGCAGGCCACTTCATTTTGCACAGTTACTCCTGGACAGAGTTCAGTAATTTGCGCTAGCAAAAATTGTCTCTTCCAGGGTGGGTTTCAGCTGTGATCTGAGTACTTCAGGAGATGGACACATCCTCCAATTTTTGAAGTCATTTTCTTCAACATCTAATGACAGATATGGATAAACCCCCCCCCCCAAATTATGGCTACATTTCTAACTGGAATTTATATGGCTTTGATTTGCCAGCTATTGGTTCATGTTACTGTTTTACATTCTAGATTAAAAGAGTCTGTTATTGACTGATATATCCTCCATGTGAGGATACTCAGAGACCAAAATCAAATCACTGCTAAATCTTCGTTTTGAGATCCTATGTGGATTTGTTTAGATGCCTTGCTATGGGAAAATATTTACTTACGAAATGTTGGGGGCTGCAGCTTGTAGGCTTCCCCTTCTGGTGACATCTTTCAAGACCTATGCTGGACAATGTTATCTCTAGCCCTTAAATTATTTCAGTGGTTCCTTTCTGTGTCTTTCCCAAACATCCAGCATCATTTTCTGAAAGACACCCAAACTGACAGCAGTGACGTAGCATGTGACTATTACAGACATGGGGAAAGTCATCTCTCTCATGCCTCACATTTCCTCTGGTTGCACCTTGAGTCATGGCATTTGATATTTTTTGCCAGAGGAACATGTGTGTAGCTTAGGCTGAGCTTATCTGCTCTGGCTGTATAGTCCTTCAGTAAAGTCCCTGCTTTCCTGTTGCCTTTTCTATTGCACTGCTTGCCTGCCTTCCTCTAGTCTATGGAAAAAGTTTAAGACTTCCAAGGTCTCAGGAGGTGCCTGGCACTCATTTCTCAAATAATTACGTTTTCTATAGGCATCTTTTTTTATCTCTAGTCAATTCTGTTTTGTTTAAATGGTCCCACCTTAACAACTGATCCAGATTTTCATGTCTTTGTTTCCAGATCATTAAGGAAAGTGCTTAATAATGTCCAAGCCAGTATCAGTGACCCATCTAGCCCCACTACACTCTCCCATACCCTAGACTGGTGTTTCTCTTGTTAGCTACTTTCTGAAATAGGCAGTTCTACAGTTCTTCAGCCATTTAGTCTGTGCTTGTGTGGTGCTAAAGTAGATGAAGGCCCTGTTGTATCAGACCTTCCCTTAGGAAGAATTAAATGGTATAAGCTGGTTCCTAAGGAGCCTGTAATGAGGTATACAAGAGTTTGGGAAGCACTTGTCTACATCACCCAGAGAGATCAAGACCTTGGTTTCCTGTTGCCATCTGCAACATTGAGAAGATGTCTCCTGCTATTTGTTTGACCTTTGACTGCAGCTGTCAAAGAGTAAGCGGTTTCACTGGGCAGTCTGCACTACTCAGAGCTTCCCCAAACAGCGCCAGAAATGCTGATAACACTGGGTGGGGATCGTGGTGGACTGGGGGTATGCAGAGCTCAAGCCTTCCCAGGAGCACTAAAATGAGCCTGGGGCATCCCTGTGAGCATCCATGCATGGGGACAGCAGCTCCCACTATTCAAGCAGGGAGCTGCTCTCCTGTGGCTCCTGGTGCTTTTGTGGCCAGTTTTCCTGTGGGGTAGATCAGTGCTTTTCCATTGATGCTGACTGAGGAATACCTCAATGCACACCATCTCTCCATTTAACTAGCATCTTCAGTTAATCTTTTTCATATTATTTCATTCTACTTAATTTCCAAATCTAATATTGAATTTCTTGGGATGTGTTGGCACTGGGCTTCCAGGGATGTAGATCAGGCCCTTATTTACTCCTTTCATTCTTCTACAGTTCCTGAAAAAGCTGAAGTGAAGGTTTTCAAAGCCTCTGGAGAGATCTGTTTGCTCATTTCTCAACTAATTACATTCTTCTTAGGCAGTTTTAACGTTTCAGCCGACAACACCTTTTTTTTTTTTTTTTTTTTTTTTTTTTTTTTTTTTTTTGCTCAGGAGGAAAGCAAGGAGGCAGATACTCAGGAGATAAGAAGTGGCACAGATCTACTGAATTTAAACCAGAGGGTCTTATCCCAGGGCTGAATCTAAAACAATCTTTCTATCCTCCCATTCTTCAAAGTGTCCTTTACCCAGGAGGAACTTCACTGAAATCAATGAAATTGCACTGGTATATTCAAAAACATGATGATTTTTAACAGGGAGGATTGTCAAATCTTGGAAAAAGTTGCTAGGTGATGTAGTACCTTGTCAAATCTATGTCCCTCAGTGTGTCTGAATCAAACCCAGATACTTTGCATTAGATGTATGTACCCTGTATCAGCCACATGTTGGTGAATCTAATGTGGAAATCACTGTGGAAAAAACCATGGCCCCCTTCAAGCAGTTCAGAATAGACTATTATAAAATCTCATGCCTTAAAATCTCTGGATAACTGTCACTAGCATGGATAGAGCCAGTCACAAACAGAACTTTGAGTGAAGAACATCTAGGACAGGACATGTAATTCTCCCACTGCATTTATAGAAACTCAAAAAAAGGTGCTAGTTATGTACCAGCACCTGTAAATGGGTTCTAGTGTTACCTAAAGCCATGTCCTACTCAACCTGGCTAGGCTATCCAATTTGCAGGCATTAAGTTGGATTTTCTCATTTATCCAGACTCATTTTCTACAATATTTTTTTCCATTTCAGAACATTGTGGTTCAGTTTTGTCATACATTCCTGTTATTGTTTTAAGCAAAGGAAAGAGCTGGCTGTCTAAGTGTTTTCTGACCTCTGCAAATACAGACATGGCTGTAGAATGCTAGCTGCTGAAAAGGCCAAGAGGATGAAGACAAGTCAGGGTTAAGTTCATAAGCTGGCCGAGTTTAAAGATCCCATATGTAGGGTTTATGGAACCATGGTTTTCAGTTTTAAAAGATTTTTATTAAGTTTTCACAAAATACAAATGAAAAATCATAAACAAAGCTCAGGATCCTGCTCAGAGTTACCCTGAAATAAATCTGGAGTAACTGCCTTGGAGTCAGGCAACGACTCCAACTTTATGTTGTTGGGGCTAAAAGGAGAGGCAGACCCCATGAGTATTTTCAAACATGCAGTAATAAAGTATACAATGCTCTTTTAATAATTTAGGCTAAGAAATTTACAGGCTGCCATTCACTAAGTTTTGAGTTTAACCAGTGATGTTTTGATTTAAATGCTCTTTTGGATTCAAGTGTCATAAGAATGGAATGTGTCCAGTGACCCACATAGATTTTCCTGTGCCTGTTATCAGCGTCACAGCTAGTGGTCCCCAGGCACCAGGAGTTTCTCCTCATGACACCTCAGTCAAACAGGAAAATGTTTATATTCTCTGGAGAAACTGAGGTACAAAGTGATGAGAGACTTCCTCAGAGTCACAATGGGAAGCCTGTTGTAGGGCAAAGATAAAATTCTGACTGACTTCATTATGGACAAGATTTCACTTGGACCTCCCCAAGGCCCATAGGGGACTCAGTGAAGTGTTGAGTTTGGAAAAGAACCATCAGGGCAACTACTGTCAAGATGTCAGGTCAGGATTTTTCAGTTCGTGAAATCAAAGGAGGACTGAAAAATCTGTGTCTTTGCCTTTCCACCTCTGTCGCTGCGTCCGGTCCATTTTAGAAAGAGGTTCTCATCAGCCATGGCATGAACAGGCGTGGGCTACATTGGCTGTAAACACCCCCACTGTTTTACAGACCATCAGATCCTGAGACTGACCTTTTTTGTCCTCGCTGATCTGGATTTGGTTAGCATTATTAGGGTTTGTCCCTTATTTCAAAATTGCGTGAAGACTATCTTCTCTTGAATCTTTCCAGTCTTTTCTTTGACACCAGAGGGATCTACAGTATATTGTGGAAGGTAAGTCTCCCTGCAGAGTTAAATTACACATAGAAACTGAACTCCTGGCCCTGCTGTAACAAAGGGAAGACTTGGCAGCCAAGCAGGGATTTCACCCAGACACCAGCCCTTTCTTCTGAGAGCTGTGCTCTGCAGGATGTACGCTTCCCATTAGAGTCTAACTCCAGGACTCCACAAGGGCACTGTGAGAAAACCACTGTTGTCTCTTATATCAGATTTAGGGTCTGCAGCGCTCAAGCAATGAAAGCTCCACAGAGGCTGGGCAGTCAAATCCACGGAAATCAAATGAGAATTTGAGTAAAGCCTCTGGTTAATAAGTCATTCCCAAGTCCAATAAACATAACGGGAAATAAATTGCATCCATACATTTCACAGTTTGATTTACATTAAAATGAAAACACAAGAAAGACCTGCCATTGACAAGTTCAAACAATGCAAAATTCTGCACAGTTTATGTTTATTCAACCGTAATTTATAGCTCAAATACTCCATTGAGATATAAATAAATCAATAATAGTACATTATTTGTGATTTATCTTGGAGTCATTTAAAAAAACAGATTGTTTTCCTATGGTGGTAGTGTGGGCCTGTCATAAAAACCATCGCGCGTACAGCATTTTGCCGTTCAAGGCCCAAGCAAAATGCCTTCTGACAAATGGCCTATTTTCACAGTTCAGACAGCTTTGCTTCTGTTCAAACCTCAACCTAGCCAAGTTTCTCATGTGCTTGGTATCTGAAATGAAACTGTCACTCAGCTCTAGATTTCATCTCCGGATGTTTTTTTGACAAATGGGGTTCAATCACTGAACCCTTTAGTATGACCATTGTGCCAAGGAGGTAGGTTTGGAAGTGGTGGAGGAGCACGTTCATGCACCACCTGACTGCTGACAGGAGCAGTGATTCAGAGCTGGTACCATTGTTATTCAATAAATGTTATTGAATGCAGAAAAGAAAGGAATTCTCTCCCAGTCCCTATGGCTCCTATGGCTCTTGGCAGTGTTTCCAAGGTGAGTGAGTCATTAGCAGCTGCTCTGGAGAGGAGGGAACGCTCAGCAACAGCGTGCCACAGCTTCTAGCTGGGTTCCTCCACCCTTCCAGGAGTTCAAGGCTTTTTTTCCCAAGTATCTGAGGTTATAGAAGAAACCTTGGTGCTCCAGGTTGTGTGTTGGCTTTGGACTTGGCTCTGGTGAGAAGACTAATTTTGATATTTTCCAGAGTGGAGATTTTTAAAGTCACAGAAGAACTTAGCTGGAAGGGACCTCTAGAGAATCATGTAGTCCAACCCCCTGCTAAAGCAGGTGAGTCCTGAAAATCTCCAGAGACAGAGGTTCCAGGAACTCTCTGGGCTCCCCTTCAGGCTTGTGCTTCAGGTTGCTCCTACAACAGAGACCAGACTGATGGATTTACACACCTACTTTGATTAAGAATATTCCTAAAGGAGCAAAGAAAGAAGAAAAGCTGTATTTGTTTGTCCTAATGTGGCAAGCTGTGGCCTTCCAGGAGGGGTATCCTGTATCCTGCCCTTCAGCCTGAGATGGATATTGTCCCATTTTTGGGGAGGGAGGCAAGAATTCACCGGGAAGTCACTTCAGGTCTGCTGTCAGTAGCAATAGCCTGCTTTATCAGGTCCGAACTGACTTGGAGCCCAGAATTCCCTTAGGCCATTCCAGCTAAGGCCAAATCTTTGCTGCACTTAACTTGACCCTGACGGCGAATGCGATTGTCCCTGATGTCCATGCTGGGTTTCCCATACCTCTGTCTGTCAGCTCTTGCTCCCAGAGCACCTTGACAGCAGGTCCCAGTTGTCAGGGTACCAAGGGTGCTGTTGACATAACACCCCACTCCATTTCGTGCATCAAAACACTGTCTGCTATTTAGCTGGGTTAGCACCTTTCAAAAACACCACACATCTGCACGTCTTACACTCCTCTGGGGGTTCTCTTTTTGACCTCTGTGTGGTTTCCAAATGACAGGCAGTTTTTTCCTGGGAAGCCCTTGATATCTGCCCATGGCGCTCCTCTGCTTGTGTTGTGGCCACCGCATCCCCCATCACCTCTCCTTCCCCTTCCAGCACAGGAATCGGGCAGGATTTCCTGCTGCCTTTCAACCCATTCAGAGCTTTGAGGGTGTGAGGGAGCCGGTTTCTTCTATGTGCTTGCCTCCATGCCAGCCAAAGCCCTGGGGACAGGGCTGGCCCTCAGCATGCCTCTGGCATTCACACCTCTGCTCTGGGTCTGCACACGCCCACAGCTGCTGCAGGCACCATCTGTCCTTGCAAGAAAGCAAGGTGACCCTCTACCCTGGACTCACGATTTACCCCCTGATGAAGGCAGTGCTTTATATTCAAATACTCACAGACCATTTGTTTGCTTCCTTTCTCCCCCTCCTTACAGCAGTGTAATGACCCTGCAAGAGTCATTGATAGAGTTTGTACCTGGATCTTTGCATTAAAGGCCTGTTTCTCGACGGCACTGGAAAGTGCATTCCTCCACCTGTCTCATACCCATGGTGGGTACTTAGCATGCCACCAAAGTGGGCAAAAAGATTCAAAAGCCTGCTAAAAACTTCTCCCCAGTCCTGGCAGCTAAGCCTGGTATTTCAGAATTGGGCTGGGCTTTTTTAGTTTCACACACTGCCTCAATGCAACAGCAATTCTGAAATTTATTTTTGAGGGGAACTGCATAGGGCATGTGAATCCAGATGAAACAGCTCTTGCCTGTTATTACCACATCCTGCTTCTGGGGGGCGATTTTTCTGGAATTGCAACTACCCTACGAGAATTTGCAACTTTCTCCCAGGTAATTTGTGAACAAGGCAAAGCTAAATTTGTCCGTGGTGCTGTTGCCTGTGGCTCAGTTCTGTTTTACACGTACTTCCTTGTTGATACCACCACACTGATGCTGAGCTGAAGCTGGCTTGGGATTTGGGCACCCACTGGATTTTGTTGAAGTCATTCTTGGGTGTCCTTGAGCAGAGAGAATGGGCTGAGAAGGGATGGAGCAGCCCAGGCTCGGCAGTGGGCTGGGCACATCAGCAGCGCCTGGGCACTTTCTGCTCTATTCCTGCAGGCAGCCCCTCCAGATAGCCAGTTGTTCTCATTTCTCTTCCCCTGATTTCCTCAGATATTGTTGACATATTTCAGATTCCCCTTCAGTGTGGGAAAGGGGAACTTGGGCCCTTGCTCAAGTCAGCTTAATCCAGGCCCTGCAGGCAAGGAAGGTACCTCCAGCTGAGGTCACTGGGTGGGATTGGTTAAACCACACTTTTTTCTTTTTTCTCTCCCTGCCCCAAACCATCACATAATTACCTATACTGTGATCATGGGGGGTTTAATTACCAGTATTTTGTAGAAGTCTTTGAAAGTTACTGTTTATTAACGTTACTCCGAACCTGGATTCTTTTCATCAGAACTTGCTGCAAAGTTGAATATTGAATTTTTGCTTTAACTGGGCTTGTTTGCCTGATACCAGATTAATGACAGACAGCAAGAGTTTGCCATTGGCAAGGACTGTGCATTGTGCCTTTGTCTCAGCAAACTAATTAATTAGGTA
This sequence comes from Falco cherrug, assembly GCF_023634085.1. Classification (NCBI taxonomy): domain Eukaryota; kingdom Metazoa; phylum Chordata; class Aves; order Falconiformes; family Falconidae; genus Falco; species Falco cherrug. The sequence goes on along the minus strand of NC_073705.1, from coordinate 32,813,095 downwards.
CCTACATTTAAGTGTAAGCATAGTCCTACTGGAGTTATTGGAACTTAAAGGTGTATGCTCTGTAATTCAGGCAAATCCACACATTTCTTGCCAAACCAAAATCCAGAACCAATCTTATCAAGTAAGTCATTCAGTTAATAGATTTAATTTGTGTCTTGTTTCTATGTTTTTGTTTCCTTTGAATAACTAATTTTCTTTATTTGCTCTTGCTCTCCTTGCTGTGTAGTATCTGTTCATTTCCAGTGCTGCCTCACTGTATGGACTTCATCCCTCTCCTTCCCAATTCACTTCTCTTCCACCTCCGACCCTTTGTGATTCCAGCACTGCTCCCTGTAGCACAGCTTTTATTCAAGAATTAGCAGCATTTACATTTTGTGCTATTAAGTGCAGTCAACTCAAGCTTGCTTGGGAGCTGGAAATTTGATGAAATGCTGTTGTCGGAACAAAATGTTTACAATACTTTTCTGGAGTTCCCCTTTATCTAGAGTCTGTCCAACTGCTTAATTCCAGCTGTGACCAAATATTTAATGATATAATTAACTGAATGTTGCAGATAATTCCAACTCTGTCGAATTTCATTTGATTACCCTATAGAATTTTACCTGCATACGCTTCATAGCAGCACTCTGTGATGTGTGACAGGTTATTTGCTGTGGTGCAGGAATGCAGCCACTTCTGGTGAGGAGCACTGCAGCTGCATAGATTTATTTGGCGCTCAGTCATTGGAAATACAGGATATGGATCTAGCCAAACCATAACAGAGACTTTCGGGAGGCAGAGTACGAGCATTAATATCTTGGGTTACAATTTGGTTAGAATGTCATGTTCCTGCAGCACTCTTAAGATAATGCCATGAGATCCTCGGTGCAAATAAAGCATCTGCTTTATACCCGTCAGACAGGTGACTCTTCTGTAATACAACATCCTTATGAAATACGGGGGAGCTTATGATCAGTGCTAAGGAAAAAAGCTCTTGTATTCTAGCTACATTTATGGTACTCGTCCATTGAAAATACAGATCCAGCTCTGTTAATGGAAGCTGACATGATCACAGCCAAAAGTAATATGCCTGCAGGCAGGCCAAAAAAATATTTATAGCCCATCATTAAGATGATTTGGGAAACTAGTATGTGTTCTGTGTATACATATTGTACTTAATTTTTCTCCACAACAGATGCTTATCATGGATTTTCTGTCTGTTGCAACAAAAGAAAGGCAAGGAAAAAATCCCAAACTGACATTATTTATTATATTGCCATTGAAAAAAGATCATGAAAGTAAGTTGTAAAAGCTATTGGGCAACATTAAACTTGTGCTGCTGAGTTCACAGGCTATCTCAGGGGACTCTGTGAACTCCTGCGTACTCCGAGATCTGGAATCTCTTGCATAGTTCTTGGGTACCGTCTTTGTTTTTGCAGTTTACAAATTAGTGGGCTTGAGGGTAAGATAAATTATGAATGGGGGGAGATTTCAGACTAGCAAAGACTGTGGGTCTTTGTGGTGAACTTCAGGGTCAGTGTTTCTTCTGTCATGGCTAAGATCTTGAATAACAGAAGCCCGAGATGGGGAGCCAGGGGTAAAATTGCCACAAGAATGGATGTGTAAATAAAGCCATGTGAACTTCTCAGACAGTTGGTTTTTTTCACTGGCTGCTGTAGGCTTGGAGTAACCAAAACTTATAAATTGGTGTCAGATTTACAATTTTTTTTTGCCTAAGTGCCTCCCTTCATGAAAAAATGAAAACATCTTTTGGCATTTTCTGAGCAAAATATTTTAGTTCCTTCATTATAAATGTTCTATGCAAATGTTTAATTTAGCTTGCTTTAAAATAAATAATTAAAATATATATCAAGAATGAAACAAAAGGCTATTTGAGATCAATGTCAACATGTTTTCTGTATTTTTAGTTTTCATTTCCTTAAAAAAATAGATTTTTTATCAGGTAGACCCACATCAGGTCCCACATCAGGTTAAAAAAATGTACTTAAATTGTCTACTGGAATAGCAAGTGAACTAGAAGTCTGTTATTCACTGACTTTGTGTTCAAAGTGGACTTTGAATTAGTTCAAATGACACAGCAAAGAGAAACAAGTCCAATCGTACATTGTGTCTTTCTTATTTTACTGACCAGAACAACTCTGCCCTTGAGGCAAGAGACAGAGGGGAATTTGGGGGCGGTTTTCAAAGCATTTATCATTGATGGTTACACTGGGACAGCTAAATGGGAACTGAAAATTGGGCCAACAGAGTCATACAGCAGGGAAAATGTTTATTATATTAACAAAGGTATAAATCAGAGTGGGCCAAAGCGTGTGAAATCACTGAATTCTCAGGGAGTTAAAGCTTTTAATTTTGTTTCAATAAAGGCAACAAAAGTAAGGAAAGAAGATGATTCTTCTGAGGTCAGCATCTCTGGTGTAGCTAGAAATTACAAGGAGAAATGGTCCCATGCAGTTCCCCAGGGCTGCAAAGGGGCGCTGGACAGAGAGCACTTTGAGGAGGTATGCTGTCACCAGAAATGATCCGTTGTGGAATAAAAACTTTCTTCTCAAATCCAACCACCTAGCAGCTGGCTGGTGAAAATGAAGCCTGGCCTTACTGAAGGAACAAATTCTATCAAGAACCATTGGGGGTTTTTTTGGTGGGATACCTAGTCAGTGTGATATTGTACTCACTCCTTGACTGGATTCTCTGCAGAATTGATTATGTTTTTATATACGGCTGTAGTTTTTTATCATACACATTCTGTCAGAAACATGTCAATAACTTATGTTTTACTGAGACCGCTGGTAGCCCATGCTTTAAGTAAGGCAAGGACCATTTTGGCATTGCTATGCACCATTGGTAACATGAGTGTCATGGAGATCTTGGTTGGGACTCTGCACCGAAGAGTTTTACTTTGTACTTTAAATGATGATCTGAGCCTCTTAGAGAAATGTAGTACACCCTCTACAAATTCAGCATTGTTCGTACAGGCAAAGCATGTTCTTTCTCAGAATTTAAAAGTAAATCTGCTGAATATATGATGAAAGTAATCAAAATCTGTGTCCATTAAGTGTGTGGTGCGTACAAATTTTGGTTTTTTCCAAATGTTGCTAATAATGGAAAGATACCTGACTCTCAGAACTTTAGATTGATGGAAATTTGTTCACAAGCCGTGTTTGGAAGCATCCAATTGTAAATATGCTCATCAGCAACTATATCTATTTGCTGTGAGTGAAAGCGCTGTGGGAAGGAAAATGTCAGTAGCTTGGCACTTCAGGTGCCAGGTGCTGTCCCTGGAGGTGTCTGTATGTTGTTGTCACCATCATGCAAATATCCTGGGAAACTGAGGCAGCTGCAGCCCTTCAAGCACAGTGTTTCATGGTGCAGTGGGTTTGGCTGTGAAAGCATTTGCCAGCAGCAAGTGTGATGATCAGCGCAGTGCTTTGCCTCAGCAGGCTTCCCTTGAGCTGCTGGTTTGCAGCAGTACTGTTGCTCTAATCTGGTTGTGGAGGTGCGTTCAGCATCAAATAAATTCTCCTGTGCTTTCTTTTTGCCTCCTCTGCAAAAGCCAATGGCTCCCTGGAAGTATCCAGGCCTTCAGTTATTAGCTGTGCCTTTTAAAATTAGCAGCCCCACAACCTTGAACCCATACAGCAAATCCTGGGGAGGCTACATACTCCTCTGCATCCTCCTGAGGCAGCATTTTTCTCCCACTGAACGGACGTGTAAAACTGCTATCATGGGGTGAAGTAACTGGCATTCACTTGAGTTTTTTATCAGACACGTTCTGTCAGAAACATGTCAATAACTTATTAATAATAACTTATAAAGATGCCAGAGCATCTCTCTAGGCCCTCACAAAGGCTGGGTGTTGTAATGCAGTGTGTGGCATTCAGCTCCTGGATATTATCAGGAAAATAGAAGTACCCAGAAGATTTCTTAGGGCAGTGTGATCCTGTAAATGACATTACTTGAACCATCACTGGCACTGGGACCATGACCTGCAGTGTTGAAAGCATGAGTCTGCCTTGTTTGAGAGGAGAGACAAAGCTTAATGCTTAAACTTTTTCACCTTCGTCTGGATTTAACCACTAGAGGGAATGATGGCAAAGTTTATGTGTTTTGTTTAAAGTCAGACTGTTTTGTGTATCAGGCATGACTCCACCAGCCCTCCACTGCAGTGAGGTGCCCTATCCATGGGAGCAGTAATCCTCACCCACACCAGGCTGGACTCACCCACGCAGAGCTTGCGTTTACTCCTCCCCGTGCACCCGCAACATCGTGTTTCCTTTGCACGTGAGAAGACACTAGCAAATAAGATCCTATCCACAGTGCTGGAGCATTTTTGTTAGTGAAAACCAGGAGTCTTCCAAGAAGGTTTTCTGTCCTGCCATCTCTGTCTGGCCAGATTTACCTTGCTGTTGTAGGAAAGTTTCAGTCATCCAGTCAAAGCAGCAAAACACTGCCACAGTGCAGAATGACAGAATGGAGGGGAGATGTGAAGCAGAGAGATGAGGAGAGATAGTGAGGGACCAGCTGGTTGGAAACACACCTGTTCCACTAGTAACGAGCCCTGATTTCAGTCGTCCCAGGTCTTGCAGTATTTACCAGAAGGAATATTTGGTGGGGAGATGTGTTGAATTCCCAGCAGTGAATGTACATCCACAGTAACACAAAGCAGCCCTACATGTCATAAACATACGAATAAGCAAGTCTCAGCACTGACTGCGTATCTAGATCCATGCTAATGTAGTAATGAAAGCCAGCTTTTTACGGTATGCTTTCTATATATGATAAAGTGATCCATATGTTTTTGTGTCCCATAATTCCTTCCAAAGCAAACATCTTAAACACTGCAATATAGGTGCTATTTGAAACTCAAACTGGCCTAATAAGACTACAAGAATGCATAAGCCACATGCTAGGAAATAATAATATTTTAGCAACATAAAACATGAACAAATATATAATTACTTATGTTACTCAAACATGCTGCCACAAATGGCTTTTCAATTTCCTGGGTCACAAAAAAAAGCATTTTCTACATAACATTGCAACCAAAGATATTGATAAACATAATAAAAACTAATTGCTTACTCCTCTCCCAACCTAAATCATCAGCCATAATTATGTTATCATTTTCTGCCTGTTTCCATTGATTCTATAGGCTACCTGGAACTCCTGGGAAAACACTCAAAAAGTGGTTGTTTTTCTGGCAAAAGTATAACATAATTTTTTATATTTTAAAATGTTACGCTTCACTGGTGTTTGGTTTTCTGGCAGGTAGTATCTCTGGAATGACATCTGCAGTGAAGGAAAGGCTTTTAAGCTTTTGTTGGAAGTTTGCAATGTCAGCTCATATGTACAAATCTTTAGGCCTTTTAATTGTTTCTGCTCTTCTGGGGGAAGGGGCTTGAAAGGAATCTTGGCTGCTGCTTGATGATAAAAATCGCCATCACATTGCAGGGCTTCTCCTAACTGCCTGTAGGACCTGGCTGAATTTTTCACTCTTCTTGTGCCTCTATGTCCAAATTGTCCTTCTTGCTGGGCAAGGAGCCAGGGCCAGCACGGGGTGAGCGTAACCGGGCTGTCTGCCATCACCTGCTTCTTCTGGTGTGCCCGGCACTGTGGGAGCCCTGCCTCCTGCAAGGTTAGGTGGTATCACAGCTGCCATTAACAGCCTCCAAACCTTTTGTGTCCCTTGTGACTGCAGGCAGGAGCTTGAATACTTGAATGCAAACCCCACAGATGTCTTCATAGTTCCAGAAGCAGAGACAGCTCAGATAGACATGTAATTTTCTGACCTTATGTTTTTGAGGCCAGTTTTATCCCTGTTGTCCCTGGTAGGGACTGGGGCAAAAACATATGAACAGGAGTTTTGCCTCAGATGTGTGAGTTTAATGTTTTATTTGCTGCTTTAATACTTTAGATTCATGATTCTTGTATTTCCTCAAGTGAATGCCAGTTACTTCACCCCATGATAGCAGTTTTACACGTCCGTTCAGTGGGAGAAAAATGCTGCCTCAGGAGGATGCAGAGGAGTATGTAGCCTCCCCAGGATTTGCTGTATGGGTTCAAGGTTGTGGGGCTGCTAATTTTAAAAGGCACAGTTAATAACTGAAGTCAACTCCTGCTGCCAGCAGCACCTTGCAAAATAATTGCGTGTGTGTTATTAGAGAGCTTTTGGAGCAGGGAGCACCTACAGACATGACTATGGGCCCCACTTGCTGGGGGTACCTGGGGACTGTGAAACATAGCCCCATGGGGCTGCAGCTCTGAAAAGCAGGACAAAAGAGTGAGAGAAATGGGGAGCATGGGAGGGTGGGGAAAGTAAGTGAACTAGGAAGCTCTGGAGTGGCTGGACTGATTTCCAGAATCATGCTGAGTTTGATAAGCAACTTGGAAGAAAAATATGAGTGTGGGATTTTAAAGCACCAGACCCTTTCCTCTGGATAGCTGCAAACTGGAGGTTTTTGGCTTTTCACTTTGAAAGGACATTTTTCATTTAGAAACAGGCATGATAAAAAGCTATATTTACAAGAGTTAAAGAACATGAAAGCAAAAGGAAACCCTGGATTTTGGATTTAGTAAAAATTATTTTCCCCCTCCATTTATCACATTTTTTTCTTTTTGTTTCTGTCCAAGCCTGCCACTCCCCCTGTCTTTTTTCCTGCCTTTGATTTCCCAGTTGGCCCAGCTGACCCCTCACTCATCTCTCCATGGCCCCTCAGCTGTGTTTAGCAGTTCAGCTGTGGACACCTCCACCCAGGAGGAGCATCAGTCACAAGCCAGCATGCCCATCGTGCTCCATGCCTAGCATCAGCTCTAAAAGCTAAACATTTTGCATGAGCTATTTTTTCTTGGCTCCTTCTACAGCCACTGAGGAGAGAGAAGCTTCTCCAGAGAGCATTTCCTCTTCCCTGTCCCCAACTGCAATGGGAGGACACGGCCACGTCTCCCTGTGGCCTATGGAGGGAAGCTCCATGCCCTCCTGCAGGCAGAGGTCTTGGCCAGGCTGCGGCTGGACATTGCCTCCCCTCCTGGGTGTAACCCTGCTGAGATGGCAGCAGGCAGGAGATGCCTGCAGAGGGAAAAAAGGGGGGGAAAGTGTTGGGCTGATAGAATTTTCCTTTATTCCTGGTGTTACTGGGCTTTTGGAGAAGTGCTTGAAGCTGAGTTTGCTGGTACAGCTTGGAGGGTTTGGGGTGTCAGTGAGGAAGGCAGGTCAGGCAGGTGGGCCCAGGGCTGCACTGGGGAGGAGCTGGGACATAGGCTGGGAAGGCTGCAGGAACTGAAAGGGGTTGGAGGCTCTGAGGGAACATGAAGTATGAAGCATTGGGACTTTACTTCTAGTGGTCATTGCTCTATCTGCAATCCTTGCTCGGGGTAAAAGCAGCAAATTCAACATATTTAGACTCACTGGGCACGTTGCAGTCACAAAAAAATAAAACTTTTTCACCAAGCAGACTACATTGAGCAGATGAGGGCTCCTCCTCCCAGGAAGGATCTCAGGGGCATCACAGAAAAGCTTCGAGCACATGCAGTGGGGACTTCTGCCACCACATGTGACCTCAGCACCAGCCATTTGACTTCTGCACCACTGGGGTAAAGAAGTTGTGCTAAGGACCAGGCTGGTGTGAGAAAGCTTAACTCCTTCCCTGACTCTACAGCTGAATAATTCAGGTTAGGTTACTCAGTTTCATTGTGGAGCCCCAGAGCTAGGAAAAACTGCAGCCTGGCTATTCCCCTTCTCCAGCCTGATAGTCCTGGACTGTGTTTTGCAGGGGCTGAGGGAAAAAGCTCCTCTAAGTGCCTATCCCTTGCTTTACTGCTGGTCTCTTTCACTTCTGAAGTGGAGGTTTACTTTCTTCCAGTGCAAGAGGCAACCAATATAGAGACACATGAGCTCTGTAGCCTTGTAATAATAATAAAAATAAATTAATAAACCCCCTCTCCTAAGTTTGCTATTCCACGTAGTCATGACCAAGTGATGCCTTGTGCAGGAAGCTGAGCAACACACAGTCTCCAGAAGTGTTTCCATGAAGATTTTAATCTGCGTAATCTAAGGAGCTTTCTTACAATAAACCATTGAAATCAGCTCATCTGGTCCCATTCTTATGTTTAGAGTGATTCTTCCTTCACATGTGCCTGGGGTGTTATGCCAGGCTCGCCAGACACCCTGTTTGTTGTTTCGTGTCACAAGTCCATCCTCAGCAGGACCAGTGCTCCTGAGCCTTTCTGCCCAGCACTTCTGCCTGCTCCAGGGACTGCATGTGTTTTTCCATCCTGCTGAGCTACATCTTTCAGCTAAAACCCAATCTGGCCGGCTGGGATTCCTGTTTGGACTGGAAGCCTGACAGAGAGACCCTGCTTGCCCTGTTGGGGTGGGATTTCACTACCCCCAGCTCAGGCACAATTTGACAAGATGTTCGGCTCTTAGCACTTTGCTCCTCCGGCATGGAGCTGGAGTTACTGCTCATGCTGGAGCCAGGCAGGCCATGGCAAAAGGCAAAGTATGCAAAGTGTTAGCTATACCTAGCATGTATCCTAGCGTAGTCTGATGGGTGAGATGCTCAGAAATCCCTTTGGCTGTATCTCTAGAGGGTGACTTCTGGTCTGAATCAGAGAAATGAGCTTCTGACCTGGACATTTTGGAGTACAGTGATTTTAGGCAAGAACCTATGAGTCCTTTATCTGGAGATTTATTGTGCCATGAAGCAGTTGGCAGAAGTTGCTTGCTGACCTGAAGGGGGTGTCGTGCAGCAACAGCATGGTCCCTGCCTTGTGCTCATGGTCAGGGGTACTCAGGAACTCTTCTAAGTTATGCCAGAGCCGTGGTGCTTAATGGCCTCGTGTCAGCTCTCTCCCCTTGCCCGAGGAGCTCAGCATCAGCATTGCTGGTTAAAGCAAAGTGAGTTTGGGCAAGAAGACTGATCTGTCAGTGTGGGAAGGAGATGCAACCCAGGATGGCCTGGGGGTGCCCACATTGCTTCATCATGCAGGAGCTCAGGGGCTCCTGGCTGACAGCGCACCCACATCCACACACCCTCGTGAGCAGGGACAAAGATCTGGGCTCAGCCATCAGGAAGGCACAGGCAAGGAATGTGAGTGGGAGAGAAAAGCCAGAGACCCGCCTCACTTGGTATCCTGCCCTGTGGCAGCACAGAGAAGCAGGTGTGGGTTTAGCTGTGATTTACTGCCAGGATAGGTGCCACCAGAGAGAGACATGGGAAATTCTGCAGTTTTCCTCTGGTACAGTGCTGAGTGTATGTCATCCCTTCCAAAATTGCAAGCCAGAAATTAAAACAAGAAAGACAAAAGTTTTGAATGAAATAAAGAATTCCATTCAGATTCAGTCAATTTTGAAGGACTTTTTATAAAAGAAAAAAGCAAAGAACATTTTGTAAGAGTAATTTCTCATTCAAAAAACACTCTTTGACTTTTGCAAGAACAGTATTCATTTCCCCTGACAGCAGCACTTTCACAGTTTGGAAACAAGTTTGTGAAACGTATCGGTGATGTTGAGTCTTCTTTGTTTTTGCTTTAAAAGACAAAGATTTAAACTTTCAGATCTTTCTATGTTAAAAATGTAAAAAATTGGGTGAAAAAGTCCCCCTCTCTTCTTTTTATGTCAAAACAGACTGTGTTTGCAGACTGCATGCCAGATCAGAGTCTTGACAGTGTATCAGCTACTTCAGTCAAGTGTGAAGTCCTAACTGTGAGAGCAATAAATTCACAAATCAAAACTATCCTTCCTGAGACTGAAAGAACTTTATTGCTGGAAAACAGTCCCACACTGCTTTTCTTTCATACCACTGTGATAAAGTCCTTGAGACAATGAGGTATTTATTCCAGGTTTCCTTGGTTTAAGAAAGCTTTCAATGCACAGACCTTGTACAGAGTGAAACACTGTTTATATTAGGCAGAGGCAATAATGGACTTAGATAAGGTATACTCCCCTAATAGGAATGATCTGTAGCACTCAGAGCCTCTGGGAGGGAACAGGGCTTGAATCACTGAACCCCGATATTAAAAGCAATAAGCTGGCTGTGGAAACATCAGGCGGGTCACCGAGTGGCACATTGCAGACTTGAGGTAATGCTCCGCGTCCCCATTGTCCCAGCACACTGGTGCTGCACCTCGCTGGCTCGGAGCTTTTGTTTCGCACAGGAAGATGACTGCATGGCTGTCCTTGCTCCTTGGCTCCTGGAGTTTAAAAAAGCCTTCCCTTCGTGAATCATAATGTACACTCACCAGCCAATTACATTTGGCTTCCAAACTGTTTACTCCATAGCTGATACATTCTTCTCCCTAGCTCTACCTCCACCCTCCTTTTTTTTCTTTTTAAGTAATAGCAGGGGAAACCAGGACAGCATTTCCAAAATTTGGCTGTATGAAAGAAAGAGATTCTTTTCCAACAGGTCCTGTTTTGTGCTGGGTTGTCTGTTGACACCAAACTCCAGTGATGCTCAGGTTTAGCTAGCATGGTCCAAGTGCAGGGAGAGCTTACTCCCAGGGCCAGCCTCTGGGTGCTATTGTAACATTTTGGGAGGAAGACAGCGCAGGACAAATGAGGGTGCAGTGCATTTCAACAGTTAAACCAAGGAGTTTGTGTCTGGAGCAGCACAGATTGATTTCTTAGAGAGTCATAAAACAGAGAAGTAAAAAACAAAATATTGGAAGGTGAAACAAGGTGTTTCTGCAGTGACTTCATGCAACACATCATACTTTTTCAACTATAAAAGTATACAGTGGCATGAAATTCCTAATGGCATTTAAAAAATGGAAAACCATTTTGAACCAAGAGTCCCAAATGGCTTTTTTAGAAAGGAATTAATTGGAGTGCTCCTAAATGACTATGGCAACAGAATTAACATGAGTTTGCAAAGCAGTTTGTGGGCTCTAAACCTACACTTTTCTCCAAAAGAGGATTAAACCTATTTTATGGAATTCTGCTTATGAGCTCTGCCTTACACAAGGAATGACTAAAATTTCAGCACAGACTACTCTTTCAGTGCTTCCAAACCAGTACTCTTGCTCAGACAGTTCAAGTCACCCTCTTTACCTGAATCTTTGCCCTTACTCTTCAAGATGTTGGTGCTGTCTCCTGGAAGCAGTGAGATGTCTCGCTGTGCCTCAAGAATGAGCCTGTTGACCCCTGAGACTCCCTCACCGTCTGCTGCCCCCTGCCCACCTCATGGCTTAGCATTTTGCCTTGGTATGTAGGGAAATCATCAAATGCTGATTTCTTCAGGTCAGAACTCTGGTAGTTTGTTAGTATCAGGGTGTACCTGGCTAGCCCCTCCCTGGGGTTGCAAAGGGAGTCCTCGGACCTGCAAAGATGTGCCTCTGTGCACAGCCAGGCTGGCTGAAAGATGCTTTAAGGCCATCAGCATCTGGGGGGGTGAGATTCGGCCTGCACAGCCCTGCAGCAACGACACCTGGACCAGAGGGGCTGAAGGACCACTCTGGTACATGGTACTAAGTCTGCAGGAGCAGCAATCTCAGCTGGCATGTTTGCTATGTGGCTTTGCAGTGGAAAATGTTTCAGAAAATAGGAATGTATGATCAAAAAAGAGAAGAAAAAAAGCAAAGAGGGAATGAGAGGGATAAAGGCAGACTGGAGTTCAGGGAGGATCTTGTTCCCACTTTAAGAACATGATTTCAAATGGGAAGTACTCCTTCTGTGCTGGGCCAGGTCTTTTCTTCAGAGACCAATGCGGAAGTACCTTCCTTTCCCAAAGGGGCTTCTTCTTCATGGGAGCTTTGCCTGAAGAGGAGCAGGGTGCAGGGCTGGGCTGGCCCAGCTGTGGACCCTGTGGGTGCCACCACATGTCAGGCGCTTGGGCATCACTGCTAGGGCTTCAAGGTGACCAGGGGGATGACCCTCACAGCCTTTCTACTATAAGAAATGGGATGTTTGCAGGGCCTGAAGGTCATCCCTTTCACACGGGGGAGCTGTAGCTTGGATTTTACAGCTGTTTCCTCAGTGGGGACCTTGCAAGATATCACTTAGTAAATAATAATAATGAGATTGATCCTTTACAGCCCCATTTGAGAGTTAGGGATAGGTTGGGTTTTGCCTGTGACTCTTTGCAGCTTCTGCAGAGCTAAGTCAGAGTAATGCTGCTGAAATCAGTCCAACATCACCTCTTGTCTTTTAATGGAGTCCAGATCTCAGTTTCCTGTGGTGTTTGGAGCAGGTCTGTTTCCAGGCTTGTTTGTTCTTTCTTTTTTTCAAGCTAGGATGTCAATTGAACACTAGTTAAATGTGCCTGGAGGGATGGAAGCACTGGAACACCAAGCTTCTGGGTGGTAAAGTCCTTACTTGGCTGTGGCCCTGCAGCTACTCAGGTGGACAGTCTGGACAAAGCAGGGAAAGGACATGCCATCACACTTGCTATAATTATTTTCCAGTGACATAATTTTTTGGCTTTCCCTTAAGAAAATGAGGGGAAAGTGGGGCTCATTATTATTTTTCATAGATCCTTTGGACATTTCCCCCCTTTTTCCAGAGATAATTTTGAATTGTCCAAAAAAGCTACCAGGCTGCATCCCATCTGGGTCCTTTTTCTGATGTCACCCAGAGTGACGCTGCTGCCCCAGGGACCTTTCTGTTGGCCTTTTCCTCTGTGACCTCCCACCAGGGCAGCGCCTGCCGTGCTGCCCCACAGCTGCCTCCCCGCTGGAGCAACACAAAGATGTTCAGCTCCATCTCCCAGGAGACACTGGAGCAGCAGACCACATGCAAATGATCTCTGCTTCTGGAAAAAAAAAATAAAAAAGAAGGGAAAAATTTTCCATTCCCTTTTTGTTATAAATTCACTTTTGACCAAAAGCCAGGCTTTTCCAAGGAAAGTAAACAGTTTTCATGAAAACTTTCTATTAATTGTAAACCATGTTTTCAGTAAAACCTCAGTATCAACAGTTTCGTGTCTGTCCTACTTTGGGCCTTTCAAAGGAGGAGACCTTTAAAGCCCATCTACTGTTTTCTGGTGGGAAAATCTGTGAAAAATGGAGCAATTGTCAAGTTTTGGTGTTTATCTGCACTTCCCACCGCCCTGCGAAATAGCACTGGGCCCAAAGTGAATCCAGCAGCTTTATGTTTGTGGGCCAAGCGGAGCAGTTTGCTATCTATCTAAAAACTCTCTCAGCCTCCCAGTAATCTGTTAATTAACCACTGATAAATGGTGGGCTTAATCCTGGGTGGGGGAGTGGAAAGTGTAATCCCACCGCTGTCTGGCGCAGCCCCCGGGGGCTGCACAGCTGTACGGCTGCTCTGGCACTGCATGTGCTGGTCCCATATGGCCGTGGGTGTTTGCCTTTACAGGGAGGGACACAGCTTTACAGTAAATTCAACCCTCACTGCTCTAAAAGCTGCCTGGTTTTAGCAGTGAGTGTCCAGATGAGAGGCGTATTCGCCCGGTTCAAGGAAAGTCTATTTTTCCCCTGGTGACAAGCATCTAAATCACTCTGGGACACACCAGACATTCCAATGGTGGCGTCGCCAGTTCCCAAGGCTTAGCTCCACCTGGCCACCCAAAGCCTGAGCTTAGGACCTCCCTCTGCAAATCTGGACAATACCCAGCCTTGATGGCCTGAGTGGTGCCAGACCTGGAGCCTCTGCTTACTTCCCACTGAAAGCTCTCCCAATAAAACCCTTACTCACTCGGGAGTTTAAAACCGCTTGTCGAATTACCTTTGTCTGCAGCTGAGACCGGGGTTCCTGCATTTGTGCTGACCTTGTTCCTGTCTCCTGCCTGTCCCTTAGCTGCCTGTCTCTGCCGGTTTCCTTCTCTTCCGGAGGGCCGGGCACAAGAACGTGCACGCTGCGGCCGCCTCATCCCCTTGTGCTCTCCCAGGCTGGAGATGTGCCGAGGGACTGCTCCGTGCCACTGCCCTGCGTGGGCCCTGCCAGGCTTGGTGTGGCAGTGTCCCCCAGGGCGCCTGCTGGCTTGTATGAAGGGGACAGAAGAACAAATGGTGCAAGCCCAGCTGAACAACAGGCTTTGTCCTGTGCCTGCTCTCCCTTGAGAGCCGCTCTCTCAACGTAGGAAGCTTGGTCTTGCCCAACTTCATTTAGGAGGTGGCAGGCTTGGGTCCCCTCCAGGTACAATGTCACATATTTGTTGCCCCTTTTCCTTGCTTGAAGAGGTTTTGGTGGATGATGACTGTATTGCTCCTGCTCTCCTCCTTCATTGGTAGTGCCATCCTCACGTGCACAAGCCAAGATGAAAGCTCCTGTGGTGGAAAGCTGGCAGCTGTGGGGATTTGTAGGCAGAGGGGCTGCACGTGCATCTCGGTGGGATTTTTTTCTGCCACACACATGCTGCCTTGAAGCATTGGTTTTGCCTGTCGTTGACTTCAGATGAGCTGCTTTCCAACAGTGTCTGTGACCACCAAAGGTCATGTTTCCATCTGGGTGTATTCCCTTCTCTTCCCTTTTCCCCTTTCCCCTTTCTCCCTCCACATCTATCCATTGTAAACCTATGGAGATAGAGATGCTCAAAATCTCTGGAAAGCGGGTCTTCAAAGCTCCCTCCTCTGGGGAATTTCAGATCTCTGCCTGCAGCATGGCTTGCAGAGCTATGCAGGCAGCTTGCCCAGCTGGCACCCAGTGCTGTGCCAGCAAGGGTAGTCAGCAGCAGGGTCATGATTCTAGGGTAGCATGTACAAGTGCAATCCCCCAAAAGGCTTTGGAGGCATCGTTTCAGTCTTGGCCTCGTAATCTGGGACAAATTTCAGCCTAAACTGTCAGTGATGGTATACTTCACCAAATGCTCATGCCCTTTGGCTGGAATATTTTCAGGGCTGCTTGATATTTAACACATTGCATTTCACTTTAGCAAGTGAACTAATGTCACTATGGTCTTTACTCCATGAGTTTTATTCTGCTTTTTTCTTCCTATGACTATTTTAAGTACATAATAAAGTGTGTGTGTGTGCAGTTGGATCTGTGTTGGACAGTTGGGGTAAAAAGAGGGGTTTACAGTCAGGGAAACTGGCCAAGCAATGAATAGTACCTGAAGATTGCATGGTAGTTATGGAAAGTCAATTTTCAATTCAAAATTATCTGCCTTTTTTTAGAAAAAGCATGACATAAGAGAGATATACTTGTGATTTATTTGTCCAGCCAAAAGTGCTTAGATTTTGGAAAGCAAATGTGGAATATGCAGTGAAACTCACAGCAATGACACAATTACCAGCCATCCACAGGGTGAAATGTGCCTGTGCAAAGCATTCATTAAGTCTGCTGTAATCATGATCTGATTGGAAGCGGGTCAGGCAAACAAGAAGGGCTAATTTTGGGTAAAGAAATAATTTTCTATGAGTAATTAGGATATGTATTCATGGCTAAAGCATTTTGCAAATGTTAGCTGCTATCTAAACACACTCATAATTGCTATTAATGGAGTAAGGAAATGTTTTGACAGACAGCAGTCAAGGCAAACTTCTCCAAGCCACAGTGTTTTCTATAGAGGGATATGGATATGGAGGGATTATACATACATACATACAGAGAAGGCAGGTGGTGTTGTAGGCAGCTGAAGTGGTATCAATAAGGCTGCAGTTTTCTTCTTTGTCCCACATACCTTGTGATCCCAGCAGGACTGCAGCAGGCAAAGCGTTGCTCGCCCATTTCCCCGTGGCTGCAATGAGGAGCAAGGCAAAATGCTGTTTGAGTGTTCACAGTCAGACAGCTTGCGGCTGGCCCAGACTAGCAGCTCTCCTGGCCCTGCAGAAACCAGGTGGCTGGCCCTTGGAGCTGCCTCCTTGCCTTCAGCCTGAACACTGACTGCTGCTTTGTCAACCCCTGTTTGCTCCCGCAGGAAAGGGAGCAAGGTTTTGCTGTTTGTAGCATTGATATTTTGAGGAAAGCATGTATACCTTAGGAGATATACTGGTTTTGGTCAGAAAATCGGAAACCTTCAAAATATCTGCCCCAATTTTTTCCACCTTGAATCTGATAGGAGTTTCTTTTTTCTTTCCATTTCTTTTCCTTGGTACATGAGAGAGTGGGGAGGCTTCAGTCACTTTCTTTTGTCTTTCACAGGCTCTTGAGTTTCTTCTTAAAATTTTTAGTGCAAAACTAGTTTTTCCTCCACAAGAGGGATTTCTTTTCCTAACACCCTGAGTCTAAATCCTGAGCGTAAAGAGCTGACACTTGGACTATGTGCTGCTAAAAAAGAGAAGGAAGGAGGGAAACTACAAAGAAATCTCTGCCTAGATGTATCTTACTAAAACCAAAGACCTTGCATGCAGGTCTTCTGCTAAAATGGGAATGACAGCTGTAATATTCATTTCACTGGGATGGGCCCATGGTTTTCTTCTTGGGCTGATTTCCCTCTGCTGGTGGTGCAGAGGGGAGGGGGGCTGAGGCCTCAGGCACAGCATCAGCTCTCCCCACCAGCTGCATTGGAGTGCACAGTGACCGGTCCCGCTGGTACCAGTTCTGGTAGTGGTGAGCATGGGTGGAGGATATGCCTCACTGCCCCTCCTCGCTACATGGGAGGGAGACAGGGGTTTTCTTGTTCCCAGTCAGACACAAAGAGCTTGCAAGGATAAAGAGTGTTTTGTGGAGAAACATTTCTAAAATGTTTTGGGAACTTTAACTGCACAACATTAAAAATGTCCAGCAATATAATACCTTGTTTGCATTTTCAGAAGCTGATATATGAATTTGAAATACTAGCTGTCATAAGTACAGTTCTAAAACACCCCATGGTTTAAATTGAGGATGAAATTTCCTTACAATTTATTTGAAAGATATTTCAAGTCTTGAAATAGGGAGAAACGACAGTTTTCCTTTTCCCCTTTTTCCTTTTCCTCCTTTTGCTTTTTCCTCCTTCTCCTTCTTCCCCTTTCCTTCTCCTTCTTCTCCTCCTGCTTCCCCTTCCCCTTCTCCTTTTCCCTCTTTCCTTTTACTTTCATTTCCTTTCATTTTATGTAATAAATTTGCCTAAATTACTGAGGATTCCTAAAGTGCTTCTCTGACCTAAATTTCCATCTCTGCTAGAACAAGGAGCCCATTGCTAGAGATGGGCTGCATGCTGCAAGGTGGTGCAAGAAGGGTGGGCACAAGAGTAAGTGATGGCAAATTTATGAGGTCCCACCTTACAAATATACATGAAAGTCAATAAAAGCAGTTTTAAGGGCATATCTGTATGTCTAAACTTCAATCTGTGATAAAGCCGCAAAAGCCCTGTTTCCTCTGTTAGCACAAGAGTCCTCTGAACCACAGAACTGATGGAACGGTACTGAAGCTGAAACCACTTTAGAGGGGTTTTTAATGGCCATATAAGCCAACCTGGGATTGTGAGAATCTTCCTAGGGCGCTGAGGGAAGGAGACACCTTATCTCCTCAGTGTGGTGACCTGCTGATAAAGTCCAGCTGCCGTGAATAAGAAGCCACAAAATATTTGCATATCTAAAATGAAATATTCCCCAGACCTTGATAAAACAGGGTGGCCAGTAGAAGTCTGGCTCAGATGGGGCATTCTTCATCATTCTACTTCAGCTGATGAGAGTCTTTTTAAATAACAGTAGTAGCAATGCTTTTAGAGTTGGACAGAGCTCACCCAGATTTAGCCACCTAAGTGTTAGTCCTCTCCTTCATCTCCACACCTTGGTGCTCTCAGTAGTCAGCTGATATAACATGCCCAGTGTGCCATGAAAGGTCCCATGGGGGTGCTTGTTGCTCTCTGATTTTAGATAGCCAGGACCAAGTGCTGAACTTCCCACACTGGTGGACCATAAGTAGCTTGGAGTGATTCAGCTGCCTGATCAGGGCTTGTCCAAGCAAATCACCACCTGTAGCCTTGTTTGGATTCAAGAGATCCCAGATGAATGTTTATTTAGGAACAAATTGAAAATGTAATTGGATCTAGAGGCTACATAACTTGATTTGGCCTTGGAAAATCTGTGTTCCTCTCTAGTGGTCCATAGACCAGCAGGTGACTTGTCCAAGTCCCTTTGGCTGTGATACCTCCCTGCCTTCTGAAGAGTCAGAAAAATCCTACTGACTCTTCAGCTTCAGGCAGCAGCTTGTGCCTGATACATGAGAAGTACCACCTAAAAACTAATAGTTGATTACAAAGAAAATGCCCACCTCCAGGATGCGTCCCTGCACCAGCACAGCTTACCTTCTCAGGAAATGAGTAAAAAGTGTGGCACAGACAGTAGTTATATACCAGCTTTCTACGAAGCTTGGCCATGTTTTTCCTTCTAGTTTTTACTTCTCAGAGAGGAGCTGTGGCCGTTACTCAGCCTGCTGCCCTGCACAGGTGACAATCATCGGTGCAGCCCCTTCCCTGTGCCGGCTCTGCCCGGCTGCAGGCTGGCAGCAGGCAGGGGAGCCCTGAGCTGGAGCATCTGTCAGCTTCATGGGATTTACACTGTGAACCGGAGCTCGGGAACTTGGCTTGGAGCTTGCTCACATCCTACTGGGCAGGATTTGCTCCACAGACCACCCGATTTTTAATATTGGGTTGGGGATTTAACTCAAATCAGAGCAAACCTGGGCCTGGAATCTGTCCTTCCATAAATCCTCTAGGCTCTTGGCATTGCCATAGCTTTGCTGAGGGTGCTAGTGCGGGCCTGCCCTTGTCTGGCAGAGGGCAAAACCGTGGCACCTCGTGGTACAGACCTTTTTCCCCTTTCACACCAATGCAGAATTTTGCTGGGCAGTCCACCTGGCTCACTAACCTTGCTCCAACCTGCCAGAGAGCACAGTGTCACATGGGAGGGTGTTTTCTATTAACCAGCCTTAATAGCTGCTGCTATAAAGGCAAGCTGACAGCTGTTGGAGAAGCCTCTGCTTTTGCCCCCCTCCCCTCCCCTCCGGGCTGGCTGCTTGCTGCAAGGAGCCAGATTTATTCTATTAAAAGTGTTTTCCCGGATGGAGGGAAGTTCTCATGCACTCTGCCCTGGCCACCCCTGACCCACACTGGCTCCAATGTGAGCAGCCTTTTATTCAGCACAACTGGGTGATTGGAAGCAGACCTGAGCAGGAGACCCACCCACGCTCACCCCAAAACAAATGAGGGTACTGAGCATATTTGGGTCAGGCAGAGGTGGTCTCGGTACTGGGGCTGCATGGGGAAAGCTGCCATCCCAGCTCCTTGGGGCACCAGGACCCTTCAGACACTTTTTGGTGAACATCTCTGGGCCAATGGGCAGGTTGCAGCCTTAGGAAGCCTCTCCAGCTGCCCACTAACTCTTGTAAACAGCAGTTGTATTAGCAGGTGAATTTAATATGGAGTTTTTCAAGGTCTTAGGGACAGAAATTTAAAGTTTTCGCAAAAGCATGGATTTAGCTCTGTGGGTTTTGCAGCCACCCTGGTGTGACCCTGGGTGAGAATACATTCTGCTGTGGGCTGTATGAATGCTGCCACTACTCTCCCACCCTCCAGCCCCTGCAGTAAGCCCATCCCTGCTTATCAACATAGATGGGTGCATATCAACACCCACCGTAGCACAGGGAGGCATCAAATGCAGTCACGGAGCTGGCACCTGAGCTGCTTCCCTTGGTCTGGTGAAGAGTGGTGGCCCCAGCGGGGAGCATCAGGCTGATGCACTCCCCTCTTTCACAGAGCTCATGCGTTACAAGATGCTTGCTGGAAGCAATTTTGCCATGGAAAGCCCACTGGGACTTTTTGAAACAAGACTTCAGAAGAAAACATCTGGCTATGCTGTTTTAGACAGAAGGATTTGAAAGTAACTATAGCTCTAAGCTTCAGTTAATAAAGAAAAACTTCCAAACACTAACAAGAAATTAAGAAACTTCCCATTTAAAACCAGCAAAATAGTGTGTTAAAGTGTCAAAACAAATCTGAAATGTGTGAATTATTTATGAGGCAATGCTAGGCAGGCCACGTCACAGGTAGTAAGCTCAGCCAGGTACAAGCTGATGCTATACCAGGATGGAATACTACTCTCTCTGGGTCCCATCACTGCAACTGAACTCAAAGAAGTGACATTCAAGTGTATAAGCTATGTTCCCAGTAACACTTTTTTTATGGAGCCAGTGATGCATAATTTTAGCAGGAGGAACTTAGGCGTAAAAGGGGAATGCTCCAGCAAGCATCTCTCAGCTGGCCGGTGAGCAGCAAATCTAGCAGGAGGCAGGAGGCAGCGGTTGGAGTGCAGGGCGAGGTGCCAGGAGCATGTGAGGTCTCACAACAGAGGGAAACGAAGTGATTTTCTCAGTGTCACAGACTGCTGTGGCAGCGAGCAATCACTTCATTTCCCTGCCTCTTTTCATAGCGAGGCAGAAAGCTTTGCTAGTTTCTGAAGCCAAAGTATTTTGATAGTAAAATGTCTCATGTTCTCACATAATTTTGACAGGCTCTGGATTCTGGGAGTTATTTTTCAGAACCGCATACAAAAGGCAGACTCAGTTTCTTCCCAGGGAAGGCTTTTATCAGGGCAACACCCCTCCAATGAATTTCCTGTGCAGAGACATATCCTGAGAAGTGGATTTAATTTTCCCATTGTTTGTGACATTTGATTTAGAAAAAGAAGGAACATTTTCCATTTACCAGTATTTAAACATTCCTTCACCTGAACAAATCCCTCTGGCCCCTTTCCAGGACTGCCCTCTGATTCAGGTACCTGGTGAGCAAAACTCTCTCCATGTAAAAGGCGCCTGAACCCCTCCAAGGTGTCTTGCATTGATCCTCACTTGGAAGGGGAGCCAGGGAGCACTTCTAGCACTGGTTTACACTTGGAGAATTGGTGTACCAGGTGGTTAAGGAACTTGACCAAGGCCACATGGTGAGTCTATGGCAGAGCAGAGGTTGGCATTCAAGGTTCAAATTCCTGCTCTAATTTGTGGTCACCTTTCCTTCTTCATACCCTCGGTCATTGCTGTCTTTTCCTCCCATATAATAACAACTGAGTTAACTTGTCAGATAAATGTCCACTCAAGTAGCACCTAATTTCGAGTGAGAAGTCCAGGATGTGACACTTACTCCATGAGGAGTTTATGGGCAAAATTCCTGGGAAATTCTGCACTCTCTTCATTCCTACAAGAGCACTCAAGACCCATTCTCTTCCCGAGGACAGCAATGTCTACCTCTGTGGGAGACGAAACCACCCCCAACCCCGCCACATCCCTGGTGACCCAGAGCTATTGTGGCAGCTGTGGCTTAGCTCGCTCCCACAGCCCAGGTTTAGGGTTAGTAACAAGCCATGAGCTTGTGCTTTCATGACAGGGGACCTCTTCTTTATGTCATTTGCCAGACATCACCCTTAACAGTCCACCCGTTACCCATAATAACTGCACCTCGCGCGCCCCTACAAATTGCAAATGTTTGTCTTAGGTTAAAAATGTGAATCCCAGGGCATTTATATAAAGACTTTTATGCATCCCTTGAATGAAAAATGGTGCACTGTATACTCATTAGCTTTATTTGTCATATCAAGTGAACGTTTGACAGTCCGAGCAAATTCCTGCCTGTTAGCTAGGAACACGGTTACTCCAGCAGCGTTTTATAAACTTCTTTTGGCAATGTTACAAAACACAGAGAAGTTATCAAGGCACATTCCCTGCAGCTGTTGTAATCTTTACAAACTGATTTCTTATTTCACCAGGGGGATGAAAATAATGATATTCACAATAATAACAATGATGGCGATGATGACATAGTTATTACATTTTCATCAGAGGATCTCTAAGCACGTTATAAACCATAGCTAAGCTTCAAAATAAATAATCCTGCAGGACATATAAGTATTATACTGTATTTTGCATGGTCCCATTAGGCTACAGAAAAGATAGAACAAACCCTAACTTACAGGCTACCTTAACTTTAAATGTTTTCCTATTATATTGTTAAAAATTGAAATATTCCTCCCCCCAATACTTTTCACAATTCGAATTTCTGTCTTAAAATATTTTGAAAAAGTCTAAAGTTGAGTCAGAAGGATGTGAGAAACCCCCTCAAACCTGCTTATGTTGTTTTCAACATATCTACTTCAAGGTGTGAAAAATGGGAATTTTCTTATTTTTGAAACATTACTACTGTGTTAAATAAAAGCACCAAAGTGCTTGAACCCATATGGGCCACTCTGTTTATTCAGAAAACACTTTTATTTAGAACTATTGTAAAGTTTATATTTTTACAAAACTCTGGAGATGATTTCTGCTTAATGCCTTCACTTTGAACAAAATCATCTTAAAAAAACCCTTTCATTATTAATTCCTCTCACCCTCAAATCCCTGAGGGTTCTTTTTTACTATCTCTATTTAAATTATTAGATAGGGTAATATTTCTCGTCTTGCCATATATTTGTGCAGTTTGCTTTCCCTTTACTGTTCCTTTAAGCGCTGATCACACAATGATGTACATATGCCATTATGTACTATACTAATCGAAGACATGGTATTCAAATTGAGTACTTAAGAATATAGCTTGAAATATATGCAGAACTCCTTGTAGAATCCATATTATTAGTTTGTTGGATTGTTTAGCTATTCCATGAGAGAGAATAAAAAAACCCTCAAAACCTTTAAAACATGTAAAAGTGTTTGTAAAAAAAGAGACCCCCTCCCTCTCAATCATTCTAATAAAAAATAGCGATTGCTATAAAGCCATAGACAGTGAGTGAGCCTGGCCAATTGAAACTAATAATTACATATTTCCCTTTAAATGACTTGCCCAAGGTCACACTGCAAATCAATGGCAGATTTGATAATTTAACCCAAGAGTCCTGAAACCCAATATCCTGCTCTCACCACTGCACAACTGGCTTCCAATCTGGGAATGATACATGATGTAAGGAGAAAAACTGTAGATGTTTCAGTTTTTTCCCCCTGTGTGCTGCTCATTTATATAGAATTTATGTTTTCCTTGGTCTAGGATCATAAATACTTAGACACATTTTCTGTAAAATCCAAGATCTGAGAGTGGCTCTATAAGTGGATGAGGAAGAGATTTTTGTCACTTTGCTACCTTTCCCCACATCGGTGGCCCAGGACAGTCCTAAACCTAATCCTTGCAAGTTGAGCTGGGTCAGCGTTATCACTGTCGCAAAACCAAAGGGAAAATCCTCCCGCTCTGTCCTTTGGGATGCTCTGCCTTCATGACCCTAAGAGCCTCTCAGGGGAAGGAGTTATTTGGCCTCCGGAGACTCTCTGGTGCAGTGAATCACCAGGGACAGATGGAGAAAGCCTGAAGGGAGTAGGAGGTAGGGTACCAGCAACACTGAAAAATCAGCATCATGTGTGCTCCCAAAGGGTAGGAACCTGGGCTCTGCAGAAGATCAGCTTGCTGAAGTGGCAGTAAAAGCAGAGTCTAACCACGCAGAGAAACTGGACAATGTGGGTAATGGTAATCTAGGAAGGTCAGGTCATCCTGTGCCTTGAGGAGAAGAAGAGTGCCTTCCTGGCCTCTCCAGTGAGAGGCAGTACAATGCTTGTAGTTTGTAAAGATGCAACAAGGAGCCATGACTAACCATGCTTCTCCAGAAGAATTACTTTCTGTGCATACTTGCCTTGAGACATCTTCTGCTGGCCTCGTTTTACAAAGGCAGTGAACATACAGGCTTCTTTAAGATGTACGGGTGCAAGATGTCTTGTGACTGAGAACCTGAAATTACCCGTCATTTCTTAAACTCATGGCTATGCTGAAAACTATCACCCTGGATATATAAATTGGTAGCATAGCCCAGGGGCAGAATCCAGAGGAGACACAGGACAGCAGAAGAGCCATGCAGATTGCACTGAGTGGACGTTGTCTGCCAGTGTTAAGATCTTCATATATTCCATGGGAATTTCCCACTGTTTGTTCTGTATGAGCCAACATCACTGATTTCTTCACACAAAGTTCACGCACACCAAGCAGGGGTGTGTGAGCTTGTTTGGCTGCTGGGTCATGGGTTAACAGTAAGCCATCAGAGGAAGACCTCTCTCAGCCTTTTGTTGTTAAAGATGGTTTTCAGTGCTTGCCCGTGCCAGGTGTATTGGAGGACTGCGAAGCAGCCTATGGTGGACCTGGTGAACACAGCACATTTTTTTGCCTTCTGTAACTAGATGTATGTCGAAAGAGAGACCTGATTGCTCCTGTTGTCTTCCAACACTGGCTACATTAGCATTAACCATTATATTACTCCTTTTAGTACCTTCCCACTCTTCCAGTTAGAACAGCCATTCCAGTGCAGTACACAGTATTTTCTGCAGAGCATTTAAGTGTTATGGTAGGGCCATTTGAGACCTAAGATGATAGGAAGTAGTGCAGAGCAGCCAGCTCTGGGCACACTCTCTGCCAACACATATATTTTGTTGGTTTTCAGAGTAGCAGGAGAGTCTGGGAAGCAGAGCAGCATTGTGGTCCCTCATCTGAGACTTGTGTGTATGTGGACTTGATATCATAAGTAGTATGATGAGGACTGTTATTTCTCAGTTTGGCTGTAAGATTTAAAATAGACATTTATTGTTATCCCAGTCTCATAAAATTCATAAGGGCAAATCTTGCTCTTGGATGTGTGTAAAGTTCCCACTGATGGTAGAATGGCCAAAGGTCTAAACAGGAAGCTGTGAGCAAAAGGTTGGAGATGAAGACCTACCCAGAGCACAGCCTTCAGAACCAGGACCTTGCTCCTCTTTTAATCTGCTTATTCACAAAAAAGAACTGCAGCCAGTCAATGAAGGTACACTGCTGTAGAAATCCTGGCTGGGAGTGGAAGATCAGATTCCTGAGTTAAACTTCATGGCTTCACAGTTTGGGGGTACTTTGATCTGGGCTGTCAGAAGAGCCCAGACTAAGACACTGTGATCGAGCATTTAGTCTTTGCCCCAGGGGCACCTGGAGCTCAAATCCTCTTCAGGCTCTGTTCTTACTTGAAATAAAATCAGATATGTTTATTCCACAAAGTACAATGGAAAACTCTGAAACTTAAACAGACCTACGGCCCCTGCATGTGATCTCTAACATGCTGCACATTATGAGAAGGAACACCATGGGCAGCTCTCCTCCCATTGCAATGTGTCTGGCTTGTGTCAGGTGTGCAGAACAGCTCACCCCAGGACTGCACCATTTAAACTTCATCAGAAATACAACACCAAGGACAAATTAGCTGAAGTCTCATTAGTTGGGGCCTGCTGTGATATCAGTAGGAGACATCACCTGATAAGAGGCTGCTTTGCAACCCCATCCTGTGTTTCTCTTTATCATGTGTCTAGGTGATGCTTGGAGAACATGAATCTGTTAGCAGGCAATTTACTTGTGCCTTGCCAGGTCCATCTGCAGGCTTCTCTTTCTCACTGTGAATTATTATAACATCAAAAGTGCCGCCTGCTCCTCCTTGGGAAAAAGCCAGCGTGGAGTAAGCAGCCAGCAAAGCTGTCTGTGATCCATCAATCTTCCTTGTAGCAATTGTGTCCTAAAAGATGTGAAAATTGGGAGATGAATGCCTAAAAGTGGGATGTGAGTCCCTTGGCTCAAGTTTGGGAATATCTTTCCTTAATCGCTTGTAATTGTACCACATTTTCCATCACAAGAGATGAAAACCCTGTCCACACCCCTGACACACTTCACTACTGTAATGAATTTGGAGAGCAACAACTAGACAATCAGTGAAGTCTGGAAATTACTCTAGAGGTAAGAATGAAATTTAATCAAGGATGGTGAGGATAGATGTGGACTGCTAATAACACAAGATGTTTAATATCTGTGGTCCACACCTGTTCATCTCACCTCAGCATCACCATTTGGCTGGCTCTTTTGCAAAAAAGCAAAAAAACACCCCAGTCATCTTCCCTCAGGTTACATGATTTCTCAGATCCAGAAGTATCTGCAACCAAAGAGCAATTTTACTGCAAAGGTTTGATGAAAATAGTGACCCTAATAATGAGGAAGAGGTTTTGAAGCTAGCATCTTTGAAATGAAATATTTCATGTTGCTATTTCAATAAGTGTCAGCTTCCAGCAACTGCTCAGGCTCAGTGTCTGCAGTATGGTGTGATACTAGCTTATCTTGCACACTTTGATGCAAAATTGTGCTTATAAGAGAAGCAGACAAAAGATTGCTTTGGTCAGAGTGTGTTCCATCAGGGTGGTAGGCTGGAACTGTAGTGAAAGGTGATTGTTGCTGTTTGTTTAATACAAGAAACCAAACTCTAACCACAGATTTAGGTAAATTACAGCTTTTAGCTTTAAGATTTATTGTTTTGAGGGAGAAAACAGGAGTTTTTCCCAGACTAAAATTTGCTACTGGCACAGCATTCTTTCAAAACATAACTTTGGAGAGAAAGCTTCTCTCACTTAGTCTTTGGGATGTTTGCAAGCTATGCTCAGCACCATCTTCTCCTGATGAGCTGGATCCCAGTTACAATGGGGTCCCATTTGTCTCCTAGAGCGAAATCTTCCCTCCTGCAGCTCCAGACTAGGTCTCTCGGGTCTAGACAGATGTCTGCTCATCTGGCTCTAACAAACACTTCCCGTGTATACTGAAAGGGTGCAGCTCCTTGGTAGAAATGGTGCCAAAGACATCTTCCTCTAGGCAGCAGAAGGGCTCATCTCCCTGCCATAAGCACTTTGCTGTGCTACAACCAGAACTTTAATTGCAGCATTTTTTAGCTTTCCCTTCTGCACAAACAGAAAACCTTTTGTAAACTAGCTACACAAGCAGGGTTTGCTATAAGATCCCAAGGGCCACCAGACAGGATACCTCATACCAAGGAAAAGGGCAGGGAGCTGAGAAGCTCTTGCAGAGAACACCGTCTTTTGATTTGCTGTTGAAAAATTATAATAAACTCTTCTAATAGAACAATAACAATGCAGGCTACCTGGGGAAGCTCTATCAGAAAAGTGGGGCTAACCACCAAAACCCCATGAGGATTCCCTCCGTAGCCAATTTATGCTCTTTTCATTTCACCCTTCTGTTATGAAGCTGATGGCAACTTCCATTAATGTTCCATTGGAGCCTGATTAGCTCCAAAAATGTTTCATCTGGCACAAACCAGGAGTGCTGTAGTAGAGAGCTGCTGATTTACCCTAGCTGAAAAACTGGCACTGAGCGTTACTGTCCCCTAGGACTGATTAAATTGTAGTTTCAGGGAGTATGTGTGGGGTGTCTTTTTTTCCTTTAATCTTTTTTTCCCCTCTTTCCTCTTTTGTTTTGTTTTGGGTTTTTTTTTCCTCTTGTTTTTTCCCTTTCCTTTTTCAATACGGTTGGGAATTTCATTTTGAAAACAAACCAATCTGTCTACTTCCATTGGAAATCATGTGCTCTGTAGAAATCCTTATAGCTTCATCTGCTCTAGGCAGTGAGCAGCAGCACTTGTATTTTTCCTTATTCCTTACTAATTCCCTTTACTTTGCCCCAAGGAATTGCCACCTATACGAAAACAATTTCAAGATAAGGGAACTCTCAGTTATTTCTGTTTTAACGTGAACTGGTACCTCACCCTCTGCTGCTGTTTTCTTTTTGTCAGTGTTTTTGCTGCTCTGAAACCAACATATCAGGTGATTTTTTTTGTTTGTTTGGCTTTCTTTTATTCCTTTCTGGAAAGGTAAGAAGCTGTGCAAGAAAAGTCTGAAAGAAGTAGAGTTGTGAAGCAGAGGAGCTGTTCTTCGTGGCTGGATCCTGCTTCCTCTGTGCTAATTGGTACAGAATGGGAATGAATGTGGATGCTAGGGTACAAGAAAAAGAGCTGAGTGACCTCACATCCAGACAATATCATGCTAATTATTTCACATAAATCAGAGCATAAGAAACTTTGGCACACTCTGTTCAGTCAATAGGAATAATTTGTTACAGTACAGGAAAGAAAACACTGGCCAAATTGGAGCCCTGGTTCACACAGGAGTGAACTCATTGATGAAATACAATTGTGTCTGGTTGTGCATGATCTGAATTGGAACTGTTGTTCATAACTTTGTGGTCGCCACTGCTAGACCAAAGTGCATCCTTCAAAATGCAAACTGTGGGGTGCTTCGCTAAGCTGTTGTGCTTCGTGAAAAATTAAAACCTTCTCTCACGTGTAGGCTAGAGACTTTGTGACAGCAGGGTCTCCTTGAAGTGGTCCAGCATTTCGTGCCTCTGGTCACAAAGGGAATACTGAGTAAATTGTTTTCTTGGGCACTCTGAGTCTTTTCCACCGAGACACCCGCAAAGTAGTGAGAAAAACGGCCACCCAAAATAAGGACCCTGCTGGGTGTTACAAGAAGAGAGGAGATCGGCAATGGATTCAGGCGCCTTTTCCCCAGTTCTGCTCATTTACAAGGGTGTACAAACCCTGCTTCCCTGGGTGCAAGAGAAATCACACCACTGGAAGCAATGTCTCTGTGTGCAACCTCTGGCAAGGTCCTCAGCCAAAAGCCCATCTCTCCTCTTGAGACGGTATCTGGTTGAACTTCAAGCTGGAAGAAGCTTTTTTGTCAGCCTTTGGTTTCTTGCTTTTCATTCATCCAGACCTTCATTCCAGAAAACCAAAATGAAACATTCACAGCCTTCTGATTTAGAGCAATCAAGGAACTGCATATGATCCAATTTCCCTGTCCTTTGCCTTAATAAGGAGAAACATCTAAATCTAGTATTAGTGAAGTTCAGTTAACATGCCCCAAAAACATCACTTCTCTTTTCTTTGCTTCTTGCATGTAACTTGGTGCTTCTGCAGATCGGGAGCAAACAGAAGCATAGGCCCAAGGCAGTGTTTCACAGTTGAAAATCCAGTATTTACTTCTTGTGAAAGGAACAAATATTTCCACCCATCAGCATTTTAACCTCAATTTATTTCATTTTGGAATCCAAAATTGCAGAGTGAACATTCCACTCTGGCTTTGCTGATGTACTCCAGTTTGTATAACTCTTCCCCAGGCTGCAGATTGTTATGTTGGTAGCTTTCTTCCTCACCAGCTGATCTTTTTCCCAGTGTCATGTTGATTTATTTGTCTTCGTTGGGATTCTGATAACATTTCACCAATAAATTAGTTACAAACTAAACTTTTTGTTGTGTCTTTTATGCTGGGCCCAGCACATATGCTGGAAAGGAAATTTCATTTCAGAGATACTTTATTCTTCTTTTTATCACCATCTTCAGCTACAGACTCACCAGCTGTTGCATTTATTTTACTTTGGGTGAAAGTTGTAAAAGCACTGCATAAATTATGAATAAAAATTTGCTGCTAGTGAAGATGAGCAATTGCAAGAAACATTTTAAATAGTCATAAACCAGAAACAGTTGTACATACAACTGAGGGTGCAGCCTAGCAAGGGAACCTGTGCCTAGTTTATGTGACACCTGATAGCAGAATGATACCCCACTGTGAGTGTCACTCCAGGCTTTCCCATTGCCTTGCTGCTAGACCAGTACAAACAGTAGGAAGCAGCGCTGCAACAGTCTGCTCACAGCCGGAGCCCACGCGTGATTTGTCTTTACCCATTTACTTAGGTACATCACTGTTGCCCCATGAGCAGTGAGCACTCTCCCTGAGCAGCTCAGGCAGGGCTGGGGACACTGGCTTTCCCGGGTCCTGGTGGGGTGGGACGAGTCGGAGGTCCCAGCAGGACTGCCCCCCCTTACCTGCCAGCTGGGCTCCCCGGCAGCCTGCCCTGCCCAGCATGCCCGTCCTCCCCAGCATGCCCTTCCCACACTTCAACCTCTACTTTTCCTCTGCTGACATGGCTGAACAGCTTTTAATGGTTAAGCTGAGAGCAGTTTTTCACCTGCTGGGGGATCCTGGGGGAAGCAAGATCCAGGCTGACACACAGCAATACAAGAAAAAGTGTTTTCCTTTACATAAATCTAACAAAAAAACGTGAGCAAAGCAAAGCTCTGCAGCTGTTTGTTACATCCCAGCCTCCACAGCACTACAGCCCCACTGCAAGCATGGGCAGAGGGGAGGAAAAGAGGCATGAGACCAGATTTTGTTGTGATTGTGCCAGGCAAGGCTGTGTTTGCTTTTCCTCAGCATCACGCTGGCCACCTCCACGCTTTTAAACAAGGCAGGAAATCGCTTCCTTCCACAGCTCGTCCACATGGTAGCAGGACCTCCACTGCTGCACGGGGCTGCTGGGCACCTTAGGCATGCGCCAGAGGGACAGCCATGGGATGCTCTGAGGCTGGGCAGCCGCCCCGTCGATGGGAGACTTGACCTGCAGGTTGGACTGAGTTCCTCCCATTTAAGCAGCACTCTGCAGTGATGAGAGGAGATGAAAAATGCATGTTTGGCTTAACTTGGAATTCCAAAATGGAGGATTTTATGGTGTACAATATAAAAGCACTGAGCATAATTTCTGTTGTAGTTTATTTTTGTAGCAGATGCCATTCATTCTCCCCTTGCCCTGTCTTTTCAGCGCATTGTAAGTAGTAATGATGTATAGTCTTCTTGATGAAGCACTTATCTCGGGCCCATTACTGTAATGACAGAGTGCTCCATACTCTGAGGTTTTATTATCAGAACACAGATTTTCATAAATCGTCATTTTCTCGTAAGCTTAAAGGAAAAAAAAGGTCTTTTGGAAACCTGTGACCTACTTTATTGTGTGATTCCTCACCACTGGTCCAGCTGCCAGACCCAAAGGCAGAGTCACAGCAGCTCATGGTTTGCTTCCAGGAGATTATTTATATTATTACATTATTTTATAATCTCCTGAGTTTGAGTGTTCTTGCTTGCAAGCCTTTACAGTGCCCTTTGCAGTACTGTAACCTTGATTTCTGTGCAGACTGGAACTGCTGCCAGACCCATGCACACAGGAACTGGCTGCCTAAATCACACCTCCAGTCCTCAGATGTGGCTTCATGTTCACAGAGGGGTGACCTGAGGAACACCTGCCTTGGCCACCTTGTCCTCCAGAGCAGGAAGGTCAGCTGGGAGGTGTCTGGTCAGAGGAAGGAGACCCATGCTCCTCTCCTGAGGAGGTGCTGGGAGGGAACCCTGGGAGGATGCACACCTCCCACCAACTCAGTGACTCTTGATCAGCCCACTCAATCTGTGCCTCAGAGCAGAAGAGGCATTCATGTATTTTCCTCTATAATGTCTTATTATTTTTGGATAGGAAATCCAGAGGAATTCCTAACAGAAGCGTGGAGAAAAAACAAACCTCTTTGTTCTAGTCCCCAGGATAAACATTTCCAGCACCGGAAGAAAATCAGGGCTTCTGAGGTTCCCAACCCATGCCTGCATGCCAGCACCCATGTGCATGACACCCCATCCAGCTCTCCAGGTGGTGGCATTTCCTAGACCAGATTTTCTCCTTATGTCCCAACTACTTCTCACCATCTTGTCTGCATATGCCACCTCTCTGCCATAGGGGACTTCTTGAGACTCCTCCTTTCTGTCACACCCCCACCGCATGGAAGGCTACATCCCAGAGGCCCGGGGTCACCTCCCTGCTGCCAGCCCCACGGGATGGAGCAGCCCCTGCACCCACCTCCCTCCTGCTGTGGGGCAAGAACTTCATCCCATGCTTTCCGCTGGGCTGTGTTTTCCTAACAGATAATGCAAAGAGATCAGTTCGCATTCCTTGTCGGCTTCAGCGGAGTCACGGGAGTTGTGCAACTCTGTTTCACTCATGTTTTGTGTCTCCTGATGTCCTCTCCTGGCTGGTGATGGCAGCAGTCTCCATGCCACGCAGGCTGCTTTCCTCCCTGGCCGGGCTCAATGTCAAGTGCTGCTTTGGGATCAGCAGGGATCCTGCCCGTTCCGGTGACTGCTCTCTTTCCCAGGCATCGGGTCATTCCTGTATTAGATCTTTGTTAAATGCTTGGCTGCAGTTCATGTCTGAGTGACAATTTGGTCTGATATTTTTGGATGTTAGTTATTATAAGATTTAGGGAGGGTTTTGTGGTTTTTTTTGGCAGATGAACTTATCCCACTGTACAAATAAAGGGGAAGCAGAGATATTTATGAATTTGCGATAAACACAAAAAAATCCTTTTCTTTAAGGAAAAAAAAAGAATCTATTTAAATGTTAAGCAATATTTGTTTTCAACTTTTTCTAAACAGAAGCATTCTTTTGCTTCTGAGCTACATGTTCGTTTGTAAATTGGCATCAGTTATAAAAAGATTATTCAAAAGCTTGTATAAAACTACCTAAATGGCCCATTTTTGGTTTCAGTCATAGTCTTCATGATTTCTTCCTGCCCCCTAGTTCCTTACCAGAGCTGAAACAAGACCTTGGGTTTGCAAATCGCTGTGGTGTGAAGAGCTGTTCCTCCTCTTTGCCACAGCAGCTTTCTTAGCTTTGGCATCCATTTCGTTAACTCTTCCTTAGCGTGTGGCAGAGGGACAGCCTTCATGGCTGAACTGACCTGGAAGGGTCCTTCCAAAGATGCCTGTGTCCTCCACTGAAGCTGCTGTCAGCCACAGTTCCTGGGAAAGAAGCTCATTAAATTTCTTCTCCTAGTCTTATCCAGTGGGATTTTTGTTGTTGTTGTTGGTTTTTTTTTTGTTTTGCTGACATGCTTCTTACATCTCATTTTTTATTAATATATCTCTTTTTTTTAACTTCTGCCTTTTTTGCCTGGCTCTATGCCAGGATTTACAGCCGATGTAGATCTCCAGAGCTACACCAAACAGATAATAAAGACACATGAATCAAATCTACTACTGATTTACTTCATTTTGCTTTTTAGATTGTGGACCACTGCAAAATTTTTAAAGGAATGCACACCTTCTCAAGGAAAGTCCTGTGTAGCAAATGTGAGCCTCCTGTGACAGTGGACCCCTTTGAAATTGTGGGTTTTAAGCCCCTTGGAGATTTCTAGGCCACAGGTTGAAACTGGTGGTTTAGTGTGTTGTGTTAGTGATGGAACAAACCAAGGGTGATGTTTGAGTGAAGGGGACACAAGGTCCCACTATTTCACTATTATTAAGAGCTCTATTGCCTCAGGTTCTTCTGCAATGCCTTTTAAATATATGCTGGATCAGTGGTGCTGAGAGGAGCCTCTTATGCACCAACCCAAAATGCAAAAATTTTAAAGAACTGGCCAATAAATGTCCTCTTGATACATCCAGCCCTCTCCAATTCCATGGGATTAATGAATGTAAATTGTCACAGCCATGGGATCAGCATGTGCAAATTCACTCTAGAAGAAACCAAATGATTGGATGAGCTTGGTTGAAGTCACAGTATTTCCTGTCTGCAAGCAGTTACAAAAATTTTTAATTGCAGATTAATTTATTCAACTATTGTCTGTGTGCAAAGTTTCAATGAATTTTGACTAGATGAAACATTTTTGTAGTCTGCATCATTTCGTTGCTGAGATGTTTCAAACAAAGGAACAATTGGAACCGATTTCTTAAAGGACCAACTTTCTAATTAATTGCAAATCACAAACTAAAAAATTACCAGACCATTCATCTTGCACCCAGAGGGATAAGTGCTGCCAATTTGAGGAGGAGACCATATTTTTCAAACATAACAAAGAAGCTGAATTCCTGTTTTCAGTGCAAAACGGAACTGTGCTTTAACTGTGAAATCCAAAATCGTGTCTGTATTAGAACAGTTCTAATTTAACTATAAAATTCAATTATCCGCTGATGATACTCTCCTGTTTGATTCCCTTGCAGAGATTGCCATCATTTCCCTAATACTATCTTTGGCCATCACCTGGAGGCATCTGTTCTAATGACTGCTGCCACTTCTCC
Organism: Falco cherrug; assembly: GCF_023634085.1. Taxonomy (NCBI): domain Eukaryota; kingdom Metazoa; phylum Chordata; class Aves; order Falconiformes; family Falconidae; genus Falco; species Falco cherrug. The sequence goes on along the minus strand of NC_073705.1, from coordinate 32,779,515 downwards.
TCTTCATTAGTTTCCTGACGCCCTTAGATTTTGGCACTGATTTAGAGCATTCAAGACAGGAAAGCAGCCTGAGTACCTTAACTCAGTGTCACTTGCAGACCAGTACGGTGACAGGACAAAACACATCATAGCCTCACAGGAAATGGATGGGCCCCCACAACACGTTGCTTGTTCACCAGATGTTGTAGACCTGAGCAGTTAAGAAAACAAAAGATGGCACTGAAATAAATTAGCAGCAAAATTCCAGCTCTGAAATTTAAACAAAAACCAAAAACCCCAACATGTTACATTATAAATTTTAAAGAAATACACAGAAGCATATTAAAAAGGGAGAGGGGAAATACATTTTCAATAGATTTAATTTACCCCATGTTTTCTGAACACTCTTCTTCTGACATAGGGAATAACAAGTGCTGGAGTTAAATTATGCCTGGCTGTGTATATGAATTATGGATTCTTGAAGGTGGATGATTCTGGCAGGGCTTTTTTCCCCCACCACTTTTTACCATGCCTGGAAGGTGGTATTAATTTCTGGACCCCCCTGTGTGCAACTGGGCATGAAAGGCACCATCCTGTAAAGTACACAGGATGGCTGGGCAACACTGAGCCCTTTCCAAGTGGTGGGAGCTGACCAATGCAGCCACTGAGAGGCTTAGCATCTCAGGGGGTTCCTCTCAGGATCAATGGAGTGATGGCCACGTGAGAGGCTGCAACAGTGCAGGGATCTGCCCACAACCCAGATGTGACCATGGCCACACTGTTGCTTCCCACGGGCTCTGTTTCCTTCCCTGCTCTTGTCCAGACAAGCCCTTGAGGATAAGGATAGCTTGGCTGCCTGGGTCCACCTGCCCTTGCCTGCCAGTGCTTCACCCGAGTCCCTCTGTGGTCCTGGCAGTGCAGACTGGTGCTTTAGCAGAGCATACTGTGAAACCTGGCCAGGATGCAGCCCAATCCCTCTCATTGCATTTGGGAAAACTGGAGGCAGAAGTGTACCTGGGCTTTGCCCTAGTACGGATTTGGCATACCGGTGGGCTAGGTACCTGGGGCCATAAAAATGGACATACGCTCGGTGCTTATACAGTAACCAACACTGGGTTTTTTTCTGCCAAGACCTCCTTATGCTAATATAAGAAAAACAGCGGGCATTAGTTTAATTACTTATATCTGTCTTACCTCCTCAGCAGCAGCAGAAATCTGATAACCAGGAGTATTTGGCAGGGGAGACCAGGGCTGTTCAGGCTGATCATTACTATATATAAAATCATTGCTATTAAAGCACTACCGGAGTTACGGCATTATAGTATCAGCGATTACACACCTGCATCCTCAGCTATTAAACCTCAAAGCTGCAGGAACCTCAGGCAGGGAAGGGTCTCCAGAGAGAGAGAGGTCTCCTGGGGCCCAAACTGGTGTACCTTCTCCCTTCCTAGGAGGCATTTGCCTAACCTGTACCTCATCCTCTCCAGTAAAGGAGATTGGACAATATTCTGCTCCGCTGCACTGACAGTTTCCCTGGGCTCCAGCCTAAGCAGACTTTTGCTGCATGTTTAGCTGATGTCTTCTCGTCCTTACTTTCAACCAGAACAGTTGCTCGCTGTCATCTTTAGTAGTTTTGTGTGCTTTTAGGAACCAGAGTCTTGCCTTGCCTTGATCTTCTCTGAACTAAACAATCTTCTCTAGACTAAACAAACGCAGTTCTTTCTACCTCACTGGCTGTGTTTTCCAAATCTCTGATCATACTTGTTGATCTCCTCTGGCTTGTCTCCAATATATCTAGATCTTTACTAAAGTACAGTGCCCAAAACTTCAAACTTCCAACTGAGACCTCCACACTGAAGTGAGAGCAGAATGATGGCCTTCTTTTTCTTTCATGTGATGCTTCCATATACACAACTCAGGTGTTTATATTTTTTGACATGGCACTGCACTGTCAACACAAATCCAGCCTGTCATGGGCTACATCCCTAAGACCTGCTTCTGCCACCCCACTGCTTATAATTTCTTCCAGCTTTATATTTGGGAATTTGATTTCTCCTTCCTGAAAGTAGCACTTTAACCTAGCGGTTACTTAATCAGGTTGGCTGCGGACCATCTTTCCACATCATTTCTGCTCTTTGATCCTCTGACTTTGGTTCTCTTGTAGCCTCTCCAAGTGTAACGGTAACCACAGATTTCATTATCTGCATCATTAATGAAAAGAATGGAAACAGGCCCAGAGAGTATCCCAGAGGAATCCCACTTGAAGAACTTCCTATTTGATCGGAAAAATTGGTAACTGTTTGTGGACTGAAGTTCACCCAGCTGTGCACCTGTCCTGTTGTGATTATGTTTTAGCTCCTACCTAATGTGACCATATTGGGAAACTACAATAAATCACATCCACTTGCTCTTCTTTATTCACTAAGCCATCCACTCTGTTAAAAAGGGAAATTAGACTGGTTTGACGTGATCTGTTCTTTACAAACTCAAGTAGACTGTTTTTTATCACCATACCATTTTCTAGTTATTTAAAAACTGATCGTTTAATAACTCATTCCAGATCTTTTTGAATTCAGGGTGAGTGTTTTATAGCTTCCTGGGGTCTCATTATTCCTTTTCAAAGATCAGCACTATAGTCACTCTCCTCCTGTGCTCCAGGGCTCATCCTGTTCTATGCGACTCCTTTACAATAATCGCTTTACAATAATTGTTAGCGAGTCACAGATTACTTCATCTTATTCCTTGAATAAGTTCAGGTGAACTTTATGAGGCCCTGCTGACTTGTATGCAGTTGGCTCATCCAAGTGTTCTTTAACTGGGTCTTTTCCTGTTTTGGCCTGAAGTCCTACCTCATTTTAAAAATAATCTAGTTAATTAGCTGGTCACAAACAGCTTTTTTTTAAATAAAGGCTGGATCAAAAGACACACCAGGCTTCTCTGCATCATTTGTTATTTGCTCTTTTCCTGTTTAGCAATGGATCAAGACTTTCCTTTTTCTTCCTCTAATTAAAATGTATTTATAGAACTTTTCCTAGTCCCCATTTGTGTCCTTTCCTAGTTGAAATGCCTTCTGTGCTGTAGCAGGTCTGCTTCTGTACACAATTGTTTGTCTTATTCACGTGTACTTAACATTAACTATGTGTTTGCGTTACTCCTTTTAGTAGTATCCACTTTTTAAAGTCCTCAGAAAGCTACTGATGCATCTGGAATTGTACCCCTATGTGCCTGGTGCTCTCTTGCATAGGGGTAGGTTGCTCTAATGTTTTTAACTTAGTGGTCTTTTAGGATCTGCTCACTCTTCTCTCCCTGCTGAAAACCTTGGTTATTTACTTGAGAGATTTTAGTTAACCTACTTTTTTTTCTCCATAGTTTTGGGTAACTAAAATCTTCTATTGCTACCATATCTTATTGTTTGGATATCTTGTGTAAATGCTTGTAAAAGCTGTTTCTACTTCCTATTGGTGGTTGGATGGCCCATAGCAGATATCTGTGCTAAGCTTCTCCAAGGTCAGCTGTGTCACAGCATCCGAACAAAGACTTACAGTTCTTTCTGTTACCCTGGCTCCCTGCATTTGCCTGCAGTGGTCAACACATCACTCCTGTATTTACATTTTTGTCTACTTCACAACTGATGTTTCCAATTCTCAGGCTACAGCTAAGGACAACACATTTTTCTGTTAGCTGAAGGCTTCTGCAACTGGACTTCTCCATGTGCGCTTAAGAGGCCACTGTCAGATCATTGAATAGTTTGGCATAGTTTAACCCCAGTTTGGTATAATCTCAGCCACAGGCACTCCTCCATACCTCTGTGGGGCTGTTTTGGATCAATGTGCAGTGCAGTTCAGCCTGAACGATTTGATCCCTTCTTGGCCTAATGCCTTCTTGAAACTGTAACAAGATGCACAGACTCCTAGAGCAGGATGTAATATGGCTGTTGGCAAAACCAAAGAGCAATCCACTCCAACGTGTAGCAGTCTCACCTTAAAAAAAATACCCAGAGACACCATGAGGCATGAAATTTTGATACTCATAATTTTATGCTGTCTCATGATGTTCTGCTGGAACACCAGCTCTTTTTGACCTCGGAAAGAAACCATGACTCCCTCACTTCCACCATCCCCTTTCTGGTAGGTCACCCCCTAAGTCATCACCAAGCCCATGGAGAAACTAAATTCTCCCTGGGCAGGACACCAGCATGACTTCAGAGGTACTCTTACGCTTCTCAAGTTATGTCTTGATATGTCTTGCAGATCTGTCTGTGCAAGATGGTTTCATTAGGGCTTGTTCTTGCTCGTCTGAACTTGGGGCCCTGATGACATAATCCGTGCAGGATCAGGCCAGGGGAGTTAGAGTTAAGCACAATGCAGAAGCCCTTGAAGGGCTGGAGCCAACACTGCGATTCTTGTTTTGCCTGGCGCGTCATTTGTGACCCATCCCATTGTTCTGAGCTTAATGCTTATTCACTTCCTTTTCACTTGTGTTTTTGTATATTATTATTTTTAATTTTGCCTTTTTTATTTTAAAGAAACAATAAAAAATAAACTCCCTTGTGGGTCAACACAATCAGGTCAGGGGATCAACAGAATCAGCCAGCACTGACTCTGATACAAATGTGAATTTCAAGGTGAGGGCTTTGCCTAGAAGCTTTTCAATTAGTAGCTTTAGTCCTGGTGTGAGTTCTGGGAACGCAAATACTCCTAGCAGGAATTCAAAAAGACCATTATATTTTAGAAGGAAGAAGGGTCCTTTTAATTATTTTAGACCATTATTTTAGAGAGATGTTTAGATTTATTTTAAACCTTTATTGACCATTATTTTAGAAGGAAGAAGGATCCTTTTGAGATGATGGCTAAGACATTCAGGGGGTCTTCCTCATGCAGAAATAACAACACACATCCTAAAAACCCCTATATTTGCTTCTCCTGTATATGATCAGACTACACTGACTTATTGCAATTGAAGCTCAGGCATAAATTGAGGTTCTTCCGTTCTGCCTTCTGTCACGTCTCTGTAGTGGAAGTGAAGTTTACACTGGGAAGGGACTGGAAGGGGTGGAGGAAGAAGGGAATACTCTTGATTTCATAATGAAGAGAGAATAGCAGTAACATAATTTCCTCAGATTCTTCTCTCCTTCTCTAAAGAGGGAACTTTAGGAAAGTCTTACAGTGGAACAGACAAAGGTGGCTCTGCAAACTGAAGCTATGGTCCAGGCGTATAACTTTTTCCATTAAAAGGCTGAAATGCCATCTCTTTGTAAAGCAGCTGCAGTTTTTTAAGAGTCAGGCTGAAAATTAGCAAAGTTAATAGTATTTAAACAATGGCAAGGCACTTTGATAAAAATTAAAGACTGGAAGGGCCATGAAATTATACTTTCATTATTGCAGTTCCACCAAAAGTGTAAAAAAATGTGATGTGATTTCCCTTGGGCAGAGGCAAAACATACTTGAAAGCGGCTGTTTTGAATTATGATGGCACACATGGAAAACAGACAATGTTGATACCACAAAAATGTGATGGGTACCATTACCAGTGAGCATCACGCAGCAAATCATAAACTCAAGTGCCTTCAAAATGTAAAAAATTCAAGTCAAAGGATTTGTTCAGGGAAGGAATTAAAAGCATGTAAATAAATTGTGTACCTTTAGTCCTTACACAGTTTTCCAAGAGCTCTTTAAATAGAAGCTAAAAAAGCTATTTATGCTTTTGACAATAAAACATATGCCCTTTTGTACAGTATATAAAAATCGTAAAATTATGCTACAAACAGAGACAGAAGATGCTGTTATAACACTTTCCTAAGTCATTTCTGTAGCCACATTGAAAGAAGTAGTGCTTGATGCCATTACTGAAGTGGAGAACAAGAAAACTTCCTTAGGCAGAGACTGAAAAAAAGTTGGAGGAGTTTACATTCAAGAGGAGATTAGTAAGAGTGGACATGACAAATGTAGGAAGAGAGTGGGTGGGATAGATAAGAGAGGGAGGGATTAATATTCACATTGTCTTTAAAGCAAAAGAGTAGAGATTCTGTGAAACCGGGCAGCAGGAGCAACTGTTATAGTGATAAAGGGAATCACTTTTTCATACAATATGGCAACTAGACACAGGAGCCCCCAGTTACAGGATGTTTTTGAGGTTAGGAGTTTATCAGGATTTATGTAGAGAGCATGAACGCACCAAGTCATCACTCTAAATACTAAAGAGAGCCAGGAACCAGCAGCTTCCCACCACGATGGGGAAGCATCGCTTCTCTCCCACAGGTGGTCCATCACCCACATCATGCTGTCAGCAGCAAGACCCCTCCCCAGAGGGGCCCACGGTGGGATGGCATTTGGTGGCTTCTCTCTCCCACTCGGCTGAGATTGGTGGGATTTCTGGGCTTTGCTGAGTTCCCACTGCACTGCGGCTGGTGCTGGAGCAAGCCCCTGGCAGGGTCAGGGACTGTATGGACCATGAGCACCATGGTTCCTTTGGCCTTCAAGATACCCTTCTTCTCAAAGAAGGCAAAAATACTTCAGGTCTATACAGGCAGAAGACCTGAACACCATTTTGTTGGAAAACTCTTTCTCTGAAATAAGAAATGAAACGGGGTTCCACTCCTTTCCTAAAGGTCACTGATGCAGGTGCTGGTGCAGACACCTTCAGGCTCCAGCCTCGACTTTCCATATTGAAGTGCAGCTGCCTGGGAGCCGTAGGAGAGCTGTGTGGGAGTGGAAGAGGATCCCTTGCTCCAGGGAAGTCCCATGATGGACTTTGCATTCCGGGAATCTGTGACCCATTTCCATGACATTGCCCTGTAGTTTACTATTGGGAAGCAATCCTTCACTCTGGAATCCCTTATCTTGAGGGGGAATGTAATATTTATGATTTTTTCCCTGTTTACTGCACATGCTGATAAGCAGCTCTGGGACCAAGGAGCTGTCAGAGTCTATCCCTTTTTCTTCCTAAGGGCTGACTAATTAAAAAATAAATAAATCATTAGTTGAACTTTCAGTAACTGTTTTAAAAAATTCATGCAGTGTTGGAAAGGTCAATGTCCAAAGTAGTTCAGGATTCAGATCCCAGCAGGTCTGATGGCTGCCTGGTTTCTCCAGGGAAAAGCTAAGTGGGACACCTGAGGAGAGGAGGTATTGGTCATTAATCTGGGAGTCAGCAGCTGGCCAAGTCCAGTGAGCTTAGTAGAAACAAAGCATATGCAGAGTGTGTGGTTTCTTAAAGCCTGGTTTGCCTGGCCTGCCAGTCTGAAGAATTGCTTGCTTTTCCAAGTTTAATAATAAAATGGATGCTAAAGGTCAGGGAAAAGGCCAATGATATAGCCACCCAGCTGGGAGACCTAAGGATGCCTCACAGGAATTAGCTGGACAGGAGGATTTTGATCAATTTTATGTGAAACTGATGAAAAAGAATTGCTTTTAGAGAAAGGTCATACGCAAAGCCAATGCAGGCAGTCATTACCAATGTGTCTTCTCCCTGTAGAAACACAGGCAGGGAAGGAAAGGGCTCTGATTTTGACTAATGATCAGTAAGAGGGACTCCATGATGGGGCAAAGTGTGTTCCTGAACATAGCACAATTGCTTTAGGGAAACATTTCTTTTATTTGATGAAAGCAATACTGTCACAGTATATATTGGTAGCTTCATCCTCCTGATTCTCCACTCACTGCAATTGCTACTTGTTGTACAGGGGAAATCTAAGAGGAAAAGCAAGCTAAGCACATGAGAAGAAAAATGTTATCATTACTGGGATTAGACCATTTTGTATGAAAAAGGATGAGAAGCTGCAAAGAAATTGTGATTAATGGTCCAGCAGGTGTGCTCTTCTCGCTAAGCTACCATCCTAGTTAATCTAATCTGTATTTTCCAGCATTACAGCGAGGTTAGAGTAATTCAGTGACTGCAGTTTAACAAAACTTTGGCTGTGGCAGCAGTCTGTGAACACGTCCTTTGCCCACCACAAACAGAAGGTAATCTGGGTGAGTTTAGCTGTCTGTCCTTGGAGCTAAACTGATTTCAGTTGCCTTGTATCTGCTGTGGAGTCTGAGGTCCATGACAGCACCGCACAGGAAAACTCCTCTGTACAGAGGACAAACTGTTCTTCACCAGCCCCTGGGGACATCTCACAGCTCAGCATTTTGTTTCCAAGTGCCAGGCATTTGGCATAAGCCACATTTTCTACAGTGAACAACGAGCAGGCAAATATTAAAACAAGTTATTTCCTGATCATGTGAATTGATGCAGCCTAGTGTTCTATGGGATTTCTGTATTTCATCCATATAATGACAACCAACGTAACTGTTTCCCATGATCTCATGTTTCCATGCATTGCCTGAAATATCTCAGAGACCCTCCTCTCTTCTCCAGTAGTCCTCTAACGCCTGGGGAGCCAAAAGCAGTATGTGCCATGGCCTGTTGTCAGCCATGTGGTGCCAGCTGGCTTTCTGGGATACGTTTGTTCCTTGCCAGCTGGCAGTGAAGCAGGACAGATAATTACTGCTCTCACCTTGCAGTTCTTCTCTCAATCAGGACACTAACTGGGGTCTCTGCCTTCTACCTAGGCCCTGGTTTTCACTTCTTTATAGGGACTTCTTACCTCTGATATCTCTCCTACTTTATCAAATGTGACTGAAAGTGGCAAGTAGTTTCAGAAATTGTAGGGGGGGAGGCAACTGAGGGAGGAAGGAACTAAGTGACAGCATATGCAGCATGACAACTGTGAAGCATGACTGGTTGCAAAAATTCATGTCTCCAGAAAAATACTACCCAAACATGTTGGCTTTGTGCACACAACTTTCCCCAGGAGAGGATGTGAGGAAAGCAACCTCACATGGGATGGATGAGCCACATGGATTCATGGACAACTGGAAGGTGTTTGGGTTCCTTCATGATGAAGGTATGGGAGTTTGTGCTGAACTTTGGGCTTGTCAGTATGGCATTTGTCATCAGCCCTAAATTAACTTGAATGTAAGCACATACATTCAAGAAGAGAACAAGATATAACAGTCGTATGTGTGTGTGAAATATTTGAGTGAAATATTCTGTTCCCTTTCAGAGCTGTTAATGGACAGACTGCACAGTAGGAACTGCTTGGAATTGCTTAGATCTGAAATATTGTTGACTGGAGATGGACAGACCTAAAAGGGTAAATCAGTGCCACTACTGTCTGTAAGACAAGAACAGGAGATACTTAAGGCTTGGATTCTGATCAAAGCTGTGTGAAAAGTCCCAGGGCTCTATAGAAAAATTGTAAGAAAAAAAGAAAAAAAATCTTATAACTGCTTGCTTTCTTCCGATTCCTGTTAGCTGTGGTCTACTGACCATCTTTTGCTAAGATATGAGGCTCGCAGGCTGGCTGGTGGCATTTCTGTGCGCAGGTAACCAAGGCATCTGTCAGCCACCATAATGCCTCTTTACATTTACGTACATGCTTAGCAACAGGAGCTTGCTTCAGAAACTCTGCAAGCTTGAAAAAAAGGCTTATCCTAAGCATATTGGAAGAGAAACATTTATTATTTCTATGTAGAAGAACCTGTAGTATTCAAACCGTGTGCTGTTGACCATGATATAAATTCCTGCAAGACTCAATGTTGCCTCTATTCTGCTGGTAAAAGAACTACTACTTTCTTTTTAGGCATTTCAGGTCAGTACATCCCATTAAGAATAGGCTTGCATGTCTAAGTTTTGAAGTAAAATTAACAAATGATGGCATTGCTATTTTTATTGCCATCATTTCTAGGAGCCAAGTTCATACAAAAGCCTGTTGTGACTATCTCTTTTCATCAGTCAGGCAGAATATAGCCAAGTTCTGCTTTCAGTTACAGACATATAAATCTAAACTACCTACGTATTCCTTGCCAGTAGTACTTGTGTATGCTGGAGTGATCGTTCCATAGTATTATTTTCCCAGAAAAAACAAAGCAATAATTCATCCATGTGACTTAGGAGGGCAGGTTCCAAATAAGTTGCAAGCACAGCTAAAAATGGAATATGAAATGAATAGGAAAAATACAAGGAAATAAGAAAATAATTTTAAGATGTCTTGAACATTGGTATGTGTTCACATGTACACATACCAGAAGATCTGTTTGTGATCAACTCCTTTGTCACTTACTGCTTAAGTGTTGGATTTAGAGAGTCTGCTGCTACGAGATGATGTGTGAGGAGCAATACAGAATGAGGAAGCGGATCTGAGAGCATCCAGATCTAGAAGCCCTGGGGAGAAGGCTTGTCAGGCAGCTGTTCAGTTTGGGAGGTGCTCAGGCACTTCAGCGCAGAAAACCAGAGCAGGACTGATAAAGGGAAGGAGACATAGAAAGCAATAAGGTTCGTTTCTTATTTATTTTGGCCCTCAGGCAGCATCCCAGCACAGGCAGAGCTGTTCTGGCCTTGGCAGTGAGAACACCTTGTAGATGGGAGGCAATGTGGGCTCAGAAGCTGGCATGGCTGGAGCCCATGGCACTGGGTGGCTTTGCCAAGCAGCTGCACGTGTGGCTCTGCTCTCGCAGCACGGACACATTTGCGAGGCAGGTGGATGAAAGCCAGTGCTGACTCCTTGCTACGCAGCTGCCATGTGTGCTTTGGCGTGGTCCTGAGGCTCCCTTGTTCATGGAGCACAGGTGCCATGGAGGCTTTCAAGGAAAAGTTATTTGAAATGGAAGCAATCCCTGCCTGGAGGGATGCCGTGTGGGGAAGTCTCCAGAACCTGGCCGAGCCAAGATAACACGTGCCAATTTGGCATTTATCACATATAAATACATGCGCATCCTCTGTTTATATTAATTACAAATATTAGAGGGTTGAAAAGATGTGGCTTGATACCAAAATGGAAGGTAGCTAAAGCAACCACATTGGAAGTAACTGCACACAGAATACAAGCCAGCCAGCAAGAAAGAATGTAGCAAATGGAGAGGTTTGAGAGGAAACATTTCCCATGGATTTGCAAGAGTTACAGCTGGAAAAGACATGATGTTCCCTCCCTTTGCCAATACTAAGCAGTTTTGCAGCGTTACATGACTACATCACGGAGACTGTGCTGTGGAGGGCTGGTTGGAATGTTCACTGAGAGCACAGCCCTAGCTGTCGTTATGTTTGGTATCACCAGGTGCATTTCCACAGTACATGGGTAGATGGAAGTGACGGCACAGAGCCCAAAGCTTGGCATCTGGTAGAAATGTGATCACTTCTTCTGTGTCCCTTTGCTTGCAGTTTGTGAGCTGACCCTGCTTTCTGCCAGCACACTGTGCATTTCTCATGAAGCTTCACTGCACTAACTCAGTCTTCCCTGACTATTCAGGATGCTGGTGTCTGGGTCACATACTGCCGATTCCGCCTTGATTGGAGGGTTGAAATATTTACAGCTGTAGTATGCCAGCCCTCCAGAGGACTATTGATTCCTTTCTGAAAGTCTAATCAAGCCTTTTCCCACTTCTCCCTGCTACATGCAGTCAACATGTTTGAGAAGGCCACCTGCAACATGTCCCTCCAAAAATATCTAAAAGAAAGCAACAGTGAAAGAAAGCGGGGGCTTTAGGTTGTATTCTACTGCTCTCAGTCCCCTGGCTCAGACCAGGAATGTACGGGGGCAGGAAAGGGGGTAAAGTAATATGTATACATCTCATTTTCCCCATTGTATTCACCAAGAGGAGGGTGTTTTTCCCCTTTCCTACTGTTGAAAAAAATAATCCAAAAAGGGCCCTCTCCCCTGTTGTCCCTTGTAGACTGAGACAACCACTGCTGTACAGGATCACCCCAGAGGCTCCTGGTGGAATGAGGTAGCTTGCAAAGGAGGGGCTGGCACGGGCCTGTGGGTCTCTGAAATGTGCTGCTAGGAAAGTGAGTGGAGAAGACAGCAGTTTCTTTTGGAAACTGGATCTTAGGGAAGCTAAACTGAGTGGGTTAGTGGCTTAGCTGTTAGTCCTTGCATTGCCTTGGCACCTGGGGCTGCTAAGCAGCTGTACAAGCAGACATCAGAAAAGTGATTTCTGCCCCACAGAAGCTGTCACCAAAGCCATGAAAGTTGTGTTGCAGCCCAAGGATGAGGAAGGCAGTGCATCTCCTCTGTGGAAAGGTCACCAGGGGATACTTTTTCACAGCTTCTGTGTTTGCACTACAGAGCCCTGACACCCACTGGAGCAACCAAAATGTCATGTCAGCAGAAATGGGGAGCATCTGGGAGGAGGTATCTTTCTGGACACCCCAACAGGTCAGGCTGCAAGTCATGCAGTCCTGGGCTAGAGAAGTTGCATGTACATCACACAGCATCTCCTGCTGCTCACACCACACAGGAAGGCGCATCCTTTGCCCAGTGGCACCTTCATGCAGCACAGATAGCCACAGAGAGTCCACACAACTCAGATTGCTTCCCCAGGCTGCCACCCTGGGCTCAGCTTCCCCAATTCCCCAGTTCTGGCTGCTCAGAGATGCCGGTGATTCCTTGCAAATGAATCCTGAATATTTGAAAAGAGACCGTGAATTCTCCTTGGTTTGTTTTAAGTCCTCCAGTGGTGCTTGATTATGAAGACTTCCCAGAAAGCTCAGTACAATCTGCCAGAGAGACACTTCTTGGGAAAGGGGCCAGAAAGCCAGCATGCTTGGCCCAGCATGAGACAGTGCATGGCAGGGAAGCTGGGGAGCAATTATGGAGAAAGTCTGGCTCCTTTCCTCTCGCCCCAGGGTGACACATAGGTGCTCAGTGCAGGCAAGATCTCTGGGATAAGAATGTGATGTTAGGCAAGTCCCTGCTCAGTGGAAGGGAACTGAAACATTTCAACATGACATAGCTTGCCAAATACAGACAAAAACTTCCCGAGAGCCCCAAAAGTTGCTTCCCAGTATCTGTGATGAGTGGACAGCCCAGTTTTGAGACCTTGCTTCCAAACAGGGAGATGCTAAGTGACAAAGTGGTCTTCTGGTAAGAGCATTTAAACCATCCATTTCTTCCTTGTTCCTCATATTTTAATAAATAGCTGAATAATTTAAGGTGGCAGTCTCCTCTCTCTCTTTTCAAAAAAAAAAAAAAAGAAATGCCATCCTGAGCTGACATTTATCTTCCCAGCACGGACAATATCAGCTGGCTGGTCCAAGCACAGCAGAGTCATTTCAGACACATTAAAGAATACCTCAGACTCTTCTAACTACATAAAACATTGCTTGCATTGTGCATGCTACAGAGACTCTCAGACATACGTTGGTGAAGGCTCAGTATAGAATAGACCATCAGCATCCCTGGGTGGAGGGATGTGATTCGAAGCCGAGGCCCAAGAAACAAAGCTCTGGAAGTGAGATGCTGGGAAACACATACTTAGAAATGTATTTTGAAGACTCCCTTGGCTATAGCAAAAGCAACAGTGGCAATGATTGTGTGTTGGTTTATTTTATTCCAAGGTTTGTAATTTTCACAGCTTGACTGGGGATAGCTACGTTTCTGATACAGCGATAACACTCATTAATCAGTCGTGTTTACAGTAAGTGACACAGTGAGGCTGGAGACAGGGAGCAGCTTTTCGGTGACCAGAGTGTTGCAGGCCCATATGGAGGGATCCGGGGGAAATTTCACACCAGGCATATGTGAGTGGGGGACAGATACTGCGAGATACTGAAGATCCTTCACGTCAGCAGAAATGTCAAGGTGCTGAGAAAATTCAGTGTTTTAAGGGTTAAGACTGACAGGTATTTCTAGATCTCTTCTTTATTATGGGAAATTCCAGAATTAGGCTCTGAAATAATTTGTTTCTGCATTTTAGATTTCCCTGTTTATTCTCTTTTTGTACCCTTCTTTTATCAATTACATTCTCCTACTAACGGAGTATGCATTTTATTATGAAGCAATTTTTTTAAGTGTTCAATTCCAATAAATATTTTTAGTAAATAAAAGTTCAGCATTTTAATTCAGTGTTGCCTAAGAAGTCTTTGACTGTAGTTAGCTTTTCAGTATTTGGATTTGTGAACTTTTAATAACATTTCATCTAGTCTCTTCCTTTCTTGTAAAAAAGAGGGGAAAGAAATCAAACAAGAGGAGCTAAAAGGAAGAAGCCTTTGCTCCTTCCGAGAAAAAAGGGAGAAGCAAAATATCTGAGAGGATATGGAGAGAGAGCTAAAACTGGCATTTTTCTCCCATTTCTCTCCTCTCCACTTCCTTTATCTCTGGGAAAACAGGAGAGTAATATGAGCCTTCATCCCTCCACCTCCCTTTCACAATGATCAGAGAAGTTTAACAACAAAGTGAAAATCAAAACCTGGGATTGAAAGTCAACAGAATTTTTTTGATTATTTTGCTTCAAATATTTTTGGCAGAAAAATGTATTACTTGGCAGGAGAAAAATGTGCCCTGTTTCATTTATTGGTCAGGTCTATTCATTATCAGTATGTTAGGAATTAGGCACTGCTTGTGTAGACCAGATTATGTCCATGCTGGCTAATTACTCCCATCCTACTGAAACTCTTGGGATTTTCTGATTTTAACCTAAAACAAAAGGATTGTCTATCACAAGAAGGGAGAAAGAAGGGTTGAAAGATCAGGTGAGACTGAAGCTGGAGGCATTAGCTCTGGCAGGAGGAGTGCTTGCAGCCTGTGACACCCCCCATCCTCCAGAAGGACTGGGCTCTTCTTCCTCACAAAGCTCCTGGCAGCAGAACTTTAGAAAATTCCTTTATTCTGGGAGTGAGCTGTATGCTGTATGCAGAGGTTTGTGTTGCAGACAAGTATTTATTTTGCACAGGTGACTTCAGAGGTCCCTGCCACCCTTGCTGGCCGCAGGGTCTGGCAGGCTCTGTGCAGCTCTGCCCAAGGCTAACACTCTTGTTGCTGGGCACAGAAGAACCCAAAATTCACGTACCAGAATCTCACAGCAGCACATGATTTTTTCTGCATGCTTCTCACACAGTAAAGAAGATAATTTATAAATCTCTGGATAACAACTCAAACTGGCTAGTCTCACTGCATCTGTTCTCACTTCTGCATCCATAATGCAGAACTACCGAGAGGCACTGGGAGGAAAGTTCCCCTGAACTATGTCCTCTTCAGCTGACCCCTGCTGTGGAGGGACCCCTGGGTGCAGCAGGTGCCAGTGTGAAAAAAAACTGGTGTTCAGAGGAGAGATCACGTTAAGTCCCATCACCTCTTTGCTGCCGTGAATGTCAAATGCAGGTTTCCTGGCTCCCAGTGGCATGTGCTGTAGCCATGGGACCACGTCACCTCCCGTTCCTAACTTTTACTATAGCATCACATTCTTCTGTGCCCCTGGGCAGCTCATTGAATCTCCCTTTTCCAGTTCCTTCCACTATAAAAAGGTGACAAAGAGACTTGCCAGCCCCATGACTGGCACAGGATTAAACATGCAAAATGTGATGAAAAGACAAGGTGTGAATGCTGACTGCTGTCAGCAAAGGAAACAGGGTGGGCTAGTGGGTTAGGGTACCACCTACAACTTCTGTATTTACTGCAGCAGGGGACAGGGAGTGGCCTCTCGGTTTCAGGGCTATATTCTACTCATTGAAGTACAATAAAGTATGTGAGCAGTTTTGAAATACATCAGATGTATAATGGTGGTAGCGATGAACACAACAAGTATCGAAGACAATAACTTAGAGTTGGGCTAGCCATGTCAAATTCCATCCTGCTTCAGCTGCTTTCCAGGAAAATAGATTTCTGGTTTTAAATACAAGGATTAGCAGCAGCAGATTTAGGGCTTAAAATAAAGTATGTATTTTAGATTTATTTAAGGGCCTTTGACTCCCAAACACTTTGCTTTAATATATCGCTTTCTGGGCTGACATGGCTTTCATTTTTCATCACTACTTTACATTCCAGCGTTTGAATGGTTTATACAGGGGAAACCTGAGTTTTCAAAAGCTGAAATTCTGCCGCCACTGCTGATGTTTAAGCAATGATTTCTTTTCTTCTCTGCCTGTAGCAGGTTCTTAGCAGAGAGAACTGTAATTCAGAACAATTCAATTTTCCATCATTTAAGAAGCAAGACACAGTAATGGCTTAATCCTGATTATACACAGCCATTTGTGAGGACTGACTTCCAGATGTTAATGTTTTTCTATTTTATTTTTTTTTTTGAATGTGAATGTTATTCATTTCTTTGGACTTGGTGCTAGGAAAGAAATCTCTGAAATTCCCAGGATAGGAGCACTGATCAAACTTCAATCCAATAGAAGTCAGAACGTCACCCTGAAGTTCTAAATACTTGCTGGACAGGTCCAACTCAGGCTGCAGCAATGGAAATTTTTCTGTCCCAAATCCTACCCTGGAGGGAATTTCTATTTGGAAAAGCGCGTGTTCACTCTTTGTTTTTCCTTGGACTCTCTTTAGAGATTGCTAAGTATGGTGAGGTCAGGATCTGGTTTGCATCCAACCAGCTTTGACCTTCTGAAGGCATTTGATGCACTACCAGCCAAGATTTCATGGTTAAAGGTCAATTAAGATTACTCCTTAAGTTCCAAAGAATTTAAGGAGGGAAATGGGGAAGAAGACAAAGACAGTGTTTGAAAGCCAAAAATTAATTTGGTAGCAAATGTTCTGTGTATACCAGATTTTAGACCACATATCTTCTAGAGTCAAATGTCCAAGTATGCAATCCCTGTAACAGGCTTTTCCTGTAAAACCGTGCTTTCTGGCCCAGTGATGCAGGTTGGCTTTTGGGATGTGATCTGCTCTCCCTAGTCTTTTCCAACAAAAAGTGCCATATTAAATTGAATTTTGGTGCTATCTTCGCACACATTATTCTAATCATCCCACTGGGAGGGTTCTTTATGTAGAGCAACTGGGAGGTTCATGCTGCGGCTCTGCTGTGTAGATCCAAGGAATAAATTTGAGTTCATGCAGCTGACTTGCAAGCAGGATTGTTAATAAAATTTAACTCTTAAAGAAGGCAGCTTGATCCTGACAACTCTGATTGCCTTGGCACACTGTGGTGGAAATACAATTATAGGATTGAACTGCTCTCAATTTGTTCCAGATAGAGAAAGACAAGGAGAAAAAGTGTTTTTTTAATTAAGAATAAACAAGTAAGGCCGATTTTGAGAGCTTCTTGCCAGATTATTGTTTAGCTCAGCATTCTCTTTTCATCTGCATCACGGTGATCCCAGATACGTAGATCAACAGATGTCCTCCACTTCAGCAGGTAAATACGGCCTCTTGGCTGCGGTCATGAGCTGGCCAGAAGGATTCCATGGAGTGCTGCCTGTGAGGCTGTCGCACGGGCTGCCGGAGCTCTCCAAGAGCTGGTGCTTGCAGTGATGGCTTTCGGCACAGTAGCTCATAAGAGCATTATGGGAACTCACTGTTGATTATAACAATGTTATACAGTAAAAAAATATGGGGCCTTTAATTGTAATGTACATGTAGGCCTCCGCCTGCCAATTTTCACCTGCTTGGCAGCTCTTCTGAGCTGCTCAAATGGCAGGAAGGGGACGGTGTGCTTGCGTTACACCAAGAGGCTGTGCAAGGGAGCAGGCATCTGAATCCCACCCCTGCCCGTGACATGCTGCGTAACGACTGCACTTTGTCTCAGCTCCTGCCAGCAGAGCTCTCCCTCACAGTATATGTCAAGTATTAATTACTACTCATATGCTGCCTGCAAAGATCACTTACTGCACTGTGAAAAAAACACCAAATATTATTCCAGACTCCGTACGGGTGACTGGGCTGAGTTCCCCAGCAAAGCCCTGACTTCAAGCAGAGGTTGTGATTGTGGGGAGCAAAAAAACCTCAAGCAAAACAAAACAGGAGGTGCTCTAAAGCAGCTGAATAAAGACACACAACTAACCTGCCTGAAAAAAGTACTGTTGAATTAATGCAACCCAATCCCTGAGCTAGCTATGGCGATGCATCATATTCATCACCCAGGAGAAGGGGCCGGCACAGAGCTGGGGGGGCCAGCACGGGCAGTGTGGATAATTGTGAAGGCCTGCTGGTAGATGGAAAACATCTGGTTTGTGTTTGAGTTAAGAAGGGATATTTAACTCTATTACCCAGATTTGTATCTGTCCATTACTTATTCAGATTTATTAGCATAGGCTCACGACATCAAGGTTATGTGAGGCTGAGACATCTTTGTGTGTTGGGAGCCACAGAAAGTTGATGTTAAGGGCAGTAAAGTTACAACAAACACCTGCAGGTCTCTCAGTGCTGTGAGCAATGGGATCGCTGTGTTAGAAAGTCTGAGGACCCATGCACATTGGTGCCTGCTGATGTAAACATGGGTGATGTGTGCGTGGTATGGGGGGGTGTCTGAATAGGGAGGTGCTTGTGCATGTGCCCAGTGGTGGGCATGGACAAGGTGACGTCAGTGAACAAGGGAATGTAGCCAGGAGACACTAACACTCTCGAGCCTGAATGCAAGACCAGCAGCTCACAGATCCAATGAGTGAGGGTGCCTTTGGTGACTGTCTTCAACATTAAGCTTCCTCTGCCTCTCTTCTATCCTGTTGCAGTGCTTTACACCATCATACCACCTACTTATAGCACCATCCTGCTGCAATATCCCCATGTCCTCTGCCTTGTCTTGCCCCACAGCCCACCCCTGCCCTACCTTCCTCTTCCAGTGCTCCTCCTTCCCACTCTCATGTCTCTTTATCCACTTCCCTAAAACAACATCCTTTCTTCTGCATCCTGGTATCCAACCTCTCCTTTTGCCCTTCTTAGTGTGTGAGACCTGAGATATGTGTGGGACTTACAAGTACTCAGTCCCCTTGAAAAACAGACCCAAAGCATCTCAAATCAGGTGTCTAAGCTGAGAAGGAACTTCAGAAATGTGGCTGAAGGTAACTTGCCCTGGCTGACCCACCTGACAGCCTTGGGACCTATATTCACAAATTCAGGGCATCAAACTACACTGTGCTGAGCCTGTAACAGTAACCACAGGACTGTTCTTCTCCCACCTCCCTCCAGCTTCTAGCTTGAAAGTATTCACTCTGGGAGCAGGGACACTGCCAGGTTTCTTAGGCGATCATCCGCACTGTAGGAATAGCAAAAAAAGAGTGAAAGCAAATAGGTCACAAACCACCCCTAACCTGAAATTATTGCCCAGCACTGTCCCATGAATCCCATGAGGACTGAAGAGACAAAATATCGGTACCACTGATCTGTGAGATGGTTCCCACTCTGTTTAATCAGCTATGTTTCCAAAGATTGCTAGTCAGCCAGTTCCTGGCAGGTGTAAGCCTATATTTAACATGGCTCAACCCCAGTTGTTAATTTAAATGAAAATAGAGACCTTTTTTCTTTCCGTTCCATTTAATTCCTGCAAGATATTAGTTATAATTCATCATGTTTATAACTTCTGAAATTAACTTCCCTCCCATAGCGTTCAATAAATAACACTTTTCCTGAATAGCTCATTCACAGTGCAAAAACACCTTCTTCCTCATATTTTTCACTTCGTAGAATGAAACCATATGAGGTGGTTAAGATTTACATGGTCAGCTCTGGCAGGCTTTTTATATTTATTTGGGTTGCAAGATATAAATCAGTACTGGGCCATTCTCCAAGAACGAGTTATTTGTTATCTTGCTACATATGTGTTTCTGGGTCAAAATTTGATAAGGTGTTTTTAGCATTATTGCATGGGGTAGGTAGGGTTTACATTGTTCTGTGCCAGCTTCCATGTTTTGACTGCGGACCATTACCTTATACTGCATTTTATCACAACTGATCACTGGGAGTTTGAAAAATTTCCCAACTCAGAAATAATGTATAATTGTGAATCACATAGTTTTCTTCAGGGACAGTCCCCTTTAACTAAGTATCCCATAAACATATGTGTGATCAGAATTAGAATTTTTTAGTGATTTAGAGCTATGATTTGAGCCACATGACTATGGCTTCCTTAAAAACATGATGCTCTTTAAATCTGTGAGAAATCTAATTACTTGCACAGGGAGGCTTCTGCAGGACCAGATTTTAACTTCACGCAAGTCTTTCAGGCATCTTTAGAAATGCCATAATAGAACCCTCTAGTTTAATGTCTATGGTAATGGTCTCAACAAGTCGAAATTCCATGATGGAAACATGATACTATTGATGAATCTGTCAGGAATTTTCTTTATGTATTTTAAGTATCACACCTGGGCATCTCCGTTGTTTGGTGCAAGCTTGAGCTACAGGTACTGCACCAGACACAGTTCGGGAATAGGACTTTGGTGGCTTTGTAAATTCAAGCCACCAGAAAAGTAGGTGATTGGGATTTAGGAACCTGACACTTCAGCAGCAGCTGGGCGAATGAATTGAAATCATGGCAGATAAACGTGCCAGTAACTGTAAGGACCTAACCAGGAGTGCTCAAGATCCAAAATCTGATCTTAGGTACACACACAAATATGGAAAAATGCCATGGATTTTAGTGACTCCTGATTCACCCCTGCATGATGACTTGTGGATTTTGTCACTGGAGTTTATTATTTACTGAATGAGTAAGACCCAAAGCACTTTAAGGTCTATGCATAACATCAGCACTCAGCATCCTGACAAGGTTAGGCTCTTCTCAGGACAGGCAGCACAGATGAACGTAAGGCCAAATTCAGAGAATGTGTGGCAGTTTCTGCAAAAGTTGTAGGAGGCACTGAGGTATCTAAGTTCAAGGAGACAGCAACTGAGTGCTTATCATTCAGGACTCTTGGATACGTAAAGTAAACCAGGTTCTCCACAGAGTGATCCGGGGGCCTGAATCATACCCCTGTGTCTCAGCTTTGAAAACATGCAGAGCATGAGATGCTGCTTGAGCCCTTCTCTGTCCATTCAGTAGGACAGACAGCTGCATGGATCTTGGAAGACGTCACTTTCTGATCTATAGTGCCTACATGATTACTTGATTTTTTAAGAGAGATTTCAATTGTCTGCTAACAAAATGATCTGGACAACCCTTCACATCATTCATTAGGACACCGAATTGGAGCTGCCATTTAGGTTTTCCTTAGCTTTGCTTTTGTAGATGGGGTAGTGTGGAAGTCCTTGATCTCTGTTTTCCATCATGCCTGCTGAAAATAAACAAATTCAAGCTTTGGAAAGTCATGTCTGTTCACAGAGACCTAAGCCTACCCTTTTGCCTTGTATCTGTACGGACCTGCTAAGCTAAGACTTCTTCTTCACACATATCTCTCTCGTGAGAATGTAATGAAAAATATTAATAACCCACAGACAATTTTGGCATAGTCCAGAACTTGTTCTCTGCAGCTATAAGGTGACTTATGCAAATTAGCATAATTTTTGTTGTAAAAAATCCTCCAATTTAAACAAGGGCTTGTTCGGGATTTCCCCAGAGGGAATTAATAACAAAGTACTTCTACTAATGCCAATATGATATATGATGACACAGCAAAGCAATACCAAGCCATTATTTTGTTCAAAACCTGACATTTATAACCCCACTTTCTCAGGCTCTTTCATTCCAAATCCAGTGATTTCACTTTTCATGCACATCAGCTCGTTTTGTGCAACAGAACTTCTTTCGTGCAGGAACCTCCTGGACATTTTCCTGTCAGAATTTAGCCTCAGATCTCATCTAAGCTCAAGGTCTGTGTCTCAAGTGAATAGAAGCAAGACACCAGTATTGCCTGTGTTTGGCCTGTCCGCTGTGAAAGAGGGCTGTTACTTGATCCCTTTTCCACGCAACAGAAGTGCTTTCCTCCCCTGCAGAAGTATTGTTAGGGTCTTTCTCACTTTCTTTCTTCATCTTCAGTTTCACTTTGCATTAGTTTGTTCATTATCTCTGGAAGGAAACCCTTGAAGTTCTCCCTGTGCTTTGATATGCTGAAGTTTCCTTTTTTATCCCATACTCCTGCTCTGGGCAGCTTCATTTGTTGACTCCCTGGTAGTAGCCGTCACTGTACATGTCACTGATCAAAAGTGGTGAGAGGAGAAGAATGCAAATAATAAAGAAGGAAAATACCTAGAAGTTTGGTTTGGCAAACGATTCAAAGCTTCATCTCTGATCAGTCATAACCTCCCCTCTGTCACTAACACGTTTCACTACAATTTACATTTAAATGGTGTTAAATGAAGACTTTTATCTTGGCTGCCCACCCATCCTCCACCTCCCCACCCCCACCCCTGAGAATGTCCTTTCCTGCCACTTTCACCTCATGCTACTTGTACAGAAACACAAGGAGAGATCAAAACCCCAATGCCTGATGGCTCTGTTTTAACTCCATGTATAAAGCCCCTTCTTTGTAGGCACCGTTGTTAATTGATAGGCAGTGCAGGCAAAGCCATGGCAAGCACAGTTAGAGGAGAAATATCATTACAAGGAAAAACACAGGTCACTGCAAAGGATTATGCTTTATGGCCAAGAGGCTGAAGCTATGAAACATTTGTTATACTTTATGGAAAAGAGGCTGAAGTTGAGAGGTATTTATTAATGTGGAGTTACAAAAAACTAGCCCTGACAATAATTCACAGATTACATGATGGGATGTGGGTTTGGTTAGGAAAGGGATTCCTAGGGCCCCATCCTGCTGTGTACTGAGTGTGTCATCACCTCTCTCCAGTAAATTAGCCCACTCCCATAGGTAGCTGTGGTGTAAAGGTCACAGTTGGATCCTTCTGATCCCTATGGGACCTGCATCAGGTTCTCTCACTATTTGGAAACTTCACATTTCACACAGCACCAGAAATCTATCAGCATATGGTAATTAATGATGTGTACTAATTATCTCTATAAACCAAAAGGGCTGGGTGTCTCTAAAAGAGGGAGAAGTGTTAATGTGAAAATTAAGTTCTAACTATTAGTGTGTTTGTACTTAGCCTTCACATGCTCCCAGACTGGGGAAGAACTGAACTTTTGTATCTGTCTGAGCTAAGTGTCTCCCCAGGAAGCTGAAGATATGAAATTCAGTGAAGTCTTTGCTTTCTGATGGAGATTTTCCTCCTCTTTGCAGTATTTAGTAATTCCTCAGACTTAAGTAATGTGATCCATGTGCATAGTGATCAGATGCTCCCAATTATGGGTTGCATCTTGCTTTTGTGGTATTTACCAGCCCTATTTTACAGGTTACTCAGGTATTTCATTGAAAGTGACCTGTGGCTCTATGGGTTAGTAGCCCCCTTGATCCTTGTCCTCATCCTTGTGATATCAAAATACCCTGGACCTGCAAAGACTTAGATGGCTCTATTTGTTGGAAGTAGGGGGAAACAGTATCCACCATGCACGGATGGGGAATTGAAGCACGCGCCAGATGAAGTGATTTAGCCGAAGGAAGGAAGTCTGTGACTGCTCCACAAGGAATTGAATGCAGGTTTTACTAGTCCCAGTGTGACATCCCCCACCCCAGACAACCCTTCTCATGTCAAGTGCTCCGGCACTTGATTTGTCATGAGGCAGCAAGACACTCTGTGCTAATGATGCTTTACTAACTCAGGCACAAGGATCACACAGTGCAACACTTCTAAATAAAAGCCTGGTCTGAAAAACCGGCAGTACAGGAGCGAAGCAACAGAAAAAAACAGGGCTGGACTTAACACGCTTTGATTTCAGTGTGAGTCAGGCCAGGATCCAGCTCTAGAAAATATCACACAATATTACTTTGAGCAAAGGTTGTTAATGAGACCACACGTAAATTGAGGAGGCCAGAGTGGGTGTACAAGAAAGCAGACCTAGGGCTGTATAGGCTTAACATGCTTTTCAGATTATTCTCCATTAGCCAGAGAATTATTGTTCTCCTTACTACACAAATGGAGCACTAAAATACGAAATAAAAGCCATTATCTGTCCAATCAGCGTCTGGGTCACAAGTGTTTCAGTGTGGGCGGGTAGCTGTGAAATATTTCTAGGTAGTATTGCCAAGAAGAGTTCGAAATCTCACTGGAAACCAGAAATTGCACTAAGGATGAACAAAACAAGAGAAAGGGTCAAAAGACCCCCAGATGAAAACTCATAACAACAGAACATTGATAACTTATATGAGAAAGGAGGCAGGGCTTCTTGGTCCAGGAACATTTTAAAGATTCTCACCACTTTTGAATGTGCTTGACAGATCATAGTAATAAATTTGGAATGAGATTGGAAACGTAGGAGGTGGAGGTAACTGCAGATACCAAAAAGGGGTGCTGAAACAGTCATAAAGGCTTGCAAAAGCCAGGTGCAGGGACCAGCATGCTGCTTTCTGAGGGCAGAAAGAACGCAAGAGTTGTTGACAACTTTCTCTGGCAGTGACTTTTTGCTTGCACATCTACTGCAGCACCTGAACCTGGGAGCCAGACGGGAAAAACGGGGTTAAATGATGTATAAATATAAAGCAATAAATCAAAGTACTCATGGCTTGAGTGCAACATGTGATGTTCTGGCTAGAAAAAAACTACAGGCAATGTGTGGGTAATGAGCGCAATTGTTTTCTGAAATTCTTATGGTACAGTGAGGTGCGGTTATTGAGTGCTCCCTACATGTGGAGACAGTACTTTGAGGGCTGTAGTGGCTGTTCTAATGTGAGAAGTGTCAGTTTTGAAACACCTTATTTGTTCTGTAATATCCATTTAAGTGTTAGTGGAGGCTGCTCAGCTTTCTCAGTAGTACCAGCAGGTGAGTGAACTGTTTATGAAATATTCACATATTAGCCCCATACTGGAAAAGTTTTTGGATTGTTTCTGCATAAGGCAAAACACATATCCTCAGTACTACCAAAATATTTCAAGAAAATTTTCACAGAATTGGTCACTTCTAAAAATCACTCTAACAAAGCCAGTAATTTTTTACATTTAAAAAAAAAAAAAAAAATTAAAAGGTTTTTCATCTTAGTAAAGCCTATTTCATTTAAAAATAATTGAAAATATTTTTTAAAAGAAGTTTTAAATGTTTTTCAGTTTGTCAAACCTTTTACACCATTTTATTAAAGATCAGGCCAAACCTGACTATTCACCACCACCAGGAAGTGTAAAGCATGCAAACCTCTAAAACCTCAAATGAAAAACCAGAAACCTACAACACCCTCCTACATCACTGTTGCTCCCACAACTGCTGAAAAGCAGTATTACCCTGCAACACAAGGAACCATCCCAATGCCTACAGGCAAACGTTCTCCCCAGGTCCTCTCTGCTATTTTTGCTGGTTGACACTTTTCAGCTCAAGACTGAACTTCTGGTGCTGAATGTTTTACACGTTGGGGGAGACAAGTCAGTGAGTACCACCCTGGGGCCTGAAACTGTGTTGGATATATGAGAAAACCATTTCTCTAGCATTCTATTCATTGAACAAAACAGAGCTTTCTTCAGTATTTCTTAGGAGAAAAGCCTTATGACTTACATGGTCACAAGGAACCCTGCAAAAACAGCTGTTACTTGCAGTCCTGGGGGGCACGGGAGTTGTCTTTTATACCATATATGTTCTTGCTGAGGTTTTTACACCTGTGTATTAGATAACCAACAGACTTTCTCATTCAAAGAAAGCCCCTACTTGAAACAAAAGATTTAAAGCCCCAGAAGGATTGTCAGGCACCTCAGTGCACCACTGTATTCCCCTGGGTTTCTTTTGCTTTTCCTGTTCTTTGTGTGCATTTACCTGCCTTTCTGTGGTGCCCACGTGGCTGTGCAGCAATGCACATCACTGCAGGCGAAGTGAGAGGCAGTGGAGCGGGAGGAGGGAGAGCTGGGGGTGACCCCCAAGGACACAGGCAGCCTTACTGCTTCTAGGGTAAAGCCACGTGGGATGATCTAATACAGCTTCAACATATGCAATACGCATTGTCTTTATTTTTAAGTGTGCTTTATTTAGGTCTGGGCAGCCAGAGAAGGGAAATGAGTTTTGACAAACAATAGGATAACATAGACATCTAAAAACAGATTATTTCCTACTCCTGGGTTGTGCTGTGCCACTCCATGTTTCAGCAAAAGCTGAGGATTTTCATGTGAAGACAAAACAATGGATGTAGCATCACCACTGCTTGTGACCCACCTGCTTTTCCTTTGACACCACTGCAGTCTGATGACCCTTCAGTCTTCAGAAATTAATCCAAGTGTCACTGCTCATGTTTGGGTGTGCAGGCTCCCTGATGAGGCTGGGAGCCCACACTGCCTGGCACTCTGAGGGATGTGGTCCACGCATGTGTCCTAGCCTATGAAGGAGGGGAAAGGAGAGGCTTGAAGCATCAAAGCTGCTTCTCCCGTAAGGCCTCATGACAGCTTTTCAGATCAGTGATGGTTTGACTTTTGGTCAACTAATTCATCATTCAAGAAAATATTCCTGTGGAATGTTCATTGATTGGCTTTATTTTTGGTGGACTTGAAAAAAAACCCCAGAAATAGCGCCCCAGTCAGCACCTCCACCATTAAGAAGCATAGGTCCTCCTTTAACTGCAAACACCAGTGCAAGCTGAGCTACTGAGTTGCTCTCATGGCTTCAGCAAAAACTGCACTTCTTTAGCCTTTAGAGAAAAGATGCTCTGCTCAGAACATAGTCAATGCCCAGAAAGGATGGCCTTGGCAGGGGGAGAGCAGGGGGTGTGGGGAGGAAGGAGCTCAAGATGTGGTAGATCTTTGGCCATGTAGCTCTGTATCTGGCAGACTCAGTTGGCTTAAGCCAGACCTTTAACCTCAGTTTCTAAGCCTTTCCCTGTGTGAAGGGAGAGTTGGTCCTGGAATGCTGCACTTGGCTGGCTTCTCCCATCTTCTCCAGTCAACCCCTTGAGAACTTTTATTAAGGAGATTTAGGAAACTTGAGGTTTTATAACAAAACAATAAAAGAGAAGCAGTGCAGTTTTAGAGTGCAAGTCATTTTGGGTAAGTTAGCCCATGACTTTGTAATACAAAGAACATGAAAAGACTCTGAGAATGGAGCCTTGCTATAATAAAGCTTTCTTCAGGAAATGCTTTGGCACAGGGTTTATCTGTTTGCTGCACTGCACCATTTTGATCTGAATGAAGTCCAGTAATTGCATTGAGTCTGCTTTTCTCTGTGAGTAATGAAGCCGCTTGCATGTTTCTTCTGCTTGAAAGCAGCCAAAACGAGTACACGAGCATTTGTGTTGCTGAACAGTTCTGTGCTGTTACTAATCCCACCAAAAGGCACAGGGAGATTTACAGAGAAATGTTTCTTGGCCGGTGCTGGGCTGCTTGTGCCTGCTTCTCATTTTTGGGTAAGTCAAAGGAGGGATCACATGCCTTTTACTCATGTCAGATTCTACTGAAATCAAACAATCCTGCATCCCACAGGGAGCCAGAGGCCCAGAGTTCAAGCCTGGGTGGCTGATAGAGGAAAATTCATGCAGAACACCCCACCAGCGAACCCGGCTGAGGGCTACTGTGGAAAGACATTTCAGGGCTCGCTGCTTTGCTTTTGCTACTTGCCAGTGAGGTGACTGGATCTGCTAAATTACTGCTCAGTAGCTTTGATACTAATTTTCTATATGTTCGGTAGGGCTGATGTTAGAGCTATCACATGTGCTCAGCAGACCTATGTGTGAGCTTTGAAAGTTTCTGGAGAAGCCTGGCGTTTTTATAATCCAAGAAAATGACAAACTTGGAACATCCATATCTTGAGTTTGTATCTGGGAATCAAATAGCTCCCTATCTTCTGCAAAGGAAGGTACTTGTGTCTCTATATCTTCTCTAGACACAGAAAATTAATCCTCAGAGCTGTCATCTGTGAGCTCCAGGTTTCTCTGGACTGGGCTTGGTCTGCCAGGCAGATGGGCTGGGGCACAATCTAAACATGTCTATAAATCTCTGTGTATTATATTATTTGTTGCTATTATTTGTCAAGTTTCATATCTGAAATATAAGCACTACAGCCTGAAACCCTATAGGTGCAAAAACCTGTCTGTTCTTATAGGCCAGGCAAGTGCAGGAACACAAGTGCAGGAACACTACTGCTGCAGGGAGAGATTCGCCTCCGGGAATCTTGGTGGGTCTCTCTATTCCACATGCACTCAGAGGCGTGGATGCAGGACAAGGAGCTCTGCTTTATTGTTTTTCAATAAGGAATATTTCCATGGCCACAAAGACGTTGCTTGGTGGGTTTGTGTTTCTATTGCCCATGTGCTGTTTGGAATACCTCACAGCCTCACAGTGCTGAGCAGACAGCCCTTCCTTGGCAGGGTACCACACAGAAAGGGCTTTTTGGAGCTGCTGCAGAGTAAATCCTTGAGCCTCAGTTAAGTGCTACCAAAAGAAATACAAAGTGAGGAAAATGCTGGATTTAAGTCCAGGAGCAGGGACCCTTTGCACAAGGCTGAGACAGGCCTTGAGCAACCAAAAGGCTGTAGGAATGTGCTGCTTGCAGAGAGAAGCGATGGACCGTGGTAGAGGACATCTGCCACTTAGACTTTTGTACCAGGGACTGAGTCAATGATCTCTGCTGGTGAGTGCTACCACAAGGAAAGATGTTCATTACTTTTTTCCTATAAGCACTGCTTCCGACCTTTGACTCCCTATCAAAGCTCATCGCTTGTTAATAAACAAGTGCTGCCTATTAAAGGCACCCAGAGTAGCTGTGTAATGAGCACAAAGTGCAGTAGCAGGGGCCCATCACTGGTGGTTATTAGCTTGAGAAGGGACCTTACCTCCTTTCCCTCTTCTATTCAATCCCAGTCCTCACTGCCAACAATTCCTTACATATAACAAGAGCTTTGTGGTTGCCAAGGAGAGCCCACCCCCACGGAGAGGAGGAGAACGTGTGGAGAAGAAGTAGCAAAGACCATTATCATCATTTATACAGCAATGGGAGACTGGCAGCCAAGTGCTGTTGGCAGTAAAGCTTTCAGCTGCTCTGGGAAGATTGAGAGTGTTCTCATAATGATTCCCAGACATCTGCTTCACAGCAATTTCTCGGTCTCATTCCCTCTTTGAATTGCTTTCCCCCTCTGTTTTATGCCCTTCTGAAAAGCAGGGGCTAACAGAATGGGCAGAAGGTGGACTCCCAGAACCAGGGGTCTGGGGGGGGCACTGTGCCCCAGGCACATAGTCTCTGATGGAACTGACCCCCTAGCCTATCTCCAGCCCTTGTGTTGAGACCTGGAGTCATTCCATCCATCCTCACGCTGTCTTTTTTATCTGTCTGCCAGGGGTGGCTGCCTGTCTCCTGGTCTCTTTATGCCTCAGGAAGAGCAGGCAGGAGAGGCAGCAGAGAGACTGCCCTGCAGTGGAGGAGAGCTCATGCCTTCACCACTAGCTGCCCTTTTGTGAGGAAAGCCTCATCTTCTGTTTACGAATTGCAGCAGTGATGCCGTAGCTCCCCAGGAATGACGCAGCAGCCCATCACCATGGAGAGCAGGGATGGGGCCCAATCCACAGCCACAGCCATTTTTCCTTACTGGCTTTTGTTTTTTAAGGAACTGGGGCAAAGTTGAGAAGACTGCCCCCGCCTCCTTCCATAAATCTACAACTGGGAAACGAACACAGGCATCTCCATCCAAAAATGTGCAGCTCAGGCTCATCTCTAGCTGAGACAGGAGTGACATGAGATTTCCCAAGCTGCATCAGGCTGGACAGAACAGATGGACTCCAATTTTAATGAAGGCAAAGAGAAGGGGGAGATGTAGAGCCCCTGACACACAATGGAAAGGGCTCTGGAGGAAATTTTGTGGCTAAGGACTCTAAGCAGACTTTTTTTTGCTGATGCATAATTGCCTAAATGCAGCTTGTCTGAAAGCTAAAATATACTAGGGATTTTTGCTTTCTGTTAGCCACCTGGAAAGTGACATTAATTCCTTTGCCTCTTATTCCTGGGTGGGGATGCAAAGCCAGAAATTTCTCTGTCATAAGGACACAAGTCCAAGCGTACAAACCCTACTTCCCGGTCACACAGGAATGGACTCGTGTGACTAAAGCGCAGTTGCTCTGGCTTTTTGCCAATACCACCAACAGCAGAGTTTGACCCAGTGTCACCTTTCCACTATAATGTGTTAAGTGGCTGCCGATGCTTTGGCCAGCGCAAGTGCCCTGGGGACTGCCTTACTGCAGCACAGGACAGCTTGCAGCATGGGTGGTTGGGTACGTCTCCCACCAACATGCAGGGAGGGGACCCCAGCACATCCTGGATGGAATGCTGCCTCGTGGGTGGCTCTGTGCCCCTCTCAGCCCCTGACCTTGCAACCAGGGCTCTCAGCCCGAGGCCAGCCACAGGTGGAAGGACGGTCATGGGAACCAGCCTGAGGCCACCAACTGCTGCAATAGACAATGGCATCCCCCCTTTTAGGGGTAGGGACAGGGCAGTCAAGATCAGGGGTCACAGAGAGCTCTGCCTCTGTCTGATCCAATGGCCAGATGTTCTTGACTGGAGATGGCAGCGGGGTGTCTGCCAAAAGCTCTCTGGGAGAGGGGATGTCATTTGGGAAATAGTCTTCCTTCCAGCTGAAACATTTGGGCTGGCAGTCAAGAATGTCAGTTGTCCCTAGGGCTCTTTGTAGCAGCTACTGTGGCCAAGAGAGGTGTGAAGACAGAGATGTGCAGTCTCAATAGATCAGAGACCCAGTCAGCTCCAATTAGACCAGCCAGATGACAACAGAGATAATGTAAAATAATATAAAGCCTATCAGCATATCAGCTCTGTGAGAGGGGACATGCAGCATCAGCAGGGAGAATAGGCTGGAACATCCTGTGGGTCACTTTGATCACAAGTTTTTATGGGGCCAAAGCCTATGGAAAGAAGTCCACCTTGCCTTTAGGTTCTCTGATGTTTGTGGTATGTCATGCAAAAAATGAAATCCCCCTTCAGCCAGCCATGCCCTCATCTTAAATTGTTCCTGCTGCAATTGCTGTGTCTGTATTCTGGAAGGATAGACTGCCATGGGGCTCTGCAGATACACAGACCATCTCTGAGCCTCTTAGAGAGTCTTTTGCTCTATAAAATATATATATATATGAAGATCCTGATCTGTCTAGTGCAGAATCGCAGCCCTGAAAAGTGAGGTCTTGACTTCTCCTTCAATGAGTTTCAAGATATTTTTGTTATCTACAGATTTATCCATTCCTTTTTAAATAGAGCCAAATATTTTATCTCAATGTCTACTCAATTTTAGAAAGTGTGAACAAGACAGCACTGTAGAAGAAAGTTCACATAGTGTGGCTCCTTGTTTTCTGACAATAGCTAGCAGGCACCCATGCTTTTGGGAAAGATACCTTCCAAAACAGGAGATAATGAAATTATCTGCTCTCAAGAAGGTCTTACATGCCCTATTAAAAATTAGTTCCAACCCTGAAACCAGAGGTTCTAATAACCTTTTAAGACAAATTTACCATTCATTATTTACAACTTTTAATATGCTTATTAACTATAGACAAATCTATTCCTCATAGGATCTTGCCAATTATTTTTAACTGTATTTTGGGAAATTAGTTTTGTAGCTTGGTCACACATTGGCTAAAAAGGTGTTTCCTCTGATCCATTTTGAATTTTCCGCTTTTCATTTCCTTACTTTTATCTTGTGGATTAGCCTCTTATTCAAAAGCCTTTCAAAATCCTTTCACAAACATCTGCTCATCCCCAGAGACCTGCAGGAAAAGATGACATGCCCTAGTGAAACCCATCTTCTTCATGAAGTGCGCTATGAAACTTCTCAAGTGAAGGACCAGACAGGACCAGAGTTTTACAGTGTGAACTGCGCCAACTGGCAGAGAAACAAGCTGTTCTCTACTCATTGCCCTGGAAAGCTGGACATTTTAGTTAACCTGAAAGGAATTAAAACCAGAGACTGAAAGAGCTAAGAGTAATAATAACATCCCAAGAGAGGGCAGGTAGCTGTCCGGGATATTTTTTTTTAAACATTGTACAGCTTAAATAACACCAACATAACCTAAAACACTAATATGAAGTTAATCAAGATTTGTAATACAATCAAAAAGCTGATATGAATCAGAACAAGAGCTAAAAAGAAACTCTGACACTACTGAAAACAAGTTTCTGCTTAAATTGACATGTTTTCACAACCCCTCCATCACTCTCTCCTTTCTTCCTTCCCTCACTCCTTTCTTTGAACCAACTAGAAATTTTTCTCGGAAGAGATTTCCAGCCAGCTCAAGATATTCTTTGGAGAAGGAAAACCTGATAGTGACGGCTACCTTCATTTACAAGCAAAAGCTGAGTCGTCTGTCCTCATGTACATCTACTGTTTCGGGCTTCTGAAATGGGACAGCGCTGCCGGATTTGAGCAGAGTTCCTGGGTCATTTCTGCCCTGGGCAACAATCAGAGCATGGAAGTGATTACTGTGGTATGAAATAACATAGCACTTCGTCATTCAGGCAGTTGAGATTCTGCCCTGAATAGGTTCGGCCGCCCCTCTGTCCCCATCAGCATGAGACAAAGGTCTTCCCCACTTTCAAAATCCTTGTGTTGATTTAATTTAAACCATATGCATTTCCATCTACATCCAGCTGTCACCCCAGACTCTGCACCATCCCCTGTAGGTGTTATTCCTAGTCTAAGCAAATTACTCAAAGCCTGGTCTCTGTTATACTCTTCTGGTGGTGTTGAAAAGTGTTATCAAAACCCACTTTATGATCCGCTCCTCCCTCCTCCCCCTATTGCCACCTCTGACAAGGTGCCGCACTGGGACAGGCTCCTGAAAACCTGCTGGCAATTCATCAAGAGTGAGGAGACCATGGTCTGTGGAGAAACCTCCTCGATTTGTCTGAAAAAGGGCTCGGTGGCTACAGAGCCCCAAGCTAGAGATGTCTCACCCAGGTGACAGTCGTAAGAAGGCCAACAAAATGCTCTTGTTACATGTGGCTGCTCTTCTCAGCAATTCTCTTCCCTGCTGGACAGCCATGTGGAGTGTGCAGCCCCAAGTTCACAGAGCGCTGAAATCAGCTCCTTGGTCCCCATGCCAGATCGGCAGAGCAAGACCGCAGAGCTGACACTAGCCTGCAAAGACGTGGCAGGGAAATGGGCAGCTCTGAAATGAAAATGGGCTCCCAGAAAAGGAGTTGATGTCACCTTGACTTGGTGCATTTCCCTGACCCTAGGCAGCGTAAGGTATTTTTTAGGTAATTTTTGACAAACGTTCCTCTAATCTTTTGAGGCTCTTCATCAAAGGAGATCCTGCAACAACCCCAGACAAATCTTTCCTGGTATGTAAGTAACTGTGTCCCCATTTTCCTGATATCTAACTTAACATCCCTTCCCTGCATGCTAAGCACATTATGAGCCTCTAACTTCCAGCTGCCAGTGGGGTCTCACTGACCCATGAGGTGCTGACTGGGGGGGCACAAAGAGGCCAGGCTAGGGTCCCTAATGAGAAATGCTTATTACTGACGCTTCTGCAAGAGGGTTTTCCCATTGTTGTTTCTGGCACAGAATGGCAGGGCAGGCAGGGGCCACGCAATGCCCTGGAGCACTGGGAGAGGTGTCCACTGATACCAGTGGGAGAGATACGGGGATCAGGAGTCAGACACAAGCCTTTGTCTCTTACCTGCCCCAGAGGGTCAAGTTTCCTTCCACTTTAGATGCATTTATTGTTCCAGATGAAGGATGGTAGAGGGTCACAGGGGAGGGGGAACAGTGAGATAATAAAGGATAATATTGCTTCCAAAAGTGTGTCTGGTTTTTCCAACAGTATTAGCTACTCTAATAAAAGATGTTATCTCTCCCTACAAACCTTGACTGGCTTATATCCTTTCATCACGGCTTCAACAATGTTACTACTGCAATAAAAATATTTGCAGGCAAGTGAGCCTCTGGTTCTTTAGTGATGGGTTGCATCAGCAACTGGAAGGGAAACCCCCACAGGGAAATGTTCTTCCACAGCCCTTTCAGGCAGCCCTATTCCCAAAGGAAACACAGCCAATCTACCATGCCCTGGATTAGGAAAGCAGTGTTTAGGAAAACAATGATTTTATGATTTTGTTTTTGTTCTTGTACCTCTTGTGTTAGTATAAGAAAGGAAGAAGGAGCTGAGGGGCAGAGAGGAGCTGGGCTGCAGTTTTCAGCATTAGCCCCAGCTTCTGCCAACATGGGCTACTCAGGGAGCCACAGCCTAAGCAAATATCTAAGCACATGAGCTGTCAGGGGAGGATTGAACCAGGTTCTGCAAAGGGTGCGGTAATCCCCTGGGAAGCGGAGATTCTCAGTGGTTTACAGCTGAGCTCCCTGCAGGGTTGCCCTTCCCTTCATTCAGAAGTGGGACCATTACAGCTATAGCTGACAAAGACCCATGTCTTCCTACAAAATTGCACTCAAGAGACCTCTGATCAGCCTTGGCGTACTAGCCATGGTGGGGATTGTGTTGCATGGGTTAAGGGGCAAAGAGCAAATTCAGGGCTGAGATTAGAGCTATTCAAACACCTCTGGAGTTTGATGGGAAACAGTTCCTCTGTACTTTCTACTGACTCCAGATCTCTTCCTTTCCTAATTCTAAAGTTTGAGAAGAGCTTGGACTAGAATTTGCCCATCTATAGGGCAGGTTTATATTCTGTCCTCTGCAAAAGAAAGTAATGAGGAAATACGTACATCGCAAGCTCAAGCTGAGGTGGACTCTGAATGGCTCAAAGATTTGGCTGCAGCCATAGTTTCCTGAAAAATGTTGTGCTGGGGCAAATGCTGCCAGTGGCAGAATTGTATTGAGTTTTGGCTTCAAAAAATGATCTGAGAAGGTTTCAAAATATGTCTTTTGTTTTTCAAGGGAATATGTTTTCATTCCCCATTCTAAAGCAAACTTGGGATGACAGAGACTGATGTTTAATTTCTTTAAAGAAAGAAAAGTGCCAGAAATTTAATGAATCATTGCTTCTGGGCAAAGAAAGTGCAGTATGACTGGGGGGCAGTGCATTTCTGAAAAGAAAGCATGTTTCTCATTTTGGGATAACACTAGCTTTTTATTTTAGCAGCTATAGTAGAGAAGTCAGTTGTTCACAAAGCTCCTCTTCTTCCTTCTTTACCTTCTCTTCCCAGCGCTATTCCAACGTGAAAAGCAAATCTCACTCCAAGAAAAGAGAAGAAACAGTTAATGTGTAACCATCCTGGGTGCCTGGAAGCAAAAAGCCAGTCACTCAACAGGGAGTCAGAGACCGATATACCAACTTTGGAGAACAAAATGCTTTCCCACAAGACCATGGTGAGAAGAGTTAAAGTCTTACGCAGCTGCTACTGCTCCAACTTAATAGATGTCCTTACACAGAACACTTGAGTCAAGATTTGTTTCCCAGCAGAGAAGTTTCACCCCTTGGATACAAGGCCATTGACCAACCTTTCCAGTCAGGAAGCTCCAGTCATCTGTTTGCAGCTATCGAAAGATAGAGAGGAAGGGCACATTTTAATTAGAACATTTGAACTCAATTTGAACTCCACAAAGACTGGTGAGGTTCAAGATGCCGGCTCAGGTGCTGTTCAGTTTACAGAGCAAATGCGAAAAGGAAGTGAGAGAGAGAGGGAAAGGGAGAGAAAGAACCTAATAAGGGCTGTGTAGACAGGAGTTTGACTCCATTTAAGGCACCCTGGTGGGCCATCATAGCTTTGGGTGACTTATCTCTTCCTGACACATGCTGGAAGCTGCTTATATGCTGGATTTTATTTTTAAAATTGAATCATCCTTAAAAATTAAATAGATTTAAGTGATTGGTGGGGGCCTGCAAGGAAACTGGAAGATGGAAACAGTTTGTGAATGGTTTTGAGCACCAAGTTGCTCCAAACTTCAGAATAACTGTTCTGGCAAATGTTCCCCAAAGTATGTTTACAGAGTCAGGCTTTCACCTTGAAGGCTTGCAGGAGTCCCTGAACTTTGCCAGTAGTTTTCTAAAACTCTTTGCTGCTGTCAGGCTTTGAAGTGGCAACATAAATGGACTTCATGTTTTGCTGATGGGTTTGCTCTCACATTATGCTGATTTACACCCAGAAAACAATTACACGGGTCCTTCCTAATAGCACCCAGGAGTCCTGACAGCAATGTTCAGCCCTAGAAGCTGATTTGCTTAAAATCTCAGTGGAAGTGAATGGAACAATTGTGGAGCAAAACTAGTGTCAGTGCAAGGAAACTCAGGCCCAGAGTTACACTATAGTACTCATTTTGTGAAGTACCATTGGGACTGAGTCATCGCCCTCCCCAGTACCACAGCTTGAAGTGAAAAATCCACCTACTTTCACAGGTCTGTCTGTAACAGCCTATTAAGCTATTTCATTTGGACCCAGAAGGGGAACCTGTTCCACATGCTTGACAGTGGATCAGTCTATGGTTTTTCACATAAGGAATTTATTATTTCAGAGATGCAATTAGCCAAAGAAAGGGCTTCCTAATGAAGTGTCTGTTCTCTGTACCATATTGCATTGGAATCCTGATGCAATATTTAAAGGGGAATTTAAGCAGGCACCTCCCCTCTCTCTTCTACAGAAACACTCTATGATTTCCATAGGATCTCTCCCAATTTATACTATTTGAATCAGGACCACAGATTTCATTTGAAATGGAACTTTACCAACATCAACATGTAAGATACCCTATGCATGGCTCCCTGATACATTCAAACTAGCCTGGAAGAGCATGTCTGGACTCCCCTGGTGGCAATGGAAATCCGTTCAGTTTAATCAGTGGAAACCCCATGAAAACCACCACTGCCCAAAACAAGCCAGGAATGTGACCATCTGATTTCATTCTGTGAATAAAATAGGGCTCAACAGGGAAATCAACCTAAGGGGTTTGTATGTCTGTAATGTATGTATGTCTGTATGTAAAGCTGCATCATTTTACTGAACCACGTATGCTGCACATGAGGTCTGCCTTCCTGATAGTATGACTGCAAAACCTAAGGAGGTGGCTCCATCTTCAACAGCAAAACTGAGATGAGAGGTTCTGAGCCTTGCCTGTGTCTGGGCTTTATCAGGGGTGCTCAGCTAGGGCCACCTCATAGCTTCTGTCAGTGAAATGACCCATGTTGCCAAACCAAATCAATTGTTATCTAGGCTACCACCAAAAGCTGCCCACATGCAATGTCAAGGAAGTGAAGCAGGCCTGACAGAGCCAGGAGCTTCTCAGACCTGTTTTGCCAGTAGATAAGGTATTAACATCTCACTCACAAAGAGCACAAAGCAAAGAAGTCTCCACAACTGGTCTCAAAAGAGACTCTGACCCGCTGCTGGATGTTTCCTGGTCTGCAGAAGGACTTCTTACTGGGTAATAGACAGTGGTCCAGTTGCATGATACAGGCTTACTGCTATTAAAATGTCTCATCATTAAATGGCCGGAGTCACCCTGTGCAGAAAGCAAAGTCAGGGCCTCCATGGGCAGTCCTAGCTCAGAGCTTGTGAGGCTGGACATGACTGTGTTTTGATTTGCTTGTTAACAGATGGCAGTACTTGTGTTTCTGGTCTTAGGGCTAGATTGTGTCCCTTACCTTGGAGATGTGATTTGGAAGAACTGAACTGCAGCTGGAGTCAGCTATAAACTTAGCTGCAGAAGTGCTGGATTTACAGCAGTATAAATTAACTTGAAACCTGTCCCACTGCAGCTTCTGAGAGAGAGGGATGTATGGGTAGGTCTGAAACTGTAGAAGCACTCTGAGATAAGCTTTATTTGAAAGGCAGCAAAGTGCTATGACCTACTACCCAAAGTCTGGAGAGTGGCAGTGATGGCTTATGCATGGTGACAATCTCCTGCAGCCACATCTGTCCTCCCTGTGACCAGCCTCACCCTTTCCTTTCATCAAACTCTGGGCTTCAGATTGATGTTTAAGACAAGACATTGTCTTCTGCCTAAACTTCACAAGCTCTTCAGAGCAGGCAGGAACCTTTGGTCAGGTAGTGGTTTTTATTTTGTTTATTAAAGAAGTTTATCGAGAGAAGCACCAAAATGAAATCTGGGTGCTGCTGAAGTCAGTGATTAAACTGCAAGTGACTGAACAGGGCCAAGGTTGCAGCCTGTAGGCTTCATCTGCAGTACCAGTAATGAATAGCAGACACTGACTTTGAAGTCACTTTATACGCTGATGATATAGAAACCCAGAAAAAGCTGTTGCTAGGAAGTAAAAGCCCTCAAATACCTGAGCAAGGTTGCGATCATTAATCAGAGGCTTTTTTACATCCATGTCAGAATGGAGATATATTGAATCCATGAGCTAATCTGGTATTTGAAGGTAATTAATTACATCTCCCTATAAATTTCAGTGGATCCAGGACTTGTGCCAATATCCTGGGGAAAGAGGGAATATGGCTGCATTGCTTTCTTCCCCATTTTTTGAAAGAAAACAACAGATTTTTAAATTAGAAGTCACATATTTGTCAGATATATTGTGTAGTTTCCTTTTCTCCCTTTCCCTCCTATTAACTACCTCTCCCAGAAGTTTAAATTTTGATCCAGGACACAAGTATCCTGAAAGCAATAAGTATGTTATAATGAAAGAATCAAATACCTGAGAGCTGTGGGACAAATTACACTTTTGTTGTGCTGGGGTAATCCCAGTAAGGCAGGGGGCAGAACCTGGCCATGTATCTGAAATCAAGTAGTTGAATCTACAGTATTAGAAGTTGGCTCAGCGTGAACATGTTTCTGAAAGCAATTATAGATACGCCAAAGGAAATGTCCAAGGCTAGCCAAGATAATCAGCAAAGTTCCTTGAGCCAACATCCCATATTCTCCTAAGATAAACTTAAACAACAATTCTATTTATTGTTTCCCGAGTCTCTTGATAGTCCCTATCAAAAGGCAAGAAGAATGAGAGGAAAGGACTAGAAAACAACTGTCTAACAGTTGCAAGGGCAACATTTTGAAACTGGATTCTCCAGTACAGTCTGTACCAGCCTAATGTGAAGAAGTTTTGAAATAAACCAGAGAAACCACATTCACCAGCAGGCATCAAGTGGGCTTTGGGCATCAGGACAGAACTTCCTGAAGACTTTCTACGTGCAGTTGCAAAGGCCTAATGAAGAATGGGAACAACCACTTCTTCTGTGCCACTCTACATAGAAAGCTGGGCAGAACAGATGC
The DNA here is from genome assembly GCF_023634085.1 of Falco cherrug. NCBI lineage: Eukaryota > Metazoa > Chordata > Aves > Falconiformes > Falconidae > Falco > Falco cherrug. The sequence continues at coordinate 32,740,706 of NC_073705.1, read as the reverse complement.
TTCTGCTGAATGGAAGTTGATGCTTCTGGCTCCATCTGAGCTGACTGACAGATACAGGAGAAGGGCAAAGAAGGGCTTGTCCACGTCCTGCAGGCATACACAACTTGCTTTTTCTCTACACCTGCCCTGGTCCCCTGATACGAATGAAGAATACTGCAAACTGGAGACACAATACATTTGTAATCAGGGAACGCAGGAAGACAGACCTGCCAACACGTGTGAACATGCGAGGCACAAAACAGTTTCCCCCTTGGTTTCTAAAAGACATCTGCCTCACCAGAAAATTATAGGCAAGGATGTGTATGGCGCAAACCCAGCTGTACCAGTGCTGCTGTCTTCCAGATGGGCCATTAAATCACGCACAGTTATTAAAATACCATAGCAACTTCTCCAAGTGCAGAAATGTTCAGCATAGGACCATGCCCAGATTCCAGCTCGTGCTGCTTCACTCTCCTTGCTCCTTCGGTCCCTGCGTGGCAGCCCCCCCCCTCTCCAGCTGTACTCCTGAGGCTGCAGCTCAAGCACCAGCAGTGCCCAGGACCCTAGGGGCCCTGCAAAGCCTGGCTTTGCCAAAACATGGGTAGTCACTGCAGCCCATGACAAGGCTCATGTACATTCCCTTTCCCTTTGCAGGTGCAGGACTCCAGCAAGCCCAAGTGCCTGTCACAAGTGTGGTATTTCAGCAGAAGCAGCCCCCTGGGGACAGGAGGCCCGCCAGTTCCAACTGCATCATCCCTAAGGTGGTTTTCACCCCCGAAAGCATGGAAGGAAAGCAGCAAGCACTTGCCGTACCATGTGAAACAGTAAACCAGAAACAGTGGAATTTCACATGCAGGGACTGAGAGTAGAGTTGTCCCAGGCAGGTCCGTTGCCTGCTCTCTGTCTGTCCCTCTCCCAGTACTCTACGTCTGTTGGGAAAGTCAGTCACCAAAAGGACTGAGGTCCCCATTGTGAGCCCAACAATTTCACTGTATGTTAGGTTTGGTTAAACCATTCTGCTCTGAAGGCAAGGATAGTTTTATGCACATATTGAGTGAACTCTTCACTTGGGTGGTGTCTGAGCTGACACTGGGAAGCCATGTGCCATATGAGTGTCTATAAGTGCTTGCATAGCACACCTATAAATGTGTTTCCTCTTGTCTCCAAGTCAGATGTAGTTATTCAGCCCTGGCAGGGGCTTGCTTATAAACACAGAATTCCCATCTCCACCTTACTGCCAGCTGTGGCTTGATGGCTTTGGCTGCAAGTGCCTGTGGCAGACCCAAGGGACAGAACCAGCTGTGGCTGCCTGGCAGAGTGGCTGTACTGCCTCCAGCTCTCCTGGGGACGCTGTGATTCTCCAGGAGTTCTAAGAACAAAACTGATATTTCCTTTGCCTCCCTCATCCTTTATTCCCGGTTCTTTCCGTCCCCACAGTGCATTCCCACTGGGGCTATGGTGCAATAAGGAAGTTTTGCCATAAAACATCCAAGAGCAATTTTGGAATCGAAGTATTCTTAAAGAAGTTTGGAATCTTAGCACCAGAAACAAAATGTTGATTCACTGAAAACCCTGTTCATTGCCAAGTAGCAACAAAACCAGGACTGATGTCCTCTGTGCATCGGCTCCAACCGAGGGAAATGTTATCATTGTTAGACTCAATATTCTCATCACTCCTATGACCCGTTTTCACTCACATGTCTGCCAAAATTGCTAAGCTGGACATGAACAATCCAAGTGGGTTTTTTTGGCTAAAGGCTGCTGTTGTCCACCACAGGAGATGCACAGACCCACAGGGCTGCAGGAACACAGTGGAAGTGGATTTGTCCCAGATAAGATGTCTGTCAATCCTCTGCTTGCTGATCAAGCACGGTTTGTTGAATCAACATGCAACATAATGAGCCTAAACTAAAGCTTTCTGAACAGCACGTACTGAAAAATGAAAACCAAGCCCATGCATGCCTCCTCCTGGGGTGAGCAGCACCCAGCACAGCTCAGGTGTTCCTCCCTGATGGGAACCTCTCCTCATTGTTAGAGTGGAAGCATTTTACTTCTGTGTCCTGCACGTTGCAGTCTCCAAGTGATACTGCTGCACGTTAATTGGGGCCCCAAAGGCATTTCTTTACTGAGTAGTAAATTATAAAATAAAATAAACTGGCCCACAATACGTTTTTCCTCTCTCCAAATTAAATGACTCAGAGAACAATGCTCCTCAATCAGACCACACACACAAGACTCTTTTTTTGTTTTGTCTTGTGAATTTGGCCAATCTAAATACCTGGAAGCCTACCAGCAGTCACCTAGGTCCCACTGCAGCAGGTTTATAACAGGTATGGCTCAGGAAACTCCACAGCTTGTCCTTCTCAAAGAACTGCTACAGCTTTCTGTGGTAACATTATTTCTGGTTTTTCCTCATTAAAGCCTATTTGCTGACTTTGATCATGAACCCTCTGCCTCAAAGAAAAAATAGGAGTAATGGAACAGAAATACCTCCCCACTACACACACACACACACACACACACACACACACACACACACACACACACACACACACACATTCTAGGCAACAGTGGGATGGGCCAGCAAGACAACAAGACTGATAGTGAGTGTGCAGGATTGTACCATGAACAGAAATATTTTCTGGACTCTTTAGAAGATATCAGCACCCAGGAAAAAAACGAAAAGTGACAAGGCAAGTGTCACTGTGATCTGATATCCTCCTTCTGCCAAAAAAACCCCAACCAAACCACAACCAAAAAAAGAATATTCAACCTTACAATGAGCTGAAAACTAGAAAGGACCCTTGGATATGCTGAGTGTTAGGTAAGGTGTCCAAGGCACACTGACAGGGCAGGGTAGGTGCAGCACTGGATCTGATCAAATATGTGTAATTGAAAAATTATCCCGACAGAAAATAGAGCTTTATCAAAACCAGAAGTTTTCTGAAGATATCAAACGTTAGGAAAGTCAAATTTTCCAGATGGAAACTAAAAAGAGAATCTGTATGTTGGAAAACCAGTTTAGTGATAGTTTTTGACTGAGACAGACACCCTTTTCTGGCCCCATATCTGGAACTCGAGCTTTATCTGGAGCTAAAGTTTGGAGCAGGCAGGGTTTCACTTTTCCTTCTTCTCCACCCCTCTGCTTTCACTTTCCTTCCTCCCTTCTCCACTCAAGGAGGTTAAAGAATACAAAGGGGTGAAGATGGGAAAAAACCAGCCTGTGTAAATACACCTACTGTTTCCTAGAAAGGGAGACTCAGAAAATAGGGAGGTGTCTGAAGAAAGAGCATTAGCAGACAGAGGGCAGAGACCTAAGCAAACAGAAATGTTACAGGAAGGCTGGAAGGCTGCTAAAACCATAGAAAACAGAGAATTTCATGACTGGTCTTGTTCCAGAATTGTGTAAAGAAATAAATGTTGTTGACTTCTTGATTAAGCAGAAGAAGCTATGCTTATTTTCAGACCACCTTCTAAAGTGAAAAGCAAGTGCACATTTCTGCAGGAAAGCCAGAAAAGTTTGAAGAATGAAATATTTCAAGAAGATATTTTTGTTCAGGATGTTAATGGAGTAGCAGTGAGGGGGGAGAGACACAGGCTTTGGTCCTTTCATTTAAGCAGGGAGGCTTGGGGCTAGTCCTTGGCACCAGGGTCAGGGTGGACACCCGGCCAGCATGTTGCCTCTCCCTTCAGACTGGAGGGGAAGTGCAAGTGCCAGCATGAGCTGGGCAGATCTGTGCAAGGTTTCCAACTGGGGGAAGGTGTCAGGCCTCCCTTGGTAACAGTATCTGAGCCCGCTTTGCTAATCTGCTGCTGCCTGCGACTAATGGTCCCAAGCAAAGCTTCCAGCACAGTACCAGCTGGGGCTGGCACATGCAGGAGCTCCATCATTTACAGATTTCACTAAAAGAAACACAAATGTAACACAAAAGGTTAACGCCAGTCCCTGGATGGCTCAGCTGTGATGGGTCTCACAAGCATCGCTCAGCAAATATGCCAATTAGACCCTGCACATTATCAGTGGAAAAAAATCCCACCTTTCCCTGCATCTCTCTGGCCAAAACAGCCTGTGCTGGCCCCAAGCACATGCAATAAAATACATGGGTTTATTTTTTTAAAACGGCACCAGAATGAACTTCTACTTTAAACAAAACAAATGATTGCTAATGGTCCTTTCCCACCTTCAGTCCCTTTGGCCTTTTTTCTCCCCTTTCCTTCTTGGTCCTAGACATTTTACAAACACTTGTAAATAACCATACCCAAGCCAAACAGAGAGTCATTCTTCATTCTAAACAGGACGTCAGGGATAGTGGAAAAACAATGTTTGTGGCTGGAATGCATTGTACAAAGGTGGAGGGAATATAGGACTGTTTCTGTATCTAGAAACAGATGACAAGTGTTTGTTTTTAACACAGTATGTCAGAGAACAGATTAGATAATAAAATCCTAAACAGAAGACCTCATGCTCCACCAAATCTGAAATAAACTTCGAAGAGATGTCTCAGCGAACATTCTCTCCTTCTGGGCCCTCGCAGTACCATGAGGTCAGAGCTGCAGGGATGGATCATTTCACATCATTTGCTCAGTCAGTCACCGGGTGAGTATAAATGACCCCTGTCCTGTGGCCTGGTGTGATCAGGAATAGTAGGTCTAGTATTCCAGTCTTTTGGGGGGAGTTAGTATGGCTTGCCGCAGCTGTGCCTGCTCTAATCATCCATGCATTTCTAATAGGGTGTGCACAATCATCAGCCTGCCTTGCAGGAAATATATGCAGAAAAATAAGATTTTCTGAGTTATCCAAGAGATTTAGGAATCTTGTTTCCAGGTGTGACTTAAGATCTTCTGTTCCAGAGAAGGAGAAGTCTCATTAAAGTTGATAAGCTCTGTTTTCTTAAGTATATTACAAATTGCATGAAATTGTAATCTTTAGAGCTGCATTAACACAGCTTGGCCCAAAAATGTTTCTGATTTTTTCAGAAAAGCAAGACATACTGAAAGAATTAACATGGATCAACCTGAAACATTTTGATCACCTTGAAGCATTTAAAAAGCTATGCTGAGTCCTTCCAAAGCAGGTCATTTTATTAACTGGCAACACACAGTTTTGAAACCAAACAATGAAAAATTAAGGCTGTCTAGCAGTATAGCTCATTGTTTTCGAAGTTATAGTTGCTTGTTAGTTTTGGATGAAAAATGAAAGCAAGCTGAGTTTTATTCCTGATTCATTAGTGGGTTTAGTTGCCTGGAACTCTGTCTATACAACAAATATAGTAAATCCATTGTTTTTAGACTAACAGTTAGATGAGTAGTTGTTCTGTTAAGCAGAGTTAGTTGAAATATTTTGAGCAGAGCATCCTTCCACCCCCGCACTTTCTTTTATCAAAAATGGGTCTGTTTCAATATTACAAACTTTTTCCATTGAAGTGGATCATTTCCAGTGGAATTTTCCACAAAAGATGCAAAACGAAGTCCAGAAGGCCCACAGCATTTCATTTAGAGTTGACATGATGCCGGGTGGCTGCGTCGCACCGTGGGAGTCTTGCAGGGACGCGCCATGCAACCCTGCCGGGCAGCCTCTCCTGTGGCCCAGCCCGTGCTCCAGGACGAGGGGTGGCAAGGGGCGGCCACGAGACCTCACGGGCCATGGGGGACCAGAAGCCCTTGTGGGAAAAGGATATGCCAAGAATAAGGTCAAAGCTAAAACTGAAGGAAGCTTTTCAGCATTTCTAAACCCATGATTTTCTTTAAAAAATAAACTCAGTTAAGTTTTATTTCAGCTGCTTTTCCCAACTGTTTGTTTGTCCTTAGTGCTGAAATTACATTTTTCCCATGGGAAGGTCATTATATTTTTCTGTACACTTTTATGTCAGTCACTCCACTGCCCTAAATTGTATTGAAACACCATAAGCATAACCTTAAACACCTTTCAGAGCCTGTATTCTTAACGCTCTGTGTTTCTTTTATAGCATGCTTACATTTTCTATGCATTTGCTGAATTCCTACCTGCACCACAGCAGTACGTACCAAATCAAAATAAGGCGGTCCATTTGACAAATACAAACTGAGGTCACCAAACAAAAAAAAAAAACCAAAAACAAAAATAAAGTTTGGGAAGTAAGAGAAACTTTAAACAACAAATAATGACCATTTCCTGATTTTCAGACCTACATTTCAGAGCTTTGCAAGCAGAAAATCTTTGTTCACTTTGACAGTCTTATCTTAAGCTGTTGCAGCTCAGATTCACATGGCTAATATTCCATCTGATTCTTTGGGTTTCAGTGTTTTTTCCTACCAGCTTTTGCTGCACCCTCTAAAGTACTTTGTCCACAGAAACCCCCAGGCTGAGAAGCTTAGGTGGAATTTGAGATGGAAGCTTTGATTAAAGTTTTCTGTAGGATGTCTGCTTTCTTTGGTGATTTTGTCCTTTTCTCATTCCTCCTAGTAGGCTAGAAACCTGAAACATCCTATTCTTGCTTGTAAAAAACTTGCAGTTGTCGTTTTTGGTAAATAATTGCTATTTCCCACTGAACTGTCAAGTTATTTTATTGAAGATTACCTTAAAAACGCCACTCCTAGTTTCTGTCTGCTGCTATTCCTGGAAACATGAGGATGAGCTGATACAAGCAGTAGCTGTCAATGCTCCAGAAATCGTGTACTGCTGGGCATGGGGAGGAGGAAGCCAGTGGCCTGTGCCAGGAACAGGAATTAAACAAGGAACGGGGCACATGGGTACATTGTTCATGGAATCAGCCTTTTCCACAATGAAACACAGTAGGCTACCTCAGTGCTGTGCTTGTGATTCACCTCCACTAACATCCTTGCATGGAGTCAAGGCTGGAAAGGGAAGGAGCAGAAGCTGGGTAGGGTCCTTGATTTAGCATCCTGAACTCCTGAATGGAAAGCAAGGTGGTAGAGAATAAGGGTTTCCAAAGAGGAACAGAATGCTATTATTTTTGGCCTTCTCAGAAACTTTCACAAACTGAACAACTTTCAGCTGCGTAAGCGTCAGGAGCTCAAATAGGAGGCCCAGCTCCACATTCTCAAAACGTTCATTTTTCAGGTTATTAAGTTTGGTCTTTGCCCTCTTGAGACCCGTGAAATGAATCAATGTCTCCTGCCAACCACCAAGGGATTTGCTGTCTTCATGCCTCATTGAGACATCAAAAACTAACCAGTGAGGTGAGACTTTCTCAGTCATGGATTGCACAATACTCCAAATGCTAATGCTCTATGTACAGAAATAATATCCTGAAGGCAGATCTCTTTACACTGTTGTTGATACATTTTTTGTCACCATCACTTTTTAATATCCAAGTTTATACTTAAAGGCCAGCACACCTAAGTGCTGTTTTGCCTGCAAGATGTCATACGCAGACAGGCAGCTGCATTTTGGCAGCAGCTATGTGAAAATGCCAAAATCCTTAGCTGGTACAGGTACTGTACAGATTGAATGCTCTGAAACATGCCAGTATCATACACAAGAATAGATTATTGCCATTGGTGTAACTGCAGGACAATTTGTTTAAAAATGAAGCTCCAAATATTCACGTGGGTATTCTTCAAAATCTTTTTTTTGGGGGGGAAGACATTACTTAGCCCTTGTAGCATAAGAAATGTGGGCGATAAGCCAGGTTAATGTTGATGTCTCTCTTGAAACCTAATGATGATGAAGTTCTGTCAGCAATTTCTCTTTCTACAATTTGTGAATTGAAGTACGTTGGCACCACTGTTCATGTCTAAAAAAGCACTACACGGGCTGCATAAAGCCAATGTTACCTTCTAATATGCATAACAACTTGCTAGAAGATGTTCTGAAGAAGTCATTAGATCAGCAAGTTAGTGCTAGAATTGTGATTAACGGTGGCTGGAAACAGACCAGAGGTTAACTCGGTATTTCCTCCTCCACATTAAAAGCTGCAAGTTTAGGAGCATTTGGTTTAGCCCTTTTCATGAGCTTAGCAGAGCTAGGAAACCTTTCAGAGAGAGGTGATGGACTATGCACAATTAAGCCACTGGACTCTTTCCATTAACTTTAAAAAACTATTGGAAAGCACTCATATGTATTGGTGTTCTGTGGCAATTCTCATCGCTCCCTCATCGGTGTGTGTAGAACAGATGTATTTTCCTCAGGAAACTTGTTGGCATGAACATCTGGCCCATGATAACTCCAGGAACTAAATCTAGAAGCCTTTGAGGGTCGTTAACAGCCCATAATTTCAGTTTCATATCTCACCCTTATCACTTATTACTTCCTTCAGAACAGAGACTTGATTTTGAACTTGGGCTTGCTTCAGATCAGTCCTGTTCCCCCAGTGTAGGGAACATCCTCCAGCACCACCAGAATCTCAGAACAGACACTCTTGACCACCATCCTAATTTACAGCCTCCTACTACATTGATCAGTGGCTCCACCATGAGTTTATGCAGACATCCATCATCACACTTCTGCGGCTGCACAGACTGCTCCATCTGCTCCATGAAGGTGCTTGCCGTAAGGTTCACAGTGAGTTGAGACAGAGAAGCTCCAAGTGCTTGCCTGGCTGATTTCAGGTACACTTGTATGTCCATTCGAAATGAGGCATGCAAGTGCACATGTGATATTTTAATTTTATTATGACCAAGGGACATACACCTCAGAAGCCTAGAATTAGGCAGTTGAGGAAAGGCAACGGCAAAACTGTGCTTCCTTGAAATCACTGCAACAACATATTCCAGACAGGTCTATGTTCTTTGCTTCTGGCATGTTTCAAGGTTGCTTATAAGCAAAACCTAGAGCCTCCCTGCCCACTCTACCTGTCTGTAGCAACAATAAAAAATAGAATCATAGAATCACTTATGTTGGAAAAGACCTTTGAGATCATCAAGTCTAGATGTTAACCCAGGACTTCCAAGTCCATCACTAAATGTCCCTAAGCACTGCATCTACACATTTTTTTAAACACTTCCAGGGATGGTGACTCAACAACTTCCCTGAGCTACATCTGTATAATGTGGCACGTCTCATCATAAACCACTGATCTTATTATAATAAGCTTTAGACAAAGTTACTTGTTCTAATATCCAGTTTTGAAATGTTTCAGTTGTACCCATTCCTCACAAAGTACTTTAGTCAATGTAAACGAAACACCTGGCAAGCGAAGTACTATGACTCTTTAGACCTGAGCACCATCCTGGAACAGCAGAGGAGCTGTCTTAAGCTGCCTGATGCAGACAAAAAAGTAATAGCTGACTTCAGAAAGGTTGTGTGAAATGTCCCGTTTCCCCATGTCCCATTTCCTTTTTGGGGACTAAAGGGCAGACATAGATTCCAGTCCAGAGAGGAACAGAGATTTGAGATCCGTCTTTCCCATCAGCATTTCTCCTCTGCTCACTTAGCTACTCCTCTCCCAGCATTCTGGCCTGAAGTTGACTCCTGCAGTGCCAAGCCCTCCCGTGCAGTGAGCAAGCAGTGCACACACTGCACCTGGGGCTGGCAGCTCCATTACGCGCCTGCAAATACCATAATGCTATTACAATATGAGGTTTTTTGTGGCTGGATGCCAAAGTCTACTGGCTTACCCTTCACTGTAGTGAGGATAAGAAAAGCTAACATTTCAGTCAACCATCAGAAACATGAATTGACCTTGATAAGTAGATGAGTGGAATTTTTCAAATTTGGGGTAATAATAGTCACTGACTCCATGATCACTGGTGGTATTGGGAGGTTTAAATAATCAATCTTCATAAAGCTCCTAATCTTTGCCTGACAGGCACTATATACAGTGTGTGGAATATTAATATTGCGTTCAGTTTTGGACAGCTCAGTAACAGTAGTGAGAACAAATTGGAAGGAATTCAGAGAAGCACAGCAAAATGATGGAGAGGCTAGAGAGACTGATTTATGTGGAGTTATATCAAAAGAATTGTGTGTTCTATTTTGGCCAAAATGCAAGGGAGAACAAATGATCTGCAGAGTGGTAAGACAGACATCTTTGGGTGTCTGAAGGGGAGACAGGAGGAAAGGAAATTATTTGGAGCTCTCTCAGGATGTCCAATTAGAATCAGTAGAAGGAATTAAGTGACTGACAGTTAAGGCAGAACATCAAGACAGTCTAATTTCTCTGTTATCTCCCAGATTATATGGCAAAAACACATCTCCCAAAACTGAAGGTAAGTGGTGGGTAAAATATTAAAGGAGATGAGGAGATAAAGAGAATTTAGGAGAAGTAAGAAGGAATCAGCAATACATCGTGTCCCAGGGTCTTCCGAACCTCCTGTTGAGGACTCAAGAGATCCTTCAATGCAGGAAGGAATGAAAATATCAAGAACCAGTAGGGAGGTGCTGAAAGACCATGAGGGATTTGGAAGAGATCCACAAGTCATTTCCCAGCCCCTGACGAGAGAGAGACAGCAAAGTTTGGCTGGGGCTGGAATGCATACTCCTTGGGTGTCCTGACTTCAGGTCAAACCTTGCTATCAAACAAGCCTGAACTAAAGGTCCAGACTCAAGAGGACAGCCAAAATCTGAATCTTAAGCATTCAGCTCTGGCTCATGTCTAGTTTAAGGTGACTGTTTTGCATATTTTAAAGGGTAAAAAAAGTGATATATCCAAGATGGGGACTTCTGTGCTCTGTCAACCCCTCCTTCCTGCCAGTGACAGAAACTTGTAGTGCAGCTGTCAAAACCCCCAGCACAACACATAGGAGTAGTGGGGAGGGAGTATGCACTTCTCCTTGGCAAACTTGCTGTCTAGAAACATGTGTGCAGAGGAACACCCACCAAGGGTCTGTGCTGTGTCCCGGGAGGGAGGGCTTTCTCTGACAGGACAGCAAGTTCCCCTGGAAGGGGATGAGTAGAAACCGTGTACAAACAAGAGATCAAACAGGACTCTTGCGTACTGCCCAGAAGGCAAAGTTTTAGTCACTCTGCTCTAAGAGAAGGGTTGGGATACACATGGCCACTGCACAGCCACCATTTGTGAGGAGAATCATACCTGAAGGAGGCTGACCAAGGCAGAACCTCGCTTCCCAGGTGCGGGCTGTGGTGCACCTAGCGCTGCTCTCTGCATGCAGCCCTCCTCACAGGGAGAGCGAGGAGCACAGCGGAGCTATGCTGGCGTGGGGAGGGGGAGGCACCTTTCAAGTGTCCTTATTTTATTTTAGGTTTAGGAGGTTTTGAACCAAAAACGTTCTTTTGAGAACAAACATTTTGAAAATAACACCGATATTTCTGTTTCAGTTTCTCAAGTTCTCAAGTTCTCAAGTATTCAGGCTGACTGTGGGCATAGTTCTATCATACTTCCTGTAGGATATTGCTCCTTCTATTTTCTGGTGAATGTTACAGGGGTTTTGCTCAGCTCTTCACCATCACTGGAGAACGAAATTGTGTTTAACCTCTGAAATAATGCAGCCTGACTCCTGACAGATCAAGACCTCAATGTGCCAGTGCGATACTCTTTGGCGTAGAGGCCTCGGTGTAGTAGGAGAAAGAGAACCATGGCTTCTCACATCTCCCTCCCTGGAACATCAACTACTTTCTTACAAAAATTTGCTTTTTCTTTTAATAAAGGGGGGTCGTAGTAACTCAGCTTCTCCCCCTGCCCTTTCACACACCAGAGCATGCCGTTCTGGGCAGTTACCTCCCAAATGCTCCTTGACATATCCCCAAAAGCAGCAGCGCTGTGATCTCCTGCCACTGTAAGCACCACAGTGATCAGCAAATATTGCTGATGAAAGCAGTCCGTGGCCCACACACATTCCTCTTCAGTGACACTCAGGCCAGCTGAGCCAGGCACATACTGTACTGAGGAGATTTAAAATGGGTCCTGACACAATCTGACACTTTTCCTGCTCTCAGCACCAAAAAGTAGAGAGAGCGCTTTGAATCCTAAAATAAATGAAAACTATTGTATGGATGTTTGATTCAGAGTAACCCTTCCCTGTACAATTCACACAGCTCATGAAGTTTCACTGGTGAAAAGGCTGGGGAGTCCTCACTGGGTCTACTTGATTTACATCAACATACAGAAAAAATTGTATGTAAGTGCCAGTCACCTTTACCCTGGTTGGTGACATGATTAATATCACATTCTCACTATCTCATGGAGTTGAATCTGAGGAGATAATGTTGGAATTAATTAAGACACAGGTCCTCACCATGAATTCCCATGCTTTTGGGACCACTTGTAACAAGGACCTCAAAAGCCAGAGTATTTAGAGTAGTCATTTGCTGTAGGATGCAATACAATAGCTCTTTATGTCTTGGACATCAGATTTTGTTTGTATCCTTAAGCTAAAGGAAAAAAAAATAAGACAGCCTGGCATGTAATCTCTTTCTACTAGAAAGAAAAAAAAATAAAAGAAGAAGAGGAAACCAATCTGGACACAGACAGTCATTTAATTAATTGAACACTACGGAAGAGATGCTGAGCTTTACATTTTCCTGACCTTCCTCACTTGTATTACCAGCCTAGTACTTTTTGAAAATTCGTCCTAGGTGCCCTGCCTTTCTGGAGGCAGCTGCTGTAGATTCTGGAGCAGCATTTCCCACCACCTCGCTGCAGAGCAGAACCTGGACCTGCACACATGGAGCCAAGTGATGCTGATTACCAGCCACAGCTGAAGTAGGATCAAAGTGTCAGTGATCAAAATACACTAGAAGTTTGCCCATAACACCATCTGCATTGGCTGGAACATATAACTTACCACCAGCCATATATCATTTGATATCTTGATCCAGCAGCATACCAAAGAGATATTCCTGCTAGATGAGTAGTCTCACTGATTTTAGTAGGACTACTTACACATGTACTATAAAGAGGTGTGCCTAAGTATTTCTCTGAAGCAAACTTAAGTTCATCAGCAAAGTCTGTTCATTTTGGTATGGCGATAGTGTTTAAAGGGAATGTTGCTGATTTGCACAAACTGGCAGAGTAAAACTCAATTTAAGCCTTTTTTTGATTAGGATTGAGACTATTTTTTGTTCTAGGATTTAAGGTTTGACTTTTAGCTGAGATTAAAACAACACCTCCATGCATGATATACAGAGAAAACCACAAGAGTGTTCCAGTCCCCAAAGCAAACCAGCTGGCAGGCTGACACACTGCTTCTGCCCTGGGACACGCTTACCTGGGGGTGGTGGCTGCTGACTTCCATGCCACAAGTGTGACCAGTTTGCCTGGTGGCAATGGCAACTCTGCAGTAAGGATTACCTGTGTCAGGAGACCCATTGTCTGCATTACGCTGACCAGTGTGTTAGTTGGTCATCTTGACCAAAACAGTCTTAGCTTCCATCTGTTTTAAAATATAGGTTAATTACATAAATGGTATATCTACCGAAATGTATGTTCTCCTTCGAGACAGATCAGAAGCATTGCCTTGTGCACAAATAGTCCTGATCTTGGGGAAAGTCTGGTGAAGCTCAGAACCGTTTCACTCTTTAATCTTTTTATTAGCTGCCTTAATCACTAGAAATCACCAGCATACCTATGCTGCAATGACACCCCAGCTTCAACTGATCATCACAAAGATTAAGGCAGTATGGACCTCTAAATCCACTGAACTGTGTAACATGTTACTTTTGGCCTCCTGTATTAAAACCTTTTAAACTCTGCATCAAGCTTTAAAACAATCACATTTCCTCAGGGCTGCCAGAAGCAAACGTAAATACAGGAGTTCAAAAGAAGAATCCAGTTTTCACAGCTGCATCTTAGTTAAATTAAAAAAAAAAAGAAGAAGAAAAAAAAGAAAGACAAACTGACCTAAAATCTTTTGAAAATACAGACCAGGGCAGACAAAAGTAATTGTTCTAAAGCTGTTCTGGATGTTTTAGGAACTCTATCATTTCCAGATTTGAAAAACTTTTTTTTTTTTTTCTAAGAAAGCATCATCTTAAAGTCATATAGGACTTAAAAACATCTTGGTTAGAACAAGTATCAGGGCTTCAAGGGGCTATAAAATATACCACAGTTAGGAAAACATGCCATTTTGGCTATAGTGTATGACTAATTGATTTTTGAGCATTGCCTAATTGTGTGACACTGGTTAACCAAACAACAATGCGTTTTTTCACAGGCTCCGATATTAGCTCAGACCATTCTGTGACCTCCCCCTGTTGAGAGACACATCGTATTTTTGATCATAAATCTAACAGGGTAAGGGCTGGAAAAGGGATTCCTGCTTTGTTTTTTCATTTTAACTGAGGTTAAAAAATTCTAGCTGTTGTCGTTTATATAGGGAGTAATATATTTCAGTGAGAGCTATGGCCCAGAGAAATGTGGATACCAAAGCTGTGCTGCTGAGCTTTGTGTTTATTTAGACACAGCAATGGGTTGGATTTGTGAGTAGTCATGCTTAAGTCATGGTTAAATTCATCTTTGATGGCTACACTGAAGTGATTCCTCAAATTCATTTCAGGAACTGGGAAAAAACTAGTAGAAAAACTTCATGTGAAAGAGTATTTTGAATATGAAAATCTTTAAGTGCTCGAAACACTCCCTGTGCTTCCTCCATGTCACGGATGCTGAGCAAAGCATATCATCTTAGGCAAACCAATTTCCACTGAAAAATGTGGTTTTGTAATGACAAAAACTGTACAAATTTATATTAACTAAATTTTGAGAAAGACTACCTTGAGAAAGATTAAAATTTTGCAGTAACATAGTCTAAACTATGGGGGTTTACTTTTTAAAATTGTTACTGGTCCCTGAAGCTAATCACATTATTATAAAGGAAAAAATCAGGACAACAAAATTAAAGACATTATTCTACAAGAACTTTTTTTTACATCTTTTAGTAGTAAACCTAAAAATACTCATAAGTACTTCAATGTGATTTGAAAACCTATTGTTTCTGTTTGGCCAGTTAACTGAGAAACTGCTATTCCTATTTTCACAAGTGAGATGCTAATAGGATTTAAAACACTGTTTGCTTGGGTGTGTGTGCCAAGGAACTAACCTGCTGAATTTCAAAGCAGTTTTACACACTGCTGTGCAGCTTCGTGTTAATGTTCCAGTGAAGAAAGATGGGCAAGTTATTGCTTGTGACAAGACTGTGAAGGGGATTTTGATCTATTTTTGGAGGTTATTTTCTAACAAAATAAATGTCTCATAATGCATTTGTCAAACTCAATTTGAAATATGTTCTTTGATTTACTTGGGACTGAGCATTTGCAGTAAGCGGCTAGTTACCGGGGCACTAGAGTGGTGCTACAGATATGGGGGCTCCTTTGGTAGAAGAAAAAGGTTTCCCATTTAGAGAAACATCGCTGTTAATGCCTTGTACACAAGTCCTGGAGTGAAAACGGTGTCTGTACATTCAGTGGCTCTCTCACTGTGCTTAGCTCCCTGATTTGTTTTTGTTTGCTGGTAAGGGGACTGGAGAAGTGATGGGAGTAATTGATGAGCTGTGATATAAATTCCCATCTCACAAGCTGGTGGGTAAATAAAAACCCATCTGCAAGACTAGCCAAAAAATTAAAGAAAAAGAAAAAATGAAAAATAGAAATAGGAAAAAAAAAGGGGGAAAAAAACCCCCACAAACAAAACAAGAAGGCAAAAAGAAAAAAGAAAGAAGAGGCAGGGACCACTGTGTTGATCACAGACTGTCTGTCCGTGATAGTAAGTAACACAACTGTGTGCATTTAACCAAATGAATTCTCTAAAGGGAAGAGTCCAAAACACTGAGGTAAAATGAAATTCAAGAATGCCCATATTTTATGTTTGATTGCTTTGCCATGTGTTCTTCTGCTTTGTTCTCTGTGTGGGTGGGTGTGTATGTGGATCCTCTGTATTTGTGATGAAACTGGACTGTGAAGGTGGAGGGTGCGCTCTTGAAATGGTTTGTGGGAAACTGGCTCCCTGACATGTTACTGAAAGCTACCTGGACACATCCCAGGTCCTGACTTGGAATCATGCCTTAAGAAGTCTTCCTGGCTTTTCCCCAATTATTTCCCTCAGTGATAATGAAGAAGAAAAAGGAAGAGTGATGTGCTGAACGTAAGGTGCTCTCGCTGCCCATCGGCATTGGCTGCAGCACACATGGCACGAGCTTCAACAGAATGCGATGTAATGGTCTGATCCAACTGGGAAAAGACCATAAAATTCTGCTGCAAACACTTGTACAAATAGGACTTTTTCTGATGAAATTGAAACCATATTTTGACTTGCCGTTAGAAAAACAAATCTGAATAGATAGTTATATATGGAATAACCTTAGAGCTTTTCAGAGCCAAGAAATCAGCTGCTGGCTGTAAGAGTTAGATGGCAACATGAAACATGCTGATCCAGGCTGATTCTCTTAGCGCTCTGTGGCTCAGCAGCGTATTCATGTTGTGATTTTGCTCTCTGTCGCAGCCATTAAGGCATCCTTGGGACCAGCAAGTATAAAACTGATCCTCTTACCTCAAAAGCACAGGTTTTTATCAAACAAAAGAGGAATCTCCAGGAACCATCAACAATATGGGGCAAATGACACACAGTCAAGCCTTCCAATAGTGCCAGGAGACCATGGTGGCACAGTGTCAGCAGATAAGCCCGTGTCCTGTGGTGTACATATTTTATACAAGCCAGGAGAATGCTTCAGTGGTATCAGATACATGCTTCCCTCCAGGGATGTCAGTTTTGCCTACAGTTTATTGGTTGGCAAAAACTAGTCTGAACCAATGCAAGGGATGTGCACAAGAGGGGTGACCTACTGGAGCAGCTATCCCTCACCAGCACATGGCTGGTTTTACCACTTGTGTCTATGGTCGTCTCCTTCCAGAGGCCAGAGCTGAGGCAGCCCTGAAAAAACATTCCTCGTTCAAGAAGTCAGGAAATGCAAAAGGCACCTTCTCACAGCTTCCCAGAGACTTCTGCTGTCAAAATGGGCACCCAGGTCACAATCCTGCCTGCTGTGATTTGCAGATAATGTATGTCCTGTGACAGTCAGTGCAGGCACCTTTGTCCAGAGCCATAAACAATGTGGACAGTATATTAGTATCTCATTAAATACATATACCGGGGCTCTTAAACACCCTGCTCAAAAGGAAGTATGTAAGATGTGTCACATTATCCAAACTTTATTCACGCTGCTATGATGAGGTGTGACTGCCTGCAAATGGAGCAAGAACAAGGTCTCCAAGGAGTTTCAGTACTGCTGTAATTTTGTATTTCAGTAGCACCTAAAGGCCCTGAATGAGATCCGGGTCCCTGCCCAGGAAAGCTTACCATCTTAGGGAAAACAAAGGGAAACTGAGAAACGGATAAATGAAGTGCCTTGACACAGATTATAGAGCACATAATGGCAGAGGCAGAAAGAGAATCCAGACCTCAGGAGTCTCATGCCATGTCTTGGTGACTAATTGAGATAAACAGATTGCTAACACCCAAAGCCCACTGCTCATTGCTTTTGTCACTGCTATACCCTCACTGCAGTCAGATGTTTACTTTCCAAACAGCTTACTGTGAACTGAGTTCAAGAACTCCATGGCAATGAGAAATGTCCAGTGATCCACAGCAGTCAGGCAATCAAACATCCTTTGTAGTTATGACTTTGGTGCCTGGGATTTTGAATACTCATCTGCATTTTCTGCAAGTTGCTTCCACCAGGATCCAAAATTTTTAGCCAGGCCAGGTCCTTTCGAGGAAACAGCTGGCATAGCATATGAAGTTGCTGGCCCACCTGTTGATTTCTTCCACTGAGGAAATACTGCAGGGAGTTGTTTTCGCTGTTGGTGAGATAGCATAATAGTACTTGCTAGTGTTTCCAATGTGTTTCATTCCAAAGATAAGTGTATGCACCGGGTGACTTTGTGCTGTAAAAGATTAGGAGAATGTGGGATTGTGAATGCTTGGGCTATAAGACCAGTAACCTTTCAGGAAGCCTGACTGCAATCCTGGAATGAGAGAGGACCATCTCCTTGGTTGATCCTTCCCATGCTGTCTAGATGTAAAACCTCTTTAGTCCTGTCAAGCACCTAACATGCTGGAAAGAGGATGATGTTTACAGATGGCCTTGAAATATGGTCCACTACAGAGTGTCCAGCGGAGGCCAGTGCTGGCAACAGTGATGTTCCCTTTGCACAGTTCTCCTTCAGCATTTATCCACAGACGGAGCAGTTGCCAAAAGGGGATTTCCACTGCTGACTTCCTAGTATCCTATTTCTAGACAATCCAGTTATTTATTTCTCTCCTGTGGCTATCTGTGGTGGGGTAGGAATTTGGAAAGAGATTTCCAGTGGGTGATGGCCAAAACCATTGACAAGAAACCAACACCACTGGCAGGTCTGACTTTTAATAACTTGAACTGACCACCAAGGGGAGAATGAGTCCCAGGACAGTGCATTTCTGAAACACCTGTGGGTCCCATCGCATCAGACATGGTCTGCCACTTCTGAGCAAGCTCATTTGAAACAGGTCCATGACCTGTAGACACAGTGAGGACTGTCAGCCACGTCAGGCAGCACACAGGCCAGCTTAACATCTCTTTCCCACCAGCTCTCCAACCCCTGAAAAACTGCTGAGGTCTGAACAGGTACTGCGGGGAAGGTCACAGCTAGGGCCAGCCCTCTGCGTTTCATTGAGACCTGTATGTGTGCCACAG
This sequence comes from Falco cherrug, assembly GCF_023634085.1. NCBI lineage: Eukaryota > Metazoa > Chordata > Aves > Falconiformes > Falconidae > Falco > Falco cherrug. The sequence goes on along the minus strand of NC_073705.1, from coordinate 32,722,166 downwards.
CACAGCCCAGGCGATGGGAAGAGAGCACTGGTGAGCGCTCAGAGACAATAGCTGTAGGTGAAAGGACATATCTCTTGTCACCTGTTTGCTAATGCTGATTTTTTAAATTGACTTACCTGTGTTTTGGGTTTGGCCAAGAATTTGAAGCTAAATGGAAGGGGAGGATGTGAAGACAAGAGGATTGCAGGCCCTGGTGTGTGGCCCTGCACCTGCACTGGGCTGTGTGACAGACAGCATCACCTGCAGACGGCTTGGATGATCCCACGGTGGAAGGAAGGAGGGACGTAGGATATGGTCCTTCTTCCTTCCATGAAGGGAGAAACAGGCTGTAACACACATGCATTCGTACTCTCCCTCCCGGCTGCTTTGCAGCACCACTGTTTCTGTCCCAGTTTGGGCCCCCAGAAATCCCTGTTTTATGCAGGAGCAAGGAGTGATTTTACAATATCAGGGAACTGGGCACAGAAAGCTAATAAGGAAGCAGGACAAGAGCCTCAAGCGGTCTTCAATGCCACCACCTTTTTACTATAAATCTACATCTGACTAAAATGGTCATAGCAACAGATGCCACAGCTGCTAATTGCATGCACAAGATGACAGCCTGGGCAATCAAGAGTGGGATATGTTGTTCTGCCAAACCAGCCCTGCAGAGCAGCCAGGTGCCTTATCTCCACCTCTCTGCAAAATGTGCTACAGGACACTGCTGGAGAGAGGCTTCTTTTGCTGTAGACGTTCACACAGATATGCCATTATCTGCAGGTCTGACGGTCCTGTGTGGGACCTGTTGGTTTATGATACAGCCTTTTGGGCAACCATTCAATTAGACAGTAAAAAATCTAGTTGATTATCATTAGGACATAAAGCTGGTGGTCCAGATTCTTAGGATGTCTTGTACTGTACCTTCAGGAGTGCCCCCAGCCCATCTGTATACCAGATTCAGTGGCTATGCTGTGGTCAAAACTGGAACTGTGGCTCCAGGTGTATTCAAAAGCTGCTCACTGAAATCTACAGTTCAGACACTCATGCTTGGAGTGGTAGTTCCCCATATTTGCCTCTCTCAGACAGAAGTAAGAACAGTAACAGCCACTAAATGCTGTTAATAGACTACAAAATGTCAATACGCTTGAACAGAGACGGCAACTTTGGCCTTTGTCCACCTTATGTCTGGATATCAACAGTCCCTGTGCTTCTTGATGGGAAGCCTGAGCTAGCTAAAACATATCATAAGCAACTTACCGGTGTTATTAAAATGGTTTGGCAAACATCTCAGTTGTCACTCAACATCTGCTAGCACCAACATCTCTGGCAGAGGGCTCATCCCTCAAAGGATGATCAGCTTTAAATGATCAGCTTTGCATAAGGCAGGCTATGGAGCATAGTGAGTGATTCAGCAGGCTTGCAATGACACCTTGCAGAAGCTCAGTGTCCCATACAGACCACACACATGTGCGAGGCTAACCTACATCCATATATGCCTCTAGCTTATTCCTGAGAGGTTCGAAAACACAGGACATGGTGAGTAACACTAGGAGGTCAATGCACTTCTTACAGCTGTCCTGCCTAGTCCTGTTTTTCCCATAGCAGCCCTGTACTGGGCTGCACTTTACAAGCTGAAGCTGGAGAAAAATGCATCACAGACTGATCATTGCACGGTGAGCTCAGGATATCAGGTCTGCCCACTGGCCTCTCTGCAGCACTTAGACCAAACTGTGGAGATCACTGTGCCCCAGCAATGGAAGGATTTTCTCCTTTCATGAATTTCCTTTGCCTGAGTGCTCCTTGTGGGATCCTTCTGGGTATAAAACAAACAGGTTTTAAGGTCCCCATGGTGCTGGAAAGTGTTTTTCCTTCCTATACCTTGAGATCACAGGGTCTAAAAATGGTGACTTCCAAAGCATGCTGTAAAAAAACCCCTTTGGCAAAAAGTTTTAGAAGCAGTTGTAGTTGTGAATGATCAAAAGGTTGCCATTCATGGCTTCCTGGTTGAGTTCTTTAGTTGGTTTTCATTATTATTATTATTATTATTATTATTATTATTATTATTATTATTATTATGTCTTTAGTTTTTAGGAACATTTTCCATGTGCAAGGCACCTAAAAATTCTTTTCACTGTTCTGTTTATTATTTAAATCAAAATAAGACCATCAATCAATCAAAATTGCCTGTCCAGTCCCAAGATTTGATTCTGAAAGCTTCAGCTCTCCATGTGGTCTCTTAAACCACAGCAAGCTACCAGAGTTTAAAGCTGACTGCTTCCAGTGCCACAGCAATCAATCCCTCCTGCATTTAACCATGGTTATTTTGTAACGCACCATGACATGAGCACATTCCTTCCTTATAAAATAATTGACTTCTCCATATCTCCGATGAGGTTTCATCTTCCCAGCCTGACCCAGCCTGACAAATGCACTGGATCTACTTAAAACAGCAGGTCCAGGGTAGCTAACGCAAAGCACTGCAATTAAGCGGGAGCAGCCTGATTAAAACATTGTCCTTAATTATGTGTGATGACAAGGAAAAACCATTTTTATAGATTCTCTTTGTGACAGGGCCCAGACAGCCTTGCCAAAACCCTAATGCTAGACAGCAGGAAACTTGGCCCAGAACCAAAAACTCAGCAGACACTTCCCTTAGACAGCACTTGGTGCAGAAAGCAATCTGTCCTTCCCATGTATATTTTAGACAGACAGGCTGAAAGTCAACACAAGCTTGGATAAATCCAGGGACTGGTGCAGAAACTCATGTTATCTTCAGACGAGCCTAACCCCCAGGTCAGCAGGAGTCTAGAGTATGGGGTCAGAGTGGGACTAATGCTTGTACGTATAGGCCCTGTTAAACTTACAGCATTGTTTACATCAATCTGCTTCATTCATGAAATGATGATGCTGCCAAATTTTCCTTTCTTTTATGAGAGATGGGCAAGGCAACTTGGGCAATGGTCCAAAGGCCCCTGAGGCACAAGTTAGTTTTGATAGATTAGAAGCAAGATGAATCTCCATGGGATGGTATTAAAGCATCTTTTATTATGTGCAAAGCAGCCTTTTAACTTCCCAGGAGACATCCATATCTCGCCATGCTAGTCCAAGCAAAAAGCTTTCAGCATTAATAACACCTGGAGAACCCTATGGTCTGACAGCTCAAGGAGAACAGCTTGGCAAGGGCTGTCTGACCTCCTAAAATCGCCCATTCGGGCCAAATGTTGTTGCGCTTAGTACAAAATTACCTCCTTCCAAAACTAGTAGGGGCTTTGAATGCTGGATGCTTCACAGTTTTAGGACCTTCGTTTCTTCCTGTAATTCATGATACATTTGCACACACACCAGTTGCTTTGTCTGAAATGTCTGCCACACCGAGATCTCTCACTATTTCCTAATAAATTGGTAGCATTTAATTGCTGCAAGGTCAATTGTCTCAATACCCAGGTGATTGCTGGACTTGCTGAGATAACTGATATGAAAGTGCCAATTTAGTTGCCAAAAACTGGCAAAGGAACGTTTTGCCTGGGGTTAGAAGAGCATTGTGCATGCTGTCCAGGCTGTGCCCACACCCTGCTGCTCCCAGCACAGGGCAGCTTTCCTCTGGCTGAGTCAACAGCTGGTCTTCACAGGCTGGAGAGAAATATCAGCTCCAGGCCAGCCATCTGGGAGTAAGGTCTGCTTGGAGCCCTTTTCCACAGTCTGCTTGCACCATGGTCCCCTGGGAATGTGTTTGGACCAGGAGACATTGCCCCTCTCTGGCAAACGGGAGGGCAGGGGATGCAACAACTCTGAGACCGAGGGACCGCCACTGCACACAGGTGTCTTTGACACCTTTAAGGGGAAGCTCATGGCCTGTGACTCACTCTACGAGAGTAAAGACCAGCGACAAGTGCTTGTGGTATCTGAGGGTGAAATTTCCTGAGACATACATACATAGCAGCACCCAGGCAGAACTCAGGCTGCCCCAGTAGTCCTAAGCATGCTTCAGCAGAGGAACAATTGTTAAGTGCTGGAAATGTAACTATTTTCCTTACTGAGCTGACACACTCTTCAGAAATACTTATAATAGATGAAAAGGCAGGAATATGTAGCTAAGATCAAAAGGCAAACAATACATGAAGTTGTAGGTGAGATGGAAAAGAAAATAACGAAGACTATTATAATGCTATTAAGTAAAATCAATGGTACCGCCTTACATAGATAATGTAATGTGGGCAGATGGGAGAAAAATTAGCAACCTACTGAGTGTTTTTCCCATCCTCAAATGGGCAAGTGATTTGAGTGTGTAACTTCTACGCTGAAAGGATTGTCTAGAAAAATCTTTCCTTAGATTCCCCGAAACTATTTTTTGGTCATCTGGAAATGTTTAATTTTGATTGTAAACATAAATATCATGTATTAACTGCATGAAATAAACATCTTTTTGAACTTTTTAAAAATTATAACCTATAGCTCTGTTGATTTTTTTTGGTTGTTCCAAATCTAAAAACTTGATGTGTCTTTCACCAAAAGTTGTTCCAGTATAAATAATTTCCCTTGTTCTGGTGAAAACAGCAAATTTCCATCCAGTTCTAACGTACTTTCCTGATTACTTGTCTCAAAAAGCATCCTCTATACACAGAGTTTGGAGAATGGTAATGAAAATAACAAAGGAGCTAGAAGAGAAATCTCTGAGAAAAGATTGTTAAATGCCGTTTTTTCAGGAAGCAATAAAGTAGAAGATACATGATAAAATGTATGAGCAATAAAGTCTCAGGGAACTGAGATACAGAAATTTAGCTCCCCTTGGCTTATAATGGAAAAAAGAAAAAAGAAAAAGAAAAAAAAATCCACCAACAAAAAAAAAACAGAAATGGCAATTCAGTGAAACAAATTCAAAACCAGTAACAGGATATGCTTTTCATTTTAACTTTAGTTTTGCATAATATAATTTGTTGCCAGACAATGTCACTGAAACAGAGTGGGCATTTATAGAGACAACAGCAATACTTAAATCCATAACGAGTATTGAAAACATATATTTTGAAAGGAACATTCAGCCCTAAAGAAAAAAAGTTTAAAGATGAACCTGAACTACTAAAGAGATACGTGTGTGCTGGCTGTTACTGGGGACACAAACCTCCAGTATAGCTGGTCTGCTTCTGTCTGAGGGCTGCAGTATGGCAGTTCTATACATGGGTACAACGATTAGGTTTTTTCACCAGTGCAAAATTTGAAAATCTCCTTTCATTCTGAGCCAGAGTGAAAAAAACATGGAATATTTTCATACACAGTCTGTGCATTCAGAAAAAATGTCCTTTTTGAAAAAAAAAAAAAGTTATTGTATATATTCTTATGTTACTTTTTTTAGCTTCACATAACTTCTTGAGATGTAGCCTTTCTAGTCTTCACTGGGAATTATGTTAAAATATTTAAACAATAGCTGCTCATCTGATTTATGAGTAGTTTTTTGTTCCAAATGCCAGGATATACTAACACTGGTAGGAGATACAATCCAGAAAAGGGCAGGATGTTTCAGTCATTGCTGAGTAGCAGCTGCCTGTATTTATTTAAAAATAATAAATTATAAAAATAATGGCTCTCATAGCAGGTATTGTAACATAACTATCACATCCTGTGCTGTCTGTTATGTCATATGTCATCTCCCTTGATGAGCGCACCGTGTGCTTGTGTTCGCTTTCCCATTTGCTTCATCTCACTACTCACATCCTTCTTTTTCATCCCGAAACATAACTGCCACAACACTTCTACAATAGGTTATGACATGCCAGTTGGAAGACTGAATGGCACAGGAATGTCAACAAATAACTAAAAACAGAGAAGAGTAAATGCACAATATTTAAAAAAAAAAAAAAAGATTAAAAATATTGATGGGAAAAGTCATCGTCACTACAGATTTTTGGAGGGGAATGTTTACTCAAATAGACATCTTGTGAAGGAAAAATCAGTTCAGCAAAAATGTCCTGAGCAGCTCCAGTCAGTGCTGATTAAGAGTAAGGTCTGTTGCAAGACACAGTTACATGTAAAAGCCAAGAGTGATTTAGTGGAAAGACTGGGCTACAGACATTCATTTGAGAACATAAATACAGTGCAAATCACTGAACTACAATTCAGAAGCAGATCGTGGCTTTTATTTAGGAAAGCCTGCAGGCACTGCAACAGCCAGTGGATGCTTGGGCCGTCAGTCCAGTTAATTGCAGCACATATTTATACAGAATCGTAACTCTGAAGAACCCAGGAGACTACTGGAAGAAGTTAAGAACCAATTTGGCTTTTATCCTTGCCCAAAGTTTTCTGTGTGTCTTGAAGGACACCCAGTTCTTCCTAACCAGGAAATCTTGGATTCATCTGCTTTGCAGAAGTGAGAGGGAATGCAGATTTTTCTCCACCAGGAATGATACTTGGATAAGACCAGCCCTCATGCAGAAGTCAGGAGACTTCTATGACAGCAGTGCTGCCTGAACCCCTCAGGTCTAATATACTGCAGGTTAGAGGAGATGCAGCCCATATTTTCTTGTAATTCAGCTTGTATTTGGCATGAATCTTGCATGTTTCTCTATATAGATTGGATCCTTGCCTGTCTTCAGTTTAAAACCTCGGTAAACCAATTTGTTAGGAAAGCTTTTTTCTCTCTATGCCCCCAGGCAGACCCAGGATTACAGGAACAGCAGGCTTTCCAGAGACTTCCTGGTGTTTCAGCTTCATCTCAGCTCCTTTTCTGTAGCTCAGCTGTTAGCGCTGAGCCCTGGCCAACTGCCTGTGCTCGAGGGGTTGCGTAGTCTTATCTCACCTCCCAGCTGTGATACTTTCCACACCACTGTGTCTCCAGATGTGGCCTGCACTTCACAGTGCAGAGAAGGGGAGTGTTCTGCACCTGCGTCTGTGTACCTGTCCCTGGGAGCACCCGTGTGATGCTCCAGCTGTGGGGGTTGCTTCCCTTCAGCTTCCCTTGGTCAGCTCTTTCATGTTTCCAGCATGGACACAGAGATGAAAGTTCCTGGGGGCAGCTCAGAGCAGTGAATAACAGAGCTCAGCCTGGCTGCTCTTCTCCATGCTGAATCATCTTCTCTTTTCACGCCCTAGAAATTTCATCAGTCACCAGTCTTCACACTTCTTTCTCCATGAACATGCAGTGTGTTTAATAGGTCCTGTATTTTCTTCCTTCTCCACCTAGGCTCCAAGAGTAGTTCAATATTCCCTTCCAATGAATGTTGAAAATTCAACTAGGTGTTTAATGCCCATTCTCCCCACTTTGTTCTTTTCAAATTCCCTTTTTATTCCCAGTTTGTATCTTGCCTTTCAGTCCTCCCTGAGTTTTGGATGACACTTCACCTCTTGAAACAATTTGGGATATTTACCTCCTGCAAACTGGTTAGCAATTGCAATTAGGAATAAGGAAACATTTCCAAACTTTTCTACCTAAGGTCCTCTCTCTGCATGTTATGATCCCACTGCTGTTCTTACTTCCATGCTCACAACAGCCAGATTAGGAACTACAGGGGAAAGGGAATGAGAGAAAGGGGTTACAAGAGAAAGTCCGTCGACTGACAGGCATTCAGACAAGAATTCAGCTCCAGACCCTGCACTCCCACCCTCTCTGAGGAATGGTAGTTACTTGTTTCTGCTCTGCGGCTTTAACTTGTATTTGGCTGGAGTGTGCCTTCCAGGAAAGCATTCAGTTTGGATTTGAAGATATTAAAGGAGGAAGGGTTTCCTGCCTTCTTAATCATCTTTTCTAGTGCTTCATCCTTGTCTCTAGCAAAATTCAGCAGGTTAGGAGCAGAGGGATCCGAGTCCTGATTCCATAACCACAAGAACATCGTGTCTTCCAGCTGTAGCTGTGCCTTCCAGCTGTGTCTGTGCGAGTTCAGTGCTACAGCTCTGCCCTCACAGGGTATGTCTCAAGGTTACTTATTCTCAGCTCTTTAGCTTGGATGTTAACTCTGCCATCAATCATGCTCAGAGATACATGGGCTTTTTGTTTTCCATTAGATCAGATAAGTGTCACTTACTACACCGTGGCAGACAAAGCTCTCCAGAAGAGAGGTTTGAAAAAGCCTCATACTGTGCTATCCAAATTATCCTAATTACCTAATTACCCTTATCACAGTAGCTAATTAGGCTGCCTATAAAGCTAAACACATAAACAAACCACAGGCTATAAAAGCCTGTAGGCTGGAGAGTTGTTGAAGAGGGACTCAAAGGAACAAGTGTGTGTAGGAATGTTTTTATTTAAAAGTTTGGTGGAGGACAAGTGCCTGCAGAAAATAACCAGCAGCCTCCTAAGAGCACTGACAGGCTACAAAAGCTACAGGACTGTGGGCAAGGCTATCATCTACAATTGTCCAATTTTAACAGCTTGCAGGACTAATGCATGAAAATTGGAATCTATTGTTCCCCACCACAGCCCCGTAAAAGCAAGCGTAAAATGAATCACAGCCCTCTTCCTGAGAGCCTTCTCTTCCAAAAAGAAGCAGCACAGGCTGACTGAGCAGTGTATTAAAGGGATGCTTTCCTCAAGTCTCATCCTTTGACAGAGTAATGATGCAAATAAATAGTCTCTGGACTAGATCTCCTTGTGCATCAACACCTCTCTTGAAGACTGTTTCAGTTCACACTTACTAATGCAAAGGCACTTTTTCAAGGTGTGAAGCATGTCAGAAAGGGTTTCCTGTCCTCTGATATGAAAACTTCTGCAGCCAGGTGAAAGTCAGTGGTATTATTTATTGCTGTGTTCTGGCTGTCAGTGATAGTAGGTTTAGCTGTTGGGGAGGATGTATGTAAACATTTTAACAGAGTGCAATGTCTGTCTCTTTTAGCAGCCATTCAAGAAGGGAAAGGGAGCCTGTCACTGTGTCTGGCACTCCCCCTTGCCTGGAAGAATTAGTTCCTTGTAAATAAAAGCCTGTGCTTTTTCCTGCTGAGGTCGGTCCCTATTGTCTGCTATTTGATTTCCTGTAAATGGACTTCCACTGCTCTTGGAATGTTTAAATAGAAACCAGAAATAGGTCTGGGGAGGGCTGTGTACACGCAGTTTAATGGCAATCCAGCTGAGTCATCTTTTTTTCATGAAGCTACCAGAGTTTGCCTTCCCCCTCTTACAGGCCCTGTCTGACTGGTTAGAGGCATCCCCTCACATGCGTTTCCTGCCAGAGATAAATCAGAGCATGTAACCAAAACTAGGCAGAAACAGCAGGCAGCACCAGAGAGCAAACACCTTGCGAGCAAGGGAGGATGCTCCTTTGGAGCTGATGGAGAGAGGCGCACTCCTTGCTGAATGGCAGCCCTGAGACTGTCATCATCTCAGCACCTGAGCTGCCTGGGGACCCCTTGTAAGCAGGATCTGGTAGCATAGCCCAGTTTACTTTATTAATGCAGCAGGATGCTTTCCTTCTGACGCAAACAGAAATCCTGGATGAAACATCTTGCTTGTTCTTAGCAGAGTTAATGATGTCTCTTTATTCCTTACATCGGTATTTGTCCATGTGTGCCTGTTTCCCAGCTGGAACGCACATTTCAAATACCAGTTACAGGGTAACCTTTTTGATAGTCACAGTTACAGACTCGGAAGCGATGCATCTCTGCTTTTGTAACCTTAATAGCCAAATATCAAGTAATAGCTTCAGAACTTGTAAGAATCAGAAAAAATGGTCTGTTTGGAAATAATAAAATGCACATTGCCATGGGCTTCCCAGTTCATGCACCTGCTGGCACAGACACAGTCAGTAAAGGGAAGCTTGTTAATAACATAAAAGCTTGGAATTCAGAGGACTTAAAGCTGAACAATTCATTGGAGAGGGAGGTTTGCATTGCAGAGAAATGAGCTTAAAAGGCCTAGAAAGCCACAAATGCTGATTCTCTCTAGATTCTGCTCCATTTTACTAACTTAATGGGAATTAGCTGAGGTTACAAGGTTAATCTCTGCCATGTTTACCACTTTCCTAACTAAATAGAGGGGAATACAAGCAGAATGTGTCAGGTTTCAGAGCTGTGGCACCATTTCCATGCCTCTTCTTGGGAGGTACTGGAAGCACCCAGAATAGCCTATTGGGAACATAGGGAGCTCAGCACCCTCAGCACAGGGGTAGATTGCTCCTGGGAGATTCTGGCTGCAGTAGCTTGGAGGTTTTTTCTTGCACCAACACAGATAGTTGAATGGCTGCTTTTTCCACTGCTCGTGTCAGCTGAATCTCTTACACCTGCTACAGATAAAGCATGTTTTGGTCAGAATCTTTTCTGAAAATTTTAGAACAGATCAAATTTCTCCAGTTTTATATTTTTCACCAAAATCAACAGGGTTGAGAGATATTTTGGGATGATAGAGAAGGTTGGCTGAATGTAGCTAAGGGAGCAATTGAGCTAAGTGTAGCTCTCATCATCGTAGAATCATAGAATCACTTAGGTTGGAAAAGACCCTTAAGATCATTGAGTCCAACCATTACCCTAACCCTGCCAAATACACCACTAAACCATGTTCCTAAGAGTCACATCTACATGTCTTTTAAGTACATCCAAGGGCAGTGACTCAACCACTTCCCTGGGCATCCTCAGTCTCTGCTAGGCTCCACTTGTGTGAGCAATGACTGTTGAAGATTTTCTGTTGGATTGTATTCCCTGGATAACTCATAGAGCAGGGAAAGGGGAAAGATGGTCAGTTCTGTCTGGACACTCAGTGCAGGTAAGTAGAAGTTGTCTATCCCTGGGCTGGCCAGGAAAGAGAGGCTCTGCCTTGAAAAACTGTTCACGTAGTGCCTGCGGACTTGTACTGCAAGCCCTATTCTAGCTTATTATTAGCATAATTGCTTCTGAAGCAGCCTACTTACACCAAAGGATTTTAGACTTTTTTTTTTTAACATGAAGCCCCAGTTTGTTTGAGGGATTGCTCTATCCCTGCAAACCCTTAATCACATTATCCCCAGTTTCCATTCCCAGGTCTGCCCCAGGCCCTACCAGCTTTGAAGACAATTTCCCCAGTCACATGCCTTGAGAGAAGTCTGATTATTAAAATCAGCTTCTTGGTATAAGACAGGCCTGAGGAACCTCCTGAGCAAACAACCTCAGGAAGCAGGACTAAGGATGTCATTGCAGCTGAAGTGGAACAGCAGTGTTATGAGGAAGTTAGTGCCCCTTTGGTTAAATCTCCACCAATATTGTAATTTTCATAGAATAAAAAAATCTGCCAAATTCAAGCAAAAAATAAAAATAGAAAAAATTTTGATAAGGTCTAGCTGATTCATTTTGTCATTTTCCAGACAAAAGTACCATTCTTTTAAGACCAGTATAGTTTCCACTTTCATTTAAATGTATTTGAAAATCAGGGGAAACAAAACCTTGAAATGAAACTTGATTGAGAGAAACATTTCAAATGACACACAATAAAACAAGAAATCAGAAATATTTTTTTAAATATTATTTTCATATTATGTTTAAAAAAGTTTGGGTTTGTCTGTGAATACAAAAAAAAAAAAGAAAAAAAGTGGTTGTTATAGCTCTGGGCCTGAGTCCATTAATACATAGCTACATTTACCAGTCTCTCAGTCCCATCCTCTTTTTTCTAGAATGGTTTTAAATGTGTTAAAACCATTTAACTTCTTTTTTTTTTTTTTCTCTGAAAATGTTTCTAAAATACACAGGTGGGTTTTAGAGCACTTAGAAACACAAGCAATTAAAGCTTTGCTCCAGGGCCAGACTGCTCCAAGGACACTCAAAGGAAAGCAGTTGGAGAGCAATAAATACACACAGCACACACTTTTAGCGAGGGACTGAGGGATGATTCAGGGTCAGTAGTCATGGCACAGAATCTGGATCCAGCCCTTTCCTGTTAATTCCAACTACCTGCAAAAGCCCTGCCTTACAGAGAGAGCCTGGCCCTGCTGAACGCTTCTCATACCCTTTTGGGGACTGATCTATTTTTAAATCTCAGACTTCACCCTGAGTAACTTTGGAAATACAGCCTTCCCAGATGAGGAACTCAGGCAAACAACAAGGAATATGAACCAAAACATTTCAATATCACATCATCATCTGAAGGAGTTAGGTGCATATCTCACCAATGTTTGCCAAAAAAAATCCCAGTTTTGGAATCAAGTTCTTGTTCTCCATAAGGTATAATGATTAACCAAACTATCTGTACAAACCTGGAGATTTTACAGCACTTTGGAAAAAATAATTATGAAAAGAATGAGCATGTCTGTGCATTAGCTACAGCACAGTTCCCACCCTCTAATGTAATCTGCATTTGCAGGCTCAAAATGTCAGATGTGATGAGGAGATATCTGAGCATAAACAGGAAGGGCCTGAGTCCCAAAAGCTACCCCCTGAACTCATAACTTTCCCAGCTATGCCTTTGTTTTAACCTGGATCGCTCAGCCCTTTTCTGTGGTTTGAAATCCCGTCAGGAAGATGTTGGGACACCATTGAAAATGGCTCTGACCATCAATTTCTTCTCCTTATGGGATTTCCAACTCCAGCAAAAGGGGCATGGTGAGTTTTCCCGACAGCTGATGCCCCTGCTCTGTGGGGGTGGTGCAGGTTACCCCATGCTCTTTACTGTCAAACCGGGTTGTGCCCAGGCAGTGCCTGCCCTGCTGTAGTTGTACCTATCATAGTCTCACCTATCGCCCACGAAGCGTCTGTGATATCAGTATAACCATTGTTTTTCTTATGAAGAACAGAATTTTGCAACCACCACCACAGCAGCAAAGAATGCCCCAGCAAGGAAATACTCAAAAAACTCCAATGACCAATTATGTCTGTGCATGTACGAAACTCAAATTTCTCTTGACCACAAATCCGATTTGTATTTTCATGGGATCTAGGCCATTTCATGCAGTCAGTCTTGACCTCTGGGTGTCAATATTGCCGAGCAGGGATATACAACACAGCTTAAATGTGTTGCAATAAAATGTTTATTAATGTCAAACGGAAATTACTCAAGGTATGGCAGACTTTTACCCTGCAAAGACATAAATGTATTGCAACTAAGTTATTTGGGTTTTTTCCATTATACTTAGACATAAATTTTCAAAGCTAAGCTAGCTTTGATGACTAGGTAGACTTATTATATTAGCAGCATAATGTCCAAAAGTATTGCACGTCCATTGCTGCTTTAGTAAGGGTCCAAGTCAGGAGCTAGGAAACTCGTTCCTAGGCTACCACTTTTCAAAGCTTTTGTCTTCTATGTTAAAAAGTAACATGCCAAGCAATATGGTTCAACAACAGCTTAGAGACCTGCTTGGACACAGTCTTTTGGTGAAATTAGTGGGACTGCTGCACCAAGAAGGTTAGCTGCATAAATAAGTGAATATTGAAGGATGAGGCCAGGTTGCACAAGCACAATTGAGTGCCTTGGAAATCCGGTGTCTATAAAATGCTCAAAGCCATTTCCCATCTGGGGATGTGTAGAGGGAAGTTGATTTATACTGACTGAAGACACAGTGATGTTTTATACTGGACAGGTTAATGAAAGTCCAGACAAGAAATAGGCGTCTTGTTTCACATATGTTTTCCTTTAATTACTGCAATACTAGATCTGGCTTTTCAGGGCAATTTCTAGGGTAGAGATTAGGAGATATTGTACATAATAGGACTTATTCCTTGAATGGAATCCAATAGTCCCAAACTAATTTCCAGTCCTTAGAATAAGGTATTTCTCCTGGGGATGGCAATATCTGTGGTTTCAATCTCTCACATCCTACCCAACTGTTTCCTCATTACAGTCTCAGGTTTCTTTGTCACCACACAGTTTATACAGGCTCAGATTTAATCAGTAGCAAAACATTCATCAACATAAACCCATGCCATTTTTTTTTTCTTAAAAATACCTCCAAGGTCGCTAAATATTTGACAAGTAAACATTTCCTAGACACAGAGAGAACTGCTGCCCACTTCCTTCTCCTTTAGGTCTATTTCAGTCTTTGGATTCTTCCCTAGGATTACCATCATTGCTATTTTATTCCTACGTGTAGGTTTGATAGAAAGCTATCATGCCTCTAGGCTGCAAGTTCACAAGTCTGGACATGGAAAGCCCTTCTGTGGTTAACTAACACTTCGTTTCAATATTAGGCTGTTTAGGCTATTTTCTCCTTCAAAATTATAATTAAGGTTTTCACTTGGCAAAATATTTACCTTGTGCTGTGCTTTATCAAAGAGAAAAAATATTAGATCATTTTCAGCTCCACAGTAAAAGGATACTCCTACTTGAGCTCTCACAGTGATTTACTAACATAAATTAATGAAGACTCACAAGAGATAAGGAAATGCTATTCTCCATCTCATGGTACAGGGCATCAGGACACAGCTTTTCTGCCAAGATCGCACGCAGCCAGTGCCAGCGCTCAAGCACACACTCCTCCCCGCTGTCACCTACCCTGTCTGCCATTTCGGCTCGTTCCAGCATTGACTACTGTGTTTGTGCTGTCCAGTTGCTTTTAAGTTAGGTGCTTGTTTATCATAAGGTGATGTTTCCAAGCAATTGCAGTGATGTCCATTCCACTCCCTCCCCTTCACCTCTGTCATGCTCATCTTCACTTTTTGTTCTCAGGATTTTGAGGATTGCTGGTTTTAACAGTGTCATGCAGCTGCAGTACCTTCTGCCTGTTTCAGGATGAAAGCATGCAGGACATGACACCCCAAGCTCTTGCAACTCCCATGCAGGCCTGGTTCAAACATCAGGGGCTTTGGGGGAATATGGAAAATTCAACTGAGTTTTGCATACAGGAAAACAGCCGTGGTCTCTGTACTGCAAGCTGCGGTTACACTTTTCAAAATATATCCAGTGTTTTCATACAACACTGATGCCTTCTGCTGAGGAAAGATTACGTTTGGTTAAAGACCTCAGGCTCTGACAAATGAGCTCTGGAAAAGCTCAGTGAAGTGCTTTAAGATGTTACTGCCCATGGCTTTCTGCCCTGCCCCTGCACTGAAGTTTATGGGCCCCAGACAGCAGCACAGAGTGTGCTTGTGCCACAGCTGCTCCCAGGGTTAGCCTGGTGCCTTGGCTGAAGTCCCCAGGGGGGTGGGCTCATCCTTCGGCTGGGAATCGGGAGCACTGAGGGCTGGGCATGTCGCATTCGGCTGACTAATACAAGGGCTGCGTTATCCAGTAAAGGCAAAATGGATGAGTTAGACCTCTTCTGCTCCTGGGCTTTATAGTCCCTCAGTGCCAAGATTTCCACTTCCCAACAAAGCCCGAATTCCCAAAGTCTAGTCCACTGGCCACTTATTTTTCACTGGGGGGGATCCTAAAACTAGAGTCTGGTCTCTTGAATCCCAGAAGAGGCAAGGCATGCTTGGACAACACTTCACACCCTTAAAAGGTTCACACTCCAAATATCAAGTTATGTTTACTTTTCTTCTAGAGAAGAAAAGCGGCATCCTTCTCCCCTCCATTTGTACACCTGGGAAGTGAACAGAGCAAGAGAGGACACCCCTGAATTTGAGCTCCTCTTCAGCGCGAGCAGACTCGGGCTTGCAGCACCCTCTAGCCCAGCGTGCGCTCAGTGCACCAGGCCACAGAAGGAGCAATGTGGGAGGCAGGCAGGCAGAGGCAGGGGCTGAGCCCTGCTCCAGAAGCCGTTTAAAAAGTGTGTTTTGTACAGGTGCTCAGCGTTAGTGACTCCAACCCAAAACATTTTGCCAGCCTCTGCAGTGAGGTGCAGAGCAGATCAGCATTGTCATCTGGACCTTTGCTATCTTACATCCACTCTTGTTATAAGTTGAGCCCTGATGTTTACACCTGCCAGAGCTGCAGATCCAGCTGTGCATCTACACAACCAGCTGGAGCCTTTCTGCTTGCTCCCTGTCTGTCCTGCCCGTCGCCGCCAGTGGGATGAGAGCACAAGCAGCGCAGCAGGCTGCTGGGAGGCAGAGCTGCAGCCTCACTGCTGCCAGCTCAGAAGAGCGGGCACAATTAGGGAATGAGAGGAAAGGCAAAGCATCCAAAGGCCAGTAGCCCAAGCAAGGGCGAGGACCCAGGTGAGGCTGGCCCGGCCCTGGCAGCATTATCCTCTGTCTCCATTGGGATTGCACTGAAGCAGTTCAATGTCTGGAATGGGTCCATGGACTTCTCCTTCATGCCACAGCTGCATTACGGCTACCAGAGCCAGTGTCTATCACACATCTGGAGCAACGGTGCAGAGGAAATGTCCTTCAGCCATTGCTCCCCAGCAGCAAAACTGGTACCAGTCTCAGCTCAGCTAGGCTTACAACTCTTCCTGCAGTTCAGTGAAGGCAGTCAGACTCATTGCCTTGTGAATCATGAATAAACCCCAGGAGACTGGAGCATCTCATAGCAGCTGCTTAACAAGCCCTCCCCACTGCTAACCTTGCAGCCTGCCTGCTGTGAGCCAGGCGGGCAGCTGTCCTGATATGCTTTGGAGGATGCTAATGATTCTGTAGGACGAAAGAGCTCGATCTGAACACAGATACCAGAAACCCCACAGTATTCTCACTTGGAGCAAAATCTTTTCTTGAGAGAGAATTGGAAGGTCTCTACCCCACCAAGTGTTTTCTTATTTTAGAAATTACATGTAAACTTAGAGAGATGTTGAAAAATAACAAGACATAAATGATACTGAAATGGCTGCTTTGTGAAATCCTGTAATGGGAAATTCCTTTACAAACCTTTTAAAACTGGCAAAAGTTACTAATATTCCTCCAGGCAACACTTGGACTATTATTTAAAATGGGATGTGTGGTGTCCCAGAGAGACTGTTCTCCTGAACTGCAAAGCATTCTGTAGGACCTGAGAAATATGAAATGATTTAAGGAGGAAAGAGGGTTATGCAGTTCTGCTTTGTGTGGTTTCTACTACCTCTGAAGTAGTTTTAGAGGAGAGTGTATTCTGGGCTGTAATTCAAACAGTGTTATAGATATTGTAAGGAACAGGGAAAACGGACATATTAGAGGCACCTGATGAAAAACATCATTACTTTCTCCATTTGCTGCCCCAAGCACACAAGCATGTTGCTAAGATTCAATTGGGCGTTTATATTAAATGCAACTGTACTTATTAAGGAGGCCTGAAGTGAGATGTAAGTGCAAGGGCTGGATTGCAGCACTTTGCCTCATTCTGCAGAGCAGCCTCAGCACTTAGGATGGCGTGAATCAGCAACTCAGCATGTGCACAGGGACCCTTGCAGAGATGAGACTTTTCTTCCATCTTCCCTGACTCCTATACAGCAGTGCAAGGACAAGCCATAACTCAGTCATCTGTGAAAGGCTGTGGGAGTTTTCTGCATATACCTGAACTTTCTGCTCCAGCACAGATGTGCATTATGTGTGATTTTCACAGTGAAAGGCAACCTTAACACTACAGAGTTTTTCTTGTGGACGGCTGGGAAATGAAGCTTATTTTTAAAGATGCCATTGCAGGTTCTCTTTTGGAGCTTGGAGAGCCTTGCAGCAATGCCCTAACCACACCGCAAACTTCAAAGGATCAATGAAAGAATGGGGGACAGGTTCCTTGATGGCAGAGAGAAGCCTCAGCACAGCATCACGTGAGAAGCTCAGTGTAAATTGACATTGACATGAGCCTGCCCAGAGCAGCTGCATGTGCTCAGCCCCGCTGAGGACCTGTGCCTTGGTGCAGGGGGTGACCCCATACAGGGGAAGGACGCTGCGTGAGTAGGTCAAAATGATGGGAACAAGTTTTGGAGCTTGCTGCCTGGGGGAAGCAGAGACGCAGTGCTGGTGTGGCTGAGCTGCCTGGGGGATGCCCCTTCCTTCTCATGGCAGCCTGACACTTCTGCACTGTCCCTGCCTGGCCAGGCGCTGGCAGGGCCTTGCTCTAGGTCTCTTTTGTAGGATGCTTATGTTCTTGGTTATATATTACACTCACTAAACCACTATGCTCAAAGAACAGTGAGGTTTAAAAATCCTCTGTGTTTTTTTCTGCCACAGTGGTCTGCTCAGAGTGTGATCTGACAGTAGGAAGAAACCAAATGTACCAACAGTCCTTTACTTGTAGGGTACGGCCTCCTGCGGTGCAAAGGGACTGATCACATGGCTTTCAAGGAACTCAGTGGATGAAACCAAGAACATACAGCCAAATGGATGAGCAATGTACAGCTGAGGATTTATCTTCGGCAGGGATCAAGTTTAGAGAGTAGACACATCCCAAAGGTGTGTTAGGTACTGAGACAAGAGCTCAGGAACACATATCTGGTAATCCAAACCTAGTGAGAGGAGGTTTGAATATAATAATCACAAAGAGAAAATCCACATTCCAGCACAGAAAGCATCTGTAGGGGCAGAGATCTTGGGGGCAAGGGAAGGCAGATGGTTAACAGGAAAGGCAGATTGCAGTGTGCCTGGCCAGCGCTCCAGGCTGAGGTTTCCTCCCAGTACTGCAGCAGTAGATCAGGGATGATGTGAAAAACAGCAGACTTACACTGGCCCACAAAGAAGTGCTAAAGAAATCATACCCAGGCTGGCTGCATCCTGCTGGCCACATCCCTGCAACGGCACTGGGAGCACTGGAGAAACACTGATCAGCAAAGCCACACTGGTGAATGTGTTGACTGTGAAGGATGGGCTACACCTGCCTGGGCAGCCAGGGGATGAACCAGGGGCTCAGGGGTCCCTTGCCCCACTTCCCAGGGATGTCAGGAAACAGCCTTCCGTCCTCATGTAAATCTCATGGGGAGATTCTCTCCCCACCTCTATTCCTCATCTGCCACCTCCCACCAACACGGCTCTGCTGGGGTCTTTTGAAACATGCATAAGGTTTGGGTGCCAGACTTTGAAGGGCTTCCAGGGGTTTTTGGGTAGAAGCAAGAGCCTGTGGGCAAGTGGTAACAGCCGTCTCTCTGGATGTAGCTTGACAGATGCTGCATGCCTCCAGGATCTGGTCTCCCCTCTTTCCCTGGGGTGAGACTTGGTGCCCTCTCTCTAGTAAAGACCTAGTAAAGGAAAATTCATGGAGGCAACACAAGCTGAGAGTCTTCTCATCTACTTGAAATTCCCTGTGCACTGGAAAACCTTCCTTTATGGTGAGGATTTGTAAGGAAGGATGCTACACAAATGTGGAGTATTTTGCCATGATCTACAAGCAATGCCCTGAGTAGCACAGTATTGCTGTGTCAGGCAGGGACATCTCCAGGCAACATTTTGTAGAACATCTTGCAGCCAAACCACAGCGGTGGTGTTGAAAGACACACAAAAATTTTTCCTTCCTCCAACTGGCCAAAACACAAAAAGAAGTGAGATTTGCAAATTGCCAAATTAAGCTCAGCCAGAGTCTGTTGCTGCTGTCATTAAGAAAAACCCTGCAATAAATGTTTACAAAAGCATTTCAGAAATAATGGCTCTCTGTAGAACTGGGTTGGGAAATTTCCAGCAGAACAGGTTTCAGCAGAAAAATGCTGATTTGTTGAAAATGCAGGGTTTGTGGAATTGCATGGGTTTTGACAAACTTTCGATGAACTACAGCAGCAATTGCCAAACTAGAGGCTGGGAGCCTGGTGGAAGTTCAAGCAGAAATGAGGCTTGCGTCTGAATCTGCGGTCATAAGTCTGGAAAAGCTGCACTGTGGGCAGACTTTGGCTTTATGATCCTTTGTGCCAGGGCAGCCCCTCTGTGCAGAGTGCCCTGGGGCATGGGGTGACAAGGGCTCCAAGGCTCCCCTGCTCCCACCTTGGGGTCCCTTCAGGTTTGCCAGAAATGCCTGGACCTTGCTCTCAGAGAATGCATGTGGGCACGCACCTTGCAGATGCAACAGTCATAGAACAGAGCAAAATATTTTTAATGGACAGTAAAAGCAGAGAAAAAAATGGAGACAGCTTTGAAGGGATGGAAGCTATTTTGGACCTTGCTCTAATTCAGACAACAGGTTTCAGAAGGAGCTAAAAGCATGGAAATAAAATATTCAAGCCAGTCAGGGGAAAACACTTCCACTTTTCAGTTTGAGATAGTGGGAGTTTCCTCCTACAGTGGTTTTTTCCGACAATCACAACTTTTTGAAAAACTTGTCAAAGCAAATTTTAAAAATGCAATACAGTGCTTGATTTGGGGTGAAGACAGACTTTTTGAGTCAACCTGAAACAAAAACCGGCTTGGGCTCAGCTGCTGACTGATTAAGTCCATTTCCCCAAGTGCCTTCCCGTGCCAGCTGCTCCAGCATAACCCCCCCCTCCCCGCCCCGAGCCCAGCACACCTGGCCGCGGGGCAGGATACGTGGGAGCCCAAACAGCTCTGAGGTTCCCCCACATCATCCCAGCACTTCACTGGCACCATGCTGGGCTGCTGTCCACCTGGAAGAGATCCAGTCAGGCTATGGGTACCCATGCTGACCAGGAAATGTTGTTTTCTTTACTCTCTGTCCAGGGAAGCAATGGGGGTGGACTGATGCTTCATCTGGCTGGCTGAGCAATGTCATTAGCATTTCAAAGGCATCACCTGAAAACCAATACTCAGTCTTTAAAGAACTTTTGCTCCTGATTACAGGCTTTAGCATGTCCAGAGATACTGGCAGAAATCGATGAAGCCTATGTGTTCACACTGCAAGTCAGAGAGCTGCTTTGCCCTACCATGGAGCCCAGTCTCCCACGTACTGTTGCTGGTATATTAGAAAGTATTAATATGAATAACGAGTAACGGGGGTGGGTGGGGGGGGTGGGGGTGGTGGCGTTGCATCCTGAACTGAAAAGTAACTGAACGAGTTACTGCAATCTTAATTTCTCAGCACGGTAATTAGGCATTTTAATAAGTCTGCAGCTATATTAACCCCTGGGAACCAGTCTGCTGATTTTTTTGCATTACTATCTGATAAATACCATGCTTGGAATTGATCAAGAGGAGAAGGGGCAGGGAAGGAGATTACCTCAGGAGGTTACCCACAGCCCTCCAGGGTCATGCAGAAGCCCAGACCTGGCTGTGCTAGGTTTTTCTCATTCACTGCCATTCCTTTACTCTTCTTCCAACAGCTGCCTTTCCTCATTAAACTGGCCCTTCCCAACAGAGCACTGCAGCAAATGTTACCATAAATCCAGCTCACCTTACCACACTTCCATTGTCTAGAAAAGCATTTGCTGGGGAAACATATTACTCAAACACAAGTTGCTCAGATTAAGCCAGAGCATCTTTTTTTCTGAGCTCTGCAATAGGGGAATTCTGTGGGCTCCCTCACTTCACAACATGGGCTATCATCAAAGGACTGTGTCTTTGCAATTGTGAAACCTGAGTCTCTGCTAACGCAGAAAGAAGCAAGATCTGCTTGGAAATAATCAATCACCTTCCATGACATGAAATGCAAAGACAACCTTTATAGATGGGCTTCTTAATTACTTTATAAAATATTTCACAGAAAAACAGGTATCTTATTAAAAGTAACAGGGCTGCCTAAATGGTCCAAAGAATCAGCTCTTAGTGGAAGTGTTTGGATTATTTTTTTCTTTCAGCTAAATAAAAAATAGCCCAGAATTTTTTTCTTTAGTGGGTCCATAAATAAAACTCAATTAGAGGAGATGAAATGATGAAGCTGATATTCTTCTTCTCTTTTCAATTAAAGAAATATCAGAGGAATGTGACTACAATAATGTTTTGCTAAGATTTAGGTGATCTCATAGCACCCTTAAAAAAACAGCAAGAGTAAAAGCTATGCTCCTAATCAATTATTCATGAACTAAATAAAACCCCCCAGACATTATAGTAACCCATCATTTGCTGTGCATTTATTAGTTGTTGTGTTATACTAAGCTTATCAAGGTCCCACTGTTCAATGTGCTGCAGCATCAAAGTGAAAGGCAGTTTTTATTCTCGGGAACCTGCAATACAAATCACAGAAGATTTTATATATTGAGGTTTTATGCTGTTCTTATTTACATGGTAAGTGAAAGCAACTGGCCTTTCTTATCCACAGCTGATTGTACCAGTGGTTCTCAGCATAGCTTACATTTTTCTATGCAAGCCTGGGGCATGGCAGAAGTCCAGTTAAATCTTTCTCTGCCTCTGACTTCTTGTGATTTTAAGCAAGTTGCTTAATCTCGTGGTTCGTTATTAAGAAAATGGGCAACAGCTCTGCTCAACTCAGAAAAGGTTTTGTGAGGATAAGTACAACAAAGTATCAATACAGTGATGCTGAGTCACAAAGTACCAGACTTCACATTTCTCCCAGGGGTGTCACGTACAAGAAAATATAGGCATACTGAAATGTTTGCTTACATGCAGAGCATTCAAAGATCCATGCTTTTAAAATCTCATCATCCAGGGCATATTCCATAGAGGCCTTCTGAAACCAGGGTCTGGTAGACTTCGTATTTTCCAGGTTAGTTTTGTAGCCATGAAGATTTGCAGATAAGCTAAAATGACTCTGCAGGCAGCAGAAGTGATGATGGCTGGTTTCCCATGGCTGGCTAGGCAGGAGCACCACGGGAGGACTGACAGACCTGTCTG
Organism: Falco cherrug; assembly: GCF_023634085.1. Taxonomy (NCBI): domain Eukaryota; kingdom Metazoa; phylum Chordata; class Aves; order Falconiformes; family Falconidae; genus Falco; species Falco cherrug. The sequence continues at coordinate 32,699,795 of NC_073705.1, read as the reverse complement.
TGTGCACAGGCTGGGCAGGAGCTGCCAACAAAAAGCACAGCTGACAACCCAGTCCTGTTTGTTCTTCGCTGGGGAGGGCTTTAACAAGATTCCTCTCATTCCCTTTCTTGCCCAGTGTCAGAGTGATCATACAAATTAATAACTTTGAGACTTCACCCCTTGTCTCCAGTCTGCAAAGAGGTTTGAAAGCCATTAGGGAGGGATTGAAAGGTGGATGGATAAGTATGCTGATCCTGTAAGCCTGACTTCCTTAGGAAACTAAGTTAAGAAATGTAAACTGCTATTCTCAGTGGTACCCTAATTCTGGCAGCTAAGATTTTAAAAACTCGATGTTACAAGATTTGAGTGCTGGCAACTCAGCAGTAAGCAACCTATCCAAAAACCTCATCCTTTCATTTTTCTTCTGAATCACAGGTGTTCAGAGACACTTCAGCATCTGGGTGCCAAATGTGACAACTTAAAGCTGATCAGGCCTTGAATCTTAAGCACAGGGCTCACACAACTGGTACTCCTCAAGCCCCCCCCCACACACACATTTGCAGCACAAGCCCCAGCTATTGCCCTGGATCCCCAACACAGGCAGGCTTGTGGTCTCCTGGATCTGCTGGCCAGCCCTGACAGGCACCAGGACACAGAGGGGGGACGATGGCTGCGCTGCCCAGCAGCAGATATGCCTCTTCCAAATAGTGTCTGGTACCATTTAAAAAAACTACCTAATGCAGAGTGAACTCCTGAAAATGCTCTGTGCTGGCTGCCCTTCTAACACCCAGCTAGCCACTCTGCAATGCCGCAGGGGTTCATGCTGTAGCACAGCACTCCTCCTATGCAAAAAGAGAAAATAGCTATAGGATAGTTTTACTGGCTTTGTTTCCACCTTATCTTTTTTCCTCCAGCTTCTGAACATCACAAATTGAGTCTGGGCCAGCCTGCAGCTCACCAGAGAACTTGCTGGTGGTCCAGGACCTGGACCTGGAGCACCTGGCATATTGGTCCCCTGGGAGTTACTCTGCTGTTCCCTCCAGAACAGCTCCTGCTGACAGTGTGTGAATATCCTCACCCTAACCAGAGGAGAGCACTGGCGCAGAAGTGCTTGTGTTGCTGCCAAGGTTTTTTGGAGGACAAAAGAGGCCTTTTGCCTGTGACCTGCAGCACTTTGGATGTCCTTTTTCTGCCAGGAGAAGCTGCTGGCAGGGTCCTTCAAACACTGTGTCGTCCTCTTGTTCCTCTGAGGCTTGCACAAATCCTTCCAACACAACTGACCTCCTCCTGCTTCGGGTGCTCAGCACAGGCACTGACACATTTCAGTCCCTCCTCAGGTAGCGAAGCCCCTCAAGCTGATGTGCTGAGCACAAAAGCTCTGGCCTCCTCATCAAAGGGAAGCTGAATGCCTGCACTGCAGTGTCCCCTGGGCACAGTGTTTGTGCCCCATGTTCCAGGGAGCACCTGGCACACCTCTGCCTGGGCACACTCATGCTGGAGAGCAGCACACACTGGCATAGATGCTCCTGGTGACAGCCAAAATAAAATGACAGCAAAACTTTCCTGGCAGAGCCCAGGGTTGGAAAGCTCTTTAGCAGAGGGACTAAGCATTCTCACTCTCCTTTTATGTCCAGGAAACCTATTAGGAGCACATAGACCGTACTGTCAATCTAGGTCACAGCATTCACAAGGGGAAGAGGAGATGGTGGGGATGGGGGAAATAAAAGAATGAAAGAATATGGTGAGAAAATGGTTTCAGGAATCACTATAATCTCTGATGCATTGATTAATGATAATGGAGAAAAAGCCACATGTTCCACTTGTACAGAAGAATTCAGTGAATTGATGCAAAAAAAATTGCAATAACCCAGAAAATCACTCTTTTATAGATCTGGACCAAGCAAAAATACATTTGGCAATCTCTTTGTTGTTGAAGTGTTTGCTGCATTAAACCTTGTGTGTCTTTTTTATGTGTTTCCCACTGCTGAGTGATTTCACTCTAAGAGCAGCAAATTGATACACTGGATAAGTTATATGAATGGATTCCTTCCCAGACTTGCTGACATTGCCTGGAACTGAAGAATGCACACCAAGCTCCAAAGCAAGATAGCAAGGTCAGGAACATCTGTCCAAAACTGTAGTTGGGATAGCTACACTTTAGCCATGGTTTGTGGTTTTGGATGACAATAGTTTGAACAGAAGAATTGAGGAGGCTGAATAACTTGTTCTTCGGCTCTGCCAGCAAGGTTTACACTCCTGCATCTGCAAAGGGCCCTATAATAGTGCTAAGAGCCGATATCCCACAATTAAAACCTTTGTAGGATACCAGTTCTGTACCAGTATGGCAAAAAGCTCTTCCTGCACAGAAGCTTAGCAGAACTGAGAATAATCTTTTTCCAACAAATTGTCCTCAAAGGACAGCTGAAAATAATTGAATTTAAGAGAAAAAGCAATTCATTTTGCCATATTCAACTGAAAACCTAACTTACTTCCATTTGTAGCCACATTTTCCCCCTGTTTTCCAACTGAAAAAAAATTGCCCAAGGCAGAAACTTTATACAAATTATTCACATAGCTGAGCCCTCCATTTTCCTTAGAAGATATCCAGCCCGCCCTAATGCACATCAGCTCCTTGATGGGTGCAGCACATTTCTCTCCCGTGGCATCCCAGGGCACTTCAGGATCTGGTTCATCATTTGGTGACAATTTGAAAAGGAAGGTATCATTGACTGTGTCCTACCCACTGCTCCCTGGAGCACCTGGGGCTGCCCAGTGGCTGCAGGGTTGGCCTGACCTGAGCTGTCTCCGGAGACAAGAGGGGATCGAAGCACAAAGCTGTGCAGCCCAAGGGAAGGGGGTACTAATGGGTTATACAAATGATATGTTGCTGCCTCACTGAAACTTTGGAACAGTAAAAGGAAGGTGTGGGAAGAGAAAACACCCTCACTGCTCCCTCTTCTGAGCCTTACTGGGAGAGCTTACCATAATAACAAGCTAGGCTACATTGGGGGTAAAAGGTGATCCTGGTGCTTCAGGCACACCGCTCATACCAAAGGCTCCCAAGGTCAATTCTTTGCACCACACGCAGATGTGTTAGCATCCTGTGCTCTCATTTCTTGTGGTCCTGACACTGTCTGAGCAAAACCTATCTGGCTGTGGGATAAACCAGACTTGTTGGGCAACGTTGGCAGAGAGTCCTTTGCACAGGTGCAGGGTGGTAGCAGTACCTCACTGCACTGCCCGTCACCTTTCAGCGACAGCCAAGAAGTGCTGCCGCAAGGGATGGCCTGATCCTGCCTCTGGGCTGAGCTCTGCCCAGCAGTGGTCTCCCCTGTGCGAGGCACCCATCCCCATCCCTCACACACACTGCTCTCACACCCTCTCCTTGGGGAGCACGCTGCCGCAGCAGGGAAACAAAAAGAGCATTTCAAAGTATTTCCTCTCCTCAGAGTGTTGAGTCCTGAGAAACTGCAGCTGCTGCTGTCCTTGTGTCAGGGCATGCTCCTGAACCAGTTGCTGCCATTTAAGGCACAGGAGAAGTCCCTGGTGTGAGGCCATCCCCACAAAGCCCTGATGCACAGCAAAAACCCTGCAGCAGCAGCTATGAACAGCAACAGAGAAAAAAGTGGAGCAATTCCCTGGGGTGGAGAGGCGATGTTTATCCAAGATCTCTGAGGGAAGCAAAGTGTGAAACAGCAGAAGCATTGGCAGGCCCTTTGAAACAGTGGAGAATAGACAGCTCACGAGTTCACGAGTCGCCGTTGCTAAGCTGGGCTATTGCCTCTACATCTGCCTGTGGAGAGGCTGCTGCAGGCATGGAGATACCCCTGCTTCCCCGGAGCAAGGCTGTGGGGCACTGGGGTACAGGTCTATCTGTCTTTGCCTTGGGAGGATGTTCTTCTGCTCTGGCTCCAATGAAAGCTGGACCATGAAAACCATGGGGACATGTCTGAGGATGACAGGCTCTGTTGGGGCAAGTCTTGAGTCCTTGTTCAACACCAGTACCTGTGCTACCTGCTCCTGCACACAGACGTACATGGTAAAGTCTGCTGGGACCTGCGTGGACCTGAGGCCACTGCATCTGAAGCTCAGTATAGTGCTTCCCCCTCCTGTGTTTTCCCCTGGTGAAGTTTCATTCTTTTGCCCCACTTTCTTCCCTGTCTGATGCATTCCTTGGTCTCTGAAACAATCATTGCTGTGCTGCCTCACATGTTCACTGAATCACATTGCACTTTCCTTAAGCCTGTACTCCAGGTTCTCAGGCTGACCTCCCGGAGATCCTCGTGGAAACCTGCTTTGAACTCGGGGCTGCAGACAACCTAGTGACTTATCCACGATATTTATGGTGCAGATGTCCCTAATGTGCCTATATTGTCAGCAGACTCTTAGGCTGAGCTCCTCAGGGACCCTCAGTGTCTGAGAAACACACATCCACAGGCACTCACAGCCATCAAAGAACTCAGTGGTCAAGCTGTTAATGAGGCACGCATAAAATCAAATCTGACTTTATCATAAGTCCTCCTCCCCAGCCACAGAGAACTCAAGGGCCTAAGGTACCTTGCTATGACCGAACAGGACAGGAGTTAGGTAGCTTGGTACTTTTGAGGTAGCGTGAGTAAAAATGAGGTTGAGATCCCTCTTGCCCCATTTAAAGGCAACGAAGCCTGACATGAGTTTTGTACAGCCATGCAAGTGCCCTCCTGAAACCCTGCATGCTGGAGTCATCAAAATTTCTTTTGATTGCTGAAATCCTCAGCAATCCAGCAGCCAGCTAGTTAATGTAGGAAACCTTGCAGCTCAGAGGCTTCCAGGAAGTGCCAAGTGTCTTGCAGGCTGTGTGGCTGCTCCTGCCGAGTGATCTATGCTCCACCATGACCCTGGCCTTTTCCGTTCCACGCTGCTGCGCTTTCAAGTTGCCCTAAGGAGGTCCTCCATGCCGGCCTTTGAAGAGAGTGCCGTGCTGCCCAGGTGGGATCTGCTCCCTGGCAATGATGGAGCAGCATATCAGAGGCAAACAGCAGATCCTACTGTGCAAGGTTCTGCTTTCACTGCATTTCATGGTAGATCAAGCTGTCACCTACAGACTGACAGGCTAAAGTGATATATTGTGGTTTTGTACAAAAGACTGGGTTTTGTTAGGTGCTTTAATAGCACTTGTAAATACAGAACCCAGATTAGAGATACGTAAGGATTTGCCCACTGTGACTAGGGAACCACTCCAAAATCTCTCTGGGCAAAATATTTTGCACTGCCACCTGATCTCTTTCATTCTCCCCCTTCCCTCCAGGGGAAGAGATGTTTTCTGGCATCATCTGCCTTAATTTTCTGATACTTTTCCTTATTAGAGGCTCACACGAAACATTGCATCTACTCATCTGGGCTTCAACTGGTAATATTACATGTTTAATTTGGTCATGATACCCATGAGCAAACTGTTTGCATTTTCTCTTCCTGCAAGGCTATCCATGGGAAACTAGGCAATGGGAAGCTCTCTGGGCACTGGCAGTTTGTTGCACATCTCTAGACTCCATCAGCCAACAGAAACACAGAAAAATGGAAACAGATGGGATAAACAGGGATCCCTCTTAATTTGTTTCACATATATTATTTGGACAAGGCAATTTTGGTCAGGACGTACATGCAGAGTAGGACTGGGTGCTAAGTTTCTTCCTGAAAGCCTACAGATCCCAGGAGAAACACTATTACTGGCAGCAAACTACGGAGACCTGCTGCACATCTCCTTGAATTTAATCCCATCTAAATCCTGGTGCACAGAAAACAATGAGAGTTTGTCACTATTAGGGCTTAAATCTCTAGCTGATGGCGTTAAAAACCAGGAAGAAAGTTTTTGACATAACCTCTGAACTCCAAAGGGCTAAAGTTCAACCTGGATCAAAGAGGGGTCTCTAAAGAGCTCCATGCTGCACAAGGAGGGTAACACAAGGATGCCGTGTACAAATTGCATTACCTCTCAGGAATGCCTTGCTTTCTGTTATTGCTTTTGTCCTCAAATAGCAGATCCAGGGTCCCAAAGCAGAATGTTGCATTAAAATACTAACAGAGGCTTTGCCAACTCCGACCTAATGGCCTGTTCAGAAATCCCCTCCCGTCTCAGAACAGGCGGTTGTAAATGAAGTGGTTCCTACAAGAGCGTGAAGTCCCAGTGACCTGCGACTTGTCGTAATTAACTTAGTCCCCAGAGCACACACTGGGAGGACAAAGCCACCAGATGGGCGAATGGATGTGGCAGCTTCAACTGAACTGTTTGTGGCACCACCTGAATCCTCTTTCTAACACTCTGAACCCTTAACTCAGCTGTTGGCTTCTTCTACACCTATGGGAACCCTCCAGCCCCAGCTGTGTGAAAAGCAAGGAGGATGCACTGAACACAAGTGCAAGCAAGATCCTTCTCTCCAATCCAATACCATGTTTCAAAATGGAAGAATGGAAATTAGATTTTGATCCTTAGTGAATTACTGAAAATGTGTAAAGCCTCGGAACTTCTTTAAAAAACTGAGAAACCTAGAAGTTGATAGCAAACTCTAGAAATCTTGATTTCTGTGGTCTGTGGGTTGTTAAAATACTAGTATCTTCTCAGCATCATGAGGAAACTCCAGTGGCTGAAGAAGCATCCCAGAGTGCAAGGAGCTGTGCAACTAGGACTGGGGGTAAAAGGCTGCCACATTTATTTGTTCTTGGAGTTAAACATTGTCTTTGAACCTGGGCCATATTATTGTCCTGGAATGCCACCAGCCTGTCATTCCTAACAGGACAGAATACAAAACCAGATCAAAACCGTAATGCTCTATACTGCAGTTTCCATCTTCTGAGTATTTTACCAGCCAGGGGTTTCTAGAAACGATGTTTTTAGAACTCACCACTCCTCTGGAAATGTGCTGTGTGAATGAATTAACAGAAGAGGAAGGAGGCTTAGATACCTGCGTAGCAGAAGGATAAAATGTGCATGCTCTAGGCTTCCCTGGGGATGATGATACGCTGCCTGCCGGGTGGCTCTCTGCACAGGGCCAGCTGGGGCCTGCCGGCACTTATGAGCTCCAGTTCCAGGCTGGCTCTGCAGGATCCCAGCTGGTTATTGCTACATTACTGTGCTGTGCTGAGGTTCTGGGGAGGTTTATTAGTGCTAGAACTAATCCAGCTGTGTGTACTCCTGCCTCGGCATCACTGGCACAGGTTCTGTGCAGTCCCCAAAATCCCTCCAAAGATAGCTGACAGCTAACTGTGCACACACGGACAATTTATACCCACTATGATGCATACATTATTTTATTTATATAATAGTGTAAGTAAAATCAAGCGAAACAAAGTACAGGGTTTTGAACATTATTTTTAAAATACGACTCGGATAACCCAGAAGAGAGATAATACTTGTATTCCTTTCTTAATATGTGACCATTCCCCACCCAAATCAGGATTCAGCAATCAGAGTACTGCAACACATGCTTAAATTAACCTTTGATACTATTCAAGAAATGTGCTAACATTGCCAGGAGATGTTGCCCTCAGGTTATCACTACCATGTGGGATCCCCTGGCTGGTGGCTCTGCATACCACAGAGAGTTGTAAAAAATCTTTTCAGAGTAATAGCACATAATAATAGCAGTGCCCTTATGGCAGATACAATCAAGTAAAGCTACTATATGGTTTTACATGTCCTTTTCTAAATCAAGCAAGCTTTGTTTAATCTCATAAAATTGCTGCAAATTTAGGAGTGAAATTTCTTTTCAAGTGAGGTATGGCCAACAGATTAAGTATGTATTTGTCTTGCTTTCACTTTGTCCCTTGACACAGAATTGTTCTAGGGAACTGGCCATTCATACTCATGCTTGAATTGCTTGAAGAGTGGGAAACCTGTCTGCTGTCTGCATTGGCCCAAAACTTCGGGCCAATTTATAATGGAACATTTAAAAACGTAGTATAAAAATATACACGTCACACCAAAAAGTCAGTAAGACTATCTAAGTTCCAAAAAGCAAATATGAATAAGGGAAAAGAAAAATCAGTAATTGCACCCTTTAAAAAAAAAAAAAAGGAAAATTTACATCCTGATTTTGTTACATTGATATCACTAGAGCTGCAGTAAGATGGAGCTTGCTCAGCCTGTTCTGCCTGCAGCTCTCCTGGATTTAACAGGTACAGATGCACAACTGGACAGAGGTTTGGGCTGATCTAGTAAGAAACTCTTTGTTAGGGTTACAAATCAGTGTGAACTTACTAATATCTCAGCAACAAAGAAGAGAAGTGCCTAAGAGGGGCAAGACAAAAGATGACGTAAAAGTACAGTAAGTGAGCTTCATTAACACATCTAACAGGTCAAACAGCACTACCTGAAAGATGTGGAGATATATGAAAGATCTCCTATAAAAAATAAGAAAACAACAGCAGAAAAAGAAGTCCATATGTATGTCCCACTAATTTACACAATAGTTTTGCTACATCTTATATAAACACTATGGAGACAGCAGTGCCAGCCACAGGTGAGTGCATTTACTGTAAAAATAAGCAGAATGCAATGAAAACTGTAGGGAGAGTGTATTTATGAGGGCCTGGAATACCCTAGAGATGGAGGGTACACAAACTCAGGTGGCATCTCAGGGTAGGCTCCCCTCGTCTGCCTGGAAAACCTCAGGGAGACACATGAGTGCACGCAAATTTCAGAGCATGCAGAACAGGCTGGAAGCATCATGCCCAAGCCAGAGTCACCAACTTCCCATCATGCAGGTGGTCTGTGTGTGTGCCCAGAGGCCCTCGGACTAAGACCTCTGGTCCTCCGACAGCTTGACTGGGGTCACCCTCCTGTCTGGACTGCTGGAAATCTCAGGTACAGGCAGGTTTCTCTGTTCCTGTACAGGTAGACTTTCAGGTGGGAAAAAGGGGATGTGTCCAGGAAACTCAGATGCAGGTGAGACAAACTTCTTTCATGAATGGTTAGAGCTGGTATCTCCAGAAAGCACAGGGAGAGTCTGAACTAGTGCATCTGAATGATTTTTTTTTTAAATGAAAGGCCACACAAAACATCTGAGAATCTCCATGGTTTTCATTTACTACTAGGTGAAAATGGAGCTAAGTTCTGAGGACTCATTTGCTGTGTATGGTTTCCTCCCTCTATGTTTTGGCACACATGAGAGTGTATAGGGTGGGTGGGTACAGTTTTACAACAAGCTTTTTGCATCGCTTTAACAGCCTCCCAATGCCTTGCAGACCAGAGGCAGAGAAAAACTAGATGATGCTTTGAGGTCCCTTTCCATCTTGCTTTTTATGAGACCGTCAATCTGTCACAACTGCTCAAATGCTTCATTTATTAATGTGGACTGCAGACTTTTGGCTGGGGTCAGTGCCCCGCCATTTCAGGAGCTGCATAAACACCTGGCAGCTAATGGGGTCACACCTTGCTCCCTCCCTATTAGTATTACCCAGACTGGCAAGGCAGCATAGCAGTCTCATGGTGTAACAGCCCCATCCTACCCCACCCAGGCTGCAACTGGATGAACTGGAGACAGGCACTGTCCTTTGGAGAAGCCCACAAGACAAAGGTGCTCCCAGGTGGAGTAGGAGTTGGTGGTCAGCAGTTTTCACACTGCTTTCACTGCAGTAACATTTTCATCACGACCATGGCCAAGGTTGACCACCAAGTTCAAATCCGTACTCTTGGTATTTGGCCTCTGCCTCTCAAGCAACTTGCTACAAGCTTGGGGTGTATCTCAAATGCTTAATTTCCCACTTGGCCACTTAATTACACCACCCTGCCCACTTGCCGTGCTAGTGGAGAAACCATAGAGCAAAAGGGCAATGCAGTTTCAGATCCCCACTTGCCCTAAAATGGGCTTTACAGCCAGAGATGCCACAGAAAAAGTTTACCCTTCCCCTGTTGTGCTTTGCATGTTTCCCAATGACCCTGCTGAAAGTAATGGAGACAGGTTTCCAATGTTTGCCCTCAAGTTTAAGCAGCTTCAAAAAGGCTTATTACATAGAAGAGAGCCCCTTCCCTCCTAATCATTCACGGTTTTGTCTCCCTTGCTTGGATTTTTTTGAAAATTTATTAATAAAATAACAATTAGGACATTTGGGCCTCTGATGTCCAAAGGACTTAAAGCAAGCTATCCCCTATAAACTTTTGCAATGGGCAGCTTTCCATTGCTTGAGTGGATGAAGTAATTGAGCAGAGGAGTTATATTAAATCCAGACACATTCAGTATTTAATGTCAATTAGGTCCTACTGACAAGGGAGAGATATGCTAGAGATCTGGCTTATGTCATGCCCTTCCTTTATCCCTTTTTGACAAGATGAAGGTGAAATGACCTCAAATAATGGCATTGTCCTGCTGTTACTTTTGCTATAGTTGGCACATCATATTTTTTTTTGTTATTGATGGTTCACAGCTTTTATGTGTTGCAATCAAGGAGTTTTAAGGCTTTTCCCACCATCGGTATTGAATACAGCTTCCAGCTATCCCTTGCTATTTAATTCCAGATGGATCGAATCTTTAGTACTGCCTGCAGGCACATTACTAGCTAATGAGTTGCACTGGTCTGAGATCATCGCTACAAACATTATTTCCTTGGTAAATATTTTTGGTTCAGACCTGAGAAACAGCAGAGGTGCAAGCGGTCAAGATTTATAATCTGGCAAGATGCTTGAAAGTTGAGTTGCAAATGACAATGGTTACATTTGTATTCTCTGTTTACAGGTTTTTTCCTCAAATATGTTGAGGTTTAAATTAAACAATCAGCCCTGACACAATGCTGGCAAATTCCCATGCTAACTGCACAGAGACGCATGTCTCCGGGACTTCTACTATTTTCTGCATTACAGTATCTCTGTCCTTCACACTCACAAATGCACTAATCCTAGCAACCACCCTGGCAGAGAAGTGAAATTGTTTCTCTTTCACAAATGCAAATGCTGCTGAAGAAGAAAGGGACTAAAGTGCCAGAAATACTTAAAGCCTAAAAATGCATCCAAATTCTTAGTGAGATTTTTCTTCAGAAGCTCCGACATCCATCTCACGGCTGGATGCAACCATGGGGAGGCTGTGCAGCCCTCGGCTTCTTCCCCCTCATGAGACCTGCAGCCTTAGTACTGGAAACTGGTCCCTCGGTGAGAGAAGCACACAGCCCTTTCAGCCATCCTTCCCACTAAATCTGCACCTGCTTTTGATGCCTGCTGAGGCATTCTTGTAGATCCTATCACACAAGAGTACTTCTCCAGCTCCTTTGAAGAGATGAGCCAATGGCCCCAGTCCTCAGAGGGCTTTAAATACCTCCTGGAACAACTGATGTCTTGCCCATGGTTGCTCAGAGATACCGTGACAGAGACAGAAGCCCAGCTTGGGTCCCCTACAGTACTCTGCCGGCAGCCTCCCACCAGCTTCAAGCTAAAGAAAGAGCCTCTAGTTCAAGGCATGTTTTTGTTATCATGAAACGCTATCTATATTTTGGGTAAAGTCCTGATTCTTTTACTCAAGGAAGTTATCTTAGTGGAGTCACTAGCCTAGAATCTGATCTTGGTTAACCCAGAATCACTTCAGCAGTGCTGAGGGTTATTCCGGCTTTAATCTGAAGACACATTTTGTATTTGTATGGTATTACATCAGATTTACACAACTTTTCTGAGACCAGATCCCAGCCTGAAAAAACTAATTCAAAACAGTGGCAGGATACTGTCAAAAATAGCTGAAAAAAATTAAAGCAAATAATTGTAAAACCTGATTTAATAAACAAAACAATAAGAAGCACGCCCCATTCAAAACTTCTTATGAAACACAGTTTTAATTGAATGCACACATGGTAAAATGCCAGGTTTTGTGTAATTACAGCACATATAGGAACAATCAGATGCTCTCAGGAACTAGGACAAGAGAATGGGAACAAAAATGCTTTACACAAATTTGTATGCATAGGGATTAGGCTCAAGAATTGCACCTTTACTGGACAGTCCATCACTGGTAACTAACAAAGCTCTGCAGCCCTTAGACACAGGATGTCTCAGTCACCACTATAACAGTGACAGAGGAAAGCAGAAGTTCGCTGTGTCTGTATGAGAAGTATTTCCACATAAAGAGGGAAATAATAGTGCCAGAAAGCAGAATTGTAGTAAGACCTTGTCTGCACACATCTGGTCATCCATAATCCAGTACAGACAGGAGCTACAAGGATGCTCAAGAAACTGGAGAGTCTGTCCTCTGCAAAAGAATCAAAGCAGCGTGCCTGGTGTGCGTAGCCTAACAAAACAGATGTGAAGAGGCAGTGCAGTTACACCTTCTTAAAGTACTGGTTGACAGTGGGCAGAAAATGCACAGAAGGAAAAGCCAAAGAGAAGTACTGGTACAAGAGCTAATAAACATAATGATGTATTTACTAGAAATGAGCAGTAGTGATATTCAGGATCAGTCATTCCAAATGTAGCAAAATTGAAAAAGAAATCTACTTTTAGACTGAGTTTAATGTGTTCAGGCAAATATTGGGGTTACAGAGCGCATGCCTGTGATAGCAGGAAAGTGGAGGGAATGAGTGGCCCCACCAGCCCTGTGGTCCTACCACATTCTCAGATCAACCCTTTGAAACACCAAATATTGCTCCTGCTAGAGGTTTTGTCACACCAAACCCATCAGCACTTCCTTGTCCATAGAAAATTAACATGTTTGCGGGTTCAGATTACATCTCTGGAGACCTCCCATCCCACAAAAATGTTAATTCTTGTGACTTCCCCTGGTTCCTTTCCTCCTTTCAGTTTTGTCTCAAGATTAAAAGAGAAGCTAAAATATCCAATTTCCCATAGGATAGAAATTCAGTGCTTTCACATGTCTCTCATTAATGTCTGTGCACAATAATGCAGCTCTGAATACTTCTGGTAGTCTCTGGCTAGAATGATAACAGATCACTGACAGCTGGCTCTGTCTGGTGGTTGTGGACTTGCCCAGGACGGGGGCAGAAGGAAAACATCCTTCTGCTCCCTTCTTATCTAACCTTGCTGAGTGCGAGCCAGCTCTTGATGGGTTCTCTCTTCCACCAGTAATGTCAGGTAAGGAACTAAAGCAGGATTTAGTCAACCTGACCTTTTTGAAGGGAATTTTGCTCCTCTAGTCCATCACAGTTCAGCTCCTTGAGAAGTTCAGCTCTGCTCCATCAGTACTAGGCAGTGACTGAAAGTCACCCAGGAGGTGACACCTGGAAAACTTCTCTGACCTTTTATGAAAACAAATGCTCACTTTCAAGTCAGACACTACATTAGGGACAGGAAAGACAGACATGGAAGCTTAAATTGTTGGCACCTGTGAAGAGGGCTGGGAACCATCACTTTGACAAAAAGATCTTTTCTTGGCTGCTTTTACACCCTGATCCTCAATCAAGAGGCAGCACTAAAGCTGAACACCCCTAAGCCTTTACATTAAATGTCAAAGTCCTTTCCATCACTTCTCTTCTACTCACTAGATACCAGCACCTTGCCTACTGCAAAGGAAATACCCGCTGGAATGGATCTGCATTCCAACGTTATGAGGCTGCTGGGACTATTCTGGGATTATGATGGGATTATTCTATCTCTAGCTGTGATTGCCAGGGAAACCCTGAGGAACAGAACAATACTGGCCCACAGTTTTGAATTTCACCTGGATCTGAGTCAATTGCTATAATATGTAAATGAAATAGGCAATAGATTAAATATTAATTCTAAACCTGGGATATGCTGGGACAAGCTACATTTCCCTGATCCAGCAGAAAGCCTGTTTACTCAGCAATTTCATTAACAGGGGAAGGTTACCTTGCCTAGAATTAGTGGAGATATTTCCCAAGCTTCCACTTCCATCAACATGACCTTCCTGAGGAGGTCTTGCAGAAGTGGCTGTGGAGAGACCATGAGTACTCCATGGACGTAACTCCAGAGGCCGACCTCTTACAATGGAGTAAGGCATGCAGCGGGGCTCTTCAGTCCGTCCTACAGAGCTCTGGGAGAGCCAGATCCTTCCAACCCTACTGATGGGATCCCATTGACTGTTGTATTTTATAATGGTGTTTCCCAAATTTTTCCAGTCAAAAACCACCTAACCTTTTGGAAAAGAGTCCTGGGGTCATTTGAACAGTGCTTCCACAGGAGTTACCGTTCTCAAACATTTTAAAAAGCATGCTTCACTTTGAATATTATTTATGATATAAATAATTATGCAATACAAATATATGCCCCTATAAATAAATGCCCCTTTCTGTTAGATTTCTAATTCTTCTTGCAGAGCTGTTCTGATGCTGTGCAGATCACCACTGAGCCACAGACTTCTGCCAGAAAAAAACCAGTTTACATCACACCGCTCTGAAAGAGGGCTTGTAGATCTTTACTATAAACCCAAATGTTTTGGTCTTACTTATGTTTTTTCCCTTGCTTTTTTCCTTTCTTTGAAATGTAGAAAAACTTTTTTTTTCTTTTTTCAGCTTCTCAAAAGTCACATTCTTACTGCTGGGCACCACAAAGGAATTATTAGAAGGAATTAGTATTCATCTGCAGCTTTGTCTGAATGAGACTAACCACATTTATACATCAACAACAATCTCCAATATATCCACTAGTTATTCATTAACATCCCTAGTATCTACAAAGCTTTATTTTATTTTCATTTTTTCCTTTTCCTGTTAATTCTTTTCCCAGTACAGACTCTCATCTTGCAAAAGGAGTCCCTGTATACCAGTCCTGGAACAATGCTCAGGCCATAATGGCCTGTTTGACGAGGGCTTTTTGCAGGATCACAATTCTCAGCTGCAGTCTCTTCATGATAGATCTGGAAATGATTTGGGAAGAGGCAAGAAAAGAGGTGATAAAGTTTGCTGAGGATACAAGGATTCTCACAGACTGAGAAGAGGTGCAGCAGGATCCCAGGTTACTGAGCACTGGGGAGATGAATGAGGCAAGTTTATTTGCAAATTTAATGCTAATCAGTGGGAAGTAACGTTCATGGAAAAGAAACAACTCCAATTCACCATACGCAATAATGGACTATAAGTTAGGTTATGTCACTCCTAGAAAAGAAATCCTGGATTAATTATGCAGTCTGTGGAAACAGCTGCCTACTTGGTAGTGATGGGAAAGCATGACAAGCCTTCAGGTGTAGTCCCATATTGCATCCAGCAAATGTGACCAGGCTGGCTACTGAAAGAGCAGTTGCCTCATTCCTCTTGCTGTGCCCTCCCTCCCTCACCCTTGCACCCCCATGATGCTCGTCTGCCTCCTCAGCAAGCCAACTGACCCCAGAGAAGCTCAGGCATTTGTGCCATTTGTACCATTTTTACCAAACTTACCCAGCTACTTGTACCATAGCTATTACAACTCATGCAGCCTACATGCAACTTGTTTTACAGGAACATACTAGATGAGGTGTCCTTGCTGTGCACTTGAGGGCTGCAGTGAGGACATGTCCAGCATGGCCTGTACTTAATGTGGGTGCTTAAGACCCTGGAATAAATCCCCTCTCCTGCACCCTCACCTTCACCAGGCTCCTGATTTTGTGATTTCCATAGTGCCCCAGCCCCTGGCAGCACATGCCTGATCGCAGTCCCTGTCCCACCACCTGGTTCCTACAGTGCGGCCCCTCTGCAGGTTTCCACCGCCCCGTGCATGGGGATTTGGCCCATGGCGGGGCTGCAAAGTGGGATACAGTGCTTTATATGCCCAGGGAAGGGCAGGAGGGCTCATGCAGCCTTAGAGGTCTGCCTGAAATGGAAGTGCAGCCTGACAGTGCTTCCTAGCACTTCTGTGATTGGATTTGCCACCAGGAAGGGGTTAAATCCCATCAATAACCTCTGGTCCCAATCCGGCATATCTCCAGCTGCAATACCAAGCAGCATCCCATCCTGCTTCTCCATCTCCTGGGACCCATCTTCCCCATTAGCCTGGATGCATTGTGCTCATTCCACCCTCCCTCCCCTGCTCCATGGCCTTGCTCTCCAGCCTGCTCTAAATCTCTGTGCCCTGCCATGATTTCTGACATTTTCCTCCTGCTAGCCATGCCCTGTCGCACACCAGAGTGGGTGCTGCCAGCCACGGAGCAGGAAATCCAGCTGCCACTCCATAAAGTACAGTTCATTAAATGGAGAGCAGAGGTCTAAAGTTAATCAGTCGGCAGAAGGTGCAGCGTGCCGCAGTCTCCCCTGCATGGAGAAGGCAGCTGCTCTTTTCAGCAGATGACTATCCCTCCTGGGATGCTTTGGACTTGAGCAAACTCAAACCAGACCCTATAAAGTCTGTTACACTTGCGCTAGCCAGGCAGCCTCCATCGTGCTGCGAATTACTGCCACGCATGCACGGAAGGTGGGAAAGCAGGTAGGCTGGAAATGTTTTGGGCACCTCTCCCACCTCCAGTGAATCACTGAGCCAACTGAGCCAATTAATGATTCAGTACTATTAAATAGTTTGTCCATGATCACGTATAATTGTAACATTCTGCACTTCATGTGAGGAATTTCATTTTTCTCTCAGAGTGCTGAAAGGGACCTTGAGAGATCGTTTAATCTTTTCCCCTGCCCAGGGCAACTTTGGCTTCATCTAAAACCTTCCTGAGAGATGACACATTAGTTTGTCACATCCCATTCCCTGTCCCTTCAAGTTTTTGACTTGCATGTTGTCATGGAAAAGGTAATTGTGGATTCTGCCAAGATTTTGACAGCCTGCACCTGCAGGCAGGGCAGCGCCTCATGTGACATCAACTGTATTCTCTGGCAGCCCTCAGCAAGCATATTCCCTGTTCCTCACCTGATCTGAGGGCTGAAAAAGCTGTGGCCGTGGCAGCTACTGGGAACCCACTGAAGTCAACCTAAACCAAGAAAAGGTATGAATTCGAACAGGCTCAATTAAACTGCATTAAAGTGAACCCACTTAGGGAGCAACAATGCTACACAGCTGCAGACAGCTGTGCACCCTGAGATAGCTGTGCACCACGCAGAGCTGTGCACTGAGACAGATGTGCACCTTGAGACAGCTGTACCCCAGGCAGAGCTGTGTGCCATGCGAACACTGGGACAGGCTGCTGACAACAGTTCATCCTGAAGACAGCTGTGTGCCATGTGGACAGCTGTGTGCCATGTGGACAGCTGTGCACACTGCAGGCAGCTGGGCCACAGAAGAGCCTTCTGCTTACCACCACCTCCCAGTGTGCCAGCACACAGACATGCCAGAAAAGCTGCTTGGCAGAGTCCTCTCCACTTCATTGCTGTCAGAATGAGCTGGGTTAGCAAGTACCAGTTATCAAATAGCACAGGAAAGTAATAGCACGAACTCAATTAGATGGAAATAGTTGAAGGAGCAGCATCAGCAACTGCTGTGGCTGCAGATCAGGGAGGATGGTGACATCTGGTAGAGATATCCCCATGAAACAGTGCTTTTGCACAGCCTGAATAAGAGCACTTCAGATGAATATTCTCTAGTGTGCAAGGGACATATTCCACTCTCTTTGCACATCTTTGCTTAAATACAGTGTTTCAAAAAAAGATCAACAGCACCCATTGAAGACTGTAGGCATCCTGGCAAGTGCTGCTGCACACATCGTTTTGAACTGTGCATATATGCTTCCTGTTGCTCTTCTAGGCTTCGCTAATGAGTGCTGGAGGGTAGAGGGGAAGCGATTATCTTGATGTCACTCTCTGTTAAATCTTGTTCTCCATTTGGCTGCCAGGAAAATCTTGTACCTGTTATCACAGAATCACAGAATCATTTAGACTGGAAAAGAACTTTAAGATCATAGAGTTCAACTGTAAACCTAATACTTCCAAGTCTACCACTAAACCATGTCCCTAACTACCACATCTACACATGATGGCCGTTATCGGGCAGTAGCACTGATGCTGCTGGAGCTCTGGCCTAGTCTAACACCTGTAACTGTACTCAAGATGACCCTTCAAACCCAGTTTTCTACAGGATCTCAGTTCAGCCTTTACATCAGTCTTACAAACTGCCATGGCCCCAGCAAATGAAAAGGAAGAACACAGACCCGACCATTTGCTAACCAGGGTAATGACCTGGGTGATGCTTATTTGGACTTGTTTTTCTCCCAGTTTTTCAGGGCTTCTCAGCCTCCAAAGGAACTTGAAAATATGATGTTTGCTAATGCAATCACTGACTCATCGTAAGTTTCTCTGTTGCTGATTACACATAAGGAAATGGCTTGCACAGAAGAGCCACAGAGATTCACGTTAGCCAAATGCACACTGGGTTCATGGCGCTAAGCTAGCCAAAGCCGGAGACTTTGTGTTTAAAAAAGACTTTAAAAGGAAGAAAATTTGCAATCACTATAAAATAATGAGCAGATACCCTCTCCTTTGAGACAAGACCTAGGATTTATTTACCCCCTGCAGATAGACATTAAGAGAGAAAGCCAGCAATAATGTCAAGGAGCCATAAATATCCTTGTTTAGTGAACTAAGCAAAAAGACGGTTGCATAGATGGGAGGTGCTTTAACTGGAAATACTCTTATCTCTCACGTGGCCAGTAACATCTTAAGCATGTTTGTTTCTTGCCACACATGCTCTGAAAAGGAGGCAATGTTAGCAGAGCTTCCGCAGATCGTGAGGGTGAGATTCACACATGCATTGACTGTTGCTACATGCATTACAGCTTCTGCAGGGATACTTATAGCCACAGGCCAAGCAATCAGTCATTTATCAATACCAGAATGAAGCTGGAGTGCACTGATCCACGCATCGCTCCTTTCAGTCTCCAAGGAGCCAAAGAATGGGATAGTTTATAATCTAGCAACGGACTGTTTGCAACAGCAAAGCAAAGAGGAGCCAAACATTTCCAACTGAAAGAGGAAAAATCCCCACACTTTTAAATTTTCATTTGTAATTCTTTTCTTGGGAGAAAGAAATAAAAAGTTTCTGGTGTGCTTTGAATATTCACGTTTGGTGTGAAATCCCCCTTCTTCACAACAGCTTCATCTGAAATCAATCACTATCCTAGAGAAAACCCATCTGAGCCCACATAAAGGGTGTTAGTGTCTTGTTACCACTCAGTTATCATCTGTTTGTACCTTTTAAGTCTTTTATTGTCTTGCCTTTATAGCACAAAGCCTTCTCAAGATGCTCTTTTCTTGTGGCTCACAGATGCAGTAACAGCCGCACACCCTAAATGAGACACTGCCGCAACTCCAGCACCACCAAAGGTGCCACCACCCTATTCCAGCCAGCTGTAGGTGGTCTGTCAACTGATCCTGCTGTTGCTGCCATTACTTAAAGTCCAAGGTCCTAAAATGATGTGATTTCACAAGAAACTCAACATGCAACTTTTTTCTGAGGAATTTTATACAGCCTTTGCATTGCAAAGGAAAAGCTTAGAAATAAGAATTTAAAGGGTACCAGAAGAGAACATTGTGCACTGCTTAAGGATGGAAAACAGCTAGAAGTCTTTCCTTTACAAGCTTGTACTGTAAAAATCTGTTATTTTATTTCTTTCTTTTGCATTGGTTACAAATACTGATGAAAGGTATTGGTTCACACAGCCAGACTCTCCTCATTCCTAGGACTTCTCTGTAGAGATATTAATAGAGGCAAGGAACAGGCTATTATTAATAACACACTTCATTAGTTTTCTGCACTTTCTTTTATTATCTAGCTACCTGTAGCTACAGATATATCTCTTACATTACCTGCAAAAAGTTGTATTGGGAAAATCATGAAGTCAAACTGACAGTAAGAAGTAACAAATCTTGTCTGCTGGGTGGACTTACTCATTAGGATACAATCTTCCATCACCAATTACTTCAATCACAGTTTCCCACCCTACCCTACCCTCACACACATCCCTTCTGATTTCAAATATATCCCTTTTGAATCTCTGTGAGGTCTCACCTGCCTGAGATGAGCTGATCGGTCCCATGGTGCCCTGCCTTGTCCCTGTGGAGAGGTCCCCCTCCCAGAGCAGCAGCCCAGAGTGCTCCTTGCAGCCTGGGGAGACCGAGCCACCCCTCTGTGCTCCACGTCCTTTTGAAAATGGTCTCTCCATCTGAGTTTTTCACTTTTCAGTTTTTCAGGTCGCTGGCCTTTGAGGCGGTGAGGAAGGTGAGATAGGGAAAGTCATGCACTGTCTGCCAAATTTCGATGAGGAAGAAATACTCAACCTAGCTCAGATACCCAGCTGTGGGTAAACAATCACAGCTGCGCTGATGATGATGCAGTTAAGCGAGTCTCCCTGCAGGGGAAGGCTGGTGTTCCCCCTTCCCTCTGCCTTTCTTGTTTGATAGTTTAGGCAGTTCCTCACATGATGTACACTCTCCTGGGGTCCCATTCCCAGCCACCTGGCTCCCCTCATACTGCTGCTGGGTACCCAGACTCGGGACTCCACCTGTACTTGCAGATGCTGCAAGGCAGCAGGGTTCACGGTCCTGTTTCCCTCTTTCAAAAGTAGCTGGAAGGCTCCAGGAATGGGCTTGTGAAACCGTCTCACAGTCCGAATGCGTCTCAGTATCTGGACTGGTTTTACTGCCTTGATCAAGTGCTTGCTAAGTCACTGACATGCCCTTGGGAAACACTCTTTACATGCATTGTGAAGCGCACCTGAATTTGCTGTTTGCAGCTTTGTAATGCATGTTTTTACAAATTACAAAGTGCATTATTTTACAAATTCAAATCTGTCTGCTTTTTCAATAGACCCTTCTCACGGTTATACTTGTGCAAATCTGGAGTAGCTCTTCTAATGTCACTTAAATTACTCTCAGTTTATACAGTGGGATCAAAATTTATTCCACAAGGTTTTGCACTAGATCCAGTTACAACTGATGGAAACGCTGAATGCAAAAAAAAATAGCTTTAAACAAGAGAAGAATTTTACAAACAGAGGCCTTTTTAATGGGAAATAAGTGGAGTTCTAGATTATTTATTAGGAATGCTTTTAGATGTAGTTGAAGTTTTACTGCCCTGGCAGTAAAGGGATTCAAACACAACATACAAAAGGATTGTGAGTCTGAGAAAAAACTGCAACATATTAACAATAAATTAGACTGTTTAATGTGAGAAAACTTAATAATGTTGGAATCCTTCCCTGTTTGCCTTTAAAAATCACACTGGATGACAAATCTCTGCCTACCTGCTGTGTATGTATGGACAAGAGGGAAGGAAGGGAAAATGCACGTGGGACCAGAGGAGATACCTGACACATGAGGATAACAAGGTTATACAGAGGTGAAGCCTGGTTTGAGAAGGAGAGATCAGTAAAAAGCTTTAAAAATCGGGGTTAGTTTTTCATGACTCCCCACAGATCTGCTGCCCTGATGGCAAAGAAGTCACTTTGTGACTTTAAAAGCCAAGGACCACAAATCTCTCAGTATTCCTCCCACCACCACGCAGCTTCATCTTTTCAGTCTCTTTCCACTCTCTACTGACAACCAGCTTTTCCTTGCCGGTGTTCACAGCTAAATGTTTCCATGTTGGTTTCCCCTACAGAGGTCTTCTAGGCCTAATACTGCAGAAATAAAACCAGACAGGACCTGGTTCTCCTCCTGGTTTGGTACAGACAGCTGTTCCCACCAGTCCCTCTGGGGTGAGCTGGCTTTTAGCCAAGTGCAGCCTGGTGAAATCCTTGGTGTTTCTGGGGGCTGCTGTGAAAACTGATTCTTAGCTGCCCAACACCAAGGTCTGTTTTGTCCCCTTATATTCCATCTGAAATTAGGAAGTCTGTTTCCCCTAGCTTGAAGGCAAATGTTGGGCTGGTGTGAACTGTGCATCTTCCAGATCCTGGAGTCTCCAGCTATCAACCAAGAAAAGTGAGCTGGCAGAAAAGCAGCCAAGTACTCCTCTGTCCCTGAGTTGTGTCAAAATCAAAGCTGTACATGGAGTCTTTAAATTGAGAAATCAACACGTTACAAAGGCAAAAATGGCTCCCAACAAAAATGTGGTGCTGGAAGGTCTATTCCATCCTCCAGATCTGGGATAAGCATTACACTCAGTGTATACTCTGCATGAGAAGATGTTACACATGTGTAGTTTAGGGACATCTAAGATTTACAAGTTTTTCCAAAATAAAGCCAAAAATATCCAAAGACTTGACACAAATCCAGGGGAAAATTAAAAAAACTGATCACATTTAAATGCTTTTAATTTTAAACACAGACAGAAGGGTCTCTTAAAGCTTTCTCATTTACTTACCCAAAATTCTTCAGTAAGTATAATTAGTTTGGAGAGGAAATATTTTGTTTTCCTGCTAAATTCCAGGGATCCCATTTTAATGGTGTTTTTCAATTCAGCCAAATACATGTAGCTGTTAGTGTGGCCTCTGTAATCTAATCAAGCCATCTAGCTATCTGACATGATGGATGGAAAGCAGGAATATTATATTTACTTTCTCATTGAAGGGTAAGGTCCAAATTTTGCTCACACTCACAGCACTGCAAATCCAGTCTATCCTTTGTTATTTTCCTCTTACTGTACTTGCAGTGGAATTTGGCCCTTAGGGTTAACTAATGCCAAAGGCAAATCATTTGCTTTGCTAATGAACCAATGAGCTTCCCTTCTTCACAGCTACACAAACAGCCATTGCTTCATTAGGCTTTCAGATAGCTGCATTTTTCTAGAGAAAGAAAATATAATTAAGCAGGGCGATAGTAATCATGCCCTGGAATAGCTCAGTGCTTTTCTTAAGATTACCTGTGTCTGAAACACTTTTAATCAGATTATTCCATTACTGGGTGCTGCCTAGATAAAAGGCCTCTGCCTAAGATCAGGGTTAAGTCAGAATGTTTCCTAACAAAGACCACTTTATATCTGAAAGCCATATATATACATGTGTGTGTATATATATATGGCTTCTGAGAGAGAGCTAAAAAAGACTGCTTTTGGATATCGTTCATCAAAACAAATTTAGCTGAAATATTTGTTCTGGAAACTTACATTTTTCTGTTCTTTCACCTTTGCTATATATATTACTTTTCCACCCAAAGAAACGTACACATGCAAACAAAAAAATGGACCGGTTTCAAATCTCTTGATGCAATATATCTTTATTTTGTTGGACAAGATGTATCCCAGTACACTCAGACAAATCCAAAGTAGAGCTATTCTTAAATACGTTCTTAAGATGTAGCATTTGGCAATAAAGATCTCTTTTAGACACCCAGGACAGTATTTCTGAATTTCAGTGAAGTCTAAGATTGCTTGCCACACATGGTATTAAAATCTGAATAATATTTATGACCAAATATTGCTGAGGGCTCCATGCTCCAAACCCCTTTTGGAAAGCATCTCAGCTTAAGTGTGTAATCATTATGAATTCCTGAGCCATACAAAACCTTCACACCACCCTTGCCCACGCCGACTGCTTTCCAGTGCTCTGTGAATAAACCCATCTTGCATCAACCCAGTTTTCAGAGGACATTTCATATTCTTTAATGAGAGAATTATTAACTAAGAAAACATTGTTCCTTCTGTATGGAAAAATTGTAGAAGCTGATTTTAACATTTTGTTTAGGGGAAAGACTACAAAATGAAATCTTTCAAAAGTACTGACACAGTCTGTTTCATGGTATCAGTTCAGAGAAAGAATTGCTTTTCTTTTTGAAAATAACTTTTCAAAACATCTTTTTATATATATACATATAAAAGCATTTTAAGGCTTAAAAACCAAAATCAAAATGAAATGTTCTGAATCTTTTCATGCACAGTGCTTAAGAAATCTCCAATTTGTCTTTATATTTTTTAATTTAGAATAGAAATGTTTTTGACATCTCATGCTGAATTTCCCAGAAGACACAAAACCCAGATCCTAACTCATTCACAGACTTATATCGAACAGTATATGGTTTCTAATGAATGAAATCTAGCTTTTGGCACTGATTCACCAAGAATACTCGAGTGACAGAGTGTAATACTAGAAGTAACTTCCTTAAGCTATTTTTTTCTCCACTAGCACTAGGTATTTTCCTCAAAAAAAACCTCTTCTAATGGAATGCACGTTTGTTTAATCTCACATGTGTTTAAATGGGCAAAATGCGTCTCATTTTCTTACTACAAAAAAATGGTTTTTCTGTCATTAGATCTGTTTTTTGGTAGAGCAATTAAAAAACTAACATAGATTCTTCATGAAAAAACCCTCTCATTTGACGGCTTGCCATGATTACAGCATGGGATCCATCCCTCCAGATAGGAGAATAAAAAGATGCCCAGTGCTGGGTGCACTGCTTTGCAAGGCTTTGCTGCTGCCGGGCGGATCCTGGCAGAGCACAGCCCTGTGCCCCTGGCACCGGGGTCCTGTCCCCCAGCAAAGCTCCCCGGGGCATGGCCAGCAGGGGCCCAGGGCCAGCAGCCAGCAACAACGTGGCAACCAACCTCCAACTGCATCCTCGCCCCAGAGGGCTGGCTGGAGAGCACAGCTAACCCACGTGAAGCCTTCACCTTATGGCAGCCCTACCTGCCTAGAGCATTTAGCAGTGTTCAAGGTGATGAGTCTTATTTCTGGCAGGAGGAAAAAAGTATCTAGTCCTGCTGTGAGCTACCTTTTTTTGCTGCAATACACCCATTTGCAAAGAACAAGGGAACTCCTCTCAATGAACAGGCAGGACGGAGCCTCTCTGCTCACAGTTCTGGTCCCCTTCTAAGTAGCCCTGTGCCTCGGTGGCCCTGCCTTTCTGGCTGGTCTCCAGGCCATGACCGAAAGCTGAGCTATGGAGATATATCCTCGTTTTGTTCACGCTCAACTTCTCTCATTCATTCTATGCTCACGCATGTTACATCCACGCAGCTAAAAGAGCCAGGAAGACCTTAACCGCCATGGTAGCAAAGTTACCAACATGTGTAAGCTATACAGATGGTTACACTTTTGTGCCAGGTGGCATCACCAAGCTAAACCTGGGCAGCGAGTATGCTGTTAGTGTGACAGCCCTGTTTCATCAAGGCTGCCTGCAGAGCTCAGCTCTGGGATCAGGGCGATGCCCTCACTCCACATGTGTGTGGATTTAGTCCCCGCTGCTAGTTGCTCCTCTAGTAGCGTCACACTATATGTGCTGGACTCCATCCAGCAAAGTACTTAACCACATGCCTAGTTTTAAGTAGACAAGTGACTATTGCTTGCATTACAATTTCAGACTAAGCACATGCTTTAGTGTTTTGCTGAATTAAAGTCACAGGCAATACTTAGGAGACTTTTATATTTGATCTCTGCTCTACCCACTGTAACCCCTGCCTCAGGTGCTGGCATATGTTCATCTGTTCTGGATGCCTGAAGCTTACAGGAAGACCATGAAAGGGCTGTATTTGCCCAATGGACTCATGAATGACCGGGTTATTTATTCCCTGGAAATGATCTCTCAGAGGTGAAAACAGAAAGGTCAGGTGTGGATATGAATTTTTCAAGCTAGGTCTATTGCCCTTGCAGACTTTATGCTTCTTGATTGGCCCTATTCTCCAGACAAACAGCGTTTTCCAGGTTGGAATAATGAAATGATTCTCTGTAAAGGAATTTGTCTGTATAATGACCTTCTTGCAGCTGCCATACCTACAGCATGTCCTACATGTCCTGCTGTCATCAACAGAAGGATTGTGGTGACCTCCTCTTTATGGTGTGGCTGAGAGCAGGACAGAATTGTAATTGCAATTCCATGTTCCTGACAGCTTCCAGATTTCATGTTGCAAAATATTTTTTAGCCATAATTTGTTTTATCTTCGCGTCATCCTTGGAAAAGTAAAGCTGTTTGGCTCTGCGCTTGGGTTAGTATCACTCTTCTCTGAGCAGACCCACCCACACAGTCTGCTGTAAATTGCACCCTCATGAGCAGTGCTTGGCTGAGGGGATCTAAAGAGCAAAGTCCTCTGGACACCATGAGGGGCCTGACGCAAGGCAGTAACAAAACTTGATTCTCCATCTACCTCCAAGCATATTCAGACTCTGCCAAGAAGCATCTCCAGACTCCCCCTGGGGATGTGAGAGCAATTAAACACCCATTCGACCCCTGTGAGCGTTTCCCAGCAGGGTCTGGCCGGGGTAATGGAGCGTGCCAGCTACAGTCCTTCCTAGGAGGGCAGTGGAAACAATCATGTGTTGACCACGGCTGACTGAGAGCCAAGTCCCAGATGAATCCAGCTAAGGGATGGAAGCTGTTAGACCTATGCAGCCCTAGCATGAGATCTCACAGACTAAGTCCAGCTGGTCTTAGCCCGTTATCTGTGTCACTGTCAGCAGTGTAAATATTACTGGGCTCCGGAGCATTAGGGTTTTTGCCTTCCTGCCTTTTCCCAAGCAGCCCAATATCTCGCTGTTATCAAGCTGGCTGATGGACTCTCCATCACCTCTGTTTTCCCTGTAATCCTTGTCTACCTGGAGGTGGCAAAGAGTCTTCTACAAAGTACGTTCAGTGCTTAGGCCCTTCCCTTGCTGATGAAGGCAGGAAAGCCAAAGGAGAAAATTATTGCACTGTTACCTCTCAATGTGAAAGCATTCACAGGGCCATCAGCTCCTCTCTCTCCAGCATCTAATACCCTTAATAGACACCTTTTTCAGTGATGTTTCTCAGACTGGTGCTTGTCTGCACCAAAACCCCAGTTTTTCACTTGTGAAATGTTACAAAAACTTCTGGATTTATTTTAGCAGCAAAAATTTATCTGGTGGCTCCTTGAAAGGAAAGGCTCTTTCTACATTGACCAGCTACCCGAGTATTTGTACGTATATGAAGGGATGTATGCATATGGAGTGCACTATAAAGAAATCAGGACTCTTTTACAGATGTGCCTAAACCAGTTACAGCCCTAAGCCTGTACCAGCTCTGCATCCGTGAGGTTTGGGTGCAATACCTGCAGGCACAGCTGGGGCCAGCTCGATGAGGGACCGATGGCAGGGCAGGCACCATGCTCGGCCTTAAGCCCAGGAAGCACAAACCTATCCAGGACCTTATAAACCCACATCCATTTCCCCACTTCAGATGCCACTTTACCGTAAAAATACAGTAAAATGCAGCTTGTGGACACGTGAATGGGATCTCCTTGAGAAAATCCCAGCTTCCCAAAGAAAGAAAAAAAAGATTTGTCTAATCCATATGACCTCTTGAATGAAAGCAGCTCTGCCTTAACTCAGGGAATGTCATCCAGGACAGTATGGGCAAAAATATCATGGAGCTGTGTCTACATATCTTTGCAGTGCATTGTGAGTCAGTGTTCATAGATATGTATAAAACTGATGTATATAGGTATCTACGTATGTCTGTCTCTACATATGTATGTATGTTAATGAACGGGGAGATTTCACAGCAAGTCTGTTGGGAATAGATCTTTCTCTTTCAGGAACCATTTGGATTTTATGTTGTTTAAATGAAGACAAAAATTATTTCTTCTCAGAATTCAGATAGAAGAGGTACACAGTCCTCAGGGGAAAATACCCCCATGAAATTTAATAAAATTCAAAGTGTGACTTAGAGGTGACTGTGAGCATGGAAAAATGAATTATATTGTCCCAGGCCAGGACTGAGGGACAACGGCTGGGAGCCAGCAAGGAGCAGCACACAGCCTTGCAGGGCTGCTGCACCTCTCTGGAGATGGAGAGCGCTCCAGAGCAGCCACACCAGTGCTGGAGATGGCTGTGAAAAGTATGATTTAAGCTCTGATACTCGTTCTCTTTGTTTACTATCAGCACAAAAATTAAATGAGGTGCAACAGCAAGGCATCATAAAAATACCAGTGCCGAGACTCCTAATTTTTCTCCCAAGCAGGCATCTGGATTAACATGTGTCTCTGCAGAGTGCAAAGCTGCGCTGCTCGTGTGGGGGGACAGGGTAATCCCAATACAACTGGCTAGTGACCAGGAACGATGCAGGAATGATTAGAAAACATCTGCTCCCCTGTCGTATCCTGCACTATCTGCATTCCATCTGCTTTGGCTGGACATAACTTTTACTATAAATGTCTTGTGAATTGGTCCCTGTGGGAGTCAGCTTGGTTTTAAAAGTATATGACAACTGATGGAGGGAAAACGGCTAAATAAATCTGTTGTGGTGATTGCATTCCGTATTACTAGCACTTCTTGAACCCTTTTGAGGGAAAACTTTTCTTTGCTGAGTTACCTTACTGAATGAAATCATTTCTTCTACTTGAGGAATGAAGATTTATTTACCTCAAATAATGTAAAAGGTCGTTCTTCACTGGGCCTATAAACCGGATCATTCTTTTGGCAGCAGCTGCTGCTAAGCTATTAATGTCACTGGTAACATGAGAAAATAAATAGAAATGTCCTCAAAAAAGCCAGAAGGACTATAGACATGGATGTAAATTAATGTGTGTGAAGATTGTGATCTCGTCTCCTGCAGCCCAGGATTTATACTCCGGTGTTCTCCGTGCTCAAGGGTAATGATCTGACGTGAAGCAGGCAAGTCTGCTGTCCAAGCCTCAGCGGATGCCTAGTGCAATGAAGACAGCCTGTGCAGCACCTCGGGATGCCCACCCTGCAGGCTGCAAATCCAGGGAATCCAACTGATGCCTGCAAGAGCTCAGGGCTCCCCAAATGCAGCCCCTAGGTCAGGAGTGCAGCGAATAGGGGCAGGCTGACAGCAGTGCAAGGCAATTCAAGGTAGAGACAGGGGGGCAAGTGGGAGGCAAGGGGGGGAGGTTAGACTGCTGGGTCTGCAGTCCCAGGCCCTGGGGTGGGCTGGGTGGCCATGCCCACAGAAGCCTGGCTCGAAGGATGGCATGGGGAAAGCCCACCAGAGATGAGGGAGCAGGAGGGCTGAAGCACCACTTGTTTTCCCAGCACAGCAGCATGTCTGCTGTGAGAGTTTCAGCAGCAAGCTGTGTGTGAGAGCTAAGCCCATCAGCCCTCTTCCTTTCCCTACCCTCTCCCAAAAGCTCATGCTTGGAGAGGACAGACCCTGTGTTGGTTAAATATTTTCCTGCCTCCCTGGCTGCCAAGTAGCTGGGCATGAATACAGCTGCATGCACTTTCAGATTTCAGATTTTTGTTCTGAAAGATCTGAATAATATTTCAGACTATTACTTTGAAATAAACTGCTAGGTAAATACTTCATTTCTTCCTTGGGCAGGGAGGGAAGATCAATCTTTTTCAGATGTTTGTTTATACCTGCCCTGCCTGTCTCTCTGGAAGTCTGGGCTGGGCTCGGAGCTGTACCTTAGTACAAGGTGATTTCTAAAGAGCAGTCCGGAAAAAGCTATGTGATGTCTTCAGTGGTGGCTGTCACCTTAGCCCACATTATGTTTTCACCTTAAGTTTTTTCCTTTTGGAATCAAGACCAAAAATATAGGCAAGCTGAAATAATTTTTTCTATTATTATTATTTTTTAGCTAGGTGAAGAGATAAAAGGAATGAGAATATTCCATCCTAAACCTCATATTCAATCCAAGCCAAAAATGCCCCATTTGATAAATTTTAAAAAAATATATTTCT
Organism: Falco cherrug; assembly: GCF_023634085.1. Lineage (NCBI taxonomy): Eukaryota > Metazoa > Chordata > Aves > Falconiformes > Falconidae > Falco > Falco cherrug. Next base: position 32,670,456 of record NC_073705.1, on the reverse strand, counting down.
AAATCAAAGTTAATTATTTTGGAAAAGTGAACAAGGAATTTTGCTGCATTTTAAAAATTTCCCATGCATTTTTTTAATTGGAAACTTTCCCTCAGTTGAAGAAAGCTCCTGAAATAATTTTGTTCCTTCTGTAAACTGAAAATCTGCTGAATTTACCAGGCTCATAAAAAATCCACTACACTCCAGCATCCATTCAGAAGCATCTGACTCCTCCAGTCATTTCTTCATTTCTCTCGTAACTGTCACCATCTCACACACACACACACTTCACAGTGCTATCAGGAAGCGAAATTCAAGAGACTTATTTCAGTGGCTTACAAGAAGTGATTATCCCAGGCTATCTATGCTCTTCAGAAGTCGTGCTTCCTCAGCTCCCTATCTCACCAGCTGGGCTGGAAGTCAGGCCGGCTTTGGCGAGCTCCTTCAAGCCTCAGACCCAGGCACGAGCAGCAGCCCCAGCTGCCTGCGCTCGCACACACAAGAAAATTTTTCTGAATCAACTTTGCTCCTCTCTGTGTTATCAGGAAACAGGAATGTTTGTGATTATGCTTGGCAAAAACTAGTACTGGGGGAATAGTAAGGAGCAGGCAGTCTGGGTTTGTGGCAGATAAGCACAAGGAGCTGTACTGATTAAGCAATGTTTATCCAAGTTATTCCAACTTCTACAGTGAGCAAAATGAAGCTGCAAATCTCTCAAGCCCCCACTTCCTCCAGAGGTTTGTGATTGGTCCAGAAATGCCACAAGAGGGACCCAGTCGGGTAAACCCAAAAATCCATATAAAAATATTCTTCAACTTTCTATGAAACTCGACCGTACGGTGGACAGAAGTGTGGTTGCTGGTTAGAGGACCCCAGTGTGCCACCGCTAGCCTTGTGTGAACAAGGAAAGCAGCAACAGATATTTAAGAAATTACAGCGAGGGGAAGACAGAAAACTGAGTATTTTGAACCTTAGCTGACTTACAGGAGTAAATTCAAAAGGGAAGAACCTCAGCCTTGCCAAATTGCCTGAGACATCTGGGCCAATATCCCAACTCCGGTTATATTCAGAACCAGGTGCTCTTGAGGAAGAGAAAAACTGCCAGCTGGGGAAGTTGCTTACTAATTTACTTTATTAGCAGTTGTCTGCCAATATGTTTTATAACTTTCCCCAAATTCTTGTCTATGAAACTGCATTAATATCATCATGAATATTCCCATGGCTTTGAGGAACGTCCTATTTTGCTGTGAACCTCTCTAATCTCCAGGCATCAAAAGCCTCATACTTACTTGCAACATGTGGAGAAGCCATTCCTCTAGCTACATTCAGATGTTATGACTCAACTTCACAGAGTATCTGTGCACATCCAGGATATTCTTGTGTTAGAAGAGAGAGCAACAGAAGCTCTGTGATGATCTGGCTTCTATACAGCCCTGATAGTCCTGTCTACTTCCATAACATCCCTAGTTTTTTATCTCTGCTGTTAAGTGAGTCCCACTGTTTTTGATATCTTCTTGCCCAATGTGTTTTCCTAGGCTGTAATCTCTTTTCCTGCTTCTAATCGCATGTCCGTTCCAGAGCTTCCTTTTGGGAGAGGGTCCCCACTGATGTATGCAATAGCTTTATGCTATTGACTGGATTATTCTTCACCCCATCAACACTGCTGAAAGGAGCAACCCAACAGGCTGTGCACATCAAGCAGCCCTTTCTTGGCACTGTGCTGGTACTATCTGCCTGATAGCTTCCCTTTCACCATAAGAAATACAGCAGAAAAGCTTTAGGCCAAAGTGTATCTGAGACAGGAGTGTGAAGCCAGTGTAGAAAAACCCCTGGCACAGATAAAACTCGAAACTAAAAGTGTGCTTTCATCTGTGGTAGCCTTGCTCCATTCAGAAATGGTTTGAAAGGCTTGGAGGAGACTCCATGGATTGGGACTCTGTGAGGGACACACCTTTCTTGTAGGAAGGCAAACTCATTTTAAGGCTAGCTGTGTACCTCCACGACACTTTTGGTCAGCATTGTGTTTTTTCCACCTATGGCTGAGATGTGCAGCCCTCAACGTCAATGAGATTACATCAGAATAAAGATGCCTTACTTCAGCACAGCACATCCCCAGCTGTCTACGGGAATAGATGATCCAGCTTGAAGGTGCATTTCTAGAAGGAAGACAATGTACAGAAGTTGCATGAGACGAGCTACTTCCACATTCTTTTAAAACAACACAGCTGTGTGTAAACAAATCCTGTGCTAATAAAGTGTCACAGCACTCTCCAAACTATCAAGCTGCAACAAGGTCTTTCACCACCTCACACCAGCATACTCTTCATACAGTCCCTCTGCTGCCTTGCCCTCACCTCATCCAGGGCATGCTCTCCCTTCTCTTGCTTCTTCTTCCCTCCCTTCCTCGGCTGCTCCCTCTTCATTGGCTGCCCAACCCCTTAACAGAACCAGCCACAGCTGCACCTTGTCTACATCAACCAACCCGCTGCCCCTGAAGCCAGCCAGCAGTTGTATATTATCAATGCTAATTAACGCAGCTTCATTCCTCTACAATAAAGGTTTGGTTTGTTTCAGTGTTTGGGAAGGGAAAGGTAGGCAGAGGGATTACTTGCATTATGTTTGCTGTTTAAGCTAGATTTTGGCTTTGGGCAAAGGTGAATGTGAGTTTCCTTCTCCCCTGAATCCTTCCTCCCTTATATTTCCTTTTTGGTTTACTACTTTAGGGGTTCTTTTGGAAAACTGAAATACAAAACCTGAAACTTTTTATTTAAAACTTTTTTTTAAAAGCCTACTAATTTTTGTTTCTCTTTTATGAATCCTCTTGAAAAACCGAAGAGAGGAAGAAGACTACAAATTTTTTTTATAAAACCATGTGATATTTTAATGAAATGTAATTGACTTTTCCCTCCAGATCCCATGGGATATTTCAAAGACAACGGGCAGGGGAGATCTTTCAAAGAGCTGGGGGAGCTCTGAAATCTTTTCTGATCATTCAGCAAAAGAATGACCAGGTCCCAGATCGCCTCATCCATATGTTATCTCTGCACAAGTTATCCCTGACCTGAACCTCATCAAACATGGGGAACAGGGGTGGGGAGTGCAGACCCTGCCAAAGCTGAGTGGTCTCAACTTGCAAATCACTGCACAACTTAACCCTTGCCTTCTAGTGTGACCTTCCAGAAATACATAAGTAAAATAATATAATTTGTGGGGGAAGAAGGAATAGTCCTTCTTCCTGTACAAAATCCAAGGAGAATTTTGCAGCAAGGAAAAACAGCACTTCTAGGCTGAGAATTGGTGGGGGCTGAAATCAGGCAGACAAGGTTATGTTAGAGACTGGAAGCAGCATTTGTGCTCTAGCCTTGGGTACAGCTTTTGCCGTGGATGGTGAAACCCCTCTGAAGCTGTTCCCAGCCGGCTGGGAGGCGGGTGAAGTACATGCCGAGGGCAGGGGATGCCCTGCTGTGGGCCACTGACTCCTTTTGGGTGGTGCAGTGAGACAGGGATCCCTGCACAGGCAGCCACAGCCAGTGGGGTACAGACTCAACACAGCAGGCAAGAGAAGGGGGTTGCAGAAAATGTGTGTATCACGCACCCACCCACTCTGTTACCTTCCTACCCCTGCTGGCCGGGGGGGGGAAGGCTGCCCTCGGGCACCGTGGGGACCGCCACTGCTTTAAAGTCCTGTTAAAGGTAACTGTGTCACCACCTGCATGATTTCTCCAGGGTGTAAAACGATACACAACCAGTGCAGATTATTTCCATCTGCTGCGGCTGCGGGGAGCAGGAGGCCTTTATGTTTTATTTACAAGCCTGTGTACTAGGGGGGAACCAAGTGGCTGGAGAAGTTCTCCATGAATGGAGACGTGGCGTTGAGTTATAGCTTGTTCCCAGACAGCTCCGTGTCCATTCTCACAAAGACTGTTTCTTTTGCCTGAAAAGCTTTTCCTATCAGAAAATGTGGTTTCAAGTGAAAGCAATATTTGCAGGGAGGCAATAAGGATGTGGCTATCATGACAGATGTTTTTCAATATTCCAGGGAGATGAAATGAAGCAAAAAGAAAACTTGCCTGCACTTGAGCTTTGGAGCAAAATAAAGTTATATTGTTTCAAAACATTCATTCAAGATGGAAAAAGCTGGTCTCATCAGTTTTGCTGTTGTTTTTTTAATCTTTGTTGAGAATGCCTCAAAAAATGCAGTTTCCATATCCCTAATTCAATTCTCCTGAAATTCTTTGACTTTAAAATGGTTTAGTAATTTGGTCTCCTGGTTTTGTTCAAACAGGAAACAAATTGTAAAGCAATTACGCTTCCTGCAGCAGAACCAGCCACCACTAGCAGAAGGACAGAGAGGTGGGTGGCCCAGACCAAGACGGTGGCTCTAAGACCCTCCACCCCAAGCTCTGCTGAGGTGCAGCTCAGCCCTCAGACAGACAAGCTAAGAAATGCACTGTATTTCATTTAGAGGGTTCAAAACAGCCCAGCTCCGAAGTGTTCATGGCAAAGAGCTCTTAGCTCTGGCTCCTTTTCACAATAGGAACCAAACTACACTTCAAGTCCAGATTCAGTCCCAGAGCTTCATTTCATAACTATTTGGAGTTGGAAGTTTGGTTTAGAACTGAATCTAATTTGTAACCTCCATCTGCTTCATCAGAAATGCCTGCACGTCCCCACAGCCCCAAGGCAGTCCACTCCTTTCTAGTGCCAGCTAGGAAATCAAACTCAGACCCAGCCCTTGTCAGGGATTGATGAATGGGCTTGCTGTGTGAAACATGAAAAAGAGAAAGATCTGGGATCATGGAAGCTGACAGGCAGAGGGGAGTGAACGCCTGAAGGATGTGGGAAGGGCCCTTTTTAACAGGAAAAGCTCTGTCACCTTCAGTCCCAGATCAAGAAAGAAGAACATTGGAACAGGTGATGGAGAGAGGAGCAGCTGACAGCCACTGTGGGGAAGCAGCAGAGCCAGCTGCACAGGAAAGGAGACATTGCTGGTGCTTCTTTGCAAGGAGACCAGTCCCTACAGGAACGGAACTGCTTCCCACGGGAGAGCTGTGCTTGAGAGACGAGGGAAAGATCACCCCGAGAGCTGAGAGGGATTTACCCAGCAGCACAGTCACTCCCAGCTTTGCTTCTGCCCTCTTGCAAGCACATAACGAAGTCTGGAAGTCCATTGCACAGCTTAGCAGAGCAGGACTCCAGTCTTCTTTTGCTGGGCACTGTGGGTTGGTGACATTAATGTCTGGTTACACTGCCAGCTGCAATGCTGACAGTAAGGCTGCCAGTGACACTGCCTTTCACTAGCTGTGCACCAGTCTGGATTGCCTGTGTACCTCAGTGGTACAAATCCTTCTGCTTGGGAACCTCTGCCCTTGGGCTATGCACAGCACCGTTGGAGGCAGACAATAGTGTGGGAAAGGACTGGGAGGGAGATTGAGCAGTCAGACTCCTGGTGCCAACACCTGCATCTGCATCTCCATGTGCATCTCCATCTCCATCACTTACCTGCCTCAGGGAACAATGTAGCCTTCTCTGCCCCTCTAATACAAAGGCTTGAAAAGATGGAGTGAAGGAAAGGAGGAGACAGCAGACTGGAAAGGACTGGTATTTGTTGCTGCTTGAGCTGGTTTCACTGGCTGGCTTGAGCAGTTTGGTTGTCTGTCCTATGCTGTGGGACCGTCTGTGGTGGCAGAGGGAGGATGCAGTGCTCTGTGGTTGCGCTTTGCTCCATTCATCAAAGGGAAGCCACTCTCATCCAAATCAGTGTTACCGCTGGGGGCAAACCCAAACCATTTCGGCTTCCATAGCCCATCTCATCTGTGACACTGGATTATCCAGATGAGGTATATCCTTAAATAGAGAACCCTTGAAATTCATCTGCAGCCTGTTGTACGTGCTTCTCTTAGCCCAAACCCTTTCCCATTAAGCAGCATGAAAGCCATTGCCAGTAGTGGCTCCCAGCACACTATTTCTCTGGCACTCCAATGAGTATCGGCCAACCACCAAAGCTGGCTGCTAAAGAAACTGTGGCTTGTTTTCACCTGCTCCTTCCACAACCAGAATACAATGAGCAAATGATTGCTGTGAAAGAAGCAGGCAGTGAAAACAGATGCAAAGCTGCAAGTGCTAACTCCTCTGTCAAGTTAATTGTCTGCCTCTTGCAATCCAGTGCAGCTCAGTTTTGAAAGCTTTTCTAGAAATCCAATTATGTGTTGGCTGTGGAATTTTTATTGATAAATAACTTACCAGAGCAATGCAAACTGGGCAGAAGGGAGGGTGATGGAGTGGTATTTTTCCTACAGGAAAGGCTGTGGTGGGGGGTGGGGGGGCTGGGGGGGAGGGGAAGCTTAAAGTCATGATTGATTTTCAGGCTTTCAAAACTACTCCCATGTGAATTTCGCTAGTAAACCCTGCCCTGGCAACAAGCCATCAGGAATAAACACAGACCCAAGACAAGAAAGATATGTACAGATGCAAGTTTTATGCAGAGCTTTCAGAGAGAACCTGCTTCCTTGTGCAGTGGATTATTCACTTAACAGCTCTCTGGATATGGGATTTCTTTGTGGAGGGCAGTGCTAGGTAAAGCGAGTACCTCAGCCTGCTATCTAGCAGCTGAGTGCCCTATGCCCCATCCTTTATTCTGTACATTTTTAAAAGTCAGCCCAGCTTCCAAAAAGTATAGCTGAAATCTGAACTTCATTTTAATTCTGCATTTTGCAGTTTAGTTTCAGCAAAGATGCTGAGATCAGTAGGAACTGTGGATGCTCTAGGAACTTAGGCTCATCTCTGCTCCAGCAATGGAAATATTTGTGTAGGGAAGGAAAGAAATTAAATTGGGAAGGCAAAGACAAGGGTTTCAACATAGAAAGTATTCAGGCTGCCTAAGAAGAGGAAGACTTCAAATGAAATCAACAACATGAAGGAAAAAGTAAGCGTAACCCTCATATTTTTGTAGCAAATTAAAAGTTACAGAAGATGCATTTCAATTATTTTTATTTTTGAAAACTGGCATTTTTGAAAGTGAAACCTCTGGCCAAAATTCACCATCAGGAACTTTCACGTCTAGAAAAACTATGCTGAGCTGTCTTTGCCTTTCACTTCTGTTTTTCAGTATTTCTTTTCTTGCTGTTTATTTTGGGGTTTGCTCCATTTAAGAGTGGAGGAAAAAACAGGTGAATTATGTGTAAACTGGCAAATCTGGCTTCTGTCCACCTACCCAGTAAGAGGACCTGTGGACTGGCTGGAGGCTATGGCCACTCTGAGTTCATTTCAGAGGCAATAAACCACGTAAAAGCCATGTGCACAGGTTTGCTGAGAATATTTATTTCCATTCCTTTTTGTTTCAGCCCTAGGAGACATCAGACAGGCAGAAAGGTAGGATGTCTTTCTGTGATGGAAGTAGACCTGGCTGAGATCAATTTGCATGAAAAACTTAACAGGTTGAATGATCACTGGGAACTGATTGAGATTTGAGGAGTCTGCAAAGGAATGCTGGAAATCTTTCAAACACATCTAGACTTTTTAGCCGCTTCCCCTTCTGGTCTGACTGGTGGAGCTGAAGAATGACCTCCTTTGCAGTATTTCTGCATTTCTTCTTTCATATCTGGCATACAGACAGAAACTAAGTAGTGCATGAAAATTAAAAGTAAAAAAATAACAAACTTTTCTCAAGTTCAAGGTCTGGATTTAGTCTGAACCACAATTGGGTCATGCCCTGGGCTATTTGCATCCAAGATTTAGCCTTGAATTCATTCGGCAATGGGGCAAAGGTCTGGGCCAGTTCTGAGCACTGCATTTCCATTTAATCTAATGACATTCTCCTGGACTCACTGGCCTCATTAATTCTGAATGTGACATTGTGTCATCCATGAGCTGACATAAAACAGGGAAACCCTTTTAAATGGGAGTAAACACACAGAAAAGAGGGCTTTGACTCCATGTGTTGATAGGAAAGCTTAGGGTCACTGTATCTGAACCCCTCCCAGGTCACTCGTAAGCCCCCTTTTTCTTTCATCCCTTGAAGTGGTATGTGGTGAGAAGGAGGAGGTCTGGGTCTGGGTCTGGGTCTGGGCAGAGCTGTGCTGCTGGCTGCAGGGGCTCAGGTGAGGCTTGGTGGGGAAGAGCTCCCTCCTGGACACCCTCACTGCCGAGGGGACACCTGCAGCCACCCAGCTGGAGGCATCCCGGCACAGTGCCTGCCAGGGAGCTGCCGAGGCCACCACTACCAAGGGAGAGTCTGCAGCCCTGGGCTATGACAGCAGGCATCCCTTAAGAGTTCCTGTGGCTAGTGCTCATTATCTGATAAAGCACTTTGATAGCCTTTTTCTTTTATGGAATTTTCCCCTTCTCCCAAGAAAGAAATTATGCAAATTCTATTTAAAATACTATTTCCTTTGAAACTTCCTCTCCACAGTTTCTTCCTGGTGAAGAAAGGGACACTGAGGACTAACTGAGCAGGGAAACAGTCTGTTTTCTCTCACTGCTATCTACCCTTTTCCATCTTGTTCTTTTTAAAACACAATTATCAGAAGAAAAAAATGTTGACATGGATGTTCCTCAAAATGAGCAGGAAAAACAAAAACAAAAATTTCAAAACTGTTTTTGTGCACTTAAAAGACACCCACAGAGTTTTTGTGCCTTGCTTAACTGGGTCTCAATAGAAGAAGCACCTGTTTGAAGTACTTGTATGGGCTTTAGCATTCTCACATTAAGATATTTATCCTCCTAATAGCTTTGTGAGGTGAGGGCATGCTGTCATCCCTATTTTACCCAAGAGGTAAAGAGAAGGCCTGCAGAAAAGCCCTGGGAGGCATCCTGACATGTACCAATAGCTGTGGAGTGACTGAGTGCCGGACAATTGTCGGCACCGGTGGGTGACACCATCACAATTTGCCATATAAACTCTGCGTGCAGAGTGCAGATGCCAGCAGGAAGATGAGCACCAGCCTTCCTGGCCTGCAGGACCGCACTGCAAGTGAGATGCCATCTATCAAGACAGGAAAGAGTCACGACTTACCGTTACAGTATCTCACCAGTGTCTATTCCCTCCCTAAACAGGAGTACCGTTGGCATGGTCATGCCTCTGTTAGAGTGCTTTGGGCTGTACAGCCTATGGAACATCTCACAGTGATGGGTGGCTCAGGGCTTTATTGCACTCTGCTCCTTCAGTACAGATGTGTTTATGCTTCTACAGCAATAAGCATCCTCCTTTCCAGAGAAGAGTTGCTTTTCTGAGCAAGGAGGAAAGCAGAGAGCCTAACACAACTCATACATCATCTCTGGTCCTGGAGGCGAGTTGAAGGCATTCATATGAGGGCATTGGCTCCTCAGGTTTGTAATGATTCCTGACAGCCCAGCAGTGAAATATTTTCCAGAGTGGGAGTACAGATGTGGGGTGATGTGGATCCTATTTCTCACAGAGCCCCAATCGTGTAAATATGCGGATTGAAATACACAAGGTGATGAAGAGCAGATTACCCAAATAGGAGGCTTGCGAGAGGTTTGCCTGTAAGGAAAGCAAGTCTAATAAAAGTGATAGACATAACAGAACAAAGCTGGCTACACATCAGCCACAGGCAAAGCGACCCTTAGCTCTCCCCTTGTAAAGTATCTTGTGGTCTTTCTGAATGAACCATCTCTTCAGAGGAATATAAACCACCCCAGACCCATGTGAAGATGTTGGGGCTGTTCCAGTTTACAGCAGTTGAGGACCTGGCTGTTGTCACACTCCAAGTAAAAGGACCTTCTGTCAATGACCAGTACTGAAGACACACTCTGCCCCTAGTATGAGCAGTTACACATGCTTGATGTCCAAATCAGAGCAGGGATACTAAAAAGACTTGAGCCTTACAAATGATCATTGGAGGAAACGGGAAGTTGGTGATGAAGGGACACATTGATCAAAGGAGGAATGAAGTGGTCCAGACATTCAGCCTTGATAAGCAGTAAATGGTAAGATCAGGAAGAGGCTGGTGACTGAGAGTATGGGTGGAGAGGAGCTGGAAGGAGACTGACTTTTTAGTAGTTGAGTTAGGAAACTTAGTAAAGGAATGAAATAATTGATTTGGATTGAGCTGAAATTCTTTAATGGAACAGTAAAAAAAAGAGAAATAAATGGATTATGAACACAAAACCATTTATTCTGTCTCAAATTATCTCACTGATTCAATTAACTTTTAGACAAGGAAGGTTCCTTTAAAAGGAAAAATCAAAGCATTTTAATTGTAAAATGGCAAACCTAAACGCTGACGTACTTTTGAAGCTTGCTTCATTTTTTTCATCTGAAACTGTTGACCGAATTCAGCCAAGTATGTGGCTCATTTCAGTCCCCCTGTGCTTTGGTAGTGTTCATTAAAAAAAGACAACTCTCACCCTGCAGCACTGAGGGACAGATGTGAAGTGGCTATTGCCAACACATAGTCACCCCAGAGGAGAAGAAATCACAGACAGTGGCTGGGAGTGACACAGCAGAGACCTGGTAGTCACACATCATGTCCCAGCCCACTTGGCAGCATCTATTTGAGAGCAGGTTTGTAAGTACGTGTCATATGGTATAACTCTCCAGCTCCTTCTCTCCTCCTTTCTCTGCAGCACGATCTACAGTCCAAAATGGAAGGAGAATGTCAGGGAGACAGAGGGCTTTCAGAGCAATTGCAGTGATTCTGTAAAAGAGGCAGGATAAAGGAAGGGTAGAAAGAGATGGGAAGCAATGCTATTTAGCACACAAAGCGGGCAGACCAGAGCTGGAAGTAGAATACAGTCCGCTGAGCATCTCTTTGGCCTGGCCATACTGAGATTGTACCTGAATCTGGTTCTGCTGGTATGAACTTCATCAGGATGAGTAGGCTAACCTGAGAAACAACAGCTGAGTGCAGCTTAGCCAATATATTGCCATACCTCAGTAGTCCTCTGTCCACACAGGGGACTGCTAGTAGGTGGTGCTTGCTCTTTATACACATATAAACAATCTCAGAGCCTAATTAGTCCATTTGCTAGCAGTTCAGTGCATATGGATTTGTAAAACAATGGCCTCCTATAACATCTGTTTGCTGCTAAAACTAGGCAAGCCTTTCCCAAAAAATATTCTTGCATGGATAACACAATTTTTCAAATGCCTTATCAGCTGGAGCCTAACTGAGAAATGCAGTCTCCCTCAGGCAATTCTGGTATTTTTTACACCATTTCATCGAGAAAGGTGAGGAAAAGTGATGATGGAGAATAAGAGGTCAACTGAAGAGCCTATTCAGCAATGGGGAGCTATTTGCTGTTGGCTGACTTGATGCTTTCTGCCTGTTCCGCAGCAAGACCTGGTGGTGACTTGCAGTTCCCCAGCCCTGCTCTTAGCGAACTCAGTCCCAGGTGGCCTCCGGTCCCGGTCTGCGTGTAATCCCCCATCACTGCCTCGCGCAACATCTCTCAAGAAAGAAAACTGTGTGAGGCACTGAATAACGGGCATGGATGAGACACGACTGCCACTTCCAAGCAAGCCATTTCACTTCACTTTTCCCAAAGGGAAGATGCTGCCAAAATCAATACCTTTCCTCAAAAGGCTTTGGTCTTCACACAGCTCCATTTTCTAATGAGAAAAAGTTAATTTCCAGCAGATCCCTAGCACAGCTCTGCCTAGGTGTTTGCTGTCTCCTCTATGCTCCCACTGGAAGGGCTAATATACATCTCATATGTCCTTTGCAAGGACTCAACACTCTCAAATTTCTCTGAGGTGCCTTTTCCTGATTAATATTATGGGTAGCACTAGGTAAGGGTTGGTTTACATGCCAAATTCAATAGCAGATTCAATAACATTCTCTGTACTTTCTAGCTGGAGCACCCCGGGGTGCGATTTTATTGCTCTGTTAGGTTCCTGGCGGCCTTTTACACACACCTTTTATACACATGTAAAATCGTTAATATATATGACTGTATATACATGTATAGATAGTATACATATATAATATAAGTATACACACACATTTATGTATCTATCGATACACACATGATTCATACAAACATTTTACTTTGGAAAAATGTTTGGCATAACTATGGCATCCTGTTTCTTTACAACCGAGTGGGCAGCAACTGTTGAGGCATGCAGTGGCCTTCCTGAAATTTACACACATGCAAAATTCAGAGCAATAAACTCAGACTTGCTTCTTGATTTGGTTTGTTTTCTTAACATTCATAGCACACCAGCTGGCTGAATCAAGAACAAACTGAACTGAAGCTAAAGGATAACTTGAAAACCAAAGAGCCAAATGAAAAGGCAGGTAAGTTGAGCTCATGTACTGTGTGCAACCTGCTCAGCTCCTTGCTCTCTATTTTTTTCTCATCATCTCCCACTCACGGTGCAGGACCTGCTAGCTACTACGCCCTCCCCTCTTCGTTTGCTAGAGCTGTCACAGTCTCACTGTTGTGGTTATGCAAAGGGGATGATGGAAGGGGAGTTTTGGGTGGCTTCTCATCCCCGGACAGGTGTTTGGAGGGAGGTGCCTGTTGCAAGAAACTGAGGCACCTGGGCCTATGCTGAAATTTGCACAGGAACTTGGACTTAACCAGGCACAATCACCAGCACCTGGAAGCTAGATGTGAGCCTTGTATCTGCTGGTCCCTGCAGACAGTGCAATGGAAGAAGTGGTTCACAGTCCCCAGGACTTTTGCCCATTATAGTGGGAGGCTTCTCCACTTTCACTGGACCTTGTTCCTCTTATGAGGGCTGAAACTCTACGAATTCCTCACCTTTTGAGGGTTGGGGTGGTTTTTTTCCATATCTAAAATGCTGCTCTCCTTGGGCTGCTGTGTCCTTTGCTCTGCAGTGTTAATTCAGGCTCCCTGAAGGGATGCTTGCACTTGTGAAACAAAGAGAAGGGCCAGTCTTCGTTTTTATTCCCAGGACCAAATCCTGTGCCTTTCATTTGCCTACCTGTTTGCATCTGGGCCCTTTCTGACACAGGAGCACTTGCAAGCAGGTGACACTAAAAATAAATTTAGCAGAACAATCACCAAGTAAATTGTTGTAATGTTCTTTCTTTGCTGCTTGGGAAATAAAAAAAAAAAAAGAAAGAAAAAGAAAAAGGAAAAGAAAAAGAAAAAGGAAAAGGAAAAGAAAAAGAAAAAGGAAAAAAAAAAAAAGAAGTTGTAAATATTCCCTGGCTTTCAACAAGCAGGAAGAGGACTGTCCCCAGTTGACGAGTTGTGCTGAGTGTGTCAGTTCCTGACTCATTGCAAACTCAACAGCCACTTCACAACAAAAGTATTTGGGTAGTTCTTTAAAGGGAAAGGGAAGTGGTGTTACAGCCCATTGGAAATAAGTAATGCAGATTTTAAGAGCTTAATAGCTGTATGGTGATTCAGCAAAGAAAGGAGTTTGTTCAGCTCACCTTGCCCTGTGGGCTAGCTGAACTGTCTCTGCTGCAGCATTACAAATTTGCAAGCATCACCTCCTGGTGGCAGGGAATGGTCCAGAAGGAGCTGATGGGTAAGCCTGCTGTGGCAGACATCACTCAGATCGTAGCTGCAAACTACCCCTTCTGAAGTGGAATGGTTTGGACTCTACCAATGGGGGCTTTGGTGTTTTATCTCTGCAGAGATGTGAAGGATCAGTAGAAACCTTACCTGAAGGCCCTGGCTGCTTCTACCTGGTTCTGGGCCAGCTTGCAGGAGAAGATGTCTCTGAGTGGGGTATAGGCTTCCATTGCCCTGCAGCACTGGGGAGTGCTGGTCACTTAAAGGGTCACCCAACATTCCATTTCTATAGGAATTTTCTTAAATGGCTTCCTTAAACAATTCTTTAAAGTGATATGCTCATACAAGTTTGGACAATGCATTAGAAAAGCAGATCTCATCTTCTCTAGAAACTCCTGTGAGCAAAGCAAGTAAGGGTGATTAGAAGTGACAGTGCAATGCAGAGAGACATCCTAGCACCCGACTCACCATTTTGCTGAACATGCAGACCCTGAGAGAAATGGTGTGAAAGCAAACCACTCTTGTACATCCCAGATAGTTTGTGCTATCCACATGGCAAATCTCATCCTCTCAGAAGTGAGTCCTCCCTAACTGCAGTCCATCAGCACCTACCTGGAAATTCCTCCTTTCTATATCAAAACTCTCCCTTATTAAAAAAAAATAATAAAACAACACACCACCAAAAAGCCACAGCCTCCTCCCTCACCATCTTCCAAGCACAGTGATATTTTGCAGCACAATCTACTGGGAATGGTTCAGGGCTGAGCTCTGCTCCCAATGCTGTGGTGATGGGTCACAGCACCCATCTTGCCCATGGAGACCAGGCACATCTCTATGTTTAGGAAACAGCAAGCCTTCCATCCTTAATGGTCTGTTTTGTTACCCACCGCTGTGTATTAGCGTGGGCTCAGCCGCTGCATTTCATTCTGCAGGTCCCAAAGGCTTCTCCTCTGTGGAAGGACATTTGCCAAACTCTAAGCAACTGGGACCGCAGGATGAAAGCTACCAATAATCTAATTTAATTCCTCTGAACGCAAATGTTCAAAGAGTTAGGATCCACAAGTCCTAACTAACTAGTAAAACAAAGTGATGAAAAGCCCAAGGGGAAGGTACTTGGCCAAGTTCTAGTATTGGTTATACAGTATAAACCCAAAATAAGTCCACAGACTTTGTTCTCCGTGTCATTTAATCCACATACCTGAAACTCTTTAGGCTCTTTTTTTTTTTTTAAGGTTCCTTCTAAATGGACAAAATGACTTGCAGTCATTTGGACTTGATTCTGTTTTTACAGAGCCTGGTGTGCATGGTGAGGAAAAGCATGTAGCTGTGCTAGAGACAAGCTCTCTATGTTAAAAAATCGAGAATTAGATCCATTTCTTATACAGATATGATGCTTTCAGAGCAGTTTCATGCATATATCTGATTTAGTAGACAGGTAAGATAAAAAAAATAGCTTTTTCTCAGTTTGGAATAAAATAGTATTAAAAACTATTCCTTCATTTTTGGTCATGATGAGATTTTGTGCCAGAGATGGGGGAAAAAACCAAACAACCGCCTACCACTGACCAGCATAACCTTCTTGCACAGTACTTGCTTCTCTGGTGATCTGGGTCCCGACTTTACAGACCAAGACTAGAGGTCATGGGTGTGCCGCACACCTCTGAACATGGGCTCCTTCCCCAGACCACACAGAAAACCAGAAACGACCTCTGTTATTTTTTGCCTATAGATGCTCTTCCTTATTTCTAATGTGAACAAGACTTGGAATCTGAGAGTTTGCCTTTTTCCTCTGATTAACAGCTCTCCCACTCTTTCTGAGTGGAGACACCACTGAGACCCTGAGTGTGGTGCTGGTAGGAGAACACCGCACCTTTCCCCTGCTCCCCTGACTCTTCTACCTTTTTTCTGATGATGTTGAGGCAGTGCTGTGCACCCTGCACAGCTGCTAAAACGAAGAAAAAAGAAAAGAAAAAAAGGGCAAAGAAACAAGCTGCAGAGGTTTAATACAAAACAGGCAGCATGACCAAAAATATCACTTTTATAGATTCATATCTTGAGTCTAATTTAAATCCATTGCAGAGCAGCCCCCAAAGGGAAGTGTACATAAAAGACTTGTCCAGGTTGTATGCTGCACATATTTTCCACAGTTTTCAGGCACTGATGTTGCCAGAGCATCACTGTTGGGCACCCTCATACCTTCACCTTCTAACCAGTAAGGCTCCCTGCTGCTAGGTCTGGATCCCAGCAGCACCGCAGGGACTCACCCTCAGTGCTTCGTTATGGCTGGATGGAAATACTGGCCTTCTGTTGCTTTTAAGTTCCCCTCTCTCGAATCATGGTTTTGAGAAGCTGTTAGAAGTGGTCAGAAAAAGAAATCTTTTTCCTGAGAACTGCTGATGTTTTGCCATTTGTTTCCATTACTAATTGGCTCAAGGGAAGTCAGAATATTATAACTTCTTGCAGGAAGACTATTTTCCCAAAAAATATTTGATTTGGGAATATAGTTAATTTCAAAAAGATAAAACCATCTACTTTTGATGTTGCTCTGCTGTGTTATATTATTAGATCATATTTGAAATAGTGAAGTCAAAACAAGTCTTTTTATCTTATCAGAACTAAAGGTTTTAAAATAATGAAAAGGAAACAACTGAACACTATTGAGAGAAAATGAAAAAGTCACCTCAGAGCCTTTGGACTTTCCCACTAAAGTTTAACCAGCGTGACCATGTTCCCACTGAATGTTTGGATTCCAAGAATATCAACCTGAGAAAAAAAAATAATTCATATCTGTTTCCTAGAGAGCAGGCAAGAATAATCCTGCCTATCCTCTTTCTAGCTGCCCTCACATGGGATGGTGGGGTTGCTGTTCGGGATGAGCCTGTGCAGACCCCCAGGAGAAGCACATGCAGTTGCCATGGAGCAGAGGTAGAGGAGTGGGAAGGGTCCCAGAAGTGATTTCTTCATGTGAAGGTTGCACCTCACATGAAGGCTGGGGAGCCCTTCAAGGGGAAGGAGGTGCTCGAGAGCAACAGAAGAAGAAATAATCCTGGCAGGACTTGGGATTGTTTATCTGCCGATCAGTATCTGAGAATGATTCCACAGCAAAGTCAAGTAAGCCAAAGAGTGGCAAATAAAGTAATTAATTGCTAAGTGATAACTTGTGAGAAAATTTAGAGGTGATTGAGAATTTTCTGCTAGGGCTTTTATGCAGTTAAAAATAGCGTTCATGAAACTGAAGTTTTGAATTTTTTCAGGGGAAGTTTGCAGAAATTTTTATACTAACAACTGGGGGTAAAAATCATAATGGAAAGATTTCAGATTAAATCGACCTGCTCAGTGAGTGTCCAGGCTCCCAGACTCTCCTTCATGTTCTCAGTATCTTTTATGAGCTAGGTGCTGTGGAGAAACTAGAAACCCCATGAAACACCTTTGCCTGACATGTTCCAACAGGTCATAGATGGACAAGGACAGCAATGCAGCACAGGAGATGTAGCCTAGCTTAGGAAACCCCGGATCTGGTGGACTGCTGGAACTGCAACTCCTATGACTCAGTATGACACTGTGGCAGATCCAACTCTGTTGATTTGAGCAGAACAAATGATTTTGGTATTTCCTGATTTAATCCTTTCCAAACAGTCCAATCCATTTAGAAAACATGACATTCAGAATTTTTCTGTCTGCTTTGAAATAAAAACAAATATCAGAGTATTGGGAATCTGTCCCTCTTTCTCCTGGATGAAAGTCTAATTTCCAAGCAGCTCTGCACGCTGGGCAGCGGAGCATTTGTGTGCAGCCTGTGAGCCACACACTGCCAGCCTGGTGCCCGGCTCACTGTGCCTCTCCCTGGCAGCTCTTGTCACCAAGCGATGATCCCTTTGTGGGTTTCAAAGAGAGGCAGAAACGGAGTGGAAACGTTGTGCCATTTGCTTCTGCGCTCTGCGAGGATTTTCTGAAGTGTCCAGATTGCTCATTGCAGTCAACTACAATTATTCATTGCCATTAAGGGAAATCAGACATTTGAGGTATTCATGTCACGAGCACTGTGTGGCTTTTATGCCTTCTCTTCCATGGCAGCTAGATTGCTGAAGGCCAGATGGCACTCTGAGATGCACTGCTGTAAATCATGGGCATTTCACCAGTCCTGCAGCACTGAGCCCTGCACACAGAAGACACGGCATCGCTGGGGACATAGCTGGGGACTTCCATTTGTTTGCAATTAGGTGCTGGCACTGCGAAAGCCCTGAAGTCACCATGGTCTCTGGGCAACAGATAAAGCTTTTGTTTTTGCACAGACAAAAGGCAGAGCAGACCAAACCAACAGAGTATGTGAGCACTGGGAAGCCTGATGAAAGGCAATAAAGAATGTCCAAAGTCAGCAACAAATAATATGGCAGCAGGAAACAGAAATCTTAAAGTAGTTAAAAGTGAGGAAGGAGGGAGGAGGAGGGGAGGGAGAGGAGGAGTCAGGATGGCTGGGTGCCCAAAGCAGTGATACACGGGGTGAGGGCTGCTAAGACTCACATGGGAGCAAGCCATGAGGGAACTGTGCAGAGCGAGCTGCGCAGCTCAGACGCAGCTCAGACCTACTCGTCTCCTGCCCACAGAGCACCCCTCTCTGGGCTTTCTCTCTTGTAACTGAATGACCGGGAAGGCTTGGTTCTCCTTGTCACTTCTCCATTATCTTTTTACATTACTCCACCTCTCCAAGGAACTGAAGTACTTTCTGTTAACCAAATCTTGTGTGTGGTGAAAGAGGTGAATGTGAAATTAGATCATCTGTACTTCCTTAATTGCTTGACAAGCCATCCCACGTCTGGTGTGATGCTTCTCCAACACCAAATGAAGAGATAAGAGACTTGCATTCCTTGCAACATATACATTTGATTAAGAGCCCAGCAAAGCAGATCTTCAACCACGAAATCTATCAGGTAGGGACTGTCTTTATAATTCTGTGTTTGTACAACTGCTGCACAGTGGGGCCTTGTCCCAGTTGTAATAATGATGGACAGAGAGAAAATCAGACTGGGAGATGGCATGCAAGAGTAGGGGAGTGCAGGCTTGTATGATAGATACATTCTGGAAATGCCCCTGGCATCTCCCCTCTTTCTTGTCAAAACTACATGTCTGCTCTGGAAATCCCAAGGGGCAAGGGAGGGGTACCAATCCCTCAGTAACAGGGCTGGGGTAGATTACTTAGCAGGCAATAATGCAGGTAAGAGAAACACTGGAACAACCAGGCTGAGGAAGGCACTGCAAGTTACTATGAGTACCTTAATTTTGAATGTGGACACTTAGCATGATGGTAGTCATCCAGCTGTTTTTGTGGCTGTAGGTCTGGCACACGGGGTTTGATTCCTGTTTGCATTCATTGTATATATACTTTGAAAGAAAGAAGTATTTCCTCTCTTTTTCCTCCTTCTTTTCCAAATATTTTGTGCAGAACTATTTTACTAGTGCTCTGCCCTGTGGGAAGGCTCTAATTTAGAAAACATGGGCCAGGCTATGCAATGGGGCTTGGCATTTGCTCATGGAAGTAGTCTTGCCTTTGCATAAGAATTGTACAGTGAGTCTGAAATATTTTAAGTGTCTCTCGGTGCTCAGAAGCAAACAGGTAGAGTGTGCTCGATATTAAACTTATATTGGTTTTATGTGTCGCTGTGGTACTGTGTATGGAAGGACTTTGCAATCTGAGTTTTGTTACACGCTCTGGACCATATCCAGAGATTCCTTTCTTCAGATTTGCTGTTTTTATAGGCAACGTACAAACATGTTTCACCACAGCCAAAATCTTCTTTCAGGCACTGCAATAAATCACACAGCACACTAGGCAGCTGGAAGTGATTGCAGATCTTCGGGGTGGAAGAATCACATGCATTTTGGACGTTTCAGTCAACTACAGCAGGATTTTAAACCTCTGTCCTTCTGTTCTTACATCGTGTTCTTCCATCTCTCAACAGGCTGTGCTAGACTTCGCCCTCCGTTCAAGCCATAGTGGTGTGGGTTGGGTTTGTGGAAAGCCTGAAGCACCCTCTTGGTTCTGGGGCTCACAAAGCTGGTGCACCAGGGGTCAGCTCTCTGTTTGCTGGCGGTGGGAAGTAACAGGTCACTGGTTTTCCTCGACAGCTACCGTGAGGAGCGGCTGGCTGTAGAGTGAGGTGCTGGAAGGCACGTGAGCTGAGGACACACTGGTGTGCCAAAGGGTGGTACTGTGGCAGGCAGGGGAAGACAGATCAGTCTTCACGGATGGGAATGACCCCAAAAGCAGAAGCCAAACACCTCCGCAGCAACGGTCAGACACCTCCTCTCCAAAAGAACCCTGGATCCTGCTCTGGTACAGTGGCTGCAAAGGACAGAAGGGAAATGTCCTACCACCTCTTTCAGAGACTGGAAATGGGTGACTGGCCCTGGCCAGAGCACACTGACAAGGATGAAGGAGCAGGAAGGTGCTGATGACTGGCAGAGACTGCCAGATGGCTTTAAATCACCAAGACTCGTCACCTGAGCTGTGGTGACAGGGGTTGAGAGGCAAGAGGAGGTCCTCAAAGAGCCAGAGGAGAGAATGAAGGACAAATAAGCATCAGGCACAAGAAGGGACAAAGGAAGAAATTCAGGGAGTTCCTACAAGAAAAGATCACCAGTATGAGCAGTCCTGTGAGCAGACCAGGGGAGCCGGGGAGGAGCAGGGGGGTGCATGGACTAGGGATGGGGCTACAGCCTTCTCCTACTGCCATGCCTCTGCCCCTCCAGCTGGAGGACAAACGTCATGACCAGAAATAGAGGCCTTTTACCCCAAATCTGTCTCCAGTGTAACAGCAGGAGCCATCCTCAGCCTTCGTCCAAGAGAAGCTGGGATGGCTGATGATGTACTAGTGTTACTAATCACAGAAAGGCTGAGGAATGCTCCCTTGGAACCAGGGCTTTCTGCATATGGATTTCTGAGGCCAGAGTGATCGTTAGCTCATCCCATCTGACCCTATTGGTAACAGAAGCAAGAGAACATCCCCCGAGAGCCCAGCGAGCTGTATGTGGCTAATACCACAACGGCGTTCAGCCCTGCTCTGAATAGAGGGAGGATCAGGGCTTTCCTCCCCCTCTCTTGGGGAATGTGTTCCAAAGGCTAATCAGTTCCACACTTAGAAATCTGTTTTCAGTTTTAATTTCTCTGGCTTCAGCTTCTAGACCTTGGGATTTTTTTGTTTTCGGGCTTTTTTTCATTTGCCTTTGCTAGTCTCAAAGCAACACATTTGTTTTGTCTGAGGAACTCTCAGGATGACTTGAGAGCAAGTAGTTTTATAAAACAAGGAAATGCTCACCAGAAGCTAGGACTGACCCTCATCGCGTAGCATCACAGCAGCTTCTGGTTAACATCCTCAGTGGTAACATCACCAGCTGGTCCCGAGAAGCAGGGGCATTTCTCATGCTGTCTTCTGACCTATACCATGCCCAGGGCCTAATAAATCCAGCCCATAATCAGTGTCAGGATGGCTGAGGAGGCCATGAATGCAGCTGATTTCCTTCAGCTTGCTAATATTGGAAAGCTGCCTATGAAAAGAGCCAGATGTGCTAATAAGGTGGGTTCACCTCTGATTCCTAGGCAGTTGCAGATGCATTGCCATGATGCTTTGCTGAGGAAGTAAGAACTAAAACATTTACATTCTAGAGAAAAGACCTGATGAAAGGCACAGCAAAGTGCTCCACAGAACATGGGACCTTTCCTTAATATTAATGTGTAATTTTGTAGCTAATTACTCCCAATGCATTTCCCAGTGGCCTGGGAATTTCTCACTGACCATCTGCACTCACAACTACCTGCTCAGTTTTTCATAATCTCTTACTAAATCATTGCTGGATTTGCAAAGGGATCGTCAGTCATCTGAGTTTCCTTTTCCTGTTTTTTACATGTCTTTTGCCTTGTGTCAATTTGTCCAAGAAATATTTATTGAATAAGATCGGTAAGGCTTAAGCCCTGTTTCACTGTTATGAGATATTAAATCATCCCTAACCTTTGCTCCAGCCAGCGCTATACATGGTGCTGGGATTCACCTGTGTTGTTGCAGTGGATGAATGGAGGAAGGATGACTGGCATGTTGGAGCCAGGCAGCTGTGGAGGGAGCCGGGTGACCAGGAGAAACACTTTGCCCCTGCCATGGGGACTCAGAGAAGGGGGAAGGCACTGCCAAAACCCAATTTTCAACTCATGGTTTCGAGACTCACAGCAAATTCCCTACAACATCATCCAAGTTAGGATTATATCTCCAGGATCTCACACCAGTCCTATAAGCCTCTAAAACCATGCCCCACCTCCAAACAGAAGGCTGACCCTGCTGTGCTCCAGGAAAACCAACCCCAAGGAGGGTGCTGTTCACATCTGATCTTTTGTCAAACGCACCCAGTGACACCCCTGAGGCTCTTCAGAGAAACCTTCACCCCTTCCCCAGCACAGATCATGATGGCATCCCTACTGCTGGAGTGAAAACAGCTCACACTTTTCAGTTCCACAAAGTCAAAGTGTTGCAGGAGACAAGCTGGGGGAAAAACAAAAGTAAAAATAATAAGAAAAAGTTTGGCCTTCTGTTTAGGGAGCAAATAGTTAAGCCTTTCCTTCTGAAGATGGCACATTTCAATCTCCTAGGTTGCCACTCCTTGCCAAACCCCATGGGCACTTGGCTTCAGGCTCCCTGCAGAGTCTGAGCCCATAGGGCTGCTATGTAGAAGCATCCTTGAAACTGGACACTTAAAACTACATCTGAATGTTTTTTGTGATGTGAAGCTTTTAGCTGTTTGTATGTGAGGGGGAAAAAATTAAAAGCAAGTAATAATTTCATTTAGATAGACATTTTTATTTTGAAATTTTTAAGTGCATACACATTTATGGGAGAAATTGCAACAATATAAAAGTGTTTATTTTCAAAATATTCTATGAAAGGAGTAATTTCAAAAGCATAATATAACTCCTCCACAAAAGCTGCCTTACAGGAACACAAATACAAACCCTTTTTCACATTATTTGGGAAGATATTTCTTTTTTCTAATAAAAATATGAAGTACAGTATTAACCACATTCTGACAATGCTGAGCTCTTAAGGAGTGGAAGATGGGAGGTTCATGCAGCCCTTTCATCATGATACATGTTTTCTTCTCTGTGGCCATCAGAGTTTCATGTTTGCAGACAAGGCTCGTCTTGGTGGGATGTTGGTAAAGAAAAGAGTTCATATTTTAGGTGATGAGTTCTCAGAATGCTCTGGTTGCTGTAAATCACATTGCTCAAAACAAGTTACCAGAGAGAAGGACCCTCTAGATGCCAACAGAGGGAAAATAGCAACAAAAACTTCTAGAAGAACTGCATTTTCAATGAAACGTGTATATTTAACTTTGAACATAGCCTTCATTGCAAAATGAACAGTCACCTTTGCTCAAACACCTTAGTTAAAAACACATCAGAAAAACACCCTTCATCCTTCCTCAGGCAGAATTCAGATAAGTTATTTATATGAACAAGTATAAAGCTAGTATAAATAAAAAATTGGCACAGCAATAAATACCATCTACTCTTTAAAAAAAATAATGCAATCTTAGGGTTCGACAGCTGCACTTTGAAAATACCACACATGATGATTTCACATTTACGGAAGCTGCTTTTTCGGCACAGTTCAGTGTTATCTCTTTTTGCCTCCTCCTCTTATGTATGGTCCCTATGTCACTCCCATTTGCTCACGCTTCCTTTCCCTGACTCAGTCTTTGGTCAACAATTAAATGCAGAAAGGAAAATCAAGTGCTCTCCCCGGGCAGGTTTCTGCTAGTGCTGCTTCTCAGCCTGCTCAGAGTGCAGCGTGCCCAGGAGGAGCAGCCTGCAATGCACAGGGCAGCACACGGAGCCTGGGGCAGCGAGTGATTGATTTCTCCAGCAAAAAGGGCACGGCTGCTCTTCCCAATGCATCGTGCAAATCATGTCAGGCAAAGAGCAAAGCTTCCCACTCCGGATTGAATTTTGGTCTAAAGCAAGAGAAAGCTTTTATCAGGTTCCCACTTCGGTTTTTGACAAGGTCTGTGCCACCCCTGTGTTCACGCTATGCTCAACCTTGCCCAGGTGAGGGAGGGACATAGTGCTGGCCCTCAGCAGCAGCCCCATGCCCTGAGTGGTCTCAGCTGCATGAGTAGCAACCAGTGTAGTGGTGTCAGGGCCCAGGTCACAATGTGAGTCTCAAGAAATGCCGGAGGCAGATGGCCCACAAGTCACCCTGACAACTACCACCTGGCTGTAAATGTTCCCTAGCCTTGCAGGGAGTCCCTTTCCTTCCTGCTGCTACTCATGCATTTCTCCCAGGAGCAAATGCCCTTCCTTTAGCACAGTCTACCGCTGCAACACTCACTAGCTTGCCCTCAGGAGAGAAGGTTGGCAGGTGACCCCATTTTCTGCGGTACCTCCACCACCTGGCTGTACTGTCCAGAGCTGGGACCCCAGGGTTTTGGCTGGAGTGCTGCAGCACTGCCCGTCTCAATGCTTCTGTCAAAGTCTGTTTGCCCAGGCTGTGATGTAGGGTTGGCACGTGCCCAGAGACCTTTCCCTGCCGGTGCTGACCCCAAATGCACTCCCTGTTAACGAGGACTGCAGCAGAGCACTGGCAAGGCTGTACAGTCATATCTACCCACCCCATCTTTTCACTGGAAAGCCAATGTTTCCCCTAGGAACAAAATCTTCATGGCACTTGTCATCATTAGCAAGGTAGGCTGTTGAAACAAAATCACAGCATTATTTAACTCCCTGTTTACTCCAATGGGAATCAATCAGACTTGCTGTCCTTTGATGGGAGGAATGTGTGAAGAATGCACATTCCTGCCTGAGAATGACAGTGAGAATGACAAGCTTTGAATGTCTCGGAACCAAGATTCTTCCATACCCTCCTCAAAGTCATTCTTGGCTTTGACACTCACACTTCTGCCTCTGGCAAACCACTGGCAATTACAGATGCAAGTGTGGGGACAGCAGATAGACCCTAAGGCATAAAGTACAGTCCAGGAAAAATACAAGAAACTAGTTTTCTCACAAAAGTTCTTCCTGTCTTTACCCTTACAACAGAGGATCTGATCCTGCTCACACCAAATCAACACTCAAGTTTTCATCAAGTACAGTGGTACCAGACCTTTCAAAACAGAGAGACAATAAGCTTAAAGCACCAGGCCGGTAATAATAACAACAGAAGGAATGTCAAAATCACACACACATTTTAGGTGCAGCAGTCAGTTTCTACTTCAAAGCAAATGAGGTGATGTGGTCCCAGCTGAAACCCTCTCTGTAATAGCACTGTTTTGCAGAGAGGAAAATATAAGATTTTTACCTGAATCCACATGGAAATAAGGTAGTCCCTGGCTAGCCAAAGTGCCTCTTTGGCAGTAAAGATGCCTGCCACAAAAAGGAGCACTTAGTGAAAGACCCCTCTCAGTGTTCCTGACACAGGCTGCAGAGAAGAGGGAAGATTCCTTTTGAAGCAACCCGCTCAAAAAAGATACAATCTTACAACATTTGTTTGTTTACAATACACACAGAGCTACATACAGACACAAGCATTGTGCTGCACAGATGTGCTTCCCCCCCAGATCCCAATGTGCAGCATAACACAGTTATTGCAGTACTGCAGGTGTCCCTCCATACACCACACAGCAAAGGTGTTGTGTGTACAGGTAGGAATTAGGAGAAAGAAATCTCTGGCTGAGAGAGGGGATTGGCGCAAGAAGTGGTACCTGTCCCCACGTGCACTTTGCAAAGGAAATTCCAGAGGCTATCCTGCTCAGCAGCAAACAGGGCTGCCACCACTGGTGAACAGTGAGTGTTGGCCTTCATGTCCACACTCGAGAAACACCACTCCTTCCACAAACTGGGCAGACCCTCTCTTGCCCCAGACATCCCTTTTCTCCAAAGATAGGGCCAGACATCTTCTTCTTAGATATCTCTGGAGCAATCAGAGATGTTACATCCTTCAGGTACATATGACTGTTCAGTAGCCAAGGCTACAGTATCGTTGGTGAAGTGTCACATGAATGCATCTCTGCCCAATTCAGTGCAAAGCTAGCCAGGCAAGCTGACATCACCTCCTGTGGAAGGGTGGGAAGAGATACCTGGTACCTGGCAGCGTATCTGATCCCTCCAGCAGCTTGCAACACAATTGTGTGGTTAGACATTTAATAATCCATTCTTTTTTGTGCTAAAATTTGTCATCAGAAACACAGGAACATAGGAAATGCCAGGTGACATCAGATCAGTGTTGTGGCTCCTAACACACACAACCACTACTGAATAATGGGCCACACTGCAAACCACATACTGGCACCTTGCAATAACAGACATGCAACAACCCAGCTGTTCATAGCTGTCACCAAGGCCTCTGATCTTCAGAGAAGGGCTTTAGCCCTGTAGCCCTGAGTTTAATCCCTCACCCAAAATACCTATAAATGCCACCCATGGTAATGCTGACCACTTTCATCAATGTCTGATGCCTTTTAGCCTTCCTATGTTCTTGGCCTTGATGACTTCTGGAGGCCAGGAGTTCCTCCACTATTTACACAACATCATTGCACTGTACAGTTCATGTCCTTCTAGGTTTAAGACTCCAGGAGACTTGCATGAACCAAAAGAAAGTTAAATAAAGCAGAACCTCTACATAGCAAAGGAAATAAAATATTATATAATAACACAGGGTTAGTTTAAATTTATATCTGCCCTCAGTGCTAGGTAATAAACCAACCTGTATAAAAACATATTTTTCTCAAATAGTTACATCTTACTATATAAAAATAGCACTGTGAAAGCAAGCCAATTTGTGCAAAAAAAAAAAACCCAACAAAACCCAAACCAAAAAAACCCCCAAAAAACCCCACACACAAACCCAACCAAACAAAAAAAACCGTTTGGAAATGCATGAAGCGTTGCTTTTGTGCTGTATGATAACAGTGACATGTATTCATTCCCTAATACTGGTTATCTGCTCTCTGGGTCCTACAGTAAGAAATCCTGTAGACGGCTTACAACGCTTGCCTCTTACATCTTGAACCTCCTGTTGATGAAGAACAGAGTGAAACACTATTAAGGTTTATTTCAGTTGCAAAAGCTTTGATATCAGGCCTAGGCAAACAGCAAATCTGTGTCTGGACTAACCCAAAGGCATTTCTTTTGCAGCCCCTCCAACAAGTATTTGCCAAATGTTTTGGGGGAAGTTCTCCACAAGGAGCTACTGTGACCCAGCAGGGCAAACCCAGCAATGGAGTTATTTTGGGCAGGTTGTGCTCATCACAGTTAGTAAGGTGTTCAGAGCTAACACAGGAAGAAGGCTGGCTAGGAAGCTTTTTCTGGACTTGAAAGCCAGAGCAGAGAATCGTCGGTGGGCAAAGAGACTTGGCAAAAAATAAACAGCAGGGAAAGGAGGGATTAATAATTTCTGAGAAGCCCCGGTAGTGGAGCAAGTGGCACTGGGAATGCCTCATTTACCTGCTCCTACCCCACAGCTCTGCTGGAGATCATGAACTGCAGCTCCACAGGGTGCCAGGTCTCTGTGAGGATGGAGGCACACAGAGGACAGCCCATGCTCTGCTTTTGTTGGTGCTCAGCTCCCACCATGGGCTGGTTGGAGAAGCAGACACCCCTGCGTGTGCCACCCAGCCGAGAGCCATCCCCATGGCCTCCCTGCTCTGGGACCTCACCTGCTGTGAGCAGCTGGGTAGCATGTCACAGCTCATGGTGACCAGCTGCCCACTGAAGGTGGGGTGACAGGGAGGGGGAGCAGCCACACGCTGCGCAGTAAATGTGTGAGGTGTTCAGTGCAGAGGTAAGGAGCTCAGGGCAGGAGCCAGACAAATGGAGTCTCCCATGTTCAGTGTGAGCATGGTACCTGGGGGAGCAGTGGGTTAGGCACCACAGCAAAGTGCAAGTGTATTGTGTGCAGGGTTCACACAGAACAAGGAGCCAGCCTGTGCTGGTGGCCTCCAGGTTTTGTCTGAAGCAACCCCTACTCCTGCTCCAGGCTAGTTGGCCTTTTGCAGTCTAGATGAGGTCACTAAGGCTGAGTTACAAGTGTCAGAGGGTAAACACCAGGTATTCAAAAGCCCTGATGACCCAGTATGTACTGTCTAGCCTACAGGATCAGAACAAACATCCCTTTCAGTGCCTGCTGGACAACTGAGACTGTGTGACCACAGCCAGAGACAGTTGTGGCTGCTTTCAGTCAAGGTAGCCTCAGAAAACTCATCCAAGCATAAAGAGGATGACGAGGATGACCATGGCATGAGTAAAAATTTCCTCTTTGAAGATATCTTCTCCAATATCCCATACCAGTAACCCCACTTCTTTTGGTGCAGAAAAGCAGGACACAGCACCCTGGTGTGAAAAAAAGGCAACTGGGACAGTCAGAGTATTGGTATATGTAACACCATGCTCTGGGTCAGGGGTCCTCATCTACGGCCTGCAGGCTGGATACGGCCCCCCAGGGTCCTCAATCCAGCCCCCGGTATTTACAGAACCCCCCGCCCCCCCCCCCCCCCTCCCCCCACCGGGGGCTGGGGGGGGGGGGAACCAAGCAGCCGCAGATGGCTGCCTGCCACTTCATCTGCGCGCCGGCCCCCTGGTTAAAAAGTTTGAGGACCCCTGCTCTGGGACTTGCCTAGCATCTCCCATAGGAGAGGTGTCAACCAGTCACCAATGCACCAAATCATGTTGTCACCACCCAGTGCAGCATTTGTCATTAAAAAGCACCCATGACAAACTCACAGCTGTTATTTATAGTTTAACTCTGTCAGTTTAGTATTGGAGGAATATGGCTAGCTGAAATAAATAGGGCTACCAAACCTTTACCCTGTTTTTTTTACTTTGGCTTTGATTCAGGGTTATTTTGGCCTATTTGGGTGTCCATTTTCCCATCTGTAAAATGGGAAATTTTCCCCACCCCTGGTGTGCCTAACTATCCCCCTGTTCTAAGAGTTTTACCTATATAACACTCCCTTGCAGGGAAGGTGCGGCTGTTACCCTCCACAAACATGGAGAAAAATGGAGGTCTGGATAAGCTAATATATTTGTCCAAGGTCACATAGGAAGGTCAGTGTAAGAGCAGGGACTTGAACCTGAGGTATCCCAGCTCAGAAACTAATGCCTCCTACCATTCTTCCTCCCACGAGACTTTAGTGGTGTTGCACGGGAAGGGCAGAGTGGGCCCCGTTTCTTCTGTTGCTTTTTTTTATGAGTGCGATGACGTGGTCTAAATTAAAAGAAAAATACAAAAAGACTGCCATAAATTATCCGTATACAAAGGCCTTATTCACATTTATCCTATGGTCCCTTCATAACTTGCTGGCAGGGTGCAAATGATGATGACACCCCTTTCATACACCCTCTGCCTCAGAGGAACACTAGGCAAATGGAAGTGCCCTGGTGACAGGACGTTTGCGAATTCTGAGGCCAGAACAACTCTTTTCCCAACACTGAAGCCTCCCCAAATGCCTGCCAGAACTTTTCAGCCAGGTGCCTCACCATTCACACAGTAACCCCATGATGTAAAATGAAAGTAGAGGGGGGCTGGATTTCTGGCTTCCCACCCAGCATTCCCACTGACATCAACAAGAACTGGTGGCTACTCTATGGGATTTGTGGGCATTCGGTGCCTTAAAACAAGGCTGCAAAGATAGTTGCCTACATTGCCCCCACCTATGTGGGGCATTTACCCAGCTCACGCTTGGTGGAGTACCAGGAGGTAGTTGTTCTTGGCGTCTGCTACTTCAGCCCTTACTTTACAAACGAGGTCAGAAATTAGGGAGAGCGGCCACACTGGGGTTTACAAACGCTACGTAGGAAGGCAACAGCAGGGCTTGGCTCCCATCACAGGCAGCCTCTAGAAGCTGGGAATTTCCTTTCTTTCCTCCCAGTGGGTTCAATGGAAAGGCTTTTCCTTTGACTTTGTTATCTTCTCCAGATCCATCAGCAATCTGGTCCATGCCAGTAGTAGCCACTAAATGGATTCCAGTATCTCAGACTGAGGGAAGTTCTGAGGTGGGACTATATTAACTCGACAGCAGACAAGGTGGCCTCTGTTTAATTTGGGCTCTGTTAGCTCTGCAAGGGCCTGATTTTGCATATCCTTGCATGAAGGGAGAAGGGAAAGGCAGTCAATGTACTGTAAATGATGACTGGGATTGCCTAGAAGTGATAAAGGATTTGTTAGATTTGCCCCTTGCCTATAAAATGAATGAATGTTGAATGATGTTGGCCACAGCAGCTGCACAATGATTTTTAAAGCCAGTTAAGGAATTTGGATTCCTGACAGCCTGAATGTATTTTACTGATGTCTCATAAGTGTGTGTATTACATGGAGATGTGATGAATATAAAGCAACAATAAAGGCTAAGCAGAATTAGTGAGCAAAATAATTCCCTACTAAAAAATGTCTCTGGTTTCACAATCAACTGTACTGGACTCCTATATTCTACAAACTTTTCCCTGCCCTTAGCTGCAGGTTATAACACAGAAGATAGTCTCAAATTGAAGCACTGGTATAGATTAAGATGTCTTGACAGTTTGGATTTTACTTAAGCAATTACAAGAGCCCTTTCTACAAAACGTATTGATTTTATTCCAGAAAAATAAATTCCCATGTACAATTGGGTTTTCATAACATGAAACAATTAGCCATTTTATTGCTAGTGCATATAGGGTAATGTCACATTTCATACAACTTCAGTACAAGTGAAAAAATATAATATATGGCTGATTGAAATTGATAGCTACATTAACATTTATAGATCTATATAGATTTATTTTACAAGCTGCTAGTAGTTTAGAGGGATATCGGTGTTTTAAACTACCAACATTCATATGGCTCCAATTCAAATATATGAATTGTTTGATGCGCTATAAATATATTCCGAAGTACATTTCATTGAAGAAGTCAAAGCTGTGCACTAAAATATATCAAAAACATGCCTTGTGAACATGCTACAGACAGAGCCCTGACTGTCTGTGGAGCATAAAAATGCCACTGGTGCTAGCATTACTAGTTGGAAAATGAAAATAATGCCATGATTACAGGAATAGGTGATGGACATATATGCTTTCTGTCATCTTATTTCATAGAGCTGGGACCAAATTCTCTTCTGTTTGTTACTCAATGTAAACCAGGGTGAAATCCACCAAATCGGCAGAATTGCTTCTGGATTAGCATTAGGTAAACAAAACCCAGAATCTGGCTGGAGATCAGGCATGGGCTCATTGGCTTTGCAGAGCTGGCCCCAGATCTACACTAGTGGAATTGAGAGCAGAACGTGCTCCTGCTGAGTTGTTCCCCTAAGTCAGGCAGGCAGGATCTGAGCACATTAATCACATTTGCCTAACCCTACAAGTTTCTTAAGTGTCTCCTAAATTTTGGGTCTTATGAACAGCACCAAGGGCTTCATTGGGGATGACAGCAAACAGAAACTTAGGCAGGGGCTTGAGGATTTTCCCGAAGTTAGAAAAAAAAGTAGCTCAAGCCCCTAGGATGGTCAGCACGGGCCACATCCTGCTCTTAGGTTCAGTTGTGCCTACATCCAAAGCCACCCCGGCAGCATGAACCTGGATTACCTCTACAGAGAATTTGCCCAAAGGACAAAAGGGCTGAGTGCTGGCAGCAAAGAAGGCACGGAGCGTTGGATGAGATGGGGAGAGCTATCAGGGCTGGAATCACAGTCAGTTTGGTAGCTGGCTTCCTTCCCTCCTCCTTCTCACTCTTGGCCCCAGTGTGATCCCAAAGGGCCACATGTTACTCTCTCTACTTCTGGTAACATTTTCCCCCTTGCTTATTGTAAAAACACATGAGAACATTGTTTTGTTTTGTTTTGTTTTTTTAACTCTACCCCTTGTTTGGCAGATGCATTTACAAAGCAAACAGTGAGGGGCATTCAGCTACCTGTACTGCCTCACATCTGCCCTGGGGCCATACCCTTCCCCACATTGCTCCAAGAATGCATTGCTTTTGTGAATGACTGGATTCCAGCCCTGCCTTCCTCCTACAGATGCAGGGGGCAGTAAGATTCAGCAGGGTTGCAGTGTGGTTACTGAGGGGTGGGAATGTGGTGGCAAGGGATACTGAGTGCACAGGTAGACTTGCTGGCCAAAATGCTGCTGCTAGATCAATTGCAGCCCAGGGCTCTGGGCAAGCGAAGAAATGCTTTGTACCATTCATTTGTCTTACCTTCCATCCCAGAAAGGCTGGAGCCTTTCCCTCTCAGCACAGAAATGTTCTCTGTGCTGCACTTCCACAAAATTGAACTGAGATAGTCTGGGTCCACCTCAGAGTAGCCATGATCACCCGCATTCAAGGGGAATAAAAATACATTTTAAAAGTCTGAATTTACCAAGTATGGCTTGTTTTACCCTGGTCTTCTGGGAGAGCTTTATTTGTGGCAGTGCATCTCACCTTGGCCAATATTAATAGCACTCCACACTGGCCAGCAGAGAAACAATTTTTAGCACCAAGACCCCTCAGGCCTCAGCTGCCTGTGCAAACAGACCCCCAGTGTAACATGGAGAAGGGGCTCCAAAGAAACTGGAACAATATAGATTCTGAAGTAACTGTAGTTTGGCTTGGGGAAGACGGGGCATAAAGGAAGCATTTTCCTTGGGAGAACGGCTTTTTTTAAAAGAGGATGAGCTGGGGACCCCAGAACAAATGCATTAGGATAGATTTTGCCTCAGACCCTGGCAAAACTCTTAGTTTGACATTTAGGATATACTAGAAGCTGTTGTTTTAATACAGACTAGGTCAACTCCAAACCCTTCTTCAAAACAATATCTCATTCCACGAGTACTTTGTCCACATGGTAAAAGCCAGACCTTAATGTTCTACCCTTTAATAACTCAGGATGTTAGCTGTTAAGTCCATTTGTCTCTTGCCTTACTTGTTTAAAGCTTTCTCCAGATATTCCTGGATCCACTTTAACTTGGGATCAATGCACACTTGCTTGCTGTTGCTCTTGAGCCTTGCACTGCCAAAGGAGAAAAGTCAGAGTGAGTCTGGTGTGCAATGCTCACACCCGCCACCCACCCCCAGATGCTCTATTTTCTTTGGGTGTCAGTGCTGCTGTCAGTTAATCCATAAAGAGGATGGGTTATCCCTACCAACCTCAAGGCACCCATTATAAATATCCCTGGTTTCAAAGCACTGGTACCATCTGTCTCCTCTAATGCTGATTCTTGTGGTCTGTACTGGGATGCATGTGGGGGTGGGACAAATACAGAATTTGAATCTAAGTTTTCCAGTTCATACCTGGGCTGTTATGACAACAGCTGTGTTGACAACAGCTAAATTTCATTTGGCAATACTAACATGGTAAATATAGGTCATTTTTGCAAGGAATTTATTAAGAACAGCTCTCAGATTCAACACAAAACTGAAAGTTTCATGTGTTTTGAGGACAGACAGCAAACCATACATCTTGGATGCTATGAAGGTCTGGTCACTTCTTAGCATTTTGTTTTATACAAGACTGAACGAAAAGGTTACAGGCAGGAAGCAACTGGAAGTACCATAGTGCCAGAGGCAAGTTTTTCCTCCTGTATTCACTCAGCACTGGAAACCAAAGCAGAAACTTCCTGAGGGGTTTCTCCTGGATGCCCAAGCTGCACCTTCCACACCAGACTGTTTAGCTAATTTGAATTCCCTCTGAACATGGCGTTTGGGCTATCTGCACCTTTCATACAGAAGCAGTACAAATAGCTTTTCACCCGCATCAGCAGGTCTCACCCTCCAGGGATCTCTGGGCCCCTTGAGAGGGCTGTGGTCTCCCTGTGTTCCCCGAAGCATTCTGCCTCTGCCCCAGCTGCTCACAAATATTCCCTGCCTGCCTGCCATGCAAAAGTGCCAAGAACAGCAGTTTCATGGAAATGCCCATAGGAATAAGTTCAGTACTCGTTTAAGTATTTTGCAGGATGGAAGCCAAAATGTTCCCCACTTTATAAAATGAAATCTGCAGAATAGAAAACTATGGCGTAAGAAATAACAGGTCAAGAAGGCTTCTTGGTCTGAAGTTATGCAACACCACAGTTGTAACATAAACACATCAAAGATCCAGCCTTGCAAGCCCTGCGCCAATGAAGAGATGAATGGACCTAATTCATATTTCCCTTACAGTAGTGCCAAGCTGGAGTATTTCCAGTGAAGTGATACCAACAGAGAGTAAGAATGGATTTGCTGATGTTAGCAATGCCTGGGAACTCTTGAGCTGGCCTCACAGGGTACAGAACCAAAAGCACACATAACCAGCCTCCAGCCACAATGCAATTTCCCACACCTAATATTAAGACATTGATTTTTTTTCAGACACTTACTTCTGAGCCTGCTACGTGTGCAGTTGTGGCGGAGACCTAGGCAATTATATAGAGTGCTAATGTGAACTGGTTTACGTGTCTACTTTAGCATGCAATTAATTGCATGCTAAAAATGCCTATTTCCCTGTACTAAAAAGCAAGGAATTTAGGATGGGTTTTCAAGAAGTAGGTATTGACAGAAGAGATTTTGGATTTGGAAACCTGACTTCCAATAGAATGGAAGACAAAAGCCTGCTTTTAGGCTTTTTGTTTGGGTACAATTCCCCTCAGCCATGAAGGGGAATGTACTTGTGCAAAAAATAACTTTCTTTGAAACTATATGCTTTAACTGAGATTCTCTATACCTGAAAATGGTAGCTTTTAAATTACTTACACCTTCACTGTATAACGCATATTCACTAAATTCAGAGTTTATGAAGCCTAAAACCATCAAGATGAGAAATTTATATGTTAGTTTTGATTCCATTTCAGCTTCTGTTTCGATAAAGAAAGACCTGGTTCAAACTCATGATGTTTCAGGGGTATTTGGAGATAAGTTTTTAAATACCTTACTTTTTAAAGTAACAAAAAGATGGTGAACTATAAGTTCACGTGTTCTGTGTGCCACTAAATCACATTGCAAACAAACATATTTGTATCAGGAATGGGCAAGAACATGAGTTGCTTGTGTTTCTGCATTTTGTGCTCTTATCTATCTCTAATGACTATGATCCCACATTAGTTAAGACATAAATGTATACTCTATCCTGTCTGAAATGCCTGCCATTTTTCTTGAAACTACTCCAGAAAATTCCAAATCCTCACAAAGCCTTAGCACTGGGACCCTTATGACATCCATTGACAGTCCCAGAGAACAAATCTATACACTATTGCATTTTGGATGCTTGCCTCCAAAATTGTTTATAGGTAGAAATCAGTTAGTCACAGCTGGTTTTACCATTTCTGTGAAAGAAAATAATTTCTCATCTGAGGCTTACAGTTTTCTCACTGTCCTCCACCAAATCCTAAGGCAGAAGCAGACATGAGAAATTGTGTATGACCTACCCAGTTTAAAAAAGAAAAAAGGCATATAAAGCCAAACTGGTTCATGAATGGATCCATGTTCTTCAATCTCTCTGTTCATTCCTGAGAAATCTCATGAAACCATGTCAGTTTTCTGGGTGCAGAACTGTTTTGGATGACAAAGATTGGATTTTCACAATGTTTGAGCTGCAACTGGAAGAGCTCCGCATCGATTGAAGACAGAACTGGTGATGGGAGCACTGCACAGAAACACAGTCTAGCCACTGAGACCCTCACAGAGGTCGACAGAAGTTGATAGTAGTAGAGCTCTCTTGCAGTGGAAAGATTAATGCTATTTTTTTTCTTCGAAAATTTTGGATTTTGGGTGAGGAGGGAGGGGGATCACCCATGAACAAATGAGGCAAAATGACCTTCCTAAACACAAACACAAATCTACAACGCCATTTTTCCTGAAAACCAGTGTTTCCTTTTCAGTAAAAATGAAGCAGTTATTTTCCATTGGGAACCCATCATTTCTGTCCTGCTGTGATCTGTGACCTACTGGAGACAGTCACTGCCTGGTACGTGTGTCCCTGGATCAGGTCAGCATATGTTTAGGGCCTGTACCTCCTGTGGAGGCTACACAAAATCCAGCAATTCCTTTTGCTTGTTTAGCTCCTCCCTACGGAAAAGTGGAGCATTAGAAGAGCCAGACCACTGTCTTCTTCCCAAGGTGTGAAGCTTCACATCCAAGGCAATGGACAGTCTGTCTGACATTCCTGCTCACATACCCAGGGGGGAACAGGACATGGGATTACATAGTCACAGGGGGATCACAGAGGTAGAACACAGCTGGGAAACATCTAGCTGGGCTCCTTTGTGTGGAGTAAAGCAGCACCCGGCTGTGCCTGACACAGAACTGGAAATCACAGCACGAGACAGACCAAATCGCAGCCACCAAAGCAGGAGCCAGCTCCGTGACTTCTCTTTTCGACACCTTTGATTAGCACCCAGCTGAAAAGAGTAAGAGACTTACACGATCTGCAGTGAGCAGTTAGGTGTGGAGAGGATTTTGAGGTGCTTAATGTTGGCTCTTGCCACGTTGCTCTCGTAGAATCGACAGGGGCATCGGTAAGTCAGGCTGACGGGTTTCTCTGCGGGACACAGGGAGAGAAAGGACACATTACTCCCTCTTGCTCCCCGTCACAGCACAGATACACAGACCGGGGCTGACAGAAACTCCCTCCAAATATGCAGGTGAAAAAAAGCAACAGAAAAGCTGTAGCTTTGGGAAAGCATTTGCCCACAGCTCACAGCACAATCCTTTTACCCCGGTACCCAGCCTTTCAATAATGGTGCGTGGGATTTTGTAAGACAAAAGAAGAGAGAGAGAAAATGGAGATAAGTAAAGAAGAAGAGATTAGAACAAGGAGCCGCTCCATTGTGCAGGGATGCTCCTGGTAATTAGACAAGATAAAGGCCAAAAAAGGGGGCACTTGTCCTCGGTGTTATTCTTGTCAAATGATTCTGACCCGAGGCCAAATTAGAAGGTAGCCAGAAGAAAGCGATGAATTCCAAAGTGTTCAGATCAAAACGGCTCGGCTCAGGTGCAGGCTTTTCACGGGGGACTTACTGGCTGCAGAAAAGCCCTGAGTTTTCCAGGCTTTCCCAGGGCCCAGTGGCTGACCTTTCCCCACTACAGCCAACATTTACTCCCAGCTGAGATATTCGCACAAGGAGGTGTGACTCGAGATGCAAGATCACAGTGGTTTTGCAGGGAAGATTTGGAGTCTTTTGAACTCCCAGCCTGTGGCAAAGTAACGGCAATCGAGGAGACAGTTACCATGCAGCGAGCTCTCCAGATACTAATCAGGGACCACCAGACTGGATGAGTTTTTTTGCTGGCATCACAAGGGACAGAATTAAATTTAGCCCCCTAGGCTAAAAATCAGCCATGTTTATGCATGTGGAACTAAGAAAAGCAGCCTGGCACTCACCACAGCCTCTGATGCAGTCCTGCTACCTGATTTCGCCATGGGAGACCTTAATTACTGGCAACCAAGTGCAAATAAATAAGATACCCTGTGTGTAAGCTTCAAAGCTCCATGCACACTAAAATAGAAACCCAGAAGCCTTGCCTGGAAGTCTAGAAGGAGCTGCCTAAGATTTGAAACAATTTCCCAGTGGAGCAGTTTTCAGCCTCTGGGAGGAATTGAATTCATATGCCTAACCCATAAGGTCTGGCTCATGGTGTAGATGGTCAGATCTATATCTGACAGGGCTTTAGATCCTACATGGCAATCTGCCGCCCTGTTTATTTAGCCACACAGCAGCACTTGCAGCATCCAAACCCAGTTTCCTTAAAGGCAGATGGAGAGCTAAAGAGCAGGGAAAGGCTTGGAATCCCTACACTGCCGTCTAGGAAGGCGAGAAAAGAGACAGCTTTTCAAGTGCATCTGATTTGCATATATTGCGCATTTACCAGTGCCTGCCTCTAGCACATATAACGACAGACAACACGGTGAAATTACCTTGTCCTCAGGACAGAAACCCCTTTTTTCCTTCCAAATGTGTCTACCAAGAGATGAGCCAGAATCAGGTCCCACAGGCAGATGAGCAAACAGGAATTAATTCATCAGTGGGAGTAGAGTTTCTCCAAATCCACACTAGGATCTGGACTACAAGTTAACAAAATTGGAGTGCTTTTTTTATCAGTTTTGTGGCAGCCCAAACAGGGATATCATCTATGACTTAATAAATGGGAGGAGAAGCTCCCATCTGCAGGGGGATGAGGAAGGAGGGCTGCAGGATGAGCCTCCCGAACATGCACTAGACTAACTAGTGCTAATAATGTGGAAGGGAGAAAGGCGCTACGATTTCCCACGGCAAATCTGTGCCTGATAGCTACACATCAGTGAGTTTGTATTGGAAAGGGAGACTGAAATTGAATGGACTCATGCAACAATGCTCTGAGCACAGCTGCAGTGGAAGTGTTGCTGCAAGCCTGTACCAACCAGATTTAAGCAAGCTTTAACCTCAACAACATGCAAGAGATGAAGTGTGGAGATCTATGGTTTGAGAATGTAATCCTGTCCTCTCTGAGACGGGGAGAGGAACATTCTTGATCCCATACCACTTGAAATCAGGAGCAGAGAAAGCTTAACCATGGCTAACATGTCCCTGAGCCCCAGAGTTGTTTCCTGCCCAAGAAAGGGGATTCAGCACAGCAAGGAAGAGGGGAAACCCCAGCATCCAGCGTTCTTCTGTCACCCCAATGCAACATGGAATGACATATGCTCTCCCAGCACAAGAATCCCTTTGGTGTTTCTGTGCCCCTTGCTTGCTGATCAGCAGCGCAGGCACCAACCGGACTAGCTCTCAGCATTGCTAACCGGACACCAATATCTCCTGCTGCTGCCCCTCCAGCACTCTGGCTCTGAGGGCTTGGCTGTAGCTCATGCTGCCCTCAGCAAAGCTGAAAACCAGGGAAAACTAGTGCACGTGGCATCTCTCAACACAAGAACCCCTATCATCCTAAAGTGGGAAAGGGAAGGGGCAACTTGAGGGCCATAATTTGGGAAGGGGACATTTCTTGTCTTACTCTGAGGCTGACAAACATAATTTCAAAATTTGAATTTTTTTTCATGCACAGTAATTGTTTCATGCACAGTAGAGCTGGTGAAAAGAATTATTCTACGGATAGGTACTGCAGGAGTCAATGCTCTGTTGGTTCTCTGGTGTCTGATAAATACCAAGCACAGCTGAAGCCATTCTCTTAGCAGGACAGATTAGTATAGCCTTTACATGAAAACACCAGTTCTCAAGAAAATGATGGTACATGAAGCTTTTGAGACTTCATCTGTCTGACACATTTGGTTAAAAATGGGTGAATATAGTCAAAGCTTACAGAAGAGCCAGACGGTATTCAGACACCTTAACGTCATTCCTTCAGCCTTATTTCCTTAGACAAAAAAAACCCAAACCAAACAAAACAACAACAAAAGAAAAAAAAAAACAACCAAAACAACCCTTTTGGTCTTGACTAGAATGGTCCAAAAGGTTCTTGGGTTCGGGTGTTTTGGTTTGGTTTTTTTTTTTTACTGTTTCCTAACTGAAAGCTGAGCTCTGCTGGTTCTAAATACCCACTTTTGCTGGCAAATTCTCTCTAGAAACAAAGCACTCACAAAAATCTCTCACAGAGTGGCCACTTATCGATGTTGGAAGATGCTTATTTCACCCCATAGGGATCTGCCTTACCTCACCCATACCGCAACAGGATGGTAAGGAAACAAGTGACTTGCCCGTTCTGCTTAAAAATTACCATCAGTAACTTGCTGTGTGGGCTGGGAAGCTCTGGGCGCTTCAGTGGAGAAGGAAGCTCTACCCAGGCAAGCAGGCTGGGCATGAACAGACAAAACATTTGATGGAAGCATCAATTTACTCCTGTTCACCCACGGGTGCGTTTGTCAGTATCAGGAGAGAGTCAGCAACTTTTTAAGAACAGCTCCATTCCACTGGGCAGTGAGTCTGTGATAGGCAGACACAGCTTTACCAGGGTGGCTAGGAGAATTCAGAGCCCGCCTGCCCTCCAGGACAAGGTAGCCCTGCAAACTCTCATCTGGATCAGGGTTGAGAGCGTGCAACATGACATGCAAAGAAGTAGGCAAAGAACTTCACTCCTATCACCGCCAGCCGGCAGGGTCCTGTCTCCTTACTCGAGTTTTTCTCCAACCTTTTCAAGCCTTTTGCTTACTCAGGTAGCCAGGTCCCGACACGCTTACCCTGCCGTAAAGGTACCCGCTGGTGCCGTTTGCTGCCAGCTAAGGAGAGCTGCCGCTCAGGGAGCAAAGCGCGGTGCAACCAGGCAGCTCTGCCAGCCTCCCAGCCCTGCACCAAGTGCTGCCCGAGGGGAGGCGAGGAGGGGGACAGCCCTGAGCTCCTGGTGGTCCCCAGTGCCCAAACTCCCGCTCCTCCCGTCGGGGCTGCAGCCCCCGTGTGGGCCGGCAAAGCTCCCCCCCCCCGCTCGCTCCAGACTGACTCGCCCGCAGAGCCGAGGGGACCCCGCCTGGGTACCAGGGCACCCTGGTGCGCTCAGCCGTGCGCAGGGATCCGCGCTCCGCGGGCCGGGGGGCGAGAGGCCGGGGCTGGCCCGGCCGCTGCGGACCCCGGCTTTGCCTTCGCTACCTGCGCGCTGCCCTTCCAGCCCGCAGGGGACAGAGACCACCCGGCCGGGGCTGCTTGTTGGGGTCTCTCCGGGGCAGTGTGCCTGCTTCACCGGGACGGAGTTGCTGCTGGGACTGTGCTATGGAAAGGCGTCGGCGAAATTATAAGAGGGCAATTAACTCTCTCAGGCTAAACAAAGAGGGCATCGGAGAGCATCCTCCGCCGCCCTGGATGGGGAACACCCAAGTTTCGATCGCCAGAACTGGACGATAAGACAGGAGCGGAGGTCTGAAAGGGCGCTCGTTACTTGGCCAGCAGAGTTTCGATGAGGGGATAACAGGGGGCCGGTCCCTGCCAGGCAGAAGCCAGCCGCAGGAGGAGCGCCCGGGGGATGCCCCGAGGCTGCGGGCAGGACACCCGCCACGCCACGCGTGGGCAGCGGTCCCCGCTGCCCCGGAGCCCGTGGCCCAGGGCTGCCCTCGGGGCGAGAGGCGCAGGTGGCTGCGGTCCCTGGAGCCGTGCTCCGGCGGTGACAGGCGGGCCCGGGGGCCCGGCGCGGGGCGGACGGGCTGAGACGGCGCTGCGGAGCGGGACGGACAGCAGCGGTGTCGCTGCCTTAGCGACAAACGCCGCCGAGGCAGCGCTCGCCGGCTGCCGGCCCGCGTCCCCCAGAGCTCTCGCCAGCGCACCTCGCTGCGCCCCCCAAACCGCCCCTCGCCCCCTCGCCGGGGGTGCGGCGCATTCCTGCTGAGTGACCGCTTTGGCTCAGCTCTGCTCTGATCGAGGGAAGATAGATCACGACAGAGGACCGAAAAGGAACCCAACAAGCGCCTGTTTCTCATTTCTTGTAACTTTTAGGGCTGTTTTTTTTAAAGGGGAAATCGATGTATGTATTTTGCAACCAAACCACCTCCCTGCAGACCGAGCGCTGTCGAAAACCTTCCCGCAGCCGATTTCAATCTGGGGTGCGTGTGGCACGGGGGGTGGCTTGGACCAGCCTCCTTCGCAACAAGCGAGGGCGGGAGGGCGAGCCTGCCTGCCCCCAGCTCGCAGCCGCCACGGCGCGGGACTCGCCAGGCGCGCACCCCGGAGCCGCGGCGGGAGCCAGCGCCGGGAGCGGGCGAGCGGCGGAGCGAGGGGGCACAGCGGGGCGAGCGGCGGAGCGAGGGGGCACAGCGGGGCTTTCCTCGGGGCCGCAGCTGCCGGCCGGACCCCCCCGCCCGCAGGCGGGAGCGGGGCGAGCGGGCGGCCCGCAGGCGGGAGCGGGGCGAGCGGGCGGCTCGCCGGCAGCGCAGCGCACTTACCCTCCGAGAGGGAGATGATGGCCAGGGCGAGGGCGAGCAGAGCCAGGGCTCGGAGGTCCATGCTGGAGCGGCTGGCGGGGCGCGGGGCAGGCGCTGGACTGCTCGTCCCGGCAGCTGCGGCGCTCTGCCGGAGTCCCCTCCTCCCCTCCCTCTATAGAGGGGCCGGGACCGCCGAGGCTGGGGGAGGGGAGCCAGGGGGAGTAGCTAGCCTATGATTTATTGCCCGTGGCATGTTATTACATCCTTCCTCTGTTAAAAATGCTTGGAAAGGAACCAAAAGAGCGAGGGCTCTTCTCGTCGCTCCGTTCGCCCGGCAGTCTTCCCCCAGGCAGAGCGCTTGTCCCGCAGCCCCGCGGCCCGAGCCCCCCGCGGGACGGCAGCGGCGGTGCTCGCCCCGGGGGTCCCGCCCGCACGGCCAGGCGCGGTCACGATCCCCCCATCCAGCCCGGGCCGTGGCGGGAGGAAGTTTCCTCACCAAACTAGGCCAGTCCCTGTCCCTCCTGGGCATCCCAGCCCCGCTGCTCTTGAACTTGAGCTGCTGGAGCTGGGACAGCGGTGGGGACGCGTCCTGTAACCCTCAGCATTCACACCGGGGAGAGGAGAGAAATGCCACTTCACTCCGTGGGCGCGAATCTAGATTTACACCGGCTCCCTGGGCATCAGATCCAACACCACACGCGAAAACAGAACTTTACCCGGGAATTTGGGGGGGCGAGGAAGAGAGAGAAAGAGGCTTTCGCGTTTTGCTTCCACATGCTCAGCTCGAACCACCGTTTGCTCGTATTAGCTGAACCCAGCCGTACCTTCCCTGCCACATTTCTCCTCCTTTGTATTGCAGATGCCGCCGGCCTCCCTGGCACCTGGGCTGAAAGCCCCGATAGCCCGCAGCGCCTGCAGGTCTAAGGGGTGCTGCTGGCCCTGAGCTATTACAGCATCGTCAAGTGTAATTGACTTCAGCATGCCCCGGCTGTCTGCAGCCCGAGCCCACGGGGCCCTGTTGGTTGCCATTCAATACTTTAAATAAACATCGAGGCTTTGATTGAATTTGGACCTCTCGGCTACATTTAAAACAGGCGCCTTTGGTTGGGACAGAGGTGAGGAGAGTGGGTAGAGCTAATCCTGGTCTGAAGGTATTCAAAGGACAGGTCCACAATGCCACCAGACAGCAGGGCTTTCTGTCTAACAGAAGTTACCCAGAAGTTACCCTGGGTAACTTCAAACTCTCTCAGCCACAGCACGAGAGGTGAGCCACAGCACGTGGAAACAGGGACCCAAATCTTGCACCTGTACTAACCTGGAGCCGTTTCACTGGGAAGAGCTTGTTTGGCCAGGAGAAATGCTTGCATTGATGCTGGGCCACGAACTGGCTCCCTCCCTGACACACACAACCAGCTCCCTAAATCTAGTTATTTGTATTTCTTTGTCCCTGCTTACCAAGGAGCATTGAATTTGTTTAGATGATTTTGCTCTCCTCCCTTTCTTTTAGGTAAAGTAGCACAGTAGGGCAGGAACCTGATGCACTAAAAGGGCCAATGATTGTCACTAGTGCTGTGAGCCTGGCTACAGCTGCAGTGACAGTTGTGAAATTCTGCAGGGATGGGAGAAGCGAATCGTAATCCCACTGCAAACACTGCTAGGAGTGCTGCTGTCCCACCAGTGCTCCAGCTGGCACATCGGTACGTCCACGCTGCACTTCACGTAAGAGTAATAGTGTGTCTTTGCTGTTGCTATTGCCACAGAGAAAAACAGCCCAAGCATCTAATCAAAGAGATTGGATGGATGCGCGATGAGATCAGAGTAGCAGTCTCCCCTTCAGCATCCCCAGACATGCACACGTGTTGTGTTGTAACTGAAGGGGAGAACTGGGTGGATCCTAGGAAACGCCTGGACAGACCTTCACAGCCGACTCGAGGAGCTGCAGCACGCAGCTCCAAGGGCTCTCCCTGCACCTCTGGGTAACTGAGTACAGCCAGCTTCAAGCGGGGCTCGCACCCCTTCCTTAGGGCAGGAGGGTGCCCTGGCTCCCCGTGTGCCTCGGTGGTCCTCGCCCTCTGCCGCAGCCCCCGCTGCGTGAGAGACTGTCGCCCGAAGAGCGGGACCCGGAGGACACCTCACCCGGCAGCGGAGCCGCCTCCCTCCGGCGGGGCCGGCGGGGCGGGGGGTGCCGGGGCCGCCCGGCGGCGGGGCGCAGGGCCCGGGTGCCGGGCAGAGTCCCCGGGGAGCTCGGCACCGGGGGACAGGACCCGGCGGTGCCCGGTGAACCCCGTGTACCCTGCGTTCCGCTCCCCGCCTCCCCACGCGTGCACAGTGCCCCACGCACCCACCGTATGTTCTCTACCGCCCAGACATCAGACGTCAAAGCAACCTCGGGGGCTACTTTGCCAGGGCAATTTGGCCGGAGCAGCCCAGCCCGACGCCCAGAATCTCCCCCGGTGGGCGTCCCCCAGCGGCGGGTTTTGTCCCGGGTCAGGGCGAGCCCGACGCAGCCCTGTGCCGCGGGGCTGCTGTGTTCCTCCTGCTGGGATGAAGAAGAGCTCTTCATACAACAACCGAGCTCATCTGAACACCGAGCAATTTTTATCAACGGCGATTCCCCCTCCCGCCCCCCCCCCAATCAAGGACAAATTGCCGCCTAGTACAACGATTCTGACTTTAACACTTCAACAGCAACAAAACGACGGAACAAACGAAAACGAGGAGAAATGCCCTCACCGGGGGTCTTCTGGTTTGCCCCTACCAAATCTAGATTTATGAACTCGGGGAAATCTGAACAAATTGTACATGTAAATTTAAAAGAAGTTAAATGACGGCAAGTGTCCTTGAAAAGTTAATTTCAACTTAATGTTAACTCCCACAGAATTGACCGGTGTTTTCCTGAATACTCAAAACTCCCAGCCCCAGCCTACACCCCTCCATGAGCTGGGTGGCTGAGCATCCACCCCCTTCCCCAGCTGCAGCCAGAACTCCTTAATAGCCAGTAAATTTAATGTTTTATCTGAACGCTAACAAAGAAAGGATGAATTCAGAAACGTTAAATAGACCTACTGTTGATTTCAACACAGCTTGAGACAGCCTTTCTTAATAATACAATATTCCAAATTTTTTTGTGTGTTTGTATCAAATTACATTTCCTCTTAAACAAGGAGATGGCAACATTTCTATTGCATAGAATTTTAGACTGGCATAACCCAGCAATGAAATCATTATTATCTGAAGTCGTTTTAAATCCCCACAGATTATGTATAAAGTAAGCCATTTCTGCCCAGTACAACACAACTCATTATTATCAAGAAACTTTTTTGTGAATTAAGAATTAAATTAGATGTCCTCAGGTCGGGAG
Source organism: Falco cherrug (assembly GCF_023634085.1). NCBI lineage: Eukaryota > Metazoa > Chordata > Aves > Falconiformes > Falconidae > Falco > Falco cherrug. The sequence continues at coordinate 32,625,875 of NC_073705.1, read as the reverse complement.
CATAGTACCCCTGTTTTCATTTTGTTCTCACTAATACTATTTGACTGTGATCTTCCTTAATATTTCCTGGAATTATTATCTGTAACTAAACGCATAATTTTTTGGATGGCCATAGTGTTCACACAATATGTTTAAGTGGAGTTAAGATTCACAGTGCATCTCAGCAATTTCAAGTAAAATACATTACAAACGAAGCATGTTAATTCCAGGAAACTCATGGATCTAGAGTTAAGGGTAATTACATTTAGAAATCTGTATGTATTAGGCTGTGGGACTGCACAATTAAGATACCAAATCGACCTTATCTCTGCCTTGTAACATCATCTACTAGCCCACATGACATGCAGCAGCAGTTCAGAATCTGTCTCTTGATGCAGCTATTTTTTTCCCCAAGATATGTTTTTTAAAGCATGCTTAAACTGCTTGTTTCCACACAGTACAATGCTGCGATGGGAAGGAAATGAAAGAAGCTGAAATGTTAAAATCAGCATGAACTATCGCGTGGTATCCTTAGGGTGCAGAGTTAAAAGGGCTTGGAGATTTTGAGTGTTCCAATATTTTTATGTATTTGCATTCTTTTCTGACTTAACTCTGAAATTCTTTGATTTATCATACTTTTAAAAAATAATAATCAAGGCATCCATATAAAGTTCGTCTTTCTTCAGCTGCTGAACTATATGCCCTTAGATTTACGTTCATCTTACTATCATTCTTGTTCTGCTTAAGAATTCTTTTTGTAATAGTAGTCTTATTCTTGTGACATTCCTACATGATTTTTTTTCTTTTTTGCAAAGACTATTAATCAGGTGAAAGCTTGAGGGCTTTGTAATCTTGCTCTGCATCCAGGCAGCAGCTAGAAGAGGACAACCCTAGAGCTGTTTGAAGATCTTTCTTGACTGCTGTCTTTGACCTTCTTTCAAATGCTAAGACTATTTTCCCTACTTATTACCATGTCAGGGTTCTTAAGCTTGTTTACATGTGTAGCAAACAGAACTTGTAACTATTTGCAACAAAGCAGTATAAACTAAGAGAAGCAACTTGTTGGATTTTCTGCTCTGCAGAAAGAAAAAAAATAATTCCCCGAATAACCAGGTTTCAGATAGAATTGCAAGAGGTCTGTTCTCATTGCAGTAAAATGGCCTCAAAACATTCATGTACACAGACATATCCACAATGTGTGTTGGCCTTAAAAGACTCCTTGGAGGGCAGAAGGAGAGACCAAATAGAGGTCAAGTGAGTAACTGCTTATAGATGGTTAACTACAGTGACAGAGAACTGTGGTAGCCGCTTTTTTAACAGCATTTAAAGGTTTAAGCTTGCTTCCCTGGGAGTTTTGCATGTGATTTCAGTGGATGTGAAATTGGCCCTTAAAGGCAGAATCCATCTCTCCTCTTACTCCAGCAGAGCATGTCCCAAGCTGGTCTAACCTTTCATGAAGAAACTCAAAACGTGACACATTTTGCTTGGGTTTGAGTTTTGTTATGAACATAGCTCTTGGCGTCACTGTGAGGAGTTTCCTGAAAGCTTGGGGTAAAGCAGAGCCAAGTTTGGCGTGTTCTGCCTCTCCCCGTGAGGACCAAGCTGACACCATGGAGGGGATTTTATTCCAAGAGTGTTTAAAACTGCATTGCTTTGCTTGGGTTTCGCTTGGAGTGTTCCGGTTCATTGAGCTTGCAAGCCACTTCAAGGAACCCAGCCCTCACCATTAAAGGGTCACTATTCCTAGCAAGAAGAGGCACCTGGGAGGCTTGGCCAGGGTGAGCTCAGCCCTGACTTTGTACTCTCTCCAGGGGAAACATGCACAGAAGGCTAGAGCATCAGAGCTGAACAGACTTGAGTCTGCAGGGAAAAGGCCTAGTCCAACAGCCAGGTCAGCATGGTCAGAGGTCCTTATAGCACCCATCCCATTTCTTTCAGGCTTTCCTTTGCCTAATCAAACATGTCATCCTATCTAATATCACATCTCTCTTGGGATTCTTTTTTTATTGTTTGCTTTTAATATAAGATAGGCATGAACAAAACACCATAACCCAAATACCTATACACTTTGGGGATTTTCATGCTCTGAAACAAACTTTCCAGCTGCCTTCTCCCTCAGCAAAGTCTAGGGGCCTCGTGGTTCTGTCTGTATTAGCAACTTGCCTGGTGCAAAACCAGATCTATACAGCAAAGCAGTCATTCCATTCTATTTAAAGAGTGTTTCTTTAGTCTAGCTGTAGTCTTGTCCTAAGGACTGAATTGCTATTTATTTAGCAACTGGAGTACATGCCCTTCTGGATTTTATTTGATGACTTTTTCATCCTAAGGCAACGCAGTTCACACATTCAGAGACAGCTCTGCGATGCAAAGTACATAGGGACAGGGCTTCAAGAAGCCCACTGCAGAAGCACATCCCTGATCCCAGTTAAAACCCTAACGTGGGTGCAGCCTCAGGGCCACAAAAGCCAGGTCGGTACCGCCCCGCCCCGCAGCGCGGAGATGCTGCCCGCACCGCACCGGGCTGCGGGGGCGGCGGCAGGCGGGTTCGGGGTATTGGGGTGCCCTCTAGTGGCTACAGGCTGGGCACTGCCTGGAAACGGAGTACCATGAAAAAGCCTTTACCTCAAACTTTCTTCGTATTTCGATTTTGGGTTTGAAAGGTCTTTTTTTTTTAAAAAAAAACCCTATTTCTGTGAATATTCAGAAAGTTTCTGAAAATTTGATTTTCTAAATGCATTTTTATAATTTAACAAGTCTATTATTTTAGTGCTGTTTTGAAAACTTCTTATTGCCGATTAAAACCAAGAATATAGCTATTTTAGCAAAGAGTAACCAGCGAGTTATGTCACATAAAAGCCCAGAGTAATAGGTAAGATTAAAAACCAAACCAAACCAAACCAAACAAACAAAAAAAACCCCAAAACAAACAAACAAGGAAAAAAAGAACAGGGTCGGAGGGAAAGAATAGCATTCTGCGTGCCCAGAGCAGGCGTTAGTGCCCCAGCACATGTCCACTGAACACACAGAGGGCCGATGAAGCAGATAATGTAGATTAAATCTAATTTGTATTTACAGATTTGTTCTCTGGGCTATGAGCAGCTGTATTAACCTCACATTGAAGTAAGATCCAGCAAACAGCTTGTTTATGGTGATGGGAAGACTTCATGTGCTGGAAGTGTTTTGACATCCATCATCTAAAGTTGCCAGATGGTAAAAATGTTTAGTTTGCAATAAACAATCATTAGCATCATGTAACATACATGTCATTCAGAAAACAGGGACATGCATTCTTACAGGACCCGACTGAACTGGGATGTGGGAGATTGGGACATACCAAATCCTATCATTAGCTTTCTTGCTGGAGTTGTGTTTTACTCAGTCTCACTGGATCTTCTAACCAATAGCTGATTGCATAAACTGAGGTTTTTCAAAGCCAGCTCCTAAGACTTTGCTCACTTAGAGGGAAATACTCAGCCAGAAATGAGTCCCTGAAGCACACACCCGTGGCCCGCCACTCCCCCAGTGTGCTAGCAGAAATACCAGCTACTCATTTCTCCTCTTTCGAGTAGGTCTGGTCTTGTGGCTGTAGCTATGCTTCCTGACTTCTGCTTCAGAATTTGGGCCTGAATAAATGTTTCATGAGATTATCACCATACGTACTGAAACACAGAGGGAATGAGACCAGTTGGTACTCCCACAGTATCTTTCATCCTAATGGATCCCCAGCTGCTTGTAAAACTTCAGCCATCCACAAAGAGCATTGAAGAGTCATTCAGTTACAAGACCTGGAGAAGCACAGCAAAGCCATCTAGCCCTTTTTTCTCACAGTGCACGTTTTTTTTCTGATTGAAGATTTATTGCTGTTGTGTTCAATCTGTGCTTAAAAGTTTTTAGAGATCCAGCTTCTATTTCTTGCCCCAGGAGACCTTTAGTCCAATAATGTGTTACCATCAGAAATCTTCTTTTCCTAATGTCTCTATTTTTAACTCCTCCCTTCTGAAGTGTAAAAATTCTACTTACACTCATTTACTACTTTACAATATTCCTCTCTGGAGATGGTTTCTGTTTCCTTTTTGACCTGCACAACCAAATGATAAATGCCCATGTTATTTCATTGTCTTATATAATGAGCCCCAAAAATGTTGCTCTTGTTGTATCTGTTCACGAACAGGGACAGGCTTTTGCTGGCGTGCAGGCTGATTTATATTTTTAAGTACTGTGGCTTTGTTAGCTCTCCAAAGGCAGTTTGGCATGCTTTTTTCAACCTGGCATACTTGTAAGGGACTCATCCAGACTGTATTTCATGTCTAGAAGTTCAGTCACGATTTTGGTTGACCAGACTGGAATGCAGCTATGCAAACAGTAAATATTTGACAAAAGCATGTGAGAATGGCTTGTAATTTCAATTTTAGGACTTTCTCAGAATTACTGACATCAGAAAAATCAATATATTCATCATTATATGTTTCCAGGAGTTGATTCCTCAAGACTTGCTTCATTCAGTAAAAAACACTGAGTTGTAAAACCAAGGCAATTTTCGGACAGTTTTGCATTTCTCTGTTTACAGTGATTGTTCACATTTTCAGGAAAGAGACCTAGCTCAAAATGCTTGTATTTATGTAAACCCCTACACCTTCTCTCTAATGAGAAATGTGAGTTGTCTTGTTTCATGACATATACTATAAGCTAAGCTCTAAGAACATCAGCCTCCCACAAGGGAATAAAGTAGGTGTTTAAATTTGGCACAGTCACCCCCTTCACACGTGTATGCAATCAATTCCCCAACATCTGCAGCGCAGTTGACTTACAGCTTTTTTGGTGTGTGTTAATTTAGCATGTACACAAAGCCCTGACAGCATATTCCAGGCCGAGGGCCCGATCCTTGGCCACACGCCCGCTCTGTGGAGCAAACACAGCACAGAGGTGTCAACATTTGCTAGAGATTCGCAGCTGCAAGTTCCCCATGTGTGATGAAGTGCCCAACAGAAATCCACCTGGTGCATTAGCTCTCATCCTTCCTTGGTGCAGCTCCCTCAGTGGTGAGTGTCTGGGGGCAGGACTGGTGTTGGATCTGGATCTGAGTGGGGGAGGACGTCACTGACAGAGCACTACTAGCTAACATGCACTATGACATTTACAGATGCAAAGAACCCAGAGGAAGATGCATGAGAGCAGTACAAAGGCCACACTGTTTCAGACCAAACTTCTACATAGCCCAGAATCCTCTCTCCAGCCATGGTCAAGAACAGATGCTCAAGGGTGGAGGGCAAGCATGGCTGAAACTTCCTGCAGCATGCCCTCTCGGCATGGAGCAAAGAGTCTGGGCTCAGCTCCAACAAGGATGTGGAGCCCCTAACTTCCCACTGATTTCAGCAGTTCCAAGCAGGTCTCACACTATTTGATTTTATCAGGGAATCAGAAACTTCAGTAGGAATAAAAAACGGTAGGATATAAACTCTAGGTTTTAAAAATTTTTGCACCGTTCTTCCTCAAAAACAAAACCCAGCTTCATTCCCCAGCCCTGATTATAAAGAGCTTTTCCTAGCTTCTGCAATGTCTGAAAAATTGCAGACGGAATTTATGGAATAGTAAATGTCTGCCCTGAAGACAAAGTGAAGAACACCTGGAAACAAGAGTAATACTGAACCTTCCTTTTCCAGCAGGAGCTGATGGCAGTATCCCTATGCAATAAAACACCTATCAATAACGTCACGGGAAAAGCCAAAATGGTAGAGTTGCCAGGACAGCATGCACCAGAAAGCCAGGGGAATCAGAGCAAGAAGAGGCTTTAGGCTTGCAGGATTGGTCCTAGAATGCTAAAACCAGGAGGTTATAATAGAGTTTCTCCCTATTTCCAGCTGGCAAATTATAGCCAACCGGTTTTTCTTGTTATGAAGAACAAAATTAATTTCTGTAGTGTGCCCATCTAAGGATGTAAATGCTGTTTCTTGCAATTCCTTTTCCCAGAACAACACCACAGCAAGCATCCCTTGCTCCTGTAGCTGGGGGTAGGAGGGGAAGGGATGTGCCTGGACCAAGCCACTCTGCACAAGAGGCCAGTATCTGATGTACTGGCTCATAAATGACACAGGAAGATCTTTAGATTTACAGCCTTGTCAGTTCCACGGGGGCTGTAGATTTCCCTTTTACATTTCTTGGAGGTGTTGCATGTACTCTTAAACAGGAGATCTGATGTGGAAACAAAAGCCTTTCAGATCTCCAAAAGAAGGTAGCTTTTCTCTCCCAAGCAAACACCCTGACCAGGTGGACTGCCTGCAGCTGGGATGCAGGAGCAAGGGTAAGTCATTTAAAGGTCGTAAAAACCCTTGGGCTTAGCTTTTATTTGTGGAAGGAAAAATCCAGGTGGCAGATGCTTCTCTGCACTCCTCCTAACACATGCCAATGAGAGCTAACCTGCCTGAGAGTTGTCTACAATACAGGTGAAGAAGAAATCCCCTGGAATGATTGTGTAAAAAGTATTTTTTATGTAGACATTGCTATGGAGTTCTTAATGGAGATGTCTTAGCACCTTGTAGACCTCAAGAAAGGGGGGTCAGTTCCCTGAATGTAGACGTCTGGTCATTGTAGGTCTGTGGGGTACCTGCCTGGCCTCCAGCTGTCATCTCAGAAATACACGGGTCTATAAACTTCTCATCATCACCTGGCAGGCATGCTGCATACTTGAGCTTTTCCAAACAGCACTAGGACCCTTTATCTAGGCACCCAAATCCCACCCAAAGGATTCTATCCTGGCTTTTTATTCCTATTTTAAGGATGGAGGAACCAAGATGAGTGTTATTCTGGACAATGGCTGCAAGATCATCCTCTCATTCAGGGTGAAGCGGTGTCTGGAAGACCAAACCTTGCTTGCTGAAGATGCTGAGTGCTCCCAGCTCAGTGCATGGTATGAGTGTTCTGGTCTTTGGCAAACAGCTGCTGAAGGAGCACTATGGTACTAAGAGCTATTTATGGAATTTGGGATTACACAGGAAGTCTGTATTAAAGACAAGGCTAAGCCTGGGCTCTCAAGTGATGCAGTTTACTGCCATAGCTGCAGTGATCCCCAGCTACAATGGCTCCTTGTGAAAGCTGAGAGACTTGCAGATGTTGCCAGAGATAATTAATATTCTCTATCTTCCATTTACCTACTCCAAGCCGTGGAACTGACCCCAAGCCTCCCACGGGACATAAGACAAACACCCATACAGCACATGCATGCACTTGCACACTGCTCTGAATTACCCTGGATGTGTCTGTACTGCCTTTAACCCCCATGAACACATACACACTTACACATGCAGCTCAGCAAGCACCATTTAACTGCTCAGTACCTTCAGCTCTGCCTAAACCCAACTTGATTGTAGTTCCATGCTCAGGGCAAGTGGGTAAGGCATGTTGCAATGATCTGTGCAGCTTACAGCCAATGGCCCTGGGAAAGTATCTTGGGTGTCTATGGGGAACTGTAGAGTTTCTGGCATGTACATATGCAAGGCAGCGGCAACATAAACAAGAGCAGCTGAAGCGCATGGCATAGCATCTTCTGTCTTGACTGACACAATGACAGTTGCACTGGAGCATTGATTGAGAAAATGAGGAATGATATGGCTGATCTGTATTGCCCCTGCTTTGCCGCCTGGGGCCTCAAGAGGAAATTGCTGGGAAGAGATCAGCACTAAAAGGCAGCAAGCACACAGTCCCAGGCATGGAGAGTTCAAGGCTATCAGATCCTTGGTGGCCTGGGACTGCTGCTTCTAGAAAGGTCAATACAGAAAGGATTAACTTGCTGGCGAAGGGCCCAGTGAGTGTGGGGCTTCCTTCCAAAACCTCCCAGCCTGAAGGGCTTTATTCAGCCCTAACTCCAGATGCTACAAAACAAGAGGAACAGGAATTTCCCAAACATTTAGTCTACTAGGACTGTGAGGCTAGAAGAAAGAGGGGGAGGGTCATGGTCATCAAGGAAAACAGCCCAGAGCAGCAAAGCAGGACACTACTGTGAAGCAGAGGCACAGACAGGTGAACAAGAGCTACCTGGTACTTGCACTGGGACCAGACTCAGAGATGCCAGCTTCCTTAATTTCCACTGTCCGCAAGGCAGGAGGTTGCTGATGGCATGCTCAGCAGCTGGCCCTTCCGTCCAGTCTCACCCATTTCTTACCTCTGTCACCCTTTCTCATCCTCCTTTCCACCCCTTTGCCTGCCTCACACATTCATATTTAGTTGATTTCCACCTTTTTTTTTTTTAATTTAAATTTTTGCTTCTTCAGCTCTCTAGCACTCCTCCCTGCCTTTTCCCCACTTTCATCTTTTCATCATCGTGCTCTGCCTCTGTTCTGCCTCTCCTTTTTCGCATCCATAGGTTGTCCTTCCCAGGTGCTCCACTCCATTGGAAGCACCTACTAGAAGAGTGGAACCCACACAGCCCATTAGAGATGTGCAAGCGCTAGCATTGCCTTTGGGCATGTAGAACTTGCACCTTTATGAGGTGCTACCCAAGATTCCCATCCCACGAAGTCCTTCCTGAGCAGTGGCCCTGCATTCAGGAAGGAGGGTTCAGAAATATCTGCCATCCATGCCCTCTGCTCTGTGGGAGTGTCTCTGTCCCATCAGACAGTTCTTTCAGCACCCCTATGTGACCTTCAGACAAGAGTAGCTCCTTTCTCATGTTTTCTTAGAAAACATTTAATTTGTAAGAGCTATAAAGCTGTGGAGGTTAAAAAGTACATCAAGGTTTGTGGACTCTAAGGTTACACAGTACAGGCAAGGATCTTCCACAGCTCTTTCATGCAGTCTGCTGGCAGACTCTTCCAAAGCCCGGCTGCTCAAAAAGTTAAGGACTTTCTCCTAATTGCTGCCTCAGTTTATTCTTCATCCATTTATCCCTAATTTGTTCTTGCATGATACAGTCATGTCATAATGAATCTCTTCTCCATCACTTACAGACAAAACTTTTACTTAAGTCTTTTTGGGAGTTTTTGCAGATTTAGTAATTTAGTAAATTAGTAAATTTAGTAATCTAGTAAAAACACAGGTTTTATTGTTTGTATGTGCAGTGCAGTTAGTACAGAAGCCACAAGCAGCACTATCAGCTACGGCTCCATCATGCAATCTTCAGTCTCATCCTTCATCTCTTTCCACTTGAATGGGGTTATCTAGTTGGTGGCATCTAACTCTGGAAGGTTACACTTCATTTAGATGTATTGAGTAAATTCTCAGCTCCACTGATACTCCATCTTCTAACAGCAGGGGTAAAAGGGCACAGGATTGTTTATGCTGGTTTCAGGCTCAATCATAATGTAGGGTTTTGTCTGAGTGGAAGTGCAGAACTGGAGCAGCTGGCAGAATTCAGGAAAACTATAGGAATCCCTTCAGATCAAAGGCACTTTCTTCTTCATTCCCACAACTGATGTTAAGGAACTCTGTTGTGTGTTTCAACAAAAAAGTCATGGTTTCCTCCCCCATCTCTTCTCTTTTTTCATTGGATCTGATTGAAAATTTTTCATCAAAGCTTTTTCAGTGGACATTTGAGCTCTTGACGAAGAGAAAAAAGGTCTCAGTGCCCTTGGAAACATTCAATTTTTCACTGAGTAAACAACCCAAAGTATTTTTAGATAAGAACGGCAGAGTCAGGGGAGAAGAGCAGGAGGATATTGGATCTCAGTGGAAAGGCAGTATGTTTTGTGTCAAAACGGAATATTTTTCAACAAGCTATACGAGCTCGTCAAATGTTACTTAATTTCAATTTCTGAAAATCTCTAATGTCAACCCAAAAAAGTGTGGAAAAATAACAATTGGTGTCTGCTTGCCATTCTGTTGACTCCATTGCTCTTAGTCGTAAGACAGGCTTTTGAGTGGGGACTTGTGTCTGTGTCTGAAGTTGAGATACATGCTTTTACCTGTGTTCCAGAGTTAAAAATTTGTTTCTAGGAATCCCTATTTGATCCTACTTCTTGATATCATATGGGGTTTTGGAAAACTGTTAGATGGCCATTTGCTCGTTACCTATCAGAACGGGCCCATGCAGTATTAGCAGAAAGCTCCCTTCTCTTCAAAAACCCCCTAACCCAAGGAGAAACCTTCCCCTTTTTACAGATGGCCAACAGCAGAATATTGCATCCAGAAGCTCTCAGTCACATAAGTCTGCCTCTTCTTCAAGCACCTGGGAATTATCTGGTGTCTGGATAATCTTTTTTCAGAAGTAAGGGGCCTTGAGCCCTTATAAACAGAGACAGAACTGTCCCCAGAGCAGAAGCCAGAGTGATCTGCAGCTGAGCAGCTCCAGCAGCAAGAAGATGCTTGACCCTGCCTAAGCAATCCTGGCATCCAGCAGCTGGCAGTACTCATGATTGGGCTCCCAGATACTGGAGATACAGATACATTCATGCTGCAGGCTGGAGGAGCGCACTTAAATCAAAAGTTGGGTATTTTTATAAAAGCCACCCTGAGGATATGACGGCCACCAAATCCCAGTAACTTGGATAAGAACTCTAGTTCAGCTTCCCACCCTGGATTCAGCTTGGTACGGGTTGCAGAGACAGCAATAACCTGGAGAACAAAGCCAGGTGAAGTCTGTATGGAAACATAGTGCAGGTCTGGTGCAAGGGCTTTGAGGCAGATGGGGCTCTTGGAGGAGTTTCATTTTGTTGTCAGGCTGCTCTCCTTTTGCAGGAGCCAGTGATGAATTTCGCACTGCTGAGTTATGCTGTCCTATGTGACTGTAGCTCTGTTTATTTTGAAATCTTGCTGTGGTGGAGGGAATTTACGAGCCAGCAATATTTCTACTTTATGGCACTTCCTTCGTCCACATTCCTTCGTCTGGTCATTTACACGGGCCGGGCCCACGAGGAGAGGTCAGGGGGGCACCCGAGTGGTATCTAGAGGCTCAGAATGGAAACATGTTTTCTCACGCAAAAATAAATAAGGGAGAAATGTTTCCATTGCAGAAGAGGAGCAAAGGCTGGGATCGCAGCAGAAACCAACCAGGGAACAGCAGGCTACCCAGCTGAGGCAATCAACAGCATTTATTGACAGGCACGCACTGTATATAATGTGTCTTATTCTAGTGACACCCTCTTTGGCTTTGGCACATTTAGGTTTGGTTGCCTTAAACAGTCAGCAGCTGAAATGCAAAATACACATGCAGTTATATCTGAATCTGAATGATCAACCAAGGAACTACCTGAGGTGCAGGCACATGTCTCCCCTGGGCTGCATCTGAACATAAAACGGCTGAGGATTTTACCTTTGAAGAAGCAATAGACAATAAGTCCTATATACTGATTACCCATCCCTGCCCTTCTCAGGAGTTGAATGAGCATCCCAGCTGGGAATACTGTTCATCCAGATCTGTTATGTCATCTAATTTCCTCATTTAAAAGTCCGCAGCAAAATGAGAAGGAGATCTGTAAATTTTAAATATATAAACCCCCAGACAATTCCAACAAAAGATCAAACAACCACCCAAACACAAAAGGTCTGCAAGATCAGCACAGTCTTACTAACATACCAACAGCACCCAAAAGAGCAATGTGACTACTATCGTTGCAGGGGTAGTTCTTCTGATTAGGCTCCAGCTGGGCCAGCAAGGTGATGCACAGTGGTGTAAACCCATGGGAAGTTCTGTCACCATGCCCCTTACCTGCAGGAAGGCCTGGGCTCAGCTGATGGCGTTTGGCTGTGTATGCCTGTGCTGTGTATCTGACCTTCAGCGCACAGGACTTCCCTCCTCCGCATGCAGACAGAACATGACTTGCAGTGGACGGTCTCAGCCGTGTCAGTACTTTCTACAGATTTGGTACAAGTTGGTCCTGTTGGTCTTCCTTCTGCCTTCCCACCCCAGGATGGCTGTATTTCTGCTTTAGGATAAACAAGCAATTCCCACACAAGTAGTTTGTTAAATGTCCTACGATGTCAGACAGTATCTTAGAAAGGCACGAAGTGTTACTGAGGTTACTAGCTACAGCAAGTGGTTTAAATCAGACCCTAGTCCATGACAGTGATATAAGGGAGAATCCCACTTAATGGTAGCAAAGGGAGCACATCTCCCTTCCTTAATCACACACAGATTTCCAGTTGGGTAGAGCCTGGGCTGCATATTTGTCCTTCATTATATAAACCATAAACACTTGGATACACAGAGCTCGTCCACTCTAATCACCTGTTAAGAATCCCAGATTCCCTCTCTGCAATCCAAAGACCTTCTTTATTATCACATCCTTTCCTAAAAATTTATACAAACTAACTTCTGTTCTCATCCGATTCTCATCTTTTCCCAACAGAACTGAAAAGATCAGGTTCCCAAGGAAGCTGGTTTTGAGGACCTGTGTAAATGTTATCTGGGTAAGTGCAGCAGCGACATGCAGAGATTTTAACATCCAGCAGGCTTGATTCTGTGACAACCCCTTTTACTCTACTGCTAAAACAGCCCGTGTGGATGCTCTTCTTCAGCTCCAGTGCAAAACCAACCAGATTAGTTTATGCCATTTCTGAGCAGCAGCTTGGTGCTGCACTGAAAGACGTGAAGAGCGCTCTTTAAATGTTTCACATCTGGATAGTTGTGAGATAATCTCTTCTCACTGAAAGAGGTTCAATGACAAATGGTTGGACGACAGTGTTACCTTAAATTGCCATGCCATTTTAACAGCTATATCAAAATCTAAATCAGATGGGACATTTCTAAAGGTACAGAGCAGAATTAACTGCCTGTTTTTCAGTGGCTCTCATGAGGAGTTGGACACCTCATAGATATTTGTGGCTTTGAAGAAAGAATCCAAATACTGGACATTTGGGTCTTGCCTGAAATAGCCTTGCAAGGTTTTTTTTGGCAAAGGCAATTCTACCAGAAAGATTCAGAGCAAGCTTTTAAAATTCCATTTACCATCAGACGTAACTCAGACACGACATTTGTAATGTCATCAAAGCAGGACTGCTGACGTGAACAAGAGTGTTGGCAGCAACTTCCATGGGACCAGAATTGGGTCCAGTTTTCACATTTCCTAGGGATTCTTTGCTAAACATTATTTTATATAAAGAAGCATTTGTTTGGACTCCAGATGTTCAAGTAACCTCCTGTCATATTTTGTCTGCATCCCAGCTCTCCCATCTGTGATCTGAAGTGTTACAAGGAAAAAGTGGAAGGATTTATTTTGATCTTACTTCCATCTGTTTTACACTCCACTTACTCCCCTCTTGATTTGTACCAGTGTTTGAAAATGGGGCTAAAGCATAGTGAGTGCAGTTCTGCACTACTCGTACCAGTGTAAATCCAGAAGACAGGGCATTCACTCTGAACTGACCTTAAGCAATTATTTGCAGAGTCATTTGGGATAAACAGTTGTGATCCAGGAAATCAGCAAACCCTGTGTGGGCACTTGTTCAGGGAGAACATCTGCTATGAAACACTTCAGTTGTTACCAGCGCTTAACAGGTGGGCACTGCTGAAGCTAATGATTGTGAAATATGAAGTTTAAGATGTTTCTGAGCAATGCACAGCAAAGTTACTACAGCATAACCAGCATGGACATCTCTTTATTTACTTAAAGAGTGCTCTGAAGGCAGCCCTGTCCTGAATCTTCTGCATCGGTGCCAGCCTTGGTTACAGGAAAGGAAACTCATGAAGACTTCCCACAGTGACTGTGATTATAATCAGACTTTTAAGACAACCTGATCTGGGCCAGAATGGCCCCCAGTTATTGATGGCAAATGCTCCTTATGAGTGTCAAAATAGCTGTGTATGCTGGGGGGTGTGTGGGGATCTTCCCCCTCCAGTTCCTAAGAAATGCTCTCTACTCCAGGGCTGATGCAGACAGGGGATGTCTGAGGGCAGAGAACCATTCTCACTAATTTGAAACCTGCCAAAAATTAGTGCCAGGGAGGTCTGTGTGGGCACCTAAGAGTTTGCATCTGCTTCCATAGTTCAGGTATTTGTCTAACACTGCTGAGTGGGTAAAGATGCTTCTGGAGGCAGTTAAAAACTCCTGGTTCCAGTGTTTAATTCTGTAAGTACTCAGCATTACAGAATCCCAGCTGGAGGCAGCATGATCACCAGCATAGGAAACAGGGAAAGCTGAATTCCAAATGGGTAAAAGGTATCTGAGAACCATACGGAGAAAAGCAAAACAAAACAAAAAAATCCCACTGTCCAAGAAATTCAGAATGTCAAAACCCTTCTTCTTCCATCTTCACTTTGGCTCAGCAGAAACAGGCAGCAGATCCAAGGCAGTGGGGGGTGTTTTTCATCCCTTTATGCTGCAAGAAAAAATTCTCAGAGCACTTTGTCGGAAAGAAATCATTAACACAGGAAACAAGAATTAACAGAGACTGCAATAATCCTTGCTACAAATGAGATGGTCCCAGTTTGCCTCCCAGCTGCATCATTGGAAATCCACCAAGGGAAATTTTTTGGACAAAAAAGATTCTCCAGGGGCTGGTGCACAAACCGTGTCACAAAGATTACAGGAAGTCATCTGCAATGTAGCGTTAACATTTTTTACAGGAGACCTGAAAATTTCCATGCCTGGTCCAGAACAGAATCCCCTGATGCTCGGCTATCCTGTTCCTCCGCAGGCCTGGCTGCCGGACCAATCCTAACACAGCCAGCAGCCCAAGGTGATATCACTTGCTAAGTATGAAGTTTGGGATTGAAATGCTTTGTCCTTTCTCATTTTACTTGCCAGCACTATCCCTCAGCTCCAGTCAGGGCCTCTTATTTGCCTGAGAACTAAATCTAACCGAAATAGTAATAAAGATACTTTGCATGCTCAACTGACACTAAGAGAGAAGAATTGGTGGACAGACTGTGGAATGATCTCTTTTCAGACTTGCTGTAATATGTGACTATTAAACTAAAAGATCATTAATAATATGCCATTTAGCTTGTTTTTGAAGGTTGGAGGAATGACTGAGAATATACAGATGAAGAGACTGAGGGAAAGAAGCTAGAACTTTACTTGCTCCTGGCAGCAGGCAGGGAGACAAACCCCAGCTGTGCGTGTAGCACACTTGGATGTATTTGTAAGGCGTTGTGATAGCACACTCGTTTCCAAATGTATTTACTCACGGTGGTTGTCCAGCCAGCTGGTGTGTCTGTGTTTGAGGCTGGGAAAGATCCCTGGTCAGCAAAAGAAGATGATATTGAAACTGGGGCTGTGAAGGCGGCTGGCTGTTTATTACAGCTAGTGTGTCCTGGTGAAAATGTGAAGGTTTGCTTTTAAATTTTGCTTTTATGGCAGCAAGACCTGGTATGGGTTTGAGAGATGTAATACTCCACTGCTTTGTTTTCCTTGCACTAAGAGGGCAGTATGACAGCTGAGATGTTTCAGGCTCACTTAAGCACAAAATGCTAATCTTCAGTTTTCTCTTTTTTTTTTTTTTTTTAATTATCATTCAAAAGATACTCCCTCACCTCTGAACTGAAACTGCATATCAAAGGGAAGAGGTGTATAATAGCAGCAAACAGAAGACAGCGTTCATGCTTCTTCCCTCTCTCCACGTGAGGAATTAATTCTAGGAAAGCACATCACAAATCCTTGTGAGTCTTCCAGCCCCCTCAGAGTCTTCAATATTGGACCTAGAAATGCTGTACAAATGAGGGCTGTGCGGAGCCTGGGTTCTCAACACTGTTAACTGCATCACAACCCATTTAGCTTAAGCCATTTCTCTGCTGCTCAATAGTGCACGTCAGCTGGAGCAGGCCTGGCAGTGACCCCCAGCTGTCCCTAGTAGCAAAGGGAGCCTTTGCTCTAATGGAGACCCATGAAATCACCACTCCAGAAAGGTACTCACTTCATGGCACAGCTCTTGGTTTCTCTGGCTAATTAGTTGTCTTCACAGACTCTTACACAATGTTTAATGCTGTGCCAAGGCACAGAATGATCCTGTAAAACCATTTGACAGCCATGGGATGGGTAAAGGTGTCAGTTCACACCTGACATGCAACAATCTCTACCACATTCACACTCTCCACATCTTCCCTCACACTCTGTCTGAACTGTCCTGATGCAAATGAAAGCTATGTGTGTATCCAAGGGAGTAGCTCTTATTCATACAGGTGATTCAAAAAGAAAAGTGTTTGCTACACCTTTTTACAGCATTGAGAACACTGTGCTTGGTCAGGCTCAGCCAGGTCATCCCCTGCCCCATGCAGCCTGGTGCTCAGCAGCAGCCTGTGTCATTGTGCCCATAACATGGCTGCCACTCTGGATTCACTCCACAAATTTATATCCAGCTGGTGGAGAACATGAAAGGGATTTGGTAATTATCTTCTAAAGCCTCAAGCTCTCATCAGGTACCACCTGCTATGGCAAGCCCTGCCACATTCAAAAGAGGCCACTTTGCTCACCATCAGTGTTGATGCTCTTTTTATACTCCAGTGCTTTTCTCAGATACAGCAACCAGTGTCACCGCAGGCTGGAGGGTGAAAGCCCTGCAGTGGGAATGGCTGTTGCTTTGTTTAAAAATCCTTTCTAAGAAAGTCTCCCCTGGAAAGGAAGCTTTGCCTTTGGTTCAAGATCCCCGCTGCCTGGACAAGTTGTCTCAGCAGAGAGTGCCCTGAAATAGAAGTAATGGCCGCAGCGAGAGCGCTTTCGCCTAGCAGGCAGGGCAGACATGCCGGAGCAGCAGGATCTTCCCCTGCAGCATGAGAACACGGCAAGTCTCATGGGAAACCGCAGACCTGTAACCCTGACGTGCTAGTGCCCGGCCTTATGAATGGGTTGTGACAGGCTGACACAGCTTCACAGCTTCTCTCCTGACTGCTGCCCTTTCATACCTCATTATTCATGTTTATTCTGAGGTACATGTTTTGGCTGGGTGGGAGAATACAGTTTTTTCTTTATGATCTTTTTCCTTCTAGTAATTGGTGGTCAGAGATCCTATTCCTCCTGTAGGCCAAGTTCAAAGGCTGATGTACAGTGTAGGATGGACTTCTATGCTTTTCTTACCACCTACGTACAGCCCCAGGTAGATATGCAAAACGCTCTAATTATACACCTAGGGCCAACCCAGCATCATTTTAGTTAGAAAACTTGTCTCTGATTGGCATCTTTTTGCATGCTTCTTTTAACTTATTCTTTTTACTCTTTAATTCTCTGAGCCACTCAGGTGATGAATTACACCACTTGTACCCTTAACTTCACAGATAACTGAGGTCAAATTCAAAGGTGATACAAAGGAGTCAAAATGGAAGTAATAATGGAAGAGTCCAGAGCAACCCTCTCCTGCAGCACGCACTGTCAGGAGCCTGGAGAAAGGTGTGGCACATACAAGTCTGAACTCCCTCTGTGACCTTCTTTCACCAACGTATCTTTGTAAAACTTCTCAATACACAAAGCAAGGCTGTGTTCTCATACAAAGGCTTTGCAGTAGTTATACTGCTGCCATAAACTATTGATGAAATTATTCAGAATGGAATAATCATTTGATTTGCTGCCTTCGGTCACCTAAAGACAAAATATCCTGACGATAAGGCATCATCGTACAGGAAAAAGTAGTAAGACAGCCCTCTCCTCATGACAAACAGCATGACTGTAGCATTGCTGATTTTGTACTGTTTGCATTGCATTCACCCTGGAGACTTCTGGATACTGCTACACTAAGGTCTGCACCCACGCACAGAATAGGCAGTTTCTAACCCTACAGGACTTTCAGGACTAAGTCAGTTTTAATTTCTGCAGCTTTTTCTCATGCCACCCAGAAGAATCCCTGCTGCTGAAGGTCAATAAAATATTGTCTTTTTTGTCTTTTTTTTTTTTTTTTTTTTTTTAATGGGCTGCCTGGATTTGTGAGCAGTATTACTGTTTATAGCTGTGCAGGTAAGAGAGGGTTAAACAAGTTTTATGTTGAGCACCTAAAAGGGTCAAGGGGTCATTTCCTTCACATGTAACCATTTGACCAGGTGCAACTGTGGAATTTTCCCTTCCTCAAAAGCCTCAAGGTATAGATTATTTACCAGAGGTGCATAATTAGATTTAATGGCCCAATATTCTTTGGATATGGCAAAACTTAAAAATACCAAGCACGGAGTGGCTGGAAAGAGTACAGAGATTTGTCTGACAAATACCACCATCAGACCTAGCCTCACATGCACATGAATCATCATCATTCAGGATTAACTGAAACTGAAAGGGAAAAAGTCTCTGTCTGAACCCCACTGAAGTGCGCGAGTTCAGCACTGATTGCCATGAGTTATTTCTGCATTACCCTTTTAAAGCAGCTGCTCGTTCCATTGGCACTTCAGTGATCGATGGCCACAAGTATATGATAAATATATCCCACTGCTTAGGAATAACCTGAGAAAGAGAAACATACGATATATATTGCTGGGGGGGTTGTTTTCATGGAAACAGTAGACCTGAAAGGTTTTTTGACTTGAGAAGACACGTTTTCATTTTGTTTCTGGGTAGGGAACGACATACACACCTTGCTGGGGCCCAAAGGAATATTCCTCTTTTCTTCAAGAGGAGCAGGGCTGCACACCAGAGATACAAATTCTATGTAAGAATTTCAAGACCACACAAGCAAAGAGCACCAGCCCGAATGTTGAAAGACTCCACCAGACACTGTAGGGCCTGACGCACAGTTTTGCAAGTGCTACAGTCCTAGTTCCTGAGTGGTACTGCGGGCAGTCACCATTTCCTAAACTGCTGAAAACAAATAGAGTCAAAGCTCTAATGTAAGGTAACTGTTGGTGAATGAAAGACCTATGCCCCACTTAGCCTGAAATTCAACCAGTCAAAATTTAGATGTCTAAAAAAAAGGCATCCAGTAAATGCATGTTTTCCTAAAGTTGCTTGTATCCGCATGGTGGCAGCTGATGAAGGCTGACACTGCTCTAGAAAGTGACTTATATCACAAGGTTGCCTCTTGGCCCTGTCAGCCTTCCTCTGCATCAGCTGAGGACTGAGACAGCCAGATGGAGTAGGAGCTTGACTGTTACTTGCCTGGTTAGATAAAAGATATCCCTGTCCTACTACCTTTGAAAACATTATATCTTTTTCATCTGAGAATATCATGGGCATTTCAGAACTAGTGGCATTGTATCAGAAGACATCGACCTTTAGACCCATGCTGAAATTAGGGTGGACTTAGGTTTTGGCATATATTTCTATTTTGTGCTTGGTTTTGTTTGCTTTTTATTAGTAGTGGTTTAGCTCAACACCTGAGAAACCCTGCATGAAAAGAAGGTCTTCATTAAAATTTCAACACCCTTGCTGCTTCAGTTTAGAGTCAGGAGAGCTCCCACTATGCACGTAATTGTTTTTCCATAGTAAAACACTCCTTGCTGAAGGATAATTGATATGAGGCTTAAAATTCTAGCACCAAAATAAAAAAAAAGTTATTAACTTCTCGAAGTATTTGTATGGGCCCCCGATTCCATCCTCTGGAGTCCAATCATGTTCTTCAGGGGTGGGCTAGTAAATTGTCTTCTTGGCTGTCTCATTGGCCAAGTTCACCCACACACATCTCATGTTCCAAGGAGTCTGATCCCATAGGTCTGCATAACGTAACCAGCTTCTCCCCTGCAAATATGCAATGAGAACACAATACCGTTTTCTTTCTGATGTTAGATCACAGGCAACTGACTGCCCTCTGAACTGATAGGGAAGAGCCATCAGGCACGCAGTCTGCATAGGCAGAGATGATTCATCAATATGTAGATGTGCATCTGTATACACAGACCAGACTGTGACTGTATTAGTTACAATCTGAAAAAAATGCAAAGGCATAAAATGACCGCTTGTCAACATCACCACCTGAAACTATTCATGAATGCAGGACTTGGCCTGTTATTAGCAATTTCTCTTCCGATTAATCCATTCCTCAAAACCACCAAAAATATGAGGGCCCTTCTACCCACCAATTCACCAAGCAGTATCTCTGTCCTATTCAAATTAAATGAGCTGGGCTGAGGGAACCTTGGGAACACCTCAGCCTTCATCCTACTGATCCCCTGCCCTTCCTTGCTAAGGAAAAAGCTGATGCAGTGCATAGAACATGCTCACATTCTCATAGCTTCCTCCATCCTATGCCATACAGGCATGCATTACAGTCCCTTCAGCTATTCACAACACCACAGCCACTTTCTAGCCCAGAAAGTCCTACCAAACACAGAGCTCTATTATCTGCTTGCTTATACAACCAGACTAAGCCCCAAAATTCCTTGCTTCTGCAACAGAGACCTCCCAGATGAGTTTGGTGATGTTAGGAATAAGTGCTGGGCACCAATAATTCCTTAGATGTCCTTGGTCCTGCCTTTACAATGTTCATGGCCTTTTCTCCTAAACAAAAAAGCTAAGGACAGTTCAGTGGAATAAGGTAGCAAGCTTATTATTGCAGGAGAGGGCAGATCATGTTAAATAATACCAGTTTTAGCCAGGTTACAGCACAGCAGGTTCTAAACTGTTATTTTCCAGTGTGTCTGTCTAATTCAGAAGTAACTCTTGAGTTAGATCTTTCTGTGCTAACCTCTATACCCTACAGAGGATCACGGCAGTATGACTGGGCCAACAAAACTCCCAGTGGTGGAAGCATTCCCAGGACTCCTGCTACCTCTCAAGATCTGCTGTGGAGGGTTCCAGGCTGGGGATTACTGGTATATTCTGGTGTTCAAAGTCTGTCTACAATGCTGAGGAGTTTCTGAGCTACACATTAGTCCAGAAAACACATTCAGCCAGGCTGCCTTAACTTTGGTCTCAGCTGCAGCACAGTTCTCTCCAGCTCCTGGAGTAGGCTGAGGCTGGGAAGGTACAAAGATGGTTTCAAGCCAGCGTTCTGCAACCCTTCGCAGTGACAAAAGTCAGGTGCTATATCATCTGGAAGCACATCATAACCTCACCCTGTCAGCCCAGACCTAGACACGGGTCCCTAATGGCATACTTGTCTCTTTGTGTGCAGTCTGTTCAAAGCTGTGGGAGCAGGGGACGATGTATGACCACACACAGCTCAGCATAGCTGACCAATATTTTCCTCTGAAGGATGGACCTGAACTTCAATAAAAGCAATCAAGAAGTGGAGGAAGCAGTACATATTAACTAGTAAAGCCACCCATCTTGTAATCCTTTAGAGGTGGCTTTGGTGGAGCTGCAATGTTGATGTGTAGTAGTGTTCTGTTGGGATTGGAGCTGCTTAGCCTTGACAAATTGATCTTGGGAAGATGTGGAGACACTGCTGTTATTTACAGATATTTAAAGCCTATGTGCAAGTACCATGGAGGAAAAATTCACTGAGGTGCCAAAAGGACAGGTTAGAAGAAAGGAAATGAACAAACCAGCATGCCTGTCAGGAGGAATTTGCTGATATTACTCAGAGGAATAATCTCCTCCTTGCTTCAAATGCATATAATTAGACTGGGAAAAATACTAAAAAAATATACAGTAGAAAAAGCAAACTGGGATCAGCTTCCGAGGGTGGAGTGAGAGATCCCAGGAAGACTTTGCTGTCTATCATCTCCAGGCTCCTCTGAAATTCAGGCTGTCCTGGGAGTGCTCATTCAAATTTATGCAAAGTTGAATTAAATAGCATTTGTCTACTACTGTGTATTTCACCATAAATTCCATTCTGAATAAAATAAAAATATATTTCTGTCAACCTGTAAGATCTTGGTAAATGAGCAAAACCAATTGGGACTTCTTGCCTGGATGTCTTTATCTTGAGATTATCCAAAGGCTCTTTCTTGACAGAGATTCCCCAGATTATTATCGTTGTTGTTTCCTGTAATAAAAAAATTCCTCAAAAGTTAGTTTGAATGAATGCTGAATCTGTGCTTCTCCAGCCAGGGAGCCCTTCCCCAAGACCACTGGAGGCTGTTTACCACTGTTTTATGTTAGCCTGTCACTGATAGATTGAATGCCCAACTGTGTCCGCCTGCCAAAGATCAATGGCTTCCTCCAGAAAGAAGTAGCCTGGAGGGAAGAGGAATGCCTGGACCAAACAGCTTCCTGGTCTCCCATGCAGTTTATGGGTCTGATACTCTTCTTGCTTATCTCAGGGCAACACCAGGGTTCATCCCCATCCAGACAGAGTAGAGATATGCAAGATAGTGATGCTATCAGTACAGAGGTCACTGGTAGCTTAAAAATCACATAGATCTATCTTCTTCAAGTTTCCTCGACATTTTATTATCAGAAGAACATAAGGTAAAATAAGACAAGGAAGACAACAGTCTGGCAGGCTTCCTTATGTGGCAAGTGATGGGTGGACTTTACAAAATTTAGACATCATTTGGTTTGAATCAATAGCTGAAATACATTGAAGTTCACTTTTGTGACACCCTATGTAAGAGAGATACTGAAAACCTGTGGAGAGTCCCAAGACATGCTGATGAGACGGTCAAAAGTCTAGAGCACATGAAGTATGAGAGGCTGAAGGAACTGCGTTTTTCTAACCTGGGGAAGAGAAGGATGGAGAGGGGAGGAACTGATTGCATCTTCTACTTCCTGAATGGTCTTGTAGCAAAGACTGAACCAGACTCTTTTCAGAGGTGCACAGTGAAAGGACAAGACACAATGGAGACAGGCTGCAACAAGGATAGTTCCAACTGGATGTACAGAAAACATCCATCACTGGGAGAGCACTTACCTATAGGAACAAGCTGACAAGAGATGACAAGGAATATCCATCCCTGGAGATTTTAGAACTTCCTTGGCTGAGATCCTGAGCAACCTGATCTAATGTCGAAGCAGGGTGTTCTTTGAGCAGATAGACTACATGAGCCCCAGAGGTGCCTTCTGCTTGAACCTACTGACCCAAGCTGAAAAAGTAATTGAAAGCCATTATATTTTACTAGCACGGCTTCTGGCTCTAACTGGAAGAAGACAATTTGATTTGGCTTCTAGAAACTGGCAAGCTTTATGTATGTATTGATTTACCCATAGCTGTGTTCAACATACAATATGAGGTCAAGTACATTTATTGTAGCATTTTATTCTTCATTGGGTTCACTTCACCTGAAGCAGCAGCAAATTGTGACCCAAGCCCTCTGGCAAAAACCCTGTAGGTGCTTGGAAAACATTCAAATCCACTTCAGATTTTAGATTAAAGTTCAGACTGGGTCTCGTTTCTTGTTAGGAATTAATTTAAAATTGCAGTAGTGGCCTTTTGTTTGGCCTCCCCTCCCATACTGGCTTTAACCCAGCGCTTTTCCATCAAATCCAATGAGTTTGTTACTGATAAACATAAGTGGGGGGAGCATTTACAGAGCTCTGCGAGAACAACAAAGAGAGTTCTGCCTGCTTTTTTCTGCTGCTCCACCCTACTGATGCATCCCTGAGCTAACAGCCTTATCACCCCCACTGTGGACAGCTGTATTACTCTCTTCTTCCTCCAGAAAGAGAGGGCAGGAGATACAAAGGAAGAAACAGTGGGAGAGTGCTTCACTTACTTTGAGACCCATCCCTAGCTCAAAGGCTGTCCTACACATCCATCCGTGGCTAATTATGAATCACAGAAACTAGAAAAAGAAAAAAAAACCCTAAGAAATGTTTGTATTCCATGACAATAGCATAGACTGTTCCTATCACTGCACTCCCACTCCCTTTTTCTTATGGCCACTGATTTCTCCACTCCTTTATTGAGGGAAATCCTTTATACTCTCATTGGCGAGCCTAATATATGCAGAAGGAAGGGAAACTAACCCTGATACAAGACTAGATACATGGAAGGACAGAAAGAAGCAATTGCCTTGAACACAGTAGTAAACTGGATTTGTTGCTGTTAACTAAAACTGAACCACTAACCCTATTTCTGTAAATCAGGTGCCGGTTTCAATTTCTTAGAGATACCAGTGTGGAAAACCACTTTCTTGCCTCCATGAACTGTCCTATTTTAGCTGCAGACGGGATCTTTGTTCCTCTTCTCAATTGTGCCAGGCACCAGGGAAAGGTTAGAGTGACCTGCTAGGGGGAAGACTGCACCTTCCCATCACCGAGTGATCCCTCCTCTGCACAGAGCACTGGCCTTCTGCTGCTGGAGCCTTCATGATGAAAAGGAGATCACCAAAAAGCACGAGGCCATACCATTTGCTGGGTAGAATCTCTGGAAAGAGTCTGGGCCATTATCTCCAAGTTCTGTGTTGGGACACGACCCCTGCGGAGCTGTATCCTTGGAATGGCACTGCCAGACAAGGAGCCAGGCGTTTAGGCAGCACAACTCAGAAACATTTGGACCAACTTCAAGGCAGCAATGCTGGGTGACACCAGATGAGGATGTGGCCTCACAATATATGACATCTGCCCCTCTATGAAGGAAAAGGATTTCTTGGCAGATATCCTACCTTCAATATTTAAAAAATGAAAATAGCCTTTATTGCTTTTTAATTGGAATGAAGGAGGGAGTATGTTTTCTTTGGATCTTACTTCAAAGCAGATGATCAGTGTTGCTGAAAATAAAGACCCTTATTTAGGCCTCTTCTGATCTTACCCGCTAAGCAAAATAAACTCAGATGGAAGCAGCCCCCTCCACTTGTGCTCTCAATGCAGGTCATTTCCCTTGCAGGTTTATTTGAAAAATAAGAAATGCCAGGCTTTGGTTTGCAGTGAGCAGTTGCCTGTTCTTAGGAGATATGTATATTAGCACCTCTTTCCAGCCAGCGCTTTTGTCCCAATGCAGCCAAAAAGGAAAGATAATAGTCAGAAGCCCTTGCCTTCAAGGAGTTTCTTTCTGCACCTTCACATGTTACAAGAAACCACTTCAAAAAGCCACCATCATACAGGACATGATATAGGAAAGCTCGTGTATGAATCATACCCCTCCTTTAACTCAGTGTTTCTCCTCTCTAAAGGGAAAAAAGCTTAACTGATGGGGAGCTAAAATTATTTCCTTTTCCTGGCCTTCATATCTGTCTCACCTTTATTTAAGGAAAGTAGATCGAAGATGGGAAATAGTATTGTGTTGTAACACTGATAGGAAACTTTCAAGTTTGTTCTCTCTTGGTCGCATTCTTTAACTAGAAATACAGCATTCAAGCTGAGGACCATTTCCTGCCCTTTTTCCTTCACCTGAATATATAAAACAATCCTCCAGGGTATGTTGTGCCCTGCAAATTAAATTCATAACCAAGTGACTATCAGTGTCCCAAATGTACTACACAACCTAGACAATGAACAGGAGTAACAGGATCACATCTGATGACCATAAAGCTTGCTGTACTTCTGAAGAGCCACTTAACTGCTTGCTGGGCAGAATTGGTTCCCTTTTCTTTTTTCAATGCTTTCTTCTTTTCAATGACAGGGCAACATGCTTTAAGAGTCACCTCAATTCATCAAATAAGGATGAGGGACTTAAGGATAAATTTCAACCTGATAGTTGAAAGATAGGAAGTCTTTCAAAAACCAGGATCGGAGTACTGGGCCCTGGATACAGCCAGAAACAACCCAAAAGTATATGCACATTAACAGTTTCATCATGAGGAAAAAGTTTAAAACACCTCTGTCACCTCCTGTTGCAGTGCGTCTGAGCTCTCTATACAGGTGTCTGTGTTGACATGTGCTTCACGTTACCAGACACCAAGGACCAAGTGTGTCAGAATTCTAATTAACTTCTCAGTCTAGTACAGGGCATGCTATTATTTAACATGTACACACAGGGTCTGGGAGAGTGTTTCAGCCACTTAGACAATGTTTCTTACGCACTTTTTAAAATGGTAAAATTTCAAAACCCGAAAATATTTGGCTGGAAACCAGAACAGCTCTGTTACTGAGGCCCAGTGGGACCTCCTGGGATCTGTATTTCATATGCTTCACACTCCCATTGTCCCCTGGGCATGATCCTAGGTTGGGCTACATCTCTGATGCATGATCTTCTCTCCTCTTGTTCTCTTCTCAGGCATTAAGGGTGCAGCAAAAAGCAATAGATGACATATATCTTGAGTTTGGTAATGCTTATGACACTGTCCCATGTGACATTTTCATAAACAGTGAGGGAAACACAGTCTAAATGAAGCTTCTCAAGACTCAATGCCAAAATGATAAAAAATATATTCAGAGAACAGTTATCAATTGCTTAGACTCACTCTAGAAAGATATATTGAGAGGGATTACTCAAGGGTCTGTTCTGGCTCTGGCACTACTCATTATTTCTGTTAATGATTTTGGCAATAGAATAAGGATTACTCTTATAAAGCCTGAATACGATACCAAAGTAGTGAGATGGAGCAGAGGGAATAAGTGCTGAATGTTGTATTTAAGTAAAAAAAAATAAAATCAAAAATGAAACAATTCTTAGAAAGAAAATTTGGGGATTGCCTGATTACAAGCCTGTATTGACAAACACCAAATATTATGCTTAGGCAGAAATAACCCACTGCACAAAAAGCAAGATATGGTGGACGGTGAATGATCAAGAAAACGACAGGTCTGCAGAAAGTGTTCTGGGGATTGTAGTGGATAAAAATCTGAAAGTCAGCCAACAATCCCACCCCGCTGTGAGAAAAGTCAACCTGAAACACACAGGAGTGCCCTCTGAAAGACTGCAAGAAAGTCTCCCAGTCTGTTCAGTAATGGCGAGGTCTTAACTGGAATACGGACTGCTGTTTCAGACACTGAACTAGAGATACATATAATTTTGAGAGATTTCTCTAAAAACAGTGAAATTGATCAGAGGACTAAAAAAAACAAAAAACAAAAAACCCAACCAACCCCCCACTGCTAAAAATCTGCAGTCCTTATATGAGGGAAAAGCATTTTAAAACTAGTATTTAATCTTTGTAAGAAAAGCCCTAAGGCCACAAAACTTCAAAATAATCAAAGGAAAACAAGAAAACAAAGATTTTGAAGAGCCATAATTAAAAAATATTGAAATATATGACCTTGAAGCTTTCAGTGTTGCAGGTTTTAGAAGCAGCTTGATAAATACATCCGAGGAAGAGGATGGG
This sequence comes from Falco cherrug, assembly GCF_023634085.1. NCBI lineage: Eukaryota > Metazoa > Chordata > Aves > Falconiformes > Falconidae > Falco > Falco cherrug. The sequence goes on along the minus strand of NC_073705.1, from coordinate 32,599,033 downwards.
TGCAATTAATCTTGCCTTAGGGCAACAGGATGGGTTAAATGACTCATTAGATGAAAGTATCTTCTGCTATTATATCTACAAACATGATTCTATGTACGCTGAGCACAGCGCCTACACCACAGAGTTGCCCAGGGACACGAAGCAAATAACTCCCTTGAGAGCATTTCAAAGTGGATGGAGTTCTATCTTTTAGCTAGAATGTTTGGGCTAAAATACTTTACTTTTCAGGCATTTTACATTTTGAGAAACATAATTAGAGATTTCTGCAGGAAGCAAACCATTCATTCCCCCACTGCCCCCCCCCCCCCCCCCCCCCCCCCCCCCCCGCAAGCTTCCTTCTATTTAAGTCCCAAATTCTACATAGAAGAGTATTTTTGAGGCAAACTTTCAACCACCTCCTTGTACTGAGTGCAGCATACCGGACACATCATGTGGATTGCCAACTCTATAACCTTCACAGTTTGGATAGAAAGTGGAGAAAGGGAAAGATGATAGCTTTTATGCTGGAAAGCGTACGTATTTTTGAAAGGTGATTACTCATTCAACAGCAATGCCAGAGGTCTGGATCTTGGGAACAACCTAGGAAGGAACTGGGAGACACAGCATGCAAGGTTTTGACTTCAGCATTCTCTTCCCTCTTCTGAGCATGATGCTGGGAGCAGGACTCACCCTCCAAAAGCTCCCTGAAGGTCAGGACAGTTAACTAAATGCACAGCTTCTCTTGGCTTCTTGGGGAATCTCACTCTGAACTGACTTAGCTTGGTGGCTCTGTTGGCACTTGGCAGTGAAACTTCACAACACATTGTCATTTTAACTATCTTCTTTATCTTGTCCAATCCACAAAGAGCCTCAGCATTTGAATTCTGATACTTAAACGGCAGAGTTGTATCCCCTTCTCCATCTCAGTGTTAATAGTGACCACACCTCTGTCTGCCTCTTGGATCCTCCTGCTTGCACTGGAGACCACCCTAACAACTCGTGTCCCCGCTCCTGTCCCTTCCCAGATGGCACTCAAAGGTGGGTGCCGTGCAAGGACAACTGTAGCCCCCAGGCAAATTTCCAAATGGTTTTCACCTTAAAGGGGGTGCTGTGTGGCACAGAAGGAGCAAGGAGCTTTGGCGTCATTCTCTCCCCCTTTCCTTCCCCCTTCCCACACTGGCATTCCAGATCCCGCTGTCTCCAGAGTCAGGGGTGGCAGCTGGCAACAGACCTGCCTAATGGGTGAGGAACATGGCAGGGGCACCACTGCACAGAGGTGCGCAAGCCCAAAAGGGCAAGGTGGCAACTGTGAAAACTCCTCAGACCCTGGAGGCTCAAAACTGCAGTGGCTTTGCCACAAAACAAACAACTTTAGCAGGCAGCAGCAAAGTGAAAACCTGAAAGATAAAGGAACAAAACCTCAGAGGTGTTTACATTGTTTAGATGTGCTGATTTTAATGGGCAGCAAGTATTCAATAGACAAATCAGTAAATATATTCAAGGTGTCTAATTTACAGCAAAACCCCTTGTGATGCAGGGAATAGGTGTGGCTGAGGAGTTAAGCCTTGGGTCTTCTGTCCACAAGAAAGAGACAACTAAGGTAGCTGTATGGTAGGGGGCTTATTAGTTAATTATTAATTATTATTATTAAAGTGGCTTAGCGTGTTCATCCAGCCCTCCAAGAAGCAAAGACACCTAAGCCATCCCTTCCATTTAACTTCCTATAAAGACTCCTATTTCCAAGGCAGACAGACAGACACACACTCTCACTTACTCTCTCCCTCTCCATAACAACAGCTCTCCCTTGCAACAAGGCTGACCCCCACCATAGTTACTGTCAGGGCTCCTAAGGTGATAATGAACCTGAGGTCTATCTGGGGTGGCTTCGAGCTACAGGCATTTATCCTAATTACTCATGGAGCCCACCGGGAGAGTAGCACCTCCCAGCCTAGTCCAAAACTGGCAGCCCCCTTATTCAGAGGCAAATTAGTGGTTGGGTGTAGAGCAGAAGGGAAATGGGCTGGTAGGGGGAGGGAGGACTACATGCTGGTGGGAAAGGAGCCCTTGCTTTTCCTGTCTGATCCTAGCACCTCGGCCTTGGCCATGCAGCCCTGACAGCCACAGAAAGTTTCTTTTTACCCCCCCCAGGCTTGAAGAGGCTTTTGTTTATAGAAAAATCAGTGCCACATGCGACTGTCTTAAGTAAAGGAAAAAAAAACAACCAACAACACAACCCCAAACTTATGAGGTTTATAAGCAGTGCAAATCCAGGGTTATTCCTTCACTAATGGGGCTTGTCTGGTGTTACCAAGATCTGAGCCTTGGCCACTGGTTACCGGGATCACAATGGAATTTGAAGCCTAATTAACAAGAGAAATCCCTCCACCTGCCTTTAACCAGCACACGTGTTTCCAATTGGGCTCACAGCCACAAATGGCTAAAGTTGTGCTAAACAACTCTATTCAAGAGCACGTGGCAGAAAAATAGCCTTCTGAGTCATGAGCCAGATCCAGATGCTCAAGGGACCACAAGAATCAAAACAAGACCCATGTTCAGGGATGCGGGTAAAGAAGATAGTTTTACTGAGAGAAGATCCTAGTACCTGGTTAGCTGTAAGTGGTGGTCATTACCAGGCTTGTGGTAAGATGTTGGTGCCTGTGCTGATGACCACCTTAGCACAAAGGAGTTGGGGCAACAGATGTCTCCACCACCCCCTTATCTCTTAATCTACAGTAAAGACTCTCGTACAACCTGTTTTATGAAACCCATGCACTCAAAAGCAGTGCAGCTGTCTTCTTGTCACTGTGCATAGCCAGGCGTTTCAAAGGAAAATGTACCGTACATGTCCAGTAAACTAACAACAGGGCCAAGACTGTAATATTTTGCTCCTTGGAAGGAAAAGGTGTGTCTCACTTGAGAAAAAGAGAAAAATCGGCCATCCATCTGCTTTTATCCTACGGTTGTGGTATGCTCAATAGCACTGTCTGTTGACTGCCCCAAGTCTAGCTCTTTAGACAGACTGGGTGACAGATTGTAACAGTCCTGCCGATACCTACTGTGACCCTGGATCAAAGGATTTGCAGGAACTACTGCTGGGCTGGAGTTGCTCCACTTCAGTAGTTAAAGTGCAAATGAAAGTAACTAACTACAAACTCTTTTCAACCTGAAACAGAACCTTTTAAGTTCTCTCTGACAGTTACCAGCAAGCTATTGCTTGCATTTTATCTTATTTAGGAGTGGTAGCATCCCCCAAGACTCACATAAAAAAACACAAGGGGAATTCAGATAAAAGTTTTGGGTCTTGCTGTGTAAATAGTGCCATCCAGTTGGATCATTTGCACCCAGCCCCAGCCCTGAAGTGCCCCCGGGGACCTGCTGTCTCTTGGAGGAAAAAGAATCAGTGATGCCCAACAAATAGTGATGCCTAGTGATGCTGCCTCAGCTCAGGGCACAGCAATCAAACGAGGCTTGCTTGCCCTGAAATGCTGTAGGTTGAGCCTCTGGAGTTTTCCAAGAAGTTACTAATGAACCAGAAACTTATCAGCTCGCCTTTGCTCTCTGCTTTCTACCAGTAACGCAGATGATCGTGAGCGACAACCTCAGTGCCAGTGTTCAGGGACTTTCTGAATACCAGAGCAGCCACTTCCATTTCAGACGCAGCAGGGCCAGCTCTGGAGCTCACTCACCGTAGGCACAGACGGGGAGGAGGACGGCAGTACTACACCATGCAGGTGCAGAGTGCACATTCAAAAGCCCCTATACGGCATGTGTTCAGTCCAAGGAGAGACTGGTAGCTTTGATATGGGATAATATGCTCTGTACATATGTGCATGGCACCAGACTGGCAGATGTCTTTATGTTAGTATCAGCCAGAAACATTGGTACAAGAGCTCAGTGCTGCCAAGTGTTACCTTACGGGGGAAAAAAAAGACAGCCTGGTGGGCTATTCCCACACCCCCTTTGCCTGGGACAGTTGTTCGGTGTCAGTGTCCTTCAGGTGGCTGCTGAGGACCTCTTGTGTTGTGGAGAGGCTCTGGTTTGCAAGGCTCAGCATTACTGCTCTGCTAGAAGAAATGTAATAGGCATCAGGGATTAAAAAAAGAGAAGATGAAAAAAGTGGGGTTAAGGGTCTTTGCTGCATAGGCCTCCTTAGCTGAGCAGCACTGGTGTGATCAAAGACAGCTCTGCTAAAGACCTTGGCTTCCCAATAGCACAGCCTGAGAGGGTAATACTAGCCCTGTGCTAAAGGTGCATATCAGAGAGGACAGAGGTGTACACTGGCACGGGGAACAGTCCTGCCCCAGTTGTTCCATGATCACTTGAATTTTTGTCACTGGAACTTTTTGATCTCTAGTTTCAATTAAAAAATTAAAATAGGCTTTGCTAGCTTTAAGGTTGCTTTAATTCTACTGGATTTAAACCTTGTATATATTACATATGAAAGCTATCACCAAAAATCAATTTAAAAGAAGCTGCAGCTTCTGATACCCAGTCACATATCTGTGGAAAGATGGAATTAGATTACTGTGGAGATACACAGTCCACCTTGCCTCAAACCCTGTGAATACATGGGTGGGGAGGCAGCCAACTCACTAACAAATCTAGTCCGAAGCCAAGTACAGGGGGGCTGGGGGATGGAGAAAGGGTGAGTTTTGCCTGGCCAAGTGCTTGAAAGTGACACTAGCTATGCGATCTGCCAATTCAGCCAGGGGCAAATTTGGGATGCAGCCCAGCTTCTCAATAACCTTATGCTGTGCCAAGGAATCTCATGCATGCCACGCTGCTAACCAGCCAGCATAGGTCCTGCCAGCTGTTCAGTCCCTGCCCTCACCTCAGACTGGTGACTGCACCTACCAAACCTACTTCTAAAAGGGATTAGCAATCCCAGTTTTCTCCCCACAAAAGCTTTTTGCACCAGCAGGCCAGTCCAAGGCTAAGCCTTGTTTCCTGCTGCAGAAGGGAGATGTGTTTCAAGCCAGCAAGAAAGCAGGGACCTTAGTGATCCATCTACCTTTTAAGTGCTTGTGCTGAACATGCTGCCTGGAACTGGTGAGTGTGCTGGTTATTAGCACCTGCTCGGAAATCTACGAAGAAAGTGGAGTTGTCCTCTTCCACAGAGCAAAAAGGAGCCATCAGACAGGGAAAAGAGGGATGCTCTCCTGAAGTTTTCCTGGGAAAAATAAGGTTTCTTGCTTGGAAACTTCAGTAGTTGCCCTTACAAAGATCAAAGCACATCATAAGGCTATGTCCACTCATCTCTCCTTCCCTCCTTGCTGCTGTTGACCACCATTCAGCCAAGCCTACAGTCGATGGTACCTGCCCTTTGACACGGAACATGGCTGACAGGACCACCTGGGAGCACAGGCAGACAAGATGACAGCAAGCCAGGACAAACAGCTGACAGTACAGGATTAGCAGGCACGTGAATTTGTGCATGCAGGTCTGGAACAGTTCTAGGTCCCTGTACCGTCCTGAAGACTTTGTTACTCAGTCATAGATGCAATTGGGAATATACCTCCCTGCTAGCAGAAGGAAGCTGGCTTGAAATGAAAGTTTTCCTGGGAAGAGGAGAGTGATGACAGATGTCTCTGAGAAGACTGAGACTAGAAGTCTAGTCTTAAAAAAAAGGGGGGTTGATGAAAGAGGGCTTGGAATAGGATGCTTAAGAAAAGAATAAGGTGCAGAAAGATAAAGAAAAGAACAGGCATGAAAAGGACAGAACAAGGAGGGAGGACAGAAAGAAAGGATGTGGGGAACAAGGAAGGAGAAATTCAGTAGGGGGAGATGCATTGGCATCAACCAGGGAGGCAGGTAGCGGTTGTGGAGACTGGATGTAGAAGAGCACGTACAGAGTAGAGCAGCCATGCTGGTAATATGACAACAACAGCCTGATGCCCAAATGCAGAAGCTTCTCTACAAAAAAACCAACAAGCACCACCCCGCAACAAAACTCACAAGAAACAAAAATAAAAACAATAAACACACCACAAACACACCCCCCCAGGTGAAGCTATCAACCAGTGGAAAAATACCTGTGGATGAGCCATAAAAAAAGGAGGATGCTTTGCTAGATTAATTTTAATATCATAACTAATATCTGTCCTTAGGTGATATGAACTATTATGAAAAGTCTAGGGTCTCCTGGCCAAGCATGTAGCATCAGCTCCAGGGACACAGAACAGACTTTTTCAGAATTTGTCAGTTTGTTTAGTTACTAGTTTCTGGACTACAGTTCACTTAAAAAAAAAAACAACAAAAAAACACAAAACCAAAACAAACAAAACCAAAAGACCCCAAAACCAACCTCAAACAACCAAAAAACCTAAAGAAACCCTAATGAGTTTGTTTTAAGAAGTGACAGATTTGGATAACTTTCTTAGTTTCAAATTACATCAAGAAAAAAATTACACATATTTCAAACCTCCATGCTATTAGCGTGAACTGAAATCTTCTATGCAGCCTGCAGTGCGCATGGGGAAATATCTAAGCAGAATAGTTTATTAACACTTTTTGAAAGCTGCAGAGATGGAAGTGTTAGCCAAAGTACTCAATCTAAGCAGACCTGATTTCTGCTTCACATACAAATTATGTTAAAGCACAAGCCCACGTCTGGCTAGAAGGAGAAACAAATGACACTTGGAAATGGAGAAGGGGATGGCTTTGAAAGTTTTAGACTGGGATTTTCAAAGTCACAGTGGAGATTCAGATGCACCATCCCATTAATTTTAACAACTACCTAAATTCCCTGGCAGGCTTTGAATAACCCAAAAGTTAAATTCTTGTTATTTTTGGATATTCCCTTTACTTGACCCAGGTTTGTCCTTTCACACTGGAAGGACAGACATGAAAAAAGTGTTCTGTACTCGCTGCTCAGAAAGACCTCTGCAGAAACTTCACTGCCTCAGTCTGTGGTGGTCATTGTCACTGCTGCCTTCTCTCCCAAACACTCATCTCAAGCCCCCTGAATGCTATTTGTTTGCCATGTTGCTGACAGAGATTGTACAGATCGCTTGGGAGAGGACAGTAAATCATAACTATATGACAAGTTGCTTCTGACAGCAGGTCCCTCTTGTCCCGTTTCTGGAACCTTTTGGACTTTGTTTTATGTGTTTTTGTGGTCTGAAATATTCTATAAATCTCTTTGAACCTTTCAGAGCCTCCTTTTGTATCTCGCTCACACAGTTCTGCAATTACCTATTGGACTGGGAAGGTCCAGAGCTGACAACTCACTTTTAGCCTGGCTACAGTTACTGTATCATTTCACTAACCAGCTCCTCATTAATTTTCTGTATTAAATTTTTATGAATAAAAAAAATATTTGAGCAGCTATAGAAGATGCATACAAAGCAGACACATAAAACCCTGAGCTCAACACCTTTCCATCTGCAAAAAGATCCTTATATTTCTGGTTATTTAAAAAAAAGTTCTTCCTCAAAGAAATGTAAACACATAAAACCATGAGAGCTCTGTGAGGGAAAGTGGTTTACCTAGCAGAGAGCAGGGTGTGAAGTTTTCAGACTTTTCAACATATGTAATTCAGCTTCTTTGTGCACCAGTTTTCTCCTCCGTGATATAGAAATAATAGCAGGGCTCATTTTCCTTGGTAAAAAAAATATCTTTTTGACAGATTTGGTTTTCCATGAAGGACGAAAAAAAAAATAATATATTTTGTTTGAAATTGAAAATCAGGGATTGCAAACCGAAAGATGGGCTTGCCTTGAGCGGTTCTTTAGGTAAAATTAGAAATTAAGAAAGTACTTTCTCTGCTCTGCAGCCAACACCCACAGGTGTTATGCACATTAGGGTTTATTGCCAACTCACATGTGTCACTACAAGCTCCTCGTTCTACATTTTGCATCACTACAAGCTTATGGGATGAAGTTATCGGCATGCGAATAAAATATACATTCGAGTCCAAGGTGGCTGAATTATTGCCAAGACATAAGCCTACCAGGCAGTAGGAAGCTCAGCAGTGTGCCAGCAGAAACAGGGATCAATAGCAAGGAAACAGGATGGGGAGATGGAAAACAGTGGCAAGTGCAGTAGTGGGAGGACCACGAGAAAGATCAAAGCATTGGCAAGACCAGAAATAAAAAAGGTCAGATCCAGGGTCCACTAGGAATTATACAGGCCACAGAAAGGAGAGGCAAAGAGGTTAGAAAGGGTACAGAAGATGTTTTATAGCTGGAGGTCACTGGATAAGGAGGGTATTGCTCTTTTGCTTCATTTTTTGTCGTTCTGGGAAGGTTTGGCATCCTCTATTCCTTGTGAGACCTCCATGTGTTAGACTTTGGCAGCATCCCTTTCAGGCTGGAGTGGACTGTCCTCTCCCCTGGTGCTCTGGGGGCAGGCCCGATCACTTCTTTCACTCTTCATACTCTGTTGAGGCTGCTCTGCAATGCATCACCCATTGCCTGCTGCTTCCCCTCTGGGTCAGCAGCCTGCTTGCTCTCCAGGTGCCTTCCCCAGTAGTGCTCCCCTCCCACCTCCAGTGCACAACAAGCATCTCCTCATCAGACTCATATATTCACTAAGCGAATACACCAAGTTACCAGCAAAGGGCAATAGTAAATATGCCCACACTCCTGCTGTTGCTCCTCCTTTGCACACCCACCTGCCTCCTTTCACAACACCACTGTGTGTAATTGCTTCCTCCCACCTGGCAGACAGGACCCACAACAGGCAGCTTATGGGATGGCACAGTGGCAGCAAGAGAGGCTGTCCAGCTTCACAAGCCAAACCCTACAGCACACTTGTGATGCTTACAGAGGTTGGTAGCACAGCTCAAAGTCCTGGATCAGGGAGGTGCCCTCACTCCAATACAAGAAGGAAAGACATGTGGCTGTTCGGGCCAGCAGTGCTGTGACCCAGCCACAAGCAGGGAAGGAGGCGTGAGACAGGAGATCCTGACACAAGGAAGATTGGTTTGGAGCTTCAAGTAGGCAGCTATTAAAAAAACCAACCTCAGTCCTCAGCTCTGCTCTTGAAGAAAGCCCCTCTTTGTATTGGTTCACATCTGCAAGAGGTGAATTAGCAATGCTTCCACTCACTGTGTCTCTTTAGACATCGGGGCAGGGATCATGACTGTATATAAGATCATCTGTCGCTGTGCTAACTCTGGACACCAGCACACCTGCAGATCACAGGCTTACCCTGCGCAGTGAAACCAGCTGCACTTCTGGGAGCAGGGTAAGCATGTGCTGCACTCCAGCTAATGACCAGGAATACAGGGACACACCTGCACACTTCTAGCACCGCTCACCCACAGCTAGCAGGAGGTCTCACACCACATTGCCCTGTCTCTCTCAGCCAGTCTCTTCTGACTGTCCCATACTCGAGACAATGTGGCTACACATTCAGCTGAGACTTTCAGGAAGGTCTAGGACACTATGTGTGTCCTAGGACAAATATGCACAAATAAGAGATTATTAGATTAGTTAAGATTGCTCTTTTTACTAGCTGTAAAAATAAGGAGGCAGAAAGCTAAAGATGAATTACTGTATTAATGATGCCACTTAAATAGCGAAAACCCATATTTAATACCCTAAAAATAAGATAGATGAAACTAAGGGTAGCTTTCAAAGGTCCATTTGAGAAATACTGTTATTAATACTTGCACCTATATTTCAGAACATCGTTGTAAGCTAATTTCATTACACTATTTACTTCTTAACAATCTTTGAAATAGATGAAACATATGGTTTACATATGGTTTATTCACAGCCTTGAAAGACATACGTAATGTCAGCCATCTGAAAAAGTCTTACCTAATTCCATAATACTGAACAGTAAATTAGTAGCACATTTTATATTTTCTTCTTCTGGATTAATGATGTAAACAAATACATGAACATAAAAATCTTAAGAATGGGAATAGAAGTCCCACAAGTTCAAAAATCCAATGTAACCATAAAGCAACGTCTCTGAAGAGTAGTAGAGGAATTCCAGGTCTAAAGAATCAAAACTGACTGGTTGCAAAGTGATTTCAGTTGAAAACAGGAAAACCCTTGGAGACAAGGAAAAGGATTTTGTTCCTGAATACATACAGTTAGACACCAATTCACAGTGGCTTCGGTGTCCTTCCTTACAAAGGGTTTAATTTTTAAATAATTCTAAAATAAAATACCACCCTAATTTAAATCTTTAAAGCTCCATGAAAATGGTATTTCTCATTTCAATTAAGGCTACTATGCACCTGGGTTTCCCTGGAAATTAACTGTTTCTCCAGCCAAATACTTTATTAGGGTGAACATTGCCCAGGCTGTACAGACATCTGATATACCGGCAGGTCAAATACTTCCATGGAAGAGCAGTAACTCCTACAGGGCTACCCATACAGCCAGAAGTCCTCTACAAACATGTGGATCAACTCAGTAGCAACTCCACTGCACACATGCTACTCTTTAGCTCAGGAGAAGAACTTAAATCCCTGAATTCTGTTTAAACCAATAAAATATATACTATATATATATATAGTTCTGTCATACACTTCAAATAAAAAAAAAAACAATAACTCTGAAAGCAGACACTAAAACAACCAAAAAACAACCCACAGTTCTCTAGCCCAGTAAGTTTTTAGATTCAATACTTTCTAAAAGAAAGCTTTCCTTCTCCCCATCCAATAAATAATCTGAAGTCGTCACCCTTGCACCCAAGGTCTGCTTATGTCAGTTTTAAATACATGAAAAAAATCACTATGCAAATGCATCAAAGCAGTGATGCCACTTTACCTAAGGGTTGTGAGGTTACAGATAAATTAGCACTGGCTTCTATGGGTTGATTTTTCTAGGCCTAAGTTATAAGAACATTGCAAATAGTCCAGGAGTGGCACTAGAGAAGCTTGAGCTCTCAGAGAAGTGAGCTTCCAAACAGCTGTTTGTGAGTAGAGCTGACCCATGGCTAATGATCACTTGTGGCAGATGGCATCGACATTTTAGCCATTGAAGCAGCTCAAGGCACAGCACAGGCTTCTAGGAAGGGGCCCTGAAGGAGGAGAGACACGCTACCAGGTCATAACTAATCACCTCTAGGACCTTAACTCAAAGCTTGCTACACAGTCTCCAAAATACAGGGTGGGGATCTGCACTCCACACCCACATGCTTCTGGAGGGATCCATTTCAGCTGCTGGGATTATTCCCTTCTCTTAAAGCCATACAGGGTCTTAGCTCTGTCTGCCAGTGCTCTAGTGGGATGTGGAAGTTTAAGCACTGCTCTGCTGTAGCAATCCCTCTTCACACTATGTATTCTAGATGTTACAATGAAACAAAAACAGCTGAGAAAGCTCCCTTTCCACAGGACAGGGGTGTAAAGCTTTTGCTGCTAATTAGCATTTCTTAAATGGGAACGATGCTGGCTGAAAATCCCCTGAACTTGAGTCAGGAAAGCCACAGCTGCTTTTGCCAGAGGAGTCATTTAGAGGAAGAAAGGTGCACAAACAGCTCATATGCTCTCCAGGGGTGGCCTGGGGCTCTGTCACCTGGATAAAAGGGAACAAACATGGCTGATGTGAATCCCTGTGACCATAAGCTTCTCCTCTTGCTTTTAAAAGCTCTGTCTTCTAAATGATACACCCACAGATGTTGAAATCTTAGCCAGGGTGTGATGGGTGTGCTGCAAGTCCACGATAAGCGCAGTGGGTGCAGTAATGGCATCACTTTTTAGTCTCACAGCTCCCCCCAGTCTGGCTGGTAAAAAGGGACAAGATTTCTTTCCATGGCAGCCGTCCCAAGGACGGACAGTAGTTTCAGTTCTGCAAGATTAATTTGTCCCGCTTCCCAGTGCCAGCCTCTCCCTGCAGCTCTGCCTCAGTACTAGTTCTTTGTTCTGCACCATATCCACAGCTGTAAACCAAGGGAATTCAGGTCCTGCATTTCTCAGGCTCCAGGACCCTCCAGCCCAGGGATACTTCAGCATTTAATGAGCTGCCTTCTCCTTTGACAGGCATATCGTCAGACAGGACAGTTTTGACCACAGCAAATATATTCTACATATGTTTTTGATTAGGATCCACCCCATTGTCCCCGATATATTCCCTGCATTGCTTTATGCAGTGTTACACAGGGTCAGCTTCTAGATCTACATGTAAAATGACATAATTATCAGTGACAGGGTGCAAAGCCCCAGGGCAACACAGAAAGGGAGGCCCACGCTGCTTAGATCAGATGTCCAGACAGCTGTTTTCTTGTCACCTAGGTGACATGCAAATAACATGTCAGGTTTCTGCTTTTTGCAGGGTTTTGATTTTATCTTCCTAAATCGTCTGTTCTTCTTTTAATAGCCAGCACAGCCTGAGAGCCAGGATGGCCACAAGGCACTTCCAAGAGATGCGTCTGTGTTACTGACATCCTGATGCTCTGAGCTGGCTGGCATGCTGAGGAGCACCAGAGACCCAAAGGTGGTGTGGGATGTGGCAGCCATTAAAAGAAAAATTTTGCTGTTACCTACAATGTGACCTATAGAAATGGAAGCACTAAAAGTGAAGTGAGCCCATCCCAGAGCAGGAAGGGGCCAAGGCCATGCAAAAGAGTTATCAGGGGGATGAAAAACACAAGGGACTGAAGCAGGTGATCTGACTCCAACTGGGCTACTGGTTTAGCCAGTCCCACTCTCCAGCAAGGGGTATTCCTGCAGCATGAAAGATTTTTCCCTTTCTTTTCTGTGCCGTGGTGCTCAGCTGCTCCTGCATTTTGCAGGTGCACTCGGCTGAGACTCATCCCAGAGCCTTGCATTCAGAGCACATAAAAGCTTATGCCTCCCTCTGTGCCCATGTGTCACAACAGTGTCGGCCTATATCACCGATCAGAAGTGAACTACAACAGGGCTATTGCACAGCCCCCCAGCATGGTTCTGGGGTGCCAGACACTGAAAGGAGGCTTAAAGCTGAACGAGACACTTCTACAGGAAAGCAAAGATTCAATACAGGCTTTATAGCTTAGCATTCGCGGCATTTTGCCTGCAAAACAGGGTTCTTGAAAGAGTGCATTTGACTTGCTCAAAACACAGCCATTTCTCTAAACTTGTCCAGGCTGAAAGGCTTCTCCCCCTCTTACACAAGCATGACCAGAACTATAATTTGGCCTGTGGCCTTTCTCCCCCAGGACCAGCCAAGCAGCCTGCCATACATCAGACTATAACACAGAGGCATTTAGATTGCCTGCAACTCACCACCTGGTAGCTCTTGAAATGATCCCATTTCCTCCCACTTACTACTTTTTTTTTTTTTTTTTTTTAAATTCAGTCATGTAGTTGGATTAGGAAGTTCAGATAATTTCTTAGCAGTCAAAAAACCCCAAAAAACAAACCGCTGCTAAAAATGCTAAAATGCTCTTGGCTGTGTCCTGGTAAACTAAGTCCAAACCTCATCTGTTTTTTAACAAGCCTCTGAAAACACATTCAATTGATATGAAATCAGACATGGAAATTTTGCTGGAGCCAGTTTTGCTGAGGGTAAATCACACCCAGCCCTAACCCACAGCCACACCATCCAGCCTGCACAGCTATTCCGGAGTCACACAACCAAGCGTGCACACACAAACGCATTATCTCCTTTATGCTGCTCAGTAATAGTCTTTTTATAAAATCCTGGTTACACATCAGCCGCTTTCAGGAAAGACAAGGCCATGTGCCAGATGTAAACATCTAAGGGCAACTTTAGTCTGGGACTTACACTCTTTGAGGGAGGTTTTGGCTTTGCTCGTAAAGAAAAAGGTGACTGATCTGGTAAACTGGAACGTAATAATTGCAATTTGTTAAATGGTTAGGAGGGAAGCTAGGCATCTTCTAGGGTATAACATGACTGTCTAAAACATGCAGTATCTCCTTGTCTATTTGGATTTTACCTGAACATAGCCACCATCCTTTGCATAAAGTGAGGCAAGGACCCATTCTTCTCAAGGTAGGTATGTAGTCTATGTGCAGATGCATGGGTGAGAGGAAAGGAACTATAAATGCCACATAAAAGAGAGGGGGTGCACACAGTGCTCAGCCTGGTGCTGGCGAGTCAGGGTGAGAAAGACATTGACACCAGAGATGGGGTTAGGATGTGGCTGTAGCATTCCAAGGGGCTGCAGGCTTATAAATAGTGTGTCCAAGCCAATGACTCATGCATGTTCCTCAGGCACCTTCTTCCACCCTGGCTCCATCCCCCAAACACACAGACCAAGCTGGACCATTTGGATCGAAGCAAACCCAGCACATGGCAAGGCAAGGGGACCCAGCCTGTCAGCAGGGGCTCACCAGCCCCTCACCGCTCAAGAACACTAGGATCCTGCTTTCTGCCATCCCCACACAACCCACTACAACAGCCACTGCACAAAGGCAAAGGCCCTCCAGAAGAACATACCTTGCCAGTAAGCCCTCATGTGTCCCCAGGTCAAGCAGAGGAGGCAGATCCCAGCAGGAAAGGCTACACAACCAGAGATCTCCAGATGCAAGCAAGCAGACCAGAAGCACACGTGCTCATGCACGTGCTTGGGGCTGCGGGTCTGAGACAACCCCTCCCCCCAGAGCCCCCCATACTGAGGGCTAAGGAAGGCCTCCTGCCCCTTCCCACCATGTGTGTGGGCCAGAGCAGAGCAAGGAGACACAGAGGCACCACCCACCCCCAACCACACAGGAACCTGAACAGCCAGCCATGTGCTGAAGGACAATTAAATTTCTCATTAGCTGTAATTAGCAAGCACCTGACACCCCTTAACAGAAGCCCAGCAACAGAGGGGCCTCTGCCTGGCAGGAGAGGGCCAGTGGGAAGCCAGGTTTTGTGCCTTGTTTCATCAGCCCCGTTTCTCTGAGCTCCCTGTGACGGTGCTGGAGCCTCACCAGAGGCAGCACCTGTGAGTACAAGCCTGATGCACAGCCCATCAGAGTCAGCTGGGGACCCCCACTGATTTCAGCAGGCTGTGGATCAGACCTGCCCTGAACTGGCTGGAAATAACAGCCCAGGAGAGCTAAGCCTTGGGCTGAGCTGCAGTGACCAGCACAAGCTGCTCTGGGAGCTGGGGACTGCAGACCATTAACTGAACCCGAGCAGCTCCCATTAATTATCCTGCCCCTCCTGCTTGGTGTTTCTGCCCTCTACAAATGTACGAAACAAAAGTCTCCTTCCGTGGGTGATATCTCTTGCCATCCCACTCACCCACATGAAATCCTCAAGCAGCAGGAACTTCACCTCATACCCCCAGGGTAGATAAAAGGTTAATCTGGTCAGGGAGAGCTGCTAGCACTCTTCTCGTTGTCAGACATGTTATCTGTTGCACTACTGGTCCTTAGGAAATCAAGTGTGTCAGGCAATACCATCTTTCCAGCTTCACAGCGAGAAGGAAAGGGGTCCCTATGTGAGCCACTGCCCTTTTTGTAGAACTTGGTTGCTTCAGCACATGTGGGTGGCAAACCACATTGTCTCCGCAACGCCATTAATGTGTGTGTTCTAAAGGATTTTGATTATTTTCCAGGCAAAACTGAGGCAGGGAACAATCAAACCAAAGACAGGAAAAACTTGCAAGTGCACACTCTTGTTCTTGCTTCACTTTGAATTAGTTTTAAATTGGGCTTTGCTAACTGGGTGTAAGGCTACAGGCTGATGCTATTCGACCATCCACCAGTATTGCACTATTTCTCCCTGTGATTTCCATGCTTTCACCAAGCTGGTTTGGCTGCCTGCAGTGAGTCCACTGAGCAGCAAGTGGGAGCAGGTGGCAGGGCAGATAGGCACGCTGGGTAGCTGCACCAGAATTGCTTTGACAACATTTACTGTGCAGTCAGTAAGACAAACGTTCACTCAGCTTTTTGTAGGGGAAAGGCTTTGGATCCTCCTGAAAGCTGTCCCATAAACCACCAACCTTTTTGTGTTATGTCTACACCCTTTGATTAGTACTTAAGCACCTGGCCTTCACTTTGCAGCACATGAGCTTCCTACGAGCCTTAATGCATTTATCTTCCCAGATAAATGTGAGAGCAGGGAAGAGATACTAGCTCCCTTGGATGGAGCAGATCTTTTGATGCAGGTCTCTTAAATCCTAGGCTAACCATTAAATCTCTCCAGTGTTTAGTGGTCTCCAACTGATTCTTTAGGTCATTCATTATTTGTAGTACGTGTCTGGCTGTATGGTATTTCATTATCTCTGGAGGAGGATGGCAAACACGAAGTATTGGGAATCTCTGGGTCCTCCTTAGCCTCAGAGACACTGCAGGACTTTAGACTCCTTGGAGCTAATCTCATGTACTCTTAACTTATTTGTGGAGTTACTCTTTATAAGAGGGGAAAGGATCAGTCAATGTGATGTACAGGTTCTATATTTTCACTCTGTTACTGTCACATGGAGCTTGCAAGTTGAATATAGAGAAAAGCTTATAGAAAGCAATGTGCCATAAAAAAATAACAACATCATTATTTTTAGTTCAAATTTAATCTCCAGGTGTGGTTCTTGCCATTCGTTCACAAGAGTAAAAAGCCCTTCACAAATGGGTAAGTTCTTCCCATGAAGGCACCTACCAGTCTGAACATAGCTCCTCTTTATTTTCTTGATGCATTAAGTAGCCTGAGCTCTCCAATTCCCATACTGCAAAGCAATCACAAACTCTCAGATCATTTTTTTCAAGTGTGTGGTATTCCACTGCATCCTCTCTAATTCTTCGGTTTCTTTAAAAATAAGCCCCATTTTAAAATGGCCACAACAAAGGTTTGGAAGGGGAGGCAATATCTTTTATTAGACTAAATAACATATCTGAAAAAAACTAGACAAGCCTTCAGTTAGTGAAGACTTTTGCCTAATGAATGATACTACTTTCCTGTGGCATCCTCCCTTGTTTATAGCCTTAAACCAGCTCAGCTTCAGCAATTCCAGTACCACAAAGAAAGTACAGAAGTCTCAGACAGGCTGGACATTTGATCTGTGCTGCCACAAAACAGCATTATTATGAGGACTGCACTGCCTGGGCTGGTTTGTTGTTGTAGGATAGCTCAGCAGTACTAGGCAGCTCCTATTTCTTAAACATAAATCACCACTAAAACCATTTGTTTGAGTTCAAAACCAACAATGGCATACTTGAATTGCAATAAATTAGATATGTAGGGTAGCACAGAGAATCACCAAAAACTACATTATGTCAAGGGGGATATAGTAAATATTTTGATAAGCTGTTGTCAGAGCACAAGGCAGCTACTTTTAAGCTGTATCTTTAATCTCTGTCTAGTTGCAGATAATGGTTGAGCTCCCTTTGCCTCTTCCTGATTTGTCTTCTCCTCAGGCTTTGAAAGTTAGGACTGGGGTAAACCATCCTCCCACCTGCAGGCATGTTTTGAGACACAGCTGCCCAAGGCATACAGTGGTTACCTGAGCTGAGACCTGCAGTTCTCCTTCCCAGCAGCTAATGCAGTACCTGGGGGACAACCTCATGCCAAAATATCACATGTACAGAGAAAAAAACATTTCAGGAAAGCATCACCCCTAAAGAGAATAAGGCAGACTGTAAATCTATCCAGCTCAGCCTCCCCCTACAGCTGGGAAGGTCTCTTGCTTCAGATTCCCTCCATCCGTCTTTTCGGCATCAGTCTGTCACCACAGAAAGCTGCTGACAGATGGCCCCGATTCACACAGCCATGCAGGAAATCCCGATCACCCATTTTCACTGTGCAGGGATTCATCTTACAGACAGGCATCCCTGCCTACCAGCGCCTGCAGTTTAATACACTGAAGTCCCAACATCATTGTAGCCGCATCTTTTTATCTAGTTAAAAACAAATTTGAAAAAATCAGCAGCACCATGAGGCATGCTCTGCCTTGTTCAATAATGCTATGGCAGCTGCTTGTGCCAGAGGGCTGGGAGTGGTTTGTTCTTTTCCTTCGATAAAAAAGACTTCAGAGAAGGTCATGAAGTTGCAATCAGAGTAGATCTGCCCTGTGGTCCTTCTTGCCCAGCAGCTTGTTCCCAAGAGCAGCGTGGACCTGGCAAAGCAGCTGTGAGACAATCCCTCAGTAGATCCCACTTGGTACTAAGGATTTCTCTGGCTGCCCCCATAACTGTCCCAGCAGACCTGCACAAATACAACCCTGTCCACGGCAGCTGCCCCGATACCAGTGTAAGGGAACGCATACTGCCATCTCTGTTCCTGCACAGCAAGTTGTAACCCATAAGTTGTACCGATACAAAAGGCATCACTTCCTTGACACTAAAGATGAGCTGATGCAGCTTCTTAGGCTTAAACACAAAATTACATCTTTACAGCATTATACTGACCAAACTTCTATGAGGAGACCAGGATGCAGAGAGTGACCTAGTGACAAACGAATTCTAATAGTACAATGAGTAAAAAAAATATATTCTGGATCAATTATTTAAATGCTGCCCCAAAAGCCACATCCTCAGACCTGTTAAGGAAAAACCCGTTTATTTTACAGTTAAAGAAAGATACCAGGAGATACAAAAAGCTATTTCAGACATTAAATGAAAGCATTCCTGAATGGTGAAAACAGTTGTGTACAGAAAGGGCACAGAGAAGGAGCCTTTGAGAAACCTGAATAAGAAAATAAATCTTCCTTTATTTGCCTTGGAGAGTCTTTTTTTGATGTCAGCTCAACTTTTCTTTGAAACCTTTACCATCAAGTTGCATAGTGCCAAAGTGAAACAGAGATGTTTATTTATCAGCAGAGAATTGCAGGCCAGTCTCTGCCCAAGATGGTCTCTGTCCTCTTTACAACTGCTGCGATGGCAAATACATCTCCTAACCCTGGATAATGGTACTGCCCAGGATAAGGAGCTCCAGCAGCAGTATGCAAACCCCATCTGGATCCGGGGTGCCCAGAGGGGCAGTGTGAAAATATCCACAGCAAAGGCTGAAATGCCTTGAAATTGCATTTGTCATATTCTATTCTTTATGAACACAGAAATATCAAATTTTTCCTGTTCTCTTCCCCAGGATGGTGGGAAAAATCACCGTATTTCCTGAATAAGTGAGAAGAAAAAAGACCATTTGGAGTTAAATATGAGCTTGTAATGCAAAGCTAAAAAGACAAGGTTTTCTCATGTATACTTTCAGTGCAAAAGCAGCTTTCCTGTTATATTCCTTAGTAATTTCATAATGTAAGAATCACCCAACACAAAAGCACTAAACAGTATGTTAACTCCTTGACTATCAGGAGGGTACAGC
Source organism: Falco cherrug (assembly GCF_023634085.1). Classification (NCBI taxonomy): domain Eukaryota; kingdom Metazoa; phylum Chordata; class Aves; order Falconiformes; family Falconidae; genus Falco; species Falco cherrug. The sequence goes on along the minus strand of NC_073705.1, from coordinate 32,579,909 downwards.
CTATGACAAGCTCAGTATTTTCTCTTCTCAGCCCTGAGCCACAGCCCCTATCACCCTCATTATATACAAACCATGCAGAGAAACGAAATCCCTCCACAGTGGACCCTTCCCTGGGGTCTGAAGCCATGAGTACAGGGATCACGGGTGGGAGGTTTGTGCTCCCAACACCTGGTGGTGGGACAAGGCCTGGGATCTCACACAGGCTGCCCTCAGATGGCAAATAATCTCTGGCATGAGCTGGATTTGGGCTGGTTCCTAGAAAGAAAAAAAATTAGCCATTTGGTTACTGTGTTTGGACTTTCTTCAAATGTCTTCACTGGCAGTGGATATGTTTCGACATGCACTCATTAACTGATCTCCCTTCTCCCAGGGACTAGAACGCCTGAATGCATAATTTTACTTTTACCCAGAAAATGTAATTTCCTATTGTCACCAGTGCCAGCAATTGTTGTTAACGCTTTAAAGAGAGCCTTACCCCTCTTGTACATCACTACGTTCTTCACAATCTCTCCCCATTTAATAGCTGTATACAGTAGATGGGGAAACTCAACCAGGTGGTAGATCAGGGCCATCAAGAGAGTCTTCTAGCACCCAGGGAGCTCTGCACACTGTTCCTGGAGTTACACATGGGGCAGGTACTGCGAGGGGGCTGGAGAAGCAAAGGACACAGCCACAGCATGGAACAAGCTGCAGCCTGTGGCCCAAAGCAGAGGCTGTAGACCATTGTACCATTTGTATACCATGGGAGAGCAAATTCCATCATTTCAGCAGGTGACAGGCCTCCTGACACCAGGTCTTAGGTGGCTTCAGACAGATCCTCTGTGCTGAAGCAGTGCTTTTTCAGCCAGGGAAGTCCTGATCCATTTTCCCCACCATCACAAACCTTAAAGCCTTCTTGCTTTCAGAGACTGGCTTCAGGAAACCAAGATGCCCAGCTTACAAACTCAAACTGCTTTGTGCAGGTGATCTATAAAATGAAAACTAAATACATATCCCCTAAGATGACCTATTAATATTGATCCAGGCTCTGAGCAAATAAATGAATGTACTTCTACTATTTGAATGACTAAATATTTCCAATTAAGAGCGTTACAAACAATGCATAATATGTTTGCTTTGGAGGGAGGCTAAGGATTTAAAGCTCATGTTAGAAACATTAGCTGCTGTCACTAATGTGACTTGCTGACTTGAGTGTTTATTTTTTTTTATTTTTCCCCCCATTCCCTCCAATTTTTCAATTAAAACTTAATCGCCTGCCTGCTCACTCACTGCAGAAGTGATAGGGAGATTATAAGCTATCATAAAACCTTCTCTGGTCTCACATTTCTCTCTGGCAACACAGAGAAAAGGTCAGTTCTAGCACCAGCCTACACACTAAGTCACACTTTATTGCAGTCTTGTGGCTTAAGTGCTTGCTTTTGGAATGTGCACTGGGTGCTGGACAGCATGGTCATGTCCCATCTTTCTTCAGTTTTGTCTTGAGTATCTTCCAGTGAGCTGCATTGCCATCTCATCAGCAGAAATCAGGACCCAGTTCCTGGGCAACATACTTCTTGTACCTTCCTCTGACTTGGGTATCTTGATCTGGTTTTATGGCTTATTTCCATATGTTGAATCAAACTAGGATTGTCTCCGCATGTGTGACATGAGCAAAGAACAACAGACCTGTGTCCCAGCTGAGCAGCTGTCAAGTGGAGAGAAATTTCTGCAAAGATCATTATCTTGCTATTGAAAGCAGGCTGAGTACGGACAGCACATCACCTTACCTGCTAGGAGATGGTACCAGCTCAGTGCTATTGCATTCATTTCCTTAAATAAGTCTGTAGCTCTAAAATGAGCAAGGACTTGTTTAAGCTTGTAACCAGAGCAGTGGCTGGAGGGAAGCCATAAAGGGAGTTTGTATATATGTGCAATGATAGCAGCAAAAGAAGATTAGATTAACAGAAGATTGTTTACGGCATCATGTACCTCACAAACATCTCCTGGCAGGAGATATATTACATCCACTCCAAAACAATTAACTCACCTGTCAAGCTTGGAATATTCACTGGGGTTAGGTAGCAAGGGTGATTTGTCATTAAGAGCCCTAGGCTATCAGAAGAGCAGAGGCCAGGATTTTCCTGGACTCTTTGAAGACCAGCTGTTTATTTTTAATAGTTAATTTATTCTTCCTGGTGGATTTGGTGCAGTTGCCATGCTAAAAGAGCTGTTGTGAGTGTCATATCATCACATGAGGAGCCAGGGAGAAAACCAGATTTGGTTTCCCTGGTTTACTGCGGTGGAGGTCAGCGGCTTGGATCTACCTTGTGCAGACAGGGCAACAGGGCCTGGAAACATCATAGTGATCCTCTGCACAGACACATGGGGCATGAGCTGCCATCCCCGAGCAGGCTGCCACTCCCCCTGCCTCCAAAAGGGAGCATAAAGGCTCCTGAAACAAGGTTTTCATGTTGTACTGCTGTAAATGAAGAGAATCATTCACCTACTAAGATTTTTTCTCCCAAGGTGCTGAACATGAGAATTGGCTCAAGGCTTTTCAATGGTATGGGAAAAATTCCCCTTCCATCTGCATTTTTGGGGATGGCAAATTTTAGAGGTGCAGCAAAGATGGTCCTGAAATAGAAGTGTAAGGAACTGGTGGGGCTTTGAGGCCCCAGGCAATGTTTCAGAGTAGCTCTTTGCTCCGTCAGCTCTCACCTATGTCATACAAGCCTAAACTCAGCCCTGCTGAACTCTTGCCATTCTTGCTGGCTGGAACTGCCATGTACATGGGAAAACCCCATGCAACAACCAACTACCCAAACTGTACCACAAAGGGGCAAAGGGAGGCACAGAGGCCGGTGAGCCTGCAGTGCCCTGGACTGCAGACCTGATGGCAGAGCTGTGGAAGCCTGGTGCCCACAGCCAAGGCAATGGTCCTTCCCATGGTCCTGGATAGCTGCTGGCTATGCTGGGGGAGTGGGTGAGCCAGCATTTACCTGAACTACAGATTCATGACTATAGCTGCTCTGTATCTTTGTGAAGAGTATTACTTGTCATCCCTTTTTACAAATAGTAGACTTTTATCCATATCTTTTTGGCATTCCTGAGGATTGCCCAGATAGCCAGATGAAAAATGTTAACAACCACTTTCCATATCTGATTTTTTTTCCTATTTTGAGCCTTCTCTCCTAGAACCCATGGCATTGTGCCCATTTCTGATTGGGAGGCTGAAAGATTTTTAAAAGGCAAAAAGTGAACAGCAGATGATAATAATATAACCTTTCTGCCAGGTGGTGTTAGCAGTAGGAACAGGCAGAGTCAGACTGTGTCTAGAGTTTCCATTTAATATAACTAAAATAAATGGTTCTAGCCTCCACCTAATACCTTGCCCTCTAGAGTTTTAGGAATGCAGACTGTAAATCCCTGGTCGCCTTTAATGCCTGTTATTTTCCAAGCCCAGTGTTTATGTTACTCATCAACTGACTGAACTAAAACCCTTCTGAGAACTCCAGGGTTCTTGGTAAAAGTCCCGCTAGACCTTACCTGCCAAAGCAAACAGTGCCACTTCCTTCAAACGGTAGTGAGGCACCTTAACTAGTGTTTTTACTATGGAGCTCTGCCTTTTTTTCCCTTGTAGGACACTCATGCCACTACTACCACCTAGCAGGGACCACCTGAGTAAAGGAGTAACTATAACTGAAAAAAGATCACATGCAACTTGCTTCTTCAATACAGACTTGTGACTTGTCCGTGGTCACAGTGCTGGTCAATGAGGTAGCCATCCAGTACAGCTGCTAGCCCCCACCAGTCTCCTTCAGGCTTCCCATCGCCCACTGGAGGAGCTTGGCTAACAGATAGACAGTGGAGAAAGCAAAATTTTGGCCAATAAGAGATGTGAAGATCTCACTGCTGGGATGGAGGGCTGTATTCCTGTACAAATGCATCCACTTGTCATCCTGGCAGAGGGCCCTGTGAGAGATGTGTTTCCCATGTAAAGAAAAACAAAGGGGAATGTAGTGCTTGATGGTGACCTTTTAAAGCCCAACGGTATCTGGCAGCAATACCAGAGTGTTTGAGGTCCTACTACCATGGAGAAGAGTATGAACATCCATCCCCAGGAAGGCGTCACCAACCACACAGAGGAGTTTCATTTGGGAACCAGAAAGTCTCACTGTGGTTTGGGAAAGGATTTTCCTTCACTGTCCTCATTCCAGAGCTACAGGCAGTCTTTTAGATAGACTGGATTCATGCCATAGCGTGCCTTGAAGATTTAATCTGAAACTTGCACTTGATTCTCACAAGGAAAGTTACCCAAATATGGCCTGTGTCTGGTGTGTAGCAGTCTTGAATTTCTTTATCCTAAGCAGCTCCTATCCTGACAAAAATGGAAAGGTAGCCCTGTCTATGTGTTAAATATCATGGGAAAAATTCTAAACTTTAGCTGCTTCCCTAATCTCCCACCAGGCAATACTTTTCAAAAGTTAATGAAATAGTGACATAAAATCCATTAATAGGTAAAAAAATCTTATATGGAATTCCAGATGGATGTGTTTTTCCATTTTCCATGGACCAAACTGACATTCAGCATTTGTGATGCAGAAGAAATATTGTCCATGACACCTCAATAGCAGAATTCGCAAGGAAATTGTCAGGAATATTAGGCTTTCCATAGTGGCCTCTCACCTCCCTACTGTGAACTGAAGAGATCAAATCTGTTTCCAAAAGCAATAAGCTACTTAATTGATCCCAAAGCTTAAAGATGCTTTCCAAGGGTAAACAATTGTTTCTTTTAATATAAGACAGTGCAGAAGATCCTGCTCTACTGGATCGACAGAAAAGCCACAGCAGAGGCTGTGTCTTTGCTAGGTCAGGCTGTCACCATCTGCTCTAATGCCCTAACCAGAGCTGACCTGGTTTTCACATGCTGGGCTGCTTCTCTGGGTAATGCCTCTCTCCAAAAACTACTAAAAGCAATCATGTCCTGTGCCCACGAAGAGTATAACCGTATTTGAGACACCCTCTTGAAGGAAAACATCTCCTTTGGGTACCTGCACATATGTTTCTTGGTGTGGGGACCCCATGGTTTGAAACAGAGACGTGCTGCTTGAGCTCACTGATGCTTAACTGAGGCTCATTGTCTCGGATTCAGTTATGACATTTTTGACTGTTGTACTATCTTAATGCTGTTATAGCAGTCTCAGAGCTGGGTTTGCTGAATTTTACACATGCATTTCATTCCATTCAACAAAATCCACTGAAAACTCTCATAAAAAGGTCTTTGCCACTATTTGTATTTGCAGCAGGACTGGTAAGTCAGAGAGCAAAGATACTCAACTAAGGTATTCAAAGGCACTTTAAAGGCTTCATTTCTGAATGAAAGCCTCTGTCTCCCATTTCCTCCCCATTACAGATGCCAGCAGATGGAGGAAAAAACAGGGGTTGTGCTCCTCTACCCTGGGCTGCAGAGGAGGAGCCCTGCAGCATTTGGTACCTGCTGGCATTTCTGGGGCTGGAGGCTCCATGCCCAAGCATACTACGCTGCTGGTAAGACAGCAGGCAATGGAAGCATGTATAGGGCTATGGTTTTAATTGCAAGGCTACAACTGAACAACACCCACAGAGCAAAAGAAGATTTTAAAAGACAGACTTTTTGCTGTCCCAGGCAGAGTTCCTACAAAGACTTCTAAGCATCTGAGTCCTATTTTCTATAGGTGATCCAGATCTTAAAAATAGTAGCATCTGGGGAGTAACAAAATGCATCCATTTATGGATCTGCAAAAGTTTGGGTCAGGAGTTCAGACTGTTGGAAAAATACCTTCTCTCTGGGAGGAAAACCCAGAAACCCCACTGATTTCAGTACAGAGGATGGATAGTCCATATTTCTTTGGAGGCTTATTCAACCCTTTAATTTATACAGCCACACTTTACCACACGTGTCCAATGTACCTCCCTAGTAAACTCTTCTCCTTTCTGGCCTTTCAAGTGCAGGATATCACCTGCTTGGATGTCTCTGAGTGATGCCCATAGGAAAACAACCGCTGAAATGCCAAACAGATGTGAAAATGCATCTGAGGAGGAATGTATGGGTGGTACCCATCTGTCATCACCCCTTTCACCATCACATTTCTTCCCCTTTTATCTGATGCCCACTTCTGCCAAGCTACAGACAGGGGACTGAGGTGAAATGCAAGACAGAGCCCTGTTTAACCTGACCTCTGTTTCTGCAGTGTGAGCTCTCCACTAGTCTTTACCTGGATGCATGAAATTCAGCTTCATTTCACTGATTATTTTAAGGTGAAAGAGTAATGCTTAGGTATTTTGGACAGGTTACTATTGAGGAGCTGGTCCACCTTAACACAGATTGTAAAAATGTGAAATCTCAAAAGTCATTTGTATTTACACAGAAAAAGCACGTTCACCACCACCATCCACATGTGTAGCTAGTCTAAGAGGTTGTTACTTTTATTCTCAGCTACCCACATATTTTATTTCATTTTCTTTTTCCTGACCTCCTCTGAAAAAGATTAAATGCTTTTAAACAAGTAGGGGGTTTTTGTGAGATTTTGTTATTAACAAAGAAGTTTTTCTGGCAAAAGAAACACAATTATTATATTGTGTAATATTGTTTTTAATAAAATAATTATTAATTAGATAGTATCATAGTGATTATCAGAACTTTGTTTGATGGAAATACAAATGCAGGTAAAAACTAGTAAACAGTATACGGCTAGTTTCTAGCTTAAAAAGAACAAAGATCACTTTACCTCCCCAAAAATACAAGAGATTTGCAGCAGATCCCTAAGGATTTTGTAAAAATACACAGATATAGTCAAAATTTCTCAGTAGAAGTTAAAAATAAGATTACTCTGAAACCAACAGAGTGACACCATCTTCAGCTTCTTGTAAAAAGGGGTTATTTTTTTCCTTCAACCATTTTTCCTACATGATATAGTCCTTTTTCTACAGGTAATTGAATAGTTACATTAACCAAAACTCTCCTACAACCTTCTTAAATTATAGCATTTCCCTGCAAATGCTTTGAAAGTCTCTGATTTCCAGTGCTTTCAAAACAAAGACCAATTTTCTCCGTCCTGTTCTTCAGCGCCACTTGGGACAGAAAGCACATTCTTGTTGCCCATATTGAGAAAAGAAAGGACATGATTTGCTTCTTGCCTGTATCAGAATAGCTCCACTGCCTGCAGCAGAATCACTGCTAAATCTCTACCCCCACAGAGACTTAAACTCCTCTTGTCAGTGCCATTTGCCCTTCTGTAGAAGTCCACAGAGTCACTATGGGGATTTGCATGACTTTGGTGCCATCCTCCCAGAGGACCCGCTGTTAACAGATTGTGCCCACCCTGCTCCAAAGCTGGATCCTGAAGATGTGGCTATGAAAGTGCACAGCTTTCTACTCAGAGACAAGCTGTACATAGATGTGCAAATAGTGAGAAGACCCCTGCAGCAGCTGAGGCACTGGCTGGGTGCCATGAAGCCTGGGAGTTCCTCTCACAGAGGTGACCTTGGACCAGTGGCATCACTGCCGGTGTGGGGGAGCTCCCAAGAGCAGAGACATTTCATCAGAGCTGGTTTTGCATTCAGTGCAGGAGGTGCAAAGACATGTGTGGCTGTGAATCCAGCCAGGCTTTCAGATGTCAGCTTCTTAGACCCCCAGCAGGGATTTGGGGAACAGGGCTAGGTACAACACGAGATCCTTCAGGGCAGTGTTTCCCCAAGGAGGCTCCATTAGCCTCAGACACAGAGCTAACAGCCTCCATCTCTTCCCACAGGCAGGAATGAATAGGAGGGTGGGGGTGATGCCTGCAGCCCCAGCACCTCCAGTGAGACACTTGTGGGAAGACAGTGGTTCCCAGCTCCTGTCTCCTGTCAAGGTCTGAATGCTTTGGGATCCAGGATCCTCACCACATGTGGAGACAGGACACCACCAATGAGTACTTTGAAAAAGCAGCGCTTACCCCCACCTGCTGGGATTCTGCCCATCGCCATACACTCTCTTTGGGTAGGAGAAGCACAGCTCACCCCTCTGGCTGGCTGCCGTGAAAGCTCCTCGTTGCTCCCTCCTTGTCACTACAAAGCATTATTATAAGGCGGAAGCAAGGACTGTTGATCAAAATAAACAAAGCAAATCATTACTTAATAAGAATGGACTGGATATGATCTTAGTGTAGCAGAATTTGTGAAAGCAGCTTTAGTTTAAAGAATAATATGTGACCTTTCTCTTTTCCAAGAGAAAGAGGCTCTTGGCATTCTTTGGCTCTTAATTTGCCTGAAACCTGAGCCCTGTTGATACAGATCTTTTAATTATTGTCCTCTGTTGACCTGGACAAAGCATTGTGACAAGGCTTCAAATCAATCATTCCACCACTTTGGCTGAGTGCTTACCTGTTCAAAGGTTTGGTTTTGGTGCTTTATTTTTTTGAAAAACTTGCAAGCAAGCAGAAAAGATAGCATATTTTCTACCATCAGTAAGCCCTTTCAAGCAGCCATTGTAACACTGGCAGAAACGTTTGTTCTACTCACTGATCCAAAAGCCCAGAATTAAATTCCCAGAGACAATACTAATTACAACCAGAACAAAACAAATTAGAGAAACCCAAAACAAAACCATGACTTGGTTGATTGCATTGGAATGAATTTGACCAACAGATGGCAGCTACGAAAGATAAGATGGGTCACTTTCAAACCATGTAAACAGAACGAAAGCACTGTAACACATCTGCCATGTAAAAATGTTATTAGTCCTGCTCCTGAGACAAGTCATACAAAAAAGCCATTCTCAAGGTCAATTGGTTTTGGCCTATATGTAGTAGAAAATATTGTGCAGTGATACTCATCACCATGCTGCAGCGTTCCCTGATCAGCCTGCAACTTTGCTGCTTTTGGGGTACACAGGTTTTATTTCCTCTGTAGAAAAACTTTTGGCACTCAGAAGGTTAGAATGAAAATGGATGAGAAGGTATAAATGCAGGAATATGCAGGGACTGCAATCCTGAGGACATGTAGGGGGCTGGAAAGATCCCAGGAATAATAAAAGCACCAACATGCAAATATGAAAGCCTAAGGAGAAAAAAAATGGCTCATGAGACTGCTGTGTTAGGGGCCAGTGCTCAGGCTGGGGACAGCCAGGGAAGCCTCCCGGTCCTGCAACACAACACAGGCACCCAGCCACCAAGTGTACATTTGGACATGGACACACAAACCTCTCCTCTGAAGATGCCTAAGCAAATACAGCAAACAGCTCCTCAGGTTGTTCCTGAGGCAGCATACGGAAGGCAGAGCAGGGCCAGCCCATGGGCACCTATGAATTGCACATGCCAGAAGCAGTGTGTCTGAGCCTGGCAATGGATTCCTGGGAGGTGCAGAGAGGTGTTGGAGTGTGGAAGGGGGATTAACTACAGCTGTAGTGAGCAGTACACATTCACTGCCCACTGGGAGAGGGGAACCACAGCATTCCCAGCGTGGGATTTGCAGATGCTCAGCAGTAGTCTGCCCATTGGCCCTGAGCCAGCTCAGCAAGCTGGTAAAGCACTTCCTTCACTTCATGAGTAAGGGCAGTGTGCTGGAATTTGTGGGACAACATGTGTCGTCACACATAGTCCCAGTTTCAGACAGAGCTTGCGGACACTTACTCAATACGAGTGATGACTGTGAAGAAGCTTCCCAGAACGAGCCTATGCTTTGCTGTGCCTTGTTTTCCCTCTCTGTAAGCATGCTGCAGCATTCACACTGTGAGATGCCGGGAGGGAAAGCTCAGAGATTTTTAGTGGCTGCCTTTAAAATAGCTAATGATGATGAGCTGAGCCAGGAACCCAGTGGGGTCAGATTGTGTTGCCATGCAGGCTGTTTCTAGAGGAACCGAGGCAGAAACTGTAAATGTCAGGAATTTGACTGCCAAATGTAGCATCATCTGTCAGCAAAGCCTGCCAATGTGATGGCTGTGACTGAGAGAGGTAGTTAGGTGAGAAATTGCTCACTGAATCAAAATTATTTATCTTGGGTTCTATGGACACCCTCAGCCAGCCAAGGAAGAAACAATCAGCTTGGAAAGAGATGCACAATTTGTAGGGACACAACAAGAGCACCATGGCTACGCTGCTGACTGCACAGTATGCACTGCAAAGGCATTTGCCAGTGCCTGGCAAGTGCCGCCCCCCCGCCCCCCCCCCCCCCGCCCCGGTTCACTGCTATTTTGCACAGCATCACCTCTCCAGGTATTAGAGCAGCTGGAGCCAGGACTGCTGACTACATGGCTTTTGCACCTCCTGTGAGATTGCTCTGAAAAGCCACAATTTCTGGTGGGGAGGGATCCTTTTTTTCTTCCTTGTTTTTCTTTATTTGCTCTCCAGAACAGCTTCACTCAGTAAGCCTGAATTTAACACAGATCCTGCAGCAGCCAAGCTGCTTTCCAGTCTAGAGGAACACAGATGCATACACTTTCCTGAATGCCTGCCTCCCAAGATGGTTTTGATGTCATTGGTGAAAGTGAAATCTTACATGTAAACTCAGTCCTAATACTAGTGCACCTCTGAGCTGTGTTTCCTTTTCTGTTTTCTTTCCCCAGTCCACACTCTCACAAATACATTTTGGAGACTTGACCTGGAGGCAAGAAGGAGCCTTGTTCCCTATCCCATCGCCTTATACCACCATGACAGTTCCTGGCACAAATGCCAATACAGAAGCCCATCCATAAAATCCATCAGCTCTTTCAATCCCATCTGCTGCCAGAGCAGCAGGCAGCCAGGGTACATCAGTATTTCTCGGCTCTTCCTTTAGACTGTAAACATTCAGATCCCCCCTCAGTAGGCAGCAGCCCTGCCCAGCCACTCACTATCCAGCCTCTGGGCTTTCACATGGAGGAACACCTTCTTCACCCACAAACTGCAAGAGGCATCTCCAGTCCCTTTTCTTCATAAATTTGCCAGATTTCCCCAGATGCTTCTAGTGGATGCAAGAGCTGTTCCCTTTTATGGAGTATACAGTTCTTTCTGTCTGCAGGATCCACAGCGTTTTAAGTCCAAACAGAAACATTACAGTCAATCTGGTGATTGGCATCACAGCAGCTGGGGAACATCATCCTCTGTGGTGGGTGAGCCCAACCTTCTGCTGAGGAAAGCTGTGTTTGAAAGAGGCACCTGGTCTTGATTTAAAGGCTACATGTGATAGAGAATCCTGTACAGCCTCTAGTAAATTATTTCAGTAGTTAATTCTCTTCACTGTAAAAAATCTGCACCTTATTTCCACGCTGAATTGGTCTGGCTTCAGCTTCCAGTTCCCTGGATCTGCTTGGACCACACCTCCCAGAGAAGCACTCTAGCATCCAGCTTTCTCCCTTGGCAGCTCATGTAAAGCTGGATGCAGTCACCTTTAAAGCTCTGCTTGGAGTATGTCTGCAAAGTCTTTTAGTAAAAGGCTTAGTAACCCACACACAGTCACATGTGCTGACCCACCCAGAAAAAAAAGCAGATGCGTAAGACCAGCCCAAAGACCCCTGCAGCTCAGTTTCTGACAGTAGCCAGCCACAGATATTTAAATAAAAATATAAAACGCAAGGGAGGCAGAGTGACCCTTTGCGTAACACATCTCACGAGCTTCACTTCTCAGGGGCTTACAGCTCCCAGCGAGGTTTATCAGCTGAGGCGCAGGGTCACCCAGTTTGTGCTCGCATGGTTTCCAGTCTGCCTGGGCATGGGCAGATAGAACTCAGCTCTATTTGTGTAGCACTTCATAGGCATATCCTTAAATAAGCATAACAGATGAGCCCTCAGGGCAGCTTTTCCAGGTATCAACTCGCCCACGTTTGTTATCTCATCATAAAACTTGATTGAATAACTGCAACTTCTCACCAAGAGTCCCCAGTCACTTTCTCCTAAGGTTTCCCTATACAGAGCGTGACCAGGACCACGGCTTGGTACCTATCCAGTCACACTTGTACTAAATTAAACACAGGGAAAAGGCTTTTGGCTGTATTTTGCCCGTCTCCCGGACCCACGGCTCAGCATTTCTGGCTCAGTTTACACCACCACTTCAAACGCCCCAAATTGACAGTATCTGGTTTACATTTAAGGCAGTTTATACGATTCTTTTGGCTAGGTTTTTGCAAAATTTCCAGTGATGTATATAGCCAAATGCAAAAAAATCAGAGTAGATTATTGTGCTTTTCCCTGACAAATATCACTTGCTTCTCTTCCATGTTTACTGTTACTATGATGGCACATAGGCACACGAGCCTCAGGCCAGGACCCTTTCTGTGCTTGATGCTGTACAGATACAGGAAGAAAAAGTAACTGCCTCACAAGATTATGACAGCAAACACAAGTGAGGCCAGAGTCTTCTAGGACACTGCCACCTCCTAGAACAAAGTGTTGCTTCCTCCCACACATGAAGCTACAGGGCACAGAGATCATGAGCAAGTTTCAAATATACAGCAGGTAGCAAACTGCTGCTGACTGGTAGCTCATGTGTTACGTGGTGAGAGTAACGGGGAAGAAGGACTGCCTGATCCTGACAACAGCCCAGCCTAGGAGCTCCCCCCCTCTTCCAGATGAAGTCTGGACAGGACATAAGGCTTTTTATTGCTGGCTGGGAAGTCTGCTGAGCACCTCCCAGCTAAAACCATGACAGGGAACTTCTGGCAACAAGCCCACACCTCATGTAACCCAATAAGGATTGCTGGCATACTGGCTCCATAGCAGGAGGTGGGCTGCAGGTCAATACCTGATTTCATGCTAGTAGTCCAGTGCCAACACTCAACCACTGCATTTAGCCAGAGGGCACATATTTACTCAGCACACTCCACTGACAGCATCAAGAAGATTGCTGGAGCGTAATGGTACGTGGGAAGCAAACCGATTCTTGCTGTGACATTGCTGGATTCAACTCCACTTACTTGTGCCCATCCACTCTCAACAAAGCAAGCAGCCCAGGAGACAACTGGCCACAATACAAACTCCTAGGAAGCTCTGAGCTTTCTACAAGTGTTTTTGTAGTTTGAGTTTTACTTACAGGAATATTTGTGGAGAGCGACTAAGTGTGGGTAATAGTATCAGCATGGCTTCTCATTTTTTATCAGTCATATTTCAATATTTCCCTCCTTCAATAGATTCACCAGTCTGATAAGTAGGTTACAAAGAAGTGGTAGAACATTTTCCCAGTTGCAAAATACAACCCACCAATACAATTGCTTGGTATTATGTCGATACCATTACTTTTCACTTGCAACACTGGAATTTTTTGTTACCTTCTGTAGCAGGCTGTCAACAGGCAGTGCTCCCTCATTATCAGCTCCGGGCACTTTGCACACACTGACAATGCAAACTGTGTCTGCATTTTGAGTGTGTGGGACTAAAACCTTAGCAGGATTTGCTGTCAGTTGCAAGCCCAGAGTCCAACTGCCTTAACCCCAACTCTTATACTTGCTGCTTTCTAAGGTTTAGCAGACAGTCACCAACACAAGACTGGCTCAATCCCCTGTACAGTTGGAATGAGCTATCCATGCCCATTGCCTTCCCATGCAAAAACACAACAGAAATAAATCCCTTTCTAAGAAAGGATAGCAAAAACGTTTTAAAACAGGCCTCCTCGCTCCTCTTTCTAATGGCTGTACAATCACTGGCTTTGTGAACTCAGTAGTCTGTTAACACAGCAATTTATTACAACACCTACTGGGCAAACACAAGTTAACTTACAAATGTAAGGAGGTGGAGTTGGTTGTTGGTAAGTGATCAGGAAAAACTGCAGTGGTCAGGTTTGCTGGTTGGTTTTTTTTTTTTCTGTAAACCTGTTGCTCTATCACAAACCCAAAGATTCCAGGGTGCTCTCAATATAGGCTAAAATCCCACTACATGCAACAAGGAAAATTCCTGCATGGAAAAACTGGACAGAGCATCCACTGAGCTCAGGGGAGCAACCCTTAACTTGGCATCCTTAGCTACATGTGTTCACTTTCACTCAGACTGACAAGGAGAGAGGACTTAGGAAAAAGAAACATAAAGCAAGAACGTCACAAACCAGAAAGCTGCCAATTATCCATCTCCACTGGTGTAGCACTGACCCTACCCTGACAAGCCTCCAGCCGAGATCACAGGACATTCTGCAGTGCACAGCTCTGCAGGGGTTGCAGCTGCTTTTTAGTGCCTGGGTATCACCTGGGTGTCAGACATTTATTCAGAGCTTGCACAGCTGTACCACTGTGCTCTGCACCCTCAGCCAGCAGTTTTTCTGGTACTGTGGTGCCTCAAAAGTCACCTCTACACCACCTTCCATCATGTATCCTCAGGCTGTGTCACAATTTCAAGCCTGCACATGGTCACAGTGATTTCCAAAGTCACTGGAGGGCTCAGGGGCTGCATTTATGCTTGCTCTCTGCATGGCTTAATGCTCCTTAACCTCTTCACCAGATTTTCCCTCCTTGAGGGACAAACATGCTGACTTCAGCCTGTCAGAGCAGACAGGCATCTCTGTCCTGTGTCAGAAGGCTATGGGGCTTGTGTTCCTGCTGCCTCCCAGGGCCAGCATGTGTCATATTGGGGTGCCAGAGGTAGATGCAGTTGCTCTGTGTGAGGCCACACGCATGGTCAGCCCAGTGGGATGCACCCAGCATCTGATTTGCCTACTACTCCACACACTGCCTGCACCAGCATGCAGGAAAACCTCTGGATTAGTTTCCCCTCCAACCTTCTGACTGTCCAAGGCAAACGGCAGCACGTGGAGGTCTCGCTCTTTCTCTTGGAACATGAATGTGCTACAGCTGGTCAGCAGATTATTTTTTAATGAAAAATGGCTGTAATATAATCTTTTGCCAGAAAATCAATTTTCAGAAGCAACAGCTAATCTTTCTTTTGAAAACATCTTACCCACTCAAATATTAGGGTTTTCGTTTTTTGGTTTGGTTTTTTTTTTTGTTAGGTTGGGGTTTTTGGGGGGGGGGGGGGGTTGGTTTGTTTTTTTTTTAAGAATCACGTAAGGTTTTGATTGCAAAGCACACACAAACTCCAATGTCATCCAACACTAGAAATTTGGGAAGGGTCACATTTTCTAATGGAAACATATTTCTGTAAAAACTGTCAACAAAAAAACCCACATTGAAATAGTTGTAATGGAAAATGAACATGCAAAACCCATATCCTCAGCATCCCGAGTCTGGCCAGCATGTAGACAAAGGGATCCCAGACTCATGAGGCAAGTGAACTGCCTGCAGCGCAGTGAGCCACTCTTTTCAGTGTACATCTGTACAGCCAGTCTGCAGCAGAACCATGGCTTCCTAGGACCAAACACAGCAAGTTCATCGCCCCGGTTTGGTTCTGTACTAAAACCCAGATGATCATGAACTACACTGGATAACGAGCTACACTGGTCTCTCTACAGCTTCAGAAGGAAGCAGCTATAAGTTTATCAGGGCCCCTGCAGTCCTTAGTGTGAGAGGACTTTGATCTTTGTCAGGTCCCATGCTTCAGTCATCACAGTTTTGGTGCATGGTGCAGTTTGCTGCTGCTGCTACCATTTTTATTTAACTATTTATTTACAGAGAATGCTTTAACCCTGTATTTCCTCTGGATGTGGAGAAGAACCATTCTTTGAAATGGATTCATACAGCTTGCTGTGCCAACTGCTTACAGAGATAAAAACAGCTTGCCTGAGACACCCTGTGCTCCCAAGGGCTTTATAAATCAATATTTAGTCCGTGACGACCTTCTCCACTTCCCTGCTCCCAGTGAGGCTCCTGGTGGGTACGGAGCTCACACTTTGTGACACAACGCATCTGCACTGAAACCCCACAGCCACAGGAAGCACAGATGCTTCCCAAGATGTCGATGAAGACTTCCTAACAGCAGGCACAAGGGCAGCCACTGTGGCTGTTCCTGCCCACACTGCGAGCAGCTGTCACGCTGCCACCACCACCGTTTTGAGCCACTGCTCCTCACCACAAGGGAAGGGCCTGAGGAGCTGCCTCATAGCGGTGTGCCCAAGCCGGGCTTCCGGAGAGAGGCCTGGCTGCCAGGCTAAGCATTAATTACTGCTGCACTGGCTTTAAATAAAATTGCCATGGGATGCAAGCAGCTCACTTGCTTTTCCTCCTCATATGCCACCTCCTCGCGGCCTGCAGCTGAAGGCCCTCATGGTGGGCAAGGGACATCCCAGCACAGCCTCCCTCTGCAAGGAGGCTCCCAAAGAGTTTCCAATGGAGGCCAGGCCTGGGGTCTTCAAAGGGAAAACAAATCTCCCCAGAGACCCCCCCAAGTGCTACCAAGGGGCCAGAGGCCGAATGAGCAAGGGAAGGGATGTAAGGCAGCCCCCCTGCATACTCCTGCACTAAGCCCTGTGGTGGCCATGGGCCTAACTCGCCCCATCCAGCTGCAGAACACAGCCCATTCCCAACAGGATTCTCTTCCCCACCAAGCTCTGTCTGTACGAGGGGGACTCCACCGGCCGCCTGGGTCTGCCTCCTGTCACAAGCATCACCACAAACCCCTGCTTCCCACCAGGGCCACAACCCCCCAGCTTTCCAGGAAAACGACTGAAATTCCTCAGCAGGATGGGCCTAAATCAAGCATGAATATGCAATCCTACAAATAAACAAACTGCCCCACCACGTTGTTTGATTCTTTTAATATTTCAGTCAGCACAGGAAACTTCTGGTGAAGGGAACAGGCAATATTTCAGAGGGGGGAAGCAGGCTGTTGGTAACAATTTTAGCAGGGAAACCCACCCCCCGGCAAGGCCACAGGACAGAAAGAGGCTGTGCATATGCCCATTCCTTGTCTCTGCCTGCTCTTTTCTCCCTGTGAAACTGTGGCACAGATGAAACACCACTGAGGGCCAGGTCCAGCTGTCTGATCTCTCAGTCTGAGTTGCCATTCTGGTCTTTTGCTGACCACATCCAAGGATACAGTCTGATTCTGGGAGACAGAATTAAAAAAAAAAAAAAAAGAAGAAGAAGAGGAAGAAACAAATAGTGACGTACATTGCAACTCTAGGTCAAATAGCTTGATTTTCTACCCAGGCACCTGGTTCAGTTATTATAGGATGCCTAACAAGAAGCATTTTTTATTCTGTTCACATTCTCTGGTCAGATTTTCCTCTATTTTTTCTTCATTGCTTTTTTTGGCTCCAAAGTCTCTGATCTGCAGCTATGGCCAAAATATTTCTCACCTGCTTTTGTGGAGCCATCCCTCACACCACAGAGCATGTAGCCCAAAGAAATAGCATTGTCTCCTTTCACCTGAGATGAGGTACAAAGTAAAACCTTTACCATTAATTTTCCAAAGTAGGATGCCTTCTTCCCAGCTTGTCCAGCCCAGACTTCTAGTCCAAGTGCAAATGCTCCTGCAGCTCCTTGTCATTCATTGCAGTAGAAAAAGGGTTTCCTCATTCCCCATCCATGACCCCTTGTCCTGGGCAGTGACAGTCCTTGGGTCACTGGCCACAAAGACAGTGGGGTCTTTTTTGGAGGAACCACTCTGGGGAGTTCCCCAAGCCAGGTGCCTCCCATGCTTACCAGCAAGAAACAACTGGCCCTGAAAAGTGCATTTGGCATTTAGGGAGCAAGGAATAGCTTTGGTCTAGGGAACTGCCACATTGCACAGACCCAGCAGGTTGCTGTGCACCATGACTGCTTGCTGCTGCCCTGCCAGAGATGGGACAGTGCCCCAGGGCAGGGGGGACAGGCCCTCCCTGATCCGCAGCGAGCCCCTCCAGCAGCATCCGTGCAAGAGTGGGGCAGTGCCCAGCACAGCAGCACAGTACTGACATCTGTGTCTGAGCAGGGGGCCAAGCCCCACCGGGTGCGGTGAGGGCCTGGGCTCTGCCTTCACAGCAGACAGGCAAAGGCACATCTGTGATCTATTTCTTGTGCTAACAAGGATTCCCTGCATGAAGTCTTTTAACTTCCGATTCCTGTTCTTGAAGATGAGGCTAATGATAGTCCTAGGATCTTCTGTGCAGAGAAGAGGAAACTTCATTAATGCTTGCAAAATCCTTCAGAAAACAGCCTGAGGATGAGCAAGGGAGATTTCACCGATAAGCTGTGCATTAACCTACAGCCTGAGGAGTCAGGTTTGCTTCCGATTGTGGAGCAGAGCAGCGAAAGGAAAGTAGCTGTGTTGGAAACACTTCAATTTTGCCCACCCGGACTGCAGTGGGATCAGCTTAGGACTGAAATAAGCTTTGGGGAGTCATTGAACTCTGACCTAAACTAGAATAATAGGATGTGTTTATGTCTGACAATGGGGGAGCTTTGCAGAAACCTCCAGTGAGCTCCATATGCAACACTGTTTTTATGGTTCTTCTAAGAAGGGAATTTCAGGGGATCGTATATGCCTTAAGTGTAAATTATGACATGCATTAAGGACCACCCGCATCAAATGGATGGTCGCCCCAGCCCAGGGTTTTCATGGTGAATTGAGAACAAATTCCACAGCCCCTCTGGTCTGCGCTTCCACAGAATAATATATTTTCAGGTCAGCAGAGCTGTCTGCTTCTCACACAATAGGTCCTTTCTCCCTTTTCCCCATACCTGTCAATTGCTCTCTGCCTCTGCTGTAATTTATGTTTTACTTCCAAATGGTATGGCTAAATTCTGGAAATGTGTGAGGGCACAGCAGCTAGGAAAAGCCTATTCCCAGCCATGGTCAGTGTGGCATCGCCATTCCAGAAATCCAAATGGGCACAAGGAAGCCTTACAGATGCACTGCATTACTGTACAACCTGTGTTCAAGATGGCAGCGCTTCTACCAGTGAGGCTATTTTTGTAGTTTACTTCAAGTATTTAATGCTGAATATTTGTAAGGAAAAAAGTGGAAGCATTTAGAGGTCAAAAAACTGGCCAAAACTGATCTGTGGTTCAAAGAATAGATATAGATAGATACATGGATCAAGGCAGTATGTAAATCTCCAAACTCCCTTTAGTATCAGCTCAATACTTTAAGCTACATGCAGGCTCTACCAGATGTCTCTGGAATAGGCAGCTTGTAATTGCCTGCAGAGACTCTAGCTAACCTGAAAGAACTAGATTTAGGACCACAAAGCTGAATCTATCTTACCTTTTGATCTGCATTACTAGGTTATAGCAGAAATAATCATAGCTCCTTTGTTATGCTGCAGGTTTTAATTGTAAGCTAAGAAGTAACTATTTTGCTTGGCAGGGCAGAGACTGCCTGTCTTCCTCCAAGCTACACTGCTTAGTTTCAGTGACTCTTCTGAAAGGTTCTCAGTAGATCTGTCTCATCCTTTCATCACACTCAGGTTAATTTTAAAATTGAATCTTTAGCAGGTATAACATGTCATTGTTTTGCAGCTCTTGATCTCCAGTGATGTTACTAAGCTCACAGATTCTTTCCATCTTCTCTAGAATAAAGAATCACTGATTTTGTTGTTGTTGTTTTTTGCATTGACTACATTTGAAAACTTTTACTTTTAAGGATTAATTACTGCTATTCTTTTCAAAATAGGGAGTTTTTCTTCATCAGGTGCTGACAAATAATATTCTACTGCATAAATACTCTTTGTAAAGAGACTCCTTGCAGTTCTTCCATAGGCTGCTTGATTTGTGCCTTACTAAATCTTCCTTCTGGTTCTTCATTATCTCTTCATACGGTTGCAAGCAAGGCAGTTCTATTGCACAGACTATTTTCTTGTTTAATAAATCCAGATAGGCATCAGTATCTCTTGCTCTGTCTCAAACAGCGTTTTCCAGCATGATATTTTCCACTGTTCCTTCCCCAGTGTGGTGATGAATTAATGTGGAAGCCTGTCAATAGTTCTTATCCCCAAGAGCAGCCCTGAGGTCGTTCTAGTGTATTTGCACTTTACACCTACCTTGAGTTTTCTGTGGCAATGAAAAGCTTCTGTCCTTTTCCCATATGCAAGAACAGAATAGATCTTAAAATTGCTGGGTCTTTCTCCAGTACTTCTCTGGAGGATAGTTTAATGAAATTATGCTCATGTGGGACTGCTTTATCATGACTGTTAGACAACGTGACACACCTCTGAAAAAGGGCTACTGCATGTTTTCAGTGTTTCGGTACAAGCAGTAAGTAGCAGTGGAAAGTGTCTCTGCTTTCATGGGAATTCCTGCTAGTCTACATCCCAAGCAGTGGATTCACTGGGCTCCCCACGGAGACTGCTCTTACAACTCAGAGCCTGTGAGGCTAGAGATAACAGTGGAGAGAAATCTGGGATTTGGGATTGATGGGAATGAACTAAAGACTGAGAACTAGCCCAAGAAAGCACTGCAATATAAATTACTCAAACCTGAGTGTGACAATCATAATTTAGAAACACCTCCAGATGCAACTTCTCCCTCAGCTTCCCCACAACACTCAGACTCTGGGACATTACTGCTATCAGTCTGGCTGAGCTGATTGCTCCCATGAAGAAACAGCAGAGACATCGATGAACATCTAACACTACTTGATTGTGCACCTGATCCCACCAGCCAATCAATACACCTGTAAGGACTTTGCTCTTAGTGACTTTTTCAAAACAAAGCAGAGCACTCAGTATAACTATTACCTAATTCTGAATTTGGCAGAACTGTCTCTTAGAAACAAGCCACTAATTTCATCTTCACCTCTATCTTTTTGTTGGTCCTGCTGTTTCCCATCACTGCTTTGCTCCTACTCTCCTTCAAGCACCCTCTTCCCACCTCCTTTTTTCTGTGTCTATAATTTAATTAATATCAGATGCACCGTTTTATGCTATATGTGTTTTCAAGAGTTTTGCAGTATAAACACATCTTGTCAGTAGGTTGTATTTACTGCCAATTCATTTACAATCTGACCCTGGAATAAGCACTTCAATTTTTTTCAAATTAAAGTGGTTTGGGTTTTATGTAGCAAATATTTTGTGTTGACTGTTTTTCAAACTGCCAGCCATCTGTCAATTATTAGCATCAGACCCTGACAACAGGAATATTTTGCTCATTAAATCACTGTTGAGCAAAGTGTTTAAGTTTTATCATTAAGAAAAAAGAAAGGCTTTTCATGTTACGAATGGTTCTCAGAAAGTACGTGTTACCATTTAAAGCCAAAGCTAATAAGGTCCTCTGAAATCACCCTGGTTTATGTTTCCAGCTTCAAAACCAAAGGGATGTAGGCTTGGAAAGGACTTTCTGGTCATCAAGTCCACTTGTCATAGCACCACACAGTTCAGTTCCTAGAGGTTTGGCTCATGTCTAGTTTCCTCATATCAATTGGCAACAGATAATCACTGTCATATAGGCCCCCAAACTTCAGAGTACCAGCCTACAGTCAAAGGGAATTGCAGATAATCCATACAAGTGAATGGTAGGGTCACTAACATAAGTGTCTACATACATCTCCAAAGTTTGAAAATAGTCATGTAGCCAATGCTAAACACTGGACCTATCTCAGATCTGACATGGAGAGGTCTCACCCAAAAAACTAAACTGCTGTTTACATTCTCCCTCTTTTCATGACTTCAGACAAAGGTACCATGTTTGGGCTTCTTGGCAAGACAATGAATCCAGCAGCATTCTTTCTGCAGCAAAACTTCCAGGGGCGGCTAATCTTTTTTTCAGAGGTGGCATCTTTCTAGACATGCCCTAAAACTTGTGCACCATATATAACTCAGCAGTCAGTGCAATTGATATCCAAGAAAAACACATAAGCATATTTGCTGCTTGTCCTGAGGACCAGGCAATGGACCTCTGCACACTGAGTGAAGTCAAATTCCTACATCAATACTGCAAACCAAGAAGGGCAATTAAAGACAATGTTCATTTCTGTGAGATGATGAATACTCTGACCTCAACTCAGCAAAATCAACACATTGACTTCACATGCCTGGCCACACCAGCCACTCAACCCACCCATAAGGACTTTTCTCTTTGTGACTTTTTCATAACAACACAGAGCACTCAGTATAACTCTTACTGTAACAGCAACCTTCAGGTGTCAGCTCAGAGAGGCAAAAAAAGGTTTATATCATCCTATTTTTGAGTGTGCATCTTTTAATACTAGGATGGTAAAAAGGTGAAGAAAGAAGCCAAGCACTGCAGACTAAATGTGATGGTGGTTGCACCTAGTTGCTGTTCAGAGGAGTAATTCTACTTCCAAGTTATTAATAGCAGCATAGTTTAATAATAATAATAAAAAAAGACATCTGGATGAAATCAGAAAAGGGGAACAGAACCACATGTGCGCAGGGAACACAGGCATGTCCCAGGCTTGCTTACATATTTTGGTACAGGAAAGCCAGAGTATTTCATTGAGAGGGGAGGAGGAAGCCAGCCAGAAAGCACTTGAAACCTGGAGCTCTGCTACTTTTAAACTAAACATCAGTACATTTCTGCTTATCTCTTTACCCCTGCAAAGACAGCTTTTGCTGAATATCCAAATGTTAATGGAACAAGCCCACAGGGAAGACAGCCAAGCCAAGTATCCCTGCCCAGAACTAGCTTTTCTCCTTGATTGCTCCCTTTTTTCATTTGTCCAATGTTTCCCAGCCTGTCGCTTTCTCCTTACTATGTACAGAGATCATCCCAACATCCTCCTAATTCATCCTGACTCGTACAACAGTCTCCCCCAGTCCTAGATGCCTCCAAATGCATGTGGTTTGCAGCGATTAGGCAGGGCAGATAACAATTGCTTCTCACAGACAAATCCCAGTATGGACGTTCCTTGGCGGGGAAAGGGAGCTGCCTGCATTGTTCTGCCCCTGAAGGGGAAGGATGAGCCAAGATGGAGTAGCTAAGTCACTAGGACAATATGATCTTTCTCAGCTGTGCATGAGCCAGGACATCCTTGGACACAAAAGGGACAAAGGTAGTGCCTTCCTCTACTTGTCAATCAAGTCCAGAGGACAACTGAACACCACTGCTATTTGAGAGGGCAAAACCAGACAAGGTAGCGAGCCAAATACATCACACAGAATCACTTGAGGGAGATGCTTTGTCTTTTCTTGCACAGGGAGAGAACTGAGGGCAGCTGTGACCTGCAGGGTGGACAGGTCAGGTGTTCCCAGCACTGCCCTCTCTAGCTTGCCTGAGGGCAAAACATCTTGCTACCCTGAGATTTTGCTGAATTTGTCTGGCGCCATACGACTTTGTGGAGGGTTCTGAGAGAGGCTAGTGACTTTCTGATACGGTGCATTGACTGCTGTTTTAACAGCAAGTCCAAAAATGATGTTAAGGTAAAGTCTTTCCTGCCTTTGCTCAGCACAGTAAGAGCAAGCAACTATGAGCTTTGCACACTGAGGAAGCTGTCTGGAAAGCAGTTTTGCTTTCTGTTTATCAGATGATCCTCATTCTAACGGGTCCCCTTCTTTCACATACTAGGAGACAAAAGTGAGGTTGTTCAGCTTCGCCTATGAGTGGGTGGTTCCAGTTGGGATGAGCGGTGGGTTGGTTTGCTTGTCACACAGCTTGGCTGAGGTGACCATACCCTCCTTAGGCTAACAAGTGTCATCCCCATACAGGGATGAACTGGGACCCTTGTCATTTCTATTGAAGGCTGTGACAGAGCACAAAAAATTCAAGATCAATGGGACCAGGAGGAAGAAACCAAAGTTGTGGAGATGAGGACCCTCTGGCAGGAGAGGCCCATCTGTACTCCAGAGACTTTAAACTTTTTGATATGAAGATGATAACCACCAAATTTAATATCTGATATCCAACCACCAGATTAAAGTGTTTTCTAATACTCCAGGGTTGCCATACTAAGTCGGAGCATCAGCTTTATCCAGAGTGTGTCACAAAACTTCTGGGAACCGAGGTAGAACATCTCATTCAGCTGCCTACCTCCTTCAACTCTCACGGGGGACAAAGGAGATCTCTCCAAGAGCCATGTGATGGAGGAAAAACTTGTGGATGATGATCCAAGGGAAGGCAAATGACCTGACCATGGTCCTAGGGGAGGAGGGAAGGCTTCATGGCAGGAAGGACCCTGGGAGCAGGTAAATGCTTGAGCTCTATCTGTCCTTCCTTGCTCCTGTCACCTCTTAGGTCTCCCTGTGCAGTGCTATACAGAGAGGAGCTGTTCTGCAAGGATCCCAGCCATCTGGCCTCCACTCAACCCAT
Organism: Falco cherrug; assembly: GCF_023634085.1. Classification (NCBI taxonomy): domain Eukaryota; kingdom Metazoa; phylum Chordata; class Aves; order Falconiformes; family Falconidae; genus Falco; species Falco cherrug. The sequence continues at coordinate 32,555,875 of NC_073705.1, read as the reverse complement.
GACGCTGTGGTTTTTAAAGTATTCATATTAATAATTAAGAGAAAGAAAACTTAGCACTATAGAAATCCCCTGACATTGTTTGGTTTAGCTGGGGTGAAGCAGAAAGCTCACATCAGTGTTTCTGGGGAAAGTCCAGACATTGAGTGATCCACAGCAGGCAGACAAGAACTGGTGCAGTCAGCTTTGCACTGCATTATACTGAGCAGAGGAATCACCTGTGCTCCTACAAAGCCTTATCCCAAATGTCCATATCCTACTTCAGGAGTAGGATGAGGGATTTTTCTGGGGAAGGGGAGGGCTGAAATCAGCTTAGTAGAAAATCTAGGGCCACTGTAATGGTTTAGGGCCCTGTTGCAGGCTGGAAACCCTGCATGCCAGGTGCTGCAGAGTCATAGCAGGAGACAGTGCCCCTTCACCTTCAGAGAAAAACAAGAGTATGTGGCTGGACACAGGCAGCACATAAGGACAGACCAGGAAAGCAAGTAAAGACCTATTAAAGTGTAAGTGAGAAAAGAAACCCCCTTTTGCTTTGCCACAGCAGAGGAGCAAGCAAGTCCTTCCTGCTGGAAAGTGTGTTTTGGAACCCAGGAACTGCAGAGAGGCAAATACTCAAGAAAGGAGAGTAAAACATGGGCCCTCTGACAGCACACAGCTCTCCTAGATTTACTGGGCTGCCTCTGCCTCTAGTACACCAAAGCTTCCTCCATCCTCCTAAACACAGCAACTTACATATCCCTTCACAGCTGGTTGCCTAGCCCAGGGGCTAAAAAATCACTGCTGTGCCTCCCTGCCAGACTGCAGTTTTACCATTGTGAAGCTAGGAAAACCACCTCTGCCCCAGAGCAGCTGGGGATGCACTGTGGCTCCACATTGCCCCAAGAATCACCCTGACTGACCAGCCCCACCACCCTCAGCTGCCATTCACCCCCAGCCACGGCATGGCAGAAAGCAGGGAAACCAGAGGTTACTGCCAGCCAGCCAGGCTTCAGCAGGCTTTGCAGACCCTAAATACTCATGATCCAGGTCAAAGAGTAATGGGTCCACAGACAGTAAAGCCACAGGGACTGTTCTGTTCCTTATGCTAAACTAACATCCCAGTCAGAGGGCTTTCTCCAGCAACTCCTATGGTCTAGGCAGACAAAATCTAGGTGGGAGGCTGTTCCTTTCAGAAAACCCATCCTCTCTCAGAAGTACCAGAGAACTGACTGTTGCCCACGTGATCTGATCCAGCAGTTGATCACCACATCATGGGAAAGCTGCAGACTGCCTCCAGTGCAGACATGTGAGTGAAAATAAGGATTTATGGTGCAGCAGACAGGAGGTGATTCATTTGTCTCAATAGTTACCTGGGGATTAACGACCTTACACAGATGAAATGGTGAGACTATTAAAGCTGATTTACAGAAAATATTCAAGTAGTCCTCTGACAGCTGGACAGACTGGGACCTTGCTAGAACTGCTGGTCAGAACAGTATCTGTCAGCACACTGAAAGGGAAATATGCTGCAGGAATGGAGTCTGCTACACATGACGGTTGCAGAGCCTCCTGGAGCAACTTTGCTTCTAGCAAGTGATTTGTAAGGATGAGAGCAAGTAAATCCATTTTCCTTCACTTAATGTTAAGTATCTTCCCTGCTATCCACTATTTTTTTGAACTGTGTTATCATCTGCTAAATAAACGCACAGCCCAGGGAGAAGCATGAGTAGTACGGAACCAAGAGAGAGTAAGAAAAAGAGGAAGTGACACTAGAAGGATGCACAAGAAGAAATCTGGTGACACACAGGAGGAGAAATTTCAGGGAACTGGTTTTTTTTCCTGGGGCAGATACTCCCTATGAACTTTCAGTGGGCAAGAGAAACAAAAATCACCAAGTTGCAGGTCTAGATTGAGTTCTTATCACAGACCACAGTCCTCAGATCTCTTCTCTTACAGCTGATGGAATGTCTTTGCAGTAACTTTTTCTCAAATAAAGAATAAATATTTTCCCTAAAGAGAAATAATATGGAAAACAGATCTCATCTTGGGCATGAAAAGTCAATACATCTCTACTACAAATGGGACTATAAAAGGAAGGAGAACTCTTTGGGGAAATAGCATTAAGATACGGGCACTCCTACGTTTTTCACAAGATCTCTCTAGCATAACTCTAACACACAGCTGAAAGAAAAGCCGGTGTTTTTAATAATTCAGGAATGAAAGGACACTACATCCAGAAGCTGCTTAAATGGTCACATACAAGTAGGTTTGGGGAGGGGGAAGAAGTCTGTTTGTTTGGTGGGGGGTTTTTTGAGTTATAAATCTCAACCATTTTCCTAGTCCCCACTGAACAAACATCTCTTCCTAGCATTCTAGGTCAGAAAAGATCAGCCAAAAGAACTCACTTCTAAACTCTGCAGAGGATCACAAATTGAAAGAGGCTGCCACTCCTTGGAAAGGCAGGATCAGAATAAAAAATGGACTTGATAATTGGACAGATAATCCTAACCAACATGAAATTTGGTAAGTTCAAGTACAAAGCATTGCCATCACAAGGAGAAAGTGCAGAAACAGAGGAGAAAATTATTAGCTATGCACTGACTGAACAGGCAACTGCACAGCATAAAATGATCAAGTCAAACTCAATGAGTCAACAGCGTGATGCCATTGCAAACGAGGTAATACATCTTAGAAAGAAATCTATTACAAGTCTTATGTGTATATAACACAAAAGCAATGATTTCATTCTTCTGGAATACTGTATTCATTTTGGGGCACCACAATTAAAGAGAGATGTAGAGAACTGGAAAAAGTCCAAAGGACAGTAAGAAGAATGATTGAGGTATAGAAAATATGGCCCAGGAAGAACAGATGAAGGAAGATTTGTTTAGTCTACAAAAGAGAAGACTAAGGAGAGATGTAATAGCGATCTTCTCACATTTAAGAGGTCAGGAAGATCATGATCAATTGCTCTCTATGTTCACTAAGAGTAAGAGAAGAAAAATCAGTTTTACTCAAGGCAAGGTGGTTTTAAGAGGGTATTAAGAAAGCTTTCTGACTATCAGCATAGTTACACATTGCAGCAGGTTACCTAGGGAGGGTTTTTTTATAAGTAGTCAGGCAAACAACTGTAAGAATTGTCTAGAAATAATCCTCCGGCTAAGTGCAACATGATGGAGGAGGTCTCAGCAGGCTCATTCCAGCACTACAAGACTATAATGAATCTATGATTTTTTCATATTAACATTAGCCCCAGGAAGAGCTCAACACCTCTGGCTTCTTCAGCTTTAGAAAAGCTAAATTGAGTTTAGCAAGGGACTACAAGGGAATCCTTGAGTCACCTGCACCTTCCTTTGTGGCAGAGCACAAATCAAATTACTATGTGTTTAGCAGATGAAAACTAATATATATAACATACATGCAAATGAACTTGCATACACACTTTCCTCTGTGCTCATGAGACCATAATTTGGCCCTGAATACCAAGCTCCTCAGAGTCATTGGACTCCCAATGCCACCTGCAGAGTGAAAAAAATGTTTGCAATACTTTATTACACTGAGTTACATTTACATTTCTGTAGCCCATTTCTTAGGTAAATAATAAGGATCTTTTCTAAAATTTCTTTCCAGAAAAACATTATCCCTTTGGATTCAGTCCTGCACTGGAAGAGCAAGCTGACAGGAGTTCAAGTGTCTTCAAATGTTTGGACACCCCCTGCCCCTGGAGCATTCAGGCTCATTAGCTGTGACTAGATATCCAGGTTTCTTGCCCAGCCCTGGAGATACTCCAAAGCACTCTTCAAAGTTTGTTAGTCTCCATTGTGCCCCTGGAATCTGCCTTTATGTATTTATTCTGTCACCATAAAAACTCTGCATCCTTTGGGGAAGAAAAACAAATAGCAAATAAATTCACAGGAGAAACTTAATTGAGAGTTGTTACCAATAGGGGAGACAGAGAAAACACAAGTGGATTTAGAGAGATCTTAAAACACACTCCGAGCACAGTAGAACAAGCAAAGATAGAAACTGGGGGAAAAGCATGCAAATTAATTTGGGGAAAATAGCCTGAAACAAAGATCTCTAGGAGAGCAGGAACTGGAAGCAGTAGTGCTGGCAAAGGCTTAGGAATGGCAGCTAGCAGCAAATTGTTGGAGCTTAGAGACAGCAAGAGCTGCAAGGTGCTGTAAACCTGGGGAAACACAGCACATGATGTTGTTAGAGAAAAATCAAAACTTTTTTACTCTGTACCAGGTGATCAGATAGCTCAAGTCTCCTTTTCTTGGGGGACAACTCCTGGCACAGCCCAGCAACAAGCCATTTGGGTATTTGTCTTGGGCATTCCTGTAGCAGAAGGTAACTGGTTTCTCTTTCCACCCTGGCATGTCCTGTGGGCCAAGTACCACTGCTCAACCCATCCTCACTCCCAGCCTTCTTGGGGCAGAAATACCAGGCACATTTGCTGTATCTCTCAAATCCCAGAGGGGCTCAACCCTTGCAAGAAGTAACAGGGTGAGGCACACACCCCTCTGCTGCTGGCATGAAGAGAGGTGCCCCTGAATGCAAACGCAGCCTCTAGCTCCAGTCCCTGGGGATCAGTTCTTCAGTCCATTCAACTGCTGCATGCATGAAGAAAACCTGTTTGACCTTTGCTTTTGCTTTGCCCTTGCCTTAATTGTGCCAGCAGCTTCTTCCAATCCCCCTGCCAAAGGCCCTTCAATCCTAGTGCTGCCTGGGCTCTCTGTTCAGAATCCAGACTTGTCACATTAAAAACACCATAATCATAGTAGTGAATTGGGAAGCTGTCTTGATAGAAACAAAAATCATCCCTCCTGATCCGTAACACTCCTTCACTGCACACAAATGTATGCAAGTGAGATCAAAATCCTGTTCATAGGAGCGTATCACCAAAGGAAGAGATAGAACAAGATGATTGCAGGGAGCCAACTTGATTTGCAATTGCACCCGGACCAAAAGAAAAATGCCGCCATTATCAGCAAATTGAAAACAGATCAGGAGCTGACCATGGACTTGAATTGTAATAGGAGCTCAATGTTGCTCACGGAAAGCGTGGGTCTGAGGGAGTTCAGAGAGGGTTTGTCGTGATGATAGATGTTGTCCCTAGATATTTATCCTGTGGTATTAAGCTGCTCAGTAAATGCAGAGAAAGCCCGATAGCCGACGTTCATAAAATTCCTATCTGTGCACCAGCAATACATCACCCTTCAGCCACCACAGCTGCAGGGTCCCCACCACCAGCAGAGGGATCTTGTGCCTCCAGGGGGGAAAAGCAGCACCATCCACAGCCACAGGGGTGTCCCATTTCCAGCCTGCTTGCATGCTGCTGACAGATGTCGGCTGGTGTGCCTTGTGGTTCAAGGGTGTGGGTCAAAGTCAGGGCTGGTTTACAAAAAGAAGCTCACTGAGAGTTATCAAGAACAAGCGCTTCACAAGTATTTAAATACAACTGCCTCAAAAACTTGGGGTAGATGATTCCTGGAGGCAAGATATTTTTGAGTGGAGGGTGGGATTCCTCTGCCTGCCACAGAGGCTCTGTGATGACAGAATTCGGCAGGGGCCCATCCAGCCCCCTCACCAGGGATGTTAATGAATTCCCTCCGTAGACCATCCACCTCTCCCTAGTCTTCCTTCTTTACATGCAGTTCTCCCTTTCCTTCAGCACAGGCAGTTATTGTTCAGGTCACTGATTTTGACAAATATGTAGGTAAGTAAAATACGTTTGAGAGAATAGTTTTCTTTTTTGGCAGAAAATACTTTTTTCTGCAACAATATTTATTAGTGATTGTTAACATAATGCTATAAATATACATTTTCTCAATTATCCTAAAATTTGAAATTGTGGAAAAACACACCAAAGCTTAAACCTTTTTCCCCTTAGGAAATTACTTCTTCCACGATACACCCAGGCCTGCTTCTGGCAGGTATCAGCTCCGCAGTATACAGAATGACATGAGGCAAAATGATGGCTCGAGGGAACTCAACTCAGAATCCCTTCCATTGAGGGGATAAATGTAAGCTCTGGTGGGGTTACAACAGGCAGAATGTAAGATGTCCAAGACTTTACAGTACTACAGGCATCCCACACCTTAATGCCTGTCTGCCCCACCACACCCCTAGACCCCTGTTGCACAGTCAGACCTCTTCGCTTCCCATCCCAAACTTCAATGCAAACCAGGCAGCCTGTTTCCATTCACAGCCAAGGCTGGCCAAGCTGCCAGATCAGCCACTTCCTTGCCAGGTCCATACATTCTCATCCCAAAGGAAACCAGAAGCCATAGACGACAAATCCCACAAAACAAAATTCCTGTATTATATATTCATGTTAGGGGCTGCGTTGAAAAACAGTGCCTGAGAGAAGGCAGCCCCTGCCCTGCTGCAGGCTGTCTATGGGGCTGGTCTACAAACGATGTGACCCACGGGGACCCTGGGGCTCTCCCCAGCCACCGAGCATCTCACCCCAGCTGCCCTTGGGGACCTCGTGTGGCAAACACAGCAGAGCCTCTGCACCACCACTGTGCTGGCACAACCCCTAGATGTGAATGTGGGGCCTGAAGCAGGCCACATCAGAGAATGCGTCAATGCTTGCAGCAACAGCACTGCTCTGGTCTACATGATTTGTCACATCCAAGCTTAAACAACTGCACATCTTCTCACTGGTCTGCAGCATCACTGTGCAGGGAGATTACTGCATGGAGCAGGATACTTAACACAAGTTAACTGATGTGCTCGAGAGCATACAAAGAACTAGTGACACAATCAGAGGAAATCCCAGAAATCCTGAATTCTGACATTAGGTGTCTCAGTTTGAAGTAGCTGGGTGCCTGACTCCTTTGGGCAGCTCTGGAAATCCAGGTTTCATGTCCAAGAAGGGCACTTGATTAGGGGAGGGAGAAAGGGCTGATGTCATTCAGACAGCTCTGAACATCAGTTGCTCTGGATCCAGTTCCTGACAGTTTGTTTTTCCTTCCCCTCTATGTACTTAAGCACTCTTTAATTTAGCTTGAGTGACAGTTCCTGTCTCAGAGGTGCTTGGTGAGCAGCCAGCAGCAACCCAGTAATAAAACACCTTCCCATTGCTGACAAAAGGACATAAGGGAATTGTGCTATGAAGCATCCACCCTGGAGAAGGAATGCAGGTAGCCTGTGATGGATCAAGCCCAGCTTCTTCTCTACTCCCTCCACGCCCTCCCCCAAAATAGCCTGAGCAACAAAGCAGCAAAATCGTTGCTTGCTGGCCTTGCTCATTTGACAGGTAATTTTTGCAGTTTTGGCTAGAACAGCACACAGTCACGTTGTACACTGCCTACCTACCATATCTCCTTAGCCAGGTGGGAAAGCAATTGCCACTGGGGTTGCCCCTCTACCTGGGCTCTGGGAGGCTCACTCAGGAATCAACTCACACCAAAAAGCAGGCTATTTTCCCTCCTATAGTTTTTGGGCTAGTTTCAGCCTCTGTCCAAAGGCAAAAGCCACCTGGCCACAACACACCACAGCCTGGATCACCTTTGGCTCTGCATGGCACAAAGATGACTCTGAGGGCATCAGGACAGAGCACCCCTGGCCTCACACCAGCTGACGGATGGTTGGAAGAGATTTACAACCTGGCACTCAGTCAGGCCTCATAATTTGTAAAACATAACATTTCAACAATAGGCTTAGCACTTTTAAATTTTAAAACACAAACAGCAACTCTGGAAAGGAGAGATCTTTATTCCTAACTCCCATGAGACAAAGCAGCTTTGACACTACAAAACGGTATTTCCCCATTCACTGAATTTTTCAGCTAGCCAGGTACTAGGGGAACTGTTTCAAGGCCAAAGAGAGATAAGGACTCCTGTTTCCTCTCTCGAGCACATTTCTGTTTAGGCTGTGAATTAATGCAAGCAGGGCTCTCCTCTAGGCAGGAGCCCAGAGCAAGCACCTCCAACAGTGGTAGCTACATAAACAGCCAAGTCAGTTTTTACAAGCAGGTCAGACACCTGGTTATGAAGCCCCAGTGACTGGCTGCTATGCCCCACTTTATGGCAGGATATAGAAGGGCAGAGCCTATATATGGCACCTCTGTGCATTTCCCGAAGTGGTCATATTCTCCCAAACAACTGCATATGGGAGGTGATCTCCAGTCCAGTGGGACAGGTGCTGGACTCCAATGCAGGAAAAGGTGTGGTGGAAAACTTCTGAAGCTACTTTCACTAAACACACATTTAGGCACCTGGTTGTGGTCATGAAACTCCTTACCTGGTAGCAGTATTAGTGTATGACCACGAGAGAACATTTGCCAAGAATACACAAGTTTAAGGGATGAAAAACTCAGGATGATCTTTCAAGCGAAGCTGGGAAAGATACACCATTTACTGCCACAGCCCAACTGCTGTACTTCCTTGTCAGCAAGCAAAACTGCTTTTTAGGGACTGAAGGAAGAACACTCACTTGCACCCCTGGAATACCTGACAGTTTGTGCAGAGCAGATGTCGACAAGAAGGGAACTATTTCCCCTCACATTTTTTAAATACATACACCTTTTACTTTTTTCTTCTCCTTCCTAAACTTACTGTGGAAATTAGAACAATCATGTGGAAATGTGGACGTGAAAACAACATTATCTGGAGCTGACTCTAAAACATTCACATCACTGTTCCTTTCACGTATGCCTGTCTTTCAGAGTCCAGAGCAAGTAGTGAACTCCAAAGGGAGTTCATCCCACAAGTGGTAGGATCAACTCACAAAACATTGCCTCCAGATCCAGCATCCTCCAATGTAAAGCCAAGTCGTGATACTTCTAGGAGCACAATCAGACCACAGCAACATTTCCAGCCAAGCAAAGATGAAGTAACAGACTTGGTCTGGTCCTGTTTGGCTTCAGTAACTACCAATAAAAAACAAGAATGCACAATGGTCACAAGCCTGCTGATAATTTGGGATGTTTCAATTTGTGAAACAAGGACCACGTTTCTGTCATGACTAGCCACGGAATAACAAACAGACTGATCTAGTTTCACTGCTGCTTGGATTGTCAGTTTGATTTGTTCTCCAATGTTATAGGTTACATACTGCTTTACAGAGACATTCAGCGAAGCAGAAACCCAGAGAGCTCCATGAGCTAACAACACAGTTTCCTAAAGATTTCAGTCTCATGGTAGTTGCAAGCTTTTCCTGAAGTTGCAGCGTGGTGTGTTTCTGCTAAGCCCTCTCCCTCCTCTTTTTCTTTTTTTGGTAGGGGGTAAGTTTATAATGCCTAATGAGTTCAGCTCCCTGAAGTTTTGCCCCTTACTCGAAACATTAACAAGGTCTTGTCCCTCTCTTCAGGCAATTATTTTCACAAAACATATTGGAACACAATTACCTTTGAGAACTGTGCCTTTCTGATAAGTTTGGATGAAATTAGTTGCCACAGTGAAAACACTGAATGGGAGAGATTAGAAGACACTCATATATGTACAAATGGATTAATTTCGTAACCTTTGTTTCCTTGGGAAACCAGAGTGAAAAAAAAAATCACAGAAAAGACTGAACATTACTGAAAATTAAGGATGAGACTAGAAACAAATCACAGCCAGCATGAGCAGCCAACACAACATCCAGCAAATAAAGGTAGTGCATGTGTTTTCTGCAGCTCAGCTGAGTCTGGTGGGATGTTCTACTCTTTGCAGAACAGATTCAGCTTTAATTCATTGCTTGACATTATTTTTATTGTTAACCTGGATGGCCCTGGAAAAAAAAGGTTTAAATTACAAAAAAAAAAAAGAAAAAAAAATGGTTCACAGACTCAGCTAGCTTTGTGAACCCATAAAACAGTTTGCAAGGTTCATAAAACCTCAAAAGCCAGAAAATCCTCCACCCCTGATTTCCTCCTTACTTCAGTTCCAGTCTCACTTCACTCATTGCAGGATGTTATGAGCTCCTTCCTCTAACGGACTGTAACTTTTACACTCAGAGCCGATTACGTTGCCTTCACTCTTTCTTGACATCTCCATGCTGGACTGGAGCCCACAGTTGAGCAGAATCCCCCACGTAATGAACCCGACCCTCCTGCTTTCTGGCCGATTGTGAATGAGCACTAATGGGGTTACTTGGCTTTACTGTGATGCCAAGCAATTGTTTGCACAACAACATATAAGTCCCTAATGCATCAATCTCTATTTTTCTTTCCCATTCTGCCGAACTAAGAGAAGTCCTATTCAGCTCCTGGGCAAGGGGAGTGTATCGTCTCTGCAGCACCCCTAGCTGGGTACCAAGTGGTTTGGGGAGAATAGGAAAACTTTATATTTTAACCCAAGCGGCAAGCCTGAAGCAGCCTCCACCTCCTAAGGGCCACATTTTCTGGCCCAGTAAAGCCCTGAAAAAAGAATATTTTCAGAGGGAAATAATTTACACTGAAATACAGCACGTGAGAATACTCCCAGAGCCCTGAATTCCTGGTAAATTCCATGACCCAGGTCTACGGCTCCCATAGCCTGCATAGCCAGTAGTTGTCAGTCCAGGCTACTGCCAAATCTCAAGCGGGCAATTTCAAGCCTCTTATAGGAAACATGGTGGAGCTATAGCAGTGAAAATGCCCTGGTCATTTTTGTCTGCCTGACCTCACTACAAAGGCAGATGAGGTCTGGAGACTGTACAGAGCCAGAGGTCTGGACACATGCTAAATACATGAAGCCTCCATCGCATTTTAAGGGGCCCATGCTCACAGTCCTCTCAATGCACTTCTGAAAGGGCTTTGCTGAAGGCTGTCTAAGGTTTGCTTTACCCTTCTTGCAAACCTGCATGATGCCAGTTCAGGGAGATACCAGATGGAGTCCATGGTGGGGACACACCCGCACAGGGTGCTTTTTGTTGGCTTAGCAGCCGGCAAAGACATCGACAGTTAATCTGGTGCCTCTTGGGTCATTCCTGAGAAGCACAATGCTTACTGCTTCAACAGGTCCAGAGCAGGTCTCCCACAGTGTTTTGCAGGGAAAAAGGGCAGGATGTGCTTCCATCCTTACTCCTTGCAAGAGCATTGCTAGACACACAGACCACCAACTTTGGGCCTGTCTATGGCAAAGACTGACAACACTCTCAAGGGCACTGTCTGCACCATCAGCGGTTGCTGCAGCTGCGGGCTGGGGCACTGCACACCTTTGAGCAATGATCGTGCATGGGGCATGCGAGTTGCAGATACATTAGAAACAGAGCCCCTGAGCCCAGCTTGTCCTTATGAGGCCAATTCAGACTGACAGGAGTTCAAACACTCCTGCCTCAGCCCTCCACACTGTTTGACAGCCCTGCCAAACTCCAGGGGCTGCAAAGGAAGCCTGTAAGGTAATGCTATGGGGAGACGGACAGAAACAAGGCTGACTCGCCAAGGAGAAAGTCCAGCCCAGACTATCAAAGGAAAAACAGTGAAAAAGGAGATTAACACACCTCCCAGCTCATGCCAGTAAAAATGAACCAGTGACCTGCCACCCTTGAACACAGGCAGAACTGCTAATTTCCCTACCTAGCTAAAAAAATAAAATCAACCCCATATTATTTTTATTAAATTAAGAAAAATGTACACATTGGTCTGAAGCAGCCACCAGCAAAAAAAGCTTCAGCTGAAATAGCAGAAGGTCGGCAAAGCTACCAGCAACAGAAAAGCAACTCTCACAGCAGAAGCTGTGTCATCTATAGGCAGTGCTGCTGGCTCTGCAGCACGGCTCAGCGTTTTGCCAGCCTGCCTGAGGCAGCAAGTGGAGGAGCTCACCCAGTGACTACCACGCACTGAGTGGGTACTCACTGGAGCAGCAGGAGGCAAGGACACAGAGCCTTAGCTTTTCTACACAGCAGAAGGCTACCATGACCCTTTTGAAACAAATCTTTACACACGTGCTCTGCAGTTATTGTTTAGAACGTGATGGAAGAACTAAATAAATTAAATACTTCGCAGTAAACACTTGCTAATCAGTCTTGATGAATAGAAGCATAGTTTTAATTGGAATTTAATTGCTGTATTAGTCATTTACTGAACATACATCTTGCATTCATGGTAGCGTTTCCTTTTCCCACAAAGCACATTCAGTATTTCTCAAAAGACAAACAAATTCTTCTAAAGTATTCTGAAGAAGATCCAGAATTCATCATGCACAGCAGCTCCCATTGCGCCTGCAAGAAACCCTGAGCTGTTTGAAACATGGTACTAATCACAATCACTGCCAGCAGTCACAGACCTTTATCCAAATAGGGAATTTTAACTCACCAAAACAAATGAGTTACTTATGGAAAAGGAATCCCCCATTTTGCAACCACCACATCCAAACAGGCAGAGAGACTCTTTCTGTAAACCAATATGGATAAGTGGCTGCAATTTTCCTAAGTCGCCTTTAAAACACAGGCTTTATTTTCAGTTCAGCCAGAAATGACCTTGTGTGACTTCGGGTCTAGTCTATCCTCCTCAGTCTGCAAATTATTATTCTGTAATATGCAGAAGGATCTCACTCATATTACCAGTGTGCTGTAGCCAATGTGCTATTTCTTGGAAAGAACTAGGCTGCCAGAGTCCAGGGCTAGAGTCTGAGAGTACTCAGTGAGTTACATTCATTGCATAGCAAGAACAACTGAGATAAAATAAACACTTCTCAAGTCTATGACTAACTGAAGCTGTAAATTTCAAACACTTATTACAGAGTTGTAGCTTAGTAAAACAACACAGGATGTGTTACATATCAGAGGGTAACCTTTAAAGAAGGACTTATGCTCTGGGGAAAGTCTTAAAACAGAACAGGATGAAGTTTATGTGCCTTTTTTCATGTGGTTCTTACAATTAACCAAACCATCACAGAAAATCATCCTAGAAGTCTGGATTCAATCCAGCCTTCTCTAATGCACATGGTCCCATCATCCTCTCCAATGCTGAAGTATCCATACCATATTAATTAAATAACTAGAACTGATGAACAATTTTTCAACATCTATCTTTCCAGCCTCTCTGTTTACAAATTTCCTCTAGGCAGATTGTGGAGATTTGTTCCTCTTTTCATTTAAGAGTGCCAAACATCACTTTTCCCAAGGGACCAGAGCACCAGGTGATTCCCAAACTGTTTGTAGCAGTCTACCCAGTGTAACTTTCTGCTTAGTCTTTGTGCCTGGTCATCTGGGGCACATTGCACGATTTCTGACCTCTGACTACATGACCTTACTTGACTTTAATACATTTCACTTTGTTTCAAAGGTAACAGCAAAACAAAATGTATCTTTTGGCTAAATGTATGTTGGCCACAGGCTCAAAAAATCACTCTCCAATAACAATTTAAATCTTCCCATGTGCAAAAGGCTTGCAAAAGAGCAAAAAGGGAAAGCTCCACAAAGTGACGAGATGGTACCTTCACTTCAGATTCAACACAGTTTGCAAACAGGTTTCAACGCTACAAACACTTTTATATACAATTGTAAAGGGCAGCCACAAGGGGTCCTGGACTTATATTTCTGTCCAAGATACTTGAGTGTTCAGACTTGGACTTGGCTTGTTCTATTACAAAGATCCACATAAAGGGAACTTGCACATTGGAGGGTGGCTGAGGACAATCCTTAGTCTGAGAAAGTTTAGCTCTGTGTATTGGGAATGGGCCATTGTTCACTGAAGGTCACAGTTCATCACATCCAAAACCCTTAGATATTATCTCTATTACAAGGGCAGCTGGGATGTAAACATACATCAAGAGAAATGTTGCACACATTTCCTTGTCCATTTTCTTCCTCTCTCGCCCTTGTTTTTCTCAGATTCAATCAGTGAGAAAAATCTGTCTGGGTGAGGCAATATGTAAACACATGTGCTAAGATGAGCAAATATCTTGAAAATGCCTGCTCCAAGAAGAAAGACTTAGCAATGAAAAGACACAGACAGTGACTGCACCATTTGCAACGAGAGAACAACCTAAGTTGGTGATTCTTTGCCATCTTGATACATATAATCTTAAAAGAAAATGAGATCTAATGGAGCACCAGGATATTTATGACTATATATCAGCCAGTGGTGTACCCGAGTTGTATGAATACCTTAAAATAACAGATGGATGTGGGTTATAAAATAGTTGCTGCTCAGCATGCTCAATTTGGTGCAGAAGACAACTGTGTCCCCAGCTCTAGTTGTAGTGTGTAATTATGGAACCACAAGACTGTAAAGGTTTCCCTTGTTCGTGAGTCAGGTTGTTGCCTTTCTATACACTGACAGGGCTATTGATTTTGGTTATACAGAGTAGTTTTGAAAGAGCAGCTAAGATCCATGCTCTCATTCTTAGTTTTCTTTTTGATTCATGTTGGCTGTTGTAGATGCTCAGTCTGTTCTCCAGGTATTCACATGGAAGTGACCGAGACATGCCAGATTTACCAGCAGCTTCTCATTAGTGGTTCTTCCTTGATTATGACATCTGGTGAGGTTGATGACAATAACAGAAGAAAAATGTGAAGTTCAGTCATTTGGAAATGACTTAAGTGGAGGCCATTTTGCACAGTATGATGTTGAAATGTTAGGAATGATTGAGGCCAGATTTATAGCTCAAGCAGTCTTGCATCTGTATTTCATTTGTGAGCAACCAATACACAAAACACCTTTAAAAAAATCTTAATCATTTCCCAACCGAGCAAAAGCTCTGAATGTTCTGTCAGCAATATAATCTAGACCACAAAATGTTGTTCTCGTTGAAAGGAATTTCCAGAGTATTGTTATATGGCTAGTCCAATAAACCTGTACTAGTCAAGGCTGTCAGTATCCCACTTTTGGCTTTACAGAATGGTCTCCAATTGCTGGTCAGCAAGAGAGGTTCCTGTAATACTCCTGGAGAGGACAAGGAGCCCATTCACAAGCTTTTAGCTACAAAGAAAGGACACACAGTTTGGAACCAGCTCATACCTGCCCTTCTTCAATAGCTAATGGCTATTCTGCAGATCAGCCTGAAGTAGTTTCTCCCCCAATACTGTCCACAGCTCAGCATGACAGAAAATCATGCAGAAATAGGGCTGAGCTGAGAATTTCCTGGCTAGGCTGTTACCAAATTAACTACTTTTGAGTTATGCAAAAGTCCTTCCATTTGCAGTGATGCTTTCAGGGTGCCGGATAGTTGATGAACATGTTTATGGCACACAGTGAACACAAATTGAGCTTACACTGTACTTAATGATAGCCAAATATTCCCCTTACACAGCACAGAACAGAAAGCTCAGTCAAAACTATTCTATGTAACACAATCAACAATGGTCCAAAGAGCTCAGGTTTATGAAATAAATGAAACCATCTTATCAAGCCAGCCAGTATACAACACAGGCATGTATTGTTCTGCAATGGAAGTTAAGCTCCTAATTAAGTGCCTAATCACTTGAGTGCTCAGCCAGGAGGCACAAAGATGCACTTGAACATCTCCCATGTCCTTATAATAATAGTTCTTTCCTGATGATGCAGCTCCCCTGCTTGCACACCATGTAAGGCAAGGTGATAAGACAAAAGTCTTATCCAAGATACAGTAAATAAGTATGCAGAGCAGAGAAATTTCTAAAGCAGTTGAGGAATCATTGCCAGCAATGAAGGGAGGTTTTTATGATATTTGCATGTATTTGAAGTCCATTGGTTGGGTCGTAAACCAAGATGCTCTGATTAACTTCAAAATTCCCATCTGCCAGTGTTATGACTTTTGAGACAGGAATCATCTTTGTTACCTGCCTGCCAGACCCTCCTACAGGCTGGCAGGGAAACTTGATGAGTTTTGGTGGGAAACTTCTGACAGGATTTTCTGATGGATTACTGTACTCCCAGAACTATCCTCTTCCCCACTAACAAGGTCCAACACTGCATTTGGGAGAAGCAATCGGAAAAGAGGAGAGATTCCAGCTATCTCCCCTTCTCACTGTCCTTTCCCTCTCCTATGGGCAGGACGGCAGAGTACATTAACCGCAGTGAATGGAAATTCAACGGACCAGGGAAGGGGGGTTCTTTGAACAGATGCTTATTGCTTTGAAAGTAAATGGATCACTCTCTGCTAAAGTATGAAGCACAGAGAGTATGGCAGGAAGGTCTTTCTGAGCTTACTTCTAAACCAGAGTACCCCTCTGCTCCGAAGGATTTACCACCTCCTTTTGGCACCATGGTCACACAGTACTCACTTTCCCGATGCATTGGCTGAAGGGAACCCTGGCTGGGGGACACCACAGCTGGCTCTGGAGACCCCCTGAGCACAACGGAGCCTGTCCTGGCTTACCATACAGAGCACTGGCCCTGCAGTTGTTTTCTGCAGGGAAACTGGCAGGGAAAGAGACATGCCTTACATTGGTGCTGTGAGTGCCCTGTCATCCACGGGCTATTAATGAGCTCCTGAACTGATACTATGTCAATAAGTAACCCAAGAGCTCATGGCCAGTTCTTGCCCACTGACCAAAAGCCATTCCTGTTGGGAGGGTATCTCCATCTGTGGCTTGAGCACACCATGGCTTGCCTGCATCCTCCCTTGCCGAGTTTACCACTGTCTACCAGGGCACTTTTGGGCACCAGAAGGGACTAGCAAGAGCTACACAGCACCCCCAAAACAAGATTTGAAAATGTAACATCCTATACTTTGACTGACATGAAAAGGGATTTTACCTCACACGAGGGACATTAATTGCCTAACTTAAAACACACTTAAGAATGTGGACCCGTGACTTAGCAGTGATGAGACACCCGAATCTGCCACATTGTCTGGGTAAGTAATATTTATCCAAATAAAACAATCAATTGCAAATAATACAAAATGGTCTCCTCTTCATTGTGACAAAGCTAAAAGGATCTCCCCTGTCCTGAAGCATGCAAAGGGAGACAAATTCAGTCTGTAAAAGCAAGCTTCCTATAGCTCAAAGATCTTGTGAGCTAGTAATGTTTGCAAGACATTTTGAAGGTAAGTGGCACAACAAACACCTGTTTGAATAACAAGTTGTGACTGCACATGCTGAAGGCCATTGGGCTGGGCAGTGAATGGAACAGCTAACCAGGAACCCGGTCTGGTTTTACCAGACTGACTCTGTTCACTGAGATTAACATCCTCATGAATCTTTCCAGGACAGGCTCCAAGTCTAAAGATAAGTCCTGACATCTGTACCTGTGAAAGACTGCCTGACCAGCACACACACACAGAGTTGATCCTGCCAGGAGCTGAACACCTTGTCTCAGACAGCTACGGGCACCAGTATTGCTGAGCAGCAGCCCCAAAGACCTTACTGCGCTAATCCACACTTCATTTTTTTGATCGCCAAATGATATATTGGTTATTCAAGACTGCTTGTATTAGAGATCACTTCCTGATTAGGCCATGATTCAGTAAACTGCACAGACCTACTCAAAGTTAAAGGCAAACCCTTGGAATCAATAGCTGGTCTCAAATCCTCAAAATTAGAATATAAATGCTTTGCTGAATCAATGGTAATTACAGAGAAAGCAACAGCCTGCAGTAAAGGTAAGGGCAAGCAACAAGAACTATTAGTAAACATGAAAAACTATAATGTCAAGATACACAAAGTATCTGTACACAAAACTGCAACATGAACCCTGTATAGCTATGAATAAAAGACTTTGTGAAACTGGCCATTTCTCAACACTTAGATGCATGAGAACAAGTTGAAACATAAGTCAAAGGTAGAAACGAGGAGTCCTCAACACTGGTGCTAACAGCCTTTGGAAATCTGGACAGGACAACACCTTTCAAATAAAAGATATTTCCATAACAGATTCTGTTTATTTTCTTCTACTTGTTGTTCCTTGTTGGCAAAGACACCAACTGACCAATACTTTCATGGGTTTCATGTTTTCTGGCTGCCCCTTCTTATTGTAAACATCAGTGGAAAAACATTTATTAGAAGTACTCTCTTGGGAAGACTGATAAAAGCTATTCTTCAAAAACCTGAAACATAAGCCAAATTTGAGAAGAATTTACCTTGGCATGGCCAAGTCTTGTGATTTTCATCCTATCTCTTCAACATGTAGTACTTTTCATCCAGAGTAAGTGTTAAGGAAAGGAAATGGGAATCTTGGATTTTGTTCTTGGCTTCATGACTTAAAGAAAACATATGAAAGCACCTGAGCAGCTCCTACCCCATCTCCTCACCTGCTGACTCCCCCCAGGGGCAGCCAAGCAGCAAGGACATTCCAGAGGGGAAAGATGAGATGTAAACTGGGACCATAGTGCTGCTGTGGTTATGGGCATGGGCACGGAACGCCAGCCCAGGTGCTGTTCACATTACAGAGAAACAAGTTTTGTTCCATATTTCCAGCCATTCTGGTGAATAAAGCAAGCTAGAAAATTTGTTCCAAATTCGCTCAAAATTCAGAAGGGAAATAAAGCAAAAGCAACGACTGTGGTGGTTTTGTTTTCTTTTCTGAAAATAATGATTTTAAAGAGAAAACTGAGCTCCAGATGGGTGACTTATATTAGCAAAGGTGCAGGATTAACAGCATTCATTTCTCTTTGAAAATGCTCACATTAGCCAGGAGCAAAGGGCATTTATTCCTCATCTTCCTTACAAATTTATAGTCTGCAACAGACACTAACATTGCAACTAAGTAGGTTTCTTCTCATTGAAGAGCTGTACAGAGTAAATCAGTCAGTGAAACAACTTGCAATGCTTCTGTCAAAGGAAAAAATGCCTGGCTCAATACCCAAACAGGCAATGAAGATTTTTTTAACCTGTGAAGTTTTCCCTTCCCTATGGTCTTCAACACCGCCTAAGTATCCTTGAAGGAAACCAGGCTGTGGGTGATGCCAGTTTAGAGGAGAGTGTGGCTGTTGCCCTAAACATTGGCCAGCCTTTGCCACCTCTGCCCAAAGCAGTGAACAAGGCAGAGGCGATCATTCCTTCACATCAGTTATGTTATGCAGTGGTTGCACTGGAAAAATAATTCTGTCCTGTTAAAATTTTGACTTTTTCCCACCAGAAGTCTTGTTTTGAGACCTCTCCCTCCTCATAGATGATGTCTGTCTGAAGTTTATCCTGTGTGGTCTCCTGCCAAATTCTTTTGCAGTAGAAGTTTGTGGGTAATCAGACAAGGCATTCAAATCATTCACATTTGGAAAAGCCATCCTTCCTTTCCTTGGAAATGCACATCCTCCAAATATCTTGTCTTAGAAAGTTGACATTTTTCATTTGCTTGCCCTCTCAGGGAACTCCTGGGCAAAGTGGCATGTAAGTCTGAATGATTCTGCAGTTGTTTGGTACAGGTTTTTCTTAACTGCTGAAAACTCTGAACTCCCTTGACTTCTCTGAGAAGAAAATTCACAAGAAAATTCATGAAAAGTTAATCCTCTGGATAGGACCTTTCAAACTGCACAAAGGAGAGTTTGGTACCAGCCTGCTGTGGGAGCAGAGCACTGCATTCCCCAGGCTCCTTGGACAATCCCAAACACAAATGGTCCCCAGCTGGGAAGGGGGGAGGAACCAACCCATTTGTTTCACTTGAAGTGTGTACACAGCCTACTTTTCGTGGACAGGAGGGTGGATAGGATGCTGCTGGGATTTGGAGTGCCCAACACAGCAATCTTGCCCTCAGCTGTAAACCTGCTGTATTCCACACTGCAAGCCCAGAGAGCAGCAGCAACTGCCTGATACTCTGATTAGTAAATCAGGATCACAAAGTCTTCCTGCTGAGCTTAGAAGCCAGTTGTTAATAACCAGGCTTTGGCAGATGGCATGATATGAGCTGGAGGAAGCCATTACCAAGTAATTGCAAATAGTTTATCGGGGAAATAATTTCCATCGATGGACAAAACAGCAGTTTGCCACCAGGCTCTACAAGCTCACTGGAGAGAGATAACATCCATCATTCTGGAAGTGATTTGATCACTTTGTCCCTGTGTTCACCCAGCTAGTTTGACTGCATCCAGCTGAAGAGGGAAGATGCCTGGAGCAGTCAGCATACAGAGAGCATCAGCTGTGTCTCCCATCTCCTCAGCATCCTTCACATATGCTTCATCACACAGTACTTATACACCCATGCCCACTTGAGCTATAATGAACAAGAAAAGCCAAAACAACCATTATAACAGCAGAGAAAAGCTTCCAGTGTAGCCAATGTTAAAGTACAGGTCATGGACTGTTGCTCCACAAGACCTCAGCACGCAGGAAAGGCAGGACTCATTTAACGGCTTCTCACTACTTTCTTCTATCTCCATCACTCAGCATGGGCTCCTAAGCCCTGCTGTCTGCACAGTGCTGTTATTTTCACCTCCCTTAATTTGTCCTGCTCACCAACGCTGAAGACTCAGTGCCCCACAAACACTAAATTTAACAAGCTCCTGTGAAGGTAGGGCAGCATTACCCTCTATTTACAGATAAAACAGCACAGAGCTGAAGACCAAAAGTAGCCATGATGAGAAATCAAGGCTCAGGTTCTTCTGTTGGTTTTAAATACCCTCTTGAAGTGGGGTCATCATAGCTCCTTCACACTCCCCCCACATTAACACTAATGGCAGACATCTACCTGTGCCTATCAGTCCTATGTCATCTTGAGTACATGCACATGTTCTGGGACATAATTTGCACAGTCTTTACACTGTGTTCTAAGAATTTCAGAATTATTAGCCATTTAGCTATGCTGATCTTTAACAGCATCTTCCCAACACTGCACATCCCCTTCAGACAGCCCCAAGCTACCACACAACCCTCTTTTTGTACACTCAACAAGTCAATGACAGTGATTAACCAGCATCATATGCAACCAATTACCCAACTTTTCAGGCAAGTCCCCAAGACTCCACACTTTATCTCCATAAGGTTATCCATCATGATAAACATGCCTATCTTCAGCACTGGCAAATTCCTCCTGGGACAGGTAACTTTCCTAGAGCTACAGACTGTTCATACAGCTCTCATAGGCATCTATAAAGCAAAGAGGAGGAATCAGAGAGAAAGGCCAGAGCAGGTATGAATGTGACCAAAAAAGTCAGTAAAGAATGATAGGAAGAAATGGCTCCTAGACCAAGGAGTAGTCCAGGAAAAAAGTGATTTCCATTACTTGAGACTATTAAAGGCAGCTTGGACAGAGTTCAGGAAGGAATAATTACCCTGAGTTGTTGCAGGCATTGTATGCCAAGTAACTGTTATTTCAGCAGTATACTGCATAACTGGCTTGCTGCTATCGCATGTCTTCTGTATCATTGGGTTGCAGATATTTCAGCTGTACAGGTAGAAAGCAGTACCTTACTCACACCAGTCCTTCAAAATCAGCCAGGCCCTTCCCCCATGCTGACAGGGTCCACAACCAGTGTTACAGAGCTCTTCTGCATCTCTCTTCCTAGGCAGAGCATCAAGGTACAAATGCAAGTGATCCTCCATGTATCACTGTATTCCTTGGGATAAAGTTCCCTGAATCTTTCAGTGTAAGTTGCTTTTTATTTTGATTAGGAAAGCAACAGAGCTACAGGAAACAAAAGTAAACATGTTGAACCAAGCAGCATGTAAGTCCTCTTGCTCCTGGTGTTCTAATTGCCCAGATCAGGAACTCAGCCAAATATAACAACCACCTTCTGTCCTTCAGGATGCCTTTGCAAAGGAGAGGGCAGTGGAGCTGCTGCTTTTCCTGTTAAAGGGTTGAAATGTAGCCAGGACAAAGATTCCAGTCCTGAAGCCAGTGTCAGGGTGTTCTGGCACAACCCCTGCACACTGCTTTAAGACCTGTGCTAGTACCACAGCAGAACTGAAGGAGCACACAATTTCCGCAGATGCAACTTCTTCTTGCTGTGAGATCTCAAGGAAGTTTTTTTTTCTATGTCCTTGGGGTTTTGCTTCTACTTCATGGGAATGTTTTAAATGGTTGGCTAAAGGAGGAGGCAACTCCCTTGAAACCAGACACAACTTCACCAACCTCTCTAAAATCCAGGCATACACCTTCGATAGCAGCTCTAGCCATGCTGTCCTGCAGGAGCCACCACCACCAGTAGGGATGAGGTAGTTGTTCCTCAGAGCCTGCTCTGTTTCACTTGAGAACAGATTGTTCCAATATGTTGTGTTGGTTTTATGAGACAGACAAGTGTCCACTGAGACATAAGGTGTAATTATAGTTCAATTTCAATTAAGAGTCAAACTGTGGTCCAATAAGGTAAAAAGGTCAGTGCTATATCTAGCGATGCAGCTGGACAGTGGTTTTGCACTTGGCTACAAAATGAAGGGAAATCCTAACTGGGGCCAAAAATATCCCTGTCTTCAGCCATGACTTGCTGCCAAGCATCAATCCCAGAGCAAATTCTGAAAGGATATTTGCCTGGATTTACAGTTTAAACAATGCATTATGCACTCCTTTGTTTTAGAAGGTTCAGGCTGCAACTTCTACTCTTTCTAGAAAGCTTTTTTCTTTTTCTTTCTCCTAAGCTTTGATTACAAATACCTAGCTGAAGAGATTCTCCTTCATCGTGAGAGTTTCTCAGCTGTCAAATTTTAGATTATAGCAAAAAAAGAAAACTAGCACACCACCCTGATGTAATTTAAACAGAGTTAAGGAGCAAACACAGAAAACAGACTTACCAGTTTATCATCAACAGCGGGAAATTATCTCAGAGCACCTCCTAGGGGACAAAGTCTGAGAAAACATCTGGAAGGGAATCTGATGAGGCACTAACGAGGACAACAAACAGCAAAGCATTCAAAAGGGAGTGTCAAGGCAGCATACCTTGTTTGAGCTCTAAAATTCCCTAGAAAATTCGATATGCTCAAAGGTGTTGGACAGTGTTTAACATCAAAAGTCAAAAAAAGTGACATGAAACAGTATATTAGGCCAGAGGCTGAATAGGAGAGCAGCTAAAAAAACATAAGGAAAGCAGAGATCAGGTAAATTCAGGTGGTGGCCCTGGCATTGCAATTCTTTACTGGGGCCTTATACAAGTGGCCTGAGCCACTTACAAAGCACTCCATCTTTACCAGTAGACAACAGGAAAATTCTTTTCTGTCAAGTAGATCTTATCCTGGGAGTATATTCTTCCAAGAATTTGGAATATCTGCAAATCTCATGTGGCTGTTATTGCCCATAGATATGCAGGCAAATGACAACAGATTACAGATTTAGTGACATCTTCAGTCTAGCTTCTCACGTGGGGTCTGCAAATGCCCACACATGTCCATGAATGCCGTTAATCACAAGGACTGAAGGCAGCAACAAACTCTCTACCCCAGCCCACCTTTGAAAATGTCTGCCATTAGCTGGAATACTATCCTATTAAGTTTTTGGCAGCTACAAATAGGAATCTCGGCCAACTACAAGGTCAGACACGTGCTCACATCAGCCAACCATGACACGTCATCCAATTTTAAGTTCAAACAGCCTTTTAGCTTTATAACCATGTAAGAGGGCATCCAGGGGAGCAGCATGTCGGTATAGCTTACTCCAGAAACAGAGGATGCAGCCTATGGAAGGAAAGGCTGAGTCAGTCACAAGGGCAATGAAATTCACATTAGACTGGAATGACAGGGCCTTTCCAAATAAGGCATTTTCAGAAATAATTGGTGTTCATCTGATGTCCACTAAAAAAAAAAAAAGATTCCTTTGGGCCAGGTGAGAAAAACCCAACACCTGGACACAGAACTATGCCAACAAAATCTGGGCAGAGAAAAAATGGATCTGGAAGATAACAGGAAAAGTAGAATGCAATAGAATGAAAGGCTCTGAACTTATCACCCTAGATATTGTGGAAAAGGAAAAAAGTCTGAAAAAAAGAAACAAGAGAACTGGCATGTTATTACCTAAGTGACAATATCTGAGAAATGGCAATGGGCATAGGGTTGCGCTAACTGTCTGTATCCCCAGTGAACCTGACAGCAAATTATGGGTAGAATCAAACTAATCTGTTCCTTCTGGTATGGGCAACATATTCACCCTGTTCAACAACACTGATCAAAAATTTAATAGCTCAGAGCTGCCTCTTGTCCAGAGCTAACCTGCTTCCAAGAAACCTTTGACAAATTAGACAGTGCCTCCGTAGCAGATTTTTGTTTTCTTACTTATCTAGGCTTCCCAGAGAGTTGCCAAAAAAGTTTTAATCTGAGCTGAAATTAACTAATTTGATCTCGCTCACACTAGTTGTCTGAACTGCCAATCAACTTCACCGGGACAGACTTGTACCACGGAAAAAGGAAATCACTGGGAGAACTGCCTCATGTTTTTGAATACACTAACAGTCTGTCTCCCAAATATACTCACAGGCAATTGATATGATAAATGCAGAAGCGGATCCATTGTTTTGTTGATAAAGGTTTTAGAAGACGTTAAATCCTTAGGCAATCCCATCATAACGGAGAAAGGCATCTTACAAACTGCTCATTTCGCTTTTGTGGGAAGCACCTTTTATTAGCACTGGAAATACACTAGCAGTATCTTTTGTGAGGCAAAGGCAAGCGCTGATTTCGGGAGTCTCATGACAACATGGAACTGTAACCTTATTACAGTGTCAGCACCAAAACAGACATCTCTAACAGCAACGAAGGAACAATACTCTACCCAGATCTCAGTTACAGTGCCTGAGCCAGAAATATGGACAAAATAAAGAATGAAAAATTTGGGAGTGTGCATGACTGCCCACAGCTGCACAAAATGTGGAGGAGAAAGCCGCCTTGTTTCGAAGTTGCTGTACAAAAAGGCTTGTCACTTGAGCTCTGCTTTAGTGCTCCCCAAGCCAAAAGGAAGAGAAGCTGATCCTTAGGGACCCACAACAAAAATGATTGAGACAGCAATTTTACACACCAGCAACTTGAAGAAATTAAAGGAACAGCCCAGGAAAGTATTGGCTGGCAATTCTCAGCCTTCTGCACCTGACAGTGCAAGCTGCCAATTGGTTTGGATATCTTGCCATTTCCAGTTTGATGTGACATGGGAAACAAAACTTTTCCTTATCCTGACTGCTATTTGAACCCAACATTTAAATCCCAAAGGAAAAGGCTTCATTGAAGATGTTGGTTTCCTAACCGTACAAGACACATACCAAACAACACCCAGAGCTCTAGCTAATTAACCTTTTATCTCTTAAGCTTTCTGCCCTTCTGCTGGAATCACACCATAAAAACACCGCTCCTGCACCTGGTTTTCCATCCTTCCCTATGATTCCAGTGCCTTTGGCTGAGAGTCTGGATTCCTGTTTTCTCCAGGCCAACCCCTTACATTCAGCTTCCCTGCAGCCTGACAGCCAGATGTGGAGCTCAGCCTCAGGGCCACTTCACTTTCCTCTTCACTCAGACTACAGAGCTGCATCAGCAACTGACAGCGATTTGGTTATATCTTATTTAATCACTTGACTTGCATACATGTGGTCAACTGAAAAGTGCTCACAGCTGCTGGAAAAAGCAGATGACAGAGTCTCCAGCTTGCCCTGTGGATGCAACAGAGGAGCCGGGACTCAATTTCTCAACAGGAATGCCTTCAGATCGCACTGGACACAAGAATCAGTCCAGGAAGCCGAGCAGCTATACACAAACCATAAACTATCTGTCAACACCCAGAACTGATCCTGCCCAACTTTCTAAATAGCCCAGACCCACAGTGTTGTTCTGCTGAATCTCCAGAGCTCTGCCAGCATTTCTCGAGCCGCCCATTTCCATCTATTCATGCAGAGACTGATATTCTCCATACATTCATATTTCACAGGCGGAATCTGTGAATGAGAGTGTTACCCACTCGTAAAGCCTTCTCTGCACGGAGGTACACACAAGATGTCAGAACAAGCAGCAGATTCCCATCACACAGGCAACAAACCTATTGAGCTGGAGGAGAGAGAGTCTGTTGCTCCCAGCTCCCTAAAGCACCCAGGGCAGACATGGCAGCATAGCACACCTGGTAGGCTGGTACCTGCAAGACACCAGCAACCTGAGAATACAATGCAGGAAATAATCTAACACCTGCAGCAAGGAATACAAGGGGATAAATATAATTTATGCAATTTAAGTCAAACTGTCCTTATAACTCCTGCCTGATACACTTAGGAAAACTGGAAAAGTATAACCACCATGGGAATATATTCCTGCTTCCAGACAGTGAGGGGTTAGTTACATACGGCCCTGGGCACATCAGTTACATGCAACTACACAGGCACAGCTCAGAATCTCTTCACAGAACTAAAGAGGGCATGTCATGGATTTGGGTTAAGCTTTTATTTGTACAGCCCTCATCTCTGCTTCAGAGCTCTTCAATACTAACAACAACATAAAACCAAATTAGATAAAATACAGAGCAGAAGCAATATACCCAGTTTGGTTACAAACTGTGGTGGGTAGCAGTTTTCAAATTCTTTTGAAATACTGGAGTGCTGCAGGGATAACATGATGGATTTAAACTCAAGACACTGAAGAATTATCCAAGAAAACAAAGTCTTTGATTTACACTCAAGTAAATGTTCCTCCGGATTAATCTGCCCAGCTCTGAGATAACATGCAGATTTTTTTTTTTTTTTTTTTTTTAAACAGCTTAATATAAACAAATGTTCCATGAGCAGTGAACGGTGAGGCAACAAAAACGAAAGCAGTTTGGGAGCATGCACTTTCCAAGGAATGGAAAAAACACTTTGTCATTCACTCTGGGTTTGGCTTTCAGAAGTGCTGCCAGGGCACTGAGTATTTGATATAATCTGTCTGCTACCAAGAGTTTCATTTAAGTGCAGAGCGCTGCCTACATCGCTGGGTGATTCCCAAAAAAACACAGGGGGTCTGGCTAACATCACCTCACCCACTTCTGCTCTCCCTCAGCCAAACGTGACAGAGCAATTGCGCTGAGGGCTCCAGCCTGATGAAGCTAGTGGGAACTCATGCAACTGCATAAAGTGGCATTACTAGTCCCAGGGGACACAAAGCTACGGAGGCAGACTGGCAATTTTTCAGCAGTAAATTATAAGAACTTTCATAATTGGGAATCATGTGGGGTTTTTTTTCCATCTTCTGCCATCAGCAGCATCTATCTGATGTTCCACTGGTCGTTGCAAGAACAAGACACAGTGCTCTGCAACACAGACCTAGGTGGGATGGGTCCTTGTTTAACCTGCACAGACCTTATAGGAAAAGAGTTTGGATTTCTGTTCCCAAATTTTATGAACAGTAAAACTAACCTCAGCAGTATGTGCCCCTTGCCAGTCCTGGCAGTACTCAGCTCTTTGCCCTTACACTCCAGCCTCTGCTGGCAGGCTGCTGGGGCGCCCACTGCCCACCCAGCCCCTCTCTCCCCAGCAAGAAGAGGGCAGATCCCTCGGGCTGGTTTTGAGCGCAGTCTCTGCCACGGAGCCCATTGCCTGCAGGCTGTGAGCACGCAGGTGCTGAGCTCTGCTGGGGCAAAAGACCTCAGCTCCACAACTGTCTGCTTCAAAATCCCTGCTGTGTCTGTTAGTTTGTTTTCTTCATCAGCAATGCTTTAGGAACAGCTGAGCACTTGGATTCCCCTTTCTCTGGGACTGAAAACCAAGCAAACCCAGCTAGCACACACAGCTGCTCCTTCATCTAGAAAGAGCAGCATTTTGCATCTGGCTAGGCCACCCCTCAAAAAGCATGGTGAGAAAAAAACACTTGGATAACAGTCAATTAACACAAAAATAGACATCAGAAGTAGTACTTGGAATGCATGCTAAATGTTATCCCTACAGACAGTTTTCTGGTTTCTACCCCATGCGTTTTCTTCATGCAAGAAAAGCTTACCTGATCTCTTCTTGGCACAACTCAGGCGACACACTGCTTTCTTAAGGCCCAGACCTCTTGTTGGGATAGCCAAATAAAGCCCAAGTTAGCAATATGGGTTCTTCAAGCAGTTTCTCCTCAGTGGTGCATCCAGCAGATTCCCATCACTGGCAAGCTTTGCTAAGTGACTGTGCATTGCACCATAACCGTTATGGAGATCACAGTTGATGAGTGACAGTGTAATGGTTTTTGCCACTTAGTCTGACGCACTCCAACATCTGTTCTCACATGGCTACACAAAACCATCTCACAGCAGCTTGAAGCACTAGTCCCTATACAACTTTGTGGAAATCAAGGCACAGACCTGCACCAACCATTTCAGGGCCACCCCACCTGCTCACAAAGGCAGGATTGGAAGGTAAATTCAGGTCTGCTGACTCTCAAGACTCTGGCTTCAGCAACAAACCACCCAATCATAAGTAAAATCCCTAGAACTAGCAAGAGACCCACATCTTCTAGCTCTCAAGTCCATTCCAATTGAGGCAGGTCTCAGCTGCAGATGAGGTGCAGAGCTGCCAGGAGGGAGCACAGATACATAGACTACTGTTTAAGACAGTTTCCCACACCTGAAGCAGGGCATGAAGGGCTCTGTTTTACACCCCTTTCCAACAATAGCAGAAGAAACAGTGAGCAGGTTACAGATATCAGCACATTTACATAGAAAGCTAAAGGGATCAAGTGAAATAACTCATGCCAGTTATTTTACAGTTCCCCCAGTCCTCACCTAGCATACTGTGGACAGACTGGGGGAGAGTCTGTGCAAGAAGCAGATACCAACTCCAGCTCAACAGCTCCCATTAGAATATAGCTGGCTGCTTAATAGGGAGATCCTGGATTTGGAGAGTTCTCAGACAAGGATGGCATTAGGTTGGTTAATATGCCTAAATTTACATCTGTCCCAGAGGGCCACATTTCCTGTACTACAAGCCCCACAAGAAGGGGAAATTAGTTTTTTCCTTCATCAATGTCTGGCTCTATTCCAGGGGCTTTGGCCTTTTGTCCCTGCAGGAGCTTCCCTGAGGAAGCTATTTCCTTGAGGTCTACTTTCTTGTGCCTGGCCTTTGCCTGAGCAAGGGTTACAGAGGGGCCCCAGCCCCATCTTCAGGAGGTCTGCAAGGCTGAGGCTGGCCAAGAGGCCTGCAGAGACCAACCTTGTGCTGCATCAGGCAGCATCTTGCTGGCAGACACCCTCAAAGAAAAGGCAATTGCAGAGCAGCTGATCTGCAGTTGCCCACTCTGCTCCCTCTGGAGAGACACACCAGGACAGGAGCTGATCCCAATGGAGGCAGTGAGCACATGCACCCCAGAGGTGCCAGCCTGGCCCCAGGGTCCCTGTGAGGCTGACACTCTTCATTCACACACACCCCCCAAAGCTGCAGCACAGGGTCCCCACCAGCCTGCAGATGTAGGAAATCACTCTTTCCCTCCTAGATAGGATGTGGCTGACACCCCCACCCCAAAATCTTAAGTGTAGCTAAAAGGCTAGCAGAGGAAGAGCTGGAGTCATCTTTTATCCTGCCCTCCTCCATACACATCATTTTAGGCTGAAAACTGTGTGAGCAATAACATAAGCCCCTGAAAAAAAAAAATATCTAGTGACGGTGTGTAACCTTACCCCTGCAGCACATTGTCAACACATTAATTCACTTCCAGATAAAGTTTTAATAGATTCTGACCTCCGGCATCAGAAAAACCTTCCTCAACAGCCACACAGCCTGACAGCCTGGTTCTTTGTTCATGCAACACTTGCAGGAACTTTGCAATAGAGTCAATACATCAGTTTCTTAAAATTGTTAATCCTGTCTGACATATCTAATATCCTTAACCTTCCAGCTACTTGCCATCCATAGAGAAATTATTTGCGAATACAGCCATGACCACACTTTATTAGGAGAAAACACACTTAAACCAAGCCTATAAAGATCAATGTTCAGCTTGAAAGGTAGTATCATTGCAGGAGTAGGAGTCAAGGCTATATTGGCTACTGGCTGAGTTTCTTGACTATCACACAGCTGGGTCCAGTGAGGCTAGACAAGGTTTGTTTTGCTGCCCACCTAAGCATACAGCATAGCAAGCACACTCGACAGCAAGATGGTGGGGGCATAGTTGTGCAAAGGGTTCAGAACACGAACAGGTGAAGTTCCAGCTGCAGAAAAGCCACAACTATTCATCCTTGTGTGATCTTGGGCAACTCATTTCACTCCTACATATACTTTAACTTGACTAACAGAAAAATGAATTTTATGTATAGCAGAAAACTAAGCAGAACAGCAGATAATGCTTTCAAGGGCTTCCATACAAAGCAAAGCCTAATATGCTTTGACGCTATTTTGTATTATTCAATATCACCATTGATTTCAACAGAAAAAGGTTCATGTAAATCGCACTGAAGTTTTGCAGAGGTCAGCACAATACTGGTATGACGCTATGGACAACAGCAAAAGCAAAGATAAACTGACAGGCCTGGAGGAGTGGGAAACACCTTCAGTCACATGTTAGCAGTACACTTCCATTCCTGGTTTGTGTAATATTTTGTTAAAAAAAAAAGTAATTCATAGATCAAAGTTCTGCTAAAGTTAAGTTTGAGGTATGGCATGCAGGACTTGGCAGGGCTGTTGGAAGCAAGACATGCTTCCAACTCACTGTACAGAAGAGCTGGGATGGTGTCAGAGTCCTCTGAGAAAGGCAGACACACCGAGAAAGGTAGAAACAATCTCTCTATACATGCCAAGAGAAGGCACAAGAGAGCCAAGGGGCTCCACTCCTTCCAGTGTGAAGGAGGAAAGATTGCACATGCAAGTCTGACAAATCTTTTACGCAGGAACCCCAAATGCTGACCTAAGCAGCAGCAACCAGTACCCTCACACTGCACATGGCACAATTGTCACCCCAAGCAGCCCAGGAGCATGCAGCAGCTCAGACCCAGAGCAGATCAGGTCACAAATATACACAAAGAGCCACATTCCCCTAGGCCTTCCAGAGGGGCTTAGGAAAGGGGAAGGAGTGAGTCAAGGAGACAAGCTCAGGCAGCACAAGGAGAAGACATGCCCTGGCTGCTTGCTGGGGTAACAGTGCCAGCAGGACTCAATCATGAGCTGCAGGCAGAGCCTGAGACAGAGCAGCCAGATGGAGAGGGCTGTGTAATTGACAGTCTGTAGGAGACAGTGCAGTTCCTCTGTAAAAAAGGCTTTCTCTGTAAAAAAGAATTACGTACACTCCTGGGATCCAAGGGACAAAGCTAAAAGCTGTTCATCCGGCAGCAGTGAGTCTTCGGCAAGGAGCAGCACAGGGCTCTGGGAGAGAGACTGCTCTCGAGTGGGTCACGTGCAGAGTAGACCTCGATTGGTACAGCCACTATTGAAAAAGTAACTGAGCAGAACAGTGTTTCTGCAAACCTACTTCAACTTCACTGAATTTAAGTCACTACATAATACACCTGACAAACAGCAAACAATACCTTTTAGAAAATGAAACATTTATACCTCAAAGATATTCCTGAAGTACAGGTTTGCTTCTAAACAGTACCAGAGGAAGAAAAGAACCCCCTTTGCTGAGCCATCATCCATCTGCACTCACCCTCCACCCCAACAGCTGTAGAGCTTCAGTTCTGCCTAATACCTCTTTAAATTTATTGGATGCCCACTAGAAAGCTCTGATTGTTCCTTGTTGCAGTATTTTGCCATGGGTGAGGAATGTGGGAGGGATCCATAATATTTTTATTACTATTATATGACCTTCTGTTAACTTGATGGGATAAGTCACAGGGCCCTGCCTGAGAAAAGGGCAAGCATTCCTTGAAATGGATGCTCATGGAGAGGCACAGAGGTCAAACCAGCATGGAGCCTGAACACTGGCAGGAGTTTTAATTATGAATTATGAATCTAGCTACTATAAGTTGCTATTTTGGAAGCTGCTAAATTAACAGGCAAGTAAGAAACAGGAGGATCTTCTCAAAAGATAGGACACTTCCTCCTCCCACCCCTTAAGGGATGTGAAATTTTTGAGTCCTGGATCTGAAACAAGCAGTGATTTGTGGTGCCTGATTTATCAAGGTCACAGAGCTCCAAAGCAAAATCTTGCCTCCACTTCTGTCTCTCCTCATGCCAAGAGGAAAACTAATCCCTCAGAGTCCTTCTCATCAGCACAAATTGCACCACTTGAAAAAAAAAAGGTATAGTCTCCCCTCAGTTCACTGAGGTCTGGAGAATAGAACAGAACAATGCAACATTCTCTTGTAGGAAAATGTTGCCATGCTAAAACTGCAGAGGCAGTTTTGCAAGCAGGCACAAATCTAAAGCAAGAATAATTTCAGTTAGAAGTGGAAATAGATTAAGAGAGCTTGTATTCCTTAAAAAGAGATCTTTACCTCCTCCTAAGACCTCCCTTTCTGCTTCTTTGAAAGAGGTTAGTTTCCATTGAATTCCGTACCAGATTTGAAACAGATTTTACCATAGGCTACAGGAGATTCATAATCCTGCAGTCCCCATCATAAGAAATGTCATATCTGCTAACTGAAACTGCTGCCACGGCTATCCCATAAAAGATGTTAAGCCACTGAACCAGTGACAGTAAATAAAATCTGTATCTGCTGACACCCCTTAAAGGCAGCCTTAGCATCAAAAAGGCAAGCTAAGTGCCAGCTCCTTCCAGGGCTTGAGACCCCCATGTGAAAGGAAAACCCCGTTCCCAGGAGAGCAGAGGGACTGGGGGCTTACAGCAGGCATGCCTGCAGAGAGGAAGGGTTTCAACACCGTTTCTCACCATAGCACTGCAGTATCAGGAGCCTAGATGTTCCACAAATAGCACCAACTCCAGGCAAGCCGGCAGTTAGATGCAGAACCTGCTTTAACCTCAGAAGCCTGCTCATTGCCCCTGCTTTTTTGCCAGCAAAGCACAAAACAGGCCAGGGAGTCTTGCACTGTCAACAAGCTTTGACTGGAAAAAAACCTTACTTTTTCACTCTCTTCATAATTAAAGCTTTTCTCATCAGAGGGCATGAGGGCAATTTACCTCCTCAAGGGGAGGGGGTTGCTGGTCTTCAGCTAATGGAAACAGGCTGCTGGCTAATGGGTGGTCTACAAGCGCTGTTTGTTTGTGCAGGGAGCAATCCCAGCCATGACAGGTAAGCAGCACGCTGCCCTTGCTGCTCCAAGTAACTACTCACAAGCTGCCTCTGTCAGCAGCTGCACGAAGCCTTCTGAGGACAAACTGCTGAGCAGGAATTTAGCACCATTTACACCACCAGCTTGAGTGAGCAGCCGCATCTCCTCCAAGGACCCCAACAGCACCGGCAGAGCCCTCATCGCTGCAGGATGGCCAGGAAAACAGACCCTGGGGCTTGAAGGAGAGTTTCCTACTTCAGACTCATGAAAGTTTCATTTACTCTGCTGTAATTGCTAAAGGAACAAGTTGCGCTGAATGCAGCATTTCTGCTAAACATGTTTATGATAAGAAAAAGCCTTTCAGCTGGGACCAAAATTATTTGTGGACACAGACCAGCTCCAGCAGACCTTTCAGGAGAAATGTCACTAGAGCTGCAGCAGGCTATGTGCCACCAGAGCTGCCAGCAGGAACAGAACCACTCCACTCCCTCCACATGTGAAGGAACAAAATGTTTAATGAACTTTATTCCACTTTAGAAGCATAGCCAAACACAAAGTCTTAGACTGTAGCAAAACAGGACTAGCCACCACTGCCCATCTAACCAACAGCAATGATACTAGGCTAGTGACAGCACCAAAACCCATGACTCATCATACACTGGCTAACTGATTAATTCTTGTTTTCTTCCCCTGTCTTCACACCAGACTTCACTCCCAGCAGTAACTCAGCTGAAGCCCATAAACCAAAGGCCTCTATTTTACTTTTAATCAAGGCTTACACCTGAGCAGATGTACTGGCCAACACTGAACACTCATGTCGCACTCAAAGCACCTCATTGGCATATGGGAAACACAACCAAGCAGGGCTTCACGCCCAGACAGCACGTGCTGTATCACCAAGGTTTGGTTTGCTACAGCTGAGGGTATCACCTGGCCCCAGACCTCACCAGGGTCACTTGCTCATTGCAGCCTGCCCAGCTACTAATTACCCTCCATTTCCAGCAAAGCCAGACATAGCACCAGCTCCTGCCCACTGTGCCAGGCACTCAGTTGTGCAGCTCTGGCACACAGGATAGTGTGGTTCTCTGGAAGGGACACTCACCTTCAGAGCCAGCCTGTCACCCAGGTAAGCTCCTAGTGCTTGTAGCAAGGTGCTATTTTGGTGGGAAGAAAAAAAAAAACCACAAAAGTGGGAAAAAAACCCCCAAACCAAAACCCACCCACAACGTAGTCAGTTTGGTTAGAACCTCCAAGAGCAAAACAGAGGCAACCCAAGAGGCAGCACAGGTGCTCTGGGCACACATCTATACCTCTAAACCCAGACACCAAGTGACAGCAGTTAACAGAAGGGCAGGGCTCATTCCCTGATACCTCAAAGCACACTTCCCAAACCAGAGTGGCTGTGCCCAGCTTAGAGCTGCCTTCTCTGCAAAAACATCTCCTAGCAAAACTTACCCAGCTGCTGCCTTTGATATTTAAGTATCTGGCTGTGCTCCCATAGGCCACCACAACCAGCCGAGCCCACTCTTCACCTAAGAGGTGACCTCCTCTCCCAGGTGAAGCCAATCTTTGCTCCAGAAACCCCAACCACAATTCCCCCACGTGCAGCCTGGGAAGCAGGAAAAAGGCTGGGGAAGAAGCAAACGCATGGATGCCAGCCAGGAGAGGAGTGACAGTGTGTATTGCTAGCCCCAGATCACAGCTTTAAGCACTGGGGTAATCCCCTAACAACTTGCTGAGAACATTTCTGGAGGGCATGGCAGCAAGCTGTGCTTGGGCAAGCTGCGGCAGTGCACAGCAAATCCCAGGCCCTGCACTCCTGCCCAGAGAAAGGGAGTCTAAGACTGAGGAGTAGTCACAGGTTTTCTTAAAACAGCTTGATTATCTTTTTTCCTACCTAGAGTGGGAAATGCTAGTTACTGGCAGTGCTAAGATCTGCCTCCAGCACTAGGAGAAGGAGACCTGGAGGAAAGAGGGTCAGGGGACAGGAGGGCATGTAGGGAGGAATTTTTATGGATGAGTGGTATGCAAGCTTATAGAAAGAAGGATTTCTCCAGTCTTACTGCTGCTGGTATATGTGTGACAAGGGGTTGACAAAGGTGCATGCTGTATGGGGTCAGCTCTGGGCATGTTGGGAATAATTTGTTTGAGTGAATCCCTTGTTCCTTCCTGAAAAAGCTGACTGGAAAAACAGGTTGGGGGGCAGTTCAGGAGAAGATTGCCAGTCAGCTGCCTCTCCCTCCCCTGTGCAATGTCCCAGGGTGGAGGGGGATCTGACCCTCTGTCAAGCAAGCACATGGGCCAAGGGCTGCATGTAGTGTGGTGGGACTGGGCGTGCAAACGGTGAGCTCTTGCGGGTACACACCCTCTGCTTGGTTAGTGGATGACTTTGCTACCTGCCCCACAGTGAGTCTCTTCTGACTGAAGAGGTCTTCGTGAGGCTGTCAGCTCTGATACAGTCCTCTGTGCCTCTGGGCAGGAGGAAGGTGGTCCGGGGCATGTGGCCACCTAAGGGGGTGAGTTCGCAGGGTGGGACAAGCAGTGAGAGCACACCCAAGCTCTGGCTCACTGTCACACTAACACAGCACTGAGCACAGCAGGCACAGAAGAGCCCATGCCAGGTTCAGGGACTGGCCCTCAGTGCAGCAAGACACAGCACAGCCAGTGGTACCCAGAGTCGCATGGGATGCTCAAGACAGGCAAATATAATACATGGCAGAAACTTCTGCCCATTACCTCAGGCTCACACCTGGAGATCTGATGTGATGGACCAACTCAAGTTTACACCGTAGCTTTCCAGCTGAGGCCAGGACAGCCTCCTCCTCTCCCTCCAAATCTACTAGCCACACCAGGGTCACAGGGTTTGCAGGGGAAGCCTCCTCTTTTCTGACCCAGTGCCTGGTGCCTAGGCTGGGGGACAGAGTTGGCGTTTGGGGCCTCCCAGGGACTTGCCTAACCTCATCCTACCCCTGTCTCCAGATCTGTCTCCTTAGCTGCTGCTTCTCCTTGCTCAGCCTCTTCCTATTCCCAGCCCCAGCTAGGGGTGACATGACAAACCTCCTGATTTTAACCCATACGCTTGAAACCCTTTTAGACAACATAGTAAAAGATATGATGGATCCCACTGTGCTTGTTTGCTTTGTGGTCTTTTGGAGGCAATGCCAAGTAAAATGAAGCCCCAGAATAAATCCTACTGAACAGGATCATTTTCACAAATAACCTCAGCTACACAACTTGCAAGTCCTCAAGCATTTCTACATCTCTGCAGCCAAAAACATGTGTTTTGTGTTGCTTCACATAAATCTCTCAGGTTATTTGTCTGCATAAACCCTTCTATAAATTGCTCACTGGGCCTTGAAATGTAGCAAGCAGGCTCTTTGATGTATGTCTCAATCACCAGGTACATCAATCACTGCTGTGCACACCTTGTTTACTCCCATGCAGGGAGAAGTTACCAGTCCCCTCTGCCAGAAAAGAGGGCAAAAAGTCAAATGGTTTTGATGGATGGATAAGTGTCTGTGGGCTAAACCTCATGCACAGAGCTTGTTTATACTGAGACTTACTAGCACTCCCTCCTCCCACTAGCTGATAAAATACTCCTCCATCCGTTCTTATGAAATATACTCCAGACCAAGAGCCTGCACGTGAACATTCGATCTCTTTGTGAGCTCCTTTTACACTACTGCATTTCCTCCTGCGGTGGCAATACGTCTCTGAAAAAGAAAAAGTAAAACATCAGGCTTATTCTGTAGTGTTAAGGTGGTATATCAGTCTTGTTACAGACCCAATCTGCACAGAGATGCATCTCACTCTTCATTATCACAGCACAACTTTTAGCATTTATTCTGAGTCCTGAATCATGTTTTTAGGTTAGAGTTTAGCAGAGTAGCTTTCTTGATTGAGAGCTATCATTGGATTTCACAAGGGGTGTGCAGGCTCATGGACAGGCAGGAAAGATTCATCACCCTCCAGTGAGCTGTGCTGCTGACATGCTGTGTGATACTGTTTGGATTAAGGCGTCACTCTGCCTTAGTTTCCCCATTCAAAATTAAAATGAGTCAGTGCAGTAGAAAAACTGAGAGCATTTACTTTATGTTGACATAGTACTTCTATTTGGCCATATTGTTGGGTCTCAATGATGAGAGTCAGTCTGCATATACAGCACATTAACATGTTATGCTTCTCCAGGGAAAGCAACCCCTTGTGAACACCCTCTCACCCCTGCATGTGGCTCCTGCACTGCTGCTATAAGTTGCAGTCTCCTAGGGGGACGGCTCATATTAGCCACATTTTTGTAGAGGGGGGCTGAAGGGATGGAGAAGTTGGAAGAGGGGAGATGGAGCCTTAGACAACTTGTCCAGTAGTTCAAACACCTTGTGTGACAGCCCAGAGCTCATATTCACTGGCAGCTACTAAGGAAGGAATTGGCTGGCTTTAGGAGCAGGCTACAATCTTTATTCAGGGGTCTCAACTGCAGCTGAACTGCTGATTCAGACAGAATATGTGTGAATGACTTCATTCCTTCTTCAGCTACATACAAGTAGGCTGAGGTTGCTCTGGAGTATCTCATGGGTAATTTCTCTGCCTCTGCACTGCTGCTGTGTAGTTATCTTTGGTACCCTCTGAGTTCTGTGTTTTCTTGTGACCTGTGATGTGGGGCTGGACTTCTTTTACTACAGCTTACTGCTAGAAACAAAATTCTATTATTAAAAGTGGGGATGGGTCTTTCAAGCCACTTATTCACCTTCCGATCTGATCACTTCAGTCCCATGGGACTTCTTGTGGTGTGAGAAATTTCTCAGCGCCAGTGGAAAAAGTGGATGTATGCTCACATGGATCACATCCTCCCATGGGGCTGAAATCCGTGGCCTTCACATCCAGATCACAAGACTATGTCTCTATTGCAGTCAGTGATTCTAAGCATAACCTCTTCCATCTGCTCTGCCTGCCCATGTTTACCTTACCAATCACTTCTGGCTGCCTCTGGACACTAACCATCATACACTAATCGACATGTCCCCTGCTAGGAGGGCTTTGTCACATCAAACTCAGTATGCTCTGGGAGTGTTTTAGATGTTTAGATGCCCAGTGTGCAAGCTCTATGGAAAATGGAGATGGATCTGGTTTTAGTGTGGCAGTACATTGAAATGTTCTGATGCCAGCTTCAGCATGACAAGTCTCTCCCAAGGTCTGCAGCAGACTGGCTGCTACATGGTAGGGTGTTCCTTTATGCGTGGGCAACATTGTCTGTGTGAAATGTCAGCCTATCTTTGAACATTTCTGGAGTCCCCACAGCCATCGTATAGGAGCAGCTCACAGCGATGGAGTCTGACTAAGCCCACACTCCTGCAAGAAAGGGTGGGAACTGAGGGGCAGCAGGCATATAGAGGACATGCCAGGACTTGTGCAGGGTGTAGCCATGGCTCAGGATCACACACGTAGCTCCCTTCACGTCTCCCTTCTCTCTACGTGCCAAGCTGACATCTCCTGTCATCCACCTGAGAGCCAAGATGAGGCTTCTGAAGACAAGAGATTCCCAAAGAAGAGGGGCGAGGCCCTCGAGTCCCCCCCACCAAACCCAGCACTGAGCTCTGCTCTCTCTGCCCTGCACATGCCACAGCAACTCCATCACGCTGAGGGTTTCCCTTTGCCCCACTCCTTCTCAGCAGAGGATTGAGCAGGGCGACCAGCTGCTTTGCTGTGTTGTCCCTCAGCGCAGTGGAGACAGTCCTACTGGAGAAAGCTCGTGCGTGTGACACTGAGCAGCTCACTGCTTGGTGCACTGGGCACATCCCTGACGGCAGGAGCAGCCAGGTCCCCGGTAGGTCCCCAAGCAGGAGCCTTGTGCATCCCACCGGCTGGCATCCCCTCGCCCCCGCTAATTTGGGGCACCACCCCGGCCCACTCAAGGCTTTGCTGTCTCTACAGTGCTCTGCAGCTCCCAGCCCCACCCCTGTCTCAGCCCTCCTAACTACTCACACTCTACTGTCAGCAAGCAAACTTCACAGGCAGCTGAGAAGTGGCAAGATCAGAGGCATTCATTTCCTTGGAGCTTAGCTTAGCACCTTGAACTTAGTCTCAGTTCTCCTGATGTCTCATCTCCCTCATTCCACTGTGGCACTTCTGGTTTGGCTTTGCTGTAATGCCCCAAAGATCATGAGTTTAAATCATGCAATTAGAAGCAATACTACTGATAATAGCAAACAAAGTTTTTTTCACTTGGGAATTTTCTTTTCTCTGGGTTTTGAGTCTCTTTTTGCAGCTTTTCTCTGCAATTCTGTGAGCTAGAAATGTGTTTTTCATGGAGAGTCTTGCATAATCACATAGTTCTGGGAGCCAACCTCTGAGAGCCCTGCTATTGAACTGGAGATCAGATGTATAGCAAATAAAACTACTTTTGATATTTCTTGTTATTACAACTTTGTTTAAGACACACATGGGTTTTCAGTGCATGCATGCATACATATGCACGCACACACACGTATGCATATATCCTGATCGCACATCTCTCTGACAAGCGCTATGTGAAATCCTGCAAGCCCAGCACACAGTGCCCAGCCCACCCAGTCTTGGTGAGCAGGGTGGCACTGGGATGGGGATTTATCCCAGCTCTCCTGAGCAGAACAGACCTTGAGGGGATGGCCAGTCAGGAGCCTCTCATACACACTCCCATGTGCCCACTTTTTGGAAAGCCTCCAAGGTTGGTGTCAAACAGGTGACTAAATAAGAGAAGGGAAGTTTACGCTGACATGCTGGGAGATCCCCTTCTGAACAAGGGGAACTAGCCTGGGGCCGAGGGGAGGAGGCTTTCAGGTTTACAGGGAAAGTGGGAGTCACCAGCCAGTCAGAGACATAGCCTGCTTGGCCCCTTGGCCCTCATCCACTGCAGGGAGGTATAGGTGCTGTAGAGGTCTAGAAGATCCCCACAAGTACATCAGACGTGTTCGTTCCCGTATCCAGATTCTGTTTAAGATCGGCTTTGCCACAGAGGCACCTCTTCCCCCCCCAGCACCCCCACACCACACCACAGTGTGATGAGCTTTATTAATTCCAGATGCCCGGATGAGAGCTCGCCCCAGCTATTGCCAGGCACAAGGCACAGCCTGTGCAAGTGCCCGGCCTGGCCCCAGGAGAGGTGTGGTGCCTCTCCCCGCTCCGTCACGCCAGCCGTGAGCAGGCCCCCGGAGGGGCTGTCAGCACAGGGGCCATTCACCAGCGCCTCCAGCTCACCCTCTCGGCTGGCTCAGCCTGCGGCACTGGGGCTGTGCCGCCACCGGCCTCGGGGGCTGGCTGTCCCGGTGGGGGACAATCGGGGCAGTATACTGCTGAGCCTTGACCCCATCCCTGGCAGGGTGGGAAATTCCCGGAGGAGCGGACAAATGTTCGTCAGCGTGCTGGACACCCTTTGATCGAGGAGCATAAAGCAAAACAAGCCGGTTATTCATTCGTGTTCGCTGCAGCTCTGGGCTCTCCCCAGCCCCCTTCAGATCCATGTGCTGTCTATCACGCTTTTCTTGCACGCCTCCCTTGCTCAGACAGCACAACTTCCCGGTGCCCTCTCACCACCGCCCTGCAGAGGGCTGGCTGTAGGCTGCCTTTTGCGGGGAGCAGCCGGGCTGGCGGTGCAGCGGTGGGGTCCTGCTGTCCCCTGCCGGGCATCCCCAGCATGGCTTGCAGCGCTGCCCAGGCTCTGAAGGCTCCAGAGGGCGGGATTTAGTGGTTACAGCAAAGGAAGAGGTGGCACACTGAAGATTTCCTTTCCAGCTCTGCTGTTTATGTACCTTCAGGCACCCCAGTGTCATGTGTTTTGCCTGCCCCGGGAGAGGAAGGAGGTCTGCCAAGCTCACCTCAGGATGCTCTCAGTTCATTCAGGTTGGCTTGGAAAGCTGTGGAGCGCTGGTGATACAAGGCAGGGTGAAACTCCTGCTGACTGTGACGAGATGTTTGTACCCAGTGAACCCACAGCTGCGATTCACTGGTGCTTCCAATCAGCTGGGTCCATCTACCATCAGCCAGCAGTGAGAATCTGTTCCCTCTCCATGACATGTGACCTGGTGGAAGGAGGGCACAGGGAGGCAGCACACGGCACCACTGCAAGGCTCTGGGCTGTTGCCTGCTGGCTGCCTGACCTGCAGTGGCCAAAGGAGAGTGTTGGTGTCAGTCTGTCCCAGATGAACACGTTGATGGAAGGAGATCCCACCTCCACTGCTGCTGTTAAGAGAGGGGACCAGGACTGCCAAGCAAGGCTGCATGATGCAGTGGTTATAGATGAGGGCATAGAGAAGGGAGGGGAGAAAACAGCAGAAACAAAATTCTAGAGCATTGTGTAAGGCAATTTGGGAACTGTTTTTACATGATGGGCAAGGAGTGGGAATAGCTAAGTCAGGCATGTTCCCATAGGTTTCTGCCAGAGCATAGTTTGTGGTGCCCCATGCCCCATGATGGGAATCTTCACTCACCACAGTGCTTTTGCAGCATCACCATTTCACAGACGCAAAGCACGAGGTATGTTCCGCTCCCCCACAGCCTTCCAAGGGGAGTTGCTCAGTACAGATGCTGAGCATGGCCGTGGTGGCCATGCCACAGCAAAATTACTTGAATGAAGTGTGAAGAGGGAGAGATGAAGATGAGGACTAACGTCACCATGAAACCCTAACAATGAAATAAAAACCTTTCAAACCTCTCCATATATTACTGGAAGCAGCCTGTAAATGTTAACCCTGGCTGGCAGCCAAAGTGCAAATGGCAAGCCTCTGTGCAATAGAAGTGGCATAATGTGCAGTGGGGACCACTGCTATTATGTGTCCCAGAACAGGCTGTGCTGGTGCATAGGTTTTGCAGTTTTGGTTACAGGCTATTAAACCCCTCTAAGGTCATAAGATCTCAGTACTCCTCTGAATGCATAAACTCATTCCTAAAAGCCTCACCAAAACACACTCAAATGGCTCACAGTTTCATTGAGGGTATCATCTCCCCACTGGAACAGAAACAGAATGAGAAGGGATGCTTCTACCAAGAAAAATCAGGTTCATGTGAGATTGCTTGGTAGGAGCACTAGCCAAAAAAAATCCTGAATGGAAGGAAGGAGCCACTGAAGGATTGTTGGTACAAAGCAAGTCTGAGGATACCTGTCCCGCTCACTCTATGCTTTCCTCATGGGCACTGGAGTGAGAGAAGCACTAGTGCACCAATGAACAGTGAGTGGAGAAGACCTTAAGTTACCTCAGGCTAAGAGTGTCCCCAGGAGGGGGACAAGGACCATCAGGAAGGCTGATGTAGGCCCACTCATAGCTAATAGATAATAGCCCACAATAGCTAAGAGAACATGGGAGGGAGACAGGAGGTTCAAATTGTTAATGTAATAACCTGCCTTTCTTAAATAGATTGTGCTCCTCTATCACCCCACTACACACCGCCCCAACACCCCCCCAACCCCCACTCCCCATAAACTTAAGTTTATTTTAAACCCTGGGGCTTGTTGTTCTCCTGAAAGGAAACATTGCAGTCAAGGACTCTTAGGCAAAGTCATTTCGTTTCTGGGTGAGAGCTCAGTGCCATTTAGTAAGAGCCCCCCAGTAACAGCCCAGTGCACTGCACTGCCCATGTTGGCAATGGGGACCCCTGCCACGGGAGGAGGCAGCGGCTTGCTGCATTGAGAGGTGCTGGGTACTGGCTGAAGGGTCGGTACTGATAGCACTCAGGATTGCACTGTGGTATTTGCCACTTTTCTTAAACTAATCTCATGCGTGTAAGTGATTTTGAAAGGCTCGTGTCTTCCTTTCATCTATTTTCTGTTAAAGTAGTTTCCTAGCTTTCATGTTTGTACAGAAACACCTGAAATCCAATACATCAATATTTAAAAAAAAAAAGCAAGACAGCAGGATAAAAAAGCATCTAGACTGTTTGCACAACCTCAGAGCTCTTAAGCCGGTTTGGTGATTTCTGGAAGTGGAGTGTGCTCTTGAAGCCTTCAGTGATGCGCTGTGACAGGGCACGGGGATCACCCAGGCAGTGCCTAGCTGCAGCGGGCAGGGCAGCCGGGTTCCCCGGCTGGGCTCTTCCCCTACCTTCTTATGACCTTCCCCACTGGCATGCCTCTGTTTCCCTCTTTGTGTTTCTCTTGAAAAGGAAGTTTTGACACGCCACTGAGTCATCAATTGTGGAAAACTCTAGTTCCTTCAAACACCCGCAGTGGTGTGGGAGGACAAGAGGAAACAGGAACACCCAAAGGCAGTGCCAGTGCTGCAAGGCAAAGACACATTGCGGGTTTGCACCATTCAGCACTGCCCCTTGGGATGCTCTGGAAGCCCTACTGCAGTGGGCTATTCCATTTTTCACATGAAAAATATGCTCTACCCCCAGACCTTGTCAGTATTGCCTGCTGCAAGATCCCTGCCACCCACCACCTTGTAAGTGTTCAGAAAAACAGTCTGCAGTCATTTAAAGAAATTAGGGACCCATTTCATGAACTCAGGCATTTGGTTGTCCTGGAAAAACCCAAGCCTGAAATATAGATCAAGAACCTGTGGAAGAA
Source organism: Falco cherrug (assembly GCF_023634085.1). Lineage (NCBI taxonomy): Eukaryota > Metazoa > Chordata > Aves > Falconiformes > Falconidae > Falco > Falco cherrug. The sequence continues at coordinate 32,512,585 of NC_073705.1, read as the reverse complement.
AAGCTATTGGTGTGCCCTTGGACCAAGTCATCTCTACATGCAGGACACATCAATATAACACATACTGTCTAGGTTCAGCTTTGTGTCTCAGGCAAGTGAGAAGGGGTCACAGGAGACAGGCTCAGCTGGTTGCCACCTCCCTACAGGGCTGTCCATGCATGAACTGAATGTGATTCACCCAGCCCCTTGCTTGCAAGGCTGCCAGCTTCTCACGGGAGCAGCGAGGGGCAGGGGCTGCAGTGACTCGCCCAGTGCCGGCTGCAGCACAAGATGAGCTCACTGACCCGTCAACCTGTGGCCCCACAGGCACTAGACACCTATGCTGCCTGCCAGGACTGTGCTGCTGCTCACATGCCCCTCCTGAGGGACTGCAATGCCCAGATACTGCTGCTGACACCACCTCTTCCCTGGGCAGCAGCAGGTGGGGACCAATAGTGACCTCCAGTAAGATGCACCAGAGAAATGTGGGGCCCAGCGGCAGGCCAGCACTGTCCCATCTTGGCCTTCAGACATGCCTAGGGCTGCCCCTCTCCAGAGGCAGTGTGTCCTGCAGAGACAAGCCAAGGATGACCAAGCTGTCTTGGATAATCCATTACAATTTGGTAATCCAATACAAAGAGGTCAGAGTGCATATGCACTCCACTCCACGTGTCAGGACACTTGTGTGACCCTGGTGCCATTCAAATGGCTCTAGTGACTGCAACACAGAAATATAGTTCACTGAGGTTCCCAGGAAGAGAAATACACATCGCCCCTGCTATGATCAGCGTGGGTCTGTAGGACCCTTGGGAATAAATCTGATCTCTTTGTTCCTGTGGTTGAACATCAGCCTGGACACTGCCTGAGCCACGCTTGTCAGAGCCAGGGAAAGCCTGTGTGCTGAGCAGCAGCCGTGGTGGAGGGTGCAGGGCTGGAGTGCCCTGGGAGCCTTGTGACTTGCCAGAAATGTACCGCTCTTTTGCCAAGAGCAAACATCGCCATCCTCACAAATGGTTAACCTGCAGGGAGCTGCATAGCAGTAATGACTTCACATGCATTTAATCAGCTTGGGCTTCCAGAGCCTCCTCTGGAGCAGGAAAGGCCGTGCACCCCCGGTGCAAATGTTCCCAAAGCCGCACCCCCCCTTACCAATCATTAATCATCACCCGGCCGGCAATGTGAGCAAGCAGCAAGCGAGCAGGAAAAGGCCACGTCTCCCACAGCCCCTGCGGGAGCAGCGGGAAGCAGCGCTGACCGGTTCCCTGTGGTGGCAGCTCGCTCCCCAGCCACCCTCCCCTGGGAGCCCCGGGGAAGTGGCCAGTCCTCCAAGCACTGCCCTTTCCTTCAGGAAGGTCACTTGGTCCTGGGCGCAGGAGGTTCTGCCTGAGGCTGGGAGGTGCTGGGCTACGCATGAGGCGGGGAGCCCTGAAGAGGAGCTTCTGCCTGGTCGGCACCACAGTCTTCATCTCTTCATCATGCGACACAAAGCCTTTTGGAGTGCCCTGGAGTACACCTGCCGATTGCTGGGCATCTCCACCGCAGCAGGTAAGAGCAAGCTCTTTTTTTTATTTGGCACTAAAAGGCACTGAGTGGGTGTCAGGATCCCTGAGCTGTGTCCCTGCCTTTGGCTAGGTGCAGCCACTGCTCCATCCTGTGAGGGGGACAAGGAAACTTGCTCACTTTTCCTTTGGGACTCAGGGAGGGACAGTGCTGTATGCCTGGCCAGGTTTTTTGCAAATGCTGTGGGAAGCACAGTGAGACATCAGACAGGAAGAGCGAGCACTCTGTATGGCAGAGAACAAACTAAAGCACAAATGGAAAAGAAAACTAAATTGTATTCTTCTAAAACAGACAGGCACAGGCAAGATGTGAATGACACTGAAAAGCAAAATACATGTGGCTGAGTAAAACTGCCAAGCTGCTCTGTGGGATGTGAAAATGACGGAGGAGCTCCCTGTGCTATGCACGGTGAGATGTCCTGTGCCAGGCAGGATGGAGAAGTCCCAGCCATCATGGCACAGTTTCTGCCAAAGTGCTGCTTTGCCTTTCTAGCAACCCATCAGGGAGCAGGCTTCGGAAGCAGTTCAGGTTATAGCTGCAGCACAAACATCACAAGTTCACTCACCTGGCTAGTTGCATCCTCTTACCCACTGCCAGGGGCTTCTTGGGACCCATGTCCTCTGGGTTATGTGACACATCTTACCACTTGGTTTCAGGTGAAATACAGGTGTTTTGAGCCAGACATTTCAGGCACAGCATCTCACCCAGAAGGACTGAACTGTGGTGAATACCCCCTCACATGAGACATCTCTGGATGAGATGTGGGGAAACAGATAAAGCAGAGGGCTCAGGGGTTCCTCTGGCACTGCTGCTGACCCATTGTAATGGGACAGGACAGACAGTGCTCTCTGCCTCAGTTTCCCCATCAATAAAGCAGAGATCAAAGTGCCTGATTTCCTTAAACGCTGGAGGTGTGAACTAGAGGTAGGAACTCCTAGATGAGAGGTGACTTGAGGTGGTGCTGTGATTCCTGTGTGAGTCCCTGAGGAATTTTATATTCAGACACCACAGAGCAGTTCACAGCAGGCTCTCCTATCTTCGTATTTCCTGTATCAGCTACAGACAGCCATGACCGATGCTTTGCTCAAGTTAGGGCAGCAAAGTAGAAAGCACACAGGTCAGCTGAAAAGAGCACAGGTCCCCAGTGACACCCAAAGCCCAGCTGGGACACTGGAAGCTGTGCTCTGGAACATGCTTTAAACAACTGATAACAGACAGAGATTTGAGTCTCTGAGTTTATACAAACTCCCAGTTGGTAAGTGCACATCATGATGAGACTGCAACAGATAGGAGCTGAGACACAGCTTTAACCAGCTAATGCAATCTTTTCCTTTCTCCATCCCCATCGCTCTCAGGCCTACTACATGAGACCCATGCTGGTCATGTTCTCTCTTAAAGCTCCAATGAAACTCATAGAGACCTTCCCAGAAGAAAGCATTAGCTTCTTGCCATGGGAAAACTAAAGCCAGGACAGAAAAAGTGAAAGTAGCTTACAATTTGGAAGTGTGTTAGTGGAGTATAATCTCCCTCTCTCCTGCTTGTTTTCTTTTCACTATTTGCATTGTCTGCACCTCTTTCTGTAGTTCTTGAAATAAGCAGTGCAATTGTGTCTCTGTGGAGCATCACAGAGCATGGCCAGCTGCACTGCCAATCTTTGTGCTTTTCCATAGCTCTGATGCATTCTCAGTATCACCGGACTTTCCCAAAAGGCCAGTGAAGAATGGGAGGTGCCTGTGTTTTACTCATTTATGTGTCTCAATAGTGTAAGAAAACAGCTTGATGCAGTGTTTAGTGCCTGATGAGGTGTGTGAGGTTTTTGCATGAAATGGAAACCATGCAGAAGAGAATCCCATGGGTTTTGTTTGAAAAAAAAATAAATAAATGAAAGGAAGAGGAGAGTGCATCAGCCTCGCTAATTGATTCTGAGAAGGCTGAGCCAGCTCCATAAGCTGCTTGCTTATACACAGAAGGTTACCCATGTAATATAAACCTCCCCTTCCCCCAGGATCTGGGAGTGTAATGGCTATCTGCAGTGGTGGGGCTGCAGGGTTTTTTGTGTGTGAGAAATCAGACAGCCCCTACCATCAGCAGAGCCTCATGGCAAGTTAGCAAAGAGTGATCAAACAGCTCCGCAAGTCACTGCAGTGTTTGGGGCATCTCTGTAGTTTAGAGATTTTAGGCCTTGTGATTTCTGCATCTAGGAGAGAGTCCTTACTTATTTCTTAATTCTCATGCTTTCAACCATTTAATTCCTAATCATGTGCCTTTAGCCACATGGTTTGGATAAGATCCAAATAAAGGCAGCAGCTAGTCCAAACAAACACCTCGGAAACAACCCTTTGCTTCTTGCATATTCTTCATCCAAATAACTTTGTGGATAAAGCAGAAGCTGTGTAAAATGAGGAACCCTCCTTATCCAGAGCAGAGACTTGATCCTAACAGCTGAGCTGTTGAATTCTGCATTCATCTGCAGGGAATGAATGAATGAACTCCTCATTTGTAGGAAAAATTGTAAAGAAGAGTTCTCAGTCACAAGATAACAAAGGACAATACTTTGAATGTAGGATGACACAGCTCACACAGCTTCACCGATAAGGCTGATTTCCCCATGTCCCTGCTCAGGGCTGGGGGGACAGCCTCCATGGAGGAAGGTGGTGTGTGGGCTCCATGCGTTCCCCCGGCTGACAGGGGCCAGCAGCTGCAGGTGAAACAGGAGGAATCAAAGCAAGACCACAGCTTTGTCTTAGTCCTGGCTTTGCTCACCCAGGACAGGAGAGCTATGCGCTCAGGCACAAATCCTTGTCATTGATCCACCTTATAGGCTTCATAGACATTAGTCTGCATTCCAGTTTGGGAGCTTCATACCCCTCTCCAGTTAGTGCAAACCACAGCTCAGAGAGATGAAGCCAGCTGGCACCTCAAGCCTCGGCCAGTGTGCACAGAGCAGGACGAGCGGTGAACTTCCTGAGCACCAGTGGATGGGCAGGGACAGCTCAGTGAGATGTGGAGCCATCGAGTGCAGACAGGAGTGCAGTGACTGCCTAGAGAGATGCTGCGGCCATGAGACCTGGGCTCAGCTCAGCTCCGCACCTCAGGCACTTGTGCAGCATGACTGTCCAGTTGCACACTGACCAACTTGCTGCAGCTGGTGCAAATACATTCATTTCTGTTCCATTTTTGAAATAGTCTGGTTGGGAATTGAAGGACATTGAAGAAAATTTTCCATCCCCTGAAGCTATTGGCCCACAAAAGCCAGTTCAGGGAAGATTTTAGCCTCACTAATACTCTTAATCCCCCTTAAATTGACTCCCCAGTGTGCTGTGCTAGCCAGGGCACTGAGGGGACGTTCATTCTCTGTTTTTAATCTGCCTGCTCCCGTTATATGTTTTTCTGTTTGCTTAGCAAAGGACCTTGATGCCATGGCTACGGCCCTTTGTGAAGGCAGCTGGCATGGTTCCCCCGTCCTGCTCCTGTCCTGCAGCCATGTATTGGGTGCAGCAGGCCTGGGCAAGCAGGGAGGGCAGGGGAGTGAGGCTGGCAGGCACTGGGGGGACCGGGGCAGAAAGGCCCCCAGACCATGAGGGGGCAGAGGTAGATGGGGGAGTGGGAGGGAAGTCCCTGTGGCAGCTGTGATGGAGCGGCATGGCAGGTGGTGGAAGGGACACAGCATACTGCTGCTCACCTCCTCCAGCTGTCCAAGGCCAGCTGGTACCCCCAGATCACCTCTCCCCAGCCCAGTGGCAGTGCTGCCATGATAGTGACGCAGCTGGGATGGGTTTCTGGGCTGTATGTCAAGGCCAGAATTCAGCTCTGACCCCCTCTGGGTTGGTGTGTCAGCATGAATCACTGGTGCTGGCAGTCCTAATGTGCTGCACAGCACAGGAGGAGCAGCTCCACCAGCCCCTGGGGAAACTGGAGCATCGATCCTAGAAGCTGGGTAGGGCACCAGAGAGTTGGGAACCAACCCTGCAGTCAGCATCTTTCCTACTTTTTCTTTCTAGTGCTGATCGGTGTGGGAGTAGAAACTCTGCAGCGAGGACAGTTCAAAAGCCTGGCTTTCTATCTGATGTGAGTATTTTTGCCCTTGAAGTCAGAGCTGGCTGGGGTGACCCGTTTGACCCCTCCACTGTGTGTAGCACCAGACTAAACTGCAACAGCAGCAGGGAACATTGCTGGAGGCTTTGGGGAATTCAGATCTCCATATTTAGGTTTCAAAATAGTAAGCTATTTCTGTTAGAGAAAGAGATGCTACAGCACCATCCCTAGTACTCAGATTCTGGCAGGCCAGAGGTGACACTGGTTGCAAGTTATCACCTGAGGACAGAAGGGCTTTGAGCTCTCCTCCACAAACCAGACAAGTAGTGGGTGTTCAGTCCCCAGTCCACAGGCTCTGGTGAACTGGAACTAGTAAATCCTGGCCCTCTGTGCCCCTTCTGGCACCTGGAAAGTATACTGAAGCCAAGCCCTGCCCCCCTGACAGCTTTACTTTTCAGTTTTTCAGGAGTCGCCGTTACTGCCTGTGAAGGCGGCTTCTTTATCAGTTTGTTCCTGGAGATGTGCTTCACGTGAGTAGACCCTGTCCAGTCTTCTCCAGCCTTGGTGGGACCTCCCTAAGGCAACTCGCTCCTTACAGGCAACACCAGACCTAGCTGAGCTGCAAGTGCCAGACCAAAGGTCCTGCCCCTAATGCCATAGCGAGTGCACTCAGGCAGGGGGGAGGTGAGTGAGGCCATGTCCACAGCCAATTAAACCTGTGTTTTAACCCAAGCTTGTGCCATAATTTGCTGAGCATCAGCATGACAAACCCTGGTCTACAGCATGTACTTAACACTCAGTATGAAGCCCTACAAGGGGCTGGGGTTGAACTAAGAGCCAAATTCCCAGGGTAGGCTGCAATTCCCTCCCAGAGACAGCACAGACATTCAAGTTAAAATGTAGAAAATCCTTATGTACTTCTCACACACTGAACACTTCTGCTGTCTTTTAGCATAAACTCAAAAGCCTTGATGGCTTAAACGCAACGCCTTACTCCAGCTAATAGGGACTCGGCTAGTGGCCAAGTGAGCAAACACACCAAGGAGACATGGCCTGAGATGATGACCTCTGGCAGATGTAGCCCCTGACCTCTTTTCCCTGTGGGAGAGGCTCAGGCTTTGCTTACTTTCCCTGACCAACACACCGGTTTCCTGGAAAACCAGAGTGAGGATCCACACATCTAGATGAGTGACAGGTCCAAATCTTCTTGCCATGTGCTTGATGCCACATCCCATAAGGACCTCTGTTTCTCTCCCCAGATACGAGCCCGACTCCCTGGCCCAGGCCTGCTGGAAGCAAGCTAGATGCCCAGGGAGCTTCCAGAAATTCCTGGGGTACACACTGCTCTCAGTGGCTTGCTTCCTGCATCCCGTCCTCGTCTGGCATGTCACCATCCCTGGTGAGGAGCCCACACTGGGGTGGGGAGTAGTGCAGATGGAAGAGAGAATGGCCTGTTGGGCCAGAGAGGGTGGGGATGTGCGGGGTGCTACAATGGTTTCAGATGGTGCTGAGCTAGCTAGACCAAGCACTGCTTGATGAGGTCTTCACCTTGTCCCAGCCTTCAGCCAATATGGCCTTCTCCCCAGGCTCCATGCTGGTGCTCACCGCCCTGGCCTACTTCCTGCTGAGCAAGAGGAGGAAGAGCCCAGGGCACAAAGAGACGCATCCCCAGGCAGGCCAGTACGTAGACCCTTCAGCCACCGTGGCAGCCTCAACCATCGCTGGTGACACTGAGCAGACGTATACCTTCCACAGGGCCCAGAGGGAGCAGCACCACTCGCTGCTGGGCCACATGAAGAGCATCCTGAAGGCCAGCAAGGACAGGAGCATGGCCCCAGTAGCTCCTGCCCAAACAGCAGCCCCGCCAACCCCACGCAAGCAGGTGCACTTTCAGGAGAAGGTGGTGCAGATCATCCCCTCTGTCAGCGAGAGCTTGGAGGATGTGGAGAGTGAGGCTCAAGAGACCACGTCGGACACAACACCCATCCTCACACCCCCCGATGCCCCCGTCATCCTTGCTCCCCTCAGCTCCACAGGCCTCTTTTGAGCACTCAGAAGGAACGAGAATGGGACAGACCTGCTACCCCTGGCACTGGCATCTCTCCCGGCTGCTCCAGCAGTGAAAGGGCCCTCTTTGCCCTCCCTGCCTCCAGGGTGACAACTGTGTCACCCCCTCTTCAAGGGGCTGCCTGTACTACATGGTCCCACACCCTGTGACGGGGCCGGTGGCAGTGCACAGCCCCTGCAGTGCCATGCCCTGGGGACAGGCAGTGGTTCAGCCAGGGCAGGAAACTTTCTGCTCGCATGTCCTCATGCCTGGGCCACACCTCTGTTACGACACTACACACCACAGCAGCTGCTCCCGCCTAACATCACAGCTATGGCACGTGCCCCCCATGAGGCAGCAGCAGGCAGGAGGAGAGGAGACCACCATGCCCCCAGAACAGCTTCTGCTGGGGTCAGCTGTCTCCCTTCTGCCCTTGCTGCAGGCTGAAGAGCTCAGGGCTGGGACACATTCAAGTGTGGGGCACTGCAGCCTGCATGTTCCCTCACAGCTTCTGCACCAGCTGCAGCAGGCCCAGAGTACCAAAACGTCATTTCAGAGACAGGCTGAGACCAAGTGCATCCCTGGGGCTAGCACTCGCTGAGTGCCCTCCCCTGAGATACACTCTGAGCCCAGCAGGGAAATCACCTCTGGCCTTGGCTCTTGGGGACACCTACGCAGGAGCAGGGAGGACCCTGGGTCTTCCTGGTGTCCCCTGCCTTCACAACCATCGAGTCAGAAGAGCTTTGGGATGGCGTAGCAGCTCAGGTCATGAGATTCAGCACCGAGCTGACACAACAGACTGTGTGTAACTCCCAGTGTATGTTAATTATGGGCCCCAGAGGGCAAGGCAATAATAAAGTTACAAAGCTGTCCCACCATGCCAGCTCTTCCTTGAAACCTTCACCTCTGGCTTAATCCTACCATATTTCCTGCCCTGTGAGGACCTTTCACCTATAATCAGGCATTTCTCCCCTGTTCAACTCATCGCCTTGGCTTCTCCCACCTGAGGACTAAGCAATATTTGCAGATGGCAAATGCCATCTATGCCTGCAGATACCATCACCAAGACCCTCTCAGCAGCATGAGGCAGGTCTTCTGGCAGCACATGGGAAAGTACTCGAGTGGATGGGTTTTCTCAGACATGGGACAAGGCTACACTGTCACCACTGCTGGGATGAAGAGATTTAACTGCTCTAAGCACAGACACGCAGCATTGGGGTGAGCTGGTGGTAAGGAGAGAAGATCCTTGAGACCTATTTATAAGGTAGAAGCTAGTGAGGCTGGCTGTTTTTCTTGGAAATATGTTATTTCTTCTTTTTGAAATCTCAGCTCTCTGAGTCATAATCACCATATTCATTTAGGAAAGCAGTGTAGTTTGAAGTGAAATGTGAAAATGTAAAGTGTAAGCATTCAAAAACCAGAAGGCAATTGAAATAAGAACCCAGTGCTACTTTTTAACAAACTCTTAAAGTGACTCCTAATCTGGGAGATGGATGGGGAAGAAGGTGGAAGATACTGATACACAATATTTGACTGCCTGTGTCTGATAATGAAACTGTCCACAACAGCAGCTTATGAATGGTTGCACACACTTGTCATTCCTACAATCAGACATAAACAAAATTTTTGTTGCATCACCAACATTTAAAGTGATAGCCGGTATCAATCTGTTCTAAATGATACATGGAATACAGACCTTCTCCTTCTGGCTGCACAAATCTATAAAAGTAACCCTCCACCCCGTAACTGCATGCTGCAGAAGAGTCACGTACACATCTGCCTTTAGGGAGGTTTTGTACCTGCAAAAATGTTTTCAGAAAATTTTGCCCATTTACAGCCTAATGCTGCGAGACTGATAGCAGCAAGCCGAGGATCCACCACAGCTCCACCCTCAAGCTAGCATATTCAACACATTAAGAATTAAAAATAAAGCTATTTTCCTCTAAAGTCTGTGACCAAACAGCATTCCTGCACCAACAAAGTTCCCAATCCAGATATGCTAACGGGTACCCATCCTTGCCAGCTCTGCCCCAAAGGGCTGTGCTTGGACCCAGCTCCCCAGTTCCATCAAACATTGGCTCTGCAATCTGACCTTCTCATTAGCAAACTCAGCTTTCTGCATCACCCAAGGCTCTTCTTTGAACATTGCATAACTAATTACACACACAGAGATAAGGTTTGTTGAAAAAGCACTGCTCCCAATAGATCAAGCAATCTGCTGATGAGGGAAGGACCACATTTCTGCAGCCTACTACTTTCTAGCCCTGAGCAAAGTTCCAGGGCAGCCTGGGTGGGGACAGCTGCTCTTTGACAAATTTCATCCTTCAGCCCTTACTCAATCAGCCCCGTGCTTCATACCAGTGGGGCAGCAAGGCCTGTGGGGAAGGGGAGAAGCAGTGTGGTGAGAGCACTTGTGGCACCCTGAAGTGTGTGATGATCAAATCTCATTGCTCTGTGAAATGCATAAAATGAGTCTGCAGTTGCTAGAGCTTGCAGAATTAGGTATTTCAGGTTTTAGGCTCATCTTCTGACAGTCTGTTGTAGGTTTCCCTTAGGAAACAAGATCAGGGGGAGCTAGAGGTGAGGTGACTGTCCAGCCTTCCTGGAGACAACACTGTGCCCGGTTGCTTTTCTTGCTTGCTCCCTTGTGTTTCCCTGGCTCTTCTCCAGCCCCATAGCTAGCTGACTCAGGAGATGAAGGCTGGAAAAAAGCTGCTCATCTTTTATGTGGTATTAAATTGCCTGTTCAGTTAAGGTCCATGGCTGCTCACCCTGGAGTCTGTCAAGAGCCTGCACCAGTGCCAGGGAAGCAGATGCTCATCCAGAGGCAGCCGAGCGGTGCCCCAAACAGCAGCAGATGGGTGTATTCCCACTGCAGGGGCTGAGCTGCTCCCCGTGTTGCCCTTACCAAAGAGCCCATTTGTACCTCTCTCCCTCTGTTCCTTACCACCCATCCCACCCATGGTGCTATCTTCCAGCTCCATCAGCACACAGAGCTTGTTAGCCCAGAGGAAAAATAATTAGCAAAAAGAAAGCGGGTGGCTATCTTTTTGGGTAATGAGCCAAATAAATTCATGGAAGGAAGGGCCTGCCACGAAATGAAGGGTATGGGGGATAAAAGCACCCTTTCAGAGGCAGCAGGCTGTTAGAGCAGCTCAACTGCTTAAAGAAATGCAGCCTCAGGATTTCTTTAAAATCCCAGTGCAGAGGAAATGTTTAGCCTCGGGGGGTGTCAGATGACTTTGCAGAGGGCTCAGAGATTATTCACTCAAGTGTGCACTCCTCTGTTGTCCTCTCTCCCTACATCTAGCTGTGAGGGACATCCCAGGGGCTACTGAAAGCACCAGAGATGCTGCAGAGAGCTGGTGTGTGTGGGTGTTGGTGTGTGTGTGTATTGGAAAACCTCTTACATACAGGGTAATTGCAGGAAAAGAAAAAAAGGAAAAACTTGACACTATTAACCATGCAGTGCAGCGATATCTAAATTTGAGCTGCCTGAACTGTAAGTTCACACAGCACTACATTAACACTGTTACATGGGTTTTGCCTGCATTGCAGTTAATCCATGATATGGCTAATTATTGAGATTAGTCCACTGAGTTAGAGTGCATAAAGCTATAAACTCCTACAGATTCCCATACTGAAAGGAAACAAGGTGAATCATCCAAAACAAATACTTGTGTAAGGTAAAACTCTGTGAGATAATCCTGCCAGAAATTGTTTCCTTCAAAATTTCCTCCAAAGATTTCTCTGCATGAGGAAAACTTTGCCTGCTTCGCATGTACGTGTGCAGTGGAAACACCCTACATTATACTTGACAGCCCCCGTCACAGCTTAGTGAACTAGTATGTTGTAATCAATTACTCTATTTTAAGTTTTATATGAAGGCAAAAATAGACTTCAGTGCAGGCTTGGATTACAATTCCTCTGCCTCCAGTGCACACTGGATACAAGCTACACAGCCCTGAAGGCAGGTACGCTACCTGCCCCACCACAGTGCTTCCACCTCCTGCCAGGTGCTTGGATGGTCACCCTCCAGACCTCCTAGCTCCCCCCAGGGACTCTGGGCCCCGGTTTCTCTGAGCACTGCTCCGTATTTGAAACATGGATATGAACATTTCACCCATACAACAGCAGCGTTAGGAAAACAAGGTACATTTGTAGAGGAGTGTTCTGTTTCTGCAGTGTCGGTGCTCCAAACCAGAAATGCCCTGCTGGTATCTGCCTGTGCAACACTCACAGCAGCAAACACTGGTATTGGCATCAGTGGCATGGGCAGCTCCTAATTCAATGTTGAGTCATATCCACATGCAGGAGAGGAGCTGTCTCCACTCGATTCCAAATGCTGCATACTCACACACCTGCAACCCTACCACTCCTCAGCCCTGCACCTTCTCCCATCCTATTCAGGAGATTCTCCCATGTGCTGCGCCAGAAATGCAGGTTCTGTTTTGGCTGTACTCCTGCATTTTGTGCTGTGTAGGAACCAGAAACCAGGTCCCAAACCTGCCTGAGATTCCTCAGAGCTGTCAGCTCCCTTACTTGCTTGGCATGGTGCGGGCAAAAGCAGGAATCTGACTTGCAGATGCCATGTATCGGTTTACATACCACTGGTGAAATGACTGCACTTAGGTTATTCCTAGTGAATGATTAAGATACCTTTAGGAAACTAATTCTTGGCAGCTATTCACTCAGCATATGACTTTATTGAATCTTGTTTTGAGGCTCTATGCAAAACACCAGGAATCTGATTTTCCAAGCCAGGTCTTTGGATCACAGACAAAAGAGGGTTTCCATATTTCAAACAGGAAAAAAAAAAACCCCACTAAAAAAACCAAAACCACAACAGAAAACCCCCAAAAAACCACCACCAAAAAAAAAAACCCCAGAGAAAAAAACATAAAAGCAGAAGAGTAATGTTTCTTGGCAGCTTCTCCTCACCCCAACCTGTACCTAAAAGGAACTTCATACAGCACAGGAGGAAGCTGTGAACAGCATCTTAACACTAATCCCCATTCTACTCTCATCTGTTCCTTCTGCCCAGCCTCTCCTTCACCCCAATCTTTTCCACCCCTGAGCTGGCCTCATTCGGAAGAACTGTTTAAAAATAAATATCACATTGATCAGTCCATGCTAAACAAAATTATACATACTGTGACATGATTGCCCAGTTGCTTCCTACCCTAAGTCTCATTCTGCTGCCTCCCTGTCCAAAACTCCCCTGTAAGAGGGGCTGGATTCAGTACTCACCCAGATGCCCAACCTTGCTTATCAGCCCCCAGCTCCCTGCTGGCACCCCGCTCCCTGCCTGCTGCATCACCCACTGTGCCTGTGCTTGCTCTTCATGAAAAGCCACACTTGCAGTTGCAGTTTTGGGTGAGGCTATCAACACTGCAAAGGGAGGTAACACCTGCCAAATCCCACCTGGAAGGAAAGAAGGCAGTAGCCACAGGGGACATGCCCAGCAAAAGGAGGTTATATGGCAGCCTTAACCAACTAGTTAAGTTTTTATGTTGTTTTTAGGTAAACCTTACCTTCCGACTCTGGATGCCTACTGTTGTGCTACAAATTTTGCACCATAAAAAAGCAAGTTTGTCTTTTCAGTAACATTTTGTGCTGGGCTGCCTTACTTCCTTCCATAGCATGAGAAAACAGAAGTACACAAGAAGAGTTTCACTGTGCACAAAGCAGCTGAAGAAGCTTTTCTGCACTGGCTACTCACCCACACTCAGGAAGAATTCCGAGGGGGAATTTGGCACAGTGACAGCATTTCTGAACTTGATACAGTAGCACTACGTTTCTCCCTTTCATGGAGGAGTTCTTTATTACCTCCTTCACTCCTGTGCATATTGAGGAGACAACCCCCAGCATGGGAGCAAGCCTGCCTCCCAGCCCAGTCAGATGAAGGGGCCACATCCCATTTTATGTCACACTGAAGGGGTATGTCCCTGTATCATGTACCTAGGAAGGCTGAAGCTTCCAATGAAGGTGCAGGTGTATTACAGCACTCAGATCCTCTCCATGCTCCCAGATCTGGTGTATACATTTGCAGAAGCATGGCAGGGAAGCTTGATCTAGGAGGTTCTTGAGGGGAAGGGCTTGGGAAGGGATTTATACCTTTTAGCTGCACCTTCCCCACAAAACCCCAGGCCCAGACATGAAAAAGAACTCCATGTTATTCCTCTCAAACTAACCGTTATTCCTGCTCAGCATTTTTTTCTCATCCAAGCATCTGCAGTCTCAGAAGAAATCATCAGCTGCATAAATGGAAATAGAAGCGTCTTCTCCAGCAATAGGCATGTTACATGTTTCATATTGGAACTTCATGGGGTCACAGTAAACATCTCTCACGTGGAAGTGCTGTAAGAAGGAAATTGCAAACAAATTCCTGCTGACTGGTTTGGAAATGGAGAAGGCTATGTTGTAGTCATTACTGCTCCTGGCTCTTATCCAGTACTAAACTATCACATTTATACTATAATAATTTTATCAACCTCATGTTAACTTGCTATGATTTCTTCACTTCCAAGTAGCAGTCACAGACACAAACATTCCCTCATTCAAGCTGATTCCTTCTAAACCAAAATTCCAAATGAAAGTACAACATAGTCCCTCTGCTAATGCATTTATCATGTAGTTATAAATGAAAATGATCTTTAGTTTTCATATCCTGATATTATTCATAAGGTTGCTGCTACTGTATGTCTTTGTTTTCCACTTATCTAGCACTTTCAATCATGGAATAGCTGGCACAAAATGACAAAATATTTTTTGCTTTGTGTCCTGCAGCTATAATTAAGAATGCCCCAAACCCATTAATTATATCATTGTTCTTTCTTGAGACAGCACCATATGTATGAATTACTCCATCAACAGTGAACACTGTGTTTTTAGAAAAGGTACCATGACAGATCATATGACACAAACTACCAGACGAGGTAAAGGAAAACATATGATGCAGAATTCATACCGCCGTGGAAATGTTACTGCAGCCACTGTGCTGGTTCTGCCCTGAAACAGCGTCCTGCACACCACTCTGGACAGACTCTCTCCTTTCTTGCTAATTTGCTGAGAGCTGTAAATGACAGTAGAGGAATACCCAGAGTTCAGCTCCAGCTGCATGCCCACCTGCCCCACACTTTCTGTGGTTTCCACTTGGTGTGGCTGACACCTGTGAAATGCTCATACAGCCACCCTGGACTGCATGGAGCTAGCACACAAAAGCTTAGGTTTGTTACTCGGTATTTTTATTGAAAAAAGTAATTATATGAGGTTTTGCTCCACAACCAGCAAAGTTAGTAAAACAATAAAAAAGTGTTAGAAAAATCAACTTAGGCAATGTCTAAAAATGCCTTTTTGTAAGACTGTAACTAGCATTACAGATGAGCCAGTCAGATGGGATTTTTTCCTTGCTAAAAATCATTGTACGGCTCAGGAAAGCACACTGAAAATTATAAGCTGGATGGATGAAATCAAAGTTAGCCTCAAGTAGAATAAAATTAATAATAATAATTTGTTATCAAGTTATGCAGAGCTTTCATGTAACAGTAATTAGAAATAACAAGATAAATCTTATTTCTAAAAACAATTTCTTTTGGCAGTCTCAATGTTTTTAATGCTGTAGTTACTAAGATGAAAGGTATTTTTATTAATAGCATTTTGCCTTTGTTCTATCCTTTTTGGAAGAAGTCTGAGATCTTTGAAAAGTTTTCTTATAAAGCTGAGTAGGTGTGTATATGGCTCAATACCTGCACAGGTTAGCTGCTAAGAAGAAGTTGCATTGAAGCCAAGTAGAATTTCTGTTTTACTGTACTGTGGTTTATATTTCATTTGATCTATTTTATCATGTTTAAAATCTGATTTATCCAAAATAGTAATGAGAAACTTTTACAGACAAGTCTATAAATTTACTCTGCCTTGGATGAATAACCCACAAATGTACGTCCATGAAAAGCAATCAGAGAACAGTTTTATGGACAACATCTCAGCAATAACATTTACTATACATGCCTGATAGTCAGAATAAGACCTGAGGCAACAGGTTGTGTTATAATATCCTCTAAAGAAAGAATATATTGAGTTTCAGGTGCATACAGGGGTCAGGGAATAGAGTAAATGTAATGGACTAGACTAGGCTAGACTAGATTGAAATGGAAAGAAAAGGAATAACTTCAGATAATATAATGTAATTCCAGTGCAGGTGTAATTTCAAGTTGCTACTAGTAGAAAGCGGAACTGCTGAAGGCTGTCCATTGATGGACAAGGGCTGAAGTCCAAAGGTAAGATAGTGATTTTTTTTCAAAATTATAATTTCTCAAATGTACATTTCTCCATATCTGCTTCTCCCCTCTGTAAACTAGAAAAGGCCATGCCAACTGGAGAGAGAGACCAACGGTATGAGATTGAAATGTTACTTCTTCAGATCAGTAATCTGATTCAGTAGAATAAATTCCATGACTAGAAGCACCGGGATTTCACTTGGGGTATTGCTATGCCTGAGCACTTGATGGGATGTAAAGGCGTAATGGTGGACAGAAGAGAAACGGCTGCGAGGCAAGAAAATACATACGAGGAACATGAAGGCAGAATAGAAATAGAAAAGGGTGCATGGGGAAGCTGAGAAACAGGAGGAATTTGTGAAAGGCTGAAGAACTGCAAAAGGACAGGTAGGTAAGAAAACATGGCAAGACACTGAAATGAAAAGAAAACAAGAGGGATAGGAGGTGCTCAGGGACATGCAAGAAAACAGTGGGAGTAGAGGACATGGACAGGACTGCAAAGACTGAAGTACAGAAAAACAGACAAGGGGCAGGACACTGGCTACATTAGGAGCTGGCCTCACCTCATGAACAAGGAGAGGGTAAATGAAGATTTATTTTATCCATCCTGAGCAAATGTATAACAACATATAGTTGAATTTGGAACTGAAATTGCCACATATAATAGGAGTGGTTCCTTCCCCTTCAAAGGCCAGAAGGCAGACTGGAAAAAGCAAACACACAGTAAACATAAGCAAACATGTGGGTATGTGGTAATTAATTACCCCATATGATTTTTCCATCAGCTTTTTAATTCTGAGGTGATTTGAACATGTTGTGCAACACTGCTTGTAGCACAGCTGTGTGGTTTCATGGGAGGAACAGCAGGACAGTGTGCACCACCTCGTAGTGCAGATGGAGATGACTGGATGGGACTCCAGACATGGTGCACCAGGGTGTGTATGGGAATGGCACATTCTTGTAGCACCATGATTGCAGCTGAACAGCTTTTCCTCAGCTCATACAGGAGACACCACACCTCTCCATGCTACGATTGTATTTAGCAAACCAGGTTTATCCTAAATGACCTCCCTTATCTATCAGTAATAAGACAAATGTGCATTGCATAGTAAGAACCTGCTATTTCATTCTGTGTGGCTGTAGTAAATCCACATTGCTTTGATGGAAAATATGAGGATGGTTGTCTCCAATTAGGTGCAGTTACACTATTTCTGACTGTGATTGTCCAGACAGAAATGCATGTGTGCATGGTGGGTAGCTGATGTATAATGTATTTGATGTTTCAAAGGCAGCAAACCCTTTGGGATTAGCATACTAACAGAGCTAAACTTTGCAGCACATGCTTTTCAGTTACATATAGATTCACTCCATGTCTTCTACAGATCTCTGCAAGCACAGTGGCTGGTTGCATGTAAAGAAACATACCACGACTAGAAAAGTCTGGGCATAAAGTAACCTCACCACCAGAGTTAATATCAAAACCTAATGTATCAGTAATGGGGGGAAAGAAAACAAACAAATAAACAAAAAATAAACCCTCTAACCTGCACAACATCAAAGAACTGGATAAAAACTTACAAAATTAGCTATCAAGTATTCTGAAGTCCAAGGATAATATCAAACCCTATATGCTCACACTAATACTTTCCATGCTTGCAGTAGCTATGAAAAGCCGTAATCTAAATTATGTTGTCATAAATTAGTAAATTTACTACAATTTTATTGAAAGGTTGGTTGGTATTTGCATTAAAATTGTTGCTCCTGGAGTCATGTGAGGATATCAGACACTCAGGTCCTGTTCAAAGAGATGCCTTAGTCATAGAGAAAAATCCTGGTGATCCTGGAGAGCTCGTTCATGGCTTTGAATGCAGAGAACTGGCTAGTCTGCATTGGCTGTGAAAGGGAAAACTTTAGAATTTGTCTCATAAACAACCTCCCACTTTTCATTCATCCTTTTTTATTTTTCAGTAACTTTCGTCTGCCAATAGTAAATATTTTGCAGACAACAGATGCTGACACGTTTAACAAACTTGTGCCCATCAGTCATCGCGGGTGGAACGCTTCTTCTGCATCTGAAAATCTGGCTGCTGCTTTGCATAAACCAAATGAAGGATACCTGCAAGTCCAGTCTGCATTATTTGCTAATATTTGTAAATAAAGTGATCTTTAACAGATAAGGATGAAACACTTCACACCCTCCAGACATGATCCAGCGAGAAACTGGTTCAGCCAAAATGAATGCACGCAAAGCCTAGGACAAATCCCAGAGGCAGGCAGGATGCCCAAAGACATCTCAAACAGCACTAAAACCCATGTTTGGTTACTTCTTGTTGGTGGATCCAGGGACTGATTGCTGGTGTGTCGAGTAGCCCCTTATCTTGATACACTCCTTTGTCCAATGTCCCATAGGTAGCAGTGGCCAAAGATTAAAACCACAAAAGGCAGACAGATTAGTGGCTAAAAATTTGTGATTCTGCATAAAAAATTTTCCCCAAATCCCCTCTGAGGTGAGTTGTCATCTAAGGGACAATTAACCATTGTGAGGAGTGGGTTGCATGTGCACACCCTGTATGCATATACACCCTGTATTTATGATTTCACCCACTAGTATTTGACAGCTGGCGTACCACGTAGAGAAGTCAGTTTGCTGTAGGCAATTATCTAGCTCTGTCTTTGATTTTAATTTCTAATAAATAAACTCCAAGGCTGTAATCCTCTGCAGTCCCAAGTGAAAATTACAGACAAGCGGTCACAGAAGCCATGTCAGAGCTGACCTGCCCCTGATGCTGCTCCCCCTCCCTGGCGCCGGTGGCAGCAAACAGCGTGGGGAATGCATCATACGTGGGAAAGTCATCACGTGTGGGGAATGCATCATGTGGGAGATCTACTGAGCTAGAAAATCCTGCAGTGGGGAAGGGAAGACTGGCTCCTTCCATAGATCATGCCAATGGCCCACTTTAATGTCCCACGCTAGGATAGAAGTTGTGACAAGGACATGACATGGTGACATGGTTCACTTCTGTACAATCTGGAACAACCTCCAGGGTGTTGAACATGCCAAATGAGAATTCACATTGTGCAAAGCAGTAACATATCTTTCTGTGTACATACCAAAATCCTTGGAGACTGGGACATCCTGACCATTTGTAGGTGAATCCTACGAGGTTTTCTCTGAACAGGTCTAATTTCAGTTCCTCCCTTGTTGAAACTGAACCATGCGTAACTGTGCAGAAAGCAGTGGCACTAACTTCAGGGTGCTTCTTAAGGTGGTGCCTCTGTGGAAAACAAACACTTTCATACAAAACTGAAGAGGCAGGTACCCACTGTATGTACCACGTACAACTGCACATTGCCCATAAGGCTAAGGGTGAGTCTGTCACATCTATAATATCAGAATAACTCAGTTATGCAAATATTTGTACTTGTCTTTATAATTTGAAAATTATACTAGTCTAAAAAGTAATTTTGTTTTGCAGTGGCCCAATCCCTTTTCAAAACATGAAGATGAGGAATCCAGCAATGGTATGGAACCATACAGTGATTTTATTCAAAGGTTTAAGGGAGGAAGGTTTAGCTGCTGTCCTGAGGGAACAAGGCTCAAGAGATTATGCTGTCTATGTGTCTCTCTATATGTTCCCTGGTAAATTCTGAGCCCTGTGGACAGTTTTCACTGATACCAGTATAATCCTCTGCAAAATTATTTAGGCTTTATGTGTTTCATGCAAACAAGATGACTAAATAGAAGAGAAAGACTACAAGTGTCCTGACCAGTAAAGACTGCAGCATGGTTAGGAGATTAGAAGAGGAAGAAGAAGAGCAAGAGAGATACCCTAATCATAGGGAATGTTTAGCTGAAGCTTGCAATCAACTGTGAGGTACAAACTGACAGGAAACCAGTTGCTACATCTACTGCTCAGGGAACAAATTGAATTTTTGACAGCATTGCTAGCTCCAAGAACCTACCTGCTTGTTAAAAATCTGTGTAATTTTTTTTTCCCAGATATTCCTTTCTCTTCTTCAAAGCAAAACCTCATCAGTGACTTCTCTACCTCCAGTACTCCATTCTCTCAAGTCTCTGTCAATACAACTTGTAATAAGGACACGTCTGTCTTTATAGCTTATATGAATAAAATCTGGCAACCCTTAGGGCACCAAAGCAAGGATTTCAGCCTTGATTTTCATTTACTTATCTGAATATTCATTCAGTTTAACAGGAATGCAACTTGAACTGAAATATCCCTTAGACGCTGTTCAGACAAGTATTAGGGAGAGTGCATGCACAAAATCCTCATTCATAGCTGAAGGTGCCAGCTGGACAACAGGAAGGAGACAACAGCCCTGGAGGTCACAATGACTTGAGCAGAATCGCAAAACAGTGACAAGTGGTTCAGTGTCCTATTCATTAGACCTGGACAGCAGTTATTTCAAGATGCTGGGATGACCTGAGCAAGACCGCAGATACAAGGGCAGAGTGGTTTGGCTGAGCAGTGCCACAGTGGAGCCGGGGAATGCAGCAGGAAGATGCCAGCCCAGCTTTGCCAGTGGAGGGGCAGGGTGCACTGCAAGGGGTACGGACCCTAAAAGTGGTGCTGCCAGAGCCAGTTCTGAGCTGGTACCTCTCTACACTGTTCTGCCGGGTGCTGCCAGCTCAGATCAGAATCATCCTGAGGATCACTGCACCACAACTTACTGGGCAGTGAAGACGTGACTGGTTTTCCTGTTGGCTTTCAAAAGGAAAATGCAAATCACCAGCTTTTCAGACCCTTTTCTCCTCTAACATCGGAGCTTCTCTGCTGCAGATGGACAGTCCCACTAGCTGAGAACCTGGAGACATGAGGCATCCCTGCTGAGGGACGTGTCATGCTTCTACACAGACAATTCCCTTGGCAATTCCTCTTTTCAGACAGCCCCTGTGACCTGCTCCAGGGGAGCAAAACGGCCAGGAGACCACTCTGCAAATGGATCCTCCTGGCCCAAGGCACTTCACTAAATGCTTCAAAAGCAAAGAGGTCATCCTAACCATAAAAAAGACATGGATTTCCTTTGTGATGGTAAGAATTGTGCCCTTGTCTGATACTACTTGTCTTAATGAAAGGATATTGCCTTGTTTCATGGGAACTTTGAATGCCTAATGCAACATCAAATGTAGAAAAGCTTCAAACTCCCTAAGTTTAATTTGTCCTATTTCTGTGCAGCATTGTGAAACTGTGTTGGCACTAACATTTTAGAAGTAAACTTCCTTCACATAACAAGAGAATGAAATATTGTTGACGTAAGTGAAACAGAATGCGTAGATGATTAAGACATTTGGTTTTGAAAAGTGTCACTTCGGGATCAGCAGATAAATTTTGTCTTTATAAGGGAAAGCTTTTGTTGAAAACACAGACTATATTTGATAAGCAGCTTTGCTATTTAAAGTGCATTTTATAGCTAAGTTTAAAACATTTTTATTGTGTTCCATTTTCCTTACAAAAGATCAAAACAATATTCTAAGTCCTAAGTGCAAAGTAATCGTCTTATTTTTGTAATTGTTTTTTATTATTTTATGGTGGACTATTTAATGTGGGAAAATTAATGTTGATGCCCAGAGCAGACCAATAGTTTGTATTGATAACTGTATCTTTGCTTTTTGAAGGAAAACGACCAGATTTATGTGTTAGCTATACCTTCACTGTTTCAAAAGTAATTCCTATTGTGTGTAAAGGTAAAAGTAAAAACCCAAGATCTTTACAATTTGGAAAGACAAAGCCATGATTATCCAAGCTGTTGACCTAGCAAAAGTTATTGGGAAGTTGATTTTTATACATGAGAAAATCCAGCAATCCAAGACTGAGATATTTAGTAATGGAATTCATATTTGAAGAGAATTTTTCAGTAGAAAGCAAGCAAAGAGAAAGGTGTTCACAGGAAGAGAGCCAGTGGTCCCAGCTGCCAGTCACCTCAGTGCCCAGCCCTGACCTCAGCTCGCTGCCCACTCTGGGCTGCCACCAACTCAAGCCAAGCCCAACCCACTTACAGGTATGCAAAAAATCTCAATTTGAACAGAGGTTTTGTGATGCCATCTCTAACCCCCCAGCAGCCTCCTGCTGTCTCAGAACAAACCCGTTACTTTAATTCTTAGCTCTAAGAAAAAGCCAAGCCACCCTGCCCACATACCCTCTGACCTATCCTTAAAAATAGATGGGTCGCTCCTGCTGATGGCAACACAAAACTGGCCAGAACAAATTGCCTGACCGAACCCAGCCTCATTCATTAGTCGATGCTTACCAGTGCTTAATGGCACACACTCACCAGTACTGACTAGTGCACACTGACTAGCGCTGACTGGTGCAACACTGTGTGTAACTCCTGCTTAGTGCTCGTACTGGTTCCAGTTCTTCTGCTCGAAGACCTGAGTTCACACTCGCAAGACTTTCATTCAGCAACAAGTGCAAGAGAAATAAACAATTTTTTGTTTAATTCAGCTTTCCACACATTTGAAGATGTGTGAATTCTTTTTTTTTTTTTCTAATTACAGTTGATACATATATGGTGGTGAGGAGATATTGTATACATTACTACAAAGTTAGCAGAAGTATGAAAATAATTACCTGTGAACTGTGGGGCAAAACAATTTGAAGAGTTATGCAAAGCTGATGAATTGCAACAGAGACTTCATCTTCATCCACCCTCAGAGGTGAAGAAATCCTGGCTGGCATATGTTCCACAGACTTCAGCATCAGCAAAAAGTACTGTGGAAATGACTGCTGTTTTTAGAAGTTGTGTTTCCTTTGGATAAGTCAACAGAAGAGCTGGTGCTGAGCTTTTTATTTGCAAGCTGCCCCTTCCATAGGTGAGTGAGGCTTGGGCAGGTAGGCAGTACTGCCTGGAATATTCCCAGGCAAGGCATCAGCAGTGTGAGCAGAAAAGACAGGCACGCAGCCCTCTTTGTCCCTCCCTTTTGACACTTCTTACTTTACCTTTGTCACACAGAAGATTCATAATTATGTAAGTGCCAACTCACAGCTACCTCACTCATCACTCAAGAATACTGTGCCTAGTTGCTGGAAATCCTCCAGGCAAGCCCATGACGTTTACTTTGATGATGAGCACCAGGAATATTTTTGCAGGCCTGACTGAGCTGAGGAGAATCTCTCACTCCAGAAGCACCTGTTCTCATTAGCGTTTTATGCTTTGCACTTGTGTCTCTTTGTGCATGGACTCCCTTTGCTGTTTGGAGGTGTAGGGGCCTTAGCTGGACGGGGGGCTCTGTCTTCACCCACCAGACATGCCTGGGCTGGAAGCCAACAGTGCTCCAGCCAGGGCAATAGTGTGGGGTGGCTGAGGGCAGGCGCTGCACCCACACAGCCAGAAGCCAGGTATTGACCCAGCAATGACATGGAGGAAAGACTGTTAGACCCCGTCCTTAAATCTCAGTGTTTTGCTCACTCTCAAGAAAAAACTGCTTACAGTGTTATGGTATGAAATATTTTTAAAGCCATATGAGTGCATGGAAGGGTTCCTTGTGTTCCCTTGGACACTCCTGGCTGGCAACTCACACAAAAACAAGTCTGTCTCTCAGCAAAGCATACCTTCCTCTAAAGGCTCTCCTTAACATACTCAAAATAGCCAAATGTTTCTGATAACTACATAGACTAACTGGACAAAGAAGCCAAAAGGACATATTTGATCCATGAAGAACTGCTATATTCAGATGCTTGCAAATATCTTCCATTCGTAAGTCACTTTCAGAGCCAGGTCTAATTCCTGAAGCAGGAGGGAAAGGGGAGAGCAAAGAGTTTGCAGAAAACACCAAAATATGTTAGGGATCATATCATGTGCATTGCTGTTTGGTTTTGGGTTTGGGGTTTTTTTTTATCCAAAAAGAGCACTGGAATGAGTGGAGGTTTCATGAACTGAGCAGGTAGTCAACAATATATACAAAACCACCTCTTTATATAAGGGCATCTAGACTGACCAGTTTAAGGTCCATTTGAGTATGACTACTTTTGTGAAGCTGCAGCCACACCTCTGACAGCAACATTTCAACCTTT
This sequence comes from Falco cherrug, assembly GCF_023634085.1. Lineage (NCBI taxonomy): Eukaryota > Metazoa > Chordata > Aves > Falconiformes > Falconidae > Falco > Falco cherrug. The sequence goes on along the minus strand of NC_073705.1, from coordinate 32,488,652 downwards.
AAGCATTTCCACTGAATTCTACACTTGTTAATAGTGTAAGCAACTTCCCCCAAAACCTGTCAACTTACAACAGAATGTGCATGTCTGTGTCTGAAAAAAATAAGCCTAACACTCACCCTTGTTCATCTTCTTTCTCCATCCCACTCTCTTCAAACACGTGCTGCCAATAACCTGCAATGATGACTTTATCCACTAGTTTGCTATTTATGGTGTTATGCCATTTATATACGGACCATTTACTCAATACTGTTTTATTGAGTTGTTTTTGTAAATAAAGCGTTGCTTTACACTAAAGAATGAAGCTGGCTTTGTTTACAGCAGTTAATAACACATCTTAATCAGTTAGAGTAGCATGAGGTACTTGAAGGCAAGTACATGTTTGAACAGTTCACTCATGGAATTCCTGTTGAGCTTTGAAAGACACCAAGACTTTAAAAAGGAGAAACCTGGTTTTCTTAGAAGGAGGATGAAAGATCTTAAAGTATATGAAAGGAAATAAAGAGAAGATGTAAAAAAAATTCCACCCCATGTGTAGAGTCAATATTTGGAAATACTTCAAGTTCTAAAGCAGCTCTTTGAAAATCATTTCCTCTCCCAATTCCCTGCCAGAACCTTAAGTTGGACCTTTATATTTCTCTTTGAAAGCCTGCTAGCAAATCTTATAGGAACAGTTCTTTCTGGTCCATAAATACCAAAGAAAATATCCTCTAAGGGTATACTAAAAAATTCTGATCCTAACCAGAACCAGTATTGCAAGGAGAAAGCATGCAAGCTATAATATAAATAGAAACGTCAAAGCTGGTTCACAGCCTTGGTAGATGTTCATCTCAGGGTATAAGATAATCTGTTCTACATGGGTGAACAGCAACTGTGAGACAGAATGAATATTTGGAGGAACAAGTGTGGGGAACTAAACAAGAAAAAAATAATAATTGCAAAGTTTTAAAATACCAAGCTAGAACAGGCAGAATGCCATCTCCACCAGCTTTATAGCAGAATATGCAGCGGAAAAAAACCAAACCAAACCAAAACAAAATCTCAATCATACTTGTGCAAAGTTTGTTTACAGAAATAGCTAAGACACCGGTTAGGGAACATGGCTTCATTATGCTTCTACTCCACAAAAAGAAGAGCGTCACAAAGGTCCTAAAGACCTAACAATCTACTCAGAGCTACCTCGTCTCTACTGCTGGGCAATACTGGCCAATCTCCAGTATGCTTGAGACCACGGAGACAATGGCCATGATGGTAATGTTTCCTGAATCCACACAGATTGTCGAAAAGCATTCTAGCTTCGTAGCTATTAATGTAGGGAATATCCATTTTATTCTATGGCCATTTTAGAGGTGAAATAGGAATAAAGAAAATCTCCTGAAACCACTCCTGCAACAATGCAGCCCAAGCATTACAGAATTACAAAACAGCAGCCCAAGCATTAAAAGAATAAAAGAAAAAGATGTGCAACAACATCTACAGAAGTATCAAAGAGTCAGAGTTCCTTCCATCCTTTCCACGTAACATGAGAAGCTGGGAATGGAAGGTTGTTAATGAAAACTGTTGCAGGTTTATTGACAATTTCATTAGGTACGATAAGGTATATCTATGAACATATTTGTTTTCAGAATTCCTGGTCCTGCTCTGCCACTCCACAGAGGCTGGTATTCTCCTTAAAAATCCAGCAATCTGTGATATTAAAAAGAGTCTTGTTATGGCTGTGGCAGCTAAGGAGATGAAAAGCATGAGGTCTGAGAATAAAAGGAGTTGCCTTTCTCTGTGCTACCCTAGGGAAAAGCCGAAGCAGTAGCAGAAGGAATGAGGAGTGGGAAAGAAATAGATGCTTATTGCCAAGGTGTTGCATGATTGGAGAAAAAACAGTGCATGACCACTGTTTTGCTGCCGTCTTTACCCAGAACTGCTTCCAAACACCCAGGAATTGAGTTTCCATTCTTCTATCTTCTCGGTTGCTCAGCCAAATACATGATTCCTGGAACAAGGTTGGTCACAGTTTAATTTCTCTCTGACCCAAAACTGGTGAAGGCTTTGTTGAAGCTGCAAAAGACAGCATGAAACCTAGGCTTGAGAAGTTGCTTTATTATTTGAGAACAAATATATTTTGTTGTGTTGTTTTGTTTGTAACTCACATAGGTGAAAGGATGGCTATTTCTTGAAAGATTCTTTTGGCTAAAGAGAAGTAGCATGACTCATCTAGCCTGAATTCAGGTTACCCTGAGATAACTGGAGAGGCACAGGAAAATAGTAAGTGCAGGAATAAGATGGTAGTGGCTTTCAACAAAAGGAAAGAAAGCTAGCTCAGTTTAAAAAAGTTTTTCAAATGTCTGTTCCTTTTTCTACAAAAGAAGTCAAATATTTTTAAGATACAGATTATATCAGAACATAGTGTTAGGACGTCAGAATATAAATTGCTGTTCTGTGATAAGAAAAAAATAAGCTGTTTGTAGTATTTGGGAAAAAAAGTTATAAAGTCATCTTGACTGGGAAAATAATAAATGTAATAGATTTTTTGGCTGATTCAGTCTAGCTTAGACATCTATCACTGGGACAACAGAGGTTTAGACATGGCCTCTAGGGATCTGTGTGGTGTAGAGAATTCTAATTCAAACACTGCATTTTCTTTGAGCCAAGACTATGCAGGTGTTCACAGACTGTGGAGCTGCTATGTTGCATCTAAGCAGGCTAGTCTCCTATCAGGTTTTTTGTTCCCTATTCCCTGAACAAAACCCAGCACTCAGTCTCTAGCTAGCGTTACATTTAGCCAACCTTTCTTTTCCTTTCTCCATCCTTATTCTGTGGACTGGATAAATTCTGCCATTGAGCAGTTTTGCATAAATTAGGCTAGGCAACTACAATTAAATGCTTTATTTATGTTCCTAACTTCTTAATTAAATGATAAGTATTTTAATTTGTTTATTTTCAATTGTCTTTGTTTCTTCAGTTAGCTATCCAACATCTTGGTTGTCTCCACTTTGGAAACTTCACTGTGACAATGATTGATTCAGTCACGAGTTGCCCAATAACTCCAGTGTTCCCCAGAGTTAGCCAGAAGTGTTTCCTAATCATTCTACGGAACAAATGCGTGGTATGGTAATGCAAGTGCCTTCTCAGAACAAGGGAAATCCATTTCTCCAACAACTTTGCTCCTTTCTTTGGATTCACTGACACTTTTGTCCTGATTGAGAGCAGTATCCTGGTCCAAAGCTTAGCAGAGAATCCAGATTGCTGCCAAACTCTGGCAAAGAGGTGTTTAAAGTCAGCTTTGTTCCGTTTAATTAACAAGTAGGGAGTACCAGTCTAGCTCCATTTGGTATCAGGCAGCACTTCCCTCATCAGAAAAGTACAGAACCTGTCTGGATTACAAGTGCAGAGCAGGACTACTGACAGATGAATATGCTGTTCTATCCAGAGAGAAGATATGGCTGTGTGTTGCCGTGACGTATTTGTTTCAGGGGATTGCTTATTCAGAAGAACTCAGAAGAATGAAGAGAACTGTGGATCCTGAAGCATTTATGAATATTGTAAGTTGCTCAGTAGAGTGACCTGGGGATGGAAGGAATGCATGTCTCACAGCAGAGAGGTTTCTAGGTGTTAGATAAACTGCCTTTATTTAACCCATCCCCTCTAATCGCTCTATGTACTACAGCTTTCTCTTCTATTCTCTTCTGTCTGCATCTGTAGCAGCACGTCTTATGTTTCATAGAAATTAAGGCAAACACCTTTCCTTAGTAAATCTCCAGAGTTTTTAAATTTCCTTTGAAGTATCAGTTACCACTTTGCTATTGTTGGCACTAATCTCCTGTGTGAAAGAATGACCACTTAGAATGTCAGCATTTTATCAGCAAAGACAACTCTAAATAATTAGTGGTTTATGTTTTCTCCTTTTTTTGAATGACATGGCATAGATCATAAATGGCAAGCTTTTCAGAAGAGCACCTCTTGCCAAGCAAGCTTGTTTAGATCTTTAGTCACTCATTAAAATCTTGGGTTTTCTGTCCTGCATGACAAATTACATTGAGTAATTCTCTGAGAACAGGTTATAAAAAACAATCCTCTCTTGTAACAAAAGAAGTGGAATATTACATATCGAAAGTAATACTTATTTCAGAGCTTAAGATTGACTAAGCTAGTGATTTTCCTTTGACTATGCAAGTGGCTGATCCAGTTTTTTTCCATAATGTAGTCAGTTTTTCAGTGGTACTCATCGCATATGTGCCATTCACAAAAGGGCAGTTGTGAACCTCTCTGGATTTCTCTGAAGGTAGCTTAAATAAAATGGTTTCATTTTGCATTACAGCAGATCAGGACCCACACAGCTCCTCATCACAGCTATAGGAATCATAAGCTCCTGCTATGAGCTTGTAGTGATTCTTGTATCAGCAGAATGCAAGGGCTTGTCATGATTGTATGGCAGTAGTACAATACAGGGGTTTTATAACAGATTTTAACTGAATAGTCAAATCATGGATATAACACAAAGAATGAAGCAAATTTACTGTGGTTTTAAGGTTACAATATCCAATGTGATATTGCTTTATTTTGATGCTTAATATATGTAGACTAAATCCCCAGTTGTATCTGCTCTTTACCATTCCCTCATTGTGAATATCTTATTCATATATTTTATGAAATGGACTTCTGCAGGCAAATGCACTTGTACTTTCTCTTCTAGAATGAGCTCATTGCTTACAAAGGATACCCCAGTGAGGAGTATGAAGTGACGACAGAAGATGGTTATATTATTACCATTAACAGAATTCCTTATGGTACACAGAACCAGGGAAATCCAGGTACAGTTCTTTAATATGAGATAAAACCAGCTAAGATAGGACACATTCTTGAAAGAGATACCTTATATTTGTAAAACATCCACCAAAGCTTGTGTAAGTAGAAGAATTTCTAGCAGAGAATTCTGGCTGCTCTGAACAGTTTGCAAGATCAACTGGTCTGGTGTCAAGCATCCCTATTTCTAATGAAAATCCACTATAATACAAAGCATATACCCTCATAATAAGAGTTGGTGAGTAAAAGTAAAAAAAAAAAAGGCAAAGGCTGTAATCTGTCCTATCAGCCTGTTTAGAGAAAGCTGCTCCAGCCTCTAATTTTGCTTTGGTTTTGCTTACACCTGGTTAATATCAGTGACTGATTCATATTTTGGGTAAAGGAAACCTCTGCAAACAATCCCACACCTTCATTCTTTATATCAGTGTTGAGAATCTCAAGCTTAGGGAGTTGAGCTGTACAAACAATGACCAGTATGTGCCAGGCTAGTTTTCACTGTGTCAGGCAGATCTTTCCAGAAATCCTTACAAAACCTTAGAAGTTCTCTCTTTACAGAAAGGGATACTTAGTTATTATGATTCGTTGTATCCCTTGAAGTTGGCATAGGAACAAATCCCAATATTGAATGTCAGACAGTAATGTCCCTGAACTACCAGAAAAATGAAAAAAAAAATCATGAACTGTTGTTTGTTTCTGATTTGCTTTTCAGCTTTGAAACCTGCTGTGTTTCTCCAACACGGATTATTGGGAGACGCTAGTAACTGGGTCACAAACCTGCCCAACAACAGCTTGGGCTTCATGCTAGCCGATGCTGGTTTTGATGTTTGGATGGGAAATAGCAGAGGGAATCGCTGGTCCAGAAAACATCAAAATTATTCCATTGATCAAGAGGAATTCTGGGCTTTCAGGTAGTCAGAACCATTGAAGGTCATCTTTACTGCCCACCATTACATATTTAACTAAGCTGGCTAACCCAGGGATTTACATATGCTGGCCTTTTAAAAAGCATTCTTTACATTCACTTTTGCTGAGGTGCTCCTATACACACGTGAACTTTAATAGCGATGGAGACTACTTCCATTACTGTTAGCAGGGGTTCTTCAAACTAGAGGCGTAGCAACAGAGCAGTTCAGAGGAACCCACACAGGTCATCTCCAAGCCAATCCTCAGTTCTGGAGGCAGTTTTGGAAGCCATTTAGAAACACTCATCTGTGTATTACAATAACATGAAAATCACAGAAAGAGAAAATATGAATAATTTTTGCACTTATTTTAATGAACCTTTTAAAATAGACCTTTTCTTTAATGACAAATTGCATAAAATGTATGATTCCATGGAAGGAGCTCTCTTACTATATCACCACTTGTTCCTTCTGTGTAGACAGTTACAATTCAACCTGACACTTCTTCAAGTTATAGTCCTTCTGTTGATGTCAAGAGGGAAAATACCTCAGAAAATCTTGAGTAGTGTCTTCCCTATTCAGTTCCAGAAAAACACAGAACCTAAAATAGCTGAATGATTCACTAAATGGTTCATGATGTTTCTTTGCTGACAAGACTAATAAAAATATTAATTCAATTCAAAGTCTGATTTTTAATTTATGCATGCCTCTCCTTCAATCTCCTGCCTGCAGTTTTGATGAGATGGCAAAGTTTGATCTTCCAGCAGCAATAAATTTCATTGTGGAGAAAACCAGACAGGAAAAGTTGTACTATATTGGCTATTCACAAGGTGCTACTATTGGTAAGTTATACACAACAGACCAATGTTTTAGGAAAACAAGAATAAAATGTGATTTGAGGTACTGAGATACTGAATGTACCTGGGGTTTTCATTAATTCTTTGCAGGTGTGAAAAACACAGGATAAGCTGTTTTCAGCATGTAGGCATTTTTAATTTAATATAAAGAGCATAAAACATAATGGGCCAAATGCACTGTTTCTGTAAGTCTGTCAGCTTAGAATTATACTGGAAATTATTGTGGGCCATGCAAATTGTTTCTTTCCAAGATGCAAGGGCATGTCCAACAGCAGCTGGTCAATTGACCAAAATAAACAAAATAGGAAGATGAGAGTACAGAAAGAGAAGTTGGTCAGTTTGGGCAGGACACACACAAAAAGAAAAGAAGAAATTGGATCAACCAAAAGAAAAACATCTGCTCCTCCCTATACTATATGAAATGCATGAATGTACATCAGAAGTGTGCATTTTTGTTTAAATTGGTTTGGAATAAAGCTGCAGAGGCAAAATATAGAAAAAAATCTCTGTCTGAAGAGGGAAATAAAACTACAAGCTGGTAACATATGGAGAAGAGGGTTTTCACAAAAATCTAGGCTGAACCATAGTCTCTAAACACCAAAAAAAGTTGCTTGTAGGTTTAAAATTGCAGAATAGAATTTATAAATACTGAAAATAGTCTAACATATGAATAATAATTTTCTGAATTCCTCTATTTTGTTTCCTCAGCTTTCATTGCATTTTCAACAATGCCAGAGCTGGCTCAAAAAATCAAACTCTATTTTGCGTTGGCACCTGTCACTACTATTAAATATGCTAGAAGCCCAGCAACAAAACTCCTCTACCTTCCTGAAAAATTGCTCAGGGTATGTGATATCTTGGTTTCAGTTGTTTAACCATATACTTGTTTGTTCAGCTCTTAAAATGGATAAACAGAAAGTATAGGGTTTTATGAAGTCTACTCATTTGCATGTGGGTAGATTTACCTTATGACTGAAGCCTTTGGAAGTTCAGACTGGACATTAAGAAAAACATTTTATCTCTGGCAACAGTGCAGCACTGGGGCAGGTCACCCAGAGAGGTACAGAGATGCTGATCCTCAAAGGTTTCCAAGATTCCTGTAGACAAAACCACAACTGATGTGCAAGCTTAGAGCTAAACTATGAATTGGAGTTAACATTTAACATATCTCTTTATTAAAAGTGATGTAACACAAATTGAGTAATGCCTGAGCAGGCTGATGCAATGCAAAAACACCTAATTTCTCTGTTGTTTGTGGGAACATCATCTGGCAAATTAAGAAAAAGCAAGTGAGAACCACTGAAATTACTGGAGAAGAGGAACAGGACACAAGCACCTTTTGTAACACAACAGCACAATGTACAACTATACATTCTTAAATGAATATTACCTTTGTATTTCACAGGGTTTGCTAGGCAAAAGAGAATTTCTTCCCCAGACTGAATGTCTAAGAAGGCTAATAGCTCCCGTCTGCAGCCACCGAGCTTTTGCCCAGCTTTGTAGAAGTGTCTTCTTCAGTCTGGGTGGCTGTAACCTGAAAAACATTGACATGGTATGTATGACTCTTAGCAGCTTTACTAAGAGTTTAAGCTTCTGTTCCCAAAACTTACCTTCTATCCTGTGGCATGAATTCTGAATTTCTATTAGTCAACATCATATTGCAGGGAACAGTCCCCACTGCTGGACAGCAATATCTGCTGGTTGCCCTATCACTGGGCAGGGGACCACTGCCTCAATCCTCAGAAGGGCACTTGGCACCATCCCTAAAATCAACAGCTGCTCAAAGCCCCCAAAACTCTGCGGTCTGCCTTCTGCCAAACCCCACCTAGGGCACCGTCCCCTGGTTCATACTGTGACTACTTCACATCTTCAGTATGCTGGCACACCACAGAAGGAGAAATAAAACCTCTATCTGTTTCATGTTTCCAGGACCTCTTTGCAATGGAGAAAGGAACACATGTATTCCCCTTGCCTTCCTCCTCCATGCCTTGGACGATCAGGGATGTGCTCAGAGGCACAGGATACCTCAGGAATACCTGAGAGAGAGTTGGCAGACACAGGGGGCTAAGACATGCTTAGGCACCTCATGCTACACACAGCTCATGCCACTCAATTTACGTTGGTTTTACTGATACATGACACAGCTGTGGCAGGCATCTTGATGTACATCTGAACAGAAGGGAGGAAGACAACACTCACTAAATATTTTCTTTCAGAACCGAATCAACGTGTATATTGCCCAAACCACCTCTGGAACTTCCGTGCAGAACATACTCCACTGGAGTCAGGTACTAGCAAACTCGTGGAAGACAAAATAGGTATTCACTTCTGGCTGAACGTTACAGAGGGGGTATAGCTGATCTCCTGTGGAGAAGCCATTGCTAACTTCTTGGAAACACATGCAACTTGTGGTTTACAATTGAAATCTCAGTTCAAAGCACTACTTTTCATTGAACCTTGTTTTTCCAGCAGGATAGAAATACCCTGTGTGATACAGGTACATTTGAAGCCAACAATGAAATGCTGTATTTGTGTAAAAATATGTGTGCTGGAAGCTGAGTATGTGGGTGTATGTATCACTTTTCTTATTGTGTATCCAGTAGCTTTTATAAATTATGCCCACTGCTCTGTACAGAGCTTACCTTAAGAAATCAGTTTTGTTTCCAATGTGCAGGTAAGAAATGAGCAACACATTGGCTGCTTTGTAAAGTATCAAATTTTACTAGTATTTTAACTTATTGCTTTCAAAGCTATCAGTTTCTGGACAGCAATAGAACTATAAATAGTAAACTATTTATTAGACTTGTTATATCCCTTACTTACAAGGTACTGTCACAGTGCATCCTCATCAGCAGTGCTGATGAAATCTGCCTTTCTGTCTTGGGGCTCACACTTTGAGGATTCGTGAAGTCTGGGCTCAGTCACAGAAGCTGCTGCATGCAAGGCAGGTTCCCCGGCAGCTCTGGAGGCTCTGGAGCAGAGCAGAAAGCAGCTGCAAGCACAGTGAGCTTGCAAGAGTGTTAATGCATTTTTCAACACTGCAAACACATAGATGAGTTCGAGTGACACCTGCACAGGCATTTGCTCAAAATCAAACAATACTTTTGGCTGTGAATTTACATAAAATACTAGATTTGATTAAGCTGTTTTTGTAACCAAGGCCTGGACCTGTAAAGAAAAAGGGTTACAAAGGCACAGTGGGGGGAGCTCTGCAAATTGACTCAGGTTTAATTCAGCATCCAGCCACAGACTGGCAAGTACAAACATGCAGGGGTAATACTCCTAAGCCTTCATTGTCATTACTTTTATTACTGTTAAAGGAGTTAATAGACACTTCCCCTCCAATATTAAGATCCCACTGATGGTGTCTCTCCTAGCAGTAACAACCCATGCTGTAGGCAAAGCCAAGGAATGCAGGGGGAAAACTAGAAATGGTTCCAGTTCTGTATTCAAACCAGGGAGGGAAAAGCAAACATGAAGAGCCACTCACGGAGCCGAGTGACAGCAACATGACTGTCAGAAGCAGCAGTGAGAGGAACTTGCTGGAGGTTGTTAACAGCAATTTTACAAAGTAGAACAAACTGCCTATGAGAGCATCCCAGGGTGTTTCTGCAGGAGCCATGGGTTTTTTTGGTTCTGACAAAAAATATTGACTCCTTTTCACTGATTGAGACTTGTAATTAATTTACTGCTGGCTCTTTCATATCTCTTAGAAGAACTTTTGTTCAGGCTTTAGATTGGAGTCAGAGGCTTAGCAGGGAAAGAATGCACAAACTTCCTGAATGCTAGCTTTGTAACTCCCCTTCTCTTGTTCATCCTTTTAGGAGGCCCACTCGGGGCAGTTCCAAGCTTATGACTGGGGCAGTTCAAAGAAGAACATGGAAAAATACCAACAGGTATATTTTGGTGAAACAACGTTACCACCCTTGGACAACACAGAAACACACAGGAAGAAAGCAAGGATGTAGCAGCAGACACATTTTCAGAATACAAGTAGATGAAAGAATTACTACTTTCCAGTTTGGAAGTCAACATAGAAAGCATGCAAGCAAAGTGGAGGGTGGGGACCAAAACTTTTCAATTTAATTATAAATAGGAATAAAGTGAAGTAAGGGTAGGAAACATCAAAAATTAATTTTGAAAAAGAAGAGAACATCTAATGGATAAGAGCAAACAGGCATCTTGCCTGCTCACATGATTGAAACAGTTACAAAAGCATGAGAGCCCAGGGAAACAATAGTATGAAGAGGGCAACTGGAAGGCTAATAGCTACCCCTAGATTCTGGCACCCAGAGACAAAAGGGCTTTGTCCTCAAGCAGTCCCTGAGGAACCCCTTCTCCGTTTAAGACTCTAGTCCCATCCTTGACCTTCCTACCCTTTAGGTCTCCATAACAGCCCATCATTATGAATTACATGTTTTAATGAGGCCTTCCATGAAACGCAACTTCCTTTGGTTAGTTTTGAATTTGCTTGACCCTGGAAAGTCACTGGATGCCTTCTAGGTTTCGAGTTATGAGAAGCAATGGGATAATGACTTCCTGTGCTCTTATTCACACCATTGTGACCGCATAAACCTGTTTCCTGTCCCTGCTCCGGCCTCTATTTTCCAAACTCAGGAGTCCTGAGCTACTTCCTCTCTCCTCCTACAGAAGTGACGCCATGCTCCTTTTCATCCTTGTCACACATTGCGTTTTCTAACTAGACTGTGTATGTCTTCTGGGGCTGACCAGTACTTCAAAAGGACCAAGATGGAGGTTTATCCAGAGGCATCCTGACATCTTCTGTCTTGTTCCAGGTTCCTGCCCTATGGATTCCTAGCTGAGAGGGCAAAGGCCCAACTGTAACTCTTTGTCAACTCAGCTGGCATTTTTCCTTTGGCTGTGCTATCAGCTGGGTCATCCCTACGAGCACAGGCAGAAAAGCCAAGCGAGGGCACTTCCTTCCTGTTTGGTTTAGGCACCTCCACTTTGAACAGTGCCAGAAGAAAGCCCCAAATGCATGTTTAAAGTTTGCTGTGCTTTCCTGGACATTCATTCCCATACTGCTTGATGTTTTTCAGGCTACTCCTCCTCCCTACAACGTAGAAGAGATGACTGTACCAACTGCAGTATGGACTGGGGGTCAAGACTGGCTTGCAGATGCCAAGGATGCAGCCATTTTACTGTCTCAAATCAAAAGGCTCATCTATCACAAGAGGATTCCTGAATGGGCACATCTGGATTTCCTCTGGGGATTGGATGCACCTTTGCGCGTGTACAGTGAAATTATTGATCTGATGCAGAAGCATCCTTAACCCACAACCAGTAGCCATACCTGACTCATTCAGTGATACTTGCTTTCACTCGGTATGAACAAAACCTTCTGCATCGGCTGGTTTCTGCTGGAATCAGATAAAGGGTTCCTCCTGGCACTATTTTCACACCATATGTCAATGCAATGCTTTTTGCATCTTGGTAGTGCACTTCATATTTTCTGGTAACCTGGTGGGTCAGTAATCACTTTCTATTTGATACAGCTTAGATTTTGCAATAACAATACTACACTAACAGAAGACAGGGTTTTCTGCTCTCTTCTTTAGATCCTAACAGTAATGAAAGCTCTGACTTGTTCTGGATACAGTCAGTAATCTCAAGACATTTTCCATTCTTCATATAATTTCTCAGTTTATTGGGTTGGCAGTTAATGAAAGGCATAGTGTAAGCCAAGACTAATTCTAACAGTTATGGTATTGATTAATTTTATTATTAGATGAGACAACGACCAGAAAGTAAAAACTGAGTTCGCACAAAAAAATCACTCCTGAAAAAAAGATGGTTTGTCTTCATTTGAAACAGGGCTGCTTACTTTTTTCATACAAGGGACACAGGGAGGGTAGGCCCAGCAGAAAACAGTAGCCAGTGTCATGGTTCAAGCACACACCTGCATGATGGGAAGCTTGGGTTCAGGGCCCCCCACCCCGAGATAGAGAAATCTTGGCACATCCAATCCCTGCTGACAACACTTTTGGAATCTGTGTACATGAACTCTCCAGGGTGGGAGAAAGGAGCTGATTTCATCTTGGCGATGACAGCACTTCAATGGGACATTTTGGTTCAAAGTTACACTCAAAGAATGTGGCAAGAACCTCACATCTGCTATTTCACATGGAAGATGCTGGCTACCACAGAGCTGAGCTGTTCTAAACCTTCATCATGGCTCTGGAAAGCCTCTTTGGGGTTTAAATACTAAAATAAAAAGTACCCAAACATCACTAGAAAGAATCCATGTTCTCCTCCCCATGGCCATTTAGAGGACTTTGCCCATCAGTGGGAAGGGCTCCTTTGAAAACAGTACTGAAGAAACTGTTATCCGATTTATTTCCTGAGGGAACTCTGGCTCTACCAATCTTGTTTCAAATGGGCAGCTATTGCACATAGACACTCACTTGAAGGGTAGCCTCCATCCTTGCTAGGTTACAGCATCACAGTTCACCATCCCTCCACAATGACATGCCGTTAGCTTCACCATGAAAAGAAACACAGTGCATTTAGGGGTTTCCTTTCAGCATGATACCCTTCTCCATTTGAAGCAAACGTCAACGTGGGTCAAGTCTGGAATGCTATCCAGGGCAGGTGCAGCTGTTACACTAAGACAGTTCACTGGTGACACTATATGAGCAAAGGGTCAGTGTCTCACTTTGCAAAATGGTTCATTAGCTGAACAAATTAACCATGGCTGGTGCCACTTCTGTCCCTTTCCCTTCCAAGGCAAACAACAGGCCTGTTTCATCTCCTGGCCCACAGCTGAAGCCAGTCCTCTTCCCTTGTGCTCCATGACTGTAAGTAGAGCTTGATCCAAACAAAACGGCTTCCCTCTAGACAAGGACATTCTTTACACCCGATACAAGTTCCTGGGGACAAATACCCTCCAGAAAGTCAGCCCTTCAACTAACTCACTGTTTGTAGGGGAAACGCAGGAGGACTTGACACCTACATTATGAATTTTTAACACTTGCAAGGGGAAATGTAATAGTAATATATCTGAAAGAAGCCAGAGTACCCCCTAAATTCACCTAGGAAAGGATTGCAGCTGTGCAGCTACCTTGCAACCTGGGAGACCATAGGGGAGGTAAGTATTGAATTTTCTGGAAAACCAGTAAAAAAGGGTTGGGCAAGCAGCAATGGAAACATCATGGGGACTGCTGATCCCACCTTGGGACATGGAGAGGGACTAGACATAGTATTGCAGAAGCACTTCTGAGTGATTCATTTATGACTTGATGAAAAATATGATTAGAGACATCAGAGCAGCTGTTTATCATGTTTTTCACTGACAAATTAACAAATTACCCTTTCCATCATCCCGAATGATGTTCTCTACTTTGTATGTAAAGCAGAACTGTTACTGTAGCTTCACTGACATCCTGTTCTTGTTTCATTCCTTTCCTTCCCCCACTACCCAAAGGCATCATATTATTTGAAACGGTGTTCCCAAGAAAACATTCCTTTCATCTGATGTTCTTCTAAATGCTCATCAGTCCATGATGAAACACAAGTTCTTCTGAAGACACTTGTGAGTTAATTGGCTGAAAAGGCTTGTCCTCACGTAGGAGGATTCTACTTTGTTTGTAGCCCAGCTGCCTAAAGACACAGAACATGTCCTTCTGCCCATGGTCATCAAGCCAATTTCAGTGAGGACTGAGCCCTCAGGCTGACTACAACTAATGCAGCAGTTAGGCAAAGATCTCCAAAGATACCATGTTTTCAGAGACGATGAAAATGGCTTGGGAGAAGCAAGAACCCTTGTTTTTTCCCTCACTGGGAGAAAGATGATATGATGTGCTCAAGCCTTCTTTAGCACCAGAGTCCCTAGAGAAGCCATATCAACTCTGAGCAACTAATCTAGAGTAAGATGGGTTTCATGCTGCTCACTGAAAAACAGAGTTAGGACAGTCTGTAGAGTTAAAGTTAACATAAACCAAATGAAGAGCAATAGCAGAGACAGTGCTCTTGAGAGTATGTTGAGAGAAGCTGGACACTTCCTCCTCTTCATCCTAAAAGATTACATTTGGAGCATTCCTAAAGTTGGGCAACAGTACAGGTCAAGGTCTATCACAGCCTCAGGAAGCTGGAACACCCAGGTCCCAGCTAAACATCCTAACCACTGATTTGTAGGTACTTCTCAGACTGTCTTGCTCCATGGTGTATTTTGGGTTTGTGAATTTAACCAGATCTTTTTCATCACAAAGATTTCCCCACTTCTGAAGGACTGCCAAATCAGCACTTAAACACGCTCTACAATACATGCTGCCAACTCATGACACTCAGAGGTACTACCCTGAAGTGCTCATTGTATTTTGACTTCCTTTTATCTGCGCAGGTTTCTGCCAGTGAATCAGTCTGCTAGTGGCGACAGACCAGGAACTGCGGCAGAAGACACAAGCAAGGCAGTCAAAGCAGAGGTAAGTTGCTTGTGCTTATGTGTTCATGGTCTTTTTTTCTCTGCTGCTTGCCTCCATAAAGGGTTTGGTTTTGTGCAGTTGCTTGTAAGAATAGACAGCTTTTTGCTTCTCAGATCTGTAAACCTATTGCTGTGCACAGAAGTGCTTGTTTGCTCAAGTTAGAAGACAAAGACATTTGGCCCACTCAAAAGGGAAAAAAAAACAAAAACCCAACTATTAAATTTTCCTTTACTTGTTTTCTTCAGTCTGAGAACAAGGGAATGAATGTCCCAGTATTGCAACAGCATGTGTAAACTGGACCTCCTGCTCTTGCAGTTTTAAGGTATGGTTTCTTAGAGTAAGGCAGCAGATTCTCATGATTTTAGTCACAATTGCTTCTCTGGTTGGTGTATGTATACCTTACAGCTTACATGACATAAATCTTAGAGTGCTTAAAGCACAAGGATAGAAAGATGAATTTCTGGAGGGCTTGGATTTTGTATCTTAGTCTCACTATATCTTAGAAATTCCTGAAGAACTTTTGAGAGTATGTTTCTTTCTAACCCTTTTTCCTTCTAAGTATATTCATTTATGATAGTTTACTTTGCCCAGTATTTCCTTAAGACTTCATCTTCCTACATAAAAACATCTGTTCATGTCTCCTAACTGTCTTTATTCTGAAAGTTTAAGGGACCGCTGGCCTGCCGAGATTGATATTACTTAGCCTGCTGTACTTGATTTAAAAGGTGAATACCTGGAAGTCCATGAGCCATGCCAGCTCAGCCAGGTGATCACAAAGTGCATTGAGAAAAGTTTGCCCTACCAAGAGTAATAATTTAGCCTTTGAATTGCCTCAACTAGTCTTGGTGGTGATTTGAAAACAAGCTGAGACATTAGGAGAACTTTTTTTCCCAAATAAGATTCCCCGTGCAGGGAGAGGGAGGCATATTTTACTCCCACTAAAACAGAACAGAACAGCAGAAAGCAAAAAAAGAGTGTTTTGCTGACTGAGTATGTAGTTGTGAGGCTTCCTGTTTTGACAACAAAAATTAAGTAGTATTTGATATACAAAGGGAATCAAATGGAGTGTGTTTTGATGCCAAGTTTAAAATTTTGGGTGTTTCCAAATGCTGCTTCATTCCAACTGCCTGATGACTCATGAGTTTCTTTAAATTTGTTCAGTGAAATTTAAAGGTTAAACTGAAGACCAGAAAAAATTCAAAACTCCTTCTCCTATAAGGAGATTTAGAGAATGCAAAAATCTCTTGGTTACTCCCCCTCACTCCCACAAATCCTGCTCATCTTCCCCATTACTTGCCAGGGACTTGATCTGTAGCTCCATTTCCAAGTCCAAATAAACTTCACAGAGTGGCGTGCCTTGTCATAGCAGATGTCTTATGCTAGAAGCAGACTCCAGAAACATGTGGCTGCATGAGAGCCTCTGCTCTTCATTACAAATTGAATTTTCCATGTCTAGTGGACCTGGCAATGCCTGGTTTCAGAAAGACTTGCTTCCTGAATCTGCTTAACTTCCTAATGCAAACTACAATACAGGCAGGTATCCTACGAAATTCTCTCACAAACCCCGATGCCCAGCCATGCATGCTGTGGCTACTTTGAAGCTACATGGACACTGACTAGCTGGCTAGTTCACTCTTGCTGACTGCTCAGCTGGTTACAGAACATACAACAGTTGCCTTCTGCCTGCTTTCCCCCCAGCCAGGCACTAACCCTGCTGAATAGCTCTCCGAAGCAAACAGTCCTCAGGAGATCCTGCAAACCCCATCATCTTACAGGCTTGTATCTCACTGCTGAACCTGCCAGATATATACCAATGACAAAAAAGTCAATTACAGGATGGACTGAAAGATGAACTAACATAAACACACTGCAGTCATAGAAACATGCCTTCTTCTGAGGAGGAAATCAAGCCTACACGAGCAGTAATGTCCCCAGTCATTACTGGTGAGGCAACTTTACAAGACACCTTGATGAGCTGAAGCCTTACGCTGCATTACGTGTCCCTTTTGTCCCATGGATTCTATTGTTGAATATTTAGGTAGCCTGCCTGATCTTTATGGTCCTTATCCACATGCAGAATGGCTACTACTTTTCTTTTCACAGCCCTCACTCTGTCCTCACACCTGCAGGCACAGCATACAACAATTGGATGTATAAGGGCTTTTCCAGAATGTGCAAGCACAGTCCTAAACTTCATGGATGAATAATTTTTGTATAGGTCTTCAGATTGGAAAGAAAAATCCTATCCTAACTACTTGCAGCTCTCTCATAGGCAAGGAGCACTGAGCATGTCAGACCTTCTCTTGCTCTCCAAAGAGTTTTAACTAATAGTCCCACACCCAGTAACCTTCCGGGACACTGAACCTGCTCTTCCCTTTTCTAGGGAGCGTTTGAGTCAAAATTTGCATGTTGAAAAAAAAGTCTGGGAAGCTCTCAGAAAGCAGTGTTCCTGCAGTCAGTGACTGGGTTCTAGAAAATAAAGACTAAAACTTGGAAGCATATCTGCTGTAAATGGAGTCGGCGTGAAGTGCTGTTAGACTGCACTCTGCAATTTCTATTCAGAAAAGCTAATCTGGTACCATCAGTCAACTCAGGAAAGGGAAAGGTCTCACATCCTCATGACCAAGACAAGATTTGCAATATGGACAGTCATTTCTAAGAGATAAAGGAGACAGGCCCTTGGCAATGTGAAGGCAATCTCAGGATCCATTGTTCATTGCTCTAAAACCAAATCATTCTGCAGTTCCTCAGCTGATGGCAGCCATTGATTTTGAGAGACAGAAACTTCGGGCTCAGAAGTAGCAGTAGGAAAAATGCAGTTATCTGGGGATAGCAGAACAGGTTCTCGGAAGAAGTGGGCACCGAGGGGCTGGTGAAGAATCCCAAGGGGATGGTAAATGGAGACCTAGATGACTCAGTTTCAGTCTGAAAGGCTGACTGGGAACTGGCTCATGGGGCTTCTGGGGAGCCACACAGGGTCACCTTGTTCACTTCATATTGTCAGAGGAACCCATTTCAAAGAGACCTTGACCCTGGTCTGGGTCACATTACCCCATGGAGCTTTCAGCACAGGCTGGCACTGATCTAGTGCAAGCATATTCCATCTCTTCCCCCTGAATCACCCCTGGCTCCTGCACAACCCTTCACGAGCCTCACTGGCTGATGCCTCACCCCAGCACGCCACTGAACAGCACCAAGAATGGCATTTGATCTCAAAGGTAGAGAAGGCAGGTGGAAACAGAGCCCATACCAAACCTCTCTCACCTCATTCCTGAGGAGACAGGAAATAAAGAGTGCTTTCTTCTCCTCTTACCTCTCCTGCTGGAAGAGAAGTAGCGGCAGATAAAGACAGACAAGCAGGGTGATGATCATCTCAGATACTCACGCTTCTTTGTCAAGCTTCTGCTAGACTCGTGCCAAGAGCTGGCCCTCTCTGCCAACCACAGCTCCCTTGCCATCTGCAGAGTGCTTGTGCATGTTCTCACACGGTATCCCCAAGTGTTCTCCTCACCTGTTCTGCAACCCTCCCTACAGCATGAGCCATAGACAGTCCCTCCTCACACAGGTATATTCTTGCATTCCCTTGGGGAACAGACCTTGGGCAACCTTCAGGAGACACCCTACTTGGGTCTTCCTGTGGAATTCCACGCCACTCTTCCTAATGCAAACACCCTTGAATGTGCTCTTTCACACAGCCCCAAGATGTGGCGCCTCCTCGTGCTGCTCTGCTCCCAAGGAATTGCCTTTTCAGAAGGATTCACAACACCCTCCACTCTGAATTCACACACAAGCCAGTACGGGAAGACTCGCAACCCTGAATGCTTTATGAACGTTGTAAGTTGGGTCACTTTCTTTCCCTTTCTTTCTAAATTGTCTCTCCCAGTACCACTACCACTGCTCCATCACTAACAGTCCCTGTCAGGAGGCTAAGAAAGGCCCCTTCTACATTTGCCTCTTTCCCAACCTGCCTTTTCCAAACCCGCTGCACTGGAGTCAACACTGCAATGAGGGCTGGCTCTGAATGTGCTAGGAACAGACGCGATTCTTGTGCATTGCACAAGGACAGACACATAGCACTGCAATGGAGAGTGCTGGCTTCTACTTTTAGATCCAAGGCCAGGCAACTCCCTAGAACTTCCTGAGGGACACTGGGCATTCAGGCTACTGAATTTTGACCCCAGCAACAGGATTCTGCCCTGAACTGTGGCCAGAGCACAGATTGCATGCTCCAGTCCATACCAAAGTGAACAAAAGATTTCTCTGCCTGCATTTAGAGTAAACCCCAACAGATATATGATGAACACGTGGCTGGGCCATGCCTCATAACACTTGTTTGCGGTCATCTTTCTCAACACATGTTGGTATTTTGGGCTACCACATAAAGAAGGGAAGAGTACAAACCTGGCAATAGGACAAAGATTCCTCCAGCACTATAATAGAGAGCACCAGCCTAGAAGAAACCTTGATGCTCCTGTCCAAACAGTTAGAGCTGCCAGAAAGGATTCCTTTGCAGTTGAGGCATAATCTGGTTTCTACTCTCAAGGGAAGCAAAGTCTTCCCCTTCTGTAACAGCCTATTTGCTCAGTACAGTAGTAAAGGAGGATGAACCCCTCCTGCAAACAGCAGATTCTCACAACACAAAGTAATCCAAGACACCTTGCTCTGAATCACCAAAGATTTCCTCATAGTGCATGCAAAATGAGGTGTAGGTGGTCTCACGAGTTTCTTAGTGACAAGAGCTCCACCCTTGTTTGCCTTACCTGTGCAGCTTGCCTAATCACACTTTGGCAAGAAAAGATTCATTATGGACCAAAACCCACAGCTTTTGGCACTGTCTAATACAGATACTGCTGCATGTTTACTCTCTAGAAAGGTAGGATCTGTATCACTCATGTAAAACATGACAAACTATCTCCCAAAAGGTTAGTCACTCAATACAGTTCTGCTTTGGCCCATAATATGGAGTCCAATACCAGACAACCACCACCTAAGCAGGTCTGAAGAAGACTTTGATGCATCTTTTTAGAAGACCTGTGATATTTATTCTCAGCCATGGCCCCTGTGGCCAGGGGCCTTGCACTACCATCACAGAACAGCCCACATCCACACCGCTCAGCTTGGTTACCCTCCAAAGCAGGATGGCTTTATGTGAGCTGCTTAATAGCATCATCCCTGAGGTCTGAAAGAACAAAGGTACATCTAGGAGAAGTAGAGAGCACTAGAATGCTCAGGGAAAAGCTGCTCCCAGGACGGTCCTAACACATGGCACCACATAAAAGCAAGTTGCAGGGCCCAGCAACAGTCTCATTTACTGCACAGTTGAACTCCGTCATCCTGCCACTCTTATAAGACTGTGTAGTGCTTGGGTATCACTGCTACAGCAATTACTACCTAGCCAAAACCTAAACAATATGGAGTATATCAGGAAAGCTCCAACTATAACTAGGTGCTCCTACCTGAGCAAACGCAGCTCTTGGTATTTCATTTGGAGGGATACAGCATTAAAGAGCATACACAAACCACATCACACAAGCACAGCTCAGCTGCTCTCACTTCCATTTGCGTCTTCCAGCCTCCATGACGATGTTATAGCATACATCTGATCATCCCCAAAAGAGAGAGTCACAGGTCATGCTATCCTACAGGAATCTCTTCTGGGTCCCTTCCTACCAGTACAACACAGACCAGTAGAGAAAAAAGCCAGCAATATGTTATCACATTCATCCATCTTCCTGGCACATTCTTGTCTACCTTCACATTCCTGGACAGAAGCAGCCACCTTCTGTACCCATCTCTACACTGTAAATGGATGTTGACAAGCTCTCCTTTGGCTTCCCACAGAGTGAAATTATCAGATATCATGGATACCCCAGTGAGGAATATCAAGTTACCACAGAGGATGGATACATTCTTGGTGTTTTCAGAATTCCTGCTGGGAGGAACAGCCAAAACACAGGTGTGACACAGGTGTTATAGGACATATGGAAAGTCTGAAAGCCAGCTCTTACGTGGGTCCCCCATCTTTCCCCTTTGCACATGCAATAGCATGTTCTACACCTTTCCTTAGCAGGAGCACCTAGTCAAGAATGTGGCCTGAATTCTGAATCCAGCTGAAGCCCACACATTCAGTGTCTCTTATCCTCATTTCAGACTTTTTCTAATAATTTTGTCATATCCCAGTTTTTTTCTTTCCTGCGGGCTGATGGAGGGTTTGGTACACTGGATTTGGGGAGTGTTTGCATTAACACCCTAAGTAATATGCATTTAAAATAGAAGCCTGACAACAGTTTCTCAGGTTGGGCATATGAATATTAATTCCTAGCCTTCTGAAGGACAGAGATATTCTCAAGGAATGTCATAAGAGATCAGGTCATCAATGAAAATCAAATGCATTAAATGTGTTTCATCACTTATTCTGAATGGAATAAATATTTATGCTGGAATTTCAGGTGCCCTGGATTCTGCTACTTTGTTTAATACTCCTTGTTAGAATTGTAGAATAATTTATTTTAAATGTCTCCTCCTATCTGTATCTCCTTCTTTGGATATCTGGACCTCCTTACTCTCAAAGTAAGGTTAACCAAAGTTAATCAAGGGCCTCTCAGCCCTGCTCAGTTGGTAACTGAATGAACCTAAGGGTAGATACGCTTATTTGCAACAATTATTCTGTCTTACATACACTGTTATGTCTTCAGCAGTTTTTGGCTATGGGTAGATGGTTTCAATGTAGGGGCGTCTATGGTGGCTTTACAGTGCAAGAGGAGGTGGGACAGGCCTTCTTATTAAATTCTTTATTTGCCATCCTGTCATGAAATGGTTATGAAATATCATGAAACAATTCCTGCTTACATGGAAAAAATCCTTCAGGTTTCTCAAAGCAATATCTGTGCATAGTTCTCCTGGGAACTTCCTGAAGAACGAAAGATCTAATACCTCTCCCAAACTAAACTCTTCACCTCAATCTTAAACACACATTAACTACTGCTCCAATATAAGAATACTTTCATCTTTTCCAGGGAAAAAGCCTGTAGTGTTCCTACAGCATGCTCTTCTAGGAGACGCTACCCACTGGATTTCTAACCTGCCCAACAACAGCTTGGGCTTCCTGCTTGCAGATGCTGGCTATGATGTCTGGATGGGAAACAGCCGAGGGAACACTTGGTCTTTAAAACATAAGACCCTTAATCCCAGCCAGAAAGAGTTCTGGCAGTTCAGGTACTCTGTAGAGGGAGAATTACTCAAGACAGAAACTTGGAGGCAACTAGATAGCTTCAGCCTGATAGTCTTTACCTAAATCAGCATCAGAACAGGGTCTACACCAACCAAGGAGAGTAAAGAACCAGATAAAGAAGGATGGTCACTGCTACTCAGAGTTGGGTGCATCAGCTGGGGAGGAGATTTCAGACACTGGGAGATTGAACGGAATGTAGAGGAAAAGGGAGACAGTGCTGTGAGAAGGAGACCAAGAACCTCTACTGCAGCAGACTGAGCAGCCTTGTCTAGAAATTTCTGATCTCTCACAGCTGAATTAAACCAAGAGAGAAATAAGTTTTATAACCCATGCTGGTGAAAGCAAGGATGAAATTCAGTTCCCCAAGGGCTGCAGCTGACAGGTGAAACTGGCATCTCCTTTGCAGAGAGCCCAAGGCATCAGGCAGCCTGGCAGTACAGCTGTGTCCCTCTGCCCCCTTCCCCAGCTCAAGCAAGAATGCAGACAAAGTGAGCAACCTCATCTTTCAATGGGTCCTGGTTGGTGCACTGAACAAAGCTGACATTCAGTAACTCACACTGTGATAGCCAAATTACCTGCTTTTTGTGTTTCTCCTCTGCAGCTTCGATGAGATGGGTAAATATGATATTCCAGCAGAGCTGCACTTCATCATGAACACAACTGGACAGGAGGATGTATATTATGTTGGTCACTCTGAAGGCACAACAGCAGGTAATGTCAGGACACTCACGGTTCACAACCATTCATCTTCCTATCTGATCAGTAGGTGGGTCTCCTATTAATTCAGTTGTTTTTCTTTTTTGTGGAGAGCTAGCAAACATAGAAGTGCTTTCTGAACTGAGATTTGGCAAATACGCAAAACTTTTCTAAAAACAGCTTTGGTTACCCTTAATAAGCAAAGAAACCTAATAGCAGATCCAAACAGAGTTCAGCTTTTAAAATAATGAGAGACATGATGGTGATTATTTACTGGGTACTTCAGGTACTGGCACTGGGTATTTTTCTTAAATTCTCAGCAACAGGCATTTGCATAAAGTTCATCTTTCATATTAAGGCATGCATTTATTTTCCTTGTGAACAGGAAGGAATAACTAAAATGATAAAACAGCACCTATAGTACATAATTTCAAATAACAGGAGAAAAGGAAAAAGAACTCAGCATTACTAAGTCATGTGACTTGATGGCAATATTACAATTTAAAGCATAGTTCATGAGTAGCTATAACTGGCCACATTATTGTTTTAAAACATATTGGCAGAGACTGAAAATTAGGAAGGAAAAAAACACTAATAACTTATTTTCTCTTAATGCCAGCCTTTAGCACGAACTCACTTTATAGCCTCTGAATGCAACTCACTTTCAGCATCAGCTGAAAGTTCCTGACGTTTATGGTTTATGTGTAAGATCCATGAATGGACATTGAATAGAAATGAGCAATTTCCAGTTCATTAGTGTAAACAACCCAGAAAAAAAAGAGAAGTAAATGTGGTAAAATCATCTAATGTCACAGCTCCAGACCTTTTCTTTCTTTTCCTCTCATAAGAGTATTTAAAGACCCTTTTGGCAAAATGATCTATCTGGGCTTTCTTCAGCTGCTGTGATGCAAACAATCAGTTGAAAACACTCAAAGCTCCTGGTATTCAGCTAATTATTCTACAGTTTCATGGAAGCATAAACATAAACCTTCAGAGATCAGAATCTGAAAAACTCATTTTAGAGGGAATTGATTTTATCATGTAAACCTCATTGACATGTTTCCTACAAAAGCTGTAATGATAAAGACAATGTCCAGACATGCTTTAAACCTCAGAACGAACTTTGCCTCCCAAATAAAGTTCATTTCAAAACTTAGCTTTAACGCTTGCCGTACTTAAAGCATGCAGCACAGACAAACATGGACAACACACAATCTAGCGTAATTTCTTGTTTGCTGCCAACTGCTTATTTATTTACTTTGCCTGTGGAAGATGTCATCACTAACTCAGGCGGTCTATTGTGTTTGCAGCCTTCATAGCATTTTCTACACACCCTGAGCTGGCTAAACGGGTGAAAATGTTCTCTGCTCTGGCCCCAGTAATCACAGGCGTGGATGCTACAAGCCCTCTGATTAAGATAGCAAGGATTCCTGAACCACTGATCAGAGTATGTAATCTTTCCTTCTAAAAGGCCCTATGTCTGACTTACCTTTGCAGGGTTCACTCAACCTAAGACGAAGTGTTCCCAGACAGGTAGGATGCTGATACTGAGCTTAGGATAAATCAAGTGCTCTTGAAAAATCTGTTCCCAGACTTTGTGGGGAAAATAGTGGAGATACAGGGCTTGTAGCGGCAGATCCCAGTGAATTAGGAGACTTGTGAAACTGTCTCATCATAGGACTCTTGCCGTTAACTTTTGCTGGTCTTGTGCAGGAGGAACTAAACCAAAGCTACAATAACAGCCGTGACAATCTCTGGGACTTCAGAAAGGAGTGAGCATTGAGGTCACTACACTAGAAACGGAAGATGGCTTCCTCCAGGATTCATGCCAGTAATACGAAGGAGGAAGGATATATGATGCACTATGGGAAAGAAGATGTTTTAAGGGTACTGGGAGGGCAAGCTGTTCTGGCAATCTTTGAATACTGAGTCAGGAGGCTAGGCTATTAGCATCAGTTTGCTGCAGAAAATGCTCCTGCAACAAGAAAAATGTATTGCACTTTTCCCTTCCGTCAGTTACTACTTGGCTGCAAAGGAACCATGCGCCAGAATGAATTTCTGAAAGGACCCGCGACACAGCTCTGTACAAGCCTGGATAAGTTTTGTGGTCATATACTCTGTAACATAGCTGGAGGCAACATCAGAAATCTGAACACAGTAAGTATGTGCAAGAACACCTACTCAAAGTAAAAGTGATTTGGGAAGCTACATTTGTGCACTCTGTCCTTATCTAGCAACTGTTACGCATATAAACGTACACAAACCACAACGTGGTTCTTAGCAGACCAAGGGAATGCCAGGACATTGTATGGTGCAAACAGTGCCAAACAGGACTAGAGCTAATGATGGATGGGATCAACAACTAGGCACATTCCAATCCCAGAAAGAAAGGATGGAATTCAGTCTGGAGCTATGTCACACACGGCAACAGATGTTCCCCCTTTCTGGGCTAAGCCAACCAGATTTTGGTCATACGCAGATACTCTTTAAAAAAAGCCAGTGAATGATGGAGTCAGACTTGTTGGTAATACAGTTCCCAGTTTCCTTCTTTAGCATGTGGGGACCACGGTCCTCTGAGTACTGGAATAATTAAAAGACAGGAAAAAGCTCCTTTTCTCTTCCCACTTTTCAGACTACTTGCATCAGAACTTGGTCCCAAAGCACTACTCTAAGGGGCATTTTCCCATTGCTGTTATCCTTAGAAATGGGCCCAACAGCTCAATCCACGACAGTACACCTACAGAAAGTCCTTCCACTGTGCCTGAGGAGTGCAACACACCTGCAGTGGGAGTCACAAAGACTAGTGCATCAGTGAGAGGGGACAGGAGAGGCAGGAGAGTTGTCCCAATGCTTGCCAACACAGGGATGCTATAGTGTGTCTTAAATCTACTTTACAGTGTCCAAACTGTATAGGACCTGGCCTGTGTAATATTTATTACCATAATATCTGTAAAGACTGGGGTCCATTGTTCTCCATTTATAACTACACATAAAAGCACATACGGGAAAGCACTGAGAATCAAAGGTTCAATGCAAAATCAATTAAAGACATTGTAGCTCTTTTGAATTGCAGAGCTAAACCATTAAGGATCTTTCCTGTCTTGGGTTAACTCACTAATGTGGTTCTAATCACTAATGGGCAAGATAACAAGTCTGAGGAGGAATCTAGAGAGATGGAATTGGAAAATCTCCGTAACAGAAGTATAAAAATACAAATAGAAGAAAAAGCAATTTGTTCTGTAAGCTGGCTTCATTAGCTTAATGAGTGTAAAGTGTACACTTACGGTGTAGTAAAGGACTAAAGTGAAGAGAAAAACAAATCTTGAAAAGACTTATACATGCACAAAGGTCTGCTGTGAGGTGAGAAATCTACTTTGAAAGGATTGGGGTGGGGGGTGGGGGTGTTCCCTGCTGTTGCTGAACCATAGGATCCCACAGTAGTACTATCTTCATGGAACAGACTCACTTTCATGGAGAAAGCGTGCAGATGCATTCTATTAACCAGCTATTCCTAAGTCTGCTTTTCACTTGTCTGTCTGATATTTGAAAAATAACCTGTTAAAATGGGGGTTTAACACAGCAGCAGTATGTTGTTCAGGTCTCTCACAGCTTTATTGTGTCACAACAGTGGATCACTGCCTTTGTAACACTTCTGTTTTCTCTTCAGAGTCGGATAGATATATACGTAGCACATTCCCCTGCTGGAACGTCAGTACAGAACATTCTTCATTGGCATCAGGTATAACTGCGCACTGACATATAAACAGACTCTTAATACTGCTTTTTTGTGCAACCAGTAGCCTACAGGGAAGTCCAGAGGTGATGGGTCTGGGAAACTGCCCATCACACCTTCTCACGTGCTCACCAGTCACAGCGGGAGCACTGTTTTCCATGGCTCACCAGACTATTGCCTGAACTGCTCCTTTGGTATCAGGTACTGACATTTCCCCAGGGCATATCTAGCTTCTCTGCATGTTGGGCTCTAATGGCTTCCAGCCTTCGTATTTATTTATGAAGACATTTGCCTTGAAAGCTGCAGAAGTGAACACAAGCACGGTCTAGGCACTTGGCAGGCAGTAGGAGGATCACGGAAACTTGAGCAGCCAGGGGACGAGCCAGACAAAGAAGTGATCTGGGTTAAAACTTTTCTTCCAGAGGGTTAATTGTAGCCTGGATCACCGCCCAAAGCTAGTTAACTGCACTAACACCTCTGCTGCTACAATGGCAAAGTGGGGAAATGTCTTACACTACTACATACATGACAAGCAACACCACTACAGGGATGTTCCCAACAGCCAGTTTTTTCCAAAGCCCTTTAAAGTCATTCTTGCCGCTGTCCAGATCCTGGATTCGAGTTCTCTAAAGGTGAGTTTCCATGTATGCACTGGCAGATCTGAGCTTGTTCTGCTCATGGTCTGAATCAGACCAGCACAAGACAGCTCCAGCCAAGAAACTAGACACATCACTGCATGTGTCCCAGTACACCTGCTGAGCCAGGATATATCCGCACACATCTTATAAGCAGACTCCTCATTTCTGCGAACACTTAATATGGGGAAGAGTATAGGTGTGCTCCTGAGAACACCCCTCACAAAAATTCCCAGCAGTCAGTCCTGCAGGATACACCTACCCAGAGCCAGGAAACTGGGACAAAACCATCCACGACCAGCCTGTTTTGCCAGCCTCTAACAAAGTCAAGGGGCTACAAAGCAAACACAGATACAGCAGCAGAGAAGAAAATAGCACAGGCAACACAGCAAGCAGATCTCTAGCACATTCCCAGCTGCCTGAAACCTTGAAGTCAAGGTTTTTTAAGCTGACAGACACTGACTTTCTCTCAACCTGT
This sequence comes from Falco cherrug, assembly GCF_023634085.1. Taxonomy (NCBI): domain Eukaryota; kingdom Metazoa; phylum Chordata; class Aves; order Falconiformes; family Falconidae; genus Falco; species Falco cherrug. Next base: position 32,460,885 of record NC_073705.1, on the reverse strand, counting down.
GTTACCTACAACCACTCACAAACAAAATTACTTGTCAGGTTAGTGCGAAAAATAAAACAAAAGTGACAAAAAAATCTCAAACAATAAACTCCAGACAAATGTATACTTAACTCTTCACTCATCAGTCTTGTAGGGCACAGACCATGTCTTCTGGGCAACACAGGCTCAAGGAGGCTAATACCTTGTGTCTAATGTTTCACCTCAAAACTGCTGTCAGAGCACAACTCAAGTACAGCCAAACACTTAAGTACAGAGCATCTGCAAATGTTGCCACTGCTGTGAGCAGACCAAACTGACACGCAAAAGACAAGAAGTGTAAGGAGAGATCTTATATTACACTAGACTAGTAACAGCCCTGACATATGATAGACATTCAGGTCCTATTTCCATGTGATAACTGAACCCAAATCTGCATCGCAAACAGGGACCCCAACTTCAGTTAACTAAGGTAGTAAAGCAAAATCTTAATAAACATAACAAGAAGGACAGCTGAGGATCAGGAGAAAAAGTTAGCAAGAGTAAAGGCGATGAAACCACTTACCCTACGACCCATCCTCCGTAGCCCTGGAATCCTGCAACCAGAAGAAGGGGTGGGAGTAACTCGTGGTTAGCTGCCTGAGCCTTGGCTTCGATCACAGGCAAGAAAACACCTCCTGCACTCTGCTTCTGGATCTCTCAACACTTACATCCTATCTGCTCTTTTAACAGCTAGTAGTTAAAGACAGATTTCAAGCCTATGACTACGGCTGTAAAGAAAACATGAAGAAATACAACCAGGTAAGGCAATTCAGTTTTTCTGAGAACTCATCCTCGGCTCCTGGCAAAACTAAGAATAGAAAAGTTCAGATTTTATCCCCTGTCATTGCTACAGAAAGGGGGAGGAGAGTGGTCTGAGGTAATGTTGCACCTGAATCTAATACTTGTAAGTGTCGAAGTCTATTCACAGACAAGGCATAGACAGATTCTTGCAGACAGCTAACAAGTTCATTTTGCCTCCCCTACTGATGCAGGGATGTGTCCAATGACATGTCAATTTACCTGCCATTCCCAAAAGGCTAAGAGCCACATCCAGGCTCTAGGACTGAATGAGTATGGAGCTCTTCACTTCCCCCAAAATCCTCAAGGTCTGCCTTTCAGTTAAGGGAGGAAATGAATCTCACAGCTACAGTGACCTCTCCAATTGGCTGACAATCATTTCACTTTTAATTAGCACATTTGACTTGCAAGTGTCCTGTGCTGTATCACGACAGGCTGCTTTTCACAGACAGAAAGGCTCCAGAGTTATAATCAGTCATTTCTACTCATGCACACTGTCTCAAAAATTTTCTAGAGGGAAATTATAAATGGCCAAAGTATTACCTTGCCACTTCAGTCTCAAGCATAACAACTAAGACCAACAGTTGCACTCTGTGCCACAACAAAACTTAAAGACCTTCCCACCCTAAATATACACATTATTAAGCTCCACAGTCCTTGCCTGATAAACACAGACACTGTGCTTTCCATATCCCAACCTGTGGAAGGGCACAACCGAATGGTAAACTGCAGGACAACTCTTAGCCATGCATGCAGGAAAGACACAGGAATAGGATGGATTGTTCCTTTGCACTGTAGACAAAGAATGGGGTTAGGGCAATAAACGCTGGGAGGGTGGCCTTCATCCTTACTGTTTTCCTGTAGTGAGTGCAGAAGGGAAAGAGAGAGATGCTTGCAAAGAATCCTTTCTCTAAACACAACTTCTGATATAACAACATTCACTCAGATCTCCTCCTTTTCTCACAGTCTACTCCTCCTGCATACAAGATAGAGAAGATAAGCATACCAATTGCTGTTTGGAGTGGTGGAGACGACAAATTTGCAGATCCAAAAGACATAGCAAAGTTACTTCCTCGAATTACTAATCTCATTTACCATGACCATTTTCCTGCTTGGGGACATCTTGATTTCATCTGGGGCCTTGATGCAACTGAGAAAATGTATTGGAAAATCATTGAACTCATAAAAAAATACTTTTGAAACCACATGCACAGTGTTGATTCACTAGGTAAAAACCTCCAAAATTTCTATTTGGCGATAAGGGTGATACCTGGGGAAGAGGTAAATACACAGATACACATCATGGATACCAGTATAGGTATTTATCTGCACTTGTTGGTTTCTTGCTTTCCTCATTGTTTGAGGTTTTCCATGGTATTATTGTGTCTGCTGTCTTCCTGAGAAGGTTGAGGCGTACAGGAATGAAAGCTGAAAACGTGAATATATTAGAGTACACACTGCAAGAATCACTTAATTTGGACAGCTTTTATTTCTCAAAGACTGATTTTCCTAAGCCTAAACTCTGTTGTTCTTGTGTATATCCCAGGTACTCCCCAGAGACATTCCCATGCCCAGGTAGTGTCTTTCCATGAAGACCCAAAAGTGGGATTTGCTCATTTCTCTGTTGAAGTAAAACTGACCTTTGTTTAAATTAAGTAATTTATCCACTTGACAGAGAACTTGGCTTGTCTGTCCCCAGGCTGCATCCAGAGTGTTCATTATTACAGGCTGAGACAGGATGGCTTTGTTTCCTGGGCTGTTTCTGGGTGGAGACTCAAGTTCGTATTGCCCAGCCAGGACCCTTTGTAGTTGGAGTCAGCATCCAAACCAGAACAGTTACACAGAAAAATGTATCTGTGTTCTGCAACACAGGAAGAATACACTATCTTGTCCATGCGTGTAGTCTAGCAGCCATTAGCATTGCTGATCACGGCATCTATCTTCTGAACTTATGACAGCTTACAGGAAATGGCCAAAACTATCAACAAAAATAAAGATCCATTAGACCAAGAAAGCAAGATACAGCAGCATTTGAAAGGAGATTCCCCTTTACTGCTGCATTATTAAATCACAAAGCACCAGGCCACATTAATACATTGCTTACCACTGCAGGTTTTCTTCTGCCTTCACCTATGCAAGAGAAGACTCATGAATTTATTATTATTTTGGTATATGCATCCCCCTGCTGCATGCACCACTCTGAAAAGCATGGTATCCTGTCCAGTCCCATGGGAAGTATACATCTAGTTCCCACCAACAGCATTTCATTTATTGATTGTTTTTTCTTTAGTACACTGTTTATATTGCAAAAGTAGCCAAGAGACTTGTATCTCTACTGCGCCAAACATATTTTCATTATTGTTTCTTAATGCATTAAACTAACCTGGGAATTGGCTTTCGTTGTGGTCTCCAGCAACCCATTGAATCTCTTTTTTGCTGTTCCTTACATGAAAAAAGGGAGAAGATAATCCTTCCCTTGTAGCAACATAGTGAGAATTAAGGTGTGTGAAACTTGTAGCAGGGATGGAAGGAGGAAGTGGTAAGCAGAGAGATCTATTCTCCCAGTCACTCCCACTGCAGGAAGAGAAATACTAAGAGGAAGGGTACCAGGCTTTGTATAAACTGCTGTGGCGTATCGTTCAGTTGTCAAATGTATCCCCTATGGAACACACACTCAAAAGAATATTTTATTTTTGCATTGGCTGCCAACCACTATGTGCAATGTTTATGCTTCCAGAAATATTGTAGCTAGCTTTCAAAATCCAGTCTATGCAAGTCAAGTAATAAAACTGGGCAAGCAAATGGGAAGGGCAATATTTTGAAGGCTATTGTAATCATTCATGGCTTAGTAAAATCAAATTAACTCCTTTCAGCCCATGTGGCCTTGTGGGTACTGACAAGTCTCACAAGAAATAGTCAAAGCCTGCAGCAAGGAATGAGTGGCTTTGGACCAAGTCTATCAAGTCACTGCCCTCAACCTGCTGCAGGACTTCTGCTGCTGCGCAAGGTGGATTGTCAGATGATGTAATTTTCTGCACGTTCAAGAATCCTTGACAACTACGAAGTTTTCCTTAGCATGCTTTCAATGTTGTGGAACTGTAATCTTCTTGCTATATCTAAAGGAGTCTCCCCATCCTGAAAGAAACAGATAAAATACATTGCAATATGACAGATATTGGTCAAGTGCAAAGAGCTTTCCTGTATTTGCTGCTCACATGCAGTGCTCCCCTGCCTAAGTTTCACTGTCACATCCTTGCTCTAAAATAAAGGTTTCAGAATGTGCTGGGCCTAAGATCACTCTCACCGAAGCCAGTGGCAGAGTCCTTCCCTCCAGCAGTGACAGCCATTCCACTGTTCCCTGGGGCTAATGACCAAAGTCAGTGCAGAGCTAAGCAAAGAGCTAATTTCAAGGGCAACGTGGGCAATACATTGCTCACCTCAACTGAGCGATGCAGATACTTCCAAGTCAATATTGATTTAGAATCATAGAATCATTTGGACAACATTTGAGCTTTTCTGATGACAGAAGAAGCTTAACTTAGCCCCTCTCAGAAGAACGGTGTCCAGTGGCACAAAAAGCACCTAGGAAGGCTTTAATTTCTCCCCTGCAGCCTGCATCTTAGGAACAACTGTAGGGCAGCTCTGAGTTAAGAAAAGGTACCGTAAAGATAGCTAAGAGATCTGCCAGTCTGGTGGAAGTGCAGGCAGTGTTTGCTGGTAGAAATCCAGCAGTGAAGGATTTGGACTTTAAAGTTGCTCTTGCCAACAAAAGCAATGGAGCAAACGTTGCTTTATACCCCACAGCAAACAAGTCTGCTGCCAGGAAGCTATCCACCCTTATTTTAAACTGCTGCACACCAGCTAAGGCCTACAACATACTGGTTCACTATCATGATAAGGAAATATAGTTATCAACTTCACCTTCTTACCTGATTCTTTACAGAAGTGTCTGCGTGAGCTTCAAGCAGTAGAGGAATGACTGCCTGATTTTTCATTTCACAAGCATAGTGAAGGGCTGTGTTACCAGACTGAAGGGAAACAGAAGCAGATTACTTTTAGTACTATTACTTCTTCAGCAGACCTTAGGCAAGCATGACTACCTGTAGCCTTATCAGTTTTCCCCTAACCGCTGGATGCAAAAGACACTTATCTTTTCCTGTTACAATGCACTGCACAGTAAAACAAATACATTTTCATAAGAGCAACAGGAACAAAAAAATCATCCCTTCCCCAGGATGCTGCTGCTAAAACAGGTCTGATAATTTCAGCAGGAAGCCAATTGTTCTTTACTAATTTCAGAGGATTCCATGATCTTGATCTTAACAACTATGTCTTAAGCAATACCATTTGCTCACCTGTCAGTGTTTTAGAATTTGGCGGCTGCTAAAATTGGGGGTTCTCTTTTTCTGCCCTAGAGTAGAGGAGCTCTACCAGACCCAGGCTAGTGGATACAGAACTGTACACATGGCAGATCAGCGCACTCTGAAGACCAAGAGAAGACACAGGGTCTAGCACTGTGGCACAACCTCTGCCCACAAATCTGCTCCAGCCCAAGAACTCATAAATCATGACAAGCTCAGACCCTTATATCACTAGAATCTTTATAGGATCAGGTATGTAATATGTAAGTTATCTCAACCCAGCTTGCCTGGATTCTCTTAAGAGGGCATGTATCAGGAAGGGAGAATTAGTTGATCAGCTGACAATTATTCCTGTGCATATTACAAAACTATTGCCTAAGTGTCTAGGGGAAACATTGATTCCTCCTGGTACATCACAGCCAGTTCAGTACCCAATCCTACTCTGAAAGCAGGACTGTGTTGCTAGAGGATTCTGAAGGCTTTTTTTAATATTGCTGCAAGCAAACATGCCACATTCGCATTTGTATAATATAAACCCACTTACAAAGTCTGTAGCATTAACATCAGCTCCAGCTCTAAGCAACATCTTGATCAGGTTTTCATTCTGTTTAGTCTTTGAGATCTGTTTGGTACAAGAGAAAGAGTAACATAGTAAGACAGTTATCTGCATATAGTATATTTTGGCTAAATACTGTGGTTTTTTCCAAGAAGAGTGTCTGGCTTCTGCAAATTCCAGACTGATGTAGTGATACAATTCTGTTAGTTTACTAGCTATATTAATGGCAAAATCCTTGCTTCTTCTGTTGCTCTCCATCAGTTCTTGCTTTAAAAAAGCAGTCCATATTCTATACAGGTTCCTGGCCTGAAATACTGCCATGAGAAAGATGATAAGGGGAAAGGTACAGGGCCTTTCCTACTTTCATCCAGACTCACCATAAGAAGATATCCAATAAGCATAACTGGCATGAGGATTATGATGAGCACATAGTCAAGGAAGGTAAACCGTTTTCTCACAGCATAATGCAGACAAGTGCAGTCCTTCTAAACAAAAAATAACTGGTTAGCACCAAATTCAGTGATCTGATTCTATTTGTTTAATATTGGCAATAGTAGACCATTTTATATTTCACAAGCTTTCTTTTAGGTTATCTACTAGAAATATTTCTCTGATTTCCAAGCAGAAACGGATACATGCATTTTGCTTCCTTCAGGCAGAAGCATATTTAACACATACAGGCTCATGGAAATTGGGCTACACATGCAAGAAGGATGTGGGATCCAAAGGATTCCATGTGTATGTCTGCAAACTCAGACATGGCTGCAGAGACAAAAAGGGAAGTGGACATCTCATGTGGCTACTACCGCTGCCCAGCAAGTCAAGTCAGCAGGAAGAATCCCCACAGCTCCTCTTCTTATAGAGGTGCTGGTTCCTGTAGGAAAGACATGTGAGAGTTTATGGCATCTCCTTTGGCACATGCAAGAAACACAGGCAAGGGGCAACACCCCCTAGCAGACTCCTAGTGTTTAAAAAGTTTTGGAATACAGAGTTTCAAAAGTATTTCAATACTGACTGTACCAAAGCAAGTAAAGGGCAGGGCTGTAAACTTGTGTATTGAAGAACACTTGTGTTAAACTTCTTGCAGGCTGTCAAACTAGGTTACAGGGTTACAGTGGGGTACACTGTGGCCCAAAGTAAGCAGAGAAGCCTTTCTGTGGCATCCTCTGTTCCCCATTCTCAGCCCTGAGCACCACAGTTGAGCTCTGCACCCAAGGGCCTGATTTCATCTGTGAAGGTGAAGCAGAGAGGCATTTAAGAAAGCCCAGGCTTTGCTAGCAAATGGCTACCAGTGCAATTAAAATGAGCTTGCGACAGAATACTGAACCCTTTCAAAGGGACTTTGCGGTAAGATGGACACCCTTCTGCATCAAGAACAGATGGGATAGAATATGCCACCTCACAAACATTTGCTGCCCTCCTATGAAATAAACAAATGTGCTGGAAAGCAGACACATAAGGTAGCCTACAAATGTGTAGAAACTCAGTAAACATTGCATTGGAGTATGAGATCACACAATAGAATTGACAATGTTGGGGGGGGGGGCGGTTCCTGTCTATTTATCATCCTTAACATCATGACAATAAATCACAAATGAAGCCAGAACACACATCTTTCTGCTATTTTTTATTTGTAACCTACATGGAAATTTACCACAAAAACATAATTCCTCATCACCTTAGGGAAAATGGTCACAGCTACAGTGCAAGACAGGTAGGGATTTTCTAAAATAGGGAACAGGGGAAGAAAGATGGAAGGCTTCCCCTCCTTGCCCCCAGCATGCTACTACATGTCATGTCGCTGTTCTATAGCATTACAGAACCAGGTCTGCAGAGGAAATAAGGAAGGTTTTCATAGTCTGTCTCTCCTCAGGGATACGTTTGGGACAGATGGGACAGGCTCTCCTTCAGACTTTCCTTTTAACCAGGGTGAAGAAAAAGACAGAGGGAAAGAAAGGCTACAGAAGGGATAGATACAAGCTGGAGAGCAAGATGAATGCAGAATGCTGCGTGGGTAAGCAGACAGAACCCACTGGGGACCAGGGATGTCCTGCAGCGTTACCAAAATAGGGAACGTGAACACACAGAGAAACTCCGGCTGGCAATGTTTATTACTTGGTGTGCATTAGCAAGTTACGAAAATAAAGGAGGAGACAAACATAAACATATAGGTCTATTGAATTATAATTCGGGGTTATACTTATGCCTCAGCTGGAAACAAACCTCAGGCTTGGCTGTGCTTGCCGGTGTCCCCACACACCCTACAAGAATCTCAAAGAACAGTTGCTGCAAAGGAGTCGTCAGCGGCCACTTACCTTGTTCCTGAGGTTGACATCAGCATTTCTTTTTAGAAGGTAGCTAACTATCCTGTTGTTTCCCTGTTTACATGCACAAATTAAGGGTGTGTCTCCACTGAAGCTGTCCTGGATGTTCAGATAGTTGCTGTTGTGCTCCAAAAGGAGCTGAACTTCATTGAAATCGTTATTATAAGCTGCCTGACAAATGGGCTGAGGAGAAAAGATAATATTTATCAGCACGTTTCACTAAGACATCCATACTTCCCATTCTGAGTTATTACTGGCACATTCCAAGACTGCTAAGCGCTCTGACAGAGGCTGTAGTTCCAGGTGGCTTCCAGCAGATGGCGGTAAGGGACGATCCTGCAGCTGCCGCGCCGCAGCGCTCAGCCGTCGGCCCGAGAAGCCACAGCCCTTGCACAGGAGAACGAACTTTCTATTCATTTTGGACGATGTGTCTATAATCCCAGAAATAAATCTGGTTCGCTTAAAGCCATTAAAAGAACGGCTTCCGATCTCACTGTACGAAGCAACAAGCGCTGACAAGCCCACGCTTCACGGCCGAACAGGAGGTACCGCTTCTGGCTGACTCATCAGCTCCCAGAGCAGAACCACACTTCAGGTGAAACTTGAAAAACCAAACCCCCGCAATGTTTCTTTTCTAGGGACTGAAGTTAAACTTCATATCTAAAAAATACGTGCACGTGTGCCCACAGCTCAGATCCTGCTTGGCTTTTGGGAACCGCTTACTGCTCGAGTCTTTGCTTCAATACTTCTGCACACCTTTGACCTAACCTGAAATTCCTTCCCCTTCCAGCAGCAAGAACTCAGACTAAGGAGAGGCTGAGAAGGACAGGAGCACGATGACTTTCTACAGGCCTAATACAGGCAGAAAAATAACAGTGGAAAGTGTGGCAAACTGGTAGCATTTGAAGTTCTCCAGTCAAAAAGAGAGTAAGTTACTTTCTTTTCTTCTGCCTTCAATACCGAGGGGTTTGTTCACCATTTTCCAAGATAGGCATTTTCTTTAAATATTATCTGCAGCTTTTCCTTCCCATCCTCCTTGTAACACATCCTAAATACCCTACATGAACAAGATCCAGCCCTGAACTCAGAGCCCTTTCCTCACTCCCCTTGCAGTTATCTCCCCCCTGCCCCCAGTTAAAAAGATTCGTATTATTTACACTGTCACTTCAGACAAACTTTGATCTACAACACAAGTTTACATCATTGGTCTTTAGTCTTCTGGACAGTTGCATAAGTGACTTTCCTTTCTAAAGAAAGTTATGTATGTGTTTATCAGACCTTGCACCACTGCTTGTTCTGGTTTTATTATATCAGACAAAACTCTACAAAGAATACATGCAATATTGTAAATTTGGACACCTGTCTGTATTCTTATAAAGGCCTACATATGCCATTTGCTATTATGTGCTCCTCCAGAACCAGAACAGTTTTAATGATTCTGAGGAGAAACCCCTCTTTCAAATCGTGCTCGGTGTAAGTGACCTGCACATCGGTGCCATTTAAATGATCAGTTTGCTCTAGAACCTCAATCTCTGTCATGTCAGTGTCTAATACTGTATCTTCATGTTCAGGAAAGAAGAGATCAAATGGGGTCTGTCTGCACCTCTGATTTCCCTACTGTTCTTGTTATTAATTGCTTTGTTTATTTTTGATGATCTTAAAGGTCTTTTCTAACCTAAATGATTCTGTGATTTAAAGATGAAGGAGATCTGCTGTTGGGTTGAACATCTGCTCAAATCCCAGCCATTTACCATACAAATTTGCTCCTTTCTAGTCTGATTCTTGCAAGTTCAGTAGCTCATAACACCAAATGACACAGTTTTGTCTTTTATTTCTGTATTGCCTCAAAGAGTTTTATTTGCTAGGCCATTAAGCCCAAGGCATTTCTGACTCATACTCTGACACCCGTGGGATCTTTTTCTAAACCTTACACTACTGTTGAACCCAGTTTTAGAGCCATGAATAATGATGGTGCACTTACCATTCCCTACCAGACTATGTCATTTGGGACTGAAGTCATGCACAAAGACTGGCACACAAGAGCCATGCGTGCTCTTTTACCTACCGGAACCGCCTGTTCCCAGAAAACATTCAGGGCACAGAGAATGTAAGGAAGCAGTTCTCATTCATTCCAACAGCTAATACATGGGTAACTGACGTACTTAAAGTATTTTTTAAATTATTATTATTCCACTGCAGTGGCTGTTCTTTGTAGAATTGATTCTTTCACACATTAATACATTCCATTCATATAAAAAACCCCCACAAACCCAAACCAAACTTTTTTCCTGGTTTTATGGGATTTTCTTGAGGACCACTCTGCTGGTTTGCATTCTAGAAAATGCCTTTTGTAGTCAAAGAAAGGTGAAAAGTCCATTAGATCAGACTTGTACTATACCTCCCAAATTGACAAACAGCATTCTGTGACCGGAAGGGCAAACATAGGTAGCAGAATATTTGAGTTAGGAAACAAAGCAATCCAAACAACTATAAGCTCATTACTTTGATAACAGTAACAATAAGACTTCAGAAAAATGTGTTGGGGAAGAATAAAGATAAGAAAAATTATAGATAGGTGGCAGTCGGTCACCTCCATAAGGCATCAGAAACAGCAACCAGTGGCAAACATTGTATTAGGCAGTCTTTCCCACAGAAAGAGAGCTGTTATAGAAAGCACTTGACTGGGATAGTGGATACAGTTCTTGTCATCTAGGTCCAAAAATGAGATCACACTATGGCAGGAGCGTAAGACCTCTATACAAGTGAGGAATATGAAAAGCCTGAAGAAAGACCGATTTGCTTAGCTTGGCTAGGAAGAAAAGAGACAGGTCTGTAAGTGTTCCAAAATAAATTGAAGGGTAAGTATTAGAGAAGAGCCAATTAATTTCAAGGAACAAGGTAAAAAAGGTTATATACATCTGGCCAAGCAGTTTAGCATGAAAATTAAAAAAAAAAAAAAAAAAAAAAAAAAGATTTTTAGCCATGTGCAGAGTAAAGCTCCAAAACAGGCTTCCAGTAGCAGCAGAATGGACACAAAACCTGACCAGCTCCAGACTGGAGCTTGAGAACTGTGCAAGGATTTCCATGGCTCTGAAGCCTCTGCCACAAACCTCTCTTTCTGCCTGTGCTTAAGATTGTTTTAAACAATTCTCCAAACTTTGGCCAGAAGACAGTTACACACAGTTAGACACCACCTGCCTAGAATATCAGCAGTGAGGCCAATTACAGAGTTAGGACAATGTTATACACAGGCAGTAGTTTCACTCCAAAACCCAAGAAAACACATTTCCTTTGTATCTACAGAAAAGCAAGGAGGCCTGAAGTCTGGAAACCCTCACTCGGCTTTCTACAGTGTTCAAAGACCGCCTCAGCAATGATGTAGCTTCATGACCGGCTTCTGATTTGTGTTATGGTTATTACATTATTGTTATACACCCGTCAAACACAAGAGGGAAATAAACCTATGAGATACATACTCAGAATAACTGGGCTTCACATGCAAGGTGAAAGCAGTATCAGAAGAATCCAAAGTTCATGCCTCAGGGTCAGGCTCAGCTGTAAAGAGGAGCAGGACTATGAGCGCAGAAGTCTCACAGCAGTGTAAGACATTCAGGAGAACACCAGCAGCTTCCCCCATTAGAGATGCACTAGCAGCTGGAGCACAGACATAAGGTCTATGGCATCTCCTTTTGGCACCTCTGGGAAATAAAGGCCAGTGCTCCCATAACAAAAAACTCTGAAGAAGCATCAGTGGGAACTGAGCTCACAACTTCTGGAAAGGTTCACAGGCTAAGACACAGAGAGGCTGCTCTCACCCACACCACATTATTTATGAACCCCAGTGTCCTGAATGCCGCAGAGAACCAGACCCAGTCCACCTCCACACTGTAGCAGGGCAGACCCGGCACAGGCACATCAAACGCTGCTCCCAAGGAAAGCACAAGCTCCAAGTCTGAAGGGAGAGGGAGCAGGACCAAGATGCCAGCTTAGCTGAAGCGGAAGCAAGCACCTTTTGAACTGCCTGGCAGCAAAGCCCTTCACCTCTGCTCCAGTTCACACTCCTGCAGCATCACCTGGCATTCAGGCAAGATGCACCCTGTGACCCTGACAGCATGGCGCTGCACAAAGCATATGATGGAAGGGGGGGGGAACAGAATTGCAACACCGAACTCCTCCTACCTCCACCAGTGGTGCCTGTTTGCTGCCGCAGCATCAGGGCTAACTATGAACTAGAGCACATGGCTCTACCTGACTAAAGAAAGCAAAAGGAAGACACTGGGGCCTGGAAATTAGATTTTGATTATATATGCCAATGATTGAGTGATGTTCATGCAAGTCAGGTGTTCAAAGGAAAATTGAATATGCAGTTTTAAGCAAAACCTCTATAGTTAGATTAGAATCTCTCTTTCTGCAATACTAGTTCTTCTACAAGCCCTTCAAGAAAGGTGAAAATTAGTCATAGGATGGGCAAAGGTTTTCTTGGCAGAGATCATACAGTACAAGATCACCCGATAAGGGCTGCAAGAAAAGTAAAATAAACCACTTTCACTGTTAGGAAGAAGAACAATATCACTATACAACTGATTTACTTATTTATTTTTAATCAGTTATGGGCCATGTGATTGAAATCAGGACCTGGTAGTTTACTCAGATCCAGATGAACTACCACATCTAAATTTGTCTACTTGTTTTCAGAGCTTCTTGCATCTCCCTCTGCCTAGCTTTGCTGAGCTAGTAACAAACCATGAGCTATTTAGCAAGTTCTACCACACATAAAATAAGGATTAAAGGCACAGCACTAAGGACAAAGCATTCAGCCAATAAAGAGGAGACTAAGGTAAAGCCAGTCTATCAACTGGGAGAGCACTATCAGATTATAATTGCTTCCTCCTTTGAGATCTGCAGGCAATTGCCTAAGTTACATCAACACATTGCAGTTGTTTAGACAAAAAGGAGACATTTCGTAACATCCAGATATTCTGAACCAATCCATAGTCTCTTCTGTGCACTAAAATTCATCCAAAGCATGCTACAAACTAAATAGGGAAGTCTAAATTATGTTTGTGATGTTGAGGAATGTGCTAGTATCCAATCTGTACCCCTCAGAAAAGGCAACTTACACTTTCTTATTTGTATTTCTCTAGATTTCTGTCCTGTATAAAGAAGCATACTTTTTATCCACCAAACCAAACAGTGTATCACTCAAAATTTTAAAGGAAGAGAATTATGTATATGAAAATACTAACTAATAAGCATGGAAGTATGGACAGCATTTGAACATTCTCTAAACACCACTTAATTAAGCTAGATGACACTGTTTTCTTGTACAATCTTATCTCAGAGTAGCAGATCTGGAGAGAGGCAACAAATCCTTTCAGAACAAGGTGCAGTCTACACAGCCCATCACCTTATGAATGCACAAATTCAAGCTGCCTAGAACACTGAAAGAGAAGAAGAAAACTTTTAAAAATAAAGGGTGGCTTTCAGCAAAGAAATGTAAGCTTTTAAAGGAACCGCTATGTAATTCTGTCTCCAGAAAAAGAAACAACAGTGCAATCCACTGTATCCACAGTCAAAAAGGACCAAAATTCTCATTTGATCCCAAACGTAGAAATGGAAAGTTAATAAAAAAATAAATATGTTTAGATAGTATTTATGCTAAATTTCAGGACTATGCTAGGTCCCAGACCCAGGACCTCGGTCTGGGGACAAACCCATAAAGAGCTAAAAATAAATAAATAAATATCACATTCCTAAAACAATTGTGGGGTGGGGGGTAATGTTTCCTTAGGCATTAGCTTTATGACCTATATTCAATATAAGCCAAGGAGCTGTTTGCAGTTTGCAAAGCCGTTTGTCCTTTGCCCCTGCCCAGAATCATTACGATCTCAATACAGAACAAAAAATGTTGAACACATACTTCCTCTGTGAAGTCACAATAATTACCCTGGTTATTACATTTTCTTTACTCCTGCAAACAGTACTTCTGTCAATTTGTAATAGCCAAAGTACAGCACTTCCAGAGAACTTACAGATCTGTATAAGCCTGTGCATGCAAGGCTGCAAAGGGAACAAGCCAAACCCAGCGAGTCTCTGTATCTTCAATAGCTTCAGTCACTGTGCAAAAACGGTCACCTACCTCCGAATAGAGTATCCCCATGTCTACTCTTCACTGCTTGAGTTCGCTCTTGTTCACAAGCTCAACCAGTTAACCTCACTTTAAACGCTCTTAAGCTTGTTTGATTCAGGTTAATATTTAACTTAAAAGTATCACTCTCTTAAGCTACATTTCCTTTAGGTGCTTTCCAGTTGGTAGCATGAAACAATTGTCTCCAGAAACCCAGCCCAAGGAGGCAACACGAGAACAGCTTACGGGAGAGACAACAGAACAAGTTACAACACACAGGCATTTTCCTATGTCCTTTTTGCAAGAACAGCCTCCAGTTACCTAAAAAGGAAAGTGGCAAAACAGGCTGAGGACAGGAGGAGGCAGAGGGAGAGGAAGAAAGTTTCACAAGTGAAGAAAGGGGGGTGTGGGGGGTGTATAGGAAAAAAAGCATGAAACCTAAACCCTAAGTGAACAGTAGCTAGATTGCCACCCAAGCTACTTCTGACTAAAACTACTGAAAACCCTCTGCAAGCACACCTCAAGAGGCTTACTGGGAAAAGGGAACCAACTAGATCCCACACACTTTAATGAGAGCTCCTGATATAATTAGCTTCAGTCTCTTACTGAACAGGCGAGCCGCTTTCATCACCTTCTGCTCAGTCTCCTCTTCCTAGCCCAGCCAAACAATGGATATGATTCATGTTTAACCTGCTGATCTTATATGTTAATTGCGTTAGAGCTTCCTTGGGATGAGAATTACTGTTGATGCCTCGATTCCTTTTGCATGTTCATGGCTCTGAGGTTAAGATGCTGATAGTATTTCTGTACTACCCATAATACCTTTTCCCTTTATAGTTTAAATTCACATTTCCTGTATTTCAAGTATATTTTAAAACAAGTTCTAAAACATCTGCATGTAACTGTCCATCTTAAATCCAAGGCCTCTACCTTACATTTGAGAACTTTTATTTCCATATAATTTTCATATTTATTCTCCAGTGAGGTAGAGGACCATATAAAATTACTTACATTGTCTCTATCCTTCTCTGGTCAAAGTAGTATAGCACCACTGACTGTAGTGTTAATTTGCTGGCACCAGTAATAACCGTTTCAATGGCTGTTTACCGGCAGAATATCAGGTTGGCTTGTAACAGAAATGTACACTACACCTACCTGTGACAAGCCTCACTAGGATCCTCCCAACAGATTAATCTTTCAGCATGCAGTGAATACTCTGTTGGCCTAAAGACATGGAAGAGTAATACCTCATAGGTGAAAAGGTATTCCTTGCCCACATTTCTTCACATCCAGATCCTAAGGAATGGACATCCTCCAACGTCAACTGGTCAGGTTGTTGGAATTTATAAACTACAAATTGTTGAAAGAAACCTCAAATCATAACAACTTAGTAGTTTACTTAATACTCTCCTAACACCAATATATAAATGCATGGTAATGCGGGAAAGTATTTTTTTTAAAAAAAAAAAAACGAACCAAAACCCCACTCCTCCACAAAGTGCAGTGATAGCTTCAGGCAACACCTTTCCCAAGATAGTGTAAGTTACCATTTAGCCTAGTATCACACCTCAGGCCCTCTTGAAAAATCATTGAAGTGACTTACTTTGGTTAGAGTCTTCTGTTTCCCTCACTTACCAGGGGTATCAGACTTGCCGAACTGTAATGTTTTTCATTGAGAAATAATTTTTTTGGCTTTTCCATAAACCATACTCTACAATGCAGAACTGTTTCTCTGGTGACTCTTATGTTCTGTTTACCAACAAAGACTTACTTCACTCTGTTTGCCCACACAAGATGGCAGTTGATTAGCACCCACGTTGCAGAGGATTTGCTGCACCAGGGCACCAGGCCAGTTTCAGTGAGGACTGAGCCCCCAGGGCTGACTACAATTAATTCAGTGGTTAAGCAGAGGTCTCCAAACATACTGCGTTTTCTCAGAGTCATGAAAATGGATTGGAAAAAGCAAGAAATCTTGTTGGGAGACTAGACCAGCTCTTTTCCCCAGATGTAGCTACTTCTAGGCATGTTGGGGGGGTCGTAGGAAGGGCTTGGCTACATGATCTGGGCAGGCCCTTCTGGAATCTGCACATACAGAAGCAAAGCTGGAAGTACACAGGTCACCTTTGTCCATACACAGTGCCGGGTTCTTTTGGGAAAAGACTTCCAAAACTGGGAGAAATCTGTAATCTAACCTTGAAGTCTCCCACCATATCCTAAACGCAGACAGGAGAGGAGACTGCTCAGCTCAGTCTAGAAATCTGATCTATCACAACTGATATTATCTGGGAGAAACATTTTTTGTAACCCATGCTGGTGAAAGCCAGGATTAAATTCACTTCTGCAAGATCCTCAGCTAATGGACAAAAGTGGCACTTCCTCAGCAGAGAGCCCAAGGCATCAGGCAGCCTGGCAGTACAGCTGCGTCCCTCTGCCCCTTTCCCCAACTCAAGCAAGAATGCAGACAAAGTGAGCAACCTCATCTGCCATGAAATCCATGAATAGACATTGGTGTTTATGCCATGGTGTGCCATTGCCCTTTTACAAAAATGAACTCAGAAACAGAGGAGAAAATGGGGGGGGGGGGGGGGGGGGGGGGGGGGGGGGGGGGAAGTGGCATGTGGCCATATTCTCAGACAATTATTTTCCTTTCTTCTTATATGTGCATTCTAATGGTCTTTAATCCACCAGTGTAGAAATTCAGACATTTTCAGAAAACAGGACTGGATGCACATGTTCTGGTTTTCCTTCTTTCATTCCCTCCTCATACTCTTCCTTCTGTGTGCATTCACTTTCACACAAGCTTGCACTTAGTTACAAGTAAAGATGCTGCTCTTAAATCTTCAGATAATTGTTGTATTACTGCATGCCATCATAGACATATACAGTCTTTTAGAGACTGCAAGCTGAAAACCTCATTATTTTATTAGAGTTTGGAGAACCTTAGAGGGAACGTGAATTAAGAAAATCTGATTAATGCATCTTCTCCCCAAAAAATGGCCTTAACACAAAACAGTTCTGAGAAAATCAAGACAAGGACATGCTCTAATGAACCTGCATCCTTAGAATGAATTCTGCCCCCCAAATAAAAGTTTCAAGAGTCAAACACTTTCCTTATGTCTGCTGCACAGAAATGGACAACAGCCAATGGGCTGCTAATTTAGCCTCACTTTGCCACCTAATGCTTTTTTATTTGGTCTGTGGAGATCTTTTCACTAGCTGGACTTGTGTCTTCTGTGTTTGCAGGCTCCATAGTATTTTCTACTTATCCTGAGCTGGCTCAAAGGGTTAAAGTGTTCTTTGTTTTGGGACCAGTAGTCACAAGCACACACTCTACCAGTCCTCTGGTAACATTCACAGGTCTTCCCCAATGACTGATCAGGGTCTGTCATTCGTCTTTCTAAAAGACATAATTGACTGTTTTGTCTCTACTGGACTCACTCAACTTGAACTGATTTTAAGGGGATGAGGAGTTAAGAATTAGTTTATTGTATCAGACTGCAGACAGTGCTGGTAGATTTCAGACTTTCCACCCAGCTAAGCTGCAAGGCTTAATGCGGTATTTTTTGCAACTTCTTTAACAAAACAGGCATACTTTCCCCATTATTTGTTTAAATCAAATATTCTTGAAGGAAGCTCACAAATAGAAGAATAAAAGGAGTTTAACACAATCTACTAAATATAACCTTAAACACTAGTAGAAAGCTAAACATAAGGTATTCCAAAACTTATTTTTTTTAGACATGCAGTTCATTTATGCTTGTGAAACTTTTACTTGTAAAATGATAAAGGAAACAATCTCACACCAGACTTTGTCAGTTTAGGAGAATTTGCTGGGAACGGTGGAAAGCCTGCATGCTATACTTTATGCCAAACTGCAGGTGCACATCCTCTTTCTGTCCAGGCTGTACCCATTATATACATATGTATATGTATAAAGCATCCAGCTAAACTCCCTTCTCCTTGGTCTGCTCCCTCTTTACTTAGTAGCAATACCCACAGTACAGTTTGTGCACCTGCCTGGAGGAAATATTAGAGCAAAAAGAGACTTCCTATACTCTGCAGTCATGCGTACAGCCGACTGCCCTTTCTCACTGAGGTCAGTGTACTAAAATCACATGAATAGTGACCTCCAAGACTCATGCCTAATAATAAGAAGCAGGAAGAACACGTGGTGTGCTCTTGGGAAGAACACACTTTAAAGGATACTGGGATGGCAAGCAGTTTCAGCAATCTTAGTTACGAGGCAAGGCTGTCAGAGAAAAGGGAGTGAGAGATTTCTGAATGAAATAATCCTGCAACACAGGAAAAAATAATTTTGCAGTTTTCCTCCTCTCAGTTACTACTTGGTGTCAGAGGAGCTCTTCACCAAAATGAACTGCTGCAAGGGCCTCTAACACAGATCTGCAGATCTCTGGGAAAATTTTCTGGCATTTTCTACATGGCTGGGGACAGGATACAAAGTCTGAACGCAATAAGCATGTCCAAAAACACCTTAATACACGTAAAGCTAAAGTAATTCTGATGGAAAACATTTTTCCTGCCTTGTGTCTAACAAACAGTTGGAGGGACATAGAGAAATGTGTTGGGGTTTTCAAGTAACACCAACTGGGACATCAGCTAATGATGAGATGTGCCACCTGACGCATTCAAATCACACAAGGAGGAAAGGCTGAATTCAGAATGGTCCCACCTTGCAATGATGTCCGTCAGTGTCCCCTCTTCTGAGGCTAAGCCAAAGAAGAGTTGGACAGATACCAAAGCTTTTTAAAACGGACAGCTAGATGGAGAAAGATCTTTTTTCTTTTGCAGAATTTGTATCTTCCTTCCTAAATAGGAAGACATACAGATGATCTACACATAAGAGATTGTTTCTTTTTGGTTGCTACACATCAAAACATTTACAGCCAAAACTCAAAGCTGTTTCTTCACACTTCTCTCAACAGCAAGATCTCATGCCTATACTCTGGCTGCTACCATTTTTTTCTTGCAGACCTTCCAGATATCTGTTCTCCAGTGGCCTTTGATCTCTCAGACTATATAACAAGTGTTCCCATAAAAAGCTCCCACACACGTAGGCCTCATTAAGCTCAAGCAGACAGTCTATTAACAATCCTCCTCTACTGATCAAACACATCACTATTTAAAAGAATCATACCAACTGTAGAAAATGGGAAAAATAAAGGCCATACACGGTCCCCAAACGATGTTTTCCGTATGACTAAGCACTACTGTGGGAAAGACTCTCCCAAAGGGATAAATACTGTTTCCTACTGTAAAGTTACATATTTGTGAGTCTCTCCTCAACTTTCTTTTTGAGATTTGAAGAATATCCTATTAAAATAGGGTTTTAACACAGCAGCAGTTATGTTGCCTATGTCCCTCACAGCTTTATTGTGTCACAACACTGGATCACTGCCTTTGTAACCCCTCTGCTTTCTCTCCAGGGTTGAACAGATACATAAGTCAGATGTTACCCTGCTGGAACATCAGTACAGAACATTATTCATTGTGCCCTGAGTACTGACCTATAAACAGACTCTTATTGTTGCTTTTTATGCAACTGACAACATACAGGGAAGTCCAGAGACCATGGATCTGGGAAACTGCCTTGAAAGCTGCAGAAGTGAACACAAGCACGGTCTAGGCACTTGGCAGGCAGTAGAAGGATCGTGGAAACTTGAGCAGCCAGGGGATGAGCCAGACAAAGAAGTGATCTGGGTTAAAGTTTTTCTTCCAGAGGATTAATTGCAGCCTGGATCACCTCCCAAAGCCTCCACAAAAGCTTCTGCTGGCACAAGCAGCAAGTGGGGAACTGCCTCTTCTGCTGGCATCTTACACCACTCTCAGACTAAAGCTCATTCTGCCGATATTCCAAAACAGACCAGGGCAAGAGAGCATTGGCTCAGAAACACACCACTGTATATGCACAGAATTGTGCCACTTCTACCAACACTTAAATATATGTATGCTCCTGCACAGACCCCTGAATAAAACTCCCAGAATCCAGACCAGATTCCATCCAGAGCCAGAAAACAGAGACGAGTTAGCAGATTTCTAGCATGTCCTCGATTACTTAAAGGTTTTGAGAAAAAAAATGCACACAGGTCTTCAGTAAGATTCTCTTTTTTATTACTATTTTTCCTTTTAGAGAAAGTGCATTTAAGACGACAACAGTTTAGTGTTAAGCTAATTACACCCTGCTCCCAATAGCCAAACTCTGGTAAGAAACATAGAGCCTCTGGAGATGTTGCCACTAGCAGACTAGACAAAACTGACACATAAAAGCCAAGGTGTGTAAGGAGGTACCATAGGTTACACTACAATAGTAAGAGCCTTGACACCTCTGTATCACAAACAGGGACCCCAGCTTTGGCTAACTAAGATAGTCAAGCAAAATTTTAATAACAAAACACACCCATGGTGGTGGCTGAGGATATTGACCTACAAGACTATCCCAGGAGGTGAAAGATCACTTTAAACAGTTCATCATCACAGGCCAAGACAGGGCAGCTCAGGCACTGTGGGTGTTTCTGGGTGAGGGCTTAAACCCAGATTCATCAATCAAGATTTGTGACAAACGAAACCCATTTGATGATAATCTGGGAGATAGACATCAAAATATAAGCAAAACATGTTTGTCTCATGCAATAGAGAAAACACATGCTAAGAAGATGATGCACCTTCTTTAGCAGCCTGTGGGACCACTGGGAACTGAACTCACAGCTTCTGGAAAGATTCACAGGCTGTTGCAATTTGAGTCCAAATAGTTCGAGCCTCACACAGGGCACCAATTGTCACAGCACAAACAAGCTAACAAGCTGCTAAAAGGCTTTACCATGGGTCAAGCTCTACTGTCAGTGCTCTTTTTCCATAGACAAACGACACTGCTGCCTCCTCTCTGCTACATCTGAGTTCTGCCCCCTCTTGGCTCCCCTTACATCCAGCCGCTCCTTCTCCCACACTCCTCAGAGCTATTTAACCACTTTGTGGGAACAAGCTACAGATGCACATCATTCATGTTAAACAACTCACTGCCGTGGAAGCAAGGCCACAGCTGTATATTATCAATGTTAATCAACCCACTGCCTTCATTCCTCTACAACAGGCTAAGACACAGAGAGGCTGCTCTCACCCACACCACATTATTTATGAACCCCAGTGTCCTGAATGCCACAGAGAACCAGACCCAGTCCACCTCCACACTGTAGCAGGGCAGACCCGGCACAGGCACATCAAACGCTGCTCCCAAGGAAAGCACAAGCTCCAAGTCTGAAGGGAGAGGGAGCAGGACCAAGATGCCAGCTTAGCTGAAGAGGAAGCAAGCACCTTTTGAACTGCCTGGCAGCAAAGCCCTTCACCTCTGCTCCAGTTCACGCTCCTGCAGCATCACCTGGCATTCAGGCAAGATGCACCCTGTGACCCTGACAGCATGGCACTGCACAAAGCATACGATGGAAGGGGGGGGAAACAAAACTGCAACACCGAACTTCTCCTACCTCCACCAGTGGTGCCTGTTTGCTGCCGCAGCATCAGGGCTAACCATGGATGAACACACGCTCTCCATGACCTGGAGCACGTGGCTGTGCCTGGCTGGGGAAGCGATGGGTGGACACTGGGGACTGCCCCTTCTGGGAGATGAATGAATGAAGGGGGATCTAGCAGCTCCTTAAAACCTGGTTGCGTGGACACACGTGTGGGGTTAAGCTCACCCAGCTTAGAAGCAGCTACCAAGGGGCACTCCGGATCAGGTTCAAACTTCTCCAGAGGGCCTTCCTGTGCTACACAAGAACCAGCCACAGCTGCACCCTGCAAGAGGTTGCAGGGCAGCATTCGGGTCAGTGACCAACGCTGCTTGGAACCTACCATGGAGCGGCTGCTGCGCTAGCTAGACACCCCCAGCAGCGACCCAGCGCAGCCCGCAGCACAGCCCTGCCTCCTCGGAAGCCCAGCCAAGCAGCCCCCTTCCCGCTGTCGCGCCCGGCCTCCTCTGCCTCGGGGGAGAAGTCCCCTGCCCCAGCGGCTCCTCCTCCCAGGTACCGCAGGCCGACACCGACCACCACGCCTGCGTTTAGACCCTCCTCACGGCCAGACCCCCGCCGCAGCAGCAGTGCGAGCTGTGCTTCCCTCAGCCGCCCGCCTCCGAGGCTCGGAGCAGCCCAGCCGAGGCGAGCTGGCGCGCCGCTGCCCGGGCAGGTACGGGCCGACTAACGCGGTGGCTGGACAGGCGCCAAGGCCGCGGGCCGCGCGGAGGGACACGGGCCGTGCCGCAGCTCCCCGCTCCCCTCAGGCACGGCGCCTTCCGCGCCCGCCGCCGCCTCCCCTCCCGGGCGGCCGTTGTGCTGCAGCGGCGGCCCCGTACGCGTGGCGGCGCCCGCGGCCGCCGGGCTGTGGCGGTGGGCGGCGGCGGACCCCGCGGTGCGGAGCGGGCCGCGGCCACGCCGCTCGCCCCGGCGCCTCGCAGGCTCCTCCCTTCGCCCCGCACCGTAACCTGGGCCGGCCGCGGCGGCGCAAGGCGCTCGGCTCGGCTCCTCTCCGCGGCGCCGCCGGCACCTGCCCCCCTTCCGTTGCCCCTGCGCAGGCCGCCCCGGGCACCGAGTCCCGGCGGGGCGAGGCCGGGCGGCGGAGGACCAGGCCACTCCTGCCGCCCTCCCTATCCCGGCGGCGGGGCGGGCGCCCCTCGCTTTGTCTCCAGTACCGGCCGGCGGGGCCGCTCACACGGATGCGAGACCCGGTAAGCAGCCGTCGCCTTGCCTGTGCGGGGAGCGCGGGGCAGGGAGCTGGCGGGGCGCTGCCCCCCCTCCTCCGCCCGCCGCCTTGCGCCAGCGGCCCCGCGGGCGGAGGGAGCCGGGGCTGGCGCCGTGCCGTGCCCGCCGCTGCCCCTTCCGGGGCCGGGGAGCGGCGGTAGCCGCGGCCGGTGCGAGCTCCATCAGCCCCGCCGCCCTGGCGAACGCCCCCGGTGCCGGTCGGCCCGGCCCATCCCCGCCCCGGTGCCAGGTGCCGCGGTCCCGGCAGGCCTGCGGGAGACGGCGCTCCCGCGGCAGGGCGGACCGGGAGGGGGGCGCGGAGCGGAGGGGAGGGGGGGCGTGGGCCTCACGGTGCCGCCGGCCGCGTCGGGGGGCGCGGGGAGGCGGGGGCCGGGCAGGCGGCGGGCCCCGCCGCGCCCGCAGAGCCGGGCGGTGTAGCGCGGTGAGGAGCAGGCTCAGGCCGGCGGCGTGTCTGACAGAAAAATCAAGGCTTTCAGCGGTGCGCTCTGTTAATTTCCGTGTCCACGTGGAAGATTATCACGGGAACAGAAAGTGGAAGATTGTAAAAAGAGCGGTGGTGGTCGCTGGGCGCCTGTGGCTCAGTGAGCGGTTTCTGCCCGGTTTGTACCCCCTCATCTGACCCGCCAGGTGCCCCCGGAGCGCCGCAGGAACGCAGCGCGCCCGCTCGCAGGCGATGCGCTGCCCTGTTTCAGAAGGGCGGCAAAAAGTCTCTCCTGCGGCGATTTCTCTCAGTTTGGAATTATTTTTAATACGCACGTGGTTCAGAACGCTAGTCTGAAGAGTCATGGGCAGGCAAAACCCCACCTTCTACAGAGGAGAGAAAGCGGTGCACCTCAGAGTCAGGGATGGGCTGTAATTCCCAGGGAGTTCATTCCCCAGGCAAGGACTGCTTTGGGGAAAGTTCTGTCTTGGCAGAAGTGGCCTTTCTCCTCGTTGTAGGCTAGTGGTTGACTGTCCAAAGCTGTGGTTTGCATATATTTGATAAGTTGCGTTAGACCAAGTCCAAGAAAGTAGGATATGGACTCAGAAATTCATGAAAGATCTCTAGGACAATGGAGTCTAGCTCAGTTGTTGCAGGTGTTGCTGAGGCATTATGTTGTGTTACTCTGTAACATCTGGATTTTCTGAGGTACTGCATGCATTTCTGCCCGATCCATTGCATGTCTAGGTGCTAGAGGTATGACTAACTAAACCGAAGGCCACTGTTGACAAGTCTGGAGTTTCATAGATCACAGAAGAGCTTAAGAAACATTCCTCCCAAATCCTGTGTAATTCTGTAGGCACAAATTTCATAGTTATGCTTTTATAAATGGCATTTTAAATGGCTTTAAGTGCAGGGGGTGTATTCCGTACTATTATGTTTAAAAATAGGAGTCAGTGTCTTGCTCAGTCCTGCAAACGTGTATTACTGATACTGCTGTGGGGATACTGTGAAGGTAGTTCTCATGTGGTTTTCTTTCTGTGCACGAAGTATGCTCAAGGTCAGCCCTTACTGCATTTCCTGGAAGTTAATCACCAAGCTGAGGAAGAGTATAGCTCAAGGTGAGGGGTGTCACAAAGTCTGCAACTGCTGAGGGAGGGGCAAGGTGACTTACGCATGAAGACACTGAGCAAATGTATAAAAATAAATATTTGATCTCAGTTTGCTGGATTTGTATGCATAGTGGGTTTTTTTCTGTTCTTATCAGACTCCTGAGATTTTATTTCTGTATCAAAGGTTACATTTCCAGTTTGTGTTCTGAAACTTAGTTTGCTGCCATGTAATGAAAGCCTTTGTCTTTTTAATAAATATTTAACGTTTAGTTTGCCAAGCCAGAAAACATATTTTCTAGTCGTAGTTTCCATTATAAATAGAAGTATCAGTCCATGAAAACAAATGGTCTTGCTTGTACAGTTTCTGAACGATACATGTGTAGTTAGGCTTAGTACTGTTGCATAGGCATTCCTTTTATAAAAATCCAGCATTTTCAAATTTACAGAGATGATGATACCTGATGGTAACTTTGTGAGTCAGGCACCTGCTCAGACACAACCCGTTGCCTACCACTTCCTACTCGCAGCTCTAGATGACTCACAGTTCAGCACACAACATATGGAATTGCATTAGGGAAGCTGTGGGCGCACTACATAATCAATGCAGAAAGTAGCTTCTTCTTTTAGCATCCCTGAACCACTGTCAAAGGGCTTTCAGAGGTGTCTAGCTCTCTTTGTTGATGCAGAAAGGAGACTGAGTAAGTTGCAAAGACCATTGAGCTCATCCTGAAGGGAAAAGCAAATAATTTGGAAATAGGCTCAAAGCTTCTGTGCATAGCTTCACTGGGATGAGTAGCCTGTTGGACTGCAAGTGTATGAAATGTTAGCCACAAATCATTGTGCTCAGCTTTGATATTCTGGATAATTCAGCTGACTTCCAAGCAGCCCTGTGAGCTGACTGCGTTACAGTCAGTGCTGCTATAAAATATGTGCTTACCGCTGTCAATCTCAGCAAACTCACAAAAGAGAAATGAAACATTGTACCTACCCAAGTAGAAAAAATGATCTAAAGCACACTGAATTCTCCTTGTAGAGCCAGATATTCCTGGTTCTTTTTCCCCATCTGCTCATAGCACGAGACATCCTGAATCATCTAGGATAGGACAGGAGGTCAAAGACTTCATTATGAAATCAACTAACTGTATTAGCTTAATACAAGTACCATACTGCAGAAACACACCAGATTAAGTGGTAGTTATTTGTACTGGTTGACCACACTCCATCCTGTAGATAATTGTCACTATCAGTTTTTTACCTGCACTTTGCTTACTTAACCACTAGTGTACAAAATAGTCAGAATCTATTGAACTAAGGCCCCAAATTATTTTTTTTCTAAACTTGGTGCCACAAGGCAAGCTTCATTCTTTATAAACAATTTAATAGACTTCAGGTGAACTGTGAATTTGTATGTCAAAGATGTCAGTTAAATTTAATAATTTTTTTTTTGTCACCTACATTATGAACCAGAAGAAATAAGACAGAATAGGAATTTATCATCAGATAGAAACAGAAATTGATGGTTGCAACTGGTTACTCACCCAATTAACAACTGTCCTTGTTAGAGGTTATGGAGTCTGAAAGTGGTATAAAATTAAGTAACAAATATTGCCAGAAAAATCATTGCCTTTTATAGGAGGAACAGGAAGGTTCATAACTCTTCTGCCCTAGTGGGACTTGGCCTCTGAGAGAAGTAGGGCTACAGGCAGAAGAATCTGTGAAACCTGAGGATTTGCAAGGAATCATGCCTCCTTTGTTCCTTGGACATCTGTAAAGTGTTGCAGACCTCTGTGCTGATTTTAGCCACTCATTTGTTTCCCTTAGCAGCACAGCTTCTTGTCCTCATGGTGGAAGTTAGTGTTATCAGTAATGTTATGTATTGCAGGTATCTTTTCAGTATTTCAGCTGAATCCTCAAATAACAAATAATATTTCAGCAGCTATTTCATTTATTTCTGGCTTACTGTGCCCTGGTACGCTAATTTTCATGGGGGGGTGTTGTAGATTTCCTGAAGGAAGCAAATGGCATTTTTTCTACACCATGTCTAGAACATCCTTTCAGGGGGTCCTTGGAAAGATGCTGTTCTGTCTTACGTAAGTATATATCAGTGACTGCCTAAGTAGGCTATTGCTTGTAATCCAAGATATTCTGACGCTGGCGATACTTTAGCCATTATGTTAAAAATGCTTTTCTGCTGAAAGTGAATGGTTTACAAAAAAGGGGAGAGGGAGGGATTCTGTTTTGTTTTGACACAAGAAACTACAAGAGAAAGAACTGTCAGCAGTTCACAGATGCATGTTTCAATGTTCAATAATTCCAGTCTGTTTTTCAGGACATTTAAAAGTGACTAAGATCTTTATAGATAGAGCATATTAATAAATCTGGTAGCAAGCCATCATCTATGTGTACAGCTCAAATGCATAGGGTTATGTTGTAGTAGGACAACCATACTAGATCTTGACTTTGAAATAATCTGCATAAAAATGAAAAAGAAAATAGGTGAAGGCCAGAGGTCTCCTCTGTGCTCTGAAACAATGCAAAAAGCCTGTAGGTTCTACATTCATATTTTCTGTAGGGAGTAAAAGTCAAGTGCTTGCATGTGTAGTGCTGGACGTTATCTGCATGTTGTAGTGGCTTATCAGAGTTTTAGCAGACCCAGTAGCAATCTAACATTATTGAAGTAGCTTCTTAATGCAGTAATGTTTGTTTCTATTCCAAAGGTAAGACTGTCCCTAGAAAATGGCTGGTCAGCGGTATTCAAGTAGCTATATTAACTAACTACAGTCATCCAGATATTTGTAGAACAACTTTAAAAGTCTTCCAATAATTGTTCTGACTTTTTTTAACTGTGGGAAAACAGACCATTGTCATCTGCATTTTCTTTAGATGAAAATAAAGCTCAGTTTTGTGATGTAAGATACAGCATTGAGTGGCATAAGCA
This sequence comes from Falco cherrug, assembly GCF_023634085.1. Taxonomy (NCBI): domain Eukaryota; kingdom Metazoa; phylum Chordata; class Aves; order Falconiformes; family Falconidae; genus Falco; species Falco cherrug. The sequence continues at coordinate 32,433,465 of NC_073705.1, read as the reverse complement.
TATAGGCAAGACTTGGGTTTGGCACATCTGTGTATGGAGGATATCCCTGCACATGATTTCTCCCTCTCTGGACCCAAGCAGGTGAAGATGCTACTGTCTGTACGCCCCTGGCACAGCCTGTGGAGAGACCTCTAGGCAGCGTGCTGGGAGGTGGGTGGGACCAGTGGGTGGGAAGCAGAGGGTATAATCCTGACCCACTTCTAGGAGAGGTGGTTGTAAAGCTCAGTAGCTGCCTCTGTGGAGGAGCTAGTGGAGCCTGGGAGGAGGTCTTGGCAATGCTGTTTACATGGAGGCATGGCATTAAGGGGCAGTGTTAAATTGTAAACCATTACTGAGAGAGGCTTTTCTAGAGCCAAGCTTAGTAGCTCCTACTATGAAGAGCAACTTCTCCATTGAAAGATTTCTCAGCAAGTGGCTCCTTGTGGTGCTGCTTTTCACTGAAAGGCCATTATGCTGGTTTTGGTTGAATGGTTTGGGTTTTTTTTCCTCTGTACAAGTGAATGATCTTGCCATGACATTCAGTGCTTTGTTGTTTTTTTCCAAAGAGACTAATTACTATACTAGCTGAATCACTTGCTCTAACAGTGAACAGTTGTTTCAAAAAACATGTTGACACATGAACATGCTGTTTCTTTTTGGAGAGAACCAACAGAAGGCAGTTTGCTATTTAGGCTGGGGTTTAGCCTATTTTATATCAAACCCAAGTATGTGTATAAATGATTATGTGCTGTGCCAATACATGGCTTGGCATTTCAAAAAGAGCTGAATGAGTTAGGTGCCTGTATTTCTAACCTGTTTTTCACAAAATTCACTGGAACATCCATTTCAAAGTGCAGAAGTACAAGTATCTGCATCATGGGTGACTTATTGGCACTTTTGTCTTCATCTGGCAGTCACTGAATGTGCCCTATTTCAAGTTAGCTGAGGCAATTTATTTCCGTTATGGGTAATTAAGAGGTGGGGGTTGCACTTGCTAATTTGGCTGTTTTAATGAGAACTGGCCCCTTTATGGTGTGAGATCCATCTTTATTCTAGGATTCTATAATCACCACACTTCCTAGTGTAGTAAAACAGAGTATGACTCTTCTGATGGTAATCTTTAAGCAGGGTTGTTCTTACCATGGGATAAAATGCAGAACAGTGCTCTCGAGTAGTTTAAAAGTGGAACTGTGCCACATTTTAACTCCTGTATTAGCAAGTATCTCCAGATATACTATAAAGATCCTGATCCCAATGAACTGAAGTGAATTATTTTTTATAGGAATCACATCTGGGCTTTACATCCCACTGAATTATCAAACAAAAGAATGAGCATTTCTGAAGTAATCCACTATTAAAAACATGCAAAGAATAAATCATTCCTAATGCCCCAAGAACACTAGAACCTAGGCTCTGAATGAAAAAAAGTGCTGTGGACAATTGGAACACTGATCTCTTTAATGCAACTTTCTAGTGAAAATACTGGCCAATGTTAGTAACAGCAGTGAACTCAGTGTGTTGTGACTAATTCCCTGGGAATTTAAAAATATGTTAGAAAGAGGAAACTAATGTTTCAGAGTAACTAATAAGTGTTTCAAAGTAACTAATGTTACAAAGTGGAAACTAATGATTAAAGCAATAGTTATTAAAGTCAGCCACTTCATAAATCTAAAAAGCTCATTCAACATTTCAAAACCTCTTCTGAAGAGCTAAAGAAGGAAAATCAGCCTCAAGATCACGATAAGGATTTGAAATTCAGTCCTCATGCTCTGCAGTCAGTTTCTGGGAGGTGTACTGCTACTTCGAGCTGTCTTTTCCGGAATGTTTGAGCAGTGCAACTCCTGCTGTGGTACTGCCAGTCACTGCACACATCCTTTGGCAGAGCACAGTCCTGCTTAGCTTTGTTGTCATTGCTGATACAGTCATCTCACATAGTCAGGTTGTATCTGTGTAGGACCCATCATGCTACATAGGCATTTCAGTCATAAGAATGCATGGAGATACAAGCTCTTTCTGCCCAGGCTGTGAGCTGGCTCCACCAAGGCATTGCAAACATAAACTGTGTAACTGGAACAGTTCATACCGTGCTTGAGCTAGTAAGTCTTGCTGTGCAGCCATGTGTGCCACCTTTCGCTGTCACAGTTACATAGCTTGCAGACCGAGCTGGGCCGTGGCTCTCAGGCTCGGAGCGCAGGCAGAGGGCTCTTGTCTGTCTATATCCATCTGTCCCAGCAATCGTCTGAAAGACGCCAGCATGCAGCAAACTGAGGGCACTGGAGAATTTGTGATGAATCATATCATACCTCTCAGAAAACCATGATGTTTTGTGTTTGCATTCTCCGGATCTTCTCATACCACCTCTGTTTTATTAGCCTACTCTTGAGGTGCTTGATATGTCTTGATATACTTATTCTGTCTTCATGTACTACTATTTGCATATACTTTTAAGTTAAAATTGTGCTCTCAGCTTTTCACTTTCCGGCTACTTGGTACTGTGCTTGTTAGCCTGAACAGAAAGAATGACTTTTGATGCCATTTGAAATGCTGATTTTCTCACTTTGCTCTGTTTTCTGTGGGTGAAAGCCTTTGATTTAATAAAGCTGGATTTTACGAAGGATTAATGCATAGTATAATAAGCTGGATCATATGGGAAAACAAGTGTTTTTTGAGGAGGAAATGGGATTTGGTGAGGAATGCCATTACCAATCAACTCAAGAAAAGTTTCCTAACTGTTGAATGGATGTTAGATATTTATATTCTGATGATGACTCACAGAAGATCCATCGTTAGAAAAAGCTTGATTTGCATGCTGAATGTCCAGACATTTCTTCTTAATCAAACATTACCCAAGCCCATCGAAGTTAGTTGGAGCACCTGAAATTGTAAAGCAGAAAAATACATATTTACTCTTACAATTTAGAGCACTTTGCACTCTGATAGACTAAGACAGCTCCAAGCTAGCGTTGCTACTTATTTCCTGTGGTTGGGGTTGGAGTGTAATTCACTGTATTAGCGTAACTATTTTGCATATTTGAATGTAATTAGTTTGTTACACAGTGAGGTTCGATATTTTAATTTCTATTTGCTCTTGTAGAGGGCAATACAAGTGTATCTCCAGAAGACAAGGAGTAACTCATCAGGACTGGGCAATTCTTGCAGGCACTGTACAAGCTCTTGGGGTGTGTTTTCAAAGCGAGCTCATAACAGTCCAGGACAGCGCTGCCTCAGAAAGTGGCAAGTCTGTATTGCTGGTTTCATGTTTCTGCCTCCTCCCTTGCATTCTGAGTTTGAAAAGGAAGTAATTAAACTAAAAAGTGGTTTTAATTCGGATCGGCTACAATTTGCCTTGAAGTCACAGGTGTCAAGAAAATGGAAGTGCAAAAAAGCACGGTGGGGGCGAGGGAGCCCCTTGGCAGTGTCATGGCCTTCGCCAGCTGAAGGTGATTGTGAAGCCGCGCCATGCAGCACATTATGCACAGAGGCGTTCCAGGAAACTGGCAGGCATGCCTGTGGTGATGTTTTTAGTAAAACATAACTTTCTGCATTTTAATAGCTTATAATTCTGCCCAGTGTGTCCGTGTATTAAGGATAATATATTGGAGTGCAGTTGTAAAACTGCCCGCGTTCTTTCACATTCTTTTTACATATTTTTTTTTATTACCCTGCCACCTGTAATAGCTGATATATTTGAGTCTTATTTGGTATTTTTGTAAAAGTGGTACAGATTCATCCTAGTATTTCTTCTTTATTTACAGTGTCTGGTTTCTAATGTGTTTCTGAAGCCAAATTTAAAAGTCAGTTTCCTCTTTTAGTTGCAGTGATTCTTTTACTAAGCTCTTTCACTGTGGCTTGGCTTATGCTCTCTGCAGAAATGCTTCATCCTTTCAAAGCTCTGACACAATTTTGAGGAAGTATGAGTTTCTCCTGTTACCAGATGTCTCCTCTTTAAAATACCTGGTATTACAATTTTTTTTATTATTAACGCTTATTTAGGTTAAAAAAAAATCACTGAAATGACCTGTGTTTATAACTTGAATATTCGTAGAGGCAACCAAGATGAGAAATGTTTGCAAGTAAAGGGTTCCATGGTGCCTCCCTGTGCCCCTTCCAAAGAGATTTTGGCTGGGGCATGCCATAGGCTTCTTTAACAAAGACCTCCTTGGGAACACTGGCTCAAAAAAACCCAGACGGAACCACCAGTTAGTGGCTTTTGTGTTTCCCACTTGCTGAGCTAACATTTTTCCACCTGCTTACCAGCTAGGTTGAAAGGTCTTCCAGGTGTGGGAATCGTTGTCCTCTGTAGGGAAGCATGTCAAGAGCATTTGCTTAAATATTCATTTCCTCACTAGGCTTTAGAGACAGTCCATAAAGAAGAAAGTCTTGAAAAGCTGTTTTCTTGATCAAGAAAGCAAGACTGCTAACTGAAATAGGGAATTGAATAGACATATATTTCTGCAACCTTTACTTTTGAATGCTTTTTTTTTTTTTTTTTTTAATAAATTGAATTACTAGACTACTCTGCACTTTGTCATACTTGGATGCATACTTTAGACCAAAACCAGCCTTCCATTCAACTATCATAGATCTCCCAGTTGCTTCTAGGGGAAATGAAAAAAAAAATTCACAAGTCATGAGTGAGTGAATAAATGGTTTTGAAATACATGCTTTTTAGCTTTGCTTTTTTTGCTTTGTTTTGGGTGGGTTTTTTGTGTTTTTTGTTTGTTTTGGGGTTGGCTGGGTTTTTTTGGTTGTATTCCTGAGCCACACAGAACATATGAATGCAGAGTCTGTCATTGAAGGTTTTATTTCTGCTTAGAGTCTGAGCTGCAGGGGCAGAAGACTAAGATGAGCTCTGCTCTGGCCAAGCTTTTAGCCCTTTCCTTTCACAGTCTACCACATCTACAGTGGTTCGGCTGATGAAGGGTTTCAGGGGGAACTAGCCATAAGGTAGTATGTTTCCTGGTATAGGCTAAAGCAAGATTGTTTCATTATTGTTGTCCCATGGGGCCTTTCTACACTTTGTGAATAAGGAATGAATAGTCTCTCGTGCCAAGCTGATCATTTACACCAGAGCTCCATGTATGTAAAATTAAATTGTTTAGAGAACTGTTTCCATTAGCATTGATCTCTTGGGTATATAGGCCATGCTCCACTTTTTTCTTGTCACTTGTGCAACCATTTGGAATACTTTAAATTAAAGATCAGGTCTTGAAATTGAATCCATAGACCTGTGACATACCTGATGATGAGAATAAAAATCTTGACAATGGGGAGCATGAGTATAAAGTCAGGCAAGAATTTGTTCGTTGAGATTGGGAAGTTGTACATAGAAGTGGAGTAAGATTGATTTAATAAGATGGAATGAGTATACCAGTAAGGGCTTTTACAAGTAGAACGGGATGATTCTGATTGTGTAAAGAAAGCATATTACTTAAATGAGTTTAATGTCTCCTGTAATACTTGCAGCAATGGTTACAACTGAAGACTGATCTAACAAATACCGTTAGTTTTTGGAAAAAATGAGGAAGACCCCAATATAGAAATCGATACTTGAGAAATGTAACCAGCTAAAAACACATTAGGGTTGTTTTTCTCTAAGCCAGAGTCCTCTGGCCTCTAGAGAGAGGTGTGCTGAGAAAATATCTTTGCTGAACCCATTCTCTATGCTTTTACAAAAGCATAAAGCATATTTATTGCAATACATAAAGTGCCTTTGACATTTAGGATCAAATCTGTTTGGACTGAGTGCACAGAAGTGAAAAACCACATTAGGAGCTCCATTTTCATATTTCCAGTGTAATTTAAATAATTCACTTCCCTTTCAGGGTTGGGATTTTGGGGGGATTTTTTTTTTGGTTTGTGGGGGGGCTGCATTTTGAGTATTGTTTGTTTGGTTTTTTGCTGATGACGTCGGCATGTCTAAATATTTGTCTTTACTTGTTCAGAGCTGTGCAAGGAGCAATTACCTCCAGTTGACTCATCAGAATTCGTTGCATCTTGAGTGTTGTTGAAGTCAGCAAGCTGTGCAGGTGGAACAGATGGTGCTTGAAGTATTTTCTCTGCTTTATATTACTGATATGAGTTTGTGTGCTAAGTTTTATTTTTAATTATAGGCTTAGCAGGAAAAATTATGCCAGATTCACACTTTATAAATATGTTTGTCAAAACATATGTTCAAGGAAGCAGAGATTCTGTGATTAGTCTTGGAACTGTTGAGTTTTTTACTTAATGCTTGAAAGTTGGGGTTTTTTTAAGTTGCTGCAGAAATTGTAAAAATAATTTGTTATATTGTGTCCAAATCCACTGTAATAACATTAGAACAGGTCAGCTAGTCCACAACTATCCTGTAAGCCCCATGCATTCCCATTTTGAATTCTAGATGCCTGCTAGATTGTTATTAAATATGTAAGTACTGTTATGCTGAAGTAATGAGTGGGTGCAGGCATACAAACTTATGTGACATTTGAATGTATTTCTAATCTGAATTACTTATTTTTTCCAGCACATGGCTGCAACCAGAGTATCTATGTTCAAGTTTCCCTTGGGCTAATAAACTGTAAGATAGCTGGCTGCAAAAATTGAGCACTGGATTGATACTGCCCTTTGCAGTCGGATGGAGACTTTGGAGGAAAAGAGCAGTCTCCTTGGTTTGCAGACAGACAACATGGAACAACCATTCACTGTCAGCTCGTTGGTTCGTATTACAAAGAAATGCTTTAATGGCTGAGCACCCTCTCTTTCAAATAGGGAACAATTCGATAGAACTGTTTAGCAGTGTTGGCTGTCAGCTACAAGGGTCTCTTCCAGCATGCTGCCAGTTCCTCCCACTTTCTGCCTGATGGTTTTGTTGGAATTTATTTTGTTTCTACTTATGTGTTTTATGGGGTTTTGTTTTGTTTCAGTGATCAGGTTTTTAAGAAATTGAACTGAACATTGTGAATAGAGAAAGTAAAAATTTTCATCAGAGGAAACAACTTGCAGTAGCCAGTTATTTAGCCACTTAATGGGAAAGTAATGATTATAGTAAGCAGCTAAGCTTCTTTTTCAGTAGAGTTAGTTCTGACTTCTTAGGCTTTAACTGCCTCATTTGAAACTGGAAATGTTCATTTGAAGTGAACTATTGACTGACCAGAGGAACTTACTGCTCTTCATTAGCTGAACTATACTCAGCAGTGATACCCTATGCACCCTGTAATAGGAGTCTGAGTATTCAGGCCCTCCATCAAATTATGTCAATACCTTAAGGCAGAACCTTGCAGAATTTCATGGGCAGGGGATTCTAAAGAGGACACACATTGTGTTGCCTTTGATCATTTTTACAGGGGTTTACTTAATTATTTTTGTTCTGGTATGGGGAGGGGGATGAGGTCAGTTTTTATTTGTAATTGCAATCACAGTTTATTTGCAACTGAGAAACATATTGGAATGTTTCAACTGTGGCTAGTGGTGGGGAAACCAATGCCTATTATGAGAAAAAAATGAAGATTTCCCTTGAGTTTCTTGAATGAGAACACTAAATGAAAGTGAAATGTAGTATCTCGTTCTCTTTGCTAATCCCTCTGTTCTTTTTCAGAAAAAGCTAGTAGCTATTCCTGACCATACAGACATCTCTGTGACCCCAGAAGAGAGAGTACGTGCGTTAAGCAAACTTGGCAGCAATATCACAATCAATGAAGACATCACTCCACGCCGTTACTTTAGATCTGGAGTAGAGATGGAGCGGATGGCATCAATATATATGGAGGAGGGAAACCTGGAGAATGCTTTTGTTTTTTATAATAAGTTCATAACGTAAGAAACTGTTTGTAGTCGTTACAACTTATAATTCTGAGCAAACTGAAATGAAGCGTTGCAGTGAAAACAGGGCATCCCTTTAGATTATGAGAAAAAATGTTCAGTGTGTTCTTGCAGAATAGCTTTGTTCTCTGGAGATCTCTACTCTAACCACAGGCTTTCTTATAATTTTATTTCAAAAGTTAGTATGGTAGTTCTATCCATCTATTCATCTATTAACTGCTAGGCGTGAACTATCCTAATATACAGAGGTTTAATTTTACTGTACCAAGCTATACTCTGAGCACTGTTTCCCACAGACTATTCTGCATCTATCAGCATGCTGGTTAAATACAGCTCATGGCTTAAAAAGCAATGTTAAAAGAAGATTTCTGAGCCTTTAATATAACTATAGCCCTATGAGCTTCTGCTAATCTTGAAGATGCTGGTGTTGCACAGCACGTAAAAAATCATGAAAAAATGGGCTTTTGCCTCTTTTTACTTCCCCAGAGGGTTTAAGTATAATTTATTGCTTCTTACTCTCAAACCAGCCAGCTGAAAAATGTATCAGTGGCAGATTTAAACCTCTTAACTAGCTAGTTTTGCTGTAGGTTTGATTGGTTCGTTTTCTTACTTCTGAAAGGGTTTTTTTTGGTATGTATATTTTAAAACATTTGTAATAGGAGACCTCTTTCCCCTCCCCCCCCCGCCCCCTTATTTTCCTCATGCTCTGAAAGCTAGACCAAACCTTGTTTAATTCACTTAATTTTAAATCTATGTGTCTCTATAAAAAGAGGGTGTGGAAGTAAACATTGTACTAATTGCTGAAAGAATGATCACAGCTGTGTGTTCCAAACTCTTTGCAGCTGAGTGTTGACATAATTTAGATGTTTGGGTAGTTTAATAATACTGCAGTTAGCTGTGCAGCTTGGTCTAGTGAAAATAACAGCTTTAATGATAGTCAGTGCTGCATTCTGGAGTTCTTGTTTAAGATTCAGCATTTCAGCTAAGGAAAGATAAAGACAGTGGAAATAGGATTTATTAATACTGACTAGGTGGTAGATGCTTTTGAGGGCTATTTTTAGGTGCTGGCTGCTAGTTAGTCCTTTTTTTAACCCAACCCACTACTAATGAAAACCAAATTATATTCAGATGTAGAAAATAACCTGCTGTTATTACCCTGTGTGTCCCATACAAGCCAATACAAGAATTTAAGTCTTAGTTTAAACAAATGTGTAGAAACCTGCTCCAAGTCATTTGGAATTTGTTTAACAGTTATGTGAAACTGATTTTTCTGCCAACATAAAAGCTGTTGTGGGTATTCCTCTGGCTACTGAGGTAAATGCATGCATGTTTAATTTTCTAGGTTGTTTGTAGAAAAGCTGCCCAATCACCGAGACTATCAGCAATGTGCAGTACCAGAAAAACAAGATATTATTAAGGTAGGGTTATGGTTTCCTGGCCTTTAAGAATGTTTGTCCCAGAATCTCTCCGTTGCCAGCATTCCTTTTCCCCCACTGCACACATAGCCCACGGCAACCACCACAGCTTGAATTTTTGATACCTTTCTCCACTAGTCATTCATGTTTTGTTTTGGTTTAATCACTTGATCATTACTGGAAATTAAATTACCATCCTAAAAGGTGAACAAGAATGGTCTCTGGATAAGTTGGTAGATTGTTGGAAACTTAGGTATAATTCTTTCTTAAAGTTTACGTATTAAAAATACACTAATTTAACAGTACTTAGATTCTGGTCCCAGTTATGGGAGTGGATGATGGTCCAGACTGACTATTGCAGAGGGAGAGAGAGATGTGTGGCATTACTGGTGTCTGTGCAGTATTTGCTTACCTTGCTAAATAATCAAAGTATATTTTTGCTTTCTTTATTACCAAATATGTATTTACTTAGTTTTTACTGGATTTTTTCCCTCCACTTGTATTCAACATAGTTTTACTCCCCATCCTGCTCCCTCAAAAAAAAAAAGAGAAATAGAGAAAAAGAAATACTGAGCTTAAAGCAGCTGGAATTGCCCAATGGGAATTGTTAGAACAAGAATGAGTGTCTCCTCCTTCATGCTGTCATATTTGCATGCTTTCTCTGCTGTTAAAGCTGAGTAATGTTATATTCAAAGCCAAAATGCTTCATACCAAATTTTTTACTGTGGCCCACAATCTAGGAAAACACCCCTGTTGAGAAAGGGCATCTAACACGCTCACTCCTCTTGCACTCAGTAATGGTCTCTTTCCCTTCCTTGCCTACAGAGCCTCTAAATTATTTTGTAGTAGCCTCTGCATCAGTAGAAAACGTAGGGCATTGCTTTTGTTTTACAAACACCATTGTTTTGTCTCCTGGGGCTGTCACAGGAAACTACAGCTGTAGCTATCTCTGCAGATAAACGTTCTTTTTTTGCCCCACCTGGAAATGGGCGTATTCAGTCCTATTTCTGTCCAGGGAGTCCCAGAGAAAAATGTGATGATCCTACCTGAAACATTGAAAGGTGACTTATCTTTTTTTATAAGTCACACTTACAACAAAAATGTTAGTCATTACACACCTATTAAACAAAACAGAGACAACAAATTGCTAGAAAAAGGACTAACCTTTCCTTGAGATAAGAAGCAGTCATGTCACACCTTTCACTGACATAAATTAAGTTTTATTGAAATCACTGTACTATAGAAATTTCATAAGCTGATGATTTAGTGTGTATTTCCTCCTTTCTTTCCTGGGAAAAGAGCAGTATTTTCTTGTATTTTTTACTTTTTAAAACCTCTATTACAGCTGAGTTTGTTTTCCAGGTGATTTTTCTAAAAAGTGAAAACTAAACTTATCTTTCTCCCCCATCCCACCCCAAAGAAACTGAAGGAGGTTGCATTTCCACGGACGGATGAATTGAAGAGAGATCTTTTAAAAAAATATAACTTAGAATATCAAGAATACATGCAAAACAAAGTAAGTTTTATATGGTTGTTAAATAATTTTTTGTTATGAATATTTTTGTCATATAAAACTTCTTAAGAATTAAGCAGTAAAATGCCAGTTCTACAAGAATGTAATCATTTCATAGGCTGCTTAGAATGACTTTTCACTTCTCAGATTCTAATCAATTGGTCATTTGAAAATTAGTAATACAAGCATGCACTTGGAAATAAATGTGCTGTGATATTTACTTAATATCCAGATAGGTCTTTGGTACACTCTGATTCTGTTTTATAGAGGAGATTGTTAATACACTTACATGAGTATGCGGAAAAGGTCCCTTGGCTCTGAACGTGCTCAAGTTTGAATTGATCCTGTTTGAGTTTTTTAAGTAACCGTAATTACTTGTGTATTGAAGTCACTGAAAATAAGATCTGTAGTTTTAAAAACTTCTCTTGGAAAAAGCATCTGGGTTTTTTTTTTTTCCCTTCCCTTAAAATGGACTTAGGGAACTGGGGGGCAGGGGGAAGCCACTAAAACGAACACCAAAACCCAAAGCACCCCACACCCCATATTTCTGTCATCAGTTGGTTTGAGGCTTTCTTTACTGCTCTATTTTGTACATGACAAGAAATTATTTTGCTCCGGGTTTGGCTTTTTTTCCCCCCATTTGCTTCTGAAGATGCTTGCTGCTCTCCTTTACCAGGGAGCAGGAAGGGCTGTTGAAAGCTGAAGCTTCCCTTGCTGTCTGTGAAACAGCAGGTGGCCTGGGGGCAAGGGGGCACAGACCGAGTGGAGGAGGCATCTAGGGCGCTGGAGGCTGTGCATCAGAGCCAAGTTAAGCAATCGAGGGAAAGCCGAGGAAAGAAAGTAACTGGAGAAAGTCGACCAGCCTATCCGAACAGCAGCAACAGGCAACAAAACCAGATAACAAAACTGATGACGAAATCTACCCAGAAAACCCATGTGCTCATGGGTCTCTTGTTGCATTGAAAGTTGTAAGGGCTTGTGTTTGTGCCTAGTCTCTGCCATCTCTGTTCTGAAAAGTCTTTTTCTAATTATTATAATGGACAAATGAGGCCACTGCTGTCAGTACTGAAGTAAAAGCACAAAGCACAACAGGGGATATAGTTGCATTTGCCTGCTCAGCAAACAAGTTCCAAAAGACTTAATTTTTAATGATAGGATTTGATGGTTTTATTAAACAACTAGATTGCTTCTTTGCCTTCATTTTTTGTAGCTTTTTTTAGTGTTCTGAGAATGTCACTGTTTTGCATGTTTCAGAACAAATGTAAAACCGAATTTCTGAAGAAACTAGAGCATCAGCAGCTAATAGAGGCAGAGAAGAAACGAATTGCGCATATGCGGCAACAGCAGCTTGAATCAGAACAGTTTCAATTCTTTGAGGATCAACTTAAGAAGCAAGACCTAGCTAGAGATCAGAAAATCAAAGAAAGCATGGTTATGTCTGAACAGATAGATGGAAGTATGCTGTCTTGTATTTCTGTACCAGAGAACAGTTCCTTATCTACTACGCTGCTTGAGAAAAAAGAGAGGAGCAGCACATCTGGCTGTGTTGGACACTCGCCTCCAGTAACCCGGGTCTTAAAGCCAGCAGCTACTTTAAGTGCTGTTCAGAGTAAGTGCAGAGTTTTGGGGTTTTTTTTTCTATCTGCCTCTTTGCTGCTTATAGCAGTCCACATATTGCATATGCATATGTATTTATTCACCGTAAGAACATCCATAGTGAAATAAGCATGAATAGGTTGGTGTACACACAACCGTTCCATAGACTTTCTTCATTTCAAGAGAGGAGATTAGTCGCAGAGTTTTGCATTTTCCAGTTGAATACCAAGAGATGGATTTAGAGATTGAGCTTTAGTGTTCCTGTGGAATGAAGTCTGAACCCTGTTGTGGACCTCAAGTGAACAGAAGCAAAACCTGCCGTGGTTCACCCTGGAAAGTCCTGGCCTGGGAGGTGGTATCAGCTCACTGTCACCTCAAGGGCAGGCTAGTGAGCCTATCTTACAGGCTGGTGACCTCAATCTAGGGTAAAGTGCTTGTGCTGTAGATTTATTTTCATTAGAAATCTGTGATGTGATAAGAATAATTCCTTCACTTTTAATAATTTCCTGTAACTGTGTGTATTTCCTTATTTTAGGGAACTTCACTATGTAAGCTGCAAATTCCTCTTTATCTCTCTCTCTCTCCCCCCTCCCTTTTTTTTTTTTTTTTTGTGTGTGTGTGTTTTGTTAGCTCAATTGGCTGAAGCACTCAGAGGCGTCATTTTGCCCAGGGATCTCTGTCACAAATTTCTGCTGCTAGCAGAGGCAAATACAGTAAGAGGAATAGAGACATGTGGAATTCTCTGTGGAAAACTGGTACAGTTTAACCCTCACATTTGTATGGGGAAAGATATATTTTATAGTGCTGTATTTTCCTGTAATGTATCAATTTCAGAGCAAAAGCAGATCTAAACAATTAGTGTTTAACATAATTAACTTCATATAATAACCTGAGTGGCTATTTCAGCAGTGTGGGCTTGCCTTATTGGGAAAGCATCTGATCAAAGTACCCTGCTGTCATTATAAAATGTAGCAAGTTTTTCAGCTTGCTGTACAATACAGGCTTTTTCGAGTACTTTCTCTGGCATTCATCTAAGGTAAGTGAGGTTTAGTTGCAGGACAATGAAATATAAAGACTGTTAGAATCTACTGCAGTCATCAAATTCATAATGGCACAACAAAAAAGAAGAAGAAAATCCCCCTGTCAAGCTGTAGAACATCTGACTTTTCAGGGTGTTTTTTCCTTTGACCTCATTAACACTTAATGTACTTAATGTCTTTTTAGAGTAGGGAAAGATGTCATGGCTGATGCTGGCATACAAAGAATTTTAAAGATGATGTCCAAGTGTATCTGAATTGTATAAAGAGAAAGAATAGCAAAAGTAGTGATGTTCCAAGTTTCACAGAAAATTATTATAGTATTCTTAAACCTCTTTTCTCATCCTATTAATTATTTTAAAGGACAAACTTTTCACACTGGTCTTTGAGAACATTTCAATACGACAGTCTTGTGTTGCTATTAATACTGCCCTGTATGTTTTCATGATAAAATGCCAAGGCATATTTGCAGGTGCAGTAAGTCAGTACAGCTGCACTGGAATCAGTGGAGCTATACTGCTTTGTTCTAGCTGATAGGCTGACATCTTTCAGGTTCTGATTCAGCATTTATTCGTTAGTTCATTTGTCCCACTCTTAAGTCGATGTTTGTTTTACAGACACATAATGAATTTACTATTACCCATGTAATAGTGCCAAAGCAATCTGCAGGACCAGACTACTGTGACATGGAGAATGTGGAAGAATTATTTTGTATTCAGGATCAGTATGATCTCCTCACTTTGGGTTGGATCCATGTATGTATGTGCTCGTAGATTCTGGCTTTTCTGTATCAGCTCTGCATATTATGTGGAAGAAACCCTGGGAATAACAAGCTAAAGAAATAACTGGAATAATCAAAATTAATTTGGTCACGTAATTCTAATTGTAGTGATGTAAATGAGCACTAATGTTCTCCACAGATGGGTATTTCTTAATGCAGTTGAGGCATCCTGTTGACACAATGGGTCTGCTTTTGCCAGTGCAACTTTTGTTGTTTATGTCAAGTTAGGAGTATTTTGTTACTTTCTAACATCATTTATTTTTCTACTGTATTCAAAATTTGGGGGGAGGGTATTGTGTTTTTAAATTTTATATTACTGCCACTCTTAGGCTTTTTGGACAGTCAGGTAATTTCCCTTTGTCTTGTGCTTCTTCATTCCACCTTTCCGCCCCATGATGAGAAAATTGCTTGTACATCTGGTTGTGAATGTGCCTCCATAAATCTCATACTGAAAAGCCACCCTAACAGTGGAGAATCTGGGTTAATAGGAACTTACTTAGGAAACCAAACTGGGGAAGTACCGATGCTTTCACTTGTTACAAATCGTTGTTCCTTCTTGAATGTATGTTGACCTTGATTTGTAAGAAATATTTCATGATGTTGAGTTTTCCCTTTCTTTTTGTAGACACATCCAACACAAACTGCATTCTTATCCAGTGTTGATCTTCATACTCATTGTTCTTACCAGCTAATGTTGCCAGAGGCCATTGCAATTGTTTGTTCACCAAAGCATAATGAGTGAGTTCTGATTTTTCTAAGTAATATTTCAATATTTTCTCCTGCTTCTTGTAAAATTTGATCAAATGCAAACAGCATATATCAACTGTGATGAAGGGCTAGAATTTTGTATTATGAATTTGTTTTAAGTTGTTTAGACTTGCATTCCAGTCAGTTTCTACACACTGTTGTTTCTGGTTCTCTCTCCTCCTCCCTTCCCAACCTCAGGGTTTAAATTTTATTTACTTTTATACTCTGCTCAATCAAGAAGTAATGACAGGAGCTGTTCTTCTGGAGACCTCATTGCCAGTGCCCTGCCACAGGCCTGTGTTCATTCTGTCTGGTGAAGGCAGAGCAGCGGTTAGATGTATTTCTCTAGGATGATATGAAAATTGCAGTTTGGAGAGTAGAGGGATAAAGATCACTTTCTTGATAAGGTCCTTTTTTTATTTTATTATTTCATAAGATACACACAATAAGTATCTGGAAAAATGTGGAACTGTGTAAGTATTAATGTGAAGGTTTATAATGGACAGGTTGCCCAGAGAGGCTGTGAAGTCTACATCCTTGGAGATATTCAAAACCTGACTGGACATGGTCCTGGGGAACCTGCTCAAGGTGATTCTGCTGGAGCAGGAGGGGTGGACTAGACACTCTTCAGAGGTTCCTTCCACCCTCAACAATTCCGTGATTCTGCTTTGGTGTGCTCAGCGTTTCAGGGCCCAAGGGCTAACTCCACTGTTTTAGACTGCATTTCTCTAGCCTTTCTTTCTGGCCTTCCTGTAGATGGCTTCTCTGAATCCCATTCTGGTTGCCTAACTTCCTATACGGGCCATTCAGGCAGTGAAGCTATAAATAGAGATCGAGTGGCAAGTGCACAGGCACTAGGCTTTGTAACCCAGGGCACACCTGCACGCCTCCCCAAATCTCTGGTCTTCCAAACTGCTTTTATAGTTTATGCTGATACGCTGTAACCACCTCTAACCTGTTACTTCTACCTGTAATGTTTATTAATCAGGCGCTGTCCTGTAGTTATTGGGTATTAATGTTTTTTACAGAAGGGAGGGGTTTCTAACACTTTATTCAATAGCCAAAAGTGTTAGATCATACCTATGCAGCAGTGCATTTTCTAGTGCTTTGTACTACTTGATAACCTATAAGAGTAGGGAGGATGTGTACTCTCACCAGTCACTTACACAACTAGCTTAAAGGCTGTTCTCTTTTAAGCTGCCCCTCTAGAGTTCAGCGAGTGAAACGCCATCCAGAACAGCCGTTCCTGGTTTATATCTGTTCCTATATAAGCTAGCCTCAGCCTTTAACAGTCTAACCTGCCTAATGGGAACAGCACCAGTACTGTGATTTTTTTTTTTCTTTTTTTTTTTTTTCTCTCCCCTTCCTTTCATCATCTCTTCCTTTACAGGAATACGTCTCCCCTTGATTTGAAATATCTGTAAGAATCCAACTCAGCCTTGCCTCCTGTGTATCAAAGGTCACTGAGTACCATTCTGTCATCCTTCTGTTAAGCTAAGCAATTTGTATGTGAAATCTTAGCCATGTATTATGGGAGCAGTATGTAACAGGAATTTCATCTTTTGCTTTCCAGCACTGGCATCTTCCGACTTACAAATGCTGGAATGCTAGAAGTTTCTGCTTGTAAAAAGAAGGGATTCCATCCACATACAAAGGACCCTAGGTTATTTAATGTAAGTATATAATCCAACATAGTTTTGACTATTCAAATTCTTGCCCATGCTTCTGCTGCAAGCAGGAATGATACATGCTTCAGATTAGATTTTTTTAATATAATTTGCCCCTCATCTTAATAATTCATTACCCTTACTTTTCTGACCAAGATAGACATCAGGAGTCTACTTAAGTAGTTAATAGCAGCCATGAGATGAGTGTTAAGCACTGCAATTCAAATGGTGGCTAACCAGAGGCAGTTACCATTAGTCACCACTTTTACCTGCTTTCAGAAGAAGCAAAAGCCACAGTTTCAAATGGGAGTTATTCCTGAGCTCTTCAGTTTTTAAACAAATAATTCAGTTCTTCTCCTCAACTGTAGTGTCCCAATAGAACATCCCAGCTGCTAAAAAGTGCAGCTAGGAGTAGATTAAGCACCGTTTCCTTCATTGCCCGCAATTTTCGCCAGGCTTCTCATAAGCCTTTCTCAGTAACTCCCCTATCTTTTGATGTTTTAATAGCATAGTATGCTGTATGCATGGCTGGACAGTATTGTCAGTCAGAATTATCAGAAATGTCACTGTTACGTGGAAGACAGCAATCCTTACCTTTGAGTAACTAAGATTCCTTTTTCTAAATGGGGCTCACTTCAAATACAGAGCAACTCATATAGCTCAAAATAAAATGATCAAATGCAGAGAAGCAATGCTGAAAGAAATTGGAAATTACTTCTTTGTTGTAGATCTCTCAGAATGTCAGTATTACTCCTCAAAAGAAGGATAGGCTGGGGTTCCTCTGTTTTGTTTTGTTCTTTTACCATTAACTGTAGGGATAATGAGAAGGTAGTCCAGCTTTGAAAAATTTTAAGACTTTTGTTCCAGCTGGGCTCTTTTTCAGTGGTTCTTTACAGACTTAGTTCATCAATTAAGTTATTGGCCACTTGAACACATTTATAGTCATTAGACACACTGATACGTGATACCAGCAAACACAAATATCCTTTCAAGTAAAATCACGAGAACATATTGATATTCCAACCAAAACAGTAGTATCACAGCCTCATTTCCTGGAGGAAAAATATCAGGGGTTACAGGAAGCTTCAGGAAATCTGACTAATACAATCCGAATCTGCATCTGGTTTCTGGCAGAAACTCTTCTCCACAGACTCAATACAAGCTGTTACTTAGTCATGACTGTGTCTAAAGACACAATTTATTCCTAAATGCTTAAAAAAATCCATCATGTTGGCAGACACAGCTGAAGGCACTGCAGGAAAAGAACATATTTCACACTTTCCTTGAAGCTATCCCCCATGTATCTGTTCTAATGCAGCGCACAACACCTTCCTTCTCCATTTCAGGTAGCTCATGCTGTACATAAAGGATAGCACAGACTTATTATCTGTTTCACAGGCTAAGCACTAAACAATACCCTCTTTAGAAACTTATTTCTCATTAGATGTTATAGTCCGTGCTTTACTCGGCAGCCTATCCCTGTGACAGTCAGGGTCACCCACGAACAGGCACAGTGGCAGGTTCAATCAAAGCTGTATAGAAAGGCACAGTATTAAGCAGGCTCAGGAAATTAAAGACAACAGTATCCTTCATATGCTATTTTACTGAAACTGATTTCTGAGTAATGGGTTCACTTCTTCTGCAGCCATGTAGCCATGTGGTTGGAAAAGACATAAAGATAATTGTGCTGGATCTGAGGTGATACAGATGGACGATAACGATGTTAACACAAATGGCCAAAACAGAAAAATGGATTCCTGTTTTTCCTATGTTTTCAGAAATGACTTTTATATTTATACATTTTAGATTGAATGGTTTGATATTTATTGCTCTAGACTGTTTTGGAGTTATTTCATGGCTCTGTCAAGATGGAGTTCAGTGGCATTACCCCTGAATCTGTCAAATCTCACCTGTAAAATGCAACAATAAAAGGAACTTCAAACAACAGTAACTATTGTTTCTTTTGTCACTTGTTGGCATTAATTGCTTTCTGAGAATGAGATGTTTTTAACAGTGGTTAGCTTTTTGTGACTTCCAGCTATGTATATCGCTTTACTGCTTCAGTGAATACACGTTATATGTAGTAGACAAACACATCAGTTTGGGTGATTATTTTTTTCCATCCTTGTATAGCTCAAGTTTTGGCTAGGCTGTGAAGGAGAAAACACTCAGGAAAACAAAATCCTTTATCTGAGGGCTGACCCTCATCATATCTTGGGGTAGCAGAGATGCATCAGAGTCCCTTGGAGAAATGCATCTTCTCCAGCAATCCTTCAGTAGAAACATTTATTTGAAATCAAGTTCTTATCCTGAAAGGGATCTAGCTGGAGTTAGATAAAAATATCTAGATAGAGTTAGAAGGAAAAATCATACAAAGTTATTTGCTCTTACAAGAGTTTATTTAGTGTCTGTTCCAAGAACCTCGATGACCTAAACTTTAAATAATAAGGTTAGTACAAAAAAGGTTTGGAACATGTGCTAACAGTCAGCAGCTGGACAAGATCTGGAACCCAGGGGTTATGCAGACATGGTAAATAACAGGTGCTGTTACAAAGAGCTTGTAGTTTGAAAGATAATGAGTAACAGGCAAGTGAGGTAAATTACTGAGTTTAGACAGAAAAATAGGTAACAAAAATAAATAGCATTCTTTAACCTACACAGTACTGAATACACATGGCAACAAGTTCCTTAGAACTGACCTTTCCCAGGTCTGTTTCAATGAATTATTTATTCCTATATATACTTCTAAGACAGTATTATTCTAGTTGAGTATTAGTTTTGATATATTTAAGACTATAAATGGAATCAGAAAAATCACAGAAAGAGAAAATTATCTAAATTATTTATTATTTAATCTACTTTGATTACATTACACCCCCCCAAAAAAATGTTCTGAAGAAAAAGTGTATTAAGCCAGCTTAATTACCCTTATAATCACAACATAAAAATAATAGGCTGCACTTATCTTGAGGGCATATGGTAGGAAATCATGTGTTCAATCTAACACTAGTGTTTAGATATGCTCCCAAAGGAACAGGTTTGGTTTAGGGTTTGTTTTGTTTTTTTTAAGAAAACACACTGAACTGTTGTAGTATACATCACACACCTCTAGGCCACACGTAGTAAGAGATTACCTTTCCCAGCATGACAGCTATGAATTAAGAAGCGATGTGGATAGATAATATTTCTGGGTAGAGCAGATGCAAAGGAGAGAGTGCATATGCTCATCCTGATACCAAACAGATGCTATGCTCCTTTGGTACTGGCCAGAATTTTTGAAAAATCAAGGCTGGTTCTGTTCGCAGACTAAAATGTTTTCTGAGGCTCAACTGTGAAAACGTGCAGCCTGATAGCTGAGCATTTTCTAGCATTGGTGTCACGGAGCAAAGGGTTCCCGCTTTTTCTATGAAGCCCGGCGTAGCGTAGTAACAGACCCCTGTCACGAGATGGAGCTTCAAACCCGCTGTAACGGTACCTCCACAAACGCGTGGGTTGGTTTTTTGGTTGTGGTTTGGTTTGTTTAGTTTTGGTTTTTTGGTTTTTTGTTTTAAATAGGAGCAGCAATTTCAGATCATATTTAAAATTTATTCCAAAAAATACACAGTACCGAACTAATTAGAGTAATTACGATGAAGGATTTATGGAATGAAATTATAAGAATGTATTTTCCTGAATACATTCACAGTAATACACTAAGGACACATACAAAGATAAAGCAATTTAAAAGCATTTGCGGTGAACAATGGATGGGCCAGCTTCATCATATTCCTGTTTGCTGATCCACATCTGCTGGAAAGTAGACAGGGAAGCAAGAATAGAGCCTCCAATCCAGACAGAGTACTTACGTTCAGGAGGAGCAATGATCTGTTAAAGGAAGAGCAGCATTAAGTACAATTGTCTGCTGTGAATAAAACGCATTTATTATACAAAAATACTGAAGCAGCGTATGCTGGTTTTGGCTGGGATAGAGGTACTTTTTTTCATAGTAGCTAAGATGGGGCTGTGTTCTGAATTTGTGCTGAAAACAACATTGGTAACACAGGGATGTTTTTGTTACTGGCCCTTTCTGCTCCTCACCCGCCCCACCAGCGAGGGGCTGGGGGTGCACGAGAAGTCGGGAGGGGACACAGCTGGGACAGCTGCCCCCAGCTGACCAAAGGGATATTCTGTGCCATATGGCGCCATGCTCAGCATATAAACTAGGGGGAAGGAGAAGGGAGGAGGGGGACGTTCGGAGTGATGGCGTTTGTCTTCCCGAGTTACCGTTGCATGTGATGGAGCCCGGCCCTCCTGGGGATGGCTGAACACCCACCTGCCAATGGGACGTGGTGAATGAATTCCTTGTTTTGCTTTGCTTGGGTGCACGGCTTTTGATTTACCTATTAAATTGTCTCTTATCTCAACACACAGGTTTTCTCACTTTTACTCTTCTGATTCTCACCCCCATCCCACTGGGGAGAGCGAGCAAGTGGCTGTGTGAGCAGCTTAGTTGCTGGTTGGGGTTAAACCACAACACGGTGATACTTGGTATTAATGAAAACACTGTAACTACACATGCTAGCGTCATCCCTGGCATTATAGTAAGCCAATCTGGTGCAATCAGTAAAGTTAAAGTGTAATTAATTTAAGCCCGAGTATAAATCCTCAATTTTTCTGCCCGAGTCAGGCTGCCCAGTAAGAGTAGTGCATCTGTGTATTCATCATGGCTGCATATGACAAAAGGTGATACAATTGCTCTGGAAACATACAATGACAGCTGAGGAGGGCTTGGAGCACTCTTATTGGTATAACTGATAAAAATTTTGTAAAGCAAGGAACAGAAGATTTGAAGCCGCAGAAGGAAGATGGGTTTGCCAGAGGCTCGCTTTTTCCTGTACTTACAGGCCAAGGACAAAACCAGCATTTCTACTCTCCCATCTTCATCAACTAAAAAGGGCTGAAAAAGCTCACATATAGCCCCAGAATAAAGTCTGTGCTGCTGGGTCCATGCTATTCTTCTTTGGGCATGTTAGGGCAGTTTGCAGAATTCACCATGCACAAGGAAATGAGAGGACAGAAGGCTTGCTTCTTCCAGCAAAAAAGGTACCCGGTGGTGATTATTTGCTAGAAGGCACAAACATGACTCAAAATATGTACAAAGCACGCACTTTGTAAAGCGTTGCCATGTCTCACTAGATTTCTGAGGACTTTGTACATACCAGCTCAAACAGTCTACAAATGATTGCACCATACCTTGATCTTCATAGTGCTGGGAGCCAGAGCAGTTATTTCCTTCTGCATCCTGTCTGCAATCCCCGGGTACATTGTCGTGCCTCCAGACAACACGTTGTTAGCGTACAGATCCTTTCTGATGTCTATGTCGCACTTCATGATGCTGTTGTAAGTGGTTTCATGAATGCCAGCGGACTCCATGCCTGGAGAAGGTACAGAAGAACACTGAGGCAACTCCGCACAGCAGCTTAAAACTGTTAACAAAACTGACAATGGGAACTTCAGTGTCTCTTTGGGAGACATCAGTCTTCAGAGCCATGGAAATCTGGAAAGCCATTCTGCAACTGCCTAAATTCTTTGCTTAGGAGCTCGTTAGTGTACAGCCCTCCTCTCTCCCCTTACACACACAACTCCTTAAAAAGAAAGCTGGGCGTGTGGCATAGTAAAGTTTCCACTGGGGTTTTGCAGGCAAATCTCAAATGTCTTAAGAATTCCTTATATGGTCTTAGAATCATTTGTTTTCTTTTTTTTCTTTTTCTTCTTCTTCTTTTTTTTTTTTTTTTTTTTTAAATAAAGCCAGCTCAGAGACAGAACGGTCAAAATATGCCCTGATACGTCTAAGTATGCAACTACTTTATATCTGAGCTGAAATTCTGCTGATTGGCAGAACTAACACTGGATTTCTGTGTGACCTCATTGCAAATCTGCCTTCATGGCTGTTGATTAGCAAGTCCTTGTCTTGGCTCTGCTCTGCAAACGTGATGAACCACGGATTTGGATCAATCTTTTTGAAAAATAATAGTATTGCTTCCTGCCCTCCCACCCCATTACCTCCCAGCAAGCATATTCAAACTACAGTCATAGAATCATTCAGGTTGGAAAAGACCTTTGAGATCATCCAGTCCAACTGTTCACCCAGGACTGCCAAGTCCAGCACTAAACCACGTCCCTAAGCACCACATCTACCCGTTTTTTAAACGCCTCCAGGGATGGTGATTCCAGCACCTCCCTAGGCAGCCTGTTCCAATGCTTCACCACCCTTGCAGTGAAAAAGTTTTTCCTAATATCCAATCTAAACCTCCTCTAGCACAACTTGAGGCCATTTCTTCTTGTCCTGTCACTTGTTATCTGGGAGAAAAAAAACAACCCCCACCTGCCTACAGCCCCTGTCAGGTAGTTGTAGAGAGCAACAAGGTCCCCCCTGAGCCCCCTCCTCTCCAGACTAAACAGCCCCCGTTCCCTCAGCTGCTCCTCATCAGACTTGTGCTCCAGACCCTTCACCAGCTTCATTGCCCTTCCCTGGACACAATCCAGATGCTCTTGGCCTTCTTGGCCACCGGGGCATGGTGCTGGCCCATGTTCAGCTGGCCTTCAACCAGCACCCCCAGGTCCTTTCCCACCAGGCAGCTTCCCAGCCGCTCTGCCCCAGCCTGTAGCGCTGCGTGGGGCTGGTGTGACCCCAGTGCAGGACCCGGCACTGAGGATATAACTCCATCTACTACCACTCTCTGGGCTCGGCTGTCCAACCAGCTTTTTACCCAGCCCAGAGCACACCCGTTCACACCATGAGCAGCCAGTTTCTCCAGGAGAATGCTGTGGGAGATGGTGTCAAAGGCTTTATGAAGGTCCAGGTAGACAACATCCACAGGCCTTCCCTCATCCACTAGGCAGGTCATCTTGTCGTAAGAGATCAATCCTCACGCTATTTAGAAAAGTGACTTTGTGGCCACACTTCTCATAGTAGCCAACCATATAACATACAAAATAGCACAGGCCCAATGCCAGAAGCCAGGAATAAACATGCAGGGTTTATTTTTCCTTATTGTTTGATGTGAAGTTCCCCCCACCATATTAATAGTGCTGTTCTAAAAGATTATGTGGGTGCTAGGAGGTACTTGGGTACAGGTCTGGGTGAATTAGCAGTAGGACACAACCAAAAGAAAATAAGGACTTGATGTTTATGTGCAGTTTACCAGGGCAGAACAATCATTCAACCTACCAATGAAAGATGGCTGGAAGAGGGTCTCCGGGCAGCGGAAGCGTTCATTTCCAATAGTGATCACCTGACCATCAGGAAGCTCATAGCTTTTTTCTAGAGACGAGGAAGAGGCAGCAGTGGCCATCTCATTTTCAAAGTCCAGGGCCACATAGCACAGCTTCTCCTTGATGTCACGGACAATTTCACGCTCCGCTGTCAAGAGAATTCAATCTTTAGAACAGCATTCAAGAAAGATCTAGACATGCTGACAAGTTGGAACATCTTCCGACACCCCTCCATTTTTTAAATAAATCCTCTGCTAGTCTTGCAGGGGACCTTCCTGTTGGATTCCTTCCTTCAACTGCAGAACCTATGTTAGTCCTCCTAAGGCCACTAGAAACACTGCACATTAAACAATTTTCCTCCTCAGTCAGCCATGTGTCCTTACCAGTGGTCACAAAGGAGTAGCCACGTTCTGTCAGGATTTTCATGAGGTAGTCTGTCAGGTCACGGCCAGCCAGGTCCAGGCGCATGATGGCATGTGGCAGGGCATAGCCTTCATAAATTGGCACGTTGTGGGTGACACCATCCCCAGAGTCAAGCACAATCCCTTTGAGAAGATAACACACGATGCATTCCCAGGTGCACATCAACACACTTAACTATTTCAAACGTCTGTGTCGTGTTCCCCAGAGGCCTACCTGTGGTACGTCCAGAAGCATAGAGGGACAGGACGGCTTGAATAGCTACATACATAGCTGGCACATTGAAAGTCTCAAACATGATCTGAAATGCAATTAAAAGAATTGCCTTAACGCTAGGGCTTTTAGCCTAGTTGAAGCTATTTACTGAAGGAAAGGGAGAAGATAAGATTTTCATATTTCTTGATGGTTGGTAATAACAAGGAAGGAAAATACAAAATCTAAATAAAAAAATTTTGGTCCTCTAAGACATCTCCCTGTATCTGGCCTGTACCTTTAATGTATGAATACAGATACGTGCATAGATTAAAGATAATTTTGTAATAGGCCTGGGCATAAAAACAGATTAAGATGACACAAAGCTTGGACAGACTGCAGTACTCACAGCCATTACACTGATTTCTCTAAAGTAAATGTAGTAATATGCAACTATGACAGGCAGCCACTATGCACTTTCCATCTTCCATAACCAAGAGACTGCCAGTAGCATGACTAACCGAAATGATGGAAGTTCACATCCTGTTGAATTCACAGAGTTGTAATGTAAGCTTACCTGGGTCATCTTCTCTCGGTTGGCTTTGGGATTCAGTGGTGCTTCAGTCAGCAGAGTTGGGTGTTCTTCAGGTGCAACACGGAGCTCATTATAGAAAGAATGATGCCAGATCTGAAGGCAAAGGGGCAAGCCAAAGGAAAGAAACACCATCAGCCAGCAACTCAATCACTTCCAGACAGGTATTGTGCGCCAGCACTCTGCTTACAGCCCTAGTGATAGGCTAGTAATGTTCCTCATGCAGTTCTTACTGCCTTCGTAGAGATTACCAAAGTAACCATAGAAAGAAAAGCACTCTTCTCAGGTTTTACTGCTGGTAATATATCACTTATCTGAAGGACACATAAGTTAATGAAAATAAATAGGTTATTCTTATGGCAGAACAGACAGAGCAGGACAGACGTGGTTCCAGCAACACTATTATTTCAACAATCATTGAAAGTGAAACAGTTCCAGAACAACTCTAGAATATATGCAGATCTGCATAGTAGAGTTCAATAGATAACGGGTCTCTTGAAGCATTTCGTCTTTTGGTTTGTAAAGGCCAGCCCAGGAATTCATAAAAAGAGATAAAGGCAAATGGTTTGTGAGGCTGAAAGTCAACTTGTCTTTATCACCTCCACTCAACTCGCTCCTACCAGCTATAAAAATGGGAGGCCAAGTGGACTGCCATGAAGAGGTTAATACACCAATAAGAAGTAAAACCACCAGAGACTTTCTAAAGGCCAAGAAGTTTTTTCTAAGCTTGCTTTCAAGTGGTGGTGATTAGGGACTGGTTGATATGTTAGGCATCTAAAAGGTTTTGCCTCCAAGTAAGACTACAATGCTATGAGAGTCAGTAAGTCCTGTGTGATTGCACACACTTGCAGCGTGTTGTGATGTGCTGACTGTTCCAAATAGCCCTATTTCCACAGCACAACATTAAACAGAGATAGCATCTTAGAGATTGTATCAAACATACCGACTATAACTACAAACATGGTTCTGGAAGCCTTTCATCCAGATATTGGCTCTGAAATGGATGCATTGCACTACAATATTGCTAATCTTTCAAGCATTAAAAAGTACGTATGTAAACAGTGCCCTTCACATCAGAATTACATACAAGCTTTGCAATTTTGCAGAAACAGATACCTTCATAAATTCCATTTCCTTACTAGCAAATTGAGGATATTCCTTTTCTTTCCTTTATTCCCTTCCCCACCCCCCAGTAATTAGCAAAGATTTATAGATCAGACTGGGCTCCCAATAACTATTTTTATATACTCCTAGTGATACTTCAGCCTCAAATGCACAGTAGCCTGTGCTGTTAACAAGCTTCTCATTAAAACATACTTGATAGCATGATGATTTAATCTATAAATTTAGTGTGCATTCTGTAAACATTTGGTTCAAGTAGTTCCATTTACTAGTGACACACATAAACTTTTCAAAGCTGAAATACCTTCTCCATGTCATCCCAATTTGTAATGATGCCGTGCTCTATGGGGTATTTCAGGGTCAGGATTCCTCTCTTGCTTTGAGCCTCATCACCTACATAGCTGTCTTTTTGACCCATACCAACCATCACACCCTATAAAATAACACAAATGGAGTTAGCATCTCACAGAGAAGTGTCACAAAGTAGACAGAACATCAGCTGTGAAATAAATCCAGTCACCAGTTACACTAGTTGCAAAATACTTTACAAATACAAATGAATGGAGAATTCCTTATTGCTCTTTAATTGCCAAAATTAAAAGTTTAATTCACGTTTCCACTAGGGTTTATGGAAACTGTAATTTTCATACATGTATTACATGTATGTAATTGTAAAAATGAGTCGGGGGGTGGTGGGTGCCATGCTGGGTGGGGGGTGGGTGGGCCTTCCTAGGCCGGCAGGCGAGTCTGGGGGGCGGTGGGTGCCGTTGTGGGTGACATACATTAACCCCCCGACATACATTACATACATGAATGTAATAACAATCCATACAGTTACAATGCTAAGTAAGTGGAAAAAATAGGGTTGTTTTAATGTTTGTTATTATCGAGGGATGAACTGTCTGCTAAGCTATAATGAAGCAGAGTAAAAGCAGAAAGTGATGCTGTGCCATCTAAGGGTCAGGATGGAGCAATACACACCTTATATTTCCCAAGGCTTAAATTCCAACAATTTTAGTCTTTTTGAACACTATAATATTGTCATTAGAGACAGACAATTTAAACCTACTGGTACATGCTTCTTTTTTAAGGTATTTTCATGGATCCTGTAGAAATGGTCCATGTTCCAGAAGCTGGAAACTACTCTGGATACACACTAGTCTCTGTGTTGAAGTCAGAAACACTGAGGAAAAAACAGTATAAAGTCGGATGCTTTGAGCGCATAATACACTTACCAGAACTTAGTCATTACAGAGTCCAAACCTTGGCATCTCTAACTCTCCATCTCAAAAACAGGCAACCTGGATTTGCAATTTTTTAGAGGGTGCCCCTTCTCTTAAGGGACTAATACTATCTGTGATACATGATCAGGAAAGAAAGGTTCTAGAAATCTGTACTTGTTTCCACTGTTACTGTATGGCTTGGTTTTGAACAATTAATATCATTTACACTATCTACAGAAGCTGGCATTTGAATATGTTTTTTTAATTATGGTAATGCCCAGAGGCCCCAGTTAGACCTTCAGCCCCAGCTGCTATACTGGCAGGCAGACATTTCTCCAGCTCTGAAGAACTTAAAAAGCATTTGCTGGGTATATAAAGTTCCGGATCTTACAACCACTTTACCTCTTCCCACTTCACCAGGGCCTCAGACGGGCACAGAGGCAATTAGGTGGATTAGTTTGTTGTAGCCTGGCCAAGCTGCTCTAGTTCATGGTAATGATGATCTAGCTCAGAAACTCTCCATATTTAACAGCTTGGATAATAAATGTATTTTGCAAATTATTAAAATTGAGCGGAATGCATCGTATACTCAACTGTAAACCTTGAAGCTAAAGAAACTCAACCCTAGACAGGTGCCTATTTGTGATACAGCTAAATTAATAAAGCCAGGAAGGTTATTAGGAAACTGACTGAAAACTTCCTCCTCCTCCAGTTTTTCACTCATCACCTATCATCAGGTTTCAGAGCAGTCAAAATTTTCACAAGGCAAGACACCTGCTTTGACTCAGGTGAGTGCAACGTTGGACTCATTCTGCCTGTAAATACCATGTTACACTGATCACCCAGGGCTGGGCTAGCCCCAGAGACAGGAAAAGGCAGTCCTGGGGCGGATTGCTGGGGATGGGGCAGCAAAGCCTTCTACAAGCCCAGTATGGAATAAGCAAAGCAGTTCATCACCTGGTGCCTGGGACGACCCACAATGGAAGGGAACACTGCTCTTGGAGCATCGTCCCCAGCAAAGCCGGCTTTACAGAGTCCCGACCCATTGTCACAAACAAGGGCAGTGCTGTCCTCTTCCTCACACATCTTCTACGTCAACGTCCTCAGGCTCTCCAGACAGAAAACAGCCCTATGAAAACAGCAGAAAAGGGTTTAAAAAAAATATAATACAACCAACCAAAACCAAACCCCATACTCTGGTAGCAGAGCCACCTTTGAAGACAGAGATGGCTACATGAAAGCAACCAGCCCCAGCAAAGGGAGGTACGGCAGCAGATGGGCAATTACAAGGCCTGCGGGGCCACAGGAGGGAACATGCCGCCTTTTGAAATCACAAGAGGTTTCAACCACGTCTGCTGGAGGGCTGTATGCACTAGAGATTATCTAGGGGATTACACGGGAAACTTCCAGTCCTGTGGCACGGGCAGACAGACCAGGGAGCAGCAAATGTTCATCTAAATTTGGTCACAGAAATCCACGGCTGCGGGTGGGTGTAAGATAAAAGCGAATGCTAGACTGACAGCTGCAAACACAAAGATCCCTTTGCACTGGATTCAGCACAACTTGCCCCACTTTTCTATCACCCTGGCAAAATCCTGACATATGTGGAAAGCTGTCAAAGGTAGGAGCACTTCAGACTTCCCCGTTCAGTCTTGGGCTTCCCAATAACTAGTCACATTAAATGCTATGAACATACCAGGGTGCTTTGCAGATGCAGATATTAACCCACTGGATGAAGATGGCCAATTAAGTTTACATTTAACCTCTTAAAAGAGAAGAAATGCTCCCAATTAAGGGGGAGGATAAGAATAAAGAAAAAAGCCTATTCCAGCCCTCCCTTAGTTACTCAGAAAAAACAACTTTACAACGAAGTCAGGGACAGTATGTAATTTAAAAACAGGCCATAGAGTATGCTCTAACATCATTTCAAAGCACCTAATAAACTGTATTTGTAAAGTAGCAGACTAATTCATGTTGGCTCCTTGTCTCAGTAAAAAGAAATTGTTTTCCTCCCCTGGCAACAGGAAGATAATACGGATAATAAAAATGCTTTGAAGGCTTTGTATTAAAGTCAAATAGAGAAACAAGCACTGAATACCAGGGCTCAAGAAGAACTATTTGCTCACAATTTATAGCGTGGTAGGGAATCACTTGGCTAGCTGTGAGCCTGGGCTTCCATGCAGAGTTCAACAAACTGTAATGTGTTAACAGCTAAAGGAGATGGCTGTCATCCACAGACCAGCTGGCTCCACATGCAGCCTCCAAAAACTTCTGCCACAGGAGTGCAGAACAGAGTGGCAACGGGCTCAGCAAAAGCCATGGCCAACGAGCAAGGAAGCCCCCAATCTGTTTAGGCTCTACAATGGACGGAACAAGCATGGACCGTTCTCCAGAATCCTTCATTTGAATTCCTGTGTCTCTCCCCAGCCAGGGAGCCACAAGAGACAGCTGCAGCCCCACTCCTGCAGGCTGTGTGGGCATAGCTTCCAGGAGAAGACAAGGACAGGGAAATCCTAACTTGATGTAGTCCAGATATTTTTTCTTTATTATTGGGAAAGGAAAGTAGGTTGCAATTGTTATTAAGCTCCTGGGAAAACAGGCTCTTTATATTCAAACATTTACTGAATGGGGTACAATTGTTATCTAACATGAATGAACGGGCTGGTTTGGACAAACCATTTCCTAATTAGGAAATAGGCTTTTCAGGCGTCTGTTTTTGGAACAGAGTTCGAGGTCAGGGGGGTTGCTCAAACCAATGCAGCTAAATGCCAAAAATCACTTGGGGGAGGGGAAAGAAGGGGGCAGGAAAGGCTACATTTCTGAGCTTAGTGGACTCTAAATGAAAACCATATTTAGTAATAAAGCACAAAAAGTTGAAAAATCAAAGTTAAATGATTTCAGACAAGGGTGCTCTGCTGCCAGCCAGTGAGTTACAGCTCAGGACTGCCATGGCATACAGTAGCAACATCTTACAACAGCAAATGCCACTCAGTACTGTGGAAGAACGGAAAATTTTCTCCCAAGTAATTAATATGGTACTTAGTCTCTTTCTTCTACCTGCTTTACATCTAAAGATAACCAAGCACCTTACCAATCTTCAAAATAAACTACTAAGAGAACTCCAGCCCCACAAGAAAATACTGCGTGCAGCCTGTTCCTTAATGAAATGTTTGGCATTTTACAGAACAGTAGTTTCAAATAAATGGAGGCAAGGATGAATACACACACATCATCATTGTACCCCATTAGACACCGCCAATTCACACACTTCCAGCTCTTCTCACAGACACATTCCCCAAAACACTCACGTCACCTTACAGAGTTAACAGCACTGAACCAATCCTGTTGAGAAACACCACTACATACCCCTTCAGGAACTCAGTTCTGTCTCAGACTAACACCCCGAGGTCACACGGGTTCATTTAAACACGAATACAGCTATAATTCCATCTGTGGCATTACACAGACTGTGTCTGTATACAATTGCTGAAGTGCTGGTGGAATCAGCAAAATCATCAGGCAGAACTTTTCTTTCCCTTTTAGAAACATTATAAAATCAAGACAACTCAGTAAAGATATTACAAGCATTTTATCAATTACATTCTAATAAGTAAGTTTGCTTAAGCAAGCTACAGCACAGCAGTACATCCTCCTGAATAGCTTGCATTTGACATTGTTTAACTGAAGTCCCCCAGCAATCTGTAAATCACGCTACTGGTTCAGTGCCACTTACCCTGACAGTGCTTGGCTGGGGATAGCTGCTCTGGGATGGTGCACTCCGTATCTGAAAGCTCCGGGGTTATATAGCCCCTTCAGCTCTTCTCCTCCCACTAGCCTCCCAAACAAGGAGCAGAGACAGACAGAGACAGGGCTGAAGTCTCTAACCAAACCATATAGGGACCTTATTACAAAAAAACTCTAATCTGTGTGGCCACAGGCCCTGGGTCTCTTCCACAGCATTCCAGCATAGAGCTCAAGAAACAGGAGGAGGCTTTCAGCTGTGCAAGATAAACACTCTAAAACTTCAGGGGAGTTGCTAAAATACAGAGATGAAGTGTGCCCACAATAGACACCCTCTGGCAGAAGGAGCATAAGTTCAAACAAGAGAGGTCCAGGCCTCCAAGAGGCAGAATGAGAAATTGGAAGAGCAGTCATTTACAATAGGGAAAGTGTTTTTAAAGAAACACTTTGCTTTCATTAAAGGTTGTGACAAAAAACAATGAAAACATTCCTGGCAAGCTAAACAGCTGCTGAATTTTGATACAAAGTCTCTTTAAAAGCTTGGCATTTTGCTTGTATGCTAAATATTGCCCATGGACTTAAGGGTAGTGGGAAAAGTACTTGTTGTTGTATAGGGTTCACAGTGAAGTCTTTGAAGGTTGTGAAAATGTTCTGTTAAAAAGATTGCTGTGACCACCTTTGCATTGCAGTGGGTTTGGATCCATTCTGTTTGTCAGCTTACTTTTAAAACCCTAGGACCTGCAGGCCGGCATCGCCCTAATGCTATCCCACCGATGGCAACAAGTCTGGATTGTCATAAACTCACATCTCAAATTCTTCGTAATCAAGTTGTTGAAGTTTGTTGTGTGAATCCAGTTAGCTTTTCCGTTGAACATATTTTTAGCAAAAAAAGCAAGGGTTCTCACTGTAGAAGCTATTTTCAGCACAAGACTGGACTTTTACAGCTGTAGCCAGCTGTTCTATGGACAGGCTCATTCTAGTGAAGCAGCCCTTTCACAGTCAACAATATTTTGTCATTAAGTTTGTACTAAAGACCAGAAATCAGCATCTCTATACTCCAATATTAAACCATTACAAGGGCAAAACTGCTCTACACACAAAACCCAAGAAGGATGTCAGAATCCAAGTGAGAGCCTTGCTTTGTGAGTCTTGTTACAACAGGGAGGGAGGGGCATCATGTGTTTGCTTACAGAGTGCTTGCTGCCTAATCGAGTAGCCTTAATGCAAGAAAGTCTCCCATAAAAGCACAGTGGGAGTTTTTCTGATGTGGAGATTTAAGGATTAGGCCACTAGTAGATAGCAGATAGGCA
Organism: Falco cherrug; assembly: GCF_023634085.1. Taxonomy (NCBI): domain Eukaryota; kingdom Metazoa; phylum Chordata; class Aves; order Falconiformes; family Falconidae; genus Falco; species Falco cherrug. The sequence goes on along the minus strand of NC_073705.1, from coordinate 32,401,079 downwards.
GAATTATGGATTGAAGACCAAAAGGAATTTAACTTTTAAGGAAAGGAACTTTTAAGGAATGTAACTGCCTTTGAGGGTCAGAAACAGAAGCTAACAAGTGCTGGAACATGAGCTATGCAAAAGCTATTTATTATTTCACTTCCAGCATTGAGGCAAAAGATAAGAAATCTTTTTTTTTAAAAAAAAAAAAACAACCACCACAAAAGGAAAAAGCCTACCAAGGTAAGCAACTTAAAACAGAGGATATAAATAGATCTCTTTTGCATATCTCAAACTGACACTCAAAGGACAGTCAAAACAAATGTCTTTGTTTTCAAACACTCAAAAACATAGCTGAGAAAAATCATGTACCTTGCATAGAACCTATGGTATTAGATCAGGGAACTCAGGTCAAAGGGAATGAGAATTTCACAGAGCAGAACCCTTTGCTGCAGTATCATGTCTGATTTTGATAAATCATCAATTATCTCCTAGACTGGAGGAAACAATCCAAGTTTTTCAGAAGCATCATCTATTGCTACTCCTTGGAAATACCAAGACTGGGACAAAGATCCAGAAGAATCCAAACTCTTCACCTTAATGAGGAGAGGTTCACGCTCCCAAAAGAGCTTACTGGTGATGATGCTATAGTGGATACGGTACATATGAGGTTGCAGAGCCAAGGAAACAACCCTTCAGTAGAACTGGTACACCATTCACACCGCACCTGAGCATAGCTACAAATATCAGCAACAGTTTTCTGCAAGAGGACTCCGTGGATATTATAGGAGGCAGTGGCCACACAGATACCACAGATACCTTCACACCTCTGTTAAGCTTCATCACAATACCTGTGAACTTAGCCTGGTGCGTACCACAATTACTGGTGGTGGCAACGATGGCAGCAGCAGCCCCGTGGCTGCTATGTGGAACGGTTACTTGGGTGGGGATCGCACATCACCTTACACATCACGGGCAGCAAAGACACGGGAATCCTAGCTTTCAGGGTGCTTATGAAAAACATTCCACTGACAGAGTCTCATTCAGAGCAGGCAGTTGTTACAGTGATAATAACAAGACACCAGTTGTTTGGAGGGACCTATCATATGGATAGTTGTTAGAGACAGGGCTACACAGACTAGAAGGGAGAATTAAGCTCAGAGGCTGACTCAGCACTAGTGATGGGTACGCACGAACAGCATGGGCAAAACGCAGAGATGCTGCACGGCCGTGCCTCCAGCACCCCACGGAGAGACGGCATTCCGTAGGCAGCTCAGCTCTGGGGCGTTACGTTACAGAAGCTGCTGGGAAAGGAAGGCAGGCAGGCAAACAGGTGAGCTATGCAAGGAAATTAGGTCAGTCTGGCTCAAGGGACATCATGGAGTACAGCTGTTTCCTTTCTTTTTATGATTCCATGCATAAGTTATGATCACACACATTATTACTACAGATAAAAAACACATGGGCAAAAAATTACATTAGTTGTTTACACTTTTTTTTGTCAGCAACATAGGTCACTGCCAGAGGGGTAGGGGAGACGGGGAGAATGCACTTGGCATGAGACAGGAATAAGAACCTAACAAACCAAGCCTTCTGAGAACGAAACCTAAACGCTAGGGATCAAACCTCTGAACCCTGCTCTGTAGCCACAGACACATAGCAGCTTAGCCCAAATATATATATAATTTTTTGCAAGAAAAAGAACACAACACCATTCCTGAAAGCAGTTTAACTTCCCCCTGGAGGTTACTTATTAACCCCTTTCTGCTGCCTATCTTTCAGTATTTATCCCACCCATGTGTACAGAAACCGCCACAGCAAAATTTGCTTGATGTGTCTATACCCTGAGTTTCTAGTTCTTTTGTTGTATCCATAGCCAAAACCTATGTCTTTTATTTGGCTTCCCCTGAGAACTTCTCTGTTTGCCCATGCTAAATGCTTTTGCAGTCTCCACCACAGGAGCACATCCAGAGTATGATCAGAGAAAAGAAAATAAGAAGAAAAAGTAATTTTGTCTCTTTCTTTCATACCCTTTTCCCAGATCTTTTTATAGTGATACTAGCAAAGCTCCAACATACATTGGGAACTTCCCTATTGACTTCAAGCATCTTTCAAGTTAGCAGTGGAAACTCTTAGCTACAAGTTCCTTAAGCTCTTTCTTTTTCAGTAACTCATGCAGATTGGACACAAAATGTGCTTGGGACTCCGCAGCAGCCGCAGCACAGCCACCATGCCTAGGGAACGGGCTTCAGCTGGCCTGAAGAATGCCAGCTCGGAGGCCACGCACCAGTTCGTAGATGCCATACTTTTTTGATAAAGGAGGGCAGAAGCTGTAGACTTATCCCAGCTGCTATAGAAAACCGGGAACAAAGTAACCCCTTTGCTCATAACATTACAAGCCATTACTTTATAAGGGAAAACAACTGAAACGTGTGTGGAGACCTTCCTGCCTACATCCAATCGGCTGGTTAGGAATGAGGCTCTGCTAAATATGTCTCTGGCTCCCTCTTATTTGGGGATTCCTTTCATCTTCGTAGCATTAGCAGAATCTCTGAATGTTTTGGTTTGTCTGGCTTCAGGCCCTCTCCTCTATCTCATTGATAGGCTTTACACTTCCCTACCCCTTGTTTTGAGAAAGACGGGAATAAATAAGCTTTAGGGAGCAGAAAGTCTCTCTAATAATCTGACTCATTGCAGCTGTCACACAGTAAGCATCTGTAAAGTGTCAGATTAACCATAAGCTGTCAGACCCATAAACTAGCTTTCTCTGCGATTATCAGGCTCTTGCACTGGTCTCTAACAACTGAAACAAAATGGCTGTAATAATTCTCAAATATAGCAGTTTTCAACCCACAAAGTTTGGGAAATAGCTTTGCCAGTGCTGTTCAAGAGCCTGAGGATAGAGTTTGTCTTCTGAGCCTCTTGATTAAGGTGATGAAGCATGTTAATTCAAAATTTTCCTTCACCTTCTTGACAAGTTATCTTCCTCCATGGTAATGTGGTAAAGTTATCCCTCATCCAAAATCAAATGAATGTATTCAAAGTAAAAATGAGCTAATGGTTTTCTCCCCGTCCTTCTTAGATAAATAAACAGAACATAAGAATGAGCCCTGCTGGGTCAGGCTGATATCCATCTAGCTCAGTATCCTGTCTCTGAGATTTCCTGAGAGTAGATGCTTAGGAAAGAAACGGGACGCCTGCAGTGATATTTTTTTTTCCTAAATCCTTTCTGCTTCCTTATGTGCAGCGTAAGGATTTCTTGATACAGGAATTTGTACCTATATCTTCATGCATAATAGCTGCAGACAGATTTTTCCTCCGTAAATTTGCCTAATTTAAAAGACATAGTTTTAGAGATAGAATGCCCTCCATGATCCTCCATGGAAATAAACTCTACATTTTATCTGCAAGGCAGCTCTCATAGCTCACACTCCAGCTGGAGTAGATGTGCCTGATGTTAGAAGGAAAACATCAAATATATATCAGAAGGATAGTTAAAGGAACACTATCTTTATACCACGAGCTGCAAATCCACCGGAGATCCTGGATAAGCCCTCAGGCCACTGGCCAAGGTTGAGCTCTGCCTCACTGCATAAACTCCTAGCAGCACCTCAGTAGCTTGTTGGCAGTTCAGGCAGATGTATCTGTCCTAAACAACACTGTAGACAAGGCTTCACGATAATGTTACATTGGCACAGCTCCTCAGAGCTAAGAGAGAACAGTTTCCCCCAGATGATCATCGGATCCTCTCCAGTAACATGCTATCTAAATTTGTCAAAACATAAAATAAATTTTCCCACCCTATCACTGCGGAAAACAAGCCCTGTACTCCTAAGGAAGCCCAACCTACGTGGCACGTGCATAGGGCAGGCAGAGCACAGGGGTCCTTCCTCCGCTGTAACTTCCAAGCTCCCCAACCAACATATTCCCAGACTAACAGCAATAAGGAGACCAAGTTCCCACCACGTTTTTTGGAAGCGGTTGCCCTGTTATTATCTCACCAAAAGAAAGGCTTCAAGATGAGCTTGTACATAATGAGAAATCAGATTGTTCCCATCAGAGGAATTTGTTGGAAGCAGGTTTCATAAGGCTGTCACTTACAGATTAAACCCGTGGACTCTGCATGCCTAGTTGTATCACACAACTTCACAAGCTCAAGTGCCTGTATCAGCCAGTTTGACTGGCCCTCCAGCAAACAGTGAGGAAAAGGACCTACTTACTCAATTTTGTGATTTTCTGTAGTGCCAGTTACACTTTTTGTGACCAACACAGCTTCCTTGCTCATGGGCTGTGGATGATGGCACACTGTGGAGCTCCTCTTGCCACAAATGTCAACAAGCAGGTACCTGCCTCTGCACGTAGCCCAGCCCTGGTTCCCAGCCCCTTTCCCCTGGCGCTCGGAGCTGTTAGGTGTCGCTGCCGGGCAGGGCAAGTAGACATGGCCCTGCTGCAACTTCCTTCTCTTCTGTATGAGCCACTCAGCACAACCTATAAACAAACTCCTGAAAGCACAGCTGACCTATTTTTTTTTTAAGCCTACAGAAGAACCACTGTATCACAGTGAAGGAAGGAGCACTATGTTGCAATAAACTGAAGAATGTACAAAAAATACAAGGGAAAATCTACAACCTGTGTAAGTAAAGTGAACACACACTTTAAAAAATACCTTAGGATAAAAGGAAACACGCTTTTAGAACTGGCATGCCATCATATGAAAGTATATGCTGTTATATGGAATATTAAAAAATAACGTGGCAAATGCAAACCTACTTAATACATGCGCATTTTCACACCAGAAAAAAAGTCAGATACCAATGCAAAGGATTGAAAAACAGTTTGGGATTTTCTGTTTCAATTCCATTGCAGGAGGGCGTGAAAAGAGCCAGCAGGAAAGCTGGGCATGCATAGTGCAGCAGATTTGGATAGCCTGCATCCATCCAGGTGTTCCAGAGAGCAGGCCAAAGTGCCTCCAGAACAATTAATACTTATTTTCATTAGTCCTTAAAAATGCTAAAGGGGTTTTCCTGAAACAGGGAGAAAGGCAGCTTAATAAAAGTTTCAAGCACGTAATGGCAAGAAGGAGCTGATCACAAACTTGCCAGATGAATGCACCACTCCAAGTCAAACTATTGCAGCTGCCAATACACAATCCAAATAATAAAAAATAAGAAGATAATATAATAAATGCTGCTGAATAAGGCTTTATAAAAATTACTTCTTGTCAAACTTATTTTCAGAAATATTACAAAGGTAGTTGTAAAAGCCTTCTAAAGCCTTTCAGTTCTTAAAACATGGAATAATTAAAAATAAGGCAAATGCAGGATCGACCTATGCAGAGTAGCATGAGAACTGTCTAGCAAAGTCCCTCAGCACAGCAGCACAGGGAAATCACTGCTGAGCGGGTGGGATTCTGTGGGACCTTCCCTACCCATCATTGCCTATGCACCTTAATGCCTTTATCAGCAATCTGAACAATAACATAAGTTACGGATAAATGTCACAGATAAAGCGTGTGTGTGTGTGTGTTTATAGCTTACTACAATCTGCTTTATAGATCTAGGATAAAACTGAGCCCTCCCCAACAGAAACCTGTTTATAATATGAATTCTTGAGAAAACCCTTTGCATCTCTGACCTGTGCAAAAGGATGCCTACCCCCATCCATCGCACTTTTGCCGAGTATCATTTTGGTTGGTTGATGAAGACAAAGTGCAGACAAACACACCCAGCAAAGTGGTGCCTAAGTCACCACAGGCTGCAGGAAGGACAGGACTTGACCGGTGCTCTGCCCTGCCCTGTGTGGTGTCAGCCTGCCTCTGTGTCACCCGCCTGCACACATCCTGGCTGCTGCTTGGGCCTGGAGGACCCTCCTGTTATCTGCAGTGGTGCTACAGGAGACTGACAGCCGATGATGGTTGGTCACTTAGCCAGGAGGAACTCGGCACACAGCTGCTACACGTGCTCTAGCACACTCAGTTTATAAAGCCTCTCCCCAAATAAACGATGCTTCAGTCTCACAAGAAGACTGAAGCAGGCAGGTTTTTTGCTTCTGCTTTGCAGATGCATCTTAGTTACGTAAGGTAGTTTCTTCTTCCTCTTTCTTACAGACAGTCATAAGAAGTAGGGAAAAGTACAGATAATATGCCATTTTTGTTTAATAATTTGGGTGGTTTTCTGAAAGCGTACCAGCATTTTCCAGCCAAATGTAGGGTTTTTTCCTCTTCCACTGAAAGTTTTTTAGATGCCCACCTTTAACTGTTTGCTCAAATTCTTTATCAAGGAACATTTCCTTTTATAACTATAGGAGAGACTTAGATACACATTTCTGAAACAAACAACCATAATTCAGAAATAAGGAAAACCACAGAATTCTGTGAAACTGTTGCTCATTCCACCCTATTTCAAGACCGACTGTTGTATCAATGGCCTTGTGGGGGATGAAAACTGTCAGGACTCAGGTCTAATCTGCCTATAGCCCAGCTGGAGAGTTCTCCAACCTCAACTGCTTTTTGATCCATTTCTTGACCAGGATAAGATCACCGATACTATCCTGTATTGCACACACGCTTACAGTGTGCCCATAGGGACCGGTACTGTGCTGGACACACATCTCCATACCACAGATGGGAGGCTAACATCTGCCTGGTTTCACTGCGGTTTTCGGGACTGCAGATTCGTGTTCTGTTCTTCTTGCAAGTCAGTAACTGCACTAAATAAAAGGCAAGGGTTTGCAGAACTATGGTTTCTACCATGTTGTCTGTCCTGTAAGTACTTCCCAGGTTTCTTTTTCTTTCAATTCCTTGCTACTAACTTCTTGAATTGACATAGTAACTCCTTTCACTGTTGCAAAACACTGTTGCCCAAGGATCTTGAAAATGCCTGGACAGTTTCCAGATCAGAATTACATTCAACTCTTTCAGCTTCCTAATTAGAGCCTGTTACTTACTGCATTGTATTTAGCTGTCTCTAGGAATTAATTTACAAGTTCAAATTCTCAGACCTCTTCAATGTAATATAAATAATTCCTCTGCACTCTGGTTATGCACAGCTGTTTAATAAAAGAAAATTATGCAATTAACAGGTCTTCAGCATAAACATGTTCCCCTTTCTGAATCGTATTTAAATAAACAGTGTTGCTACAGTGTTTTATAGCATTAAAACCTCAGCGCCACATGCACTGCAAATGGCCAGACCTTCTCAGAAGAAGCTGGGGTGAACAGGGGACAATCACACTCGGGAAAAAGAGCTAACATTTTTTTTTCTTTTTTTTTTTTTCTGTTTACACAACACAAGCTACATTTTTCACGACGGCTAAACCTTCCCTATTACCTTGGTCTTAATAATTTAGTTATTCTTCTGTAGACTTGTTTTTGTCACATCTTGTTTTTTAGGTAGGCCTCCTGAGAAGAAAACATGTGGGTTTTGCACCAGGTCACTCAGGAATAGTGGAACAGTAGTTGGGAGAGCAAGGAGCAGGCTCGACACAGCAACAGCCCTTCACTGCACCGAGCCAAGATGTTCCAGGCTCTGCCGTGTGGCAAGGACAAGGCAGATCGGTCTGCCCCTGCCAGGGGCTGGTGGAGAAGGGGCTGGCAGCCAGCCCTGCCTCCCAGAGGGAGGGAAGTCCTCAGTTACTGATGTAATGTATGTTTACATCTGGTTTATACATGCGTAGCAAAATCTTAGCTTCACTCAAGACAACACCAAAATTACTATCGATCTCAAGTAAAATCATGGCTTACTGAAGCGATGCAATGAGAGCTGAGAACTCTATCCAAAACCTCTATTTCAAGAAGCTAAGACAATTTTCTTACATTATTACAGCAAAGGAATGAGAGTCCCTCTTCATTCCTCACAAAAAACTGAGGAACTGCTCTCTTCTCAGCAGGCTACCTGCAGACAGGGGCATTTCTGAGCATCCTTGAGTTGGGAGAAACACATGGGAAACCTGTGGCTGCTAAAGCTGTGGCCTGCACTGGCACCAGACTCTCCTGCACGTCCCATGGAACCAGAAACGCATGTTCTGCTGTTCATCTCTCTGCAGTCCCCCATCCGGACTCCTATTCCTGCACGTCAGCTGGCTGACAGCAGGAGAGGCAGCTACTGTGCAGTGCAGAAGGGATGCCCCTTCTGACATACTTGGCTTCCAAGAAGTATTTGAGAAATGATTCAGCCGAAAAATATCACTAACATCTCATCTAGGAACTTAACAGACTGCTTCAGACAGCAGACACCAGTGTATCCCTTCCTGTTATGACCACCCCTGGAGATTTAATTGCTGATGAGAACCACCGACAATCAACGGCATTTTGATAGAAACATAAATTAGTCTGTACTACATACTCATTTCATTTGCTTCATGCTCATAAAAGCTTGACTATGCAGAGGGCTGTGCAGCTGAACAGAGATGTGACTCACTCCTGTAGCTGCACAAGCTACCCAGGCCTCTTGTCAGTTTGTGCCAGATGTGTGGCAGAAGTGGGTGAGTAGGTGAAGGCAGGGAACAGTGACAGCCCCACCATCTCCAAACCTTGCTCTTACCACAACAGCCCCTCTCCATCAGAATTTAGCTCTTGATTGTCTACCTGAAGCACAAGCCCTGGTTAAAAGTGCACAGCGGTGCCCAGGAGACAAACATTCAGAGCGAGATCACTGCATCCTGTTCTCACTCTGAAGAACGTCTGATGCCACAAAGGATGCCAGACTGCATCCCGAGATGTTAGTGGGAGGGATAAAACTTTTCACATCACTGTCCCTTCCCCCACACCCACACATAATGTCAAAGGTTGAGAGATATCAAAAAAACCCAAACCACGCCCAAGAGAGTTTGGAGTCTCAGGCCACAAGGCATTGCTTTATCTGAGAGTACTAGTCCCACTTGTGAGATGATATCGCAGAAACAGGAGTGACAGAGTAAAGCAAACTGGTGAAACTAAATCCCAAAAGATGTAATACTTCTTACAGTTTCAGAAATCCTGATTGACTGTAGTATGCCAAGTTCTTTTAAAAACGTTTCCTTTAGCTTCTCCTCCCCATCACCACCTTTAATAAAAATTGACTTAGTTAATTTTAAAATTGTTATGAAAACTTTTTTCCTTGAAGGGTGGCTGCTTGGGTGTCACTTACTCAACATCGGAAATAAAGCCACCTGGCGTGTCTGTTACTGCCATCTTCAGATCAAAGGTTAAAAGCAGAACTAAAGACCTCCTTTTACTCACATTTACCTTTTAGCTCCAGACATTTCTCTACAGATCTTCCCTCTCATCCTCAGTACAAGGATTCAGCCTTGGATGTAACTCACAAGCGCAGGAAACCAATACTAGTCACAGACTAAAGAAGCAGCTGTGCTCTGTCCAGGCAGTGCCTGAAGGGAAAAGTTTTGAACACTTCCTCACTCACCTCCAGAGAACATCTAGCCTCCCTAGCACATTATCTCAAGAGCTTTTACACTGTGTCTGTTACACCTTTGACAGTTAGCCTTTGCTGTACACCAAGCTTTGCAAGTATAAAGCATAATCTTAGCATTAGTAATACCATCCTCAAAAAACAACTAAGAGCAATCAGTCCGAAAAAAAGATAAAAGAGCACCAGCCAACCTCTGAAGCTAAGCTGCCTGCTGCATGTTCTGGATGAAGACAGAGCTCTGCAAAATACTTAGAAGAGATGCATTTAAAATATATCAAGTCACAAAGTCAAATTTTTAGTGAGCCCTTGTAATGTGCAACATATTTGCTAAATATCGCAGCATTCAGGATCTCAGCACTCACTGGTAGAGTAGGACTGGAACAGGACGGTCCCATGGCTAAAATAATGTCCATAATCAAGTCTAAGATAGAAACACATCTACATTTATGGTAAGGTTATAGTGATTGGCTGTGGGAGCCACCAGGCATCCAGCCAATTTGCTTTTCTAGTCTAAGGAAATGCTCAGTTTGTTTGAAAACTGTTTTTTTTTTTCCCCTGCTGTGAAGAATGCATTGACGTCATCAAACTGGGTCTGTTGAACAAAAGCATGGATCCAGGGTTGTGTCAAGAAGTTGAATTACAGGAGAAAGGACACACATCTGTTTCATCTTTCTTTTAGAGTGACAGGGACTATTCCAAATTCTCCTTTAATCACCTTTAGAACTGCCAGAGGGGACAAGTGACTTGCTGCGAGTTTCAGTTTCCATGCCATTTCATCCCACTCTGTTTTGTTGTGTTTCCACTCTGTCTTGCTGCTAGTGTGAGGCTTTTTTAGATAAACACTAGCATCTATGGCTCCACAGGCCTGCGTATCAGATCACTATTGCTTCTAATAGGAGCATGCTGCATGCCAGAACTCCCTGATCTCATCTGATGTAACACCATGCAGCACCCTCACAAAAAAACCCACAGGGTGTTCATAAACCGCTCCGATCACACAGTGCTTTCCCACTTCTGTGCTGCCAGATCAGCTTCTCCACCTGCAGAACAGGGTGTTTGGGCCAATACAATGCTTCGCTACCACATCATCTAACCAAGAACCTTTCACTACACCACTAATCCACAGGTGATTATAAGTAGTATCTTAGAAAGGGAGAAGGGTAACCTCAAATTGTCAGCCAATAGTTAGAGCAGCTACAGATCATTTCTGGTCCACAAGACCATAAGAGCAAAGGGTGCAGCTGGTGTGTGGATGAAGATCACCAGTTTAACGTTTCACGGAAGATTTGGAAAACAAAGGGTAAAGCATTACACCACAATCCTGTACTCCTATAAGAACTGATGATTTAAGGACTGATGCCACTCCAATCGTTTCCCAGCAGGGTTATCCGATGCCTGCGGTGAGAGTCACAGGATGGAACAGGTTTGAACCAAGGATGAAGGAGATGCAATAGAGCTGCACGACTAATGGATTACTCAGTCTAGTACTCAAACCAAAAGTCAAAATTAGGTTGTTCTGAACATATATGAGGGAGGGGAGAGGCAAACCAGAAAAGCAAAATAAAACAAAACGCAGACAGAAAGTGAAACAAATGACGGTTTGGGCCCGATTATTAAGTGTTTGAGCTTTATCCCACTTCTCTTTAAACTTCAGATTATTTATAAAACATGGATCACATAACAAAATGTTTCATTTTAAGTATTTCCAAAACATATATTCTGTATTCTCTATTTTCCTCCCTTTTCAGCCAAGTTAAGTTGTCCAAATGCAACAGTTGTGTCCCCTAATATGCATTTTAAGGAAAATTTACTATTTGTTAAAATACTGTGTCAACATATACAAAACAAGAAAAGGCAAAGACAACAGGAAGACAGTTGTAGTGAGGAATTCATAACTCTTTTCAAATTCAACAGCTCCTATATTTATTATATTAAGGTATCCCATTTATTATATTAAGTCTTCTGCGCAACAATAATCTTCAAATATGTGCTGTAGGTCAAAGGAGATTTTAAGTTTGATGGAACTACTTTGGTTAAGTTACGCTAAATTAATTGCCCAATCTTAGCACAAAAGAACTGCTAAATAATCACCAATATGCCAAAATAAGCATTAAAAAAACAAACAAACAAAAAAAAGCACAAGAAAAAACAAACCAAAAACCTACAGTACATTTAAAGTAAAAAAATCTGTAACAATTCAACCAAGAAAGAAGTAGTAGAAAGTAAGTCAGATCTTATGTTCTTTCCCTCCCCTAATTATTTTCCCTCTGGAATATAAATATGGATTCAACATTTTGAGATGAGACCAACACAATGCACAGGCCTCTGGGCCCTCAATCATGTTTTATTTCACCGTGACAATTCTTCTTCACCTAAAGAGACTAGTTCAATTAGCCTTTGCAAAAACTTAGTAATTCATAAGGTCATAAGTACCCTGGTGGAGTCAGTTTCTGTAGGTGCAAGTAGGCTTCTGGAGAGGGAAGAAAAGGTTTGATGCCAATTAAGGCATGAATGCAGATTCCAACTCAGTGACTCTCAAAGCCAGAACACTGCGATCATGTGTGTCCAAAATTATTCCTCGGGTTTTTTTGCAGCTATCTTGAACAGAATTCCTATGACCAGTGCATATATGTGGACACAGAACAACAACAACAAGAAAACCACCAACCCACAAAAATCAAAACAGCACAGCAAATAAATCACTTTAATTCCAAAACCTTACATTTTTAAAGGTGTAATTGTAAAGGAACTAAAAAGTCAGTCTCCGGTGTGTTAACTGTTGCCAGAGTTCGATCCCACCACAGTCTTTGCATCTTAGGAAACGTGCAAGACCATCTGCTAATAAGAAAAATAGTGCAACATCTTGTACTCCCACTTAGCACTCCCCAACTGACATCCGAATTAGGCTTTAGATGAAGGGTAAGTAAAGAAAATAGTCAAGGCTACTACTTTTACCAGCCAAAAAAAATATGCTGCAACCCAAGGAACAGTGCAAAGATGAAAACACCGGCTTTACAGTGCTCGTCCATACCAAGTCAGGGTAGTCAAAGAACAAACAAAAAATCCTCCAGGCCCATTGCTATCTCTTGGTTTGTATCCTTCATATATATAAAAAACCCCAAACAGCTGCAGTTATTAACTACATGAGGTATGACTCCAAGTCACATGCAAACACTATTGTTTTGACAAGAATCTGGTGGCTTCTCAAACGTCTCTGAAAGCTCCCTACCAAGACAAACACTCTCCACCGCAAAACAGATATATGCATGCAGTCATCACACCTCTGGGGGGGCAGGGAAGAGTGTAAACCACATGTGCCTAATAGACATTAACTACATGAGCACAAGATATCAGATAATTAGGTCAAGAAGCACGCAGGAGTGTTGCTGCATGCTAGGTGATGCCTGCTGAGGGCCCAGTCATGCCAAGTTTTGGGTTTAGGACAAACTACAATCCCCCAGGCAATGAATTTGAAAACAACTGTACCGTGCTTTCTGCTGCAGCAGCCATCCACCCCTACCCGCACGCAAATTTCCGCTAAAATTAACAGCCTCGGGTACACACTGGTTGGGGTTTGCCCAGTAGGAGCTACAGACACGTAACACAGGCACTGCACCCAAGAAAGGTGCCCCTCGTTCTTCATACTCGGTACCGCCACTGGGAAGGCAAAAAGTTGGTTGTTACAGGATACTCCAAAGGTAGCATCTCTAAAAATGTGTCAGCAGTATATTTCATTTTATCCGGAAGTGGTTAAAAAGCCTGAAACATTTAAAACAGCAGCTATCTTTTGATGTTATGAACTCGGCTTATTATGGCAGCTAAGAGCCATACCGACAGAAAATCTGAAGGGTTTCTGAAAAACCTGAGTCATAAACAACTGAAAAGTGACGCTTAGAACGAAAACGCCAGCTCAACTGCAACCATGGTCTTCCCAAGGCAACAGCATCATGTCAAAACCTGAAAGATTAAAACACGTATCGATAGCTGACGCCAACGCGTTACTGCTGGTGCTCTGGGGGACGCCAGGTGACCTGCACTTCCAACCACCAAAAGCTTGCAGGAAAAACACAAGGAATGACTGTAAATAGCTACGAAACAGAAGTCACAGGCCTGAGCAACCCTTTCAACAGCACAGTGGAAGGCAGTTGTCTTGCTGCAGCAAATGTAGCCAGTTCTCAGCGGCTGCTCTGCTCCTAGGGGTCCGGGGCTCGCTGCCGCAAGCCTGTCCTTGCCAGTGGCACCGAACCGGAGTTTCTGCCCCCGCCCCCGCCGCAGCTGGAGCACAGGAGGCACACGCCTCCCGGCCAGCCCGCAGCCCGCCGCGCTTTGCTCCGGGGCCGTGCCCGGCGTTCGCAGGCCGAGCCCACAGCCCAGCGCACCCACCGGGGCCGGCGAGCCCTGGCCCCCCCTTGGCGGAGCGGAGCTCGGCGCAGGGCACAACGGCCCGGCCCGCGGGGGCGTTCGGGGGCGCCGGGGGCCCCCGCCCGGGCTGGGCTGCCCCGCCTGCCCCGCCGCGGTCACCTGCGGGCAGAGGGCAGCGCCGCCGCCGCGGGGCCAGGCCGGGGGCGGGCCCGCGCCATGTTTACCAACATGGGAGGAGCCGGGCGTGGGCTGGGGCAGGGACGGGGGCAGGGGAGCTGCCGCGCCGCGACCAGCCGCTTTCACTTTGCCGGAGCGTGCGGGAGAGCGCTGGGCAGCGGCGGCATGGCGCGGGGGGCCCTGACCCTGCTCCTCGTAAGTGTCCGCCCGGGCGGGCGAGCGGGCCGGGGCGGGCGCAGCGGGGTGGCCGGGCGGGGGCGCGGGGCGCTGCCTGGCTCCCGGGGGGCGCTGCCTGGCTCCCGGGGGGCGCTGCCTGGCTCCCGGGGGGCGCTGCCTGGCTCCCGGGGGGCGCTGCCTGGCTCCCGGGGGGCGCTGCCTGGCTCCCGGGGGGCGCTGCCTGGCTCCCGGGGGGCGCTGCCTGGCTCCCGGGGGGCGCCGGCCGCAGCGAATTTTTTTCCGACATTTCAGCCAATTCATTTAGGCGGGTTTGTTTTTTTTTTTCCTTTTACAAAAACCACCTTCGAGTTCAGGCACTTTACGGTTCTACAGTCGCTTCCTAGGGTGCCAGGTGAGGGGAGGCGGGCGCTGCGGAGGAGCAGCGGGACAGAAAGGGGACACGGGTGCCCGTGGCTGTCGGGGACACGGGCCGTGTGCCCTCGCTGCGGGGCCCGGGACGGCTGGCGCTGGCCTCGGTCCGCAGCCACCCAGGGCCAGCCAGAGACGCTGGCAGGGCAGGTTCAGCACGGTGAGGTATCTGCCCGCACAAAGACCGCGTTGGTGGGAGCTGACTTGCACCTCAGCAATCCAAGCCGAAGGGATCCGGTAAGGCAATGTAAAAACAAATACCTGTGGCGGAGAAGTTATGAAGCGCTGCTGACAGCGGCCCCAGGAAAACCTGGAGAAGCTGTCCAAGCCCGACAGCACCAAACGCAGCATTCATCATCAGTAGTCGGGCAGGGCCTTCCCTTCTTGTCCTGATCATCCCCCAAGCACAGTACGAGGCTCTGCAGCTTCATGGCTCAGGTCACGTGTCTGACCGGCACCAGGAAAGTCACCTTCGCCAACACTCATAGTTTGAAGGGCTCCTGCCAACAAGGAAGGTAAGGAGGTATCTCAGTGTCCGGAGCACAGGCATCTGCTCTGGAACGGGTGCGTTAGGCCATGAGCTGCAGTGGCAGCAAGCTCTGGGCAGGAGACCTGGGGCGCGGGTGTATGGCTCTGCCCGCGCGCCGGCAGCCCCGCGGGGCTAGGGCAGGCGGCAGTAAGGCGGGCAGCACAGCAGAGCCATGACCTGCCCGGAAGCGCGGATGCGATATACATCGCTTCGCCAACCCCAGCTCTCACCTACTTCAGAGAGAACTCACTGGATGGAGTGCACGTTCAAAGTCTCTTCACAGTGTGGTTACGTTGCTAAGGAATGCAGTTTTCTTTCGGGTTTGGCAGGTTAAAATCGGGTGTTAAGATAAAAACTACTCAAATTCTGATCTCATTTACTAAATAACAGATAGTAAACTATTTAAAGTGATTCAGAGCACTATATCCACACTCCTGCACAAAGCACCAGAGCACAGTTAAATACAAAGAAGGATTTTCATCTACTGACAAAAGTGTATATCCGGTACAGAAGCAGTAGACAACGGGCACCAGTGTCAGTGTAGCTCAGAATCTTGGAACTATTCAGAATATAAGTCAAGATTAAAAAAATATTTTAACACACTGTTTCCAGAGAACAAATATAATTTCTATTCCTGTCTTCCACTTGTTCCCAAATTTCAGTCTTTCCCTTGGAAAGACTGTAGCACTCTACATACTTTCTATTTTTTTTTTTAAATATATTTTTAGTAGCATGTTGTTCCAATACTTATAAAGCAGTACACCTGGGCAGCATTTTACATACTAATTTGATTAAACCAGAACTTGGAAGCAGTTTGTTGAATGAGACGTCAATTTTGCAAGGAACTCCATGCTGCACTAAAGTAGAAGCAGTTGTAGGGATAGTTGTGCAAAACAGCAATGACCTATGCAGTTAGAAAACATCTTAAGTTTACCTTGTAAAACAAGCCACAAAACCACACACCACTCAGAGACACGCTCTAAAGGAATAGGTCATCTTAAGAGAGTGAAGTGTTATCTAAATATTCTGTAATTATCTGATATGACTACAAAGCAGGCAGTTTTCTGGAAATTGAGAAAACATACCTTTTAAAACAGGATCCTGCATTACTGCACTGACCCTTCTTTCTCATTTCCCAGACAACTAATGCACATGTTTAAATATGTATGCATAAACAGCCATAAAGTCATGGGATGACCCAAGACTCAAGTGAAAAGTATAAGGGCCCTAATTCTGGAAACATTCGTCTTGTGCCTGTTTCCACAGTTAACTGCCTTTATCTTTGAGGCAACTCATTGAACAAAGAGAAAGTGCCAACAAGAAAGCTGTATTGTGTTACAAAAGGAAAAGGGGCAAGAGCTGCTTAGTTTCTGCACTGTCCAGCTCTTACTCATCCCTAGTCACAACATCAAAGTGAGGTGGGAGCTGTTAATATTGCTGCAACTCTCCCAAATTGTACAGTGTTCATTAGATGTTCACTAGTACAGTACTCTTAAAAACAAAAAGAAACCCCGTAAAATGACCAACCGTACACACACACACCAATATAATGCCATAATTTGTATGTGAGTCACCTGAGATGTGAGATAGTAATGTACTGAATTTGGACAGTGACTATTTTAAAACACTGGACAGTAACTGAGGTTTCTTAACTCTCACAGGCACCGAACACATGCATCTCACTTGAAATCTTAAGAAGTTCAGGATGCTTCTAGTTGTGAGGCAACATCAGCTCCCATTGCTGGGCTTCGGAAAATGGAAATGGATTCTTTTGATCCTTCTCATAACAGATTTTAGAACACAAAAGGGGGAAAATGAAAATTATACTGGAGAGATTGGAAGCAGTAATTACTTATCATAGTAAAAGAACTGGGGTAGAGAATCATCTTCACAAGAAGTGTGAAATTAAAAGCCATCCTGACAGAATTAGCACAAGGGAGATACATAGAATACTGTTAAAATGGAGTTAACTCCAGTAATCATTTGTCAAAAATACCAAAAGCAAATAAAAACTCAGAAAATGAGTTAAAAGTTTGCCTCAGCTCCCACTAGGCAAAAAAGCAAGAAAAATCCCACACCCTCCTTTTTTTAACACTTAGAAAACCCCTGATGAGCTCATGCACATGTAACACATGTGGAGTAGAAAAAGGCCACCAAGTTCTGAAGGCATCAACCTTCTTCTCATCCATAGGTGTCTATGAATTAGAAATAGAAGTGGTTTGCTAAAAATAAAATGTATTATAAAGATAACGGGAGAAAGCAGAGACTTGTTCTTTCTCAGGGTTAAAAGCTGTAAAGCTTTAAAAAGTCCTGTATGCAAATAACACGTTCACATACTTCCAAAGCTGAGATTACATCCCCATAATGTACATCTGCTAAAACTTTTCAGTTAAAGGAAGTTGACCTGTTATGAACTCTGATACAGGAAGAATCATAGGCCTGAGAATCCCAAAATGACATGAGTTTTCAAAGAAACTAAAGTCCCTGTCACTCTGCCCTGGGGACACAGATGAAACCAAATTTTATAAGTCTCCTTAGCAGATGCTTGTTGGTGAAAGCATTTGGAGGACTCTGTATATGGAGTGAAGGAGAGGGAGAAGGTAGAAAGCTCTCTTAGGTGCCTAGGCAATGCAGAATGAAAGAAACCAAAATATTTGGGCTCATGTGATAATTTTTGTGGATGCTGCTACCGTTAGATATCCCTGATTGGTTGATTTTATTACCATTGACTGCTTAGTTCATAATCCATTTAGATATCCATTATCCATTTAGATGTGACAACTACTTTTTAGATTAAGATGAGAAAGGTAGAAGACAGCCTCTGTGAGTCATTTTAGGCTGAAAACGTACAGCTGCTGTTTGAACGTACACATCATAAAAAAGTACCTATCACCCCGCCTCTGTAAAGCCCCCGAAGTGCTTTCTTTCCGCTATGACTGCTCACTGCTCAGCGACAACAAAGACAATTAAGGTGTGTGCAGGAAGCTAGTGACTATTGATGTCCCCCCCACCCCACCCCCAAGACACACCAAAATGTGTACATAGCAAACGGACTGCTTTTAAGAGGGTGCAAATCCAGGAGGAGAAAAAAAGTTTGAAAAAAATTGGGGTGTTGCTTTGAAAAATCTCAACGGTTTTCTCACTCATTTCTCAGGAAGGTGGTGTAAGACATCCCTGCAAGCAGAACCAGTGTAGGTATTTGGTGTTGCTTAAAGTGTCATTCTGAGAAGTGATCCCCACTTCTTGTAAGCATACCAGGAAGTTCATCTCTGTGAGCGACAGCGAAGGGCTTCCATCAGAAAGACCTGTATTTCTGTTCCCTGTCACGGTATCAGCATAGCTCGTTTGTATAAAAGCATAAGCAAGAGGCAGAGCAGTTTGTTTGCGTGAGGGAACTCTGATCATGCACTGTGATTGCAGGCGTTCAGTAAACACAGAAGAAACCCTTTTTAGTTTTACTGGTATTAGTCATTTAGAAAGGTGGTTCCTTCTTCATTATATCCCATTTTCTGCGTGATTCTCTGGACATTTTCTTTCTTTGTGCATGCTCTGTGCTTTGCCAGTGCCATTCAGTTTCTCTGCTGTGCCCAGGTACTGTCTGTGGGTGCACTAGGGCTGTGGTAATCTTCACACTCCCTCTTCTCTTTACTGCTGCCCAGGGTCTTTTTCCACCAGCCCACCAAAAATGGGTTGACTTCTCCGATCTAAAAAGGGGAGATCTGCATGCCAAAAGCAGGACCCAGGGTGCCCCTGTGAGTGCAGAGCTTTGCCAGGGCAGGTGAGGAGGGGGAGCGGAGCCCTGGCTGCGGGGCAGGCTGCTCTGAGCAGCGCAGGCAGCGGGGCTGGCGCCGCTCCTCTTGCTCACCCTGTTGAGTCAGTTCCTCCATCCGTGTGGGGAGGTGGAGTCACTTCCCCACGCCATGAATGGCATCTGCCTTGGCCCCAGCTGCACCACCTGCCTTCAGGGCTGGAAGCCTTCTGGCACCATTGGCTTTCCTGGGGCAGCCAAAGATCCATCTCTGTCATTTTGTCTCAGGGCATCCCCACCCTGGTGGCCACTCACTTCCAGACTCTTCTGCTGGCCAAGGCCCCATGGCAGGCAGGGCATCACGATACTCTGGCTCTGAGCTGGGGCAACACACGTCCCCCTGGTGCTGTCTTGTGCCTGTCCTCTCCCATGGCCCCGTCCAACGTGTGGCAGAGGAGCAATGGAGGTGCAGGGCTTCACCCTGCTTCAGAGAAAGCCAAACCAGACAGGACACATGTCCCTGACTACATTTTATTAATCGTTTTTTAATCAGACTTTCTATGCCAAAAAGGAAAACAAGTTATGCTGATTTGGCACATGCATTTGACGGCTTCTGTTAAGGCCTTACATTAACTTTAAACTTTTAATATTATTATAATGGGACTTGGTGAAGCCTGGGCAGCAAAGGAAGAGAGCAGCACTGCTGAATGGGGGAAGTGACAGGCTGAGCATCCATACCTTCAGCTTCTCAAGTACTAAACTGGTTTCTTAGCATGTGAAGCTTCTCCTCCAGGTGCAAAGAAAGGTCTTCTTAATTTTAGTCTAGTTACTAATATTATATAGATTTTAAAACAGAGGGCTTCTAAGAAAAGAAAATGCTTTTCACCTTCCTACCTCTGAATAGACTAGAGCATCAAAAGAAGTGGCTACCTGTAGAACTCAGCAGACAGCGGTCATACTGGTTACTTCAATTAATTAGCCACAGATAATGCTTCCTTCACTTGAGAGCCCAGTTTGAAATCCAAACCCATTTTTCAGAAAGTTAAATTAGATAATTAGTTTTATGGATCTAACTAAAAAGTTACAGTCAGCATCCAAGCAGTTTCACAAAAAAATCACAAAGATTGAATTAATCAGCCATTAAATATCACCCTCTGGTGTGGGAGGAAGTGTAAAAATAAAAATAACCAGTCCTCAAATTATTAGTGAATTCCTTAAATACGTATGTCCCTTGTTGAGATACAGTCAAATTTCTATTAAACCACGAAAGTGTTCAACAATATCCAACCATTCAGAATTAACCTCTTTCATCCAAGACAAAATTAAAATTAAATTATTCTAGTTAAGGTGTTTTGCATGCTGATTTAAAACATGAGTGAATCTGCAATCGCTATGACTTTGAGTCCATGCAGTGCACTACTGTATTTGGCAGCTTCTTTGCATTGTACCTCATTGTCCACTAATGTCCCTTCCAGAAAAGGTTCCGTGCCACCCCTCTCTTCATAACTTGGCCTGTTCTTTCATTTTGCCAAGGACAGTAGCATTGCTCCATTCCTTCTCAGGCATCATTTCCCCCCATTCCTCACCATCTCTCACAATGTATATATGAGTCGTTTGTAAAACACAAAACAATTATTTTTTTTAATTAAAAAGAGGAGCAAGAACAGTGAACAGAGAGCTCAGCTTAGACGTTCTAAGACTTCAAACTCTTCAGGACAAGGATTATCTTAATTTTTTCTGTTACAGCTCCACACAGTAAAACACAAGTAAAATAGGTCATGAAAATGTTCAAATCACTCCAAACTATCAGCAGAAATTAGGTTAAGTAAAGGCAGGCTGCGCTGCATAATAGTATTTCTAGGAGGGAATCTGGCTCTCCAGCCAACAAGCACTACATCGCTCCATTATATAGACATCTCGTACTTAGTGCATGCAAAGTATATACAGAATTCCCTACAAACCATTGCCAAGAGCAATTAAAACTATAGCAGATCTAGCCTTCTCATTTTCCTGCCTTACTCTGAAAATAGAGAAAAAAGAATGGTTTGGCCTCTGGTCCACAGTGCTTTCTTACTATCACAAAAAGAGGCAGGACAGTGATGGCTGGTAAAGTTACTATTGACTAGTAACAGGAAAAAAATAAAAACCCCAAGCTTTATGAATTTTAACTTGACAGAGATTCAAAGAAATGGATCAGGGTGTAAATTAATTTGAAAGGAGAGTGATACTTCTTTCAGGAATATACAGGTATCATCTACTAAGGAGAAAAATAATTGAATTGGGAAACAAAGTGAGAACAAGATCATTTTAGGAATCGGGTATTCTGGCTGATATCAAAACATCCCATTTTTTCTTCAAAGGCATTAACACTGTTCAGTTTGCAAGCAACAGTAGGGCAGCAAGAAATTAAGAAAGGTAGCATTTGAACTTCCTTAGTTCTGTACAGAAAATTATTATTACTGGCTAAGAAAGGGCAGACTTAGGCACAGCCACTTGAGGCAGAGAAAGCTCTTCAAGAAAATAATGGGAGCTCCTTTGCTTTGCACTATGATTGGGCATATGAGGTCATCTGTTACAGCTGAGGTGCATGGGCCTGTTCTCAAGCATTAATGTTCAAACTATCAGTACCCGTAGCAGTAGGGTTGATGGCATTAAATTTAATTTGTGTCCTCATTATCCATTAACTCTTCCGAAGTAAAGAACAACTCTAATGAGGGGGTGAATATTGGTATGTTTAGCAATAAAGTAACAGTACTGATGTAACTCTGTGCTAGTAGTTAAACACAGCTACAGTCCTTGACAGTTTTTTTGTATAACTTGCTGTCTTCTCTCCTAGGTTGTTAACTTAATTATTGAAACACAGTGTAAAAATGATACTGAAGCTCCAATACACATGGCATACAATAAGTTAATTACAAGGACGATCATTGCTAAGAGAGAAATTAAGTGTAATCAGGATGAATACAATTTAGGTGCTCAGTGTTGCAAGAAATGTAAACGTGGTGAGTATCGCTAGAAGACTGTTGAGAAGTCATTAAGAGTGAAAGCCACAACATGCATAATGGCTTTCTGCTGGGATATCTGAGTGGGATACTGGGATACTGTGGTTTCCTGGATGCAATGCTTTGTCCTAGCTGTATCTTTATTACAGGACAGTATATAGTTCAAAAGTATGTCTTGAGCTCAGGGCACCCTTCACTACAGGTAGTAGTTCTCACATAACATGCTTGTCACGAAAGAGCGAAGAATTACATACACATCTTTGAAAGAGGTTAAAAAAGTGCAAGCACAGGCTTTTGCCTACCAGACTCCATATATTCGAGGGTTTTCCAGTTTTGCATGTACAGTTTTGTTTGGTGTGTTCTCCTTCAATCCTAAATTGGAGGAAGAAGGGGGATAATCAGATTTTGTGTACTACATTCCTGAAGAGCATATAAATATATAGATTATTATATAGATCTATTAGATTATTGTAATAGATCTAAATATAGATCTAGAAAGAATATAGATTCTGTCCATATCTGTAAATAAAAAAGTATTAGGGATTAATCTGGCATAGGTCATACAGCTGATGGCTTCTGCCCAAAGTTATTACAAATCTTAATTATTGGTTTTTTGTCTGTACAGGTTTTGTTAAAAATATCAACTGCCCAACAAATATCAGCAAACACTGTGTTCCGTGTGAAAATGGAAAGGAGTACATTGATCACGTCAATGATTTGGATGAGTGTTTGAGATGCCATTCATGTGACAGCATATTTGGTATGTCTATAGAAACAGCAACCCTAGCAATGACTTTTTTCATACGAGATTTGACTGAAAAGTCTCCACAATCCATGAATAGTGGGTAGCATGCAGATTAAAATGTAGTGTGTGAAGGATTTTGTGAAAGTGTCATAAGTTTATCCTCCAGTTCCCTTTTGTCAAGCACAAAGTAGGAAGAACAAGCTTTGTTGGTCCATTATTTCTCCTTATATCTGCCTTTGCTCAGCCAAAGCACTCCTTGCAAAGCAGACCCTATACAAACTGGTTAGGGTCCAGGGAGGAAAGCTGTCTCTCTTCTTTGCCCTCTACTTAAAAGAAGAGAGATGTTGTAAGAAGCAGGCATGAGAAAATTCCCAATGGTTTCTTTTGTAGTCTTTCATGTAATTAATGGTATTACTTAAAACTGCTGGAGCTAGTAGAGTGATGACTTGTATACATTCAAGACACTGTATGGGATATAGGGTCAAATTTCAAGACTACGATGCATGCCCTACCAGATCAGACCAGTGGTCCACCTGCCCCAGTATTCTGCATTCAGCAGTGGAGGCAAGAGCTGCTATTTAGAGAAAACACAAAACAAACCTGTCTACTTTCGGTGGTCTGGTCCCTACAAGTCTACAGCATCCACAGTTGTGGGAAAGGACGGTAGAAAGTCCATCCCCACCTAGTCGTTTTAGTATCTGTTTATGAACCCTTTGTACATGAACCTGCTGGGGGTCACCAGGATCCAGAAATTCACTACCTGTTGCATAAATACCCATAATAGATGGCTTTTTTTTAAAATCCATTAAACTGATCTCCTACCAGTTCTACCAGCTGTCCTGTAATTCTAGTATACTTGGATTTAGGGAATGATAGTTCTGCATTCATCATATCCAAAATTGAGTTTGGTGAGTGGAGAGACAGCTCTTAACTCCAATATGGTTGTTCTCAGAAGAATGGATATTCTTTTGGAATATCAATCTTTAGTGCTTTCCCCTTTGTGTAATGCCTCCATATTCATAGAAATTTTTCTCTCATTAGCTATTTTAATAAGCATTTTTGGATGGGTAATGAAGCTGAGGAGAGCAAAACAATTCAATATTTTGTACAGTGCCACAATTAAACTGCAGGGGAAAAGAAAAAGGGTAATGGGATGAGTAGTCACATTATCCCATGGACAATAATGTAAAGAGAAGTCAGTAGAAAACATTAGGCAGGAGGAAAATTACCACTGAAGTTCCATTAGAACCATTCTTGGGATTGTTCAAATTCAGTATTTCTGTGAATGGCTTCAGCACTGATTCCACAGTAGAGCTTCATCAAATTTTTAAAGATAACATGGTTTCCCATTGCAGCAGGGCACTGAATGCGATAACTCAAAAATTCACTTCTGTTCCTATATGCTTATGAAAATAGCTTTTCTAGTAGGTAGACATTTATAGTAATTTTAACGCAGAAATAATAGATGGAGATAGTTTAATCATATACACTGAGGGTAGGAGAAAATTAATTCACTTATTTTGATATTTAAGCAGGGAATATGTTAGCTAAAAAGGGACAGTAGAATTCCTCACCATTGTAGGTCCTCAAGACATAAAACTTGTTGTCTGTCAGGAAGAATAGAGAACCTGTCTCTGAAATCAAGCAGGGAGATGGGTGATGTAATCTTCTGAGTTTCCTTCTGGCTTTATGCTTCTGAATGGGAAAAAGCAGCTGACAACGTTTGGCAGTGCCAGAAGAGTTCTCTTCCGGAGTGCTTTTGTGCGGTCAGTGTTTCAAACTCTCGGCCAGCAGAGGTCCCTTTGCCATCTCTGTATTTGCAGTGCCCTGGCAGCAGGACTGCCTTATAAAAGCTACTTGTTCTTACAATTAAGCCTCACCAGTGCCAGCAGTGGTAAAGCTAAAAGCACGTTAAGTCCGAGGACAAGCTTGTGAGGAGAGGCCTGCTTTTAAGGCCTGCTTTTTCAAACTAACAAACTTCAGGAAATCTATTTCAGGTCTGGCGGTTGCAAAGAACTGTACCCCAGCACAGAACACAGAATGCACCTGTGCAAAGAACCATTTTTGCAATTCTTCTGTACCATGCAGGCATTGCGATCCATGTAGCGTGTAAGTTTATGCCTTCATCATTAAATATCAAGTTTAATATTGTATGTTATCACACTTTTTTCCCAGCTAGTTTCAAGACAGGGGCTAAGGTAATGTATAACCTGCGGGAAAACATACTAGTTTTCCTTTGTACTTAGCTTGTTGAGTTGACTTAGCTCAGTCAACTGAACTTAAATCCACGCAGGCTTTCCAAAGGCACGCAGAAGCACTTGTATACATCCAAGTCTGTGCATACTTCATTGCATTTATTGAAAAGTATCTGAGCTTTCCTGTTGTCAGCGAGATCTGCTGTTAATATCTAGAAAATCATTTCCACACCTTTTTCCACTCCCATAACTTTCCAAACCATTTTCATACCTATTAAATTCCAAACTCCAAGATTCTGATATATGAAATATTTAGCTGATAACACAAGCTAGAAGATTTTGATTTGCTTTCTTGACAGTTTATAAAGAGAAACAAATCCCATAATATTTTTTATTCATGTTTTCTGCAGATGTGAAAGTGGCGTAGTTGAAAAACAATGTACTTCCACTTCAGACACTGTGTGCGGAATAAAAGGTACCATTTTAAAACCTAGCACGGTCTAGCATGTGCTTTCTTTTGAGAGGCCATTGCAATTGTACTCTTCCACACAGTGATCCCTGACAGCCAAGGGCATCATATCTGCTGGGCCCTGTACTGACCTGTGGAGCATGATTGCTCTTTTCCATTGATTGCTGTGCAGACCTAGGAGCTATTACTCCTTTTTAGGGGCAGCTCATGATAAGCAACGCTTTAAAAAGGAGATAGCTTCTGCCATTATGAGACAAGAGAAAGGCTTTTCTAACCTGACACAATGTTGCTATATTGCATTTCTTGACTTAACTTTTGTGTAATGTTTTCAATGTTCCAACAGAAACAGGAATGCCATGGTGGGCCACTGCTTTCATAATTGTGTTACTGCTACTACCAGTAGCTGGAGCAATATTCTGGTGTAAGTGATTCCCTATTCCTGTCATACTTTGAGTAAGACATTCAACTGCTTATTCAGATCTGGACTCCAAGAATATAAAGTTAGAGGAGACATATACTCTGTCCTAGATTTTTAAAATGCTTTTTTGTTTTAGACAAGAGAAGACAGGAGGGTCGTACTAGCAAGAACCCAGGTGAAGCAGTCCCCAAACCAGAGGCTTCTTATGTAAGTATTGTCGCTTAGATCACAAAAAAAACTCAGCTTCATGCAAGGAACTTTGTTCCATTGAAATTACACTGGGACTCCCCAAGCACATGCATGCCTCTCTTCTATGACATTAATGAAGTAAATTTCACCATGAGGACACTTTTGGGAGAAGTAGGAGAAACCCTGTATTATCTATTCGGGATTTACACTTCATAAACCAGGGTACCCTGAGAAAAACTCAGGGTACCTGTCTCCATGCATACTTTTAGGCAATGGCAATTGTGAAGTGATTCCCCAAGCTTATCCAAGTCAGATTGGACAGACAGACCTCTTTTGATTCCCTCGCTCGTAAAACAGGGGAATCATGGAGAAAACTAAAGGAAACTTACAGAAGTCAAGTGTCTTGAAATGTGTTTATCCTCTTATACAAGCCTGGTGCTTTACAAAACTTGTTTCTACTCATTTCTCTCTTGCTTCTCTTTTCAGGAGAATGTACCTCTCATATACACAGGTAAGAGACAAGTAATTTCTCAAAATTCAGTAGAAGCAAAAAAATGCAGACATGTAAATCCTACACTAAAAAAAAAAAGGGTATTTTTATGTAGACTTTGCCACTGCCTAGGGCCGTCATTCTAGCACAACAGTGAACACTTATTAAAGAAATGCCAGCTCATATTGTGTTTATTAAGGCATTTAGTGGTATCATGAAAGTTTTGCCTCAGGAAGAATTTCTGTTTTATAGGAAGCAATTACTAATTGACAACAGATGAATTTCTGTTCTGCCAGTGGTACAGACACTAGGAGGCAGCAAGCTGGATTTTTAGATTCACGGATAATGATGATACTGGGGTAGTCCCACACCCAGCAGTGCCATTGCAGAAACACAAACCTACTGTATGTTCAACGGCAAATCCACAATAGTAACACACAATAGGAAATGAACATAAGCTCCAAGGCTAGATCACAAGAAAGACCTGTCCTCTTCCAGGACTTTTCCCAACACTGTTTTGAGCAAAACAGGTACATGAGGGATGACCAGACTTTAGAGAAGGACAAAACATATTACAGAGGGAACTGAGATTATCTTTCAAGTGGTAGAAAGCAATACAGATGCAACCCTAAATATTTGAATTACCTAGCATTTGGTAGGAACATGTAAAAGCAGACCTGCTATATGTTGTAAAAAATTACATATAAATCATACTGAGTCATGAAAACCTGAAACTTAATCTGTTTTGGACAGGAAAAGTATCAGCTCTGAGTGTAGGTGGTAAAAACCAATAAGATGTAAGCACCAAGATCATTAATTTCCTTTTACATTTCTAGATATTGACCTGAGCAGCCATATTGCTGGTATCGTAGAGGAGATGACACTCCAAGAAGTCAAGACATTTGTTCGCAATCACAAAGTACCAGAACCTGTCATAGATCAAACTGTTCGGGATTATTTTAGTGACACATCTGAACAGAAGATTAAGCTGTTTCAAGTCTGGTATCAAAGACATGGGATAAAAGGAGCCTACAGAACCCTAATGAACAGCCTGAGAGAGTTTAAAATGTGCACGGCAGCTGATAAAATTGAGGAAAAACTGAACGCAGCTATTTCCAGCTGTCAGGAAGGGGGACAGTCTTATAATGATGACACTGAGCAAAGCAAAACCTGCACTCAAGAAGGTCGAAACTCTTACAATGGTAGTGCTGAGCTAAGTAAAACATGTTCTGGTAGTTTGGAAGAGACATAGCACAGAGTCATTTAAAATTATTTCTGACTTAATTAGTATTTTTCTAATAATACAACAAAGCTTTAAAATGCCATTTTCATTGGCAGTTCTGGTGGATTCAAGAAGTTATAATACAAACAAGAAACAATTATGACTTTTTTAACAGTATCTCTCCTTTAAAAAAAGCTTTAACTTTTTTTTTGGTTGTTAAGAAGTGGGAAGAGAAGTTTGATGGCTTATTTACGAAAAGGTATAATATAAGAGTCCAGCTATAGGATTCACTACAAGAAGAAAGAAGTAGTAGTCGCTACTTGAAGAAATGGGTTAGTCCAAATGTATGGTCCTGCATTACATAATTGATGTAATGTTTTGCTTACATTAAAATTGTGGGATGTTGCATTTTTCAGAGTGAAAACTCTGGTGTTAAGAGTCTATAAAGTATACCAGGAAGAATACTTGAACAAAAAAGATTTTACATAATATACACCTGATTAATTTTGAGTATAGGTGTTGCTCTGTAATTAAATTCTTCTCTGTTGTAAATAGGAATTGTCCCTTTTATAAAAGCACCTCTGTGTGTATACAGTTTTGTATATGTATGTGTGTATTTATGTATGTATTCTATATGTGCAAGTTTTCTATGCAGAAGTTCCCAGGGCTAAGTAAAAAATATTATTTCCCTTGTTCTCTACAATGATTGCAAGTCTTTTCAAATGTCACAATCCTTCAAAGAAGCAGAAACTGAAGCAACACAGCAGAACCATGATTTTTGGAAGGCAACCTGCAGAAGCCATGAAGTCTCCACATGCATGCATGCAACTAGCTTTTCTAATGCAGGAACTGGTACAACAAAACCACCAGGTCTTTCCTTCTTCTCATGCAACATACAGATGCCATTTTTAGGTTTTCTTTTACTCAGGTTAGTAAATCACACAAAGGGAGATCACTCTCCTGAAAAAAATCACCTTACCTTTCTTCCTTCACAGAGGTCTCAGTTCCTAAATCCAAAGGAGCTGCAGTGCTGGCTGCTTTGCATCAAGGCCTTTCCCACTTGCACACCCATTTATGGGAAGTCCCACAAAATCTTTTTACAAAAGAGGAGACCTCAATGTAAAGGCTTGATTTTTCCAGGTCACCCAGTAAGCAGAATGGCTTTCTTACTTGGATCTGCCATCAGTTCCCTAGAGAGAATTACCAGCCAGTATGGAGACTTGGCCAAAACATGAAAAGACTTGCCTGAACTTGCTCCTACCTGCCAGCCAAGGTGTGCCGGTGTAGCTGGTAGGGTCCAATTGCTGCCACCTGGCCCCAGGGGTGTGGAAAGGGCAGGAGAGGTCTGGCAGCAGGGTGCCAGGTGCTGGCAATCAACCCCCAGGCAATGCTGGGCACCCACAGCTGTGTGGGACTGCTCCAAAAGGTCACTTGCTAGAGGAGGTGCCTGGGAGAGCAGTGCATGGCCCTTGAAAACGGCTAGAAATCATGGATGGCGTCAAGCAGGAGCCTGACAGGAAAGGCAAGTCCTGCTTAGCTTCAAAAACTTTAAGACTTGACCTGGTAAAGGTCTGAAGGATGCAGAACGTGCTTTGTTGCCAAGCCCAGAGCCAGTTTAGGTTGTACAGCTCTTGAGCACCACATAGATGCTAAGCACTTGGAAAAACCTTCCACTGCACTTTGGAGCCTTTTGCCTCTAACCTTTCTGCATTTTTAAAATGTCTTCCTAAGTGTCAGCTTGCCACTACTGTGCTGACAAAATTCCTGCACTGTGCTGCTTTTCAAAGGAAAACCTTCAAGCTGCTGTAGCTGAATGGTTTAATAGCCGTGCACCAGCCTTGTGCAGCTATGGACTGGTTAAGGCATAGCATTGTAGTAAATGACTGTGTTGCATACAGATCTGACATGCTATGACGGAGTGTTGCTCGTTGCCATGTTTTGGCCAGGTTCTACATGTATAGGGAAAGAAAATGTCTGCCTTTCAGAAAAGCAGCATAGCATTGGTGCAAGCTGTGTCATCTTTCCTGGGTTGCAGTCATGTAGAAGCACAGAGCCAAAACAGGAAGGGAGGAAAGCTCCACGCTCTCACAAGCCCTGGTAGACAGGCTGCTCCCTGTACCATGTCCCACCCAGGAATGCGTAAATACAGCTTAAAGGTGTGACAGCAGGTGCTTGACTTGAACTTTAGCTTTTCTTTGCCTCTGGCTTTATTTCTCTGTGTGAGGCACCCGGCCGCCAGAAACTAAGGTCGTCTACCTTTCAGGGCTTCAGTGGGTCAGTTAGTGTAACTGATCTGAACCAGGCAGGTCTTAAAATGGAGGGACCAAACCTCATAAATTTGTGGCAGTGAAATAGAATGAGAAATTTTTCTTTCATCACACCAGAATTTCCCAACCTCAGTATAATGAGGATGGTTAAAAAAAAGTCCCTGAGCAATGAGTCATTTTCTCCTCTTAGATGTCTGCAAGGCTGAACCCAGACTGCCATTAACCGTAGTGGTTAGCATGCATCATGATTTTTTTTTCTTAACTGGAACACTGTGCATCAAATAAGAGGATTGATTATATTGTGCAGTTGGTTTTCCAAAGGCATGCCTATTGCAGTCAGCAGTGCAGCATAGAGCCATCTGATCAAACTTAAAGTACTTGGACCAGGGACCAAAAGTGATGTAGTTCTGTTGACCCACAGTAACACTCCCAGCTTCCCATTGCCTCCTGCTTCTGGCCTCATTTTCGAACTAGGGCTGCAGAGGAAAATCATACCATACAAAAGTACGTTATATTAGCACTGCTTCACCTTTCGCTCTCACCTTTCATGCTCAGAAGGAAAGTCCACGCAGTCCCATGCTGGTAAGCAAGACGACTGCCACTGCCTTAGCTACTTGCTGAAGTATAGTTCTGATATCTTTACTCTATGCTCTGCACTTTACACACTTGGCATGACCAGCCTCTTTTCTCCCAAGCGACAAGGCTGTGCAGTGGGCAGTGTAAAGCAACTCCTTTTCAGCATTAGGTAGAGGAAAAAATGAAAGCAACAGAAATCACTTTGAAAACTGAAACTCTCCTGTTTTATGGAAACCCACCATCAGAAAAGCAAATAGAAACTGAAACAGAAACTTGCCCAGGGAATGACTCGACACATTTTGAAAAGCAGATTACAAAGGGGAAGCTCCCCCTTCAGGAAGCCAAAAATTTGCAAAATACTTGCATTTGTTATTTAAATAGTAAACCCAGAACAATTGTTACCTAAAAATAGCAATAGAAGAACAGGAACATAGAAATAAAAGGCCAGAAGGATGATCTTACTTTAGTCCCCTGCAAATCGAAGGGGAACACACAGCTGAGGGGTCTGTTCAGAAATTCCACAAGCTGTTTGCTGCACACACACCCTCCATCTGCTCACCCACGCTGCAAACTGTAGAATAGTTCCTGCTGCCCTGCAAGCAA
Source organism: Falco cherrug (assembly GCF_023634085.1). Lineage (NCBI taxonomy): Eukaryota > Metazoa > Chordata > Aves > Falconiformes > Falconidae > Falco > Falco cherrug. The sequence goes on along the minus strand of NC_073705.1, from coordinate 32,370,119 downwards.
ACTGAACACCTGCAAGAAGACAGAAACAAGATCACTGTTACAGTGTGGCTGCAGAAGAAAGCAGGAGAGGTTCAAGACCATGCCAGTATACAGGATTGCTGCAATATGAAATAAATTAAAAGTTATCCTGCAGGCTGCCGGTTCTTGAAAAGGCATACTGAGAATCGCAGTGCTGAGTACAAAGAGTCTGAAATGTTTCTGCACACACAGCATGACAAGCATATTAAAGTGTGAGGGAGCCGACGGCTTATTTCCTGTGTGGAGGAGAGGAAAGGAAAACAATGCAAATAAATTCATGAGAAGGATAAAACTGTACTGGGGAAAGCTTTGGAGTAAAACAGTGTTCTTGTTTTGAGGGAAGATCCAACTCAAAATTCACATTCCTCTCTAACAGTTTGTCAGTACTTTGATTTTGGACTTGAAAGAGAAGCTCACATTCCTGCTACCCCACTGCTAGCAAGACGAAAAATGCCTACCATGTGTATCTAGCCTCTAGTACCGAGCTGTGGTTGAGAATTACAAGGGATGTGGGAACAATCACAAAACGTAATGTACAGTCAGTGTTTTCTGGATAGCTTTTCAGTGGTTTTAGTTCCTTTCCAAACTGAAAGCAAGACTTTTAAGGCAGACAGAGTGTTAGAGGACCCTTTCCCACAGCTTTACACAGAGGTCTCTCACTCCCCCAGTAAACAGCAACTGTGACAAAGTTGCTATTTTCATAGCAAGCAACCTAGCAGGGAATCAGCAAAAAATGTCTGCGATTCTGCAACCTCAGAAAAGACGGTCCTGAACAAACGCAGAAGAGGAGTTAGTGATGGAAAGCAATGGCAGGAGAGAGCCAAAGGTGCAGCCCTCGGAGGGACAGCACTCAGCCTCCCGCCCTGGGGCCATGCAGCGCAGGGGGTCACTGACCCTGCCTCCCGTACATCTTCCTGCAGTGGTGTCCCTACGACTGGCTGTCCACAGGAGAGGATAAATACACCTGTATGTGTGTCATTCAAATAGGAACCAGAAACGATGAGGCAGAAGTACCCAGTTTCATGTCCTGCATATTTATCCTACAGTCACTGCTGGGGTCTTCCAGATTATCAGTATCTGAAGATTTACATTCTCTTTCTTGGTTTTTTTCCTGGTACTTCCTTCATACTATAATTCATATATTCATATAATTCATATATTCATGTCCCTCTCCAGACATACCTCCGGCACAGCTAAAGCTGCAGGGGATGTTTTACCACACTCCTCAGACTGCTCTGATGCCCAGCCTCTGTCCCTGCCGGGGCTGGCCGTGCCCCCGCACCTCTGTCCCTCTGGGAGGCGACCACCGCTGTCACCGCGGTTCGTGGGGAAGGACAGCCACGATATGGGCTGAACTCAAAGGGACTTGAGGTTCAAGGTCTGTCTCTAAGACATGAGGACATCACCTGTTCCTGTGCTGTGGGGGACAGTGGAGCAACTAATTTTATACCAGACACTGCCCCCTCATTTGTCTAAGAATGGACAGCGGTCGCTAAATAATTCAGAATCTTTGAACTCTCAGTTAGATCTTTTCAGATTTAAATTCCTTGAAGCTTGTTTAAACTCGAAGCAACCACCTGGGGGGTGTGTGGGGGGGTGTTTGCGGTTGTTCTGGGGGGAGAAGGGAGGTGACAGCCCGAGCCTGCCGCAGTGCTGGCAGCGAGCCCGCTGCAGGCTGCCCGCCCCTGCCCCTGCCCGCCAGGTGGCAGCCTGTGCCCGCGCAGTCCCACGCGTGTCCCCTCCTCGCCCTCCCCTGCGCAGCTCGGGCTGGCTTGGCAGGGATGGACAGCCTGCAAGGGCTCCCTCCCTGCTCCTTCCCAGGCTCTCCGGCTGGCCAGCTCTCTGGGGGTGAATTATTCTCACGGGGAAGGGGCATCTTCCAAATGACCTCGCACCTGAAGCAAGCAGTAGACCGGCTATGACAAGGGCACGAAGCCTTGCCCTGGTAGAACTGAGCTTGCCATCTGGCTGAGCCAGTTCCAACTCCCAATTTTACAAGTGGTCCCTTGAGCCATGTTGCACAAGACTTAAAATGACACCTACAATGTCATAAAACATCGTATGAAGCTTTTGTAACACTCGTCCAATCTGAGGACGGGCACAGCCTGACTCTCTTCAACTAGCCCTGGGATTAAGCAGCTCAAGAAAGTCCCATGCTGCGATGCCAAACTGCTGCAGCACAGCCGGTGACTTGGCATCACCAGTTTTAAGTTTAATACCACATGGAAAAAACTGTGTCATAACAACACGTTTGGGCTTCAAACTGAACACTCTGAAATCTGGAATTGGCACTGTCACTGAAATACGTGCAACATTACCTGTGCCAACATGAATGTGCATTGCAGCAAAGTCTTAATAAACCTTCACATATAAAATAAAGCAGCTGGGAGTTGGACATTAACTTGATCATTGCTTACGCAACTGCCAAGATACCAAAGGTAGGCGTCAGCAGTGGCTGAGGAAGTCTCGGAAAGACAGGATGGCTGTCCTGAAAATTGGCCCTCTGAAGGGTATAGTCTTTGTATTGCCATAGTCAAGTGAAAAAGCAACGGGTGAAGATGGGGGAGGAGAAGGGGTGGGTGGTGACAGCTTAGCAGCTTTCTGGAGGAACTGGCTTATGATTAATACCCTTAATTGCTACAACATGCTATTGTAAGTGGTCTTGTCTTCTTGCTCTTCCAGGCTCGTAAGCTAGCCTATCATTTTGAATAACTATACATTAAATGCAGTTTGGACTTCTGTTCTAGCTGCAGAAATGTTGCGAATAACCACCTCAGGAAGCTAGCTGCCAAGATTTTTTTAATAAGCCTACAAAACCTATAGCTGTTGCTTCCATCAGAAAAGCTAGAACAGCTACGAGTGCTTGAAAAGACATAATCCTGTACCATGAGACATCAGAGCTTGCAAAGCACTCCATGTATTATGCTTTTTGCTAGCTCTATTTATGTGTCTTTAGGAACAGCAAATCAGCAACTAGCTGTGCAAGGTACACAGCTCCTTTACTGAGATGTCTTTCCTGAGAAAGCGTATTACTGTAGGAGCTTTATTCAGATCCCCCTACAGCACTCAGAAGCCTTCCCCTGACATCAGGCACACTGGTGTAAGGAACTCCCAAAGAGCAGCCCATAAAGATGCTCTAAAGAAAGTAATGAGCAATGTTACTCAGTGCAACTTAAATAAGCATAGGTTACATGGGCAGGTGCTCTTAGGCACACTTTAGGAAGCCCAGGTTAAGTGCTTTGCTGAACAGTTACACTAACAGGTGCTTCCAAGAATTCCTGAGCTGTGGCCACACTGCAAGGTGCTTGGGGCTCAATGCCTATGGGCTGCAGGACAGAGTTACATTTACCTGCTGACCCAGGGAGTACACACTGTAGGCGAGAGCTGAGGAGATACGTAGCAAAATTTGTGGGGTTGTTTGTCTCACATCATTTCTTGCCTTTACAATTGCAAGAATCTATTAACCTGCTATCAGTGCATCTCTTTAGGCTCTCTTTTTATTTGTAAATGAAAACAGATGAGTAAATTCATGAGCTGGAATTTGGGGGCTGGACACAAGAAAAAAGCTCTGTTCTGTGTAAGGGCTGGAGTCAGTCTTTCAGAAACTAGCTTTTTTCTAATACCACATGGTATTAGAAAATATATTTTCCTCCCTCATCCAAAAGCACTCCTACATACATCACAATAAAAATGCACAGATCCTCCAGGAAATGCAGTTTTCAACATCCCCCAGCTCATCCAACTCCAAAGCAACTACCAACAGAACATGTAAAAGCATTTATCAGAAAGAAATACTGTTTTCCTACTTTCTTCTCTCAGCTGTGGACCTATGCCAAAGAAAGATAGTCCTGTATTCATTTTTTACTTAAATGAAGGAAATGATTCTTCCAAATGTGACTGAAAATATTGTTGGTCAAATTAAATCAGTACATTATGTTGGACAGCAACCAGGTCCAGAAAATTTCAGCAAAGAGAGCATAAGAAGCTGTAAGTGGTTCAAAATAGGGCTTCAGGTGAAATACTGATCCACTTGGATTCAAGTAAGCAACTGGGGTCAAAAAGGCAAACTATTATCACTAGAAATCAAGAATAATTTTTCTTTTCTAAGCATTCCACCTGAGGATCTAAGCAGTCATCAGTTTATACTCACTACTTAACAAATCTGGGCAGATGGATAGACAACCTTAGCATTTAGATAAGCCTATAGGGGAGTCCATGACAGACCCAAAAAGCAAAACAGACTTTTAAAATAAAAAAACACTAGAACAGCCTTCTTGGAGCTAAAGGCATGACTTAAAATGGGATGATGGCTATGTCTTCAGTGTCTTGCCACAGTATCAAACACAGAAGTGCAAGCCAGATGTTCTCTCTTCTTCCACTCTAACCCCATACAAATTGGTGCTGTAGATGTTAACATTCACATGAGATGTGGCAGAACCTGACCGGAATCCCCTTCTCTGCTCTAGAGCAGAAAATCGCATGCAAGCCTCCCACCTCCCAGAAGCATGTCTGGGCTATTTGAGGACATCTCTTTCCTGATCACTCTTGTTGAAGCTGTTCCACTATATAATTAAATATTCATTGCTGTGTAAGTTTGAAATTGATTCTGTTCCAGGGGATACCTAAACTATTGGGATATTCACATTAGTTTTCTAGTGGACTGCAAGCCATAGGAAAGGCAGACAAGGAATCGTTCAGTTCGTGAGCCCAACTAATGCTGAGGGACTCGGCAGCTCATCACTGAGAACTCACTTGTAGACACTGTCATCTACTGAGGTACTAGCTACCAAAATTCTTCTGGGGGACTAATTTGGGTTAGATTACAGGAGGTAGCAAGAGCAAGTAACATGCTGTGAAGGCAATGTTACACTCTACATTTTTTTTGCTTTGCCACACTATACTATCCCTTGGGATATTTTGGGGGGGTTTGTTCTTTTTTCCTTATAAGGTATCTTGGACTTTCTTCTTTGGGAATACAGTTCTGTTTATGATATCAAACAGGAAATCAGGTCTTCTAGCTAAGGTGAAACCCAAGAATGTTTCCTGTTGAACAATGGACTCAAGAGAGAGCTCCTATTTAAAAAGACAGAGCTGGAAATTCCAGCCACCTTAAAATAGATGCACACAAGTCCTTCTGCTTTAAAAGTTACTGGTTACTTTCTGAGACTCCTAAGACTTCTAGTCTAGGTACTTTGAAAGGTCATTTACTCCAGTCCTTTGCCCTGAGGCAGGATTCCCTAAAATGTTTGTGTTTTTTTCCTATCTCAGGGATTGAGACTCCAAAACTCTCTAGGTAATTCATACTGATGTTTTGCAATCTCTACTCTTAAAAAGTTTGTCTTAATATCAAAATGAGCCCGTGGTATATTTCCTCTACACCTTGCCATACACACTATGACACGGAGAAGAGATTGTTCACTTCCTTTTTACAATAGCCTTTTACATACTTAAACACTATTATCGTGCTGCCTCATATTTTTTGCTCCTTTAGGCTAGACAGCACCAGTTTGTTCAGCCTTTCATTCAAGGGCACATCTTCTGCACAATGACAAGCACAAAAATGAAAAGAAATACTTATCTGCTTTTCTGCCTGATCACATTAGCATGATTAAGCATGTTAGTTCAGTTACCCTTGGATTTCTCTTTGGTTATCTATCTTTGAAACTTGCTAATTAATCCCCAGACTAGGAGTGTATTTTTAGATGCATACATTTTGGTGTACATTGCAATTCAGAATTAAACAAGTAGGCACTTCTGACTCTCCCTCACGTGCCAGCATGTATGCTTAGGGATAGAGAATGTCTAATCCAGCATGCTTTTGGAAAGTCTTATGCTCAAAAAATTTCAGCCTAATTCTCATAAATCCTCCTGTATTCATTACCACCTCAGCAAAGGAAGCAGAATTTATGCAGTTAGTGCTTTAGTTCCATAAATAGTTGTGAAAAATATAATGGCTGAAATGACTTTTGTTGGCTTCTATCCCGGCACCTTTTGCAAGTGTGAAGGTATTTTACACATGGCCAAGTTTGCTGTCACAACCAGACCTTGGCCTATTTTGGCTCTTTTTCACATATCCTCTAAATATTGCTCTGTGAGAACTCCCTGTTGGAGTTGGGATCTGTACAAAAACGTTTGGTATTACAATGCTTTGGATTTCATTTCCAGGGGAAATGCTTCTTTCATTGGGATGAAGTCTGTATTCACCTATTTTAAAATATATGATCTGAAAGAGCTCTGTGCATCTGTTTCCTTTATTCTGCTGTCATGGTAAGGGTCTGCTGAGGAATCCTCTTTCCTGCCTCATCCTTATTGTAATAAGGCCACAAACATGTAGTTTATTTCTTTAAATGGATGCCTTTTGCTGTTACTGTGTCAGGTCCTAAAAGCATTTCTTAACTTTTATGGGATCATTAAATCACTGAAAATGTTAGAAGTTATGACTCCAAAATTACAAGAACAAGACGTTAACATTTTGTGCTAACCAGAGTCCTTTAGCCCCTTTCCCTTGCTGGGACAGCTTTGCTACTTTGCCCATTTTCTCAGTATTTAGTTACAAGATACAGCCAGACCATTACCAGAAAAATTCATGTAATCGTCAATTGTCTAAAATCAGTTCTTTCCTGGAATTAGTCTTTGAAATTTAATTTCAACATAGCTCATGCTCTTTGTGACTGCAGCTCTATCTGAATCATTCTAATGACTTTCTGAATCATTATAATTAATCAACTCCTCCTCTGCTATTGGGACATCGCAGCAGCCAAAAAAGGAGCCTCCTCATTATTTTAAGACATACCTCCTGGTGTGTGCCTCAGCTGCTGTCCTCACAGGGTAGCCAACACACCGTGCTCCACCACATACCTTTACTCTGCTGGCAACAATGCAGCGACACTAGTTACAGACAATAATAATAAATGAGACAGAAGAACAAATGAAATAAATAGAAATATCTGTAGATTCCAAATTAAAGTTTTCTCTTGAAGATCAGTAACAAATGGTCAGCCTCCCAGGAAAGAACACCTTCCCTAAACACACAAATTCAGGCACTGTCGTTCAAAGTAGATTTCAGGATGTGCGTAGATAGGAACTCCAATGTGAACGCTGCTAAGTGTCAGAGGAAACTCTTTTTAAAATACCTTATCGCTAAAATAAAATCTTAATATAGATTAGATAATTGGATATCAATAATACTAAACACATTAAACTAAGCAAGGTGAATAAGTACTTCTATCCCTAAATCAAAGGCATCATTTTTTGTGTAAATATGTTCTAAACTGGGTTATGAGAGCACATGCAATAAACTAGATGAACAACAAAGAAGGCGGCTACTGGGAAATAGACATAATGTACCCTAAATCTCATATATCCATGTGTCCTGAATGCCATCCATTACTGGTGGGATTCCTTTCACACCAGGTGTTTGTCAACATTGTTGGTATATTGATCACACAACTAAGACCCTACAGATGTAATTATTCTGTTGTCTGTCTCTGCCCTGAAGACGACCAGTTCTCAGATGATAGTGGTGAACCAGTTTGTTCCCAGTATAACTTTGGATTCTGAACAACTTTTGGAGCTCGAACTAATGGAGCAGGGATGTAATCTGCCATTTGGATATACATCCTTAGAGATGTTATGTGACTCACCAGCTTGGAGGGAAGCTCTATAATCCAAGCTGGACACTGGCTCTTTTGGCACCCCTCCCTACACCAGCGGTCAGCTTTGCTGCATTCTGATGAAACGAGGAGGAAAAGAAAAAGGAATAATGAAAATGTTTAACAGAAAGCCCATCTGAGTGTAAATAAAGCAAACAGCATGTGCCACAGCAACAGAAAAAAGTTTGGAAAAACACAGTGCTAGAGGGCTGCCAGTGGTCACACAGCTAGAACACTTCCAGGATCTCGTACATTAGCCACAATGTTTATCATAAGCCAAAACACAGCCCAATTCAGCAAAACAGTCAAGCACTGAATGTGAACAACATTTAAAAAGTCATTCTGAGGGCTCATAGGTGTGTTGCAGTTTTAGATATAACATTGGACAGAAGTTCATCTCAGTGGCCTCTCGGCACATCCACTAACCAGCCAAACATCTACACCTGTATTGGCATTTAAACATCTGTGTTAAATATGTGAAGCACTACTGTAAATGTACTGTAAATGCAGACATATAGATATGTCATATTTTGTCCTTTACATGCCTTATATGGCCACAGTGGTAGAAATGTCCAGAACATAAGCAACGCATGTCAAAATTCACTTTCTGCTTCTAGAAATCTGGTTTTCTTTTTCCATCTGCACATCTGTTACTTTTAGCTATGCCAGATAACAAAAAGCTAGGCACACCTTCAGAAAGAAAACCACCAAGACAACAGTGCACCATAGATGTAAACACCTCCACTGGTACCACGACACCGACCTAATGCCTTCCTGCCTCCTCCTGGGATTAGCAGCACTGGTGAGAGCCAGGCAGGCAAACAGCAGGTTTCTCTCTGGGTGTTCAAGACTGCTTTATCATATGGCAGATACAGGATAGAAAGACACAGGGAGAAAATCCTAACAATCAGGAAGAACTGTAAATATGTGGTAGGGACCCAGCTAGAAATCAGAGCTGATTACATACAGGATGCAAGCAGGAACCTAAGATGAAGCAGGAAAGGACCTGGCCAGAAACCAGGCTGAGAAGGAGACAGATGCAGGAGAGAAGAGTCCCAACAGATTCCCAAAACAGGCCTGTGTTTTCACAGGAACACAAACTGCTATCACTTGCAGACTGGAAGTGATGACTAAACACAGGAGTTTGTGCAGGCACCACACTACAACTCCACCCCAGTCCAGCACCCCAAATTTACTGATGGACATCGCCCAACTTTGCGTTAACATCAGAGCCAGACAACAGCAATCTGAGCTCCGTTGGGAAAGTCTCCTGTGTATCTTCCCCAAGGCGGGTATAAGGATTGCCTCGAGCATCCTGTTGTTTGGCTCCTTACAGCTAAGCAGCAGATTTCAGGATATCAAGGCCTTGTTCATCAGTGCACTGGGCAATTACCCAGAGCACCACTGTAACTGCAGATACCATCAGGCTTATCTGCAACAAGGTGGATCTTTCAGTGATAGCAGATGTAGGATAGACAGATATTGTGGTAGGTAGTATAGCTAAATGAAGCTGATTTTGGATATCTAGATAAAATCAAATATAGTCCTTCCTTAACTACAATAGGCAGTAAATGAACCCTAAGCTTGTTGGAGAGCCCTTTGGAAATTAATAGATTGATTCTTCCTCACATTTAGATGGCTGGCATAACTCATTTATTTCATTACTTTTAATTCCTACCAGTGTAAGTTAGAGTGGAATTGTAATAGGATGATATCTCCTTACCACACGACTCAAACCAGACAGCTGGTGGCACCTAATAGCTGACTGTGGCATTATGCAATGGCTGCAGAAACTTTTTGTTCCATCCATGTGTGGAAAGAATAAAAATAGAGAACTGAAAAAGACTCTGGTTTTGATATGTGTAAGAAAAAGCCCAGACCAAGGACTATAGCTTGTTGCATCACGGTAAATCACAGGAAGACAACTTCCTATTACCTAATATAGAAGGAGAAAGGAAAAGGAAATGTAATACATACAAGTTTGACACTTAATGAGATATCGACCCAAAATAATTCCAGGATCTAAATTTAAGAAGAAAGGTATATTTGGCATTTGCTTTTATTAATTGAATAAATGTCACTATTCAGTTTTCCCATTTCTTAGTGTTTTTTTTTTAAAATGAAAAAGCATAAAGATTGTACTTTGAGAAAGCTGGACTGTTTAAAAAGCTACAGCTGTACCACTTACAGTGGAAGACAAACCTTTTGCATGACAAACGATGTGACTGGTTCCACATAGGCTACAGCTGCAAAAATTTGGGTTTCCTCCTTTGCTGTTAAATGAAGGTGTCAAAAATAATAGCCAAACTATATATATGGCCACATGCCTTTCTCCTTACCCTTTACCTTTTCTTAAACTTCAGGCTATCTCTTTCTTGGCTTGTACTTAAATTTCTGTACAGTCTCTAGCATCCCCAGTGTTAAGGACAGAAATACACCAGAGCATCTAAGCTTTTTTGGTTGATGTTACTTAGGGGTCATCAACTCAGTTGTACCTTAAAGCCCACAAAGTCCTATGCTAGCCTTGTGCCTCCTCCCTAAGGTACAGCTGTCTTGTCCTCAGTTCCCTTGCCACACCTCTCTTGGGGGAGCGGGATCAATGGTCCTGTACATCACGGCATAGCACAGCAGTGCCCAGCCAGGGCCCTTAGCCCCCTCCGGTAAGCCACACACACAGCTCTTTGTCACATGGCTGCATCGCCTGCACTTGGAACAGCACAGCCTCTCTCAGCAAAAATAGAAGGTCTGCTGCTGTTGCAGAAACCTGGATTTGTGGGGGGCCCCCCCCACACACACAGACTGGGTGTGCAATGCACACATGGTCAATGTGATGCTCCTTGAAAGCACTGGAGCAACTGTTCAGGCATTTTGCAGCTACCCAGTGAAGAGTGTGCATACTCCGGGAGGACACCAACCAGGAACAGCCTGCCACTGCCAGAATAATCGGTGCAAGCTACTGCCAGCCACCCTTTCCCTCAGGAGTAAACGGAGAGCATGCTGGGACTGAGCCAAAGAACTGTTCTGGCAACAGAAATAGGTTGAACCTGGCCACCTTGAGCTCCTCAGCCCCTCCTACCTGATATATGCCCATCTTTTTCTACCTTGGAAATCACCATGGGCAGTTCAGGATGGCAGATGAAGAGACAGTTCCCAGCTTTGTTCCCACAACCTGATAATATACACCTGTGGCAAACAGGAAAAAGAATGTTGGATGCTTTTCCTGGTCTTTGAGGGCACCTGCTTGTCACCTGGCAGTGGCGCATCCTTGCCAAGGATCCTGTTCTGCACAGAAACTTTCCACTGATCTGTAAGACTGCCCCGGAAGAAGAGGAATTTGATCAGCTTTTCTCTCCTCTGTCGCAGATATATTTCAGGACAGTACCTGGGACAGAAAAACTGTATATTTTCTATACAGATTTTCTGTCCTAGTTAGCAGAAGGGATCAGATGTCCTGTCTTTCAGGACACATTGCTTCCAGTGCTTGGTTTCTCCCACAGCATCCATCCTTACCTAGGGAAACAGCCCAGTTTTCAAGCACTTTTGTGGAGCATTTCTAGAAGTTTGCTTTTACGCTGCAAGAGCCTAGTGTGCCTCTTTGCTCTCTACCCCCAGGGAAAGGCAGTGACTCTCTGTGCCTGGCAAATTTACCATGACGTACACCACCAATGCATCTCCCAAAAACACTCCACAAAAGGAACATATTCCCAGCATTGCTGTCCAGAGGGAGTTTGCTGGAGAAGAAACAATAGGCTGTTTCCACAGTGTCATAACTATCTTGCTTCCTGCCTTCTCAGTAAAGCAGTCTTACGAGGTCTGCACTAAGTGGAAGCAACAAGGCTACCACCAGTGAGATGAAATAAAAGACAGGATATGTTCGTGGAACAGCTGAAGTTGATGGCATCAGCTGAAACAGGACAAAGCAAGCATGCTGGAAACAGAGATGGGAGAAAATGTGTTGCAAAAGTAGACGACTGATTGTGTCATGTCTCTGTGGCAGTAGCTAACAGAGATGCTGTACAAATGGACAGGCCATTGCAAAAAGGAGGATCAGTTATACCCCTTGAGTCGGGCAATTCTAGAGTATGTAGATTGCTCTGCTGTCCTGACAAAAAGCTCTGGGATGCTGAGTGTTCTCATTTTGCCAACAAGATGCAGTGTTCACCCATTAAGCAGCAGTGCCAGGCATGTTTATCCTGCTTCCATCATGGTTTCATGACAGAGGAAGATATGGATCTCAGCCCAAGCTCCTCCACTGCTCATCTGACCCAGCAGCACATCTTCCTCTTCCTTAAAAAGATGAAGGATCTTCCCCCTCTGCCCCCTAAAACCTAACGATCTGATCACTAACCAAAGCTAAGTCTCTCCATCTTCCCACACCACCACTTCTCACTTCCCCTCCAGAGCAGGGTTTTGTAATTGTCTCTGTGTTCCACAGCGCTGGCGGTACAGGCTCTTCTGCCCCTCAATATTCCACTTGATGTGGCTGAAAAGGAAAGAGAAGTAAGACGTTGCACATGGAATCAATGTGTGAAGGTCTCGTGTTCTGCCTTGTCCCCTGAACTTGGCACGATGTACTGGCCGCAGTTTCTAGAGTGTTTACATGGAAGTGGTTTGGTTTTGTCTGGCTGCTTGCTTGTCATTTGCTTGCTCTGTTTTGTCTGTTTTCTCCACTTTAAATTCTCATCCTAAGCAAAAGTTTTATTGCAGTGGTGTGCAGACCTTTTTCTGACCACTATAAAACCATGCACAGACTGCAACCCTTCCCTCCCTAGTCTGAGCTCTCTTAAAGTCAGGTGCAAACACCAACATTAACACACTGCAGCAAAGTGTCATCTTGATGTTACAGGAAGTAGTTTTTTTGTTTTGCTTTGTTTGTTGGGGTTTTTTTAACTGAACTTGCATAAGGCCATTCAAAATCAGGGGACATTTGCTTTATTTCCTCCCACCACATGCTAAGCAAGACAACTTCTTTCATCTTCTTGCAGGGTGTGCCAGCTCCCTGCCCCTGGACACTGTGCACCCAGAGAAGCTGCCGGAGCCCCTGGCATGGCAAGCCCTGCACAGGGCTGCTCTCCACGAAGGCGCTGGGCACCAGCCTGGCACTGCTGCACCCACACAGCTCCAGTTCAAGTGACTCAGCAAGGAGCTCCCAACAAAACCCCGTGACACAGATGCTGTTTCCACCAAGTCCTTTAGCGTTCCTTGCACTTCAGGCTGGAGTTGTCCTCCCACTGGAAACTGGGGTACTTTTTTTTTCAAAAAAGTTTTTAAAATTCAGAAGAAGCTACATTCCCAGCTGGTTAAATTGGAGAAGCTCTACTGAATTCAATACATCCACACACTGATGCACAAGAAAACTTGCTGCCCATATTGCTTAGACCTGTGGGCTGGGACCTATCTAAATCATCAGAATCAAAATGTAAATTTTCTGTCTGGCCACTGCTAAGAACATTCTAGTTCTTAACACCATGATGAACAGATCAGACCCAGTGTTCACTACAAAAGTTGTAGTGAGCAGTTGCGGGGACTGGGGTCTTCACACTGTAGAGATATTTTCCTATCTCAGAGACTCTAGTAAAAATGATTTTTGGTGATGCATTAACATCATGATTTTTGTTTGTTGATTAAAGTAGCAATTCTATTTTTTTCTCTCACATGAAACTCATATAGATTAAGAACACTCTCGAGGGCGGGAAATGAACAGAACAACAACAAAAACCCCAAACATGATCCTTGTCGCAAAGTTAGTACCATCTGAAATTCTACATCAGCTTACTGTTAATAGGGAAACTATTAGAACATTTGGTCAAAGGTCAGGAAGCAGCAGGGGCTACTCAGGAACTTTGCCATAGAAAATTGATAGATTCAAATGGAAATGTGACTGGAAAATATGTTTTCTAGCTCAAATAAAATCACCTGACCAGGAAGTCTCATCAGAAACAGAATTATTCTATACTCTGAAACAAAGAGCCAGGTGAGTCTGATCTTGAATGCACTGAACCTACAGGATTAATTCCAGTAGGTTCCCTAAAAGTAGAAATAGATCAAATATTTCCTGACTAATTATAAGCAAAAATCAAACCTTTGTAGTGACGAATCATCATTTTCATAGAATGCCTTAGATTTTACTAATTTTCATGAAACACTCAAAAGACTGTGGAAGAGAAATTTTCACCTCCTCTACCTTGCTAAAAGGTAAAAACAACCCCAGTTTTGTATCAATGAGGATTCCTTCAGTGCTGGCTCCTTGGAGCATAGCCGTAGGGTAGGGAAGTCCATTTGCTCAGCAGACAATACAATGAAATGCCCAGGTTTTATTCTGAACCATAAATCAGTCACCACTTACATAAACACCCAGTTCTACTGAATTACAGCCAAGGTTCCTCCAGCTCCCAGAAGAACATGAATGGGGTTTACACAGGCCACAGCTCACTGAGCTTGAAGTTTTGGATTGCATACCTGAGAGGCGCAGCCCAGAACTTTAACTTTAGACTTTCCTGAAGCTGTTGTGCAGCCAGGATCATTTAAAAGTCTACAAATGCTAGTGCAGGTAACTGGGTGCCCGTAGTTGGCAGGCTCCTTAATTTAATCTTGCATACTTTTATTTTCAAAATTTTGTCTCAGCAAGTTGCTCTGGACATACCATTCAAATTATAAAAAGAGCCACAAGGATTTTTCTTTAAAGATCGCTTAATGCTGTCTAACTTAGCTGGCAACAACATCAATAATGTTGTGTAAGGGTGATACAGTTGACCATTTGCCAACAGAAAATTCATTAGGCATTAGCTATTGTCCGGACACCAAATGGTGAAACTTCAATTTTCATTCAGCCTTTTCAAAGGGAATGTGCCTGTGGTATTGACAGGTGCTGAGATCTCCATGGACCTGCTGTGCATATAAATGCACACTTGTAAGACAAAGAAATATAGATGGTTTGGCAGAGAAGCAAACAGATGCTAAGAGAAACTACTAAACCAATTGTAGAATAGGAAGTGATTTCTACATATCCCTTTGCCTTTTCAGTTACTGCTATCAGAAAACTTTTAATCAGCGTTTCATTTTTTCTGATCTCACACATGCACAATAAGCAACACAGAAGATGGGAACCAGTTATGAAGAGAAGCCAGCAGAGTCCCTGTGGATTCATAGTTGTCCTCAGGGCTAGGCTAGAGTTATATAAAAGGATGAAGTCTGGTTTATTCCACTCTACCCAGATTAAATTCTGCCAAATACCAGCAATCGGCTCTTTAATCTTAAAGGAAAACATCAAGAGATAAGAGAGAACAGGCATTCAGAATGACTGTGCTTACAAAGGGCACAAACCTGTGGCTGCATTCCCAAGGCAAGGGCTTCTGGGGATGGAGAAATTCCATGGAGTGACCTTTAGCTTCTTGATTCCTGGAAAGAGATAGAGGGATAAATCAGCAGACTCTTCCAATGCCAACATTCCCTCCTCTTTATAGCCACAAAGATTTAAGGGTTCCTGCTCTCCCGCAGATGAGAGCTCCTCAGTACTTGGAAGCGTCCCAGTACTGCCAGAAAGGCAGAATACCTAGCGCCACTTGCATGGCTGGGGCAGCTGCTCCTGCAGCCCGTAGCTGCAACCTACCCAAGAGGTTTATGGCAAAGCTTACTTAGCCATTGCCACAGGTAGGCAGCTCACAAATGCCACCGTCTGCTTCGGTGGAGAAAGCTATCCAAATCAGGCTTTGCACGGACCAGAGAATTCCCCTGCATCACTTCCTCCGCTCCACTCTACCTCCCTTTCCTCCCATCACAGAGCAGTAAAACTGTCACATTCAGCACAAAGGTTTATGTGATTGCTCTGCTGTTGTATGGCAGTTTGTCTGTCGTTCATGCTGTTGCCTCCTTTCCCCCATGGCTTTACACTCTCTGACCAATTTCAAGCAAATCTGACAACAGGATACCAGCCAAAGAAAAGACATTCTCCAGGCTGCAGAAAACCAGACAACAAGAAAGGAGATTTTAAAACTAAGAACAGGCTGCAGTGTGGATGCCACTTAGGTTAGACAATGGGGAATCCAGGCACAAGCCACAACTCCACAAGACTGGCATCCCACTAACTCTGCTGCTTGTGCAACACTTTGACAGTCACGCCTGCAGGAGCATTCAGTCCTTTGGTTATTTACCTGGGGAAATTGGGTATGTCATCGGTACAGGAAGTTAAAATAAGTTATTAACTGCGTGATGTTTTCACATCTGGAGAAACTTGCTGTCTTTAAGATTATTATGCCACCATCAGCCTTTCTTGGAAGTGGCCAAAGGCTGGTAGGAAGCTGTTGGAAAAAGGGAGTGAGTAGGCAGCAGACAACTGTGTTAGTCACTAACATAATTCTGTTTAGACAAAGATTACCAAAACATAACAAAAGTAACTGGTAAAAAGTAAAGCTACTTCTAAAAGTGTTTACTTACGAAGCAGCTTCTGCAAACATAGAGCTATCTCAGAACCTGAGTATAATGAATATCATAACATTTTCAGGGCAGTACAACTTCCTTATGCAAGTAGAAGATTGTTCAAGAGTTCTCTGTTTTAAACATGACAGTATTACAGAAAAGTCATACATTGAGAAATCTCAGATTGCACTGTAGAAAAACTTCTGTTTGTCAGACGCCTGTCTGCCTCTGTATTTTCTGCTCTGCCATTCAGTAACTAATCAAACATATAATCAGCTCTTTTGTGCCTGTAAGGAAGTCTGTGTGAAGGAGAAAGGTTATTACAATGATTCAGTAAAAACAGAGTAGTAGTGTGGTTATCCACCACCATGTCATGGTCATTCGGGCATCTGTAGGAAACTCGATATTATGGTTTTGTAACACAAGGCTTTGGTAGCAATACTGCCTTAAAGTAGTCCTGCCCAGGCATGTCAGCCACGTACTCCTGGCACAGTGGCCCCTGCCACACCTGACCATATCAAGGAACAGATTTGACTTAAAAAAAAAAAATGAAATTAAGATGACCCTTTTTCTTTTTTCCTCAGAGTTGTTTTACCAGGGCAGATCAACTTCCCGAGGTGGCCCACAGGATAGCTGGGAAAACTTGGACCAGCACTCCTGAAAGAGCAGCAACAGACCGCCGGTGCCTGGGGTCTGGAGCTGGAGCAATAACACCTTTGCTGAAACAACATTCAGGACTTTCTGCTGTAAAATCACCGTCTCAGGCTCCAGCTCAACTATATGCAAAATGCAGCTGTGGCCTTCTTATTGCCAGATCTGGCATGCCACAGGCAGATCAAACAGACTGTTGATCCTTTCTAGAAACATCCCAACATCTCCAAAAAGTGTTGCCGGTTTTCAGCTGTGCCCCCAGGGTTTATGGTAGCAGGTGCTGCCGTGGGACCAGGGGCTACCCTGGCATGTGTTGACATCAACCCATTCCTTCCTTCTGGTGCCCTCCGCTCTTCCTTAAACACAGGTTTATGCTCTGTTTTCCATTACAATTTTAAACCCAATTTCTAGTCATTTAGACCCAGATCTTGACCTCAGATTACTTCTTTGCCTGTGACTTTAAGAGTTACTTGCCTCAGTCCCTCTCCAGTCCCTGGCTTTGTGTCCAGCATGCCGTGTGACGTGTGACAAAATAATATCGGCACCAGGCCAGAACCTCTCCCTCCGCGCTGCAAAGGCTTATCCTTCTGCTGGATCTCATCCCACATCACAAGCCCTGCATGGGAACCAAGTGGAGCCGACAGACCTGTTAGCACTGTGGCAGGTCATCTCTGGCTGGCTGGGGGCCTCAGCAAGATGTCGTGTCACACCGGTGGCTCAGCATGTGCTCCAAAGGGGGCTGGCAGAGAGCAGAGCCCAAGGCGGGGTCAGGGTGCAGGACAGCATAGGATGCCAAGGATGGCTGCACATAGGGGAAGATGTTTTGCCTATACTCCTGGGAGCTTATCCGCATCCTGAGTGGCACTGTATGTCCTGAAGAGGCCCTAAGGACTTCACAGGAGCATCCTACAGCTTTCCTGCACTCCAGAACAGACAATAGATTTGTCTACATAGGAGAAGGGGGAAGGACTGGAAGGGAGGAAGAACTCCCTCATAGACAGACAGGGCCTTTGGGAGTAAGAATAACCTCAGTTCCCCAGTGTAAACTGCTACTTGGCTCGTAAAAGGCTTGTCTTTCCCACCTATCTATGTTTCTCATTACTTTTGAGCTTTACAGGTGGAAACAATTCATGCAGAGTGCTGTTGCTCCCTCTCCTAGCCTGCTCTGGCCTCAGCCTCTTTGCATGCTCAGCCTCTGGAGCAATGCCACATCTTCCATGACACCACCCAGCCTGACCTCGCAACACTCTCTGGTCCCAGATCCCATGTCTGCCCCACCTCTGGAGCAGCTCCCAGAGCCATACCTCTCACCATGCCTTCCCAGAAGCCTTCCTCCCTGCTGCACATACTCCTCCAGTTGCATGCTACTAGCTTCCACTGCCACTTGGATTACCTTTTTTTGGGAAGAGATGCAGACACAGCACAGGCACAGACCCAGCAATAGCTTACTGAGCAGCAGTTTATGACAAGGGTGCGGTACATAACAGGACACCAGGCTTTTTCATTAACCTGCTGGGATGCTTTCCCTTGTTCACATGGCCTGGACCCATCTGCTCTTGTCTTGGGCAAGTCTTGACATGGATGGATGCTGTATTAAGCTAGCCTGCAAAAAGATACTTGTGGACCTTCTTTCTCCATTGCATCTGACTGCCCTGCTCCTTAGATCCCATTTTATCAGTCCATCCTGCTCACACAAGAGGTCCAGACCAAAGATGACAAAACTGCTAAGGCTACTATGAAGCCATACATGTTCCAGAAAAGCAGCATTCACTTTCCCCCAAACATACTCCACATAGGATCGTCACTGCTCAGGATTGTTCATCAAGTGCTAACCACCTCAAAAGATGGCCCAAGCAGAGAACTGCAGCACTTTGAGCAAAGTATTGGAATGAAGAGCCCATGGGGAGAAAATGATAGGTTTTATTTTCTCACTTCAGGAGTAGTGAAATCCTCATCAAAAGCTGGATGACCACTAATCTCCAGCCCCAGAGCCCAGGCGCAGCAAATGGACTGGAAGCCACCCTCTCGGACCATGATGTGGACTGAATTGTTCTGTGGCTGCCATGAATCGGAACCACACAACAAGTACCCTGAGGTCTTGCATACAAGCATCAACTGGGAGCAGTGTGGGGCAAGACAAAGCTGAAGGCTGCGTGAGATGTAGTGCAGTCACTGCAGAGCAGTCACCTCTTTACCTCTCCAAGACCTGTATCTCTGCTCCATGGATCCAACCCCTCCAGCACACAATCTGGCCCAACAGAATCCATGATCTGGCGGACCAACAGCAGGCTGCAAGACATATCTCGTGTCTGAGCATCAGCAAGACTCCATCTGTGATTTGATCCAGCACTGTAGCTCTGCAATCTCTACTGCACACAGCCTAACACTGCAGGAAGCCAATGGCCTGCAATATATTTTGCTCTGTGCAGAGGCTGGCAGAAGCTTAGCCAAGCCAAGATCCATGCTGCAAGGGCTGCTACAGCATTCCCTGGTAGCTCTTGGTAGGACGCTAAAGGGGAACACTACTTTCACAATGACAAGATGCACATAATGACCAGCTCTGGCATTGCTTAGAAAAGCTGCTTCCTGAGACAGTAACTGGTCTGAGAAACAGAAGGTTCAACCACCAAGAAAACCGCCCCAAAATCCCCACAAAGAAACAGACTATAGACCAGGAAATCTGTGATACAACACATCCCTAACTCATGCCAGCACAAAGTCATCATTTTCAGATGATCTTACTTACTGGGCCAAACGAGTCAGATCCAACTACAACCACACCTTAAACTGTCCCATAACTTTTGAACTGGCAAATCTGTCATGCACACATGTTCTAACTGCTCGTAAGAGCACATTCTCACTGATCTCTGGAATTCCACAGGGTATGCGGCTCCTGCCACATCTTCTTCCAGCTACCCTTTCTCAGCTTTGGCAAGGCAATCAATCATTCAGTGAGTGTTCTGTTTATCCCTCCAGGGACTGAGTTGCAGGTCAGGTGTTGGGTATTTTATGCTGATTCAACCTGCATTAACAGGCAGAAATTCCAAAAGGGAATGCCTAGGTATGCCAGGAATACTGCCACAGGCATCAGAACAGCCACTGTCCTTCTGTGACACTTCAGTGCTTCACATGTAGTTCTCAAAGCCATGAAGCCTCACAAACAGGACATTCCTGGCTGATATCTTCTCTTGGTCAAGTAGAAGGGCTTGTTCTTCTACCTCAGCCAGTTTTGGAAAGTATTTGTATTGTTTCAGTTCTCTTATATAAGACACAATAAAGCAGATGGATGACCAAGCACGTGGTATTTAATTAATTAATTGTTCAGTATATCTCCTAAAGTTGTTACTGAGGCATTACCACTGCATCTTTGCCCATCTTCTGCCGTAGTCCCATTTTGCGATGCAGAGAATGATGACTTGTAGTAGTTGCCTCAAAATTGATCTTTTATATTTCTGTAAGATCTGGGGCAATGAGAGGATCCAGGTAGGGAACAGAGATAGTGAAAATGTATTCCACCTATTATGCTTCACTTTGGCATTCAAGTGCCACGTCCACAGAGATATTTAAATAAACACCAAATTACTATATCTACCAAATATCTAAGTGATTTCCATGAAGGTCTAGGTGACTAAGTTCCTCTGTGAGTCTCAGTTAAGCTTCCTGAGACAGACCAAACTTACTATTTTACAAAAACTAGAAGAATAAAGCTACAAAATTATGTGATGGGGGAGAACAAGAAGGAAAGGTCATGAGAGCAGAAAAAGGGTAAAATGTTTAACTATTCTTGTCAAAGCAAAGAAAGATGACTTAGAATGTGACATGTGGATCTGAAAGAAATATTGGGATTGTTAAGTCAAGAATTAAAAGCTCATAAATTGTCAGTCTGGCCCATCTGCATGTGGGCAGTGGGAAGGGTTCCTGTAATTCTTGCTGTTCAAGCATGCACACCAGCACCGAGCTGTGTGCTGGGGAGTTTCCAGGATATCCCAGGCCACCAGTTATCCATAAGGCTAACAAGCATGCACCGCTTACCCTTTGGGTAGGCTGGAGAATGCA
Source organism: Falco cherrug (assembly GCF_023634085.1). NCBI lineage: Eukaryota > Metazoa > Chordata > Aves > Falconiformes > Falconidae > Falco > Falco cherrug. The sequence continues at coordinate 32,349,327 of NC_073705.1, read as the reverse complement.
CTAGAGAAAGCAGGTAGTTGTTATGACAAGGCCATGGCCCAGCTCTCAGTTCCCTAAACAGATGGTCAAGGAAATTATGGAAGGAATCAGAAAATTCTTATTCTGATATCCAGATTATTTGTTTTTTAAATGGAATTGAAAGTATATTGCCCTTGACTGAGACCAGATGCAACCAAACAGTTCAGAATGATCGTTACTTTGGGGTGACTGTTCCCCACAATCTTTAAAACATGCTGTACCATGCTCTGAGTGCGTTTCATGACGTAAACTCCACACCAGCCTTTTCACAGACTGGTGGAAAACACCCAGGCTCTCTCAGGATGCATTGAGACACGTTTCAGAGACAGAGAGTGTTAAAAAAGTGAAAGAGAAAGGTGTGATTTCTCTTCTTCCCACCGACCACAGCCTTCAACTTTCTTCATCTCACTCCTGTATCTTGTCCCTCCCCGACATCTGGTCTGGCTTTTGACTCCTCAACATTCAAATCAAGCATGGGGCATCAGCTCACAGTCCCTTGCCCTTATGAGTCAGAAAGGACCAAGCATGCTTGGTTGCAAGAGACCTTCAGAAAAATTTGGTCTTCATTTTTAAGAAGCCAGTGCTGAGCTACTTGTCAGTGGCCCAAATCTGGAACATGCTTCATTAGAAAAGCAACGTGCCTGTTACAGATTCAAAGGTCACCCTCTGCTGATATCTGAGGCCCTGGTCTAATGCACAAGGGCAACAGATCACCTGAAGGTATCATCAGAATAGTTTTAGCATTGCAAACAAACTCATTCTCAATCCCTAATGTAAACATATTTCTTTTGTCTATTATGGGACTTAATCCATTGTCTTCAACTATTGTCAGTTTTATCTTCTGATCTTAAGGAAAAATTGGCAGTAACGTATTTGGAACAGACTTTGTGCAATGACTTTCATGAGGCACTGCCTCAGGATTTTTACTTTTTAAGGTTTATACCAAAAGCAAAGCTGACCATTTTGCAGTGTTGCAGTTTGGCAAGAGGTCATGCATCCCACTTAAAGCTGTGTGCAAAGTGTACAGGATTTTAGATGTAATTTCTGACCAGGCTCTTTATGTCCTTAGTTAACAGTATGTCATGCATGTTTGCACAGATATGTGTATAATCTATGTATGTATTCTTGCTGAAGTACAATTGCTTTTGCTGTGTGGTCTGCAGAGGTGAATTTTTGAAGTGTGGCCTCAGTGCAAGCTGTAAAATCTTTGTATCACACAGCAACTATGACAGTAAATGGTCAACTACACAGTCCTTTTTGACATCAAAGTGTAGAACCCCTAATAAATTTCTCAAAAGAAAACTGAATGCATTTCCAGCTTTCGGCAGAGACAGTTTACAGTATTTAAATAAGAGGAAGGTCAGACAGACTACACTTGACACTGCTGGGAACTGACAGATGTTTTTGAGAAAAACCATAAAAGGTCACTTTAAAAAAGCAGCTGAAACATTCCCATTTCTTTACTACATTGTTAATAAAATGAAGTTTCAGAAACAGTCACAAAAAAGAACAGGGAATTTCCCAAGATTTTAGGACTTGTCCATCTATGTCCCTATTCATATTTAAAAGCAACTACACGTTATGCAACAGAAGGGAGACAGCTATAATATATACCGTTAGCCAGCAGTGCATTTCTAGCAACCAAGTAAGAGATTATAAATGCAGAGAAATAGAACAAGAAACGTGAAAAACCCAGCCAGTAGGGGAAGTAACTTAAATTCACAAAAGATCATCGTTTCAGTCTTTCCATGTTATATCAAATCTGTTTGCCTAGATCACATTCACACTCGCATAACACGATTGGGCTGTCTTCCAGCCCACTTGGGCTTTCCTTACCTGAAATGAAACTGCTGACTTTCCTGGTTACTAGTAATTTTATTTATAGTTCACACATGGTTTCCTTTTACATAGAGGCATAGAAAAAGCAGTTCACCAGGAACTGAACTGAAAGTGCCCAGAGGATAAAAGGGGGGGCAGCCTGGGGGCACAGTAGGGAGTGGGAGTTCAAGCACAGATTAACAGTGGCAATTAACAGCGAGCTGCTGACAGGGCGGCAAGATGCTCCACACAACACAGAACAGGTCTGTGCTGCTGCCCCCAGCCAGCCATGTGCTTCTGGTTTTTCCCAGGACTGTACAGAGCTGAGCAAGAGGAGAACACTGTTAACATGTACACGTTAACACTCCCTGTCTTAGGGCAGAATCACAAATACATATGGATGCTAATGGATGTCTCTGAACTGCTCTTTCTGATGATGACTGAAAACCCTCCTCAGAATCACCTTCCAGCTTTTCATGATCCTTACCCTCATACGTTTTCCTAATACATTTCCCTAATGTCTAACCAAATACTCCTTCATTGCAGTTGAAACTCACTATTTCTATCCCACTTACAGTAGGTATACAGAAAAAAAAGCTATTGCTTCTATCTTTGAAGCAGCTCTTTATGCATTCGAAGACCAGTATGTCTCCCCTTAGTCTTCCTTTTGATTAAGCAACTCCAGAGTGCCAGTTTTTTCTGTCTTTCCTCATAGGTCATGTATCTTGAAAGCTGCCTTACTACTTTTACTCCTCTCACAATCTCTAATCTGTCTACATCCTTCTAAAACCATACTGCTCCAAGGAGACATAGTGTTTTAGCTAACATTTTGCTAATGTCAAGTGGAAAAAACTTGATGTATCCTGCAAGCTACACTGTTTGTTTATACGACCCAGGATTTGTCATCTGCAGAGTAGCAGCACTGTTGATGCGTTTTCATGTTTTCACCCACCCAGTTATTTTTCTGCCACTTAACCACTTGTTCCCCACCAAAATATGTGACAGACTGCTTGATCTGTTTTAAAATCACATCCTATTTTTATCAGACTATTTCTTCAATTTGTCAAGATCATTTTGAATTCTACTGCCCTTTGTTTTACTGAAAATATTATCACACAAGACATGCTCTTGAAGCAGCTGATTCTTCCACTTTATCCATCCTATACTAGATTAATCCCCACTATGTTTCCTTGATTTGCTTATCTGAACACCATCAAAAGCCTCAGTAAAATCACAAGTATCTGAAACTTACTCCTTCCTCCATGCTCGCAAGGCTAGTTACATGAAGTCTTGAAAGGGAAATAGCCTCACCTGCTAGGAATAGTTTTATAGTCATTATGACTTGGTTAATTAATTACTTAATTAAGATGATGAGCCTTAATCTTCAGTTCTTCTTTCCTACTTCCCTTCTCACTGATGGGAGAAAATACAAAAAAGGTAGTGGATACAAGTATGTATTCAGCTCATCTCAGAAGAATTTTGCAGATGAAGTCACTGAAGTCAGCAGTATGCAAGGAGATACAAGGAAAAAAAAATAATTACAGAATTAAACATAACATTATGTATGATCAATTTACTGCAGCAACACTGGACCTACTGGAAAGTCAGAGACCTCACAGATAAGCAGTAAATAGCTAGTGTTCAAAAGGAAATAGTAGAGAGAGTCATCAAAAGTGCATGAAAATTATTAGCACAATGTGAAAAATATTTCTAAACTGTAGTCCAGAAGCAAGTTTAACAATTGAAGGACATCCTGTCATTTCCAGGAAAAGAGAAAAACCTGCTTTATCTTGTATATATTCCTGGTAAGAAAAAATAAAATCATATATCTGAACTTGCTTTTAATTCAAATAGCCTGAAAATTCTGAGTGGATACTCTGGGGAAAAAAACAAACAAAAAAACCCCCAACCCAACAAGAAAATTATTGGCTCATTAGGCCTGGTCTGTAAAGTGATTTTAATGGGCTGAATAGGACCTCTTTACCTATAAAAGTGCTTCAGTCATCACAGTTAAGTATGCTGATGGTAGCGGGGGTACATATAGACAACCCTTCTGTAGCTTCCTATTATGACAATGCAAAATTTTCATTTTCATCCACTAGACCTCATGAAATCATTGAAGTTAATCAGTTAAAAGATCAGCTAATGTATGGATAGAATCAGTGAAGTTGGAGAGGATCTCTGGAGGCCATCTGCTCCAACCCCATGCTCAGGGCAGGGCCAGCTTTGAAGTCAGATCAAGCTGCTCAGGGCCTTGTCCAGTCAAGTTCTGAAAATCTCCAGTTCGTATTAATATCCCAGCAGTTATCCACCATGAAAGCTTTTCTTGAGGAATGCTGTTGCAATTTCCATGTCAGTTGCTTTACCATGCACACTGCATGTGGTACAGCTCAGTCCTCTCATGCTAGATGTGGCCAAAGTCAACAACTGCAGCATCAGTGCTCTATTTACCACGTACTTTTTATCTTTTACTCAAATAGGCACTCCTAAAATAAGTGCTGCCAGCATATATGACAAGAATGGAAACGACTAAGTAGCAACCAATTAACTTGAGGAGTTTCTTCTCCCATAATATCTTTGTGCTTATAGAACCACCTACAAAAACCTTCCAAAAGGTATTAGAACTACAAGTTCCACACATATTTATGGTACTATTTAGTGAAGAAAGAAACCTTTTGGGGCCTAATATAGAACAAGGAAGGTGGGATTTGGCATCAGCAAGCTATTTGAAAAGCTTTGCAATTTTTCATAATAAGAAAGGAGAATTTGTCTGCCAAGTAACTGTGCTGCACAGAGCAATACCAAGTGCCCCCAGGGGGCATGGCTAAGTTCTGGAGCACCTCACTGGTAGAATGGAAAGTAGGAATGCCTCCAAATGCTGACAAAAACATGTGTAGGAGTGGAAGTCCACAGGCCTACTTCAGTTTCAGCCACCTGACGTCAGCTAGTAGAAACAAGTCTAACACAGCCATGCCTTCTGGTCCCGGCACTGCTGGAAGGCAGCGTGGGTAGGTAACTATTATCATTAGCACATTTCCTATTCACCTATTCAGCTTCAAGAAATAGGAATCCCTTATAAATCAAGAGGAATGCTCCCACATTCTTTCCCATGTGTTAAGGCATGCAGGTTGGCATAATGCTCAGGGCCCTTGGTTTTAATTTGTTTAAATTATCTCTTCCCTGTTGATCCCTGTGCAGGAGGGAGAACCTGACATGTGAGGAAAACTTACAGATCTTATGTACAAGTTTCTTTTTAAAAAAACTATTAATTGAAACACACTTCATCTAATCTTACCACTATTTTCAGCCAATTTATCTCATCCGCTAGAGATTCACAGCAAAAAAGGAACCCTTCAAATAATAAAAAAAAAAAAAAAACAAAAAACCCAACAAACCAACAGAAAGAAAATTGCAGAACTAATTTCAACATTCAAAAATCATTATTTTAATTTAGACTCCTTTGACAGACAGCCCTATTCTTAATATATTTCATCCCTGTTTGATTCAGTTACCACTTTACATGTTTAAAACTAAACACTCTGAAAATAAAAACATGTGATCTACCACAGAGTAAATAATCTGATGGAAGTGTTTCCTGGGAGAAAAAGATTTACAGCGTGTTTCAGCTAGTCCAATTCCCACCTGCAGCCATACAAATTTTTATTTTTATGTCCAAAAATCAGTAAGTTCTCACCACTGAACATCCCTGCCATTACTGAAACCGGAAATATATCTATGCAATGCAATGAAGTATACATCCAGCTAGGCTTACCATGGCCCAGCTTCCTCTAAAGAGTTAAATGATCTGACTGATCCTACTTCCAGCCATCCACGTCTGCTTTTTACTTTTACTGCTCCCAGGAGTCCAGTTAGATGGATGCGCACTGGAACCCTTGAACTGAGTTCTCTCCCTCTTTGCCAGTGCTTACTGGCTGACAAAATATCCCTTATTTCCACATTCATAGCATAATCCTTACCAGTGTTGCAAACACGTTACTCCTCAGTTTATATTTGCAGAGAGACAAACCCTACAGAGGCTTTCAGCCTTACGGCTCTCTCCATACCATAGAGCATGGGGAAGAATATGGAAGGACGCTTTGCATTTAGAAAGGATTACCATTTATTAAAGCTGATTGGGAGAGTGGTACTATCCTGGTGCCGTTTTCACTGCCATCATGTACCAAAGTAAGAGTCCCTTCCTGAAACAGCAACACTGGCATTTTCTGTAATATCAAAGTGTTGTTTTGGTGGACGCTCCACCCAAAAAATTATGCCATAATAAACTCATATGGTTTTTTTTGCCAGGCACCAGTTCACAGTGAATGCTGCAGACAATCATAAACAGATACAAGAACTACCAAAGACTAGTTCAGGGTGACAGTTATGCTTATGTTACATGAATTGAGGCTGGCTCTAGGGCAATCCAACTTTTCCAAAAAACTTTTGTATAATTACATCGGGTGGTCTTGTTTGGCCTCCATTTATCTTATCTACTATTAAAGTGTTATGTGACTGACATCCCAGAAGAGAGTTCAAGATTATTCCTACAAATTTCCTAGAAATGCCCCAGCATCGCCTGCTATACAGATACATGTTTTGCAACATGAATGATGGGCTTAGTGCAAACAAACTAAAGGAACAATACGGAAATGAAGGATAAGAATCAAGATCACCCAAAGTTTTTGGCTGCTCTAGGCCTGCCCAGCTTAGGTAGAACACAGACATGGGCAGAAAGGCTTTGACCATTTGGACCTACCCACCTGAAGGAAGATGCCCATAGCGACCACCTGAGGAATGCAGAAATTCAGTTTCTCTGAGAAACTGCTCTGAAGGGAAGGGTAGAAAAGAAGTTAAAGCAGGTTAAGGGGAAAGAACAATATAGTATTAGTGTCTTGGATAAAACTTGTAAGGATTATACTCATTTTAGCATAGAAGTTGAGAGAAGAGGACTAGAGAAAGACCTAAAGGCTTAATGCTAGACACAAAATCTGGTACCTGAGAAGTCATCTGATCTCCTGAAAGTGGCTGGCAAAGGCACAATGAATGCTCCAACTAAGGAAGCGCTAGATTGCTAATACTTCACATGAGGAAACATCTCATTAATAATCTCATGAGAATAAACACTTACCCTGACTACAAAAGATAACTCTCCTATGAACATTCCAGTCACTCAGTTCTCACCAAAAAGGAAACCTTCAGTAGTTTAACAAAGGCACGAACACCGAAAGCAACAACTTAATGACTCACCAAACATGTTGAGATCCCAAAGAGAAGGGTGTGTCTCTAGAGGAAACATCTGGACAGATCAAAGCTTTCTACCTTGTTTGGTTCTGGAAAACAATGTTTCAAGCCTAGCTTCTTCCCGAAAGTAGGCAAAAGTCTTCTTCGTGGAAGACAGATTTTTGCAAGAAGTATTTATTGGCTTAGTTATATTTGGTGAAGAAAATAAATACACATATTACAATATGTGAGTGATACAGAGAATCTCTCAGAGATAAACATAAGCCAAGGAAATTTCTTTATTCTTATCAGAATTAAACTTAATCTCAAAACCCAAGGGTGTTGGGTTTTGTACAGTAAAAGTTGAAACCACATTAATCTCTTTTTCTAAATCTCAGGACTTAGTTGCCAAATTGCTCTGTCTCAGCTCAGACTTGGTAACATCTAATAAGTGGTGGAAGAAGCAGCTGACATGCTGAATCTTTGAAGACTACAAATAAAGCAAATGTACACAAATTTCTCTGACTTCATGGTGTTGACTTCTCAAATGAAATTTAATCCAGTACTGACTTCCAGCTGTCTGCAAATGTTGTTTATACTAGGCTGACCACTCTGCAAGTATCTTCTGTTATTGAATACCGCTTATTTTGCTGTTTATTATGAAAGAACCCTAACATTTTGGTTGTCACTGCTGACATGGAGTACCAGTAGACGTCCACTGCTGTCAGAGTGGAACTGGTTGGCACATCAGAAGAGTGCATGCACTACCTTTCTGGGTATATCAGTGAGAACCACTATAGGAAAAAAAACCCTTCATTCTTACTCTCAACTTGCTCGATAAATGGCACCATGGATTTTCGTACACCGTAATGAACACCTGACAATTCTCAGACACCTCTGCAAGCTGATACCAATGTAGAATAATTATTCTCTTCAAATATTTCCCTGGCTCTCCCCTCTCACTCCTGACTTCACCCTTTTACTTGCTTTGAGTGGGAGCATAACCACTCAAAAGACCACTTCAAACTTGAAACTGGTCATCTCTATTTTATACAGTGGAGAGGTACACATTCAAGTAAGTACAAGAAAGTTTGGAAATGAAGCAACTGTTCTAATGAGTTGGAAACTACGGGTTATTGAACTGTGTAAGAAAAGAGCAACATTTCTGAAAAAGCAGCTTTGAAATGCACAGTAGGAGTTGCTATGTGGGGTTGGCTACAATTTCCCCAAGCACTTGCTGTGCTTTGGGGAAAGCATCATAGAAATAGGAACTTATATGGTGTTTAATAAATCAAAATGTTTAGTTGCAACATAGGTCACAGTTTCATGCAGGACTTGTTCAAAAATATTATGTTCATTTACAATCCATACAGTTTATAATTTAAATAATGCCATCCAATTTGTCAGTAAACATTGCCTTTAAAGGAAAATGCAGTAAAGTTTAGCTTTTCCTGTATTTACATAACAGTCTGTCCACTGAGACTTATTGTTGTTATTGGCTTGCCTGAAACCATAAATAGCATAAAACTAATCCTACTTAAAAATCATGTATTAGTCTTGAATAGACTCATCATCCTTACAACACCACCAGGGAGCCAACATGAAGAAAATCAGCTTCCAAAACAGGTCTGCAAGGACCACAAGAAAATGAATACAAGATTTTGCATCATCAAGTAAAATTAAGTAACTTTGGAGGCAACTGTTAATCAGACAACATCACAGACTGGCACTACACATTTCTGAGAAAAAGCGTCATGCCGCACCCATGTTTTGTCAAGAGGAAAACAAAGAGAGGAAAGGATGCTACTAAAACACATCTAAAACCATAAGCCTGAATCCAAAACTATAGGTCTTGTATGTATCCTAAATATCAGCAGGCCTGTAATTTCCTTAAGAAACAGAATAGGGAAGCAGAGTACTGACAAAGCGTGCTTTTGTGATCATAAGAACGTCACCTGGAAGTCAAATAAAGACATCAGCCACCAGTGTCATCTGCAACTGTGAGACTCTTAAATGGAATATTATCAACAACAAAAGCTTTTGATATTGCTAAGTAGGACAAAATAGGACATGCTAAAAATTTAAGAATACATGTCTACTATTAGTACTTTTAGTTTTCCTCAAGACTTACTCTTGCCCATTCTGATGGCCACTGATGCAGTCTGAGGAGTCCTTACATCCATGAGGTAACTTTGTTTAAGGGTAGAGGAGATTCTACAGGAAGAAAATACACATGAATAGTATTTTAAATGAGATTAGGCATATGAATACAATGTCTTCAGGAAGTAATCACTAATATAATAGTGATAGCAATAGTAGTGACACTTTCATCACTAGGAAACTGCAAACTAAGGAACAGTTTACAATCCAGGACAACTTTCTAATAAACTGTACCCTGCACAGACAATTATTTTGAAGTAAACTGCCACTCCAGAAACAAGAGGGGGAAAAGCTTGCTGCTCTCACTACACCTTGCCTTTCCTTTCAAAGGAACACATTAACAAAACATTGTTCACTCTTCATTTCATAAAACCACACAATCTGAATAGCCTTTTGAACAGCTCCCAAAGTAGAAAACTTTTATGGCAGTAGGGTGTTGAGAACATGTGTTATACTTCTCTCAAAGCCAAGAATAAAAACATTAAAAATGCAGGAACTGATCTGTATGACATAGTGCCAAATGCAGTCATAGTATAAATCAATAGTTTTGTCCTGTATTTTATCCCCAGCCTAATACATCCCTAAACCAAGCTCACGTGGGTTACTTCAACATGTTCACGAAAACCAGAAAGATCTACCATGCCATTGAACTCATGCTTTTTCCCCCCAGAAGGAGAGTAACTCTCATGTTCCAACCCACCCAGTTTCCACAGCATGTTTGACACAAGCCAAAGTACAGGGTGAGGTCCCAAAGCTATTTGGTCCATTACTGTTATGCCCAAATGAGGGAAGAGTCGGCCTGTGAGTCCTAGTCGAAAGGCAACAGATGCCATGTCCACCAAGAGGCCAAGGTAAAACTGGCACCCAAGAGCAGAAGTGCTTCTCCATTATCTTGGAGGTAAGCGACACTGGGAAACTTAATCCATGCCTGGCTTGAATTAATGTGTTTGCTGCTGCATGGGAACAGAGGAGAGCACTATAGTCTCTTCACAGTACAGTCTGATCACTGTACTGGATGTTAATTGCTGTATTTTCCATTGCTCATGTTGGAAGGAGCTTAAAATATCCTGAGCCAGTGCCTGTCCTCTCACATGTTGCTCCCAGTTGGCTTCCAGAATGGAAACATGAAGCCAAAGGAGGTACCAGAAGATGGACCAGAAAGATTAACTGCTTGAATAATCCACAATGCAGCTCAGAAGCTTTGGCCTGACAGGTCTCACTAATGCTTAAAAATAACCCCAAAAACCAAACCAAACAAAAAAAGTCCCAACACTTGACTTATCCCATTATTTTCTGTGGAATAGTTGCTGCGTATTCTACAGAAGTGAAGCTGAAAAAACTGCTCCCATTAAAGTAAATGAGAATTTTACCATGTGACTCCAGCTAGAACAGAGCATTTCCCAAAGACCTTTTTGGAAGTGGCCTTCTCCGCTTTTAAGGGCTGTTTGTGTGGCATATCTAATGATTAAATAAATTTCAGAAGTCTCACAAAATGATCGAAATTGTTTGCTTGGGCTAGCTGCGGTCCTGCTACAAAAGCAGGCAACCTAATTCCCTCATTTCACCCTCAGAAGGACTCTGGAAGCTGAGTGCTTGTATATTATCTGAAGGAAGCCCCGAGTTCTCCTTACAGGCAACTGAAATATTTCCAAGATACACACACTCCTTGCTGTTCATGAATTCTTTGATTTCCTAAAAAAATCTGTTTAGTTCAAGAAATAGTCTTCCATGAAGGAAGTATTCACCTACTACTGGTGGCACAAGTTTTGACACAGTAAATTAAGTAATTTCCAACTCTTTCTGGAAAACAAGTCAGACAGATCCATAGTTAAGACCGCCACCTTCCTAGCAAGGACAGGCTCAGGCATAAGTTGTAGAGACCCCTGCTGAGGATGTGAACAGGTCTTTGCATCCTTCTCTTCTTCCCAAAGGCACATATTTAGTCTCTAATAGGTTGCAAGAAACTTGTTCCTCTTCAGTTACTTACTAGCCTTCTAAACAGTTAAGAGAATGACTTAGATGGATGTAGAGGTTCAGATCTTCAACAAGACAGAAAAGAAGTACTTGGCATATAGCATGTATCAAGCAGCCCAGCTGACACATACAGATAACTGTGCTCATCGTTTGGGTGAACACAGCTCTGACAATATATTCTCAAACTACACCTTCACATTTTGTGGCATTTCTTCCAGCTCTTCCGTCACTGCACTCATCTGAACACACTTTTGTGATAACTCTGTCTCTGCTTAGGGAAGAGACCCATGTAATTCAGACACTATGTTAAATAAGGGAATGAAAGTATCTGTATAGAAAGATATTTATATTCTGGGTTTCTCTGAATTAGAGTTGGTCTCGGTATGACCAACAATGTGCATTTATCTGCAACGTGCCAGTAGTCCGAATCAACGTTGGAGCTGACTACCCCATTTCCTCTAAAGCTAAAATGTTTCTTTCCTCTGGTTGTTCTCTTTTGTCCTAGACAAACAAAAGGTCATAAACGTCTTAATTATGGATTTCAAAGAAAGAAGATTATTCATATTCATGTCATCCTGTGCCCTTCTCTGTAAGAGAAGGGATCGAAGACTTGAGTCCAACATTCAATCACTCTGATCCCTGACTGCCTGAGTTGTTTGTTCTCATTAGGTCCACTGAGATCATTAGGCCACATAATCTGACCTCCTATATATCACAATCCATACATTTCACTCAGATTGGTGCTGACCAAGAATATCAGTTCTCTAAAACAACCCCTAAAATAGGTGCAGAGTGCAGGAGAAATCAGATGTTGTCACTGCTACTTGGAACAGTGGTAGCACTAGACAGCTGCAGGTACTAGACAGGTTTGCGGGTGCTGGTAGCAGCAGGGGGATCTCAGGGCACAGGGGACACTGCATGAAAGGAGAGAAAAGTAAGAGAGTAAAAATAAAAGACATCATTGTCTTCATCCAAAATTAACTCTATTATTACTGCTTTATCTCAGTCTTAGAGCCCCCATGCAATGCCCTTTCCCTGTTTCCTTTTTATTTTACCCCAAACACCAACAACATTTCCCTGCTCCCAGCCTTCCTTCTTTTTTTTCCTCTTCTGCTGATCCTTTTTTTGCTACTGCTAAGAAAATAAATTTGGAAGACTCCAGGTTCGTCTGTGTAGGAACATTCAAATGGGCCTATGCCACTAAAAGAGTTTGGATGCCTCTATTAACCAGGGGTTCCCCGGCATATAAAGACCTGATTAATGTGAGATTTGAAAGTCAAGTATCATTCATACCTACATTTCCAAAACAGATCTAAAAATACTAGCAGAAGTTATTATTATGCTTCCACAGCACAAACATTCCCTGATTTCCCATAATTATAACTAAGCCTCATGCAGAGAGGGTATAATCAGGATAATAAAACTGTTTGTTGGAGTATTCACTTGGTAGGACTAAAATTGCAGTTTTAAGCAAGATGCTTCTGCTTTCTGAAAGTTGCAAGCATCAACTCTTTTAACAGGAATATAGCATGGAAATCATTTTTACGTAGTAATATCAAGTCAGTTTTACATTGGAAAATAGAATTTTCTGGAATGCAGAAAGAAGAGACAGTGCTGCTCACCCTATTCCCTGTAAAAGTCAGCAAAGACTGAACCTGATTTCAGGCAAAGCTGGTACAAACCCTCCAACAGAAAGAATTCCACTGATAGAAGGAGGCTTCTCACTAACCTGTGTGGAAATGAATTTGTCCTTTATGGTATGAACTGGAAAAAATGTATTCTGCAAGCATGTTTGTAAACTTATTCATGACCTCTCATATATAATTAACCACTGCCCTTATTTTTTCAAAAGAACAAATTATATATGGCAAGAGTTAATTTGGAATTAACGATAGATTCTACCTTATTATATCTCCCCAGGCTGGTTCTCGTCTGTATTCAAATTATGTCAAATTATTCCTGAAAATCCTGAAAATGACCGAAAAATTCCTTTGAGCTCAACTTCAACATCACAAATGCTGTTCATCCAATGTGAAGATAAAAATATCTATTAGATATTCCTCCAAGAGTCTTGGCTATAGAGATTACTATGATAGATCTCATCATCACCGATGACTTGTACAAATTACAAAACTACCCTTGTGATGAAGGAATTACGTAAAGTCCTGTACACTGATAACTTCTTCCTCCCCTCCCACACAGGCATATACTCATGGATTAGTCTGCCAGCTGCATAGCTCCTTCTACAAGTGAAAAAATATTCCTACTACCCATATCCCATATGATATATGGAGATATATGGAGGCTCTTTGTGTTGGTTAAATTGTGACATCCAAGAAATGGCAAGGCTGATAGAAAACAAACATCAGAGTAAGAAAAAGCCAGAGCTTAAAATGTCCTTCTGGAAAAAGAAACAACCTTCACTTTGAAAATCCACAGAAGAAGTGAGTTACGGACATCAAGAAAACTCAGTCCCGCTGTAGAAGGTAAGGCAAATCAATACTCCAGTTAACTAAGACAGTAAGGTTGACCTTCATGTATGAAGTAGATTGGTTTGATGTGCATTTAAACATCAGTCATAGTTCTCTCACATGTCACCTGGACCCTCCAGAAACTCTTGGTGATCTAAGGACACTGCAAGCTCAAACAAAACCAGTCACATTAAGTGCACACAATTAAAAAGGAATGACCAGCTATCATCCCAACCAAATCCACCAGGTTAACAGATCCTTCAAAGCCCTTATGGGTACAGGTGTCTTCGCAGTACCAGAAATATGGCAGAGAGTGCCAGCTGTCATTTCTATCTCTGCAGACACTACAGTTTCTAACAGTTAATACCATTTTCCAGGCTCTGCTTGCTTGAAGCCCAGTTCTAAGTCAAAATCCCCACCTTAACCCTTCCTCAGCAGACTCTGAATTCAACATAATCTTTACTGGCCATCAAAGCTCTCTCTTGCTGCGTGACCGTAAACATTTCGTGGTGAAACAGCAAGCCCCCTTTCAAGACTTTGTTTTCTGCAGCTGACTGAGGTGCCATATGGTGTTAAAGCTACCTTGAGTTTTGGGGCTGGAATTAACGTTTGAGAAAGCAATGACAGCCATTTTGCTTTCAGAGATCCCAGTTTTCCTTTCATCTTTACATACGTTACAGGATCCAATAACAAACTTTGCTCTCCCAGCCCTACTTTCTTAAAACGTCCCTGAACTCAGCTTTATATACTGCAGATATTTCAACACGTCCAAGAAACAAACATAAGGTGTTTGTTCCCAAGTGCTTAGGGTCCTGCTCTACTACCTGAAAATATCCACCAGTAAAACATACTCTCTGGGTCTGGGTTTCTTCAACCACCTCTCTAACTACAACTCTAATTTACTCATCTCCATAACCACAGATAAAGCACTTCAGTCATCACCAGACCTAAATAAAATACTTTCTGAAGCAGTCAGTCAGCATTTTGTTTCTATAGTTTCTGCCAGTAAACCTTTCTCATCATCTCCAGCTGCCTCAGACACTAAGCCTAATCCCAAACAAAACACTGTCCCTAGGTCTAACATAGGTATCATCCCAGCTGGCCATTGAACTTGGTGTAAACCATTCTTTCCTGTTGGTACAAGTTCAAAGCCAGTCTTCACAGGCGGTACAGGCTTCCTCCTCATGTGAGCAAGACAGATGAGTAGGGAAAGCTATGCCAGTATGAATTGGGAAAGGTCTTCTAAGAACAGAAATGTAAAGGCAGCAGATCCAGCTTTCAAGGGTGCACTTTGAGTGGCAGGAGATGGGGTGGGAAAGGGGCTAGTTCATATGATGATGTCAGTGCTGACTTCAGTCAAATGATCTAAGCACAGTGTCCTTCTGTTCACGGAAAGATGGAGAAAGAAATGCTATTCAGAATTTGTATGACAACAATTTCACTTCCTCATTAAGGTTTACATTGCTGATTACATTTTCCCATTATATTTGCTGAGCCAAGCTTTTGTACTGCACTTGAAAGAACATGATTGAATGAAAGAACATTTATGCTAGGAAACTTCCTGTTAAGTCATTAAGGGAAAATAAAACCACCAAAACCCAACATCATTTCTGACAGCCTGTTTTTTTTATAAAAGAGTTTGTACTTCTTTTTGTTTCTTTACCTGTTATAGCTTGGACAGCAACAGTAATTTTATAAATCTCTACTGATGATTTTCAGTTCAGCTCTAAAACATCCCTTGGATATTTTCTGCTGTCACTAAGTTTAGATGCCAGTGAATTCATTCTCAGTATGTTAGCGAGTACATTAAAATAAAATTAAATATTGGTTTCATATTAAATAGCAAAATTTTAATGTCTAATATTACTACAATATAGCTGTTTGTATTAATAAAATTACTATAATAACTATTAATATATATACTATATCAATACATTAAATATCATTATAAATAATATAGTAGAATTAAAAATCAATTTAATTTTTAAAAGAAATCTGACTGAAATCCATCCTATGCCTGATCTAGAAATGTCACAAAGGTGCCTTTCTTTCTTATATTTTGGAATATTAATGCTTTGACTTATCTATAGTTCCAGACCTAAATATAAAGACCCCAAATAGCATTTTGTGACAATTGAAACCAATAACCAATTTAACCAAACACATGAATAATTTCAACCAAGGAAGACAACCTGCAAGAATGCTTTTTGGAGGTCAAAAAAAGCAATTAAGAATCCCAAAGGTATTGAAAAGTAAGCAAAAGCCTGGATTCTAGGTTTTCATATTATTTTTTATATCAGAGTTAACTGTTACTCTGAAGCAATGTTTATTTCTACACTTGAAGGAAATAAGTTTTATTTCCTATCAACCCCACATTATGTATTTGGGTTTTGAATATGCTGTGAGATTGAAAAAGCCATTATGTCAGGTATTATACTTTACAAGGCAATTCAATATTGCTAAAAAAAGCCAGATTGTTGGTGTGTTGTTTTCCAGCAACACTGGCTGGTCTAGCAAAATCATACAACTTCCTACAAACTCTGTCACTCATTTTTGTAACAGTTAAATTAATTTGTAGTCTGCTTGGCTTCCTTCCCTTCTTCCTTGCTAAAATCAATTGTTCATGTCTCAGTACATCACCAACATCCTTCCTGAATCTAGTAGTGAAAGCAAGTTTGGATTTTAATTCTTCTCTTTCACTTTTGTTTTAAGACTATTTTTTCATTCTGCTTGACTTCAGGATTGGGTCAGTCTAAGACAAATTGTTCAAGAAGTTTCAAATATATTGTGAAACTCTCTCAGCCAACTATGTATTGGTGCTTCTATATTCACAGCTTAAATCATAGTGCAATTTTTTTTCCTCAGTACACAAGGGGGAAATTTGGAAAGTATTTGTGAAGTCTGATGAGCAAACTCACAAGGTTGCCTTCATAGATCCCTCTAAAGAAGCTCATTCAGAGCAGGAGCCTTACAGGTGATCTGAAGTATCTCCTGCAGGAACCATGTCCCCTTGGCTATAACAGGAGTACTGGGAATCAAACTCCTATGTGTAGAAACTAGTCTTTGCAACTAACCTGTAACAGCTGGATTCCTGTGAAAGTTACAGGCAAGAGAGCTTTTTTTTTTTTTTTTTCCAGATCCAGAAGCCTATTTAAGATGGCTATGTTGCATACAAAACAATAGCAATACGGGAAGCTTTAACTGCTGAACCCAGGTAAACTGACCTATACAAATCCTACTTAGATGTACTAAAATTTACAAATGCAAAGTTTAATTAATATCCTAGGACATAAAGCCTTCTAATTTACATGCAAAAGAAAGAGCTACCAAAGTTTCTCATTTGACCTCTCTCTCTCCTTACTTCACTTGCCCCCATCATTCCCTTCTGAGCATGTCCCCTATCTGTTTCAGGCATTGTCATGTCACTTCCATTTCCTCCTAATTATTTCTGGATATTTCCTCTAAAGGCTCCAACATGCCTTCACTTTTCCAGTATCAACAATATCCAAGCCTATCACTGGCTTTCTTCTGCCTTTCACCTCCAAATTCACTGAGCAGCCACCACCTGGAAGCTGCTTCCTCTTCCCTTGCCATCCTACCACTTTCCTAATCTTGGCACCCAAAAGAAGCTCCTCCCAGGCTATAAACAACCTGAGAACCAATATCTATTCCTTACCCCTTCTGAGTGTCAGCTCTTTTCCAAGTTCACAAATATGCAATCCTTCCCAATTTTCCATTTACACCTTATCTCTAGTAAATAGTAAGATTTGCAAACTCAGCTCCCATCTATAATCTGACAGTTTACAAATCTACTACTGAACACCAGGTACTTTTGTCCCAACAAAAACTTTCTTCCGTGTGTCAAGCAACTTCTTATAGATGTTAAGACCACATCTCAAGCCCAGCAGAATCTAAAAAGGGTGCATAATTCCCTTCCAAACATCTGTCATCCTTTTTCTCAGGCACAATGGGTAAGGTGAGTTGCCATCACTAAAACATTCATGACACTTTCTGACACTGGCTTGTCCTGAAGTCCTCATAGTGAGGCTATGCCTAAGTCTTGCCAATTCTTTTTGTACAACCCCACCAAGATAATCTTCCTTAACCTTTTACATATCTAAGACTTGCTCTTCAGGTAGTCATCACTGTAATGTCTTTCTCCTTAAGAAGAACATTCTTGACCTTTTCATACGTACTCTATATGCTATTTCAAAGTTAATTTCTTTCCTCTGAACTTCTTAGTCCTCTTTGCATCTTCCCTTTGCTGTAATACATCAAACATAGACTATTGATCTTCACCTTCAAGATTTTTCATAATACTACCATTTGTATTCACCATCTCCCTTGTAATACCAAGGTCAGATTTCAGCTTGCACTGCCAGTGATGCTTGTTGCCTCATCATTAAATTTTACATTTTAAAACTTCTGTGCTTGTGCTTATATCCACTTTGCACTCCAAACTTAAACGATCTCTTTGTTAAAATTTGCAAAATGAAAATTACTATTCTCTTTCAAGTATCTGCTTAAAAACCTTCCTTTATTGTGATACATACAGAATCTCGAAAACAACTTGGCATACGATGACCACAGTCCCTCTTGGTGAACATTATTGCCCTATTGTCTCTGCACATATGTCCTCCAGACACTCATGTTGTTCTGTACTTAATCTGCAAGCCTTGTGAGGCAGGGACCTTTTCCTCTGTGCTACGGTTAAAACAGAATCCTCCTCTGTAACTAAGATTTCCCAGCATTGCAATAATACTGGCAGTAATAATAATAACAAATAAAATGCAAACCAGAAGATTTGTGAACTGGAAAAGAATGAAGTTAACTGAAGAAATTATTCACAAGATATAGCTCTACTCATTGAGCCTGAACTAAGGAATAGTTAATCCTTTTGTGCTGAGACAAACGTTTTTTTTCAATTTAAATTTCTCAGTCTTCCATAGCCAAGAAGTTGGATGCGATGCAAAAGGAAGACTCAGGACACAATCACACACAATCACAAAAGAGTTGCTCCTCCATGACAGTAAATTCCTCTAGGAGCTATTCTGTAAGAGTATGGTAAAACCCTATTTCACAGTTTTTCTGCATGGGTGATATTCTCCAACATAAGGGGCATTCAGGAGGTTGATTTTTGTTGCAGAGTGAAATATATTTCATTTTATACTATCTGAAATTTGATATGAGAGTGAGGAGAATTTTCTCTTAAATGAAAACAGCCTTTGGGGAGTAGGGCTTGTTTACTTTGCATTTTTTCGCTGTGACCTTACTTGTGAGACTTTGTGGTTTCGGCAACTATATTATTGCTAATCTGTTCTGGAAAATTTAAAATCTTGAGTCTGAACGGGTTATTTCTGCATTAATTTTATTTTTTCCAAAACCCTAAAGATAAAAGAGATAATGAAGATCTTATTTCATCACTAAGGGGAAATTTTCTAAAATAATGATTTAAGGATAAGAAATCAGTGCATATGACAGACTTATAAAAAAATAATATTAAAAAGCATTACGGTATGTTTTCAACAGTAACACAATACCGAAGGAAGACAACATAATAAAGTAGAAAAGGCATATCTGACAAAAAAATAGAATTATTTACTATATCATCATGAAATAGGATTCTATAGTAGCTAAATATTGCAGGAAATAGCAAACGAATCTTGCATTTTTCCCCCTATAGACTTTAGAAATGAATGCTTAATTTGGAAAAAAAAGGATTACTAAACAGAACTATTTGTAAGAAAAATGCGCATTTATTTTTTTAAATAAATGTCTTTCCAAAAGCTAGAATTATCTGCCGTGTATCAGGTCAAGGTAGGAAAGACAGAATGGAAATGGGAAAAAGCAGCTTAAGTTACATTTTTACATGTCATATGTAAAAAAGACTGAAAACCAAGGGAAGTCTTTGGAATTGGTGAGACCCCTTGGAGACTGGTAACTGTTACAATTACACTGGTCACATTTTTTTCTGTATGCAACACATTGCCTGTGAGGTCCTTCTACAAGATGTATGGTTTTAAACCCTGGGAGACTGATTAGGGTTGCAGCCGTGAGGTCCATAAGCACTGTTTCCCACAGGAATTCTTCCAAATTTCCTCCATCCCCTCAAGCTTCATTTCCATTCCCAAGCTGCTCTTCTCGGACCTAATTACCCAGTGGTAATTAATTGGAGGATGAAAAGCTGGACATGAGCCAGCAATGCACACTCACAGCCCAGAAAGCCAGCCGCATCCTGGGCTGCATTGGAAGAAGCATGACCAGCAGGTCAAGGGAGGTGATTCTGCCCTTCTACTCCGTTCTGGTGAGACCCCACCTGGAGTCCTGTGTCCAGCTCTGGAGCCTTCAGCACAGGAAATACATGGATCTGTTGGAGCAGGTCCAGAGGAGGGCCACAAAAATTATCAACAGGATGGAACACCTCTCCCATGAGGAAGGGCTGAGGGAGTTGGTGTTATTTAGCCTGGGGAAAAGAAGGCTCTAGGGAGACTTAGAGCAGCATTTCAGTACTTCAAGGGGGTTTATAAGAAAGATGGGGACAAAATTTTTAGTAGGGCCTGTAGCCATGGGACAAGGGCTAATGGTTTTAAACTACAAAAGGGTAGATTCAGGTTAGATACAAGGTAGAAATTTTTTACAATGAGCATGGTGAAACACTGGAACAGGTTGCCCAGAGCTGTAGATGCCCCATCCCTGCAAACATTCAAGGTCAGGTTAGACAGGGCTCTGAGCAACCTGATCTAGTTGAAGAAGTCCCTGCTCACTGCAGGGGGGTTGGACTAGGTGACCCAAACCATTCTATCATTCTATGGTGTCCCCTCTCAGGTTTCCCTCAGGCTTTGCTCACTGCTTACACTAATGCAAAACCCTGAATTCCTCTCTTCTGGCAGGGCTTGGCTGCCTGCACCCTTTTCCTGTTGGCCTGCTTGTGTCTGACTTCACCCCAGGCACCCCACTCTCAATAAGTAACTGACCCATACACATTAATTTTCATATAAACAGAAACACTAGCATCCCCCACATATCCCTCTTTGC
The DNA here is from genome assembly GCF_023634085.1 of Falco cherrug. Lineage (NCBI taxonomy): Eukaryota > Metazoa > Chordata > Aves > Falconiformes > Falconidae > Falco > Falco cherrug. The sequence goes on along the minus strand of NC_073705.1, from coordinate 32,328,631 downwards.
ATGCATGAGAGGGTATAAATAATAGCAGGAGGAAGTTTGATTTAATGAAGGGAGATGTTAGAATAAACCTGTTACCATGGGATGCTTTGTTCCATCAAGGAGATCTATAGCTATGCACGTGCAGGCCACTTCACACTTCGCTTTTCCTGCCAGTTTGGCCTATTTTTTGGCTGTGAATGCTGTTAAAAACTACGGGCTGCAGACCAGCAATTTTTATTAGATTCTTCATTGGCACAGGATTTTCACATAAGTAAAGCATGTAAAATATATTAATGTAGCTAAAAGACTATATACTGAGCTTTCTGACAGCAGTCAAATGCCTTTGTTAACTTCAAGGCTGACCCTTGCAACGTTAAATCACCCTCCCTTGAAAGAAGCACCATTTGACATGGGAAGTGGGGCCTGGAAGTTTCAACTTTTGGACTGCCAAGGCCCCCCCAGTCATGGGCCCTCGTCCCTCCATTGCCATCAGCGAGGGGAAGTGCAGCTGGGAAGGGCCTGAGTCCTCCCCCATCACGAACAATGCAGATGACCTGCAAGAAACCCCGCACAGCCTATGGTCAGCGGTCCTGCAAAAGGAAGGAGATGTTGCCTGGAAGAAGTAGGCATAGGGTGAGCTGTAGAGGAGTGGGATAAGGGAGGAACAGAGGACAGTTTTAACTTGTAATCTCTAGGGATAACTACTTATTATGCAACGCTCTACTTGACTCGTCTTAATAATGGTCCACTGCATGCCAGTGGCCTAAGACCAGAAAGGCAATGAGATACACCAAGTACTGGTCACCTCTCCAAGATACGCTCCCGTCCTCCATGAGTGAAGCCTTTATTTTGAGACAAGTGGGTGGCAATTTTGGACAATGCAAGGCAAAAAGGAAACTTAGCATTATACATATCAGTCTATGTAAATCAAGATTAATGCTCAGGCCCTTTGCAGGTGATTTATTCAAACCCATGTTCTGAAGGACTGCACTGATCTTGAGATCGCAGGTTCCCTGAGCTACCAGGAGCTCTTCAAGAGCTGTCTAGGTTACTGTGCACAGGAACTAAGGCCTTTTCGGCTGCTGGCCTGAGACTGGGAAGTTCACTCCCACACACTAAAAATGGCCACAGATCTCACCACAGCACCGTCCTCCTAGCAAAGACAATTCTGACCTCCCCTCCCAGAACCTATTAACACTATGCTAACCTATTAAACAATAAACACAGAGCCTATGAACACTAAAAAATAACACTGAAATACAGAGGAAATGTTGAGCTCGATTACAAAGCATACCTTCCACAATATGGGACAAGGAAGCAGAGAACATTCATGCTGCCAAGGCAATTCATTTCATACACGATGCTTCCTGAGGTGCTCTGATGCTGAAGCACAAACCAAACACACAGAGTGGTGCTTACCACAGAGGGGCACCAAGCTGTGAAATTCCACTCTTGAAATAGCCATTTCTTGCTGTTTCGTACCACACACTCTATCTGCAAGGGCAGGCCAGAAGAATTTTTTGACACAAATTTACTAATTGGAATTTTTTGTTAAAAGAAACCTCCTACAATTTGTGCACTGAAAACTGTAGCAGGAAATGTAACATAAAAGCAGCCCAGTCAGTAAGCACTCTGGTTAGGGTAAAACCAAAAAAGAAGAAATGGCTTAGAGGTAGTTTTATGTGCTATACCTGCCAAAGTTCCCACATCAGGTTTCACGGGTTTATGCTCATATTTTCCTTTAAAACGTATTTTCTCCTTTCTCTGTAAAAGAAGCTACAGAATCATCAGAGGAAACCAGTCAGACAGAGTACTTTATAATCAAGTTCACCATAAAGTCAAACTGAAAAAAACCTGATAGTTTGGCTCTGTAATTTCTCCCATTTAGCTTATAAAAAACAAGTAATGCAGTGTTTTGCTGGTCCTTGTGGTTGCTGAGCTGATAAATGTTAAGAGTCTCTGCTTGGGAATTTCCCAATCTCTACAGCAAGTGGCTTTACCTATGATCTGGTTTGTATGCATTGTTCAGCTATCAGTGTTAAACATGTTCAAATATGTCTAAACATGTACTTTGATTTTTTTATATTTAATATTAGCACTTACCATTGTGAACTGCTTCTCATTACATTTTTTAATTTTGCAACTCTGTATTTCTGTATTGTTCTGCATGGGAACTGAAGCTTCTCAAAAATCTGATCCACTCAAAACTCAGCTTGGTTATGTGCTTTGCACTATAACAGGACTACATCATTATTAGGCAAAAATTATACACTCTAGGTCTAATTCAGTAGTAAATTCTGCAAATACTTCTAATTCAGCAGTAAAAAAAATTCCAACTGTGAAATCAGATTCAGACTCAGAAGGTTAAATGAAACTGCATCCCCCAGCTGCGGGGAGGGGATCTGTCCCTCCAACTTACCAGCCACTCAGAAATGGCAGGCAAGGGGGCTCATCCGCCCATGGGACTGCCTAAAGTGTGCTCGTCATTGCCCTGATGAGCTCTGGTCTCCAGCACAGGAAAGGAGGAAATATGCTGCCTTATTTTATCCCCCCATGTCATCGTCCTTCCTTGTATTGTGACTGGACTAACCCACATGTCATCCACAGATGGGAGCCACCTCCTGTGGCTGCTGAATTCAGGGCCATAAGGCATTCATTACCTGTCTGGTATCTGCATGCCAGATGAGGGGAAAAAAAATGTTTCAACTCACCTGTGGGTGAGTAGATGTTTTTGGCTTCATCCCACTACAGCTCACATGTGCTGCTAGCTCATGAGTTGATCCGCCTGCAACACCAGCACACACTCCAATTGCCAGACTTTCTCATGGGGCATAGAAGGGATTTTCTTGTTTGAGAGAATTTGCCAACTGCACCGTAAACATTCCAGCAGTGCAGGCCTCTGGTTACATTTCCATTTGACAGAACTCTTGAAGTTTCTAATGCATCTGGCAAACAAACGTGCAAATCCATTATAAAAGCAAAAAACCTTCCAGGGCTACAAGATCTCCTTTCTATGCTTTTACCAAACCAAACATTCCTAAAATTATAATGCTTAGGTTCTAAAATGCTGAAAAAGTATTTTAAAAATGTTTAAAAAAATTACAGGAATTGCCTCTAAATGAAAACAAAAGGATTTACGTATTGCCCTCTGATGTATGTTGTGGAGATGATGCTGACTATTCCAATACATGAGGTGCAGACAGTCTTCTTAATGTGAATTTCCTCCAGGTTTCCTGCAGAACTGACAGTTTCCTATAACAGTATGTTTATCTGTGAGAAGCTATCATCTTCTCAGCAGTGTGCCTGATGAAGACAAACTCTTGCTAAAGAGAAACTGAGCCCCACTAGGAAGACAGTGAGAGGGTCATTGCATCATTCAGCACTGATTAATCTTCGCCTTGACTGGTATCTGATAAACTACAAATAATCTAAGGTACGTTTTAACACTCTAATTGCTTTCATGATCATTATATTTGTCCAGATCAAACATAGGGAAAGAAAATGTGATAAAACTAATCCTTATGAAAACCACTCTCTTCAGACCTGCAAGTGGTACCTCCATGCTGCAAAGAAACACCACAGCTCCTTTTACAGAATTCTGGAGTATACAAAAGTACATTTAATTTTTTGTTCATTACTGGGGACCAGATGCTCCAGTGTCCTTCAGAACTCTTTCCACCTTACGATTTCCACTGCTTTCTCTAAACTCTTGTCTCACACTCCATGATCTCCGCTTCTCTTCCCTCACTTTTCACTTTAATCCTCAGTGAAAAAAACTAAAACACTTGTAACAAAATTAGCCTGCTCAGTCCACCTATATACTAAATCCTTTTCATTTTCTGCATTCCTATGAGTCAGTGTTTTAACCACAGTGTATTTTCAGCAGATCTGACCTTTTGAATATCTTCCTTCTACCCCTCGTTCCTTTCCTTTATGTACAAGGCACACCCTGATAGCCAGTTCCTATCCTCTACCTCCAAGTGTTGTTATCTGCCCTCATAATTTTATCAACCAGCTTAGGTAACAGAAGTTTGTTGACAAGCTGCAATCTCATGTACATAAAACTGAAAAGCGAGGAATGTATAACAAAAAAGGGAAATGAGTTAAAAGGCACGCTCCTGATAAAAAACCCTAAGAATGCGCCATGCTAGAGTGCCAATGAACTGTAATGCAGACCATGGCCAACACTATTCAATAAAGTGCTATACAAAACTCCTGTAAAATAAGAGCTGCAATCCAAGTGTTTACTTTTATCCAAACATGCTTAACTTTTCATCTAAATCAATCCCCTATTTTTCCCCTGCGTGCTTTTCATGGCTAGCAACCACTTCCCCAACTAAACCCATGTAAACACTCCAACTCATCAGTCATACATTAGATGTCACAGAAAGTGTTTACTTCCACAGTACAAACTGGCAGCTTCAGTAAAACTAACTAGAACAAGTCCATTAATTAATGGACTTCTGCTTTTGACAACAAAGAGAAGAAACCCTCACTAAGTATCTCACCAAATGGCTGGTTTAGGTTCAAAGATAATGAAGGAGCTATTGTGAAAGGAATAATGAAGTTCAGATGTCTGTTGCAATGTGTTCCCAAAAAAGCAAAAAGAATATTACTGTATTTGCATCCTCCACAAAACTTTTAATTCTTCTTATTCTCCTGTCTCCTCACTCGAAACTATGACTTTTGTCTACCCAAAACCAAGGGAAGAGACTTGGAGACTGGCTTCTCTTCAAGTCTTCTAGTTCAGCTCATAGCTAAACCGCAGCAGCTCTTTCTATGATATTTCCTACCTCAGCCAGCCAAACATCCTATCCATGTTCTCATCATGTTGAGTATTGCAACATCCATTTCTCAGGATTTACCAAGCAGTCTTACCATGCTCTGATTCACCCAGAAAGCAGCTAGAAAATCAGCTCTCATCTTTTCTCCATCGCACCCTTCCACTGTTGGTTCTCACATGAAACTGAAGCTCTTTGTCTTCACTTTCAAGGCCTTTCCAATTTCCGCCTATCTATCCACCTATACAGAAGGATTAGCTCCTAGCATCCATCCGCCTATTTATCACCACTGTTTGTCTCAGGAAGGCATCTCTTGCAAAAATTCACACTTGTAAGGAGCTCCCATTAAACAAAAGCAAAAGCATTTTTTTATCCTTTTCCAAGGATACACAATCCTTTTTGCCATGGTACACAGATGAAAGCAGTGGCCAAAATTGCATCCCTATCTCCTTCCAATTGCTTGGACCTTCCTGTTATCCCCTGCTTTACACTCAGTGCATACAATGTATTGGAGGGGGCGTGAGAAGGGGAAAGGATGATGTTGTAGGTGCCATATGTTCACACTGTTCCAGTGGTGGTCTTCATCCATAAGCACAGTTCCTAGACACTACGATTAAAAAAAACTAGTAACAGCATGTGCGGCAGAGACAGGCTTCTCAGTCCAGGCTGCCAGCGCTGAACCGCTCTCCAGCACAGTGCAGATTTCACATACAATTGCTAGCTGCTCTCCTTCCAGTTTGGTTCCCCTGAAGAGGCCACTGCTGGTGTCCCCAGCATGCAGCACTGCTCTCACTCATTTCACAGGAGCTGCCAAAGCCGTGACAAAGCTCCCCAGGCAGCTGGGGACTTGGAGCAGACCCCTGCACTGACGTGCCCCAGCTGCTGGCAGGGCCCCTTCCTGGCTGAGCGGGTGTCAGCAGCCCCAGCGCTTGCAGCGAAGGAGGGAAAGCATGCTGGCAGCCCCGCAAAGTGATTCACAGATCCCCAGTGTTTTTCTATTGAGATGACTGTACTCCCTGCCTTACACATGCTCTGCTGACAGGCTGCAAACGAGTTCAAAGGGTCAGTGATCCTGCAGCAGAAGCTGGGGGAAGACAACCAGCAGAGCTGACTGTAGCTACATCACCCAAAAGGAGGAAGAGTGGTGCCACTGCACCACATCGCAATGGGAACGGGGAGAAGGGGGTCAGGACTCCTCTCAGGGAGCATCACAGCCAGTTCTGTAACTCCATGAACAACATCAAACTAACAAAAAAAGTTCATCTACCTGCTGGAAGAAAACAACGTAGAAGTCTTTGCACTTGGGAGGGGGTCCTGCTGGGATTCATTGCTCCTCTTCCAACTGCGAAGGCTGAGCGCTGGTAAGGGTAAGAAATACTTGGGAAGCAGCAGAGAACTGGAGAAAAATCAGAAGCCACCCATCTTCCCCATGAAGTGGCAGTGCCTGGCACAGACCAGCACTAAGCTGGCTGGTTCAGGACAATCTGGAAACAGGGAAAACCATGTAATTCTGGAGGCTGGCAGGGACTTCTAGAGGCCAACCTCTTGCGCATAGCAAGGCTAGCTTCAAACAGCGCCCATAGGCGTCAGGGAGCTCTTCTCTCTGTGCTGACCTGACAGCTCATGGGTTTCAGGGCCTGAACTGAAGGGAAAGGTCTGTAGTAACAGAAACAGAAGGTGGCTTGAACCGGACTGAACACACCATGTGAATGCCCATAGCTGCATCATCAAAGGGACTGGGGATACCTCCACCATACACACACGTTTGTTCCTCCACCCTTCTGATTTCTCTGCATCTTCAGTCAGATGCAGTTCACTGTCTGCTGGAAAGCCAAGCAGCCTCTTCATCTGTGTGCAAGAATAAAAGGACAAAGAGCCAAGAGTGATTTGCACAATGAAGACATTGTGTCACAGACTTCTTCATTATCTGTGCTGCTCGTGAAGGAACTGGGGGCGGGGAGGACATCAAAACCCTCGGTATGGGAAGCATTTCAGTTGACATTCAAGCACAAACAGCTTTGCTCTATTAGACTTTCTGCCACCAGAAGTGATTACATCAGTCAGAATTTGAATATACTCTGACCCCCATTTTCAGAAGCCCATAAAGAAGATGGTCATCCCAATCCGCTTTCACATATATGTACTGATTCACTTAGGAATTGCTGTTCTATTTCTTGAAAAAATAAAATTAAATAAATGTTAAAAATCAATGTATACAGACAGTGGGTTGAGAGTTGGATTTTGGATGAGGATGCAAATGATCTGGTTAGGGAGTGGGAGCAACAGGATTTTTCTTCCCCAGAAAAGTCTGGAAATTTACATCTTGTTTCACTGTTTGAGTATCAGCTGGAATGTTGTAAGCAGATTGATCTGCTGACAAAATTGATTAATTTCCTGGTCCTGCTGCTATGTTTGTTATTAGCCAGTGTCAACTAATGCTTAGACAATGAGTCATCTCATACTTATTATCAGTAATATGTTGGTTTTCCTTATCAATATTTCTAAGTTCACCTGGGAAGCAGAGTACACCGAGAACCTTATGGAAATCTGCTGCTGCTTCTTTTGGGAAGCTACCTGGCAGACCTGGGCCTTGTGCTAGGTACCATCACACATCTGCTGTTGTCTTACAGTGATTTATGTATCAATACATTAATGAGGAGCCATAAAAAGCTGTATTTCTCATAACATAAAGACTGAAAATTATCGGAAGTTTTCTCCAAGAAGCATTAAGTCAGAGCTCTATGATGGCAAGGAACTTAGGATTTTTAGCGGAGAGGACAAGTGAGATGATAGTCCTGATCTATTTTCTTTGACAATTTTTTAGTATCCCCTTTGATGTTTTTAATATATAAGAAGAATGTTTCTAATTAAACTGAGTTGATAGCAAACACATCTCTAACCTCTAAGAGACAAAATGCTTCTATGAGCAATCAAAAATAACTCACCATTCAGTCCACTTTCATTTTCCTTGTGGGTGTCCATGTCATAATGTGCCTAAGTTACCTCGGGCAATTTAGCAGTAAGCAGTTGTAACCAACTGTTACCAGCCTCCTCCCCAGCCTCACCGGTGATCCAGCAGCTCACCTTAAGCCATCTTCTTCCCCCTCCATAAATCACATCCTACAGCCCTGCTATGCCAACCTCCTTTCCTTCTGCACCATGCTCAGTTTCATTCCCTGTTTGTGATTTCCTTCAGCTCCACATCCCCCACGGCTCAACTGGTTTCCCAATCAAAATAATCCATGAGGATTTTGACTCCCTCCTCCCTAAGAAAAGTGGTAGCATCCAAAGCTACTAAATCTTCCTTCTCAGAAGCTTGTTGCTGCTTTCTTTTTCTTGCCCCCCCCCCCCCCCCTTTTTTTCTTTGTTGTTATTTTTGGTGGGGGTTTTGGTTTTCCAGAAAATACAAGACAGTGATGCCAGGACACACTGTCTTCCTTCAGTTTCAGATTCAAAAAGCCTTTAAAAGTTGTGGAGCACCATTAGGAATCTCAGCTCTGATTCTGACCACATTTTTTGCAGAAAGTGGTGTCCCAGGCTGCTGAACTCTATGTGACTTTTAAGTTCTTTGAAATACAGGCCACCCTCCCCTACAGCCCATTTCCAACAGGCTGAGGCTCTACATCTCTTTAATCCAGCTCTGCCCAGCATGTTACTGGGAGTTTCATTGCTCAGTCTTGCCCTCATTCATGCAATACACAGAGATTACACTGGCCTTCAGAAAAGAAAAGAGTTCAACAAAAGAGCTTTGTAGATCACACTCGTGCAAGCTTTAGTGACCTCTTCAGTAAAGAACTAACGATTAGTTTCAACTCTGAATGATATGTGATATTCTCTATGTGACCTAGCACCTACAGTTATGACTCCTGTTGAGTTAGAAGACATGTAATCAGAACACATTAAGAAAGCAGGAATGAAATTTCATTGTATGTGGCAAAATCATTATTGGGTATAAAAAAACCCACGGCAATTAGGGTGAAAAACCTCAGAGTTTATGTAAAATAAACACAGAGATGATTCAGCTGCAAAACGCTGAATGATCAACTGCCTTTAGGGGTGGTAGGATGCAGGTTTTTGCTTGCACCATTAGAAAACAGAAGCAGCATTTACAGCCTTTGCTTCTAGATAATCTCCAAACCCAAAATAAGCCTCAATTAAAATGAGATCCCAATGGTAGGAATGACATTATTTTCAGTATCTGGTTTATGTAAATTCCATGTATAAACTGTGCACAGCACCTACAAAACAGACTGCATTTTTCATTCCCTCCTGACATCAAATCATCCATCCAAATAAATTAAAGGATTTAAATATTCAATAAACGATAATATACACTGTCAGTAGCCCAGCTAGGAAGAGCTTTTCATTAATGAGCTTATTAAATACACATAATAATATGTGGAAAATAGATGTCTTGTATACATTCCTGGTTGCTACACAACACCAAGAAGATAAGCCAGAGTAAAGAAAGAAAGGAAAACACACTGTCTTTTGATGTCAGAGTTGAAATATGAGGACATATCCTCCAGAGATGTCATGCATCAGAGTCTCACATAGCAGCTAGGTAATTTTTTTCAGAATAAACCAAAAATTTTACTTGCTGAAAAGATGTGTATTTGGATTATTAAAAAACCTAGGAAATTTGTATTATTTTCACTGGGGCTAAAAATCAATTTTTTAAAGTAAAACACCTGTATGATTCATTTCAATTTTTCAAGATTAAATGCTTTTAGTTTTGTCTCCATATTAAGCTAATACTTTTGCATCAATATAAAAATGTAAAATACCAAGAAATAGATAATGTAACTTTCTTTCTAAAAATGGAAAGGAAAAATACCCCACCTGGTTTGATTCCAGATGGCAGTTTTTCCAAGTGAGACCATTAAAGTCACAGAAAACACTGATTTTTCCGTGATGCATGCAGCTGTTCCTGGACAGCTCTGCACATCTGTGTACCCCTTCCCGTGTGGCCCCAAGGCTCTGCCCCTGTGGAGGCAGGTGGAGAGACCAGGGAGCACTGTGCCCTGATCCAGCCCAGAGCCTGCCCCCCTTACAAGCTCCTCCACTGCTATCAAGCTGCCGCTGCAGAGCCGCCATGAGTTATGGCTACGCTACGCTGTGAGTTCTGGGAGGGCAAAGGAGCCTGAGATTAGAAACAGCAGATGTTTGGGAGGAGAACAAGAGTTTGAGGGCAGAGCAGTAAGTCTGTGGAACTGGTCATTAGGTTCAATATGGAGATGGTACAGGAAACCGGTACATGATAGGATAAAAGATGAATTGAAGAGAAGAAAAAATACCCAAAACCCAAAAAGACATTTTTAGCAAGTACTTCTGAAATGACATGCCAGAGCTTTGCGTCCCAATGAGATCATAATGTTAAGTCTCTGTTTTCACTTCAGAATGGGTTTTATATAAATGTAATTTATCTGAATTCTTAGATTAGATAAATGTAATTTATCTAACTCTAATTTCTTGCAGAATATTTGCGTGTCATTAAGCTGATACGCCCCAGTACTGGCCAGCTTTATTCTCTTCGTCCTCAGCTCCCCTGACTAGGAAAGGAGCAGGGAGCCAGACTCTCTAGTTCTGCAACCCTTAGAAATGAAGTCAAACTGGATGCTAGGCACATGTGCTCAAGCTGCAGCTTCACTGTCTAGACAGAAGGCAGGTCCACCACTAGAAGCTGACCACTTTTGAATTTCTTTTTTCTCAGTCTTTTATCCAGACTGGTTAGTTTGCCTACAAAAGGCACACAGTTCTCATTACAATTCTGAACCATTGCATCATCAGCATCGCACAACCCTCTTCAAAGTTGAATCCACCCTTTCCATTTCACCTACGGCCAGCCTGCATCTTGTAGAGTAAAATACATGTAGGCAACACCAGTCATAGATCTATGCAGAATATATTCAACTAAGATTTAGTATCTATGTTGCTCATTACTTCCTAAGGGGTCAGGAATGAACATTTTTAATCAAATGAAGTCCAGTCACCCAGCAGCCTCAGCACAGTTTGGAATCTGCTTCAGTTGAGCAGATCTGCAAGAAAATCTTTTGATTATCCTAATTTCCAGAAAAATGTTCCAGAAAGTTATAACCTTAGCATTCATTTTAAAAGTATATATTCATGAGTGAGACTTTTTTTTTTAAATAAGGCTGACAGTAGATAAAAATAAGAGTCCCAAAACCATGACAGATTAAAGGCTTTGACACACATTATCATATAGTCCTCAGTGTGTGATTAGAAGAGTTGTGAACTAGCATCACTTCTAACTGTTGATAGTCTCTCAATTTTCATTCCCTTTAAAGGAGGTCCAGTAATAAAGTTGAGCAAGAACCAGGAAGCTTTTGGAGGCAAAACTACCCTTGCAGAGTGTTATGGCATCATGAAAAAGAAGGAAGGGGGGGAACACCCAAGAGAAAGAGGGGATGAATGAGAACTGTAAGTAGAAAATTATCAGTGTTCAATGCAGGAGCAATTCTCCTTGCTGCAAGACAGAGACAGTTAACCTTAGCCAGTGTTCAGACTAGTCATTTACACAGATTTTGTTTTACTACCTTTACAATGCTGCTTGAGGTCTAACCCAGGATTTCATGTGGAAATAAAACTCCCCCTTTACCACAAGAAAAATTCCACTCTCTCTGTCCTTAAAGACTGTTATTCCCCTTTTTTATTACAAAGTTGAGAAAACCCCAGAAAATATTTCAGATCCTTGTACTTTTGAGTAAGCTTTTTTCCCCCACCCTTCCAGATTCAGATGCTAGTTTCGGCCCATAGGAAACATTGCTGAAGTCTTCAACAGCACTTCCTTTTTTCAGAGGAGAGGTTTAAACTTCATCTTGACATGCTGCAGCCTAAAACCAACCTTCTACTTGGCAGGAAAGAATTAGGGCCCACTCAGGTTTGGGGTTTTTTTTTTTTTTCATTCTTTCCACTCTGGATGCAAAACAACTTACATCAGCCAGATTGACACAACGCAGATCAATGCGATACCTGCAGGCGAGGGGGAATGCTTTCGGAGTGTTGCTCAAGCAAAGGAAGCGCAGCTTGTTTCAACCCATCTACAAAAGAGGAACCATTTCTGGAACTGGTAGCATGATGTTATAGCCAGCTGTTGCTGACTAAACAACGCTATAGAGAAACTAAAATTAAATAAAAAAGAAGAAAAGAGCTGGAGTGTTTTCATTTTCAGATATGCTCCAGAGCTTGTTCTCTCTCTGATTGGTGCAGGGATGTACTAAGCCGTGTAGGAGCAGAACGGGAGTTAGGGGCAAGAGCTGGAACTACCCCATGCAAAGAGGCTTTCTGAAGGTGGGGATGCAGAGCTGGGGGGACAGCTGAGCTGGATGAGGCTAGGGCTGGTTTTGCTAGGTTGTGGGCTTCACAGATGTTTGTAAAATGAGGTATCGAAGCAAGCAAACAGCCTGGATTGCTACAGTCAAAGAGACTGGAGGCCAGAGGTCACAGTTTGGGACAGAGTGATCTGTTTGGATCTACGGGACAATCACAAGAAGAAAAAGCCAGATGAACCTGAATGCACACATAGCTTCCTGGCTAGTCTGCTCAATTTTCAGACCTTACAGTTTTAGAGGCAAATAAAAGCAATTTGCAATTTCTAGAAAAATTCTTTACAGTGATTTCATCTCCACTTAATGTGGAGTACCATTTTTCTCAGAAAAGGCTACTTCATTTGATGATTCATGTCTCTACTCCCAGAATTTATATGTTTACATTACTATCAGGCAATCTTGAGTCTTAAACTAGATAAATTAAAAGAGAAGCGACTGACCTAGGAAAAAAGTTTACAATAATGATACTGCAAAAAATTTTTCAGGGATAGAGATGTAGAAATACAGAAAATTACATATTCACACAATTAAATCACAACATTCCTGTGCTGTCACTTAGAACTGCTGCTAGTCCATAGAAAAACTTCATGGGCTACAATTACCAGTCCTAAAATAATGTGGGCTCTGAAGTTCACAGAAGGCCTTCCTACATTAACTTCCACAGACTTTGGAAGTTGGTTTAAGGACAAAGATTATTTAGTCAAGCTTGAAGCTACCTTTCTCAGTGAATGTCAGGCAAGCTGCAACTGTCCTAGTGGTTTTAGCCACTCAAAATACCACTAATCTTTATGGTCATGTTTCTATCTTGTCTCACCCTTGGCAGGGTTTCAGAAGTTGAGCATCCCTAGGCATACTGTTTCCCTTTTATTTTTTCTTTTTAATTCTTCTTTTTTCTTCTTTTTCTCCTCTTTTCTTAAATCAGCCCTATATTTGTTATTAAGCCTCAAAGGCCACGATTCTTGTTAGACAGCATGTTCTTACTGTGAAGACATCAGACTTTCTGAAGACCAAAAGCAAACACTTGAAATCATTCAAGGGCACTGTACCTACAATGCATTACACTATTTGAGTTAGCTAGTTCAAATACGTTAGCATGCAGTGGGAGCCAAAATAAGAAACACAGCAGCAGTTTTACCGACTGCCAGTACTCTTGTTGCAATGAAAGCTAAAGGTAAGAAGATCCCTGTCATAAAAGACTCCTGGTACTATAACATATCAAACAGGCTGCTGGGAGTAAGGACAAATAGGTGATTAGTATGCGCAGAATGTCTGTCATACAAGCTACCTCCTAGAATTCACTCCATGCTTCCCACCACTCACTTTTCCTTGTGGTCAGTCTGCCACCATTCCCGCTCCTGCAGCACTGACCAGCACCTCCTGCAAGAGCTGCTTTCCCTTTTTGCAAGTAGGGGTCACAGCCCCGGAGTTCAGCTTCTTGTGCAGAAGCATGACACTGCTGAGCTCATCATCAGGCCTTTTCTGCAGAACGGTTCAGTTTGGATCACGAGTTGGCTCCCTGATTTTGTCACATTTACCTTCACCCTTTTCAACAAAAAAAAAGCGTAGCATAGTTCAAATCAAAGAAACTGCTTGCAAGTTGTAAGTCTGTAAATCCTTGTTTCCTGTGAATTATTGTCTTTATGAGGTACACAGTGTGACCACAAAAACCACAGAACCTCTGCCAGGTCCTCCGTGATGCAGCATACCTCCAGCTACCTCCAAGTTTTCTATACTGTCCCACAAAGTCCTCAGTCATCTCCCATGTTCCCAAAGCTCACCGACACCCCCCAGCCCCAGACACACACACCGCACCATCACGGTTCTATCTTGTTTGGCCTTTTGTTAAAGAACAAAGAGTACAGGCTGCAATTAAGTCAAAGCTGCTCATTTGTGCAGGGACCAGCAGACTGCTTTCACACAGAGCACAGCAGAGTTGGTTCCAATCTGCTTCTTTGTAAATGGGTAAATAAAATGGTGTAAATATCTCTCGCCTCTGCCCTGCTAGTGATTTTCATAAAATGTGAGAGCACTTTGTATCTTGGGACCTCTACTGCTCTGTCCAGTTCTGTTAAATTGTGTAACAAGTCCGCAAATCACTGGGCAGACGCTGCAGTTGCATAACTGTAGTTTCCTTCTGAAACTGAGCGGAAAATGACACTACTCCACAAGTTCAGCTGTCTTTTCTCTGTCAGCATGTCCTGACTTGAGGGAAAACCCTTAGGCCACTTCTGAGACTGAGCACACGTGCCCACCTCTCCCTATCAGTGCTCCTTCATGGTCCTTTGTGGAAAAGTTTGCCTTTCTCAAACTACCAGCCATGACACTGATTTGTTGCCACCTCCAGATTTCTTTCACCATACCTTATATACTATAGTTTTACTTATATATATAGAGAGAGAGCTATAAACACAAACAAAATAAGTAATGGGGCTTTTTATATATAAAAAATATATATAAAAATTATTTATATTTAGGTTTATATATATCAAGAAAATGCAAAAATATATATACACATATGTGTGGACTATAATGAGCTACCTCACATATTGCTAGACAATCAGCACAAGTGCCGTACATCCACTTCTAATAATCTCATCCTGGAATTCCCACCCAAGCAGAACGGAAACGCAGTTCAACCGTGAAAGCCACTGGCAAAGGTAGTTAGACTGAACACCAGTCACCTTTGTGTGACTTGAGTCCAAACCTTGCAAGGAGATACCAGTTTGTCATTCAATCCACGTAACACACTACAATAACCAAGTCACTAAATCCATTAATGACTTAGATTATTTTTCAAATCATAAAAATCATAGCAGTAGACCATAGACTGTGTTTGTTTTCCCCTGTAAAGTACTTGCATTTGATCAACATGAATACGGACGAAGCCTTTCCCAGAAGCGCATATTGACTCAGCATGGCTCTAAACTTCATACGCTCTCTCCAAAGCACCTGAGCAGCACACTTTGCAGCACCGCTGAGAACACGTCCACTAAGCAAAAACCTGTCCCTTCACTGTGTTGTATACTGTTACCTCAAATTTGCCAGACTGGATTACCATTTGAAAGACAGCCTAGATTTCAAGTATACTAACTAAACTGCCAGTGAGAATTTGGGAACTCATGCAATTTGTAAGATCAGACAAACAGTTCAATATTTAACCATATGCCTAAGAACTAAGATACATTTACAGAGAGAAATGCGTAAAACCTTATGACTTTTATTAAATTAGGATTTTTAAAGATACAAAGTGGACAACAGGAGCATCAAAAAATCTCATTTTATAGCTTCAAAGGTCTGTGCAAACATCCTCTATTTACTCACAAATGACAACAGATTAGCTTTCAGCAGATTAGACAAAGTCTGTGTGGCACGTTGTGGCATATTATAATGAGGAAGGAAGCTATAGCAGAATTTTGGAACAGAAGAGAGAAAGCTGGTTTCAGTTTTCTGACATAAACGCTTACAACAGAGAGTCATGCTGTTCTATTTGTCTGGTAAAGATTTGTGGCAAAGACCATGGAGAAATGCAAATATAGGAAGTAATGTCTGTAAAATCCTGTTTTAAAATCTCAGCACCATCAATACACAGAACTCACTGTGCTCTCACGCTCCCTGGGACAGTATATGCTGAACTTTCAATGAAAACAGGGAAAAACCACAACTCTTATTTGCTTTATCTTCAACATATATTTTTGTCTATATTTTGCTTTTCATTGAATGGCAAAGGCCTAAACTTACCTGTTTGTCTGGGTCATCTGCTCATGTGTTTTTCTTATACATACACCTAAAGTCATATTACAGTACACTTTCAGAAAGTGCTTCAAAATACACACGATATGCAAATGGTTTCAATCCCTTATAGTTTAGAGCCTAAGGTAACTTCAAAGCATTGGAGAAATAGGGACAAGGTATGCTAGGATTATGTCATGATGACGAAGGGCAGATATTTCTAGCATGAAATTCAAATAAGCCATTCCAGACACATACAAGTCAAGTTTTCATCTGACAACTATTATTTTTTAATTTGCCTTTTTTTTTTTTTAGTATTCCAAGTTCATGCAATAACGAGCCGTTACACCAAGACTCCAGGTCTGATTGGCATGAGGTTCAGTACAGATATACCCTGGGGGAAATTCCACATTTGAGGAAATGCATTCTTGGTGTATGTCTGAAGTCATGCAAACATTGAGGATGTGAGGGAGAGAGGAGTAGGCGGGATCATCGTGCAGTACTTGCCTTCTTCCATTGCCCCTTTGATCACCCTCACCTCTTACGCTATGCTGCCAATGCCAAATGAGACTTACTCACCTGACAAGAGCAAGCATAGTTTTGCCTGCATCTGACTAGGACTCTTTCTCCAGTAGTAAAGCATTTGTTATATCAACTCTTAAGCTTCACGTAAAAAAGTGGAATAATCCCTGTGGGTTCAGCGACAACCTTTCTTGTGGGATTTGCTCATAGGCATCCTATAGCAACATATCCAAGTACCAGTTAGCCTTAGCCTTGCTTACTTAGAGAGCCAATAGTACATGAAATAGACTGTTATGGTGTACAGTTACAATATATACTTACAGTATAAGGTATAACTCATTGAAACCACAGAGCACCCCCAACAGATGCTCAGTATTTCCCCAGATGAATTAAGTGGGATTTCTAGAACTGAATGAGTAACTTTGGGATACCTCAAAATGGCTAAACAGCTCAAAGAAATCAGAGACTGTATTTTGCATCCTGTATTTGGCAGAAAAAAAAAGAATACTTTCTTCTCTTTGTAGCACACCCCAAAATACTTAAATTATAATCATCAGAAAGATTTGGAATTATTTCTCTCAGCTGAATAGATGCATGGCAAAAAGTCCAGTTTTTAGTCATTTAAGTCTCAGGTTTTGCCCTCAGGATGTGTCATGTTCTTACCACTGAAAAGAAGGGTTGCTGTTCTGTGATATCCAGAGAGCAGAGGGAATAGTTAAGTATTAAAATTGCAGCATTTCATACTGTTTATGAAGATGTTTACGAAGATTATTTCCTGTTACCAAAAAGATGCAGTCAGTGTCCAAAAGCGCTGTTCCCTTTATAAGTTCAGATTGTTGGAATACTAAGGCTTCTCTCTTCTCCTGGACAAACAGCCTCTGTAAGGTCACACAACCCTCCAGATGTAATGAAAAAGACATTTTTGGATGATGATGCATAAGTGTTTGTTACACACTCTCTACACTATTTGTACTTTCTCTGCTCCCATCACTATCCTGAGAAGTTTATGAGTCATTATGATAGAAAATTACAAGCATTAAAATGTTGTGTAGCGTACATAAGAAATCCATGTGGATCTCCGCCAAATGAGGCATGTAAGACCTGCGCATCTTTTCATGCCTTTTTTTTTTATTCTCAGTGTGACTTCTGTGTGACTACATGGCAATGTTCTGTATACAACTGTTCTTCTAGCAACATGTAGCCAGTTTGCTCTGCAGGTTAGGATCCTGAAAGGTTTGATTCCATTCTTCTAAAATCTGCTTGAAATAATCGTATATTCTGTAGAAACCCTGTTTATTTTCCTTTATATTTAGGTTTTTGCATGCAAGTAGCCATTAACTGATGTGGTTGTGAAGGACCAATACTCCCCTTTATTACGAAGCTGCTTAATGTTCTGGTCTCACACCATAAATTCAGTGAAAATTATTAAAGCTTCTCACAAATGTAATAATAAAATCTCACCACAGCTTTTTTGAACTGCATTCCTCAATATTCTGTTTCTACCAAATTGAAGACTAGTTAAAAATAACATGTGATTCTGCAGAAAAAGTAAATGGTTCGCTTTTGCAATAACATGACAATATTTTAGTAAGAAAAGTCTGAAACTCAAACAAATTATACCTACGCAATAGGAATCATGCCTGTTCCTAATATGAACAGAGGACTGAATAAAATGAAAAGGAATATAATTTTTTTAAATTACCATATTTATTTTTTACTGAAAACAGACAGAACATCAAGGCTTAAAATAGAAATACTGAAATTATTGCACAGTTAGCCAACTAGATTTGTTTGGCAGCAATGTTCTACAACATCATTGTGCAATAATATGCTCTGGCAGATTAAACTCCACAAATCCCATGATATGTACCTTTTCTGTTTACATCATAAATCATCCTACAACAGTAAGATAATTGTTCTGGCGTATGCATAAAACATCATACAGTAATACAATGCATGCTTTATGAAAGCTGGAAAGAAGGAAAGAAGAGAAAATGTCTCTTAATGCTTCCCTTACACCTTTGACTCAAACAAATTTAAGCAACAGATATTTACCCTCCTCCCATTTGCAGTCATTTAACATAGGCAGCTCCAAGTATACATACCAATACACATATATTAAGAGGATTTCTTATAAATAGCTATTGCTTTTATAAGCAGCTTCAAATATACAATCTTCTGTATGTTTCTGAAAAGTTAATGTCCCAGTTCAGTCCATAAAAAAATAAGAGATTGTCCACAGGTAAATATCCTTAATTAGAATGCGACTCTGTGAATGTCCCAAAGAGTTTGTCCCAGTGGGTGAAGTAAGGAGCATAGTTTGACTTGAATTTCAGGTGATGGAGATCATGATGTGGTGCTCCTCCATACAAACCAAAAGGCACAAGTCGGTGAGTTGACCACGGAAGGTCATATCCTGAATGGTCCTCCACTGACAACCAAATGTTTACAAGGAAGAAAATCATTTCAGTCAAAGGATGGCATCCGAGGAACACCGGGTTGATAGCAGCAAAAAATCCCAGTGAGAGCAATTCCCATACACTGGAATACTGTGTAGTAAGAGCAAATGTTGACACATGTTTGTGATGTACCTTGTGGAAGGTCTTGTAGAGCCAAGACACCTTGTGATGAAGCAAATGCCACAGGAAGTACTCAAAATCAAAGAGAAGCAGGCAAACTCCTACTTCCAGCAGGACCTCCGGCAGCTCTGGAGCTATCACTGGTAGATTCACTGGTCTCCAGTACCAGTGGAGAAATGTCACTGGGAAGATTAAAACAACATGGTGATATGCACTTTGAATAATGCAAGGCACCATCATTCCAAGAGTTGGATAGTTCTGTGGCTGGATTTTGTATTTTCTCAAGTTTGGTAGCCTGGTGCTTAAAAAATCCAGTGCAATATATGGAAGACAGAAAGCCATGTATGCTGTAAAAGAAAACAGCACTGGAAAAAATGGTGACTTGATCAATGGCTCCTTTGCTGTGACAAAGTCCCAAAGAGACTGAAGGCACAACCTGTCCTGCTGTCCATCCATTGCGTGGCGGCTGAGCAGCGCTCTGCCTGGCAGGCTGCAGTTCATGCTGACTGCAGTCTGAGACGTCTGTAAATCCTGCAAGCCTTTATCTAGCCCGCTCAAAGGAAAACTCCGCCCATCAGAAATCCTCCTTGCTTAGTAATACGTAGCTTTAAAGAGGAAGTTCCCTTTCCTGTTATACAGAAGCGGTATAATGCATTATAACCTCAGAACAGAACTAGCTGGACAAGGTAATCACTGGAGCTCTACGAGAGACTTGCATGGTAAGAAAAACAAGCAGACATTCAGAACTCTTAACACTGGAATACAGAGCTCTAACACTGGAATACAGAGAAAGAGGATAGGAATATCCACACACTTGAAAAGCTGCTTCTCTTACTAGTTTTAAATGGTGTCATCCTTTGTTAGCCTTTTGCCTTTATGAGTATGGAAATACAACCTAACGTGGATTTTTTTATGTGACTGCTACCGAAGATGTATGTGTATCTAAACCCCAGGTCTGAGCTGTGGATGCTTGGTGGGTAACGGATGGACGTGTGCAGACACATGTTTTCTTAATGATCCCTTGGGTATACAAAAGGCTAAGTCAAAACCTTAAGGAGACCTACACTATGCTTCCAGTCTGAAAATGTGGTTGCTGTGACTCGTCTCCATCTACTTTTGAGGTCCTATTTTCCCTTACGCTCCTGTAACTACCTTTCCTGGCAAAATCCACCTGACTTGACGAGATGCAAAACTGAGCCAACAACTTTTGAAGAATAAAACATCCCCAGTTGCTGGGATGAATACAAGGTAAAAATCTCATTATGCTTCCAAATAGATACTTAATGACAAGTATTATTGCATTGTTACAATATTCAGTCCACATCCCCACAGCTCTTTGAGCAATATGATATGGAAATCATCCTTTACCTGTGTAACAAACTAACATATGCAACTAAAAGCACTACTGGTTAGACGTATGTCCTTTGAAAGATCATCTTTTGGCCATGGGCAAGCACACAGCTGGCAGAAGCTAGCAGGCTTGACTCCCAAGATTTCTAATTTGCCAGAAGAATTTTAGGGGTAAATGACGGAGGTTTTCATTTAACCACTAAGACATGACTTCTTTTGTGCTTTTAGAAAAAGAAAAACAAAGCTTTGTACATTTAGGGAAACAGAGCTTGCCACGAGCTTCCTATGAACTCACGTCTTTTGTAGGTACAGCATTTATTCTAATATTGGAAATGAGCTCAACTTCCTGGATGACTTTATTAGCTTGTTCAGACAGTTTTAGCTCTTTGCTATTCAGAAACAAAACCTGATGGGGGGAAATGGGAGACAGAATTTCCTTGCCTCCCAACAATTAAGAATAATTAATTAGCAGTGACCTTTTTTGAACTATGCATGGATTTCCAATAGTTAGGTTTGCTTTCAGTCACAAATGTTTTCTCTTCAAGAGATTCTCCTCTTAAGGTAAGCGCAGATTTTGCTCTCTCGTTAGACTTCAAGGAGTTTACTGAAACGGTAACATCTGTGCTATTATTCAGGCAATTAGAAGTTTTTTTGTTGGAGACAGGAATGGTATGGCCTTCGAAGACTACCCATTGCATATGCATTTTAGAAACAGATTCAGATCCTCTGCTGTTGTGAGATGCTTCTGCTGAATTTTGAGCTTGAATTCAGACTGTTGAATGTAGTGAAACTAAAACCCAGTGAGAGACACTAATCTAATGGATAAGGATCTATATCAAAGAGCTTTATTTCAATCTTCTCATCATACTCTATCCTGACCTCCATTTCACAATAAGGACATGAAAAATGCATTTGTAACTCAATCACCATCTGGATCTGAAAATATTTTTGTGAGAGATGCTTTCTGTTGATTTATGTAGGTACAATCAGAAATCAAGCTTCCCAGACAGGATATGTGATTTTCGGTTAGAATTACACAGGGACTAAACGAATTCTATAACACATTCCAAATCTGCCTAAAGGAAGACTGACAGAAATTGTTCAACTGCCCTGAAGACACTCCTCTGACTAATCCCTAACAGCCCTGTGAGTCTCAAGAAGTTTTAGAACCACCGCAGCCTGTAAGCTAAAATTTAAAGAATAGACATTTTGCCTGCAGATTAGGTCACAGAAAAGTATTTAAGTCCTTTAAGGAAAAATAACAGAATTCTACAGCCCCCTTACTAGTATACCCTGCATCAGCAAGCCCAAGCAAGGTGAGCGGAACTTACCTGGGAGCCTGGCGCTGCCCCGAGCCGGGCTCTGCACGCCGCAGTGGGGCCGCGCAGCCGCCCGCGCTCCGCACCGCAGCTGCAGGCGCCCCGCAGGGCGGGCCGTGCCGAGCCGTGCCGAGCCGTGCCGAGCCGCAGGGCTGGCGCCGGAGGGGGACAGAGGCCGCGCAGCAAGTGCGTGTGCTCGGAAAGCGAACCCTCATGCATCGGAGCGGGCAAGTCCTCGCCCTCCAGAGACGCCGTCCCAGCGGCGTGGCAGAGCCACCGAGCAGCACTCAGCACGTCCCGCTCCGCGGGCCTGGTTTTCTTTGTCAGCACAAGGTACGACGCGAAGAACCGACAAAGCGCACGCAAACCCCTGCCTGTGCTTAATTCAGCAACACGACCCCAGCTTTTTTCACTCAAGCGACGACGCTGCCAAACTTTCCCATGTGCTGTGAGGCTGTAAACGGGTCTCTCGAAAACTCCTGCTACGGAGTTTAGGTTGAAGGGCACATAGTTTGGAATGAGGCCCCGCAAAGGGTCTTAAATAGATTCCACATGAGCACAAGACGCAAGCACCTACCCCAGGCTCCACCGCTAGGTACAAGTATGAGGTAAACAGCGAAACACTCAGCCGGCAGGAAAATGAGGGAAAGTTAGCAGGAGGGAGAAGCGGGATCAACACGCTGAAACTAACGGCACGGCAGCAGAGGCAAAAGTTCTTTTTCCCTCCTCCTCCTCCTCTCCTCCCCCTCTGTAGGGCAGGATACTTGTACCAGGGGCCAGGCAGCACCCCCAGGGCACGCCGAGCCCCCGGCCCTGCCGCAGGAGGGGGCCGGGAAAGCGGGCTGGTGGCCCGGCCAGGGCCGCAGCAGCCGGGGGAAGGCAGGCAGACGCAGCCCCTTCTCTCATTTTAAAGGAAATCGTTACCGCGCTGGGAAGACACGCCGGGCCCGCGCCCCTCACGCCCCGCTCACCTCACTCGGGCGGCCGGTGCGAGGCGCGGGCGCTGCCGGGCGGCGGGTGGCGCCAGACCCCGCGCGCGGCCGCACGGGCCGCTCCGCGCGCAACGGCGCCCCCCGGCGGTAGCGCCGCGCAAACGGGGCCGCCCCCCGCCGCGACCTTCCCGGCGAGCGTTTGCGCGGCGCTACAGCTAGCGGGAGGCGGCCCGCAGCGTTTGCTCGCGTTTGCAGGGACAGCGAAACACACACCGTTTCGCCGCAGCACAGAAAGTCGGCAGGCACGGATCTGCCGCAGGCCTCGCGGGGGTGACCGGCGGGGCGGGGGGGAAGGAGCTCTGCGTAGTTACGTCTTTTCAACCTATGGTCTCCTTACGGTCAGGTATACGCCGAGACCCAAGCCCAGGATCCGAATCCACCCAAGGGACTTGAGCCGCCGCTCCTGGCATCCCTGGTGAGCTGCCCGAACCCTGGGCCCGCGGCTGCACCGAGTGCTTGGGGATGAAGAACACACGTTCCCCCCGTCAGTCCTGATGAAAAACTTCAGCTTCAGCACAACATCCTTAACAGAACTAACGCACTGTGTTCATCAAAATATTTTCACGCCAACGCTCCACCTCCCCAGCCAAGCGCCACTGACAGCCTCTCCAGCCCCAGGGAAAGGGAGCGCAAGCAAAGGTCTAATCAACAAACTCAGATAGAAAGCTGCCAGCAAAGCCGATTGTTAATTCTCAAGCTGTTATCAGGATCAGTTTTCAAAATAATAACCATCAGGAAAAGATCCTAAAATTCTTTCATTCAGAATTCGTAATTCAGTAGCGAGATACTGATTCGCATCCTCCGCAACTAACACATACGCATCGTCTCTGGAGGAGTCGGGAGGCAATGCAGACACTTCTCAGCTCAGTATCCTCAGAAAATAAGACTCAGGCAATCAATCACGTTACAGGTGTGACAACTGTCCACCCAACCTTTGTAATTTTTTATTTAATTGATGACTTCAATGATTTTGTTTATATTATAAAGTTATTTGAAAATAGGCTACTGAAGAAGAGAGGCCATTAGCATGCTCACGATGAGCGATGCTGCAGCATGAGTTCGTATTTTATAAGACATCAAAGAAAGGGAGAAGACGTTACAAATGCTTTAATTATAGCAAAATCTTCCACCAGAGCCACATTTTATTATATATCAGCAAAATTATTCAGCCATCAAGGTTTTTCTCTCATGTCTTACAGATTAAAGCCATTTGTAGCTTTTCATGATATTAAAGTATTCCTATTTCCTTTTTTTTATGATACATTCACTGCAAAGAGTAATTTACAGAAAATGGGTTTCTTTTGTTCCCAAGCTGACAAAACTGTTTCTTTTACAGGCCCCAAGTTTACCACCACTTCCTATGCTGAAGCACTTCTGTGTTGAGTTGGTGTGTAAATTTTTGTCAAGAGTTCTCACCACCTACGGAATCACTAAACAGTGTACAAACACTCTGCACTGAGCTAGTACATCATTCGGTACGCACCACTAACGTGCACGCACTCTACCATCCTTAGGCCTTCTGCCTGAAACAGTGTGAATATACTTACAGGTGACTATAAAAAAAATCCTTTTCAATTTTCAAGCACAACATGGACAAAACCACCTGCCTTTATGTCTGCGTAAGCCCTTGTATGCCCAGTTGTTTTGTACATCTCTAAGTCAAATCCCTGGATCATGCATTTACTTCAGATGCACACAGGTCTGTGAGTGGCAATCCATCAACCGAACTGGGACTACCTCCTTCTGGATTTCCAGCATAGTTTGTTTGCATCACAAAACGCTCAGACTAAGTCAGCAGAAGGTGTCTGATGCCCTCTGTTATGCTACTACACTTTTTTATGATCCAAAGCTGAAGTTCAGCAAACCTTCAACATCATATATGTCCTATAACACAAAGATGTCTCCGTAACAGGCCCAAGTACATTAACACCTGCTCTGAAAAATGTACCGTTTGTCACCGCTCACTCTTACCAGACCAAGCTTTTGCTCTTCTCCTCTACGTTCAGGGTGTCTCATTTCCCACACTTGTTTCCACTGACACCTCTCCAAGTTTGTGTCATACAGCGTGTGTAACTTTAGCAAGCCAGGGAAAACACAGCAGCTCACAATTCCCAGTCTCAGCCATGCTCCAGTGAAGCACAGAAGCTCCATAATGGCTTTTGTGTAAAGCTTCCGCTATTCTGGCTTTATTTCCAGGCACACTGGGGGTTCATCAGCTGACAAAGCTGGCAACACGCAGGATTTAATCACACCCTGCTATCTTGACTGCATATCTACTGTATTCAGAATGTACAGAAAGGTACAGCCTGAGCTTATTTATTATTGAAGATGACAAAGATCAAAAGCTGGGTCAAACATACCACGACAAAGATTAGTTCCCTGCCTTACTACATGGTTAAATGCAATTTATGAGGTTACCAGTTTGTCAAGCAATCCAATTACCCAAGGTTTAAGAATGTGATACAAGAAACTTTCTACCATGCCAGTGGTTTGAAAGAAGCCTCACCTGGAGGCTTAGAAAATGACTGTGTCTTGTAAACAGTTAGTCACTGTTGGTACCTTCCTTAAAAGTCATAGAGAATTTCCTCAGAACAACATGAATGGCCTTTTAGACTTAGGAAAAACCTCTTTCAAGACAAAAGTAAAATGGACACTTACTTGGCTATTTTACTTTTTTATTTTACTTGTTGTATGGATGAGTAATTGTGACAGACTCAGCTTCCTAGATTCTGTCCCAAAGTTTCACACACATTCATGAAACAAGAAGTGAAACACAGCCCATCATTCCAAACTCCAAGCAGATCTCATGTTTATTGCAATACTCAAGCTTAATAAACATGATGCACATGGCTGTTGCTGTATCACATCCCCTCACAACTGCTAGGTTAACCACTTTGGACTCCTAGAGAAACTTCCTTTCAGCACAGCAAGGTGAAGCAAATACGGCTGCTACAAACATAAAGGAAACTTAAGAGGTCCTGCTAGGAACTGCAGCTGAAATATCATGAACCACTTTTTCCTTAAACAATGTCTGAGGATTCCCTGAGTCTAAATTAGGAGTACAAAAGCCCAACCAAAAAAACCCCTAATTTATGGCTTATGCTTTTTTTATCTTATTTTAATTTTTTTACAAAAAAGAAGCTTGCCTCAGTTTAAAACACTGTTTTCTATGCCATATAGAAAAAACTTTTTATCCCGTTAGGATTACTGACAGAAATCTGGGTTTAATCCAACCATGGCACAGAAATTATCTGGACTGACGTAACTGAGTCTGGAGATTGTTCATAGATCTATGTTTGGCATGGAACTTTTGTGCAATTCAGAGAAGCCAAAGCCCTCTGCGTAGTGAATGGAAACAGCAAGGCACCTGTACCACAGACAATTACAGCTCCAAAGTCAGACTCCTGAAGCAGCTGTGAATCATTTCCCCATTAAATGGGGACTTAGTCCCATTTTGAAGTGGAAACTGAGACAAATGGAAACTGCTGTTAATACTGCCAGGCTTCACCAGGTTGTTGTACGGTTCCTGACCATAATGGTGGCAAACACCATATAAGCAGTTAAGAAGTAAACACATCTTCAAAGCAGCAGATGATTAAGGGAAAAGTTCACGCAAATTAAGTCACTAAAGCTACAGAATTAATGCTTTGGCTCTTCCCTTGCCAGTAGTATACCGGGGGAGCTTGTTTTCTAGTAGTCAGTGCAAAGAAAACAAACCATGAGTACATTACCATCATTCTCCTTGAAAGTCACAACCTATTGACAAAGCTAACCAAAAGTGGTATTTCTTCTAACCGCTTCTCTTGTTCCAGGAATCTGCAAGCGTACACAAGGATCCTTATCCATAGCTGGTAATGTGAAACATGAAAGGCTTCAGGGACACCATTAAATCAAGAAAAGTGCAGCAATAGATCAGTCCCAAACCAAGAGATTTCAGCTGACAGTGGTGATCTTCTCTGGCTTCATTACAGTTCTTCTGGGCAATAATAAAATAGTAATCTGATGTAGCTAGCTTGTATGTGATGGCTAAAATACTAATGCAGCAAAAAGCCACCAAGTGCTTTTTAAAAGTACCAGCACCAAATGGGTCACTGCAATACAAGGAGTACTTCTCAAAGGTACTCAGAAATGGCAACATACTGAGAGATGGCAGTGTTTTATGCACAATGAAATACTTTTCATTTTAATTGTCAAGCACATGAGCTGCTGAATGGACTAACTTGTCTTTCAGACATGTCACTAAATTTATATATGCACATGACATACTCCTTTTGTGCACAGTCACACTGCTTTTTTTTTTTTTTTTTTTTTTTGAGTACCACGCCACTGTGTGCAAAATCAGCAGGATACAGTGAGTATTTCTGCAGCAGAGAGAAATAATACTGAGAAAAACAACCAAATACAAATCCAATTCAGTAGTTGTTGCTGGCATTTTAAAAATGCATCATAAATAAGCAATGTAGCATTATTGTTCCAAAAAGACAGGTTTCTGGTGAACTAATACTCTGAAATACCATGTCAGTTTAGAGGTACTTCCTAATCATGTTAATTATTTCATTATACATGCGGTAAGGTGCATCAAGGCCCCAGATGAAATCCAAATGTTCCCATTCTGGAATGCTTTTGTAGTAAACCAAGTTTGTGATCTGAGTGAGCAGCATAGCAACATCCTTTGGGTCTGCCAGCCAGTCCTGTCCACCAGTCCACACTGCAGTTGGTACAGTCATCTCTTTCACTTTGTAGAAAGGGGGAGCAGACTAAGGAGGGGGGAAGTAGAAACAAAAGCATTAGAAAGAAGTCTTCAGTGTGATACTACACTGCAGCGTAACATACTAGCAAATGCAAAAAGAATGTGTCAGATTACCGTTTTCCCTTCCTCTCTTGGGCAGCTAGAGATGGAGACCTGACTCAATAGAAAATCTACCTCCAAGAGTCCAGCAGTATTATAGCACACATGGCAGTAAAGGTGTGGTTTGAGTTTACAAGACAGCAGAGTAGCAGAAGCCCCAGAGAATGCATCACATTCAAGTTATTTCCGAACCCTAATCAAATGCTAAAAGTACGATACTGCAATATTTTGCAGTCACAAAAGTGACATAAGGCAAATGTTATTAGTATTGCACACAGCAATTTAGAAACAAACATGTGGGGAGACTAAACAAGCTGAAGATAAGCAATACACATGAATTGACAGTCTATGCCTCATTATGAGCAGTGCAGTGGGATCTTATGATCCAGGCAGGCAGGACCCCCCTCAAGAAACAGTGTGCCACCACAACGTCATATCCAAGCACGGGCTCCATACTGACTTAGGATTACCTTACAGCTCGATAACCCTGTCTTTTTTTTTTTTTTTTCTCCTTTCCCCCCCCCCAGAAAAGACAGATCTCCAGTCTGGTTACTGGGTAACACTAGTGGCTCTCCAGCATGCAGCATAAACACAGCACCCAGAGAAGTGCCCAAGGACTCTTTTTGTGGCACTCAATTTTAACATATCCATAAAAGACATCTACCTGATTGTAGTGAGCCATATTTGCAGCCTTGCTTCCCCAGTCATAAGCTTTGAGTTCCCCAGTCTTCACAGCCTAGAAATAACAAATATTCACACATACAAAGAACTACACTACTTCCATTGTAGGCATAAGAAAAAAAAGTGTAAGTCATCTGGAGAACTGGCAAAGGCAACTGACACAAGAAGAGTGAAATACCAAGTATTAACAATGACAAGTGTCACTGCTTTGTTGAGTATCACAGGGGTGGGAAACATTTACCTTTCAATACCATTAGACTTTGCCCCTCAAGATTTCACACTCTTTCATAGCAATGGCAGGAAAGATTAAAGAAAACAGTTCAGTGTACCCAAAGCAAAGATGTGACAGCTCCACGGTTACTTCTGAAATATTTACCTTGTTGTCTAAACGTATATGAATACAGCGTGGAGCTTTCTTAGAAAGTCTAATCTGTGTATGATTTACCACCTATTCTTTTCAGAAACTAAATTCTATATTAACAGGGATCTGGGGGCAGGAGAAGGAAGTCTTCACAAATCTCTTTGTGAGCCCACACTTAGACAGCTATGTACAGGAGATTGGATTGTTTCTGAATCGCGACCAAGTCCAGCTACAAGATCACAAGTAGCACTGACCGCTGCTTCCCTGGCAAACGTCTTCTCTTATTTGTCAGCATGCTGAGCAAGTTTCAGGCACAAAAGCATCACAGACATGAAACTGTGCCTTGAGGTGAAATTCAAAGTATACTAATAAAATATGAAATTAAGTCCAACAGAATAGAACAGGACAGAAAGCCTGCTGCTTTTCACTGGTTAAAAATATAACTTGTAATCAAAACAGGGTTTGCTGAAAGGGAGCAAATACTTGTTACAGCATCTCTCTAAATTAAGTTATTCTGTTGTATTATTTGTTGGCATGAAGTACACAGTTAGCGTATCTTCAGAGAAACAGGGGAGGAACTGAGCCACCATAAGCCACTATTACCAAAGCAGCTGCAGTGAATAGCTGCCATTCTGATAATTGGCAGCTCTGGAATTTCACTTGGGCTATGCTGCATGTATATTTTGGCATTTTATTCCATTTAAATATCAAAGGCATCAATATTCTACAAACAAGTGAGAGTCATGGAGATTTTAGATTCTGGAAACTCTACCTGGCTCCAGTGGATCATGTTTTGTACAGATGTCCCCGCAGGGCAGTGTGTTGAATACACATCCACTCGGCTCTGCAACAAGATAATTAACATGGTTTACTCCTCACAGTGCAGCAGTTCTACCCATTATTGCTTCTTGAACAACTAACAAAATTTTCCATTCTACTTAAAACAGTTATAAACAAAAGTTAACTGGAGCCATACATACAGATGAGGTAAAAGTTTCAAATGTTTAAATTACAATTAACCACAGAACTTCACAGATGAACTTTAAAAATAATGATGCTACCCCTTATGAATACATAAAAAATGCTTAATATATTTTTGAAGTGCTAGTATTGTAAGAATTGGAAGCACGTTAACTAAGATTTAGATGGACCTCCACAGAAACCTTGCATTATTCTACATCTAAACTAGTAGCTGTCAGTCTAAAGATCCAGAACTTCACACACTTTGAGTTTAGAAGTACAAAATACCCAGGGGGAACTTAAATCCTGGCAGAAAAAAAGATATCCACCATTAAACCCATGAAAACTGTATGTGCTGGTCAAGAAAACATAAAACCCCAGCACTTTCACCTTGATACAAAGTAAAAAGGCACACATTTGTACACAGAATAGTGACAAAAAATAATGCTAATCCTATCTCACTGCAATAAAAAATTCTCAACCTTCATCCACCTGCGTGTAAACAGGTATCACCTTCTCGTTACCACAGGGTGTCAGCAACACTTTTAAGAAGCATTATGAAAAAAGGCGGTCTCACGCCAGCTGCTGTTAACTAGCTTTTAGATACTAAGTACTATGAAGAAGGCTTCCCCTATGGTCTGAGTTCCAAAAGACATCAGCAGGGTCAGAAATTGGTCCCAGAGAAAATAATTGCACACATCCATCAAAAGACCAGAACACTTCAACAGTGCTCTTGAAAAAGGTTGAAAACTGTATCTTTATTCCTCACTTCCTTGCAAAAGGAATTAAATATTTGCACCATCATATTAATTCACTTCCCCAACAGATCTAAAATAACGTATTTTAGCTTTCCAGTAACATTTTACAACATTATTCTATGCATCCCAACTGGGCAATTAATCTATACCAAAGAAAGATAATCATCCAAACTCAGTATGGCGAAAGCAGCATTAGTTTTCTAATTACATGTAAAGGACTATCAGTACAGTGATATGCAGCCAATACTAGGTTAGAGTTCATAACTTAGCTATTAGAAGACACTAGAACACACCATATTCAAGTTTCTCTCATTAAAACCACACAGAAGAAAGAACAGGTTGCCGCAAAGGTCATCGAGTATTCTGTGGGTACAAACATGGGTAGCAAGCCACTTCAGCAAAAAATTCTGAGGGAGAAATTGTTTCTTTCCAAACATGTCCTACAAAATAACAAACACATAGGACAAACATGTAATTGTACAGAATTACCTGGATTTAGATTTTATACTACAGCATTCTTGAGGCTATTATTTCCATTTGCACTGGTGACAAGTATGTCATATGAAAATGATTTATCTCCTTATCAACCTTGTTTACAGCTCAAGGGGAAGACGGTTAGTGCTTCTGCTACAAATGATGCAGTCCATTAGCCCCACAAAAAGTACATGGGAACTGGGACAATCTTTCAAGAACTCCAAGCTTAACCTCAAATTCAAATAAATTTTGAATTCAGCATTTTACAGGAATACTGTACAGCTTCTTGTCATCAAAACTGGTTAAGGCTAAAATATGTTAAGTTGTGTCTGTTAATATTAAATGGCTTTGTACTTGCAGCTTCCTTTCTTCAAACCACGGAGAAAAAACAAGTTTCATGACCTGTGGTCGCTACTTCCTCCTGATGGGTATTTTTAAAACAGCCAAGGATTTGAAAATGGCCCACTAAGAACTTCCTTAAAAGTGACAGCTTTTTAAAGGTACAACTGACTCATGGGCTTGCCACTGTCATGTACTTCCGTACTCCAGTTTCTTGCATGTCATCATGAGAATCAAGTTCTTCAGCACAACATGAACAACTGCACAGGGCGTTGATCTCCCGCTAATGTCATTAGACAAAGTTCATTACGTGAGGAACAGGAGACCACAATTGCTAGTATCGCTTTTATGTTAACTGCCTTTGAAGCGGAGAACTAGTAATGCCAACAGACACCCATTAAATATGTACAAGGTACATTAGAGAAGGGTTTATCTCACAGAACAAACAGCTGTGTGTGGGAATCTCCATGGGTGGTGGAAAGAAAAGTGACGGTTAAAAACCAGCAGGGTGACCACCATGTCTGACTTCAGGCACTTTATGCAGCCTGCCAGTCTGCCTACATTCCCTTTGATGTTAAAGGGGAAAGGTAAACTCCTCCAGAGGATGAATCACAGCATCTATATAAAGCTGCTGTTCTTTATCACCCCCTGAAGGATCCTCTTCCAATGCTAAATCGTTAATTGTGAAACAAATCTGTTAAAGTTCATGACAATGCAGAAGTATTCTGTATAAAGCTATCATATGACTTCTAAAACAGACCAACTATTTAATTAGTCATGTGATTTCTGTAGCTTAAATTCTAGAAACATGTACACGGAAAAAAATAATTACTACTTTAAACGGATGCAAATTGCCTTATTAGACAGCAATAAACCCAGAGAAGCCACTGCTGACCTTCCACAGCATTATTATGAAAAAACTGGCCTAGTATTCTCATCCAGTATGTTACTCACTAATCCACAGCTATTAACATTCTTTGCTATGCTGTTTTCAACTAGAAAGGAGGACCCCTCATCTGGCTTAAAACATTTACACTCAAATACAAACCTTGAGTAGCAGGTCAGGAAACACTCCCAGTTTTACCAGAGGGCTAGTGGCAAACTTGACTGTAGCTACTGGTGCCAAGGCAAAGAACATTTTGATTTTCTTAGCCAGCTGTGGCAAAGTTGAAAAAGCAATGAAAGCTGTAAACAATATGAGAATAATTAACCACCTCACTGACACAAGTTAGATGAGAATTTTACCTAGCAGTGATTCTATAAAATCTAAGAGAAAGTGTGCAAAAGTATTTTTACATTAATAGTTTGTTGTATCTTGGACCAGTTTAGATTTGTAAACTGATCTAGTTACTACAGAACACCAATTAAATGTGGCAAGTCAGAAGGATTGTTTTCTTCTGAAAAACAAGTTCATGGTAACTAACTCAACACTCTTCTAGCTCTTTCTATTTGCAGCTCTAAAAGCACCTGAGCCAGGCCCCCCTACATAAGCAAAATATTCTGGAGATGGGAATCTTTTATTCTACATGTCTGATAATTCTAATTATGCATAGTTCATCAATTTATTGCAATAGGAACTGTACTGCTGGCTAACTGACCAATTTTCATTTCAACAGCTTCCCAATTTATGTAAACACAGAAAGGTTAAGTCTTTTCATTTTAATGTTTAGTATTTCATGAAGCAGCTAAAAAACCAGAAGTAGTAGATTTCAAAAGCCCTGTTTTTTCATCATTAAACCACCTATGTGGAACTTGATACCATTTCAAACACAATATATTCTAACAAATGCATCTCTTCACATACCCATTGTGGTGCCCTGTGAATGGCCAATGTAAAATACTTGTTCCTGGCCAGTCTTCTTCAAAATAAAGTCCACTGAGGCTGGAATGTCATACTTGGCCATTTCATCAAAGCTACAAAGCAAAGAGGAAGAAGTCAGTTGTTTTCTGTAAAGTCAGTAACTTTATCATTGTGGAACAGCTGCACAGAGCTTTACTGCACTGCAGAGCAGTTGTTTGGACATAAAGAAAAGCTTCCTTTGGATGAAGCTGAACACTGGTGATTGACTCTTCACATCAAGCACCAGTGAAAGCAATTAACATTCTACTGACCACCTACGAGGGCTGTCTCAGGACACTAAACTGACCATAAAACTCCCCTTTACTGTCCCTACAGATGTGACAGTACATGCAACCAGGAAAAAAAATATCTTGTACTTTCACAACATGACTGAACTGAGAAGACAGGCAAAGAGAGGAAGAGCAGCCTGCTTGCAAACAGCACGTCTAGTTTCTCTAGCAAGATGAGGATACCTGAAAACCCAGAATTCTTCTTGCTTCACTGTGAAGTGTGTATGTTTCCTGGACCATGTGTTCCCTCTGCTGTTTCCCAACCAGACATCATACCCAGCATCCGCCAGCATAAAGCCCAGGCTGTTGTAATCCAAGTTTGTGATCCAATTGCTGGCATCTGCAAGCAAACCATGCTGCAGAAACACAGCAGGCCTTGGACCTGAAAAATAAAGCGTTTACTCTATATTCCTGTTCATCTGGAATTGAATGCCTAAGAAGAATTCAAGTGAATTATTGAAAGCCTGCTTTAGATTTGCACTTTGAATATCTAATCTACTTGATTTAATATACTATATAAATTGCTAATCTTAGCACAGTGCCATTAAATCTTGTGTTTTCACAAAAAGCTACTTTTTATCATTAAGAATTTTAAACTAGCATCTTGTTAGTTTCCTAACTACAGCAAAAGACTCCTTGAAGCTCAAAACAGACAGCAAATGTACAATAAGCAAACACAAGAAAAGCAAAAGCTACAAGAAAAATACAGGTAGCCCTTACAACTGGTTCTAGCTCATAAATACTCAGCAAAGTGGCCCCAACACAGAGACAGCTGAACTACTTATGCCCCTAAGCCTGGGGAAGGCATTCCCAAATATGTGCTACTGAGATCTTTGTTTTACGGTTAAGACAATGCCAAACTAGAGTGCAGAGCTGTGGAAATCTCTGCAACTGGTACTGACATTGTCTGTATGCGACTCCTTTCCATTACTAAAGCTCTAGCAGCAGGACACGAAGAGCAGTAGCCAACAAGGCAATGTATGTTTTAAAGGACCTTCTCCCCCTGACTTAAGTAATCAAAAGAACCACAGACAAGACCCAGGTGGAATTGAGGAAGGCTCTCACCTGACTTCCCCATCCTGAAAAGGGCAATGACACCTTTATGTCAAATACAGATTAAAAAAAAATTTGAAGAATCCTGCTTCTACAAAAAGAAAGTAAATTAACATATAATCCTTTAGGAGGAACAGGACCTTCAGAAAATCCAAAGATCTGTCTCTGGACCTTGCAGTTGCACAGGTGTTTTGGTTTTTTTCCTGCTTTAATAACTGAAATCCGATAACATGGTAACTTTACCTCACTGCCAGAGATTACTCAGGAATTTACCTCCTCCAATGACACATCATTCTACCACAACACTAACTCACGCAATACTTCCTCCATTGATAATTTAGACTTGGATCGTTCAGCAAAACAGCCCAAATACAACTGTTTCAGTCACCTACACCCTCCATTCCAGTGCATGTCCATAAAAGTTGGCAGAGTTCCAAAATCCAAATTAGCAATATTCCTCCCTGCTGGCAACCTTTATACCTGTGACAAGGAACCTTTCCAGTGCCTGCTTTTTCCATTTTTTTAAAAAAACCCACGTGGCATACTGTCCCTGCAACCAGAGCAAATCTCCAGCAGTGCCAAATTGGCATTGGAGACAGTACAGTTCAACACATCTGATTGCTCTGCTGCAATAATACTTCATTGTCTTATAAACAGAGTGCAGGATTTTCAAGCCTAACATTACATTCCTTTTCAGTAGCGTTCACTTTTAGTTTAGTTTTTAGCCTTCCCTTTTACTAAACTCAGACCAACCAACTTCTCATTTTTTGAAGAACAGGCTCTCCTCAAGCTGCTACTTGCATGTTTCATAATGTAGGAAGGGGATAACTGCTTTAATGCTTTCTCTTCTCCCATTAGCCTCCGATTTCTGCCAGTTCCTTCTTCACCTTCCCAAGCAGTCACCAGATCTGCACATGGACTGCACAATCATATGACAAACTGACTTGGACAATAATAACTGTGTCACATCTGATCCCCAAAACCCCAGAAGGGGAATAAGAAAGGTAGGTCCTTAAACTACCCTTTCTGTTATAGAACAGTTTGTTCTTCTCACCGCACCCCCAAGAAGATGAAGACAGACTTATTTCCATGCCCTTCTTACCCATGCTATGCGGTTGCTTTAGATTTTTAGTTAATACTAAAACCAAAAATCATTGATGTTTTGCTTTTAGGTTCTCCAGACATTCCCCCTCCCCCCCCCCCCCTTTTTTTTTTTTCTTAGCTGAAGAACTGTAGGTTTTGTTCCAAAACATCATGTGATACATAATTACAAGGGATCCTATTCACTTTATGCAGGTATTGCAAAAGAAGAATTATGACATATATACGCTAAGTCAGCAGTAACACATCATTGGTATCTTTCTGAGAAAAGATACCAAGTCTATAAAGACTTAAGATCAACATGAACTTTGAAATCTTCATTCTTCTAGGAGATCATACTCGCCCAAATATGCTCAGTAATCCCTGTTTTTAAAATTAAAGCACTTTGCAAAACATGAATTTGGGGTCGAGGGTGTAACAAGGGGAATGTGGAGAATTCCCACAGGTCAGGAAACTTGTGTTTGCTTATATCACCGATGAAGGATTCAACAAAATCAACAGGTACAAAGGCAACCTGTCTTTGTCCTGTGGGCTTCTCTGAAATTCTTACATACAAATACACCTGCCAGGTTAGACTGGCCTTGTTCGTGCCTTGATCTTTACACACCCACCCTGTAAGAGACAGCGGACAGCGCAAACATCCTAACTCACACAAAACGAACAGATAAGGTCAGGAAGACTGTTGCTTGGCCTTTGGCAGAGGAGAGT
The DNA here is from genome assembly GCF_023634085.1 of Falco cherrug. Classification (NCBI taxonomy): domain Eukaryota; kingdom Metazoa; phylum Chordata; class Aves; order Falconiformes; family Falconidae; genus Falco; species Falco cherrug. Next base: position 32,292,617 of record NC_073705.1, on the reverse strand, counting down.
GTTTTTCCACAGGTCTTGTTCACACCCAAGGCTATAGGACAATCACTGGTTTCTTTTGAGCTCCATGTATTTAACTTTCATTCTAGTTTTTTTTCAATCCAAAGGGTTCTAAGAATATGTACAGTTTCTACGCAAACAGGCTGCTGCTGTATGCACGTGATTGTCTGCAGGATTTTTTAAGGGGTGGTGACAAGACTGATGGCAAATTCACTATTACTGTTCAAATAAACTGTTAATTCCATACGCAGTGTCCCATTTTTTAAGCATTCCTCATTCAGTCCTCGCAAAAACCTTTGCGTGTATCATTCCTTTAAGTTCAGCTTACACTCCCCCTAGCCTTCCTTTTCCCCACCTCCTCACCTGTACAGCCCCTGCATCCCTTTCATGGTTTTATACCAGCTTTCACAGTACTTCTTACAGCTTGTAACAGTGCTCTAGCGGCATATGCCAATGCTCCTGCCAGTCCCCTACCAAATCACATCCATAAAACAACCTGGTCTGCGCTGACTGTTGTCAACTACCTGTTACACACTCTAATTTGCAATATATATTTTAAATGTATTGTACACAAGAAGTTCTGAAGGGATTTTATCTTACTATATTGTTTTACCTATTTAAGCAGCTGTGTAAAATATGACGCACCAGTAGCATGCATTATTGGTCTGTCTTGTACCTTACTGCAAAGGGAGCTTCAGCGAGACTAAAATTAACAAACAAATTCTTATTTCATGTAGAAATCAGGCAGTAACTATTTTGTGAACATTCTAGTGGGAACTCTTGTAGTTTAGTTATATTTTACCAGAAGAGGCAAGTGAACTGCCTGTACTTCTGAAAATGCTCACACATTTTTAACAAACTTAATTGTTATAAATATTCATTTTTTTAAAATGGCCTTTGAAATAACTCAACAATGTTACAATCAATCTCTTTCCAAGAAACTCTATGACTTAAACTTTTAAAATGAACCCAACAAATCTCAACCTTTATTTCTGACTTCCCAGAAAATACAGGCCTCTCATTCCCTTAAAAAAAAATACACAAAAATCAAACAAGGAAGGACTTGTATTAATGTCACGAAAAGGCAATGCCAGGAAACAACAGCTTTCTAACCCCTTCTCCCTTCCTTTACCCAAGTCACTCCACATATGTCTAAGCTACTTTGGCCGTAACATTCACCTATAAAACATTCTAACTGCATAGGTCATACAGTCTTCAATCTTTTCCTGGATTATTACAGAAGCAAAAGTTGTATAAATCAAAAGAGAGTTTTTTCATGACTTCCCATTTTTCCAAGCAGACATAAACCTTACCTTGACTCCTCTCACTGCCTTTTTTGCCATAAGGAATTCTGTTAACAGAAAGGATATACCCATCTTCTGTTGTCACCTCGTACTCCTCACTAGGGTATCCCCTGAAGGTAATAATTTGACTCTGAAGAAAAAAAAGAAGCCACCTTGTGAGTCAGGCTGCCAGACTCCTCAGTTCATTAACATGTGCAAAGTATTTTAGGTTCCTTCCAAATACCGCCATGTGAAATTAAAGGATGTGGTAGGAATGTGCCATACCATCTGCCCGCCTGATGCAGACAGGTTTTCTTATGAGACCTACCCCAGTACAGAGTCAGGAACTAGCCAGAGCACAAACCTTACCTAGGAAAATGGGAAGGCTCCCTAGCCTGTCCCCATCCGCTGTCATATTAGTTACTCACATGCTGCTTACAGTGAGAAAGAAAGGAGACTGAAGTGCTGAAAAGGAGATTATGGTAATAGGGCAAAACACCAAGATGTGGATTTGGCAGGCAAACATTGAAACTGTCTGCTCTTGAGAAAAGCAGTATCCTCCACTAACAAACAAGTGAGGACAGCAAAAAGCCACTGGCACCACAGCGGCACACAGAAGAGAAGGAAAGAAGAGTTAATCTCTCCCAAAGGGAAAAGTCTTCTTTGAAAACATTTCAGGTTTATACCTGAACCTTATGCTAAATTCTCTGTTATACAGAGGACACAAGCATGTTCAGACAACAAATGAATCACAAACACAGAAGCTTTAAAACACTAAGGTCACACTCTTCACATGTGCAAGCTGCTAATACTGCTACCTCAGCTTGTAGTTTCATGTGCCAATTCTTAGTCACTCCTCTCAAACTTATGTCTGTTGCAGACCTTTTAAATTACTTTCCTGCCAAGCCAAACAAGAAAATAATAAGAAAAACCCCGTACTTGCTTAATACTATGATTTCATGAATGGGTTTATCTCCCATCTCTTGCATCTTACGTTATTTTCATTTGATACATCTCCATTAAGGCAGAGAACTTGCCATTTAATTGGGTTTATGACACCAGCCATGCCCTGAGAAAAATGTAAGCAATGCAAGATGTGGTCAGAGTTCTACTCTTAGGCTGCTGGGCAAGGATGAGAAGAAGCGTTTAATTAGACATGCTATTTCTTCTTAATATATCCTTAACCATTCATAGTGACATTAACATTCCAAAATTATTTTAAGGCTAAATTCCAATCAAATGCTATTAGTCTCAGACTAAATGACCATTTTCAGTCCTCAAAACGGTATTTAGATGATACTGACAACCCAAGCACTTCTTTACTCATGGACCTCAAGCAGTTCTAGCTCAAAGTATCTAATCGTGTGCCTGAGAAAACAGCAGTTTATACCGGGCAGAGGAATGAGCAGCTACTACCAGTTACAAACAGCCAATGGTTTCTGGACTTGGCTGTTGCAGCAGAAGTGTAAAGCTGAGAGAGTCAATGCCAAATGGGCAGGAAGGCAGCGGTGAAGAACGGGGGTGCGCGGTGCCAGCGCGCCTCATGAACATGCCCTGTCCGGCAGCCAAGAAAGCCGGCGTCCCGGCTGCAGCGGGGAACGCGGGTCTGGAGCAGAAATACGCGAGAAAAAGATGAACAACAGGGGACCGCAGAGAGCCTGGAAGGAAAACGCGACGTACGCGAGCAGCGGGGCTAAAGAGCAGCCGGCTGACCGCTGCCCAGCGCCGGGGCGCCCGGCACCGCCTGGCCCAGCCGTCCGGCTCCGTTCCCCGCCCGCCGCAGCCGGTGGCCAGGCTGGGGCACGGTCCCGCCCCGCCACACCACTCACGATGTTCATGTTCGTTTCGGGGTCCACGTTCCTCCTCCCTCTGACGGGCGCGCCCGGCGCGGCGAAGCTCAGCAGCAGGAACCCGGCGACCACCAGGCCCCGCATCCTGGCGCTGCGGGACGGCTCCCGCAAAGCGGATCGCGGCGCTGCTGCGGCAAGCGGGCCCCGCCGAGGTTTATGTGCCGCCTCCGCCGTGCGCGGCCACCGGCACGGGACCGCGTGACAGGGGCGGGGGTGGCCGCGGCCCCGTCAGCGGCTGGGAGGCAGCCGCGGGCCGGCGGCGTTGCCCAGCCCCGAGCGGCGGAGCGAGCGCGGCCGCCGCCGCTGGGCTGGGCCGGGCGCCCGGGCGTGTCCCGCACCCCTTCGCGCCTCCCCCCGCGGGCGACCGCGGCCCGGCGGAGCAGCCCGGGGGCCGCACGGCCCGCCCTCGGCCGGGAGCTGCTGCGGCCGCGCCCGGGCCAGCCCGTGCCCCGCGTGAGCGCGGCGCGGCGGGAGGCGGGCGCTAGGCCGGCGGCGGCGCTCAGGCGATGCGGCGCGGCCTATCGGCGGCGGCAGGGGCCGCCCGGCCCACCCCACCCCGCCGGGCCCCGCGGGGCGGGAGCCGGCCCGGGGGCGGTGGCCGCCCAGCCCCGCGCAGCCCGCGGCTGTGGGTCGCCGCTGCTGTCGCTCCGCGCCACCGGCTCCCCTCGCCCGGCGGCGGCCCGGGGGTGCGCGGCCTGGAGCCGCCCGAGCCACTGCGATTCAGCGCGGCTCTCGCAGCAGCTGTGTAGTTCTCCCCCCGCCCCTCCCCAGCGGACACCATTTGCGGAAACCTTTCGGCGCCCGGAACGGCGCCCGGCGATTTGTGCTGCCCAGCCGCCCTCGTCTTCCGCGCCCGCTGCTCATCTCCACGAAGCCCCCAGACCCCTCACGGTGCCGCCCGCGCTCCGCTCCGCCCCGGCCCGGTGCCGCCGCGCCGCCCGCCGCCGCCCCCGGGAGGGCTCGCCCACCGCGGGGCAGGGGGGCAGCCTCGCCCAGCACGCCCCCGCCGCGGGACACCACACACCACCCCCCGCCGCGGGAGCCCCCCGCAATGCCTCCCAGCGTGCGGGACACCTGCGCCTCGGCCAGAGCCCGTCCCGCCTAGGGACTGCAGAGCCTCGTCTGCAGGCGCTGTTATTCTCAAGGCAAATAGATCATCTCTCCATCATCTTTGAGCGCAGCCTAAATACATCAGACCTGATACAGCTGGGCTTAAGTTACATGCCGGCACACCGTTCCGGCAGGGTTATCAACACGGCTTCTTGCAAACCTGTTTCATTTTCATGCTCCGAGGCCGTGAACTGGCATTGCATTGCAGAGCCACAGTTTCCCAGAGAAGCACGTCTGTGGTCAGGGGCACGTGTGGCCAGGCTTGCAAAAACTTGGACCAAATTCAGTCCTACAATATAAATACTCGTGTTACCAGGTCCGAGTCCCTAGTAATATCCTCAGAATAACACAGAAACCAGATACAAAATACACAGTAGTAGAGCAGGAGCGTGTCAAGAACAGAAATGTTGTTTATTTAGAAAGCATTAAGATTTTAATTGAAAAATCATTGAAGTTTTCATAGCATCCCCTTGTTTTGATACATGGATGCATCGCTCAGTACCAGTGACACTATGAAACCCTTTGCATTCCTGGATCACAGTTCCTAGGGTTGTTTGGTCTTACAGAACTTGGGCGGCAAAAATCCTGCTCAGTGAGTCCCTTGGGGCTTCTGTCAAATTAATTGCAGGGTACCCCTCCCCCCTAGAGGAAACCGCAAGTTATAAAGTGCCACAGCTGCTGCAGTCTGACACAGTAATTGTATGATAAATGGAAACCAGCCTAAAATAGGATATTTAAAGCTATCCTGTCATTTACTATGGCATAGTTAATTTACATTATTTTAATGACGAAAACTGCATTTCAGGCAAATGTTTGGCTGGGCTAATGATACCAGGGGAGAATTCTTTGTGAGCAGGTATCCATTTCAGCTCCAATGAAATTTACAGATACAAGTTTTCTCTGTAAAACGGGTAGATATTTTTTAAACCATTCCCTATTCTTGTACGTGTACAGAACAGTCAAGCAAACAAAGTCTTTGTATTAAATATGAATGCAGTTGTTGTTTCCAGCCCACTTCTGGACAAGTGTTTTCCAAAAAGCTCTTGCATTTGCTGCTGTGCAATGCAGCTCCCCCTGACACCGGCCAGCCCAGCTGCAGCTTTCCCTGAAGTGAAAGCAGCAGGGCTATAGAAGTGTTCTGAATTTCCCTGCTCTGTGCCCAGTGAGTTACAAGATGGCTGCAAAAAGGCATTGCATAACCATTCTTTTCACTTACTCTATTTGAAGCACTTCCCTCCACGTATTTTAGTCAACAGGCATCTGCATCAAACTAAAGCATATAGATGCAACCAAATTTTTACAAATATGGGTACTAGGGCAAATTTTTGCATTCCAGAAGGAGAAGTCCTGCATTTTCCTTTATGTACCAGGCTAGGTACCAAGGAAAACAGGCACAGGGATAGAGGCAGAGACAAGAAACGGGTAGGTACTTAGTAACATAGTGAATCATTAGTTTCCATATTTGGGTTTGGCCTTGCAGAAACCTTTTAAATAATTTTTTCTACAGGTACTTGCAACTTTATTTTCCATAAAATATATCAATCTGTGTAGATACCCTAATCCTTTTTCCTACCCAGTTCGTTGCCTCTTTTCACCACTTAGGAGATCCTTGATTGCTAGAACATTGCATGCTACTCAGAGTAGTAGCTGTATTAACCTTTGTCGAGCTCCCCAACATCAGGTCTAACACCCACCCACACCCAACAAAAACCACTAAAGTGAGGCACAGAGGAGGGAGAGTGTACTAAGGCTCTCCAACTTACTGCAGAAACGAGAAGTTCTTGTATGTGTGTCTGTTTTTAAAAGAAAGGGAAAGAGAAAGAAGGTGAAAGACAGTGTTGTCATGAAGTCACTGCCTATTGGGAATTCACTCCATTGCAGGCTGAAGCCCTCTACAATGCCGGGAGCCTTCCTGGAGTGAGTGCTGCCCAGCAGCTTTGGGGTGGCCCCGGCTCCCCCCAGCATCTCGAGGCAGAGCCATGACCCCGCCAAACCCGCAGGAGCAGCAGCTTGCTCCCAGATCCAGGGCTTCACTCTGCCCTCTGCAGATGCTTCCTAGACACTTGTGAGGGTGGGCAAACAGACTGCTCATGCCACAGAAGATAAACGTTTATAAGCCAGCACCCAAAATTCTTGAAAACATACAAATTGGCAGTTAGAGATTATATAAATTTATGAATAAAAACATGGGATACTGTTAATTCTTGTCTGTAGTTGCAGAGGTTGAACATGATGGCAGCAGCAGCAGTTCCGAGGTGATAATGAGGTTTGATATAAGTGACTTTCTGGCCTGTTAGGACAGAGTGACAACCTTGTGCATTCTCCACTAAAAGCCTCACAAAAAACGAGGAGGGGAGCTGACACTGTCATATGCCAGGAACAAAGAGAAGCCTTATGAGGAATTTTTATTATTTTGCATTTTAATGTTACTTTATTATTATTATGCAATTTTAGTTGCTCATTCCTATAAAGGGGGGTGGGAGGTGGACAACAACGACACACCCCTCAAATCCTACAGATATTAATTATGAAAGGACATTAGAGAGTATTTAATTAAACATATTTCTTAGCAATATGCTCTCACATTTGAAAACAGAATGGAATCAAGAATGGAGAGAGGTTCTGTGATGTTACTTAAAAGATCTTGTTTATAGGTAAAGAGGAAGCAAATCTTCTATAAATGGGTAAAGAAGATTTTTTTTACTAGTATAATGAAAATCTTATTCTAATGCAAGAATTATCTTTAGTCTAGGTCTAATTATTACAAAACCAGAAAGAATTAAAATGAATTTAAAGCACTTTTTTACAGAAAAAAACCACAATAATAGTAATGTTATGGTTAAACTTCTTACACAGGCATGTGCGCCTGCATGGACACCTCTTAGTTTCTATTCCTTCCCCTAGAGACTGCTCCTCTGAGCATTCATATCAGTAGCTTGCAGCTGCTGAAGGGAATAACACCAACAGTCATCAGCCACTAGCATCTTTTCTTGGAACAAACACAATGCTGATGGTGGTGGTTTCTGCTTCCTCTCCCCAGGATCCACTTCAGGTCATATTTATATGTCTGCCAGCAAGCTTTTGCACCTTCCTTTTTCTTCACTGGTCTGCAGCTTCAGGTTACATCTGAATTTGCTATATATAGTGCCATTTACTTACGTTAAATAGTATTTCTTTGATCTCTTTGTTACCCCTAAAATCAATTTTATCAAGCCAGATCTGCATTTATTTTCTTTTTTTTTTTAAACTAAGCATCAGCGAATTGTTTATATCCATAGGTGTTGCAGTACCCAGCTCGCGCCCAACCTCTGTTAACATGTAGTCCTGTAACACTTGGTGCTAGCCACAGGCCGTGAGCCTTGCACTGAGTTTGCACCATCTGGGGCCTGAAGCTTGCCAGGACTGCTCTGCCTGACCCTGTCTTGACCTGCCCGCAGCTTTGTTCTTCTCATCACAGCGAGGACAGCAATTTCTTAAATTGCCTGTCTGTATCTGATTTGTTTCACTTTCATTTATCTTTGTGCAGTACAACTGCAGTTTTCTGTAGGGAGCAGAAACAAGCAGTTGTTCTTAGGTGGGATGAGGTATTTGGACTCTCTCATACAAGGGAATAGCGCAGAGAAACGCAGGCCTGGTACAACAGCAGAGACCTTGCGGGGTGGAGACATGGGACAAAGGGATGCAGGCAGGGGTGATAAGGTGTTGTCTGAATGTTATGTGGGTGACGCAACACCAATAAAACACCTGAAGTATGGTGCAGAACTGTGCAAAGATGCATCAGCAGAGAGAGGAGGGGGAAATGACCCTTTCCTAGCCTATGCATGATAACCAGGTCAGCCTATACTAGCCTGAAACATTCTCCTTATCGTAGATGCCTCTGGATTCGGACAAAGTAAACGCTGAGAGCTATTAGGAGCTGTTGCCACATTCTGCACAACACTGTAATGCATGGCACAGAGCCAGGCTGAAAAAAGCAGCTTAGGGACTCGTAAGTTTCTATTCCCCTACTGGCGACTGTTCTAGCTTCTTCTGCAGATTCAGATACATGCTGAAGTTTCACTTTCCGGTTCCTGGGAAATTGCTCACAGATCACGTGAGGGATGAGCACATAAAAGGGAAGTCACAACAACACTGCGCGGCACTCTGGCTTTGAAGGTACCTGAGGGCAAGGAGCAGAGAAAGAAAACCATGAGGTAAGTGAGCAACCAAGTCTCTGAAAGATGTTTTTTTGTCATGCCATGGGAAAAATTACACTTATTATTTACATAAATGTAAGTAGCGAGGGACTTTGGGAATGATCTGAAAAGCAGAAAATATTTTACAGAATATTTACTGGAAGAATCAAAGTAAAATAAAGGTGCTGCTGAATATTGTGATGTTACTGCTTTTCCGACAAGGGCCAGTCTCTGTGAACAGGCTGGCAGTCAGAAAAGCTATGTGCATGCAGTTCAGGGATGAAACCCAGGCTGCAGCCACAGCTGGTACCCAGCCAAATGGGCGACTGGCACTGATGCATTTGAGAGTTTGCTTCCTGATCTCTGCTGTTGTGAGGAGCAGCAAAGAGGGCAGTGGAGGTTCTGTGCTGCAGCTCTGAGCGTGAGAGGGGGTAGCGTTTCCCGAAGCCTGTCACACATGCACGGAGGCACATGTGTGCACACACACATGCACACAAACAGGGCAAAGCCAAGGTGTTTATGACAACTTTGGAAACTGCATTTATCAGTTATGTGTTGAACTAAGCTAAACTGTATTTGATCTGCATCACAAACCTGGTTTTGTGACAGTCATGAATATTCGTTTTCCACAAATGTCTTTTCATTAATTGCTCTCCACTGCTCTTTTCAGCCATGGACATTGTCATGGTACTCAGCTGAAGCAATAAAAAACAATACATGTTTCGTTTTAATTGAATGGGACTACTTAAATGATTATTTGTAATACAAAACTATTCCTGCTGATTTGGAAGTCAACATCTGTTCTGTGGTATTCACATATAGCCAAGGGTTTCTAACAAGGTAGTGGCAATAACAGGAACTCACTCTCGCTTCCCCTCCATCCCAGAACTGCAATTACCTCACATATAGCTTTCTAATTAGGAACTGTTATTAATACCAATCAAAACCATGAGTTAGGCAGATGAGATTCTTTGAGAAAGGCAAAGAAGTCTGTAAAACAAAGGTATGCATGCATTAACAGCATTTGTAAACACTGTTTTTCCTCTGACCTTCCTCCAGTACCTCTGTGTCAGATGGTTTGGGTGGAAATGTGTGTTCAGTGTCGCTTTCCCCGCTGTCCTTCATGCTGTCCCAGAACCTCTAAGAACTGCTTCCCAATTCCTCCTTGATTTGCCTCCTCATAATTTTCCAGTCTTTCCACTCTCTCTTTTTTTTTTTTTTTTTTTTAAACCAAAAGATGTTTCCGCTTTTACCTGATTGTGCAGTTGAGTGGCAGCACACATACCATGCAGGTTGTTAGACCCTCTGGGTTCTACAGGAGGGAGAGCAGAGAAATCTTTCTGACAAAGAAGGATGTGACTGAGAAGCTGGGTTATAAAGTCATATGGAATTCCTCCTTTAAAGGAGAGCACAATATGGACTAAAGTGTTATCTCTGTGTTGTAAAGGTTTGTCCTCGATAGATGGTGGGATAAAAGCTGGTCTGCACACCACACAGAGGCACAGGCAGGCAATAGCAGGAGGGGGAACCCAACTAACACCCTGCCCCAGCTGCTTCCCGGCCATTCCTAAGAGCCATCAAGCCCATCCCCACGCACATGGAGGAGTACAGAGGCACAAGGGCAGGTGGGGACCTCCCGGTGCCCCAGTCAGGGACATGAGCCCCCCACCCCCACCCCAGGCTTCCCCAGGGGACCCTCAGCCCCATGGGCCACGGGGACACCCAGCACCAGGGGTCCATGGGCGTGCCTAGGGATACGGGACACATTACAGGATGCATGGAAAAGCATTTGGGGATTGCACAATGGGATGTTTGGGGAGGGGACCAAAGGAAAGGAGGGATCTGGGTGATTTGGGATGGAACAAATGTTGAAAAATAGAGAGGGGTAAAGGGGTATTAAGGACCAGTTGCATGTTACCAGGGTCTGGTCAGTATGTGTGCCTGCACGTGTGCGTGTCTATGGGTGAGGCACCTGGGTGAAGAGAGGATCCCCGACCAGCTCCTGGAGGTCCAAAGCCAGCTTCTGGGGATCCATAGCGTTAATAAGCAAGTGAGTGTGTGGTCTGTACCAGCAAGTGGTTGCTCCTTCAGGGGCCTGTACACCCAATAGCCAGCAGCTGGGAGACTGGTGGGATCAGTAGCCAGCTACTGGACATATTAGTACAATCATAACAAAAATGGTGCTATGATCTAACAAACGAGGATTTAGAAATACAAAACATTAAAAATGAAATTTATAATCCAAACCATAAAACAGGCAGAGATACGGGAAAGGCACTACATCAATTTCTCTGTATTCTGAGGTGAAGTTTTGTATTTGATTACCTCTTTTGGGTAGGCTTCAGCAATTGTTCCCAGCATAGGAAATACATTCCTGAGGCCTGGAGGTATGCCAGCTTTACCACAGAGACTAGCCCTCCTCTTTGACATCCAGACCACCAGCTCTGTTGCTGCCTAAGAGGTGTCCTTATTCACTGGCAAGGGGAATTACTAAAATAACTATTCAGCTCTTCAGACCTATGGCTTCCCACAGCTTTGTCTTGTTTGAAGTATCGTTGACTAGTGGCACCAGAGGAGGTATTGCCTGCTTCTGAAGTACATTGTGCCTGGTTTAAAAACAAGAGTAACATAAAAGCAAATGGAGTATAATTAAGTTTTTCTTTGATTTCTTCTAGTACCATTTCCAAGAATTCCTTGAAGAGCTCCCTGTTGAAGCTAGAATGTCATTTTACATGGACTTTGCTGAAGCAGGACGTGGATCTCGATGACCTAGAGGAAACAATAGGCGATCAGATCGAGTTTTTAACAAAATCCAACATCAGAAATTATAATCTATTATCCTATATATGCCATCTAAAGAATTCAAATGAGGAAGCCCTGAGAAATCTCCAAACAGCCGAAGAATTAGTTAAAAAACATCATCCAGATGAAGCTGCCAAAAAAAGTCTTGTTACCTGGGGGAACTATGCCTGGATCTATTACCACATGAAGAGATATGAAGAAGCTCAAACTTACGTGAGCAAAGTGGAAAAGAGCTGCAAAAAGCTTTCAAGTACTGCCCATTGGAAGGTTCAGCTTCCAGACATCTATGCTGAGCAAGGATGGGCATTATTAAAGTTTGGGAGAAAATACTATGAGAGAGCAAAGAATTGCTTTGAAAATGCTCTGAAGAATGAACCCAATAACCCAGAATTTAATACTGGTTATGCAATAGCAATGTATCGTTTGGAAGAATTTTCCTGCCGTCCACATGAAGATGTAAGTGCACCCTCCCTTCAGCCCCTGAAGCGTGCAGTGGAACTAAATCCAAATGATACTTTCATTATGGCATTACTTGCATTAAAACTTCAGGACTACAAGCAAGTTGATGAAGGGGAGAGATACATTGAAGAAGCAATGCAGAAAACTCCTGATCTTCCTTATTTCCTGCGGTATGCTGCCAAATTTTACAGAAGGAAAGGAGAAGTGGACAAGGCACTGGAGATTTTGAAAAGGGCCCTATCAGTGACACCAAAATCTGCCTTCTTGCATCACCAACTAGGACTGTGCTACAGAGCAAAGCTGTATCATTTGAAAAAGACTACAAGATATCCACCTCAAGAGCAACTGGAGGAACTCATCCGACTTTCCATTTTTCATTTTAAAACAGCAACTGACCAAAAGACAAAATTTTTTTCTGCCTATACTGACCTAGCAAGCATGTATGCAGAAAAAAGGATGTACAAAGAAGCAGAGGAGGCGTTTCAGAAAGCACTTGACACAAATATTATGTTGTATGATGATAAACAACAGTTCTACTACCTTTATGGAAACTATCAGCGTTTTCATATGAAATCAGAATCTGAAGCCATTAGGTGTTACCTGGAAGGGCTGAAAATTGAAAAAGAATCTCATGCAAGAAATAATTGCAGTGATGCTCTGAAAAAATTGTTGGAACAGAGAGTTCGGAGAGGTTTAGAAGATGCAACAGATTTTGGTGCACTTGGACGTCTTCATAATCTAAATGGTGAGAAACATAAAGCAATTGAGTGCTATGAGAAAGCCATGGCATTGTGTCCCAACAATGAAGAATATCTGAGTGCATTATGTGAGCTACGACTTTCCATCTCAAGCTAAAGTTCCCAAAAATCCTTCACACCAGAAAAAAAAACAAACCCAAGGACATTTCAACACTCTCTCAAATTTTTTTCCTTTATTTATTTAATTTTTTTTAAAGATTGAAGTTATAACCAGATGGAACATTTGGTGGCATCCCTAGAAACCGCAGATGATGATTGTTCATTTGTTCATTCAACAACAGAGCAAGCTTGGAAAGACTAAATAATAGCTATCTTAGTCTTCAATGTTAATGTTGGTATAAAGGTGATGTTTAAGTAGAATCTGTAGAGCACAGAACTTCTAAGCTGGAAATCAGATCTTACCTTCTACTAAGAAAAAGTTAAGGGAATCATAATGTACTATTTCATCCATCCACTTGAAAGTCAAGTTTATACACAAATGGAATTTCTGACGCTTTTTCAAATATTAAAAAAAATTGGGGTTTTTTTAGTGTTATTTAGAAGAAGCTTTTGTTGAAGACTTGTTCAGTTTACTACCTTGCATGCTGTTTAACTGTGAAAAATAACCACTGTTTGGCTAGTTCACTGGAAACCTTACAAAATATTTATTATTGTCGTGAAATATTAAAGAGCATTGCATCCATCAACTGTTGCTTCTGGTGTCTCTTTGCTGACCAATCCTCATGTTAGTAGATGAAAGAAAGGGAAATAACCATTCAAAAAAAATAGCAGGGAAAAAGGTTTGGCAGGATATGAAAGGGTTGGGAGATAGCCCCATTTATTTTCCCAAATTTTCAGTAAAGCTGGCTTCAGAGGTGTTGCACCAAAGAATTAAACTGTGCAGAAACCAACATCCTTCTTGTTTACCCAAAACCACACTCTCAGGAGCCACTACAGCGAACATCTGGAGAGGAAGGAAAGGCAGTTGTTGACATGCCAGAGAGATGGCTATCTGTAGCCGTGCTTGTGAAAGAAACCAGGGACAGAAAACACACACTAGGAATGTACAAAACTGGACACGGAGGGCAGAGCGCAGCTAGAGCAGAGTTGCATGAGCACCGGAGAACAGGGCAGCAGAACGCGAGGGGCATGTGGGGAAAGGGGTGGGTGCCCACAGAGCCTGCATGAATGGAAGGGTGGGCTGCAAGGACAGAATGTGTGTAGGAGTTGTTTGTCTTCAGATATCAAACTAAAAATCAGTATTCTTTACAACAGGACGGCCTAATTCCATGGTATTGTGCCTTAGTACAATAGCTCATGGTGCTCAGGGAAAACTAATGCCATAGCTTCAAAAACACTTCTGAGCCCTAGCCAGCAGCATAGAATGAAGCAAACTGGCCCATCAGGAAGGATGTGCACTTTTGTTTCCAGCCAGCCTGGAGCATTCCTGCCCCCGCAACAGCAGTCCCATGTACAGACAAGATGACAGGCCTGAAGGCGTATAAAATCTGATGCCAGACTATGAAATATCAAGAAACCTCTCCCCTCTCAGCTTTCCCTCGAAGTCTTCCATAATACAAGCAAAAACGAGCATAACAGCAAATTACAAGCACCCTTTCTTCCTATGAAAGGGCTGGGGCAAAATCCATCCTTGTTTTCCAGCCATTTGCCAGGTTCTGTATTACAAAGAAAGATGGCCCTACCTAGGGAAAGGGTGGGGAGGAAGAACGGGAAAGGACTGGGAACAGGACTGACCACTCCTGAGAGCTGGTAGGAACACCAGTAGGGTTGAAGTCAGGAATTGGTGACTACCTATGGTGTTGTGCTCAGCGGTGTGGGCAATAGGGTACGTTAGGGGACTTCACTGCCTTTCTCAATCTTGAGGCTTCTAATACCAGCATCCTTACCACCCAAACCCTCCTGAGCGCACGGAGGGCAGCAGGGAAGCATTCGAGGAAGAGGTGGTGCAGGTTCCTGCGCTAGCACATCTGTGCTCCCCTCCGCACCCTGCCACCAGGGCCTCTCCCGCCCCTCTCCAGGAAAGTGAAGTTTGAAGGAATAAGGAGAAGCAAGAAGGTATTTGAGGAAAAACATGAGCCTGAATTTTTACGAAGAGCCAGAGCAGCTCAATCTCCTTCACAGCGAAGAGACTGCCGGCGAGCTCCGGGGGACGGTGCTGGCCGCAGCTGCCCGGGGATGCTCTGTCCAAACGCAGCGTCCCGTCCCTGCCTAGCGCCGTGCGAACGCGCAGAAATGCACCCACCGGGTGGTGCTGCTGCATCGCCCGGCGTGGGGACCGGGCTGGGGAAGCGGGCGAAGGGAAACCCACGTTCCGCCGTGCCCCAGCCCAGCCCTCGGCTCGCCAGGCACGAATCCAGCACCGCGAGTGGCGCAGGGGACAAGGAGGGAAGGCAAGCCTTCAGGAAGTATTCATTTATGAATCAAAAGCGCCGTCTAAATTACATTGAAAACTCTGCGGGAATACACCAGTACGGTTACTTAGAAGCTATTACTTATTGAGGCAATCCCAACTAAGGTATTTATTGAGGCAATCCCAACTAAGGGCTTCGCTATGCTGACCAAGAAGTACCGTTACAGCTTAACTTAAACAAGCTCTTCCTTCTCATATAAGTATTTCTAACACTTCAGAAAGCAAACAAGGAATTGTTGTGGCAATATAAAATGCATTCACCATATAGTAGCACAGAAAATGTTTGTTTTTCATGAGATAAAATATCATTCAAGCTGGCAGAAATGTTTCAGGCTCAAAGTTTTCTTTTTTTTTTTTATTCCTCCCCCCCCCCCCCCCCCGCCCCTGGAAACAGGGTTATTGTTCAACGGAAGGTACTTGACTTTTCCAATGCTGTTTTCACACGATTTTTCAGTGTAGAATGCATTAAGTGTTCCAAAGCTGTTCTGATAAAAATTATCACTAGAACAAAAGCAATTTCAAAAGAATGATGATTTCCCCATTTCAAACCTCATGCAATGGGAAACAGGATAACTTCAGCAGCTGTAAGCAGTTTCACCTACACGGAATTCCTGTTCCCTGAATGGAACGGAGTATTATCCCAGGCAGGATTCATTTGAGGTAGGCTCCCCCTGGCTCAGCCAGACGTTACCCCAGCCAAGCCAGACCACCGTCCCAGGAAGCCAAGAGGCTCGGTGGTGCAGTGCCCCATCCGGGCTCATACCCAGCAATGCTCCGCAGGGCTGGAGGGAAGAGGCAGTGGCAGCCTGGCAAATTGTTCACAGCTAGCCCAGGTATCTCTGCTTACTGCTGTGCTGCGCCATGCCGGGAAATGCCCTCTATGGAGGACAGCCCGAATACTGTCACCTCTGAAAAAACATTGCAGATACAATAAATCATTCTTTAAGAACAGAGTAATCCAGAAACTTCCATATATGCGTCACCTGAAATATTTCACATGGCAGGATGAAGGTGGACTGTTCAGTTTGGGTTGTGTGGACCAAGGGGTAGAAGTTTGGCATGAGGTTTCACATACCTGGATTTATTCCCGTCTCTTCCACTCACAGGTCATTTCTTGTTACTCTTCTTTCCTTCTGTTTCTTGGTGGGAAGATTCGTGACAGGGTTGATGTTTCAGTGTGTTTTAGGCACAGAAAGCATCATTCTGGTACACAACCTTTTGTCCATTGGCTTAAGTCAGAGCAGAAACAGTGTTAGAAAACCCTGAAAAAATTCTACCATTTTCTACAAAAGGTCTGTATATAAACCCACTTGAATATTTTCTGCTAAATCTGATATTTAAAACAAGAAATGCTGCCTTAAACACATAAATGGAAAAGCCTATGAAAAAATATCTTGAAATAATAATAATAATAAAAATATTTTAAAAAGCTAATAATTCATTACACAGTATTGTTTACTAGGATAAAAATACATATAGTATTATTCCAACAGGCTTTTACAATATGCAGTTCTGGCATGAACTGCTGACACAGTGATGTCGTAAAGTTTTTTGTAATGTAAATACAGTGGTAATTTATAACCTGTTGAAAATAACTTATCTTCTTTGTAGACCACACTATTTCCTACTTTTTTAATATTAAAATTTTGCATTAACATCTAAACCAGTATCTTAATCTCTAATTAATAAAGCCACTCCCCAATGCATATTTTTCCTAACTCATTAAGAAATAAATACTCATGAGTAATTTTTTGTCTTTTTTTATGAACCTTATGTTTAAATTAAAATTAGTACCCAAGACTTAATTGCCATGCAGAGCTGGAAACTGGAAAAAGGTTATACATCATTAGTTTTAAGCAGTTTTTGCACTCCCATCTCTTATTCTGTGGTCTGTGCACATAAATCATGCTACTGGCTCTGACTGTACTTCTGAAGCAGGGCAGTAAGAAATGCTTTGTTTGAGCACAGACAACCGAAGTCAAAGAACTTTAATATGTTATATTTCAAATATGCATGAATAATAAAACTACTTGATACACATACTATTCATATATATATATATGTAAATACATTATATACCTATGGCTGTACTCTTGATCTAAATCAAACTGTTAAACATCAGTCTATGTTGCTTTCCCTTCTGAAGCACAGAGCTGAATAGGACACCACGAGCAACCATTGCTACACTGCAGATGATTAGCAAAACTAGTAGTTCAGCATTGATTACAATTATTTGGACTCTGATCAATTTGCTAATGAACAGAACGCAGCTGTACACAGCATCAAATGACAGAAATGATTTGCATTGCAGACTGTGAAGTTTCTCCAATGCTGACAACTCTGTCTCACAATGTTGACAACAAAGTCTCACTCTGGAAACGTACAATCATCCCATTATTTATTAGACCATCACATCAGTAATTTAACCCATGAGCTACACTCATTCCATAGCTCCCGTGTCACAGCCAGGCTGTAATATATTCCTCATACACATGGCAGGAAACCATCGGCAAATTGCCACAGTTGTGTTCTGGCCATCCAGGACAAGTGACCTGATCAGCTCTTCAGCTGGCACAAACGAGTAATTTGCACCACCTGAAGCCACAGCTCCTGGGCACGAAGAGAGACAGACTTGTCACTGCAACGCACAGAAAAAAACTTTGCCAACATTCTCTTTACTAATAGCCTGTGGAGCGGGTAGCCTCTCACTCATCTGCTTGTACAGCCTCTACATTTCTTCAACAGCTGCTGATTTTACAGAAGGAAGAGGCTCTGTATTTGGGAACACACGAGCTCCTCCTCTGCTCTCCTGAGCTGCCTTTGGGCTTCAAACTAATGCAGCTAAAGCAGGTTTGTCTATCAGTGTGCTTAGTCCCCTGGCACAGATTTACTCTTGTTCAGATAGGAGGGCAGCCACAGCACCTCTTCCACCCTCCCAGACACAGATCAGCTCGATGATCATACCTGGAAAGTCAATGCTTAAAAATTCAAGCTTTAAAGATATCCAGGAGAAAAATAGCAAGCACCTCAAAATTTTGCTGTAGGGGCTTGCGAAAGTAGATCTAAAACCATATTTGAAATGAAATTGCAATGTATGTACAAAATTCAGGCACATTGTAAAAACTAAAGCTGCTTCAGAGATACTTTCAGCATAAATCACAGTTTCCTGCCTGATTTTCTAAAAAACAAAACAAAACAAAAAGAGGCTTTGGCATTTGAAACAGTCATTTGCAAAGAGTTTAATGCAGACTGATAGACGTGGAACGATTTTTGTTGTGTGTGTGATTACTCCATTGAAACATAATAGACCAGAACACCAGTTTTGGTGACTGATTACTTTATAGTTTTATTTTGATTGTAGCCAATTATCATCTTTGAGATTACCTGTGGAGCTGACATACTGCATTTCAAATAAATCTGTGATCATTTGTATCTACAAACTCTATTTTCAGTCTAGCTTTCTTCTATTACTGCATTGACTTGGTATTACTGTTGCTGTGCATAGATTTTAGACAACTAAAACATGACAGAAAAATCTAAATGAGAGTTGCCTTGTTTCACAGAAGTAGTATCTTCAACAGCATAACACTATAGAGCTACCACCGCCTCACTCATGGCTGTGCAGTACTGAATCTTGTCAGTACTTGTCATCTGTTGTAGCTGTTTTTATCCACCGCCAAAAATTCAATGTCCTTTTGGTCTAATTCTGCTGTGACAGAATAAGCTATTGCTCCATTTGTCCAGATGTGCTGTTTTGTGCCCGTATCATTGGTGAGTGACCGCAAATACGTTCTTTTGATTTTCTTTGCTAGTCTTGCAACGCACAATAATGTTGAACTACATATCATAGAAAATCCACACAGGAGGAATGATGCAGTATAGCTGCCAGTTGTGTCCACAAGCCAACCTGCAGGAAAAAAAATCATGTTTTTTTAAAGGTCCACCAGAATACTGATAATTTACAAATGCTGTGATCAACAGGAGTTTTATGAATGTCTGGAGTTATCATGTTTAAATACAATCCAACAATACAGGTTCATATCACCATCGGTATACTTCTACCTCCTGGGGCAGGGGAGGGATTTGTCCTCAGGAGGCAGATAAGATTTTTATGGGCTTTTGTTTGAAGGTTAAATCCATGAGAAAAGGCACAGCAGTCATCACCACAATATTAAATAAACATCTTTTGACTGCATGGATTTAACTGGTAGTCTCTAGACATGCTTAGAGCGCCCTGGGATTAAATACTGTGTGCATGAGATCCTTTTGCAGAAACATCTAGTGAGTTATGCCCTAGGCTCATGCATCACCTAAAATAATTCAGTTTTGCAGTAACTTTTGCTATGGAAAAATAAATTAAAAGCTTCAGAAGCAGGGATTTATTAGGAATTGAGGTGAACAGCAGACAAAATACGCAAGACATATGTATACATGCTTGTTTGAAAAAAAGATCTCTGACCTTCCACAGTATTCAAAACTGTGTCAAGCTCTTTCTAAAGAGAGTACAGCTCTCATCCTTACTTCACTGTAATGGAACCAACAGGGAAAATGATGACTAGATATTACAGTGATGAGCTTGTGACCAAACAGTAGCAAAGCTGACTCACCCACCTGTTCAAAGCAGTTTGAAGATGAAAAGATCAAGCCCTCTAAACCAAAAAATACTTTGGAATGAAACTCTCTTTAGGCTACATTTTCAAAATCATGTAATTTCACAGTGAAATATTTTGTTCTTTCTACTTGCACAATTTCTGAACTACATGGTGACATAACAGCTCTTAGAAGCCCCATTCCATACTGTTTTTTTTAAATTCAACTCCCTCTATATGTAGAAATCAGCCCATCAAGACAAGGCTTAGGTGGGATCTAAGTCTTATGAAGGTCTAGGTGTGTTATTTCTCTGCCTAGGGGCTACCTCCACATTTAGTGTGCATTTGCTGTCTTTCCTCTCCTTTCACATCACACCAATAGGCAAATCTGAAGTAGCGATAAGATTACAGGAAAGTAATTTGTGAACTGACCTGCAACAGGCGGGCTCACTAAATATGGTATGGCATGTAGAAAATACACGACACCCAGTGCTGATGATAAGGAAGAAGTTCCCACTACATCTGCTGTCATAACTGGGATCAGCGTTACATAGGCTCCATCGAAGTAACCAAAGGTAAATGAGAAAGGCACAAGCAAGGGGAAGTTTTGGAGAACTGGCAGGAGAAGACAACAAAGGCCATCCATTCCCACAGCAAAGAGGTAGCAAAAGTGCCGATGCTTCTTCAGACACCTGCAAATTTCAAAACAGAAAAGAAAAAGATTATCACTAGACACAGCATCTCAGTTTCTATGTCCTGGCATGCAGCACTTCAGTTTCTCTCTTATACATAGCTCAATTTTAAGTCCATTTTCTTACACAGTCTTTAAGATGAAAACCTCAGCACTGGCAAGCCCAGGTAGGGAAAGCGGCCCACTTGCAGCTGCAGAAACAGCTGGTAAGCAACGGCCCATGCTGCCTGCAGTGTTCTTCAGGCTGCTCCTAGTGAGGGGAGCCATTCCACTGCAAGGATTTTGCAGTCCTCTGAAGTTTCAATGTACAAAGCAGTATTTCATCAGGCTTTTTACATATTCCAGCTCAGCAAGGTGCTCCAACGATTACACAAAAAATATTATGCTATACCTCTCTTAATCGTCATCCTTCCCATCAGCCCTTAAACACTGGAGATAGCATGAGCTAAGTGAGATGGCAATTCCCTTTCTCCATGCCCCACAAACCCAATAACTGATTTTTCCCACAAACTGAATAAGCACGAAGAATGTGTCCTTTAGGATCAAAATCTTTCTTAATTTAGCCTGTCTCTACTGATGTTACAGATGTCTGGAGTGAGCTGAGTTAGCAAAGCATGGTGAGCTTTACATACTGGAGCATGTGAAACAATTTTAGGTCAGTCCTCCTGAGTACGTGTCTGACAGTGTAAAGCCAGCCCCTTGACCCTCTTCCATAACTCCTGTGCCTCCCCAGCAGCACGAAAGAGATGAAAAGGCAGAGGAAGCAGAGTGTGATCCTCTAGGAGACAGGTACAGAGGATCACACTCAACATATCTCAGGCAGGGGGTTACATTTCTACTGTCAAATGCGAGTGCTTTGCACAAACACATAATTTCTTCAGGGCGAAAAAAGGTACTAAACCAGCAGAATTGAACAAACTCAAAAGAGACAAAAACATTAAATAGTAAGCATTTCTGAAAGTTAGACTGTGTGGTGCTCTTTGTTCTGTTGTTGTTGTTATTGTGTGTGTACATGCTACAGAAAAAGTCCATACTGTTAACTTTTAAATGTATTATACCTCACCTGGAGCCAGCCTCCCACCAGCTAAAGCTTACACTTGCTTAGCCATAAGCCATTACCTTCTGTCTGTTAGCCATCCAAAGGTGATATTACCAATGATGTCTATGACACCAAGTATGGACATGAGGAAGGCAGCCTGGTGATGACTCACTCCAACGCTCAAAGCATAAGGCACTAGGTAGACAAAAAGAGGGCTACAGCCATATGCCATAAATAAAACTGACACTGCCAGCACCATGAAGCCTGGCATCAGTAAAAAGTCATATTCCTTCCATGAACAGTAGCATAAAGATTCACGAGACCACACTTTGATTACAGGTGAACAGATGGACATTCGCTTTAAGTCTTGTTTCTGCGCTTTGGGGACATAATCCTGTTCAAGAAACTCAGGAGCAGTTTTACGGTCCTCTTTAAGAGCAATAGGCCGCATCAAGGCACCACAGACACAGAGGTTTAAAACAAAACCTCCCAGGATGAGTAAAGCTCCACGCCAGGAAAACTGCTCGATTAAGAGCTGGACCACAGGGGCCAGGATGAAGGTACCGATTCCACTTCCTGACATGGCTATTCCATACGCCAGTGCTTTTCTTTCGTTGAAGTATTTGCCCACCATGGCGATGGCTGGAGAGTAACAGAGTGCAAACCCAAGTCCTAGAAGAGAAAGCACAGTGCAGATGGCTTAATACTACGCACGACATACGGAACACATTAAATTAAACCACATAACCTACTTTCATTAGCACAAATGACTGGGAAGCTTTTTCTGATTCTGTATCACGCACAGTGTGAAGAGAAACCAGGCTGACTCCTTTACTCCACTGTCAGAGTCATGGGCTTGACAAACGTAACAGATCATCATTAACCCGCAATAACAGGGCTCAGCAAGAAGTGATGGGGTTCACTTAATAACAAGGACAATCAATAAACATCAGGGAAATGGCGTGTCAGCCTCTCCCGGATGCAAGATGAGGTCTTGTTTCAGGGACTGTGCAGATGCTGGCACCAAGCACACTGTCCTGATGAAGCACCACTCTGTGTTTCGGTCTGTTGCAACCCTGAACATTAGTTTCCAGGTCTCTGAAACACAGTACAACAAGTCTGTCTCTGTTACTAATATTCTACAATAAACCTTTTTTAGTCAGCTGAACAAACTCCACACAGCAGCTGCTTGGAGTCCTGACCAGTTTAAATCCCTTCCTACAAGTAAAGAGGGGGGAAAAGCCTCAGAAAACAAAGCCATGTCCAATTTAGTAAACAAGTAAGATATATCTCTTGGATTGGGAAAAGGATTGTGGTCTCTGCTGTGGAACCAGAGAGCAGATTTTAATCATCACATGCTTGCTCTAACACTAAAACATGTATTCCCGAATCAGCCACAGAAATGAGTTCCTGACTGGGGTTTTGGAGCATGTTGTACATTGAGGGTAAAACGGTCCCCACTGCCTTTGGCAGAACTTGGCAATCGATGAGATAATCACCTGGTGCTGTAACCAGCTTGCCACGTCCTCCTCAAAGGCTGCACTGTGCAGGGTGGGCACTAAGCCTGCCAGGATGGGATAAGCGGATTAGAGGGACTCTGGGCAGCAGGTCCCCACTCTGGCACCCCTCAGAGCTGGGGTTGGACCTGTGTGGGCAAGTAGGGCCAGAGGGGCAGCCCTGAGCTAGACATCATCACTCAAGAGCTGTGAAAATCAGACTATTTCACATACACACCATTTATTTTTTTAGTGAGATGGCAGGGGGAAATAGGTCCCCAAAAAGCCAATAAATATCCCGTGAAAAGTAGAAATGCAAAGTTTGGGGCTGAAAACTTTTTCATACTTCTTAGAAGGAGCTCTGCTACTTATTGCCACTCCCTCATCTCACCTCTGCTTCACTCTTCACAGCTTCAAGTCCTGCAGCTTTTATGGATTTAGACATTCACCAGCTACAACATCCCACCTCCTCTCTGGGTTGGGGCACCACCTCTAGCCTTTATGAACAGTTCACCTCTCCATTAATCAGTCCCCATGGAACAGAACTTCACTGCTTGTAGAACCAGCTCTTTGCAGCTCCACCTATAAGGCACAACTGCTTTTCCACCTCAGTATTCGCAGTGGTCCTTGCTAAGGAAGCTTCAGTGGCATTAGTATGGTATGTGGCACAGTCCCTCGAGTTACAAGGAGTCTTTTTATTTGTTATGAACACATTTGTCAAAGATTAACATCGTAATACAGGAGTGACATGCACGACAAGAAAGAATTTTTTTATTTATTTTTTTTTTAACAAATAAGCTGTTGGCAGCATGTGAACTGCAGTAATTCCACTAACTTGTTACTGAACAGCAGGGGACCAAGTACAAGGGCTTATATCACCGTGGCTACCAGGTCAGTATTAATGAGGAAAGAATGTCAGTGTGACCATGGGCACCTCTCAAGTTCCTCTGTGCACAACAAACACAGGGAGATAGCACAGAGCAAAGATATTTGTTATCACCATACCTGAATACAAGTGGAAGAGCTGCTACAGCAACACTACTAACCAGCAATTTGTTTGCTTTTCAACTGGACTGTAACACAGACAAAAATAAGGTGCGCAGCTAAGGTACTAGGTATTCACCCACTGTTTCTCTGCTAACTTTTTTTTTTTAATATGCAAATATTTTTGGGCAGTCTAGAACTCTCACTATATCAAACTCCTCCCAAATCACAGGGAAAAAAGGAAGACTTTTTGTGTATCACTTGTTCCTGACCTCCCATACTTTCAAAGCTTTACCTATAGTCTGCTATCAAACAGAAATTAAAGGATTACTTTTGCAGTGTGCTGCATTTGGACTGCAGGAGAGACTGAGTGCTGAAACCCTCACGGGGCAGCCAAAGCCACTCTTTTACGATGAAAGGAATGGGTCTGAGTATCTCTACTGACCAGTGTGGTGCCAATAAGACAAGGAGAAGAGATCACCCCTCTTAAAAGGAACAACCATCATTTTTAACATTCCCGTGTTGTTTTCCTGGCAGGAACAAAGGGACTGAATGTCTCCTACCTGTAAGGACTCCTAATGATAAGTAGAGATGTTCCAGGCTGGTGGCGAATGAACTCAAAATTAGTCCAGTAGATGCAAGCAGCCCTCCTAGCATGATACCAGCTTGGCAGGACACATGATTACTTATTAAACTCCCAAGTGGGGCTTCAAAGAAACAAATAAATCTAGTAGTTAATGACAGGTTCTCTCAGACAGTTTGTTGCAATGGTCATCAAAGAAAAGGAAGCAGTAGGCAAGCAAGAGAAAATGGTGATCACAGCTACAGATTGGTCTTCTAACATCTTCCTGATCACAATGGTGTGAGCACTGAAAACCTAAAAATAATTTTCCTGAAAGTCAGGATAAAGCCAGAATTTACAGTAGCTTCTCAGCAGCCATTTTAGTAGATCAAAGTCATTACAGGACACAGCTACTAGCAATTTTGAGGGTCAAGAGAGGCCACAGCAACAGGCCACACAGTTCATTACTCCACAGTCACAACACTGAGACCTTCCTCAACCTGGAATTTGCACTTCAGCCCTCAGTAAGTTCAGGCATCCTTCCTCAGTGCTCCCTGACCTTGTGGACTCTGTGTCAGACTCAAATAGTAGAGGTCTCACATCTTTTTGACCATCTCCAGGGCTGCTACCCCTCTCCTGCACTTCTCCAATGTTGATGGCTCTCAGATCCCCTGCTTCTACCATGGTGTGTCATCACCAGCCCTCTCCCTCACACTACCTGCAATGCCAGGTTATCCTTACTTCTCTTTTTCACCCCGCAAGACATAACCTGGCTGACACAGGAGAGCAGCTATGTTTCACTCCAGCTGTGTCTCTCCTTTCTGTCTTCATAGCAATTATCATGGATTAACCCTCTTCCACAGGATTAGGCATGGATTTTCAACTAGCTGTACAATTTTAAGGTAAATCCACGAGAAACTTGGTACAACTGCTGCATTGATACATGCCATTTTTAGTAACACTGAATTTTCTTTTAAGGGAAGACTATTTGTAAACATACAACTTTGCTAAAAGGAGGATGACTGTGACTTGATCTGAAGGCAAGATTGTGTGCTGTCTTAAATATGATTCCAATCAAAAGGCAAAAGAAAGAAGTGCTCAGTTAATAGCTCTTAAATGCAACTTGTCCCACTAGACCTTGACAAAAGCACATTTCTGAAAACTTAGATCATTTGACAAAACAAAGTTCTGCTTTTCTGTAGTATGAAGACACTCCCTTCCTTCACAACTATGCTGAGGGAAGCAGCTTGGATATACCATACCCCAGAGAGCCCACAGTATCTATCTTTCCCAGCTGACTACACCAACTTGTGAACACGCTAAAACCAGATGGAGCTGAAGAAAAAGCAGCCACATTAGTCTTAAAAGGGTAATACACACCACAGAGCATCGTAGCACAGTCGACAATGGAGTGAATCCAAGCTGTTCTGGCATAATCCTGCCCAAAGTATGCCTGAAACTCCACAAAAAAAATGGAGATGCATCTAGGAAAGAAAACATGAATACCACTCTGTTGAACATGGGATATTTGCCTCACAGAAAACACTGGTCACGCTCTTCAGGTGTAAAGAAT
This sequence comes from Falco cherrug, assembly GCF_023634085.1. Lineage (NCBI taxonomy): Eukaryota > Metazoa > Chordata > Aves > Falconiformes > Falconidae > Falco > Falco cherrug. The sequence continues at coordinate 32,266,839 of NC_073705.1, read as the reverse complement.
ACCCACTTGAAGGTCCTCTCCAGCTCCCAGGAAAATCAAATCTGTGTTGTTCCAGAATCCCAATGAGATGGGGAAATTTTTAAACACTTTCTAAGGGATATTGGAAATGAAGGGCTACCTTAATGCATTAGGGACAAGATATGAAATGATGTCTGCAAGCTGAGTAATTCCAACATGCTCTGTGTGAGGCACCTAGGCTGGAGTGATCCAACCGGAGAAGAATCCTTGCTTTGCACTGGCAACAAATGAATCACAAACTGGTGTCCAACTATTATCCCAGCAGTGGGGTTAGACACTTGAGCTGATGTAGAACCTAATTCAGACAGATAACTACTCCAGAGAGATTATGAACATTACAATACCACGTTTCTCACTGCAGTTAGCTGCTGCTAGATTTTTATAACTCATATTATTTTTAACTGAACTGAAATGGAAGTTGTAATTATCACCAGCAAGTTATAGGTCACATTGTGATGTTGCTTCCTCGGTACACAAGGCCCCAGCTCCCCAGTTCTTCACTGACCTGGTTGCTCGCTAATGGTGGTATTCACATCTGCACAAACTGGCAGGGCAGGGTCAGCCTGAAGAGCCAACACCACCTATAGCTATGTGTTCATGGATGCACAAGTGCAAAGCAAGTGAAAAGCAAGTCATCATGAACAGAGAATCAAACACAGCAGGAGCCCATGGGTCCTCCAACAGTTTATTCAGATGCTTCCAGAAGAGGTTACTTTGCTCTACTTAGTGAGTGTTACTGTTCTACCCGTCTTTGCAGGGGAACAGATTAAAAGGCTGCATAGTTTCATTCTGATTTCTGGATCAGCAAGAGGTCCCTTCTCTCTCTCTCTTTTTTCCTCCTGCAGATCAACAAACAACTGCTTCCTTTAGCTTTTTTCTTGCACATACTTGATTCCTGTACATACTTTAGATGTGTGCCAGCCATTAGATGATTTATCAGATGTAACACATTTCACAAGTGAAAAAGGAATTAAATCCACCAGGAAATCTCTACTGTCATTACAGAATTGGAATATTTGCATACATAAACTAACCCTGTGTCAATGTTTCCATGCCCCTTTTATGCTGTTGACTCCAGGACCCCAGATTTTAGATCCCTAAACCTGGCAGCTTTATTTTAAAAGCGATATAAAATTTAAGTAGGAAACACTGTATTTACATTATACTGACTGTCCAACAAGACACTGTCTCAGTGTTCCTCACTTACCAGGGTGCTTCTCTCTATGCTTAATATAGCTTAAATGTCCATGTTCACACCCACCACGCTCCTCTGTCTCCAGCTAACATTAAAGTCTGTGTGGGAGCCATCTCACCCCATATCTATACATTATGTTTACGCAAGGCAGCATTCTATTCCCGTTCTATTTTTGAGAAGCATTTTTTATGAAATATTTTCTGCATATTTCGGATACCAGAAGGGTACAGAGAGGGGCCTCCCTCCTCCCTTGGGCACGGACCTTCTCAGGCAGGATGGTAACTGAAATGCTTGCAGTAGAAGGGGGTATCCACAGGTTTCTCAGACAGGCTCAGGAGCCAAGTAATCCCAAGTAAATCCACTGGGACTAGCAAAAACAAGCAAGGCCATGGGGTCAGAGACACACAGCAGACCCAGAGAAACCCTACATGATTCCTCCCTCCCTGACCAAACTATCTCAGCCTGAAACAACGCTGCCTGCTCCGAGCTTTGATTCTGCAGCAAATCAAGGAGCGGGTGTTGTGAGAGGGAGCAGCTGTCAGAGGCGGCGAGGCTAAAACCAGAGGTGTCATTGTGATGCCTCAGCCATCACCCACAGCCTTAGGGGCTTTGGGAAGCCTTTAAAAAGGTAGCAAGAGAGAGATTTGTACCTAGCCAGAATAACCCCTGAAGCTGTGGGGCACCAGGAGAGATCCCAAATCCTCTTTCCAAGGGGAGGGGGGAATAAAAAAAAAAAATAATCATAAAAGGGTAATGCCATAAACAGGTCAAAACCAAGAAGCAGACCCTTTACCTCGTCACGGCCCTGGTACAGATAGTGACAAGGAAGCAGCCAGCAACGATCATCCACCCCCAGCCTCCGTCGGGAGGGCTGGCATGCGGGGCCCGCCGGGGCGAGGCCATGGTGCGGGCTGGGGTGCGTCCTCCCTCCTCCCCGCCGCAGCGGCAGGGGCCACCCCGCCACCGGGGTCACCCAGCGCATGGGCCACCGGCCATCTGGGGAGAGAGAGAACACACAGGCAGAGGGGCACTCAGGGTACGCTGCGCCACCATTACCTGCACGCCGGGCTGGGACGCGCTGCTTCGGCTTTGTGGCGTGAAAGCCAGGGCACTCCTTCAAACCGGTTTGTGAAAATTTGCTGGAAAGCGAGAGCGCCATCAGAATTTGGCCCCGTGATTGGTACCGATCGTTCCAGAGTAACTTACCCAGCAGTTACATCCCAGCACCATACCCTCGCCCCCCGCAAATATCAGCACATACGCGTAATCCCCATCCATTGCCAGTGCCAGACACTACAGCTCATTTACCTCCAGCGGGCTTCCCCCGCTCACACCGGTCTCTGGCCCGAATTGTATTTTCAATTGCAGTCTTCACTCCAAGTAGCTATTCTTTCTTGTGCACAGTTCAGCGCAAAATTTTTGTTTGAAGGAATACGGTTTTCACCTTTGTATGAAAATGGAACATTCACTGCAAAACCAGAGCAGATCTGATGATGAAATGACCTCCTTGCTCTCACCAGGCAAACCCTAGATGAAGGCTGTAGCCAGGCAGCACACAGGGACTTTGCTGAGCGTGGACAAGTCACTGAAGGTTAGAGCTAGCCTGTCCCCGTCTTCCACCCACTCAAATCAAAGTAGTGCCTCCATCCAGGCCATAACGTGGACTCTAAACGCACAGCGAGTGCTGCAGGACACGGCAGGAGACCAAACAACACCCCCTGGACCCAGGACGAGAGGACGAGTCACACACGCTGGCGTAGCTTTGCTGATGGCTGTGGGTGACACTGGCAGCATGGGACCAGCAGCCCTTAGTCCTTCCTGCCCCAGTGACTGACCGCGTGGCAGGACCAGTGACCGACTGTCTGGCAGGGCTAGACAGAGAGACCCGAGACCCTCCGTTTTGCTCAGTGCAGGAACACGTAGTGCTGCCTGTCAGTGCTGGGTTTCAAACCATGTTTTAGCCATCACCAGCAGGCACCTAGCCCCTGGATGAATCAAAGATTTTTAAGACGTAAGCAAACTATCTGGGATGTCTTTCAGTTTTGCTTGGAGAGAAACCTCAAATAGCTTCTACATCACCTAATAGGACAGATGCTGAATATGCAACATTCCCACTGACAAGAACCACAGGCTTCCTAGGAAATGTTACCTATTACAGCACTTAAGAGAGCTGCAGAGTTACTCAAAAGTACAACGCAAGGAAGCAGCTACATGGCTAACAATGTGCCTTCTGAGTCCTTGAAGCTGCTCAGCCAGGTGATGCTCACGGCTTGGTTCTGCAAAGCCCAGAGCTCCCCGACGCCAAACAGGAAGGCAGGCCAGAGCCAACTCTAAATGTCACCACAGGTGAACTTTGAGAATTATTCATCAGCTGCCTCCCCTGAGATATCAAAAGGTACATCTCAAAACCATTACAAAATTATTTCAAGAAAACATACAAGAAAACTTGAAGGTGAACAAACTAGAAGAAAACAGGAATGACAAAACAAACAAAAACCACAACACACTGAAAGCTTAGCCAAATTCCTACTAGGCTATAAATAATACCCTGTAACAACACTGTACAAAAGAATGAGTGGACTAATTTTAAAAAGTTTGGTTAGTCTTCTAATTTAAAAAGGATAAGAAGAGTTATCCTAATTATCTGCTTGGCTTTCAAAGCCCAGGAACTGCAGCTGATCATACAAGGCATGATCAAGCCCTAGATGCAAACACAACTCAGCCCATAGATGTTAAAAACAGAAAAACCAAGTGCAACTTTCAAAGATAGGGGTTAAGTCCAAAAGCCGGAGTCTGTGCTGTCATGTGAGGCACCTGAACCGCCACAGGAGGCAAACAGCAAAGAGAACCATTCATAACCTCACAACAAAGTATGTGCTCGTCAAAGCTTTTGAGCAGTGATTTAAGGTAACCATGTTTAAAACAGTGAATAAAATAAAACAGTTTAAAATCAGTGAATAAAAATAAATACAAAAGATGCCAAAAGCGTGTTACAATACCATCCAGTCACGCAAGCTGAATAATAAATGAACATTAAATTATATGAACATTAAATATCTGTTCCAGGTCTTTGTGTATTCCTCAAGTACCATTTATTTTTGCCTCTGTGCTACTCAGCCTGTTAGCTATCACACATTTTACTTTAGCCCAAAAATGCTGTATACTATTTGGAAATAAAAATTACTGTCCTGTTTACTTCCTTCGTATAATAGGCTTTGATAATATTTATTTATAGGTAAAGAGTTGTATAAAGCTTTCTAATGATTCAGAGCCCAAAGCAATGTCCGCTAAGCATTAGAACATGTACTAATGCTGTCTTTATTATTCTCTTCTCCTCCATTGCCACAAACATCCGTTTCATCATAAGTTAAACTGCATTATAAGGTCTTGGCGAGGTCTATGTTATTCCCTGTGTTTATACGGAGTCTAGCATGACAGGGATCTTCACTGCAGCATGAAGTACTATCACAATGTAACCTACAATAATGAACTTGAAGAGAGCTCAGGTACAATAAAAAGAAAATCTCTAATGACCTGCTTTGCTTGTCACTTCTGTGGCTCTTTGGAGAGAGACACAGTGCTCCGCTTGCTCTGCCTGACTATGTAAATGCTTCAGTCCTTGTACAGAGAACAGGACACCTCTCAGATGGTACATATGACATAGTTACGGTTTGGATTATATGTCAATAATCACAGCAGCTCACAAAGGTCAAGCAAGAATTCATGGCTGGGTTACAGGAGCTTTTGTAAGCAGCCAACAAACCTGGCATCTCGTGCATCAAGGCTCCTAAATGAGTTTAAAGGGTCCCAGCTGCATACTGTCTTTAACAAATTGTTCCCACAGCGGATTAGAAAAACCACACAAGGCAAATGAGATCCAAATGAGTTTACAATTTCAAACCTCATCTTTGAGGTATTCAATTGCTAGGACTTACGTACATAAAAGATCAATGAAAGCTCTGGAATGGAGACCAGAACAGTTTGCCTTTTCTGACACAACTTTCTAACACAGCAAAAAATGGCAATGTAGCTGATGGAGCATTCTGAGCAGCCTCTGCAGGTGCCCACAAGACCCCAAGGACATCACTGGCCTCTTCACAAGCCTTTTGACATTTTGCCTGAAGTGTAAAGTTCATTTTTTGACCTTACCTATTTGCTTCAGGACAAACACACAGCAGTGCCAGTGTTTGTCCCACACCCTCCATCCCTCCCCACTATGTTCAGAAACAAATCCTCTGACACAAACAAATTGAGGAAGAAAGGTACAACAGATTGGCTAACACAGTAAAATAAGAAAGCACATGTGTAGGCAAGTGTAACATTATTCACAAAATCTATGAGAGAGGCTGAAAATGCCTGCAGTCAAAAGTTAGAGGATGCCAGGGACATGATACAGAAGACACATCCATGAACTTGCCACACACACTCCGTATTTGTCTTCCAGCACGCACTGCTAATTTGTGGGCAGACCACAGATCTCATGTGTAGATTTCATCCAGATGACCGAGAACTTCACAGGGTTTGTGTTACATTTTGAGTAAGCTGGCATGAACTATTGGCTGATACTTTATTTTTAACTGATTTTTTTCCCATGTCGCTCCGAGCAGTAACAGCCTTACTAAATATGTGCAAATATCAGATCAACAAGTTATCTGATGGCTAAGGCTGTGGTCACATGATTCTTCATGTTGGATCAATGATGACAACCAGGTCATCACGCAGTAGAATTTGATGCAAACCACCATCACATCCCTGTCTACTTAGATGGAAAACAAAATTCAACACTTTTGTGGGTGTCTGCATCTATTCTAGCCACAAAAAAGCTGATATCCAATCTAGCATGAAGCCAGAGCGGCACAAATAGATTATACTCCAATTTGGTGATAAAGCGTCCCATTACATTGTCCTGCCAAATTTCACTTGAACAAGCAGAGCAAGTACCAGCGCTTTGCACCATGTGGCCACCACATTTTGCATCTAACTCTAAGGCCCTCAAAGGTGGATTTATTGTATTATTGCAAGTTTAATATGTTATGTTCAAACACCTGGTTGATTGAATAGCCTGTAAGAATCCATGACAGCCACCTAAATTAGTTTGAACTTTACCAGTGCCCTGTTATTTTGCTCAAGGGTTTCCTGGCAATCACAAGTAATGCAGTTAGATGGAGTTTGCCTAAGCACACAGTACATCGCAGGGGGACCCTGAGCAATTTAGATATACCTCTGCAGCACTTTTGCAGAGTCCTGGCAAGGTGGGGCTTCTTATTTTGGATCTAAGCAGTATATTTCACTGGCCCTTCTGGAGGGATGAAGATTTCATTTCAAGTTCTGATTATTAAGAGTGGAGGAGGAAGTTCCAGGAGTGTCAGAAAGGATAACAGTAACCCTTCAGTAAGAAGAAGTATACACAAAATTTTTCAGAGGAGTCAACAGTCTCCATACAGAGCCCTAACTAATTTTAATGTACAAGCAGCAATAGCTGGGTGCCATGACCTCTGCCTAGATCTCTGGCCCAACTTCCCAGGCAAGCTTCAGATTGGGCCTCAGACCCTAGTTTGCATTTTAGCTGTATGTTAACTTACTTGGGAAGAATTTGATGACATATCAGGCTAAGCAAACATAGATTAGGCATTTGGTTACATGATCGCTTGCTGTTATTTTCACAGAACCCTGCCTGCCAGTGTACACACAAATGGCAAACATTTAATGAGGCTATGAGCAACCAAACCAAATCATATTATATGAAATGCCTGGCCAACATAGAAACAGGCCACCCAAGCTCCCCATCGTAGGATCAGTGCAAACCTCATCTCCTTGACTTCACACTCACTTCAAGGAGTACTGTGCCTTTCACAGCCACTGAACTAATAGGCAAGTTAAATATTTACCTTTCTTGTTGCTGTATGTCTCTAATAAACACTTATTATGTCAACCTAGCAATTTTATTTTGAGTTTAGAAAACGTAATTTGCTTACACTCTGGTGTGTTTCCTAATTATCCATATAATGGATAGTACAGATCGTGGACTCTGCAAATGAACTTGAACAGGCAGAAAGCACATACCTTGTCTGAGCAACAGTGCCCTCCTCCCCTTCCCAGCTCTACCTTGGTTTGCTCTCCTGTTGCATCTTTTCCTGTACCTTTCTGGTGCAGGGTAAGACCGTTACTGTTATCTGCTCCACTGTTTGCACTGTGAGGCCTGATCCCCACTGTCTGGGAGGGATATAGCGCTGGTTGCTATTGTAACACCTCCCAGACATGCATTGAAGTTCCTGCTGCTTGAGGCAGCCAAAGGAAAGCAGGGTTTAAAGAAAACCTCATGAAGGAGCTCTGCACTTTGCAACCTTTGCTAAATAATTTTCACTCAAGCGTTAAATAAACGTGCTTTGCTATGAGTTCAAAAAAGATTTAAGTGGGGTGAAGGTGGCAACAAATTCTGCTGATCCCTAAGAAAGCCTTAGTTACCCAGTGTGCCCTGACAGCTCACTAAACAGTGACTCTGTTCCCCAAGTTAATACATTAGATTTAATTTGGCGGGATAAATAACCTCTCTCTTTACTTCAGCAGCTGTTTTTGAGAACCCTGGAAAGAAAACAACTGTTTCTGAGAGCATCTCTCCTAACTCTGTCTGCTCAGCCAGCAGAAAGGCGTGGGTGAGGCTACTAAAAAGGCACCACTATAACCTCGTACCTCATCACGAGGTCCCTTTTGCCAGGGGAAAGGAGCACCGAAATGCACGGCAGCCTAGCAACTGGCCAGCACAGCGATGGGAGCCGCTGACCTTTCAAAACACTGCACGCAGCCAGCAAAGCACTCGCTTCCCCCTCCACCTGCCCTTCCTTCCACCGTAAAGACTTTCTTTAAACAAATTGATTCAATAATGATATTGCAACAGCGTGAAGATGTAAAGCATTTGTGTGATAAAAGACAGAGGAATAGCAGGTAACAGTCACACTGGCCTGACCAGGGACCAGGGGGCTGCTTTTTTCCTACCTTGTTCAGCTGCTCCATTTACAGTGTTGATCTTACATTCAGGTTGGAAAAGACCTTTGAGATCATCCAGTTCAACTGTTAACTCAGGACTGCCAAGTCCATCACTAAACCATGTCCCTAAGCACCACATCTACCTGTTTTTTAAATACCTCCAGGGATGGTGATTCCACCACCTCCCTGGGCAGCCTGTTCCAATGCTTCACCACCCTTCCAGCGAAGAAGTTTTTCCTAATATCCAATCTAAATCTCCCCTGGTGTAACTTGAGGCTGCTTCCTCTTGTCCCATTGCTTGTTATCCGTCAGAAGACACCCACCCCCACCTGCCTACAACCTCCTTTCAGGCAGCTGTAAAGAGCGATAAGGTCCCACCTGAGCCTCCTCTTCTCCAGACTAAACAGCCCCAGTTCCCTTAGCTGCTCCTCGTAAGACTTGTGCTCCAGACCTTCACCAGCTTCGTTGCCCTTCCCTGGACACACTCCAGCATCTCAACGTCCCTCAGGAAGTGAGGGGCCCAATACTGAACACAGTATTTGAGGTGTGTCCTCACCAGTGCTAAGTACAGGGGAAAAATCACTGCCCTTGACCTGCTGGCCACACTGTTTCTGATACAGGCCAGGATGCTCTTGGCCTCCTTGGCCACCGGGGCATGGTGCTGGCCCATGCCCAGCCGGCCGTCAGCCAGCACCCCCAGGGCCTTCCCCACCAGGCAGCTTCCCAGCCGCTCTGCCCCAGCCTGTAGCGCTGTGTGGGGCTGGTGTGACCCATGGGCAGGACCCGGCACTGAGCTGGTTGAACCTCATACAGCTGGCCTGGGCCCATCGGCCCAGCCTGTCCAGGTCCCTCTGCAGAACCTTCCTGCCCTCAAGCAGATCAACACTCCTGTCTGACTTGGTGTCATCTGCAAACTCACTGAGGATGCACTCAATTCCCTCGACCAGATCATTGATAAAAGATGCTAAAGAGGTCTGGCCCCAGTACTGAGCCCTGAGGAGTGCCACTTGTGACCGGCCACCAGCTGAGTGTAACTCCATTTACTACCACTCTTGGGCTTGGCTGTCCAGCCAGCTTTTAACCCGGCACGGAGTACACCCGTCCAACCCATGGGCAACCAGTTTCTCCAGGAGAATGCTGTGGGAGATGGTGTCAAAGGCTTTACTAAGGTCCAGGCAGACAACATCCACAGCCTTTCCCTCATCCACTACATCATCTTGTCATAGATCAGGTTCATCAAGCAGGACCTGCCTTCCATAACCCCATGCTGGCTGGGCCTGATCCCCCATTTTCCTGCATGTGCCATGTGATGGCACTCAGGACAATCTGCTCCATAACCTGCCCCAGCACCAAGTTCAGGCTGACAGGCCTGTAGCTCCCCAGATCCTCCTTCCTACCCTTTTTGTAGATGGGCATCACTTTGGCTAACCTCCTGGTTAGCTAACCTCTACACATTGGCTAACCTCCAGAATCTTCTGGGACCTCGCCAGTTTACCAGGACTGTTGATAAATTATGAATGGCTTGAAGAGCTCCTCTTCCAGTTCCCTCAGTACCCTCAGGTGGATCCCATCCAGCCCCATAGACCTGGGGCATGTTTAAGTGGAGCAGCAGGTCACTGACCATTTCCTCCTGGACTGTGGGGACTTTAACATAGTTTCTAGCTAGGTTAGTCCTTAAATAATGCAGGTTAACTATAATGGGTAAAAAATATAAATAAATATTTTTGTAGCAAAACCCCTTTGCACAGAAAGCTTAACTCTAACCTACTCAACTCCACTTGGAAATGTGCATTTTTGAGCAACATTCTGAAAGGTTTTTAAACTAACACACACAGCACTCACCATTTCATTGTTCACTGTGATGAAAATAAGAGCGCTCAACTAGTTTCCTTTACAGCTCTTACTGAAATCCTATCTGAGCCTGTTAGCGTGCCCACCCTTAGCAAGGTTATGGACACGCATGTTCCCTCCAACATGTATTTTCTCCCTGAAAGGAGAACACCGCTGACTGACTAACTGATAGACAACAGCCATGTCTGTCTCCCAGGGGGGAGAGGGAATGATACCCATCACCGTCTCCATTTTAACATCTATGTTCCCCTTCCAGCAAATAAGTGAAAATAGCCAAAAATAGTTACAAAAAATATCATGGGGAGTCCCTGCTGTCCAATAACTGCAATTACGTAACACAACTCCTATGACAACACTTTGAAATTTTTGTTGGGGAGTTGCCGATGACATCTTATGCTTTCAACATACAGATGTGTCAGAATTTTCTGATAGTTGCTATTTTTCTAATATATCTACATTTTTCAATATCTCTTCATTTTCCTAATTTTAAACACATGGTGGGTGTTCCGTAATGGTTGTGGAAGATTTTTTGTTTGTTTCTTTAAGTTATGTGTGTTTATTGATGCATAATTACATTACATTTATCTGTTACTTCGGAGTTTTATAACATATCATTAATGATGACTAAACATTTTGTCAAGCACTTCTCATTTATGGTTAAACCTAAGTATGTGATACTTCAACCATTTTCTGAGTCATCCCTATCTCTCCCAGGATCTACGCAATTCTCTGGATCAGGCAATTATTAGTATCCTATTATATCCTTAAAGAAATGTTATCATAGGACATTGTTCTTTGGAAATTCTGAAAAAGTTTTATATTCAGAGTGGTCTTCATCTGACACTTTCCCCACATCTGGTATATTAATTTTTCCATCTTCCAGAAAGTCTTTCCCTGAGAAAGAATATCACTGCAAAGCTGCCATGGGACACATGAGAACACAGCACTTTTTTTTCTCAGACCATTAGGCGGTCAGTCTGTGGAAATCACTACTCTCCCTTTCTTTTACCAATTCTGCACCCCAGATTCCACTCCAGTGATAAGGATCCAAAGATCAACCTCTCTTAGGCTAGCTGGAGATGACCTGGCAATGGAGATACCAAGCAAATGTTCTGATCGCTCCAGAGAAAATGAGGATGTTATCAGGCACCCCAGGAGTACTCAGGCATCAACAGTGCAACTGTGCCTGGGTAAAACTGAGGGGCTGAAGCCTATGGAGACACATCTTTCCGCACACACCTGGAAGTGCCAAAGGTCACCCAAAAGGCCAGCGCAGCTGCTGACAGCTTTTATATCTTGTCTCAGATAAGAGATCAGTGCAGATGGACACTGGTTCCAGCACACACTGCTGGTGGGGGGTCACAGCCTGGGAGGTGCTGGCAACCGTACTGCAGTGTCCTGGGAGAGCTGCCACCCAGCACTCAGGTGCCCCTTGGCAGGGGGGAAGCCAAGAAAGCAGGGGGCAGAACCACGGGAAACTGATACGCCCTCACCTAGAAGTCTCAGTGATGAATTTACAGAGAACGCACTTGTGCTTTGAGATCTTTTGCACTTCTCATCTTTTCAGCCCTTTTGTTTATGGGAAAGCCTTATTCAAGTTATGCAAAACTAATTTGGTTTATAATGTCCTTGAGGTTCCTGGCTGGGTTTTAGTAAAAGGAAGAACTGCACTTAAAGTCATCTTTTTACCCTGTTATTGAAGTTTTCAGAGCCCAAGCAGCATTGCTGGGTTTTTAATAATTCACATGGAAAAATAGTTTTCCCTGTTAATTTACAATATTTGAATCTTACACAAGTGTTTTCTAAAGGGAAAAAGGAGATGACTATTCTAGAAAACAAATTCTGTACCTACAGAACAAGCTATCCAGAAGATTGCCTCTATTTATCTGATGTTCCAGGGCTGCTGTTATCATCATTCATCATCATTTCCTTCAATATACAAGATTTGTTTGCAAAAACTAATCAGGCATGAAAAGGCAAGGTGGGTTATTTCCTTTCGTTCACACGTATTCTGAAACAAAGCTATTAGGATACTCAATGCCATATGTGCTTTTCCAATCTACAACACACACCATATGAGAGCAAACGGTCACTGTGACCGTTATTTTTTGTGGGAGGCTTTCAGCTTAAATGTTCAACTGTAAAATTAAGATAGCCCTACTATCATTTCAAAGCCACTGTTAATTTTCCCTTTAATACTTATAACTATTATTGCAATTAATATATTAATGTAGTGGTGCATTAATATGATCCTCAGCAGGAATGGAAGACAAATCTGTAAATACTGGAAGGACAACAGTTTAGGACAAACCCCAGGACGTCTGCTGTTTCCTGAAACAGGTTTCCAACAGCAGCTACTGATGACCATTGCTTTACAGGGTAAGGTATTTCTGAGAAGTCATTGCACAGTTAGTGACATTAAAAAAATCAAATATATTTTTAAATATACACAATATATACCGTATATAAATAATATAGCCATAGATACATACCGATGAACACATCTCTGTACAAGAAGGCTTATATGTGTATCGCTGCACACCACTCCAGAAAATAACAGGGAAGCTACTAGGCTGGGAAGGAAACATCAAATACTAAAATGAAAGAGAAGGAAACAGATGGAGGCCATGAGGAAAAACTCTTAGCATGCCATAAAGAAAATAAATCTCTGACCAGGAAGAACATATTTGACAACATGCACATTGTGAAAACATGCATCTACTCACAAGTAACTGTGTCTCAGTGAAATCACACACTGAAAATTAACAAACCACCAACTCGTCTTGGGCAGATCAGCACATTCTTTATGCTCAGTCTTCCATTCAGCCTCACCAAGCCATCCATATTTCAACTAGATCCTTGATTAATAGCTTGTTTTAGCTTTTAGGGCATCTTTAAAGGTTTGAGAAAAAGTGCCTCAGGTTCCCTCTGCGGAGTGAACACTGATGCAGCTGCTCCATTACATCATTTTCAGGAATGATCAGCAGTAACTTTCCATGCAGCTTAAGGGGGTACTTCTGCCAATTAGCATTGTGGCCCAGAGACACAGTTTCTCAATTTTATGTTAAAGAACGTTTATCTGCATGGAGAATGTTTTTGCTTTGGTAAGTGAAACATGAAAAGAAAAAAAAAAAAAAAAATCTACCTGTCCTGTTAAGTGTTTTACCATTTCTCTCCAGATTTCTGGCTATTCTAATTCTTTAGAAGTTAATTTCCATTTTCATTTTCTCCGGTGTTCCCATACAGCTCCTCAGCTTGTATCCTCTCGGCTCCATAGACACACAGAACCGTTAGCATGCAGAATATTACAGTGGGTGTTCACACATGCCTGTGTTCACCATTAAGGACTGGAGATGCATTTGAAGAGAATGCCTGAAGAGAGAGCTGACCACGTAGGATTAGTTTAACTCATAAAAAGCACAAGACCAAGGACTCTGCAGCAAAGGACCCAAGGGTTCCTCTGGCAGGAAAACTAACCTGCAAGTAGAGAGGGCAGAAAGTTACAGATGAGACGTTTGAGTTATGCAGGAAATCACCTTTGCCAGACTGTATCGTGTTTGTCTTTTCAACAGCTACACTGAAAAGGCAGATAGCTGTAAAAAAAGAGTAAAAGAGCCCATGTAGAGCAGCAAGACAAGACGTTAGGGAGCCATCTCATTAAATGTTAGACAGCAATGATAAGAGCATCCATAAAAGGCAACATTTTAAAGGACTTGAAAAGGAGAAGGGGGGTAAAGACAGAAAGAGACTGATGTTATCTACAAAAAAACACCTAGAAATTTACGTAAGAACTGGTCATAAAAGAATTTATAAAAATTCTCCATCTCTTCCTCCTATTAAATCCAGTCCTAATTAGAGCAGTGAAAGCAGCCAAGCATTTACAACCACAGAACCAGCCCAGCCTGCCAAGCCTCCTGCAAAACACCCAAACACTTCCATCAGCAAACTTGCAAATGGAAGCACTTCAGAAGCAACCTATGCAGGCTTTGCTGCTTCATGGGGTCCTACGGACCAGCTGCGGCCATTTATCACAGCATCTTGCACAACTGCCTTAGAAAGTTTATAAAAACAAACACCTGTTTGCTGGTTTTGGCTAGGGTAGAGTCAATTTTCTTTGTGGTAGCTAGGATGGGGCTGTGTTTTAGATTTGTGCTGAAAACACTGTTGTAACACAGGGATGTTTTCGTCACTGCTGAGCAGCGCTCGCACCATGGCCCTTTCTGCTCCTCACCCACCCCACCAGCGAGGGGCTGGGGGTGCACGAGAAGTCGGGAGGGGACACAGCTGGGACAGCTGCCCCCAGCTGACCAAAGGGATATCCCATGCTATTGAACATCATACACAGTATATAAAGCTGGGGGAAGGAGGAGTAAGGGGGGTTCGGGACATTCGGAGTGATGGCGTTTGTCTTCCTGAGTCACCGCTACTCGTGCTGGAGCCCGGCTTTCCTGGGGATGGCTGAACACCTGCCTGTCGGTGGGAATCAGTGAATGAATTCCTTGTTTTGTTTTAATTGTGCGCATGGCTTTTGCTTTACCTATTAAACTGCCTGTATCTCAACCCAGGACTTTTCCCACTTTTCCAATTCTCTCCTCCATTCCACCGGTGGCAGTGAGCGAGCGGCTTTGTGGTGCTTTACTGCCGGATGGGACTAAACCACGACAACCTGGCTAAGAAATTCAGTAAAAGATTGTAGAAATAAGTATAGGCTTTCAACCTGACACCATGCTCCCATAGGAGTTATAAGAAAGTTAGTTTTTTTTTAAAAAAGTAGTCCTGGCTCCTCCATCTCAGCTTCCTTGTTGACATTACTGGTCAAAGAGCCATCGTGAAGAAATGTATTTGCTAGCTGTTCAGATTGGACAGTCATATGAGTATCATTTGCTCAAAATCTCACCACATGTCAACTTGGGAATGAAAAAACAAAAGACTTAAAAGGAGGACTCAAGTTATCCTCTTATCCCATTATTCCAGCCAGCCTTGTAATTGTCCCTTAGCTAGATCCCCTTATCAATAATCCTTTTAGTGGGATCAGTTTCACTTTAAACAGCTTATTACATGGAAGACAAAAGAAGCAAAAATAATTCAAGAACGATCAGACAACAAAAAGCTATATCTAAACCAAATGTTTATATCTTGACACACAGAGAAGGATATTCCTTAAAATCTTCTCTAGGTGACATTAAGTTTTTTTCTGTGAAAGAGAACAGGCCCTGGTGATTTTTTTCAATAACAATCTATTTAGGATGGAAATTCACACCATGTAAGGAGTAAACTACAAATATTATGACAACATAATTTAAATTGCATCTTCTAAATTGCCTGAAAGAATAACTTGGAGTATCCCAAAGAACAGCTGTTACTGAAAACCGTTGGTTCACCCATAAGTTCATCAACACCATAATAACAAAAAAAGATAATCTTCATGTCATGTTAAAACTGATAAAGAGAAATTTTAAAGTCAACTTAATATCTATTTCTCAGCTAAGAGGTCTCTCACTGAGCTAAGTTTCCATTTCCAGCTATGTAACACCTGTGTAAGTTGGTAGCGTGAAAAACACTTGGAAGATGTTGCTAGCAATGTCTGCCTATGAACCTTCCCCAACAAAGCTCTGTTGCACACTCCAAATCCTGCATCGGTAGATCATTATTCTTCTTGAGCAGGCAGGTCACATGAGGGCAAGTTGCATTTGATAAATTTAAAATTACTACAAACTTCCAAATACACCTGAAGAAACACAAAATCCCAACCAACTTTTAATTAGTCCTGCAGTGCCAGCTGATTTCCCGTTCCTCCTTCACAGCCACCCTGAAACACACTCCACTTGCTTCACACATCATCCTGCCCGTCACCACCTTCACATCCTCCAGCTCTTTCCCATTTTTGCCCCACCCAGTTTTTATTTAGTGCCTCAGGGCCAACCGCACTGTCCTTCCCTGTCAGGAGGCATTGATACATTGACAACAAAATTTCTGTGCTTGCTATATACTCTAGGAGCAATAAAACTAAAGTTTTAAATTTTCAAGGAGTTTGTCCAAGGAGTAGCTTCATGTACCAGGTTTTCACAACTGTCTCCCAAGATTTACTTTCTTGTTTGCATAAAAGAGTAAAGTTGCCTACTAAAGGAGTTCTCTGCAAAATCTGGCTGCTGATATGCCCAAGGTGCTCCTGCAAGAGCTCTTATTCAGAGTATTTTGTTATACCATCCTTTCAGGCAAACAAGCAGGTACTTTGGAAACTCTGACAAGTGTAATTTTGCCATCAGTCCTGCGGGCGCTGTTTCTGTGCAGCACGCACCCTAAACACAAGGCAGAATTAAGTCACGTGGGTTGCAACTCCCTGGAGATTACTCTCTACTCCAGTAGCTTAATTAAGAATAAACTAGCTGTGTGGGCTAATTCTGTTTATTCTTTCCAACTTGCTACTCCATCAGACTAAATTAAAATGGACGCTGATAGAACAAATTCTGACTGCAAATGAGAAAGAGATGAAACACTGCCGTCATGAAGAGCAGAGGATGGTGGATCAGGCAGGGGATGAGCCACAGATCATCCTAAATTTCCTGTTCTCTCTTGTGCTGTATTGCTTTACCTACTGCCCTGCATACTTTGCATCTGGATTCCTAAGCAAAACAAAATGGTAACTGTTCAAAACTTGATCTGCGCTGTGCACCACTGAGCTAAAGAACAGGATATAGAAATAACAGTGTTTGCTTCTGCAGGAAGCCAGCTCTGGCTAGGATGCACAGGGATGTCTCTGCTACAAAGGTTTTTTGCCCTGCCGATTTGCAAAAATGAAGATTAAGTCTGACCGATTTATTTGTTCTCTGATTATATCCTGTTTTGGCTGCTGAGATTTTCACATATTTAGGGTGGAAGCCAGGTCCTTCAATTCATAATGACACAAACTGAGTATTTTTGCTGAGAGTTTTAGGGTCCTTTGTGACTCAACACATTCAGTACGTTCTTCATCCAATGCCAGTTTCTCTGTGGTCATCAAGTTGTATTTTATGGCAGCTGCATTTCCCAAATTAAATATTTGGGCCACTTGTAATACAAAGTATCAGATTTACAGAGAAATAGTCTGAACTATTTTAGATGAGGAAAGAGAAAATATTAATTCTATACTTAATAATGAAAACAACTTGTATACAAAATGCCCTAGATGCTACTGGAGCACAGCACTAATATTGCTGAAGTGGAGAAACTACCTAGTCTTCGTCTTAACTTGGTCCCTGAGTGCTGCACCTCTCATCTGACTCTTCTTGCTCAAATGATTTCCATTTCAATATTCTCTCTGCATGCAGAAGGGCTTTCTTCAGTCCCTTCAAAAAAGGCACTTCTGCTTGCTACTGCTGGTAGCTATAGCTGCCTCAAGGACCATTCAGACTAATAAAGAAATGCTATTACCAAAGTTTAGCAAGGAGAGAAAAAGGGAGTCAGCAGGCAAAAGGCACTTTATGAAGAAGCTTCCCAAATGCATATTGCCTTTAGCCAAAACAAGCAGTGTTGGCATATTAGATTAAGCAAGTCAGTGTAACTTCCAGGCTTTAATGGAAGAAAGTGCCATTTAAGAGGATATTTGCATGAACAGGTTGCCAACAGATGGAGTCAGCAGGGAGAGAACTCTCCAGGAATGTTGCAGCACGAGACATGATCATGGTGGTAGTTTGTTGCCCAGACTGATGGGATCTCATCTGGAAGGCTGCAATGCTTAAAAAAACCAAACACCCAAACCCCAAAACACTAAACCAACGTGAACTTCCAGTAATCTTTCTTTCTTTAAAAAAATGCAAAGCTGCTTCTAATACAAAGTGTAACAACATCAGCACATTCAAATGGGAATATAACATTAAGCAGATTCCTTAAGTGCCGACTCAAAACACTAGGTCAGAAACTCAAAAACTAGCCCATGTGATGAAAGAGGCAGCCCCTATGCTCCCACCAAGTTCAGTGCTGCAATGAATTTTAAAACTGACTATGGATATTTTTTGGACATCAACACTGAGCCATGCCTATATAGGCAAGGCTGAGTGTGATGCCCCTGCACCAGGAAATTTCAACTTCAGTAGCTGAAAGACTGGATGCAGCACTTCAGTGACAGAAAGGTGATGGTGATACATGCCTTGAAAGTGGAACCATTCTGGTTTTGATGATTCTTGTTTCAGGTCTTCCTCTCCCTGTATTTTAGTGACTTTTACGGGGAAATAAAGGTGATGAGCTCAAAGAGCTAATTACAGGGGCCTTCGAAGGAGAAGAACAAACACAAAGCCAAAAAATTACCCATCCAAATACCCCAGTACCTTGGGGGAAACATTAAGTAATGCATATGATTTCATGCAGGATCACTTAGTCCACCACGGTATCAGCAAATGAAAACAGAGCAGAGAGAAGCTAGGACAGTGACCACAGACAAGCAGTGCACAGCCCTGTACTACCAGCTTCTTAACTGTGCACCAACCAGAAGGTTGCCTGAATAAGCTCCAAACAGCCCTCTGCTGAAGGAGCTTGATATTGTCAAAACGACAAGATAAGCCCTGAAATGAGCAGCAGGAGGAGGAGGAGGTATCTGCCTATGTCAACGGACTGAATTAAGAAGTTTTGCATAGTTTTCAATAAGCTGTCAAAGCCAGCCAAGTTTAAGATGCATGTACAGTGAACACTAAGAACAACTTAAGTACTGTAACAGCCCCCCCCAGAAATGGTGGCCAGCAGAAAAACCATTTAAATCAGGAGGGACACATGAATTAAGAAACTCAACAGCACCACAGACTCCAAGAAACCCCTAGAGAGACAGAGGAAGGATCCCACTTCCCACATTTGCATTTCACAGCTGGGAATGTGAGTCACCATATCCACATTGGGAGAAATCCAGAAAATGCAGGAATGAAGGGAGGAAGCTTTGAATTAAAAAAAAAAAAAAAAAAAAAAGAAAGAAAAAAAAAAGAAAGAAAAAAAAAGAAAAAAAAAGAAAAAAAAAAAAGACAAGACAGGAGACCCTCCATCTTGAGCAAAAGGAGAGAAAGAGGTCAGCACCATCCTGCCCAAGGACTGAGGATGAAGAGTTAAATTTCCAACTTCAAAACTACTTTCAGGTCCTATTCAGAAAAAGGGGTGCAGGATTTTGGTGGTTATTAGCTAAAATGTTGTACTTAAACCTTGCCTCTAGGATCTTCTACAATGGGTGGGAAACGCCCTTCATTTTTTAAATATCTGAAGACAATGTTTTCTTTTTCTATTTGTCTCCTATCTGGAACTTCCAACCTCATAACCAAAACCTGAGATTTCTCTTACCATATTTTCACCAGCACTCCTACCTAATGCTTAAAATGAATTCAAGAGAAGCTTCCAAATGTTAGGTACACTGTTACCCCAGAAGAGATGGAGTGTAAGTGGTGCGCGTAGGCAAGGACACTGGCAAACTGAGACAGTTGAGGAATCCCAGAAGTTGGTCACATCCCTTGGCAAGCTACGGATATAATTATGATGGTATCACCAAGTGTCAAGACCAGGAGAGATGTTTCACTTGACAAGCACAGGCTAGCTCTCACCTAGCAGAAGGAAAATTTCTAATTCCCAGTCCCTCCCGGAGTGCAAAAGCAGAAGGTGACAAAATAGCTCTCCATAAATAACCCACCAATAAGTTAAAAGAACAATAGCATACTTAATAACTAAATAACCACATATGGCCTAGGGCTGTCTGTTACCATTATTTCTGGACACTGTTATGACAGTCCATGGCAGAAGCTAATGTACTTACCGTTCAAAAAGCGTTCAAAGACAGTATTGTGACAACCAGAACAGTTAAAGAAGATAATGCTTAACAGTAAAAGGCACCCAATTTATTTCAGATACATTGTTTTCACATTATTTTAAACTCTATTCACTTAAATAACATCACACAAATTACAGTTTGCATCAGCTTGCAAACCTGTTTCCTGGTGCATAGAAGTGTGGAGGTACACCCACAACATAGACCAGACATACCTATGTAAAAGAGACAGTTGCTTTATTTTTCTCTATTAACAGAGCACTCCGAGACAGCATTCACACCAAGGCCCTGAAAATCTTCTTACAATAAAATACCAGAAAAGGAAAAAAAGATGCCAATAATCTTTCAGAGAAAACAGGTAACATTGTCTAAAAGCAAACACTAAAGACCGCTCCATTTACTGCCTTCTCACTTCATTATCCCATCAAATGAAACAAGCAGAATATAATAAATGACACACAAAACAACAATAAAATGCAGTGCTTCATTTGTTTTAAGTTCCAATGAAAAGCAGCAAGAATATCCTGCTTTGTGTATAACCTGCAATTCTCCAACACAGAACTGCAGCTGAGAGTGGCTTTTGTATTGTACACAAAGGAACTGATAGAGTTCTACTAATGAAGACTAAGCTCATCCCAAGTCACTAATAAAATTTATTGCCTTGTTCCTCAAGACAGTTCCACAATTCCCGGGTGCTGCAGGCTCTAGGGAAGAAGTCTGTCACAAATTGCTGGCTAATCTTACCACTGAACAAGTTATCTTGCTGCTGAAGTGATGATCTGTAGCCTCAGGGGCCTGCATGGCTTAAAATGCTGCAGAGACAAAAGTGACGGATTTTGCCTTTACAGTGAAAGGAAAGATACTGTATGTGCCTCTTGGCTATACCCACACTCTGCAGGATCCTGATCCGTACTGCCATGGTGTCTGTGACCATGGCAGGCAGGTGTCACCTGAGCAGCTGGGCACACAGCACCACCCTGCCCTCTGGTACTGAAAACAGAGAATGCTTCTGCCAAAAGCAGAAGGATGAGGGACCTTAACTCCAAAGATTTTGTACTCAGAAGATCATGGCTTGCCTTGCACATAGTTATATCCAGCATCCTACAAGCCTAAGAGAGACAAGGAGACAATCTCCGTCTAAACTGAAAGAGGGCAGGTTTAGGTTAGATATTAGGAAGAAGCTCTTTACTGTGAGGCTGGTGAGGCGCTGCACAGGCTGCCCAGAGCAGCTGTGGGTGCCCCATCCCTGGCAGTGCTCCAGGCCAGGCTGGACGGGGCTTTGAGCACCCTGGTCTAGTGGGAGGTGTTCCTGCCCACGAGGATCTTTAAGGTCCCTTCCAACCCAAACCATTCTATGATTCAGGTATCTTAATCCAGAGCAGCTGAATTGGTATATAGTCCTGTTGGCAACAGCTCTTCCACTTACCACATCACAGCAAGTGCAGACACCTTCTAGAGGAGAAAACAGAGCGCGCTTTGCAGTTCAACAAGCCATAGAGAAAAAAACCTTCATTTTCAGTGAAGAAAAATTTAATGATTAGCCTGGACACCTTTGGTTTTGATTTTAAAGAATTGCACCTTTCCAAATTTCTCCATACGGCAGGCTGGGAGCTTCCCTCCTGCAGGCAAGCTGTAGCTTGCAGTTTTACTGCTCACAGACACATCAATGTACGTCAGTTAATACAGGCAACAATGTAACTCACGGAAGATGTATTTGGCTCTAATACAGCTGCTGGCAAGAAACTCCTCTCCTCTGAGAAAGAAGATTAAATGAAGATTTTAAAATCTGCTTTTTTAAATCTACAGGAGGCTCTAAGAAGATAATCCAAACTGCAGTTGTAGTGACCCACCACAGGACAAACAGTAAAGGTAACATTTTTCTTAACTCTAATACAGTTTCTTGTTCTAGGTTAGAAGAAAAAAAAGGTCTTACGACTTTTCACTGTTAAATAAAGACTGTCAAAGCAAGCAATTACTCCTGCAAGTTCTGTGGACAAGCAAGTGCACCATCATTCTCTAACTATGCCCACATGCTACACAGAAGTTGATGCACTCTTAAGTGTTTTATTACTGGCTACAATAGGATCATGAGAGAGACAAGGTGTCTAAAGTAAGAACAAGAACAAGTCCTAAAACAATACACAAAAGCATCAATGCCTTCCAGACTGAAATAAATTCTAGCAGATTAGAGAAATTTTACATGCCACTGACTTTTCAGTCTCACCATAGCAATTAAAACAATATTATTTGCCTAATTGCTTCTGCCATTCAGAATTTAACAGCAGGTCTATGCTACATTCAAAAGTATATTTAACATGTATGTGTGAAAGAGAGTAAACTGCATGCAGGTGACAATTATGCTTTCTAGGATTAGAGGCACCCTCTTAGGGGTGGTTTAATAGTGCCTTATAGAATTTTAGGCATCCACCTATGCAGCTGAATATAATCTGATTAATAAAACTCATACCCTTACGAGATGCCTAGGTCTATTTTCCAGAGAAATGGTCTTTTGAAATGCTTATACTGCAAGAGAGAACAGTATAGGAAAAGTATCCTGAAATTATGCAAACACATAGCTATGCATCACAAAAGTAAAATCATTAGGTGAAAACTCAGAATTACAACAGAAATACAGATTTGGTTCTTCACGTATACAGCGAACAGCACGTGCACACAACTGTGCTAAGTTATCTGAGCATTCAGCTACATTTTTCAAGCAACTGCCATAACCGCATGTCATCTACTGCTGACCACAATTTGACAAGCAATTACTTCTTCCAGCACCAGAAACAGCCCTTACCTCCTGCTCCCTGCTACACGCTCCCTCCTCCCGGGCCACCTCCTCAGCCCCAACACAGCAGCCACGCAGACGGACAGATTAGAGTGAGAAGTAATCGACAACAAAGAAGAAGAGGCGCTTCTGAACCCCCAGCGCTTCCCCCACAAACGGCTGTACTAGCACAGCTCGGAGGGTGGCAGGGGGCTGCTTACGCAAGCACGGCTCTCTAAGGAAACGCATGCCAAATTTCTCCCCGAGGAAGCAATTCTGTTTGCACCAAAACATCCGAAAAATCTCTCTCCCACCCGCCCCCAACCCCGTGCCCAGTCTGTTGGATCTTGGCCTGGGAATACAGATCTGGAAGGGATCCCTGGGGGTCTCCTAGTCCCCTCCCTCACAGTGTGGGCAAGAACCAACTGAGCAAATGCAAGCAGTCAAGAGAGGTACTGTAGCGAGCTGCTTGTTAGGGAAACGAAACACAGCTTGAAGCTGGAGTGAATGTGGAAGGCTGGGGAAGAAGAAAGCTCTTGAGGTTTCCCCTCTTTACATACTAAATCAGTTCTGATAACGCTTTGTGAAATTAAGTTACACAGTGTTCTATATTGTCTTTCATCGTCGCTTTCCAGCTTGAGTTTAAGGCAAAAGTTAATGATTGAATTTTAAAGGCATTAACATGGAACCCCCTAGGGGAAGGGCTGAGAAACCTGCCGTTAAGATACGGCTTCTGTTACACTGCTGCAAAAGACAGAAAAGTAAAAATTAAAAATAATGCAGGTGAAAAAACCATAACAAACCCCACATGATGAGCTACGTATAACTAAAGAAATAAACGTGAAAAGGCAATAACAGCTAATGATTTAAGGTAAGGTAATAACACAGCCCTAACTGAGGCATAATAGAATCACCCTGAGCAAAATGCAATCCTGTTTCCCTTCATTAAGTTTCATGTTATCCTGCAATTTCCCAGCGCTAACGGAAACGTTTCCTCACGGCCACCACAGGAGTGGATTTGCAACAACAAACAGACAGAGCCACCCGGGCCAGCTCGGCAGCTCCACGAGCCCAGTCACAGGGCTGCCACGCACCCCACACGCACCCCAGCACCCACGTAACCACCTGCCCCCCCCAAGCTACTAAACACACCACATCAATAAACGAGCGGCAAATTAGCAAAGAGTTTGAAATAAGGATAACGCTTATTGTATCTTTCGTTGGGTTTTTTTAGTATTATTGGATGGTTTCCTGAACTTAGCCTGCCTGCAAACACAAATTTTCCGGTGAGACACATGCCCTCGGTACCACCTGGCCTGCGCCTGTTGCCGCACACCTGGCGAAGTCCCACACGGCACCGAGTCTTCTTCTGGCACCGAGGGACACTAACGTTCCAGAAGGAGCAGGGAGGCTGTTCGGGCCGGGGGTCGCTGTGCCTGCGGGGGCTCTGCCCGGCCCTGCCAGCCCGCTCCGCGGGGAGCCCCCTCCCCACAGCCGGTGGCCCCGGCGCCTCGCTCCGCCACCGCCCGCGGCCACCGGCGCACAGGTGCCGCTCTTCGGCGGGCGCCACGGAAACCGAGGCACCGGAGCTTTCCCTGCACCGTCTGGGAACCTGAAACGGCGTTTGCCCTCGTAACTGCCGTTACGGCTAACCGACAGCTCAGCAACAGGCACGCACATACACGGTTTCTTAACCGCATGGTGGGGTTTGCATTTATTTTCCTTTCTCTTTTCCCCACGCTCCCGCAGCGCGGGGCAGGCAGTGCGCGAACGCCCGGCAGCTGCAGCCCCTCCGCCGCCCGCCCCGCGCAGCCCCCAGCCCCTACCTGCAGGCTGCGCCCCGCGGGGGCGGCTCCGGCGGGCCCGGGGGTGGGGGTGGGGCAGCGCCCGCCCAGCGGCGCTTTGGGCCGCGGGTCCCCGGCGGGCTGGGCCGGGGGAGCGGCTCGCCGGCGTCTCGGCTCCGTGAGGAGCTGCGGACCCCACAGCGGGAACCTGCCCGCCCGCCCCCCCCGGGCTCGGTCGCCCACCTGGCCGCGGGGTCCCTGCCCCCGCTGCCCCCCCGGGCCGCGGCCCCGGCTCTGTCACGGCGTGCGGGGACCCCTCCTGGCGCGGCGCCTTCGCCAGCGCGAAAGGGGCGTCTCAGCAGTGCCACGGGCACGCTTCCATCGCATTAAGATGCTTTTCCCCCGCTCATCAAGGCAAAGCCTGCACCGGAATGTCGGGGCCGGGGCTCTCGGGCATCTCGGGAGGGGTTTTTAAAGTGCCCCAGCGCCCGGCGACGCTGCAGAGCGGCCGCGCCACCAGCCCCCGCGCGGCCCGACGCCCCGCCAGGCAGAGCCCCGCGGCTGCTGCCGGCTGCACCCGGCGTGCTCAGGCTCGATTTGCCTCCCCCAGACCAGGGGAAGGACTCTCACGGATTTCAGCAGGCGTTGGACCCTAGACTCCTGGAACAAGTTTCAAATTCCAGCAGCCTTTTGTTTATCCAAAGAAGATAAACTGAAGTGGCCGGCGGAATCCTGCACGGGTTTTCAGAGGAGATCTGGAAAACAGCAGGTCTTTCCTCAGGAGGCACATTAAACATCCTGTGACACTTTCCATGAGAACAAAGATAAAATGGGATCTTTTCTTACCCTTCCCAAACACTGTCACCGGACAAGGGCTTCTTGGTTCCCGTCTTTCACCCAGGCCCTTGCTGCCGTTCCACGCTCCTATGAAGAGCGAGCGCAGAGCTCCCAGGGGTGCACGCGCAGGGCTGGCAGAGAGGGGGGCAGGGAGGCGGCTGCTGCACCGCTCTTCCAGGGCAAGTTCAAAATCCTTCAGCGTCAGGAAGTACACACAACTTGGGTAAGCACGGCAGCTTTGGGGTAGATTATTAATTGGAAAAGACTCCCCGTCCCAGGTGGCAGAGCTCCTCTGTACAGGACGGTGGTGTGAGGCAGCCAAGAGAGACTGGTCTACACGTGCTGCTCCCTCCTGCAGGCGTGGGGTGAAGCTGCGCACTGGGCAGCCCACACTACCCACGCACGGCTGCCCTGGCGCGAGTGCTCCCCTTCCTGCAGCGTTGTAGCTCACAGCAGCTGTAAAGGAAAAGGGTCAGGTTTTCCCCACCTGCATGGGTAACAAAAACTTGTTCTTGAACAATAAAAAAACGAGCTCTTACTTTCTTAGTTTCTGATTTTTTTCCACCCTCTTTTTTTATAGTTCTGTAATATTTTGGAAAAATTTTTAACCTTACCTGGATTGAGTTGTGCTTCATGTTGAAAGATTTTCCTTGCCAAACTAATTGCTAACAAAATTGCAAGACTTTATTTGTAGTGTGTAACACTGTAAGATAATCAGCAGCCCTGAACAAGATGGCCTGTGCGTTGACCTACCGCTCAAGAGACTGGGATCTCAGCGTCGCAGCAAACGCCCTCCGCAAGTCTGGTTGGCAGCGTCTCTGTGACAACTCCCCATCAGCCACGGGAACAACAGTGGTTATCTATGGCGGCTGCTGACATTTTGACATCTGGGTCAACAACAGGTAATGCTTCTTGCTCTGTGGTGTGGAAAGGATATTGTCAGAGTACCACGGAACCACACTGGATGTTGTACATACCAGGAATACAGAGAGAGGCAGTAGCACCACTCATACTCCGCTGACCTGGCCATTGGCACTACATCACCTATAACATACTTTTGTGGTATTTAATTCTTATATAAATTAATTTTAAGCACTGAAGTATCACAAACTAGCTGTCACCAAAGTGATGTACATGAGTTCATTTGGCTTTCTGGAGCAACACTAACAGTAACAGAAATACAAGGGTTTGGTGTACATTCATGTTTCACACATTCATGACAGGTTTCCTCTCGCCACTGCTAGAACAGATTTTTCTTGTGCAAGTTTCAGCTGCTGACACCAGGTAAGTGATTCGTTGCACTACTCCATCTAGCAGTTTGACAACCTATACACAACATACCACCACCAAAATATAACCCATCTGTAATGAACTTAATCTCTCCAGGGTTGCAGGACTATTCATGTTGCTCCTCTAGAACTGCTGTAACCAAGATATGACAGGAGTGCATTCCCTCGCCTGGAACGCCTGACCAGGCAGAGACAACGCAACTGAGATGGGGGTTGTTTTGGTTTGGCCCCTATGCAAACAAGAACAATATCTGCACTCTATTACACTTTCCAAGCCACAAAAAATAATCAGAACGTATAGCACGATAGAATTTAACAGGTAAAATAGATGCTTTTACAGTTTGAAGGATGGTTAGGTACCATGGTACAGTTGACGAATGGCCTTCCTACGCACAAATGTTCTTAAATTGAACCTTTATATACAAATATCTGCAACAAACTGAAAACCCCACTACCCTCCTTCCTCTGCCCTCTTCTCCCACCTCCCTGTTACAGCCAGCCAACAGCACAGGGATATACTGTAACAGCACGCTCAGAGTAACATTTTCAGATCTCGTCACTAACATTTGGATCTACAACCTCTAGCATTTGATAGCCAAGCAGACATACCCTCCCTGACATCCCTGGAAATTAAGCAATTACATCACAGGCTGGAGAAACTGTAGTCCCCATGGTTCCCACGGTCCCTGCTCTGCAGCTACAGTCCAAATCTTGCCAGCTCCAAGGCAAAAAGATAAAGTACTTACCACTTGTGTGCGGGCGGAGGCTCCTTCCTGAGAGTGAAGACAAGCTCTGTTTTTTACCAACATACAGGGCTCCAACAGAAGATGAAAAGACTGCAACAAATTCCTCAAAATATGTGGCTGTGTAAGTCATATATGGAACCTAGGTTAGAAAAAAGAGGGTGTGTAACTGTTAATCCATAGCCTCCTCACTTTTTGCATGGAAATTAGCAATTCCTGGGAACATAAGACCATTGTATGACATCAGGCTGAAAGATACATTTAAAACCAGCCTTGTTTCTAATGGCACCCAGAACTAGATGCAGGTATGTCTTGCAACTTATTTCACCTAATCGAGTGTATCTTATTCCAGAATCTTAGGAAACTTTGCCAGAAATAACCTCTCTTTCTTGATATAAAATAAGTATAGGCAGATTACTATTAACATTAGTTGAACAAAAGGATGATTTATATCCTTTTAGTAATTACAAGCTTCCACATTTCAACCTCCTGCCTTGCTGCTGTTTATCTGGGGTACCCCTTCTGGCCTCTCATTGAAATCCTCTGTCCAAGCACACATAGTAAGCTTTTTGGACACATTTTGATGCACATATTTTATAAAGATCAGCACTCCAGCTGGCCAGTGCAACATTTTTTCACTAGAAAACAGAGATTCATTAAAACAAACGTCCTATGGAAACATGGTTCTAACAAAATCTTGGCTGTACAAAGGCAGGAGCTTTAAAACAAACCTTATCTACTGACTTTTTTTTGGCAGCCTGCTAGGCTTCCTGCTAGCAGGCTATATATATATATATATATTTTTTTTTTTGTGGAAAAAGGGAAATTTCAAAATGTCTAAATTTCATTTCACATCAGAAGAAAAACTTCATTAGATGTTTGAATTTTTCACAGCATGGGAATAATAAATCTGAATTAGTTGTACTGGGAAGCAAGCCTTCGCACAGCCACTCCAGCCTCTCTTCCGTATCCACTTGATTGTGGACCTGAGGCTTGGGCTATTTTAATCCATACAGGAATCTGACACCAAATACAGGCTGTAATGTCACTCTGCTCTGAGAGGAGCCAACCATTTCCATGGCTCTACAACTTTTCACGGCGTTATGTTTTTGTTTTTCCTGCTGGATGACAAGTGTGGCTTGCTGTGCTATTCTGCAGAGATGGTGATGAGCAGGGTAAGCTGCTAACACCAACAGCCCTGCCTACAGCAGCTCCTGGGGAAAAACACAAGCTAAACCAAGGCTGAACTGGGGTTCACAGCCTTAAATCTTCATCCTATTCCCCAAACCAGCACACAATACCAAGTAAAAGAAGATAGCGAGCCACTACTGACTGACTCCCCACACCTCCACAAAACAGAAAACCAGTCACTTGGCAAGAATTGGCTGTACCTTGGACAAAACTCCAGCTGGCATTTGCTGACTGCTGGGGCTTTCAAGGAGAGCTCCTCACCCAACCCAGGCTATGCCATGCCTCCGGACATGTTTTTGCTCCATCTCACCTGCAAAACATACAGCTTAACAGCTAGGACTGTTTTCAATTCAGATTTTACTACCTAATTTTTGTATTTGTTGTGTTCACAAGCTAGGGGAAGAGTTTCTTTGCTTTAAACTTTAATATACTCCTTTAAAGAAAATATGCCCATTGATAATATCTACAGCAAACATTCAGAGAGTTAACACACACAGAAACTATTGTCATTCCACCAGAGAGAAAGTTGCAAGCATCAAAGATTTCTGTTTTACTTGGAGATGTACCAGATTAGTTCTAGGGGCACTTATGCAACACAAAACCTTACAGATATTTTTTATTATTATTTTTAATTCTGTGCATGGCAAGGGCTTCCCCCCCCTCCATTTGTTTGCTTTTTCCCCCTCTCTGAGTTAAGCGTGTGTGGACAGAGACCTAAACCAGAGCTAGCTAAAAGTATAGCAGAAACTATCTGCTCTGTGTAGCAAGATATTCTGGTAAATATTAAAACATTGATTCTCCACAGCCTTGCATTTCAGTATCGGACACATGGCTGCAAAGCCAGACAAACTGCCGGCATTGTGACACTGCCAGGGTTCAGTTCTGCTCTGGCCACACAGCAGTGGCTAAGCAAAGCATCTCAGGGGTTTTCAGCTGTCTTTATAGTTTAAAAATCCAGAAGCCCCTTGAAATGAGAAGCACGTTTGTGAGACAGGCTTCCCGCAGGAGTGGTGGGGTGCCCTGAGGCGGGCAGAGGAGTGCGGGTGCAAGCTGGCTTGAGGCTGTGCTCACCTACATGGGTACCACGCCAGCCTCAGGAGGGGCAGTGGCTGAAATGGGGCTGGTGATGCATCACAGAGATAAACAGCATCACTGCATGACCCTTCTTTGTGCTGCTGATCGTGTTTGGTAGGAGAAGGTTTGAGGCACCACCCCTTCAAGGGCTATAGCAGGTCAGCACAAAGCAACTTGCCCACCTTCTCACTGGGTTTTCCTGCTGTAAAACCACACAGAAGCTGTATGAGGTGTGGGGACTCTGCCATGGACCTGCAGAGCATGAGGGCTGCCACCTTTGCATGTGCATGCACCCAAGGGTGCTTTCAAGGTGGACCTGGGTAGAGGCATCCTTTACTGCTCTTGGGTGACAAATACATGTGTAAAGGCTTGAAGTCTCACCTTACCTGCTCAAGACATGAAGTTTAAAACGGTAGAGAAGTGGAATGGTATTATCTACCATTTAACTGCTGTAAGACTAATGCTGCTGACTTTCTAACTGGTGACAGAAATTGGTTTCTTCATTGATAGATTTCCGATTCAGGCTTGAGTAATACTTTACTAATTAAGGTGCTTTGGTAGTTTGTTTTTAAAAGCAGTTCTCCGATGTTCGTGTACTCAGCTTTTCTTTTTTTTTTTTTTTTTTTGTGTGTGTCCAGAAGTTGCCATCACTGTTGCCCGTCATACACCACCACCTTCCTAGCATAGCAGGGGAAGTGGAAAGTTCAAGGACTGAAAGGAAACTGACTCCAAACGATCTTTCCTCCAACAGGTCTGCAAAGGGAAATAGGTTAGAAAAGGAAAAGCCGTTTCTTCTCTTACTCCTGTGAATAAGGAGATTTTATTCACCGAGCCTAACAATCTCCATACATAGGAAAGACAGACTTCTAGTGTCTTCATATCAGCAGTCAATGGGCTCCACTGAATAGTCTTAGTAACACCGCTTGTGTTCCTGCGCTGATAAAGGCACTTGTAATCCCAGGGTTGGTATCTGAGGACTTTTTAGTAATGTGTAAAAACGAAACTTTAAAAAAATTCCCATAATTCTGTGAAGCAGATGCTCATGGAAATCTGATAAAGAAGTTTTCTTAACCCTTTCAGGTAAGAGAGCCAGAACAGGGAGACATGTATCACGGGTTAAAAATCAGGCTCCTAATAGTGCAGAACAAGATCAGATACTGAAAAAAGATGTCTTCCTGACAAAAAAGCTAAGCTAACCTTGACGGTTCTTCCCATGAAGAAAAGGTGAATTAATCTGCAGGGGTTGATACCTTTTCTGCTTAGTTTGTGGTTTATTTTTTTTTAAAGCAATTTCTCTTGTGATGAGAGCAATGAGTGGAGGGGAGAGATGACTTATGAAAGTTATGAGTATTTTCTGCCCTACCTGTAAAAGAGCAGCTGTGGTGTGAGACAGATTACGAGTCAGTCTGCAGCCATTGTCAGAAGCAGCTTTAGTTTCCCTTGCACTGACTGCTCTTCCCCTACAAAGAGGCAAACCAACGATGCACAGGCAAATCTGCTGGAGAGAAAACTTCAAACCTCCTATATCTGGAGAGAAGAGATAACTTGCTTTCTAAGCCAAAAAAGAAATGACTAAAACACTGGGAAATTTGGGAGTGGTTTTGGCTTATCTTGTAAATATTTCTGGATTTTGCGAGCACAGCCTTTTGTAGCCAAGTGCAATATGCTGAATGCTAGCTGGGTAACAGCATGCTCCATGCTTAGGACATAGAACAGCATGTATTTGTTTACTTATTCAAATAACACTAGGGGTGAAGTTGCTCAAAAAACAAAACAATTTTGCTAAAAGGAACTAAAATTTCTTTCAAGTACATTCAGCATTCTGTGATTCATTTAGCCAGCCAGCTTTGAAAATAGAAAAGTCATTTGTTCGTTTAGTTTTTTTGCATTAGTATACATTATTTTACAGATCATTTTAAAAAACACTAAAAGAGTGAAAATAATTTTCAATTACATGACAGAGTTCTCACACTCAAACCAAACTCAATAATGATTATTTCTATTTCCAGGTGCAGCCTATACAACCTTCTTGGAGGAGAAGCTTCTCGTAGCTTCAGTTGCTTGCCCACATTATACTACTGCATTTCACAAAACAGATGTTCACAGACCACATTTACTGTGCTGCCTCCGTTGCACACCAGGCTAAGGGTATGCTGGCAGTCAGGGTATTGATGGGTAATGCCAGCGGGAGGAAAGAGGGGGCAGATTCAACAGAGCAGGTAAAAATTCTACTATCTCAACACGGTATTATATCTGCCAGTCGGTAATGATTTACTGACTTACACAACAATACTTTGATTGCAGTCTTCCAACTGATGCAACTGTTACAAAAGCTTGTAGGAAGGAACATTTTGATCAGCAAATTTTTCCTATGGGCTTGAGGCATTAATTTCCTCATCCTTACTGGCACATAAATATGCCACTTCCACCCAGCCTAGCACTTGCATTGGTAACTCCTACGAGCCAAGACCAGCTGTTTTACTTTTGTGCAACTGGCTAACATGAATGCAAAACAAAACCCCAAACAACAACTAAAACCCCCAAGTTACATCATACCAGTGGCCGCACGATCTGGTGTTCCTGCTACAACAGTCTTCTGCGTTATCAAACCAGTGTCTGTTCTTGACGAGGGTCTGTCTTGCTCTAAGCCCTGTTCCTTGGTGCTTTTGATGCAGCTGAGAATACGTATTCCCTCACAAGGGAAAGTTCCTTTAACAAAAGAATTTAAACCAGAGAAGTATGTCGCTTGGAAAAAAAAAAATAATTCCAACATATTATGTGAGAAAGTGGTAACATCATTAGCTGAGGCCACGCCCTCACAGACGGGCATAAATGGGGATCTCGGTAATGGGGGTAAACTCAAGTCTCTACAGGCATTGCCAAGGCTGCTTTGGTATATCACAGCATTTGTTAGAGGGTGATTTCTGCTGTGTATTAGACACAATATTCAGATTTGCTGAAACTTTTAAGTTTGCAGAGAGATGGATGGGTCATCCACCCAAAAAGCTGAAAAACAGCGAAGCTGTCAAACTGAAGAGACACTTGTGAAGCTGGAAGTGCCCTGATCATCACAAAATAAGCAAAATGACTTCAGAACAGAGAGCGACACATTGCTGTTTCAGTACTACATGATGCCATTCCAGGCTGTTTGCCCTCCTTCATTGCCTTACATCGTATCTTTAACTTGGTGCTTCAGTTGCATCCACAGTGTCCAGAAACAAACCGGGCAGGACCCAAGCACAGTGCTCTGGGCTCTCCCCTGGCTGCACCACTCTGCCATTTGTAAGCAGCTCGCGATTTACCTCGGGGGAAGCCGCAGGAGGCTGCTGACCCCTTGCTGCAAATAGCTGCTTTGCACAGCTGCACGCAACTGCAAAAAAAGGCCTGCAGAAAAAAAAAGCCGTTTCTGATGATAGCATAGAAATGGGTTTGATTAAAAAAAAAAAAAAAAAAATCATAATTCAGAGGCCAGTACATCCCCGATTGTGTGTCTCACGTACAGAGACAAGCAACTGCCTGCACTGGAGGGCATATCTACATCCAGAGACCTAATGCTTCAGCACAAGCCGCTGGGTGATTTACACCAGGGTGCTTCAACCAAATAGTAACCATGAACTGCTTTAGCTCACTGATACCCAGCTGCACCCTTCCTCCCCTCTGCACCAGGACCACACCTGCCATTCTGTCAGACAACCTGACCCCCCACCTCTGCCACCCACTTCCCGTGGGCTGCACTAACAAAGACCTAGTTTGCTGCCTACCCCGCAGGGCCCTTCCCACCTTGTTCGTGTCATGCCCAGAAAGCTCTGGAGATGCTGCTGCCATGTCCCTCTCCCCGGCTTGGTAGCTTCCCCTCTTGTGAGCTTCAGCTTTTGTTACTCACTTCTCCTCCATCCCTCCAAGCACCAGCACCTCCTCTTGCTTGAGGTGAACCTCAAATCCCAAGGCAGTTGACAGGTTCTCCTAACCTTTACAACTAGCAGCACAATTTTTATTCTGCTTCTTTTTGTTGGGATTTTTTCAGGGGAAGGCTTGAAGAACACTTATTGCACAGTCCCTACACGTCTTTTTTTCTTCAAGCACACTAATAATCATGCAACTAGCTAAGTTTCAACCAGCACCAATAATACTTAGAGGAACAGAAACTGGATTAATTTTTTAGGTTTAAACAAGCACTAATTTTCCAGGATATCCTAGAGATCAGACGTCCTCTACCTCCCAGGTACTAAAAGGTACGATAGACAAAACAGACTGTGGTCTTCTTCATTGCCTGTATTTCATTTAATCCCAAATTCAGACACCTTTTACTTTAAAAACAGATCCCAGTAGAAGAGCTCATCTGACTGGAAACAATCATGTATGTTTATTTTGTCACTAGTTCAACCCCATACGGTTTTCCCATCTCAAATTCTGTTGTGTCCTGCCAAAAATCACTTGCAAGTATCTTGTGACAGTCTAACAGGAACGTAAGTGCTGATAACAGTGAAACACCAGGACAGCTCTGCTGAGGGTGGAATGCACTGCAAACACCCCACTTGCCCTGGAAGTCAGATTTTTGTACTGCCCGTGTGCTAGTCTTCTCTACCAAATCTGATCAAGCAAATACTCTTTGTTGTCTCACTCTTCAGTCAACATTAGCAATTTCCCCCCCTGACAATTCAGTCCAAAACCTTTACTTTAAAACACAGACCCTTCTTCCTATGGGATGTAATCAGACTTTTTGTCAAAACCTTTAAAAATTGGGGTTTCTTGGCATGGGGGGAGACAATGAGGAGAACAGCATGTGTTTCACAAGAACAAATACTTGAGTCCAAAAGAAGCAGATCACAGCACAAGCCATCACAACTGAGAGGAAGGAATCCCACTCATTCTGCTCCGGCTTACATAATTACCTGAACATGTTTCAGAATGAGAAACTAGATTAACATAGCCTAGCTTGTTAAGAGCTCTCATAAATTTATACTGAAACAAGTGTTTTGAATACATATTAAATCTGCAAACTCATGGATCTTCCTCAGGGAAGCCTGCTCCTTCATCCTCACCATTCCCAAAACAAAAAGATCCAAGTATCCGGGTAATTCTAGGTTCTCAATACAACTCATCAATAGTGCTGCAATAGAGCTTTGCTTGCTCAAATTTCCAGTTTGTACCAGTTATAGTAGAAATTCATCTATGCAGTTGAGTTAAGACTGTTTTCAGACTCCTTAGGTAGCTCTGGATGGTGAAGCAGGGCAAAGAGCCCTCCCATCAGGATGACAGCAATTGCACATAAAACCCATATAAAATCAGAAAAATTCATAACAGTGATGCTTAGAACAGTGCCAAAGAGCGCCCCTATGGCAAAAATACTGGAACAGTGCTAGAAATCAATCTCACTATCATTTGTCCATTACCTTAATTATGGAGGAGATACACAGGAAGAAAACAAAGGTTGGGACTAGCAAAGGCAGGCAAAGTCTAGAGGTAAACAAACAAATTACAGTACTAGCAGATTCATATGATGCTTCTGGTGGGGAAGGAGAAAAAAAGTCAACTGCAGATTTCAAGGCAACAGAGAAATACTTCTGCAGTAGGCTTTTCTCCTTCAGGAAAGGAAGAATTTGACTTACAGTGCCATTTTCCTCTAATTTCTCTTCTTTAGTGACTTCTAACTCTCCATCCTATTAATTTGCTAATACTTTTCCCAACCAAGTGTATTCATATCTGTAGTATACGCTTCAGAGTATTTTTTCTAGCCTTTTAACTACAGCATCTTACCTATTACGCATTTTAAATTTCAAATTAGTATTTTGAAGTTAACATTTTATTTTGTGCTTCTCTTACCACTGCTGTGATCAACTTAACCTGACAGGACCTGGAATCTTACAGCTAAGGCCAGGGCTACCAGAATTGTGCTTTCCTTCTTCAACCACACAGCTTCAATTCGTGCATCTTGCGTAGTCCATACATACTTTCCTGTATGATTTCCTAGGGTTTCAATTTTTTTTTTTTTTTTTTTTTTTTTTTAGGACTAGAGGATTTTAATCTTAAAAGAAGTGCTATTTCCTATTTGTTTACTTACCATTATATTACTATAAATGATAAGAACGCAGCAATATTTAAGTGACAGATATTCCCATATCAAATTCCCTTCAAAAACTGACCAGGGAGAAAAAGATGGAATCTTTTCTCTGAAACAAACCAACCCCACAAACTGCCCCGAGCTCCGCTGCTTCAGCAAAGCGCAGTTACACTGTCGATGTTACACTTCCCTCTACCGTTTATCCTAAGAGGTGCAGTTACCTCTTAGTCTTCCTTAAAAAAGCCAGCATACAACCCAATCTTTAGTTGCGGGCAAAACTTAGCAAATAACCTTAATGAAAGTTTCATTTTGTTCATGAAAAACCAAAGGCACTGAGCAGAACTACTCCCACTTACCTCAAGCCTAGTATTTCATACAAATATCAACTACAACATGCTAACTGTTGTAGTTTATAGTCTATGAAAATGTCAACTTCCAGCTGCCAAAAAGCTTTAAAGACCACAGCAATGCAATGAAGATTAAAAAAAAATGTCAAGAACCAAAGAATTATATGGAACTAGCTAGTTATATGTGTCACAAAACAGTGTTATGTATTTCACATCACTGATTTCAAGAAATTAATTCCACAGATAACATTAAAACCGTCAAAACAGTAGTGGTCTTTATTTCCATCAGACAAGTTAACACTTCAGTTAATATTAATTTGTTTTAACATTTGGGAGATAAGGAAATTAATGGATATTATAAAGTGAAATAAACCCCCTTCCAAAAATATACTGGATAATAAATGTCTGAATTTTATACGGTCCCTGTGATAAGCCCTTTACATTATGTGATATCACATACAGTTTTGCAAGACAAAAACATTTATGTACTGGTTTTCAGCCTCTGATTTGTGTGCCCTCATGGTGTTTAAGAAAAGCAAGTTTATACACGCTACTCAGTAACCTAAGTACATAGATTTCAAAGGGGTCTCAATTCAACTGGGAAAAAAACCCATCTAGAGGTCCACAAATCAAAAAAAGGCAGAAAATACCTTATTGGAATAAACATTAAAATCTTAGTGTCCTGGAAGAAAAGTTAACATTAGCTTAAAACCAGAAAATACATTAGTCAGTGTTTTTCTAAATTTAGAAACTGGGCTTTGAATAATGCAGTTATCAGTTGCTTTTGATTAAGAACAAGTTAAAAATTACAGACTACAGAAAAAGTCTTCAAATAAATGAAAACAAAGTCCTCCCTTTGTCATTTAATGCCAAGCATATACCATATAAATCAGATTTTCAAAAGACAGCATTTCATTTTAGTGTCAAGCCAATAATTTAAATTGTAGTTTGTATATTTTTAAATTTTTTTAATATAAAGGAGAATTAGTCCTGCAAAACCAGCTAGCAGTCTGTTTGTGTTCCAAGTCATGACTACTGAAAAACTACAATCTTAAACCCCCTGCGCCCATCAAGTCTTTTTGCAGTCTTGCCAAGAAACTCATGTAGTCATGAAAAGCTTGTAAATTTTTTTTTTCTTTTGGGGGGGCACACACACAGGGCAGGGGGATGTTAAATAAGAAAGTGTCTCATCTAATGAGGAAAAAAGGAAAGGCAAAACAATCAATGACTAGTTTTCACAGTAAAATGCATCAGCTTTGTAGTTTCATTTGAAACCAAGAACAAATCATGAAACGTCATGAAAATAAGATAAAAAATCTCCTAGAGTGATTACTAAATAAAGTTAAAATTAGGCTAATCAGTAAACCCCAGAAGAAAAGCAGATGCCTCATATCGCAGGTCCTACATTAAACAGTATCCACTTTTTAAAATAAATCCATAAAATCTGTATGTTTGGCCGCTTTGCACATTTTTCCCCTAAAAAATACAGTGTACAGAACAAAAAAAATCTCATTAATCCCAGTATGAATTCTGAAGTACAAGCTCAAAACCCAGAAGTTAAAGATCAGCTAAAAGGATTTTAAATTATTTACAAATCCAGCAGGTAGAACTACCATAATGGCTTCATTTCCATCCTTGTAGTGGCTTTCACTCTTATCCAGCAGCATCTGCAGTAGGAATCTCTTCAGATAGCTTCATCACTGATCATCTGTCATTTTAAGCAACTCTAGAAGAGCCCCAACAGCTCCAAAATAACCCTTTAAATGAGGCAAAAGCAAAACAAAACCAAATCAAATTCTACAGTAAGACATAAGCACGAGCATGTAAAGTCTTCAGTTCTGTTAAGGCAATTAAAAGACCTTTCTTGTAACATCAAACCTGCTGTGCCAGGTATTTGCTGTATCTGAATTATGATTTAATATTGCCTTGTTTAGGTCCAAGAAAGGGCCTTATACCGGGAGAAATCTTACACAGTTCTCCAAAACTGTCAAAACACAAGAAATGACAGAACCACTATAATGATGCTGTACTGAGGCAGGGCAGTTTCCATTACAAACATATTCATCTGACGGTCACCTCAAAATTATTTACAAAATAATTTTGTTTACAAAAATTAATTCTAGTTGAGATTTTTACATCAGACCACACAAATGAACATTGTTGGTACTGGGGTCACAAAGCAAAAATAAGAAATATGCAACGTTCAGCAACAAATTCTACAAGATTAGTCATCAAGCCAAGGAGTTAAGAAGGGGTATTTTCAAATGAATTTGTAATTATATTTATGTAGAACTTAAGTCTGTGCGGTCACTTCAAGAAATTCTCCGTTTTAACTTCACGACGTCAAGAATCACAAGATTTTTGTACTTACAAATAAAAGTAAGTTCAATATGTATTTCCTTACCTCATGTTCCAAAAACAGAGCTTTCAGCTGTCCTTTGGACCAGTAATCCATAGCATATGCTAGCACCTTCATAGAAATCATATTAATTCTGAGAAAGTTGCCAACAAATACTACCTTGTCGATATTCTGTAAAATTGAAAAGCAGACCAGCAAAAATTATCTTCAGTTGCATTATTTGTCTCATTCAACATGCACTTCTGCCTTCACTATAAAGTTAAACGGGAATTTTGGGTTACACAAACTCTCCAGGCTGGAAAGTCAACCCCCCGCCCCCAGGGTTACTGACTGCTAAGTAGAGGTGTTGCAAGGAAAAAAACCAGAAGTTTTATTCCAAAGGAAGAGAGAGGCTGTTATCACAGTTGGTGAGTATTTGTTTAAAAGCCTAGGCCCTTCCTAACATGAACATGATTATAAGTGTTGTTTTTTGGTGTTTTTCTTTTCTTTCTGTTTTTCTTTTAATCATATATGACATGGCTGCACTGAAGACAACTTTCTCCTCTGCTTGTTAAATGAAGCAACTTTCCAGAGATCACTATGATTATTAAATCCAGATGGAGAAGCTCTGAACTGTATCTGAGGAGGATTACAGTAGAGATGGGCAGAAGCATCTTTCACTGTCTATTATCTGGACTGTGGCTCCATTTTCAAAAAGCAAGTGAAACGTGGCCAACATCATACTTGATGTATTGCATTCCTTTGTTTCAAAGCTCACTTGAAATACAGAAGCTTAAGATTTCTGAATAATCAGCACTACACTATCTGTGAGAAAGCAATACGCTATCTTTACTTTACGTACATCAGTGCATGTAAGCAACAGTTCTAGTACTAGAAACAATGGCCATATCCACCTTATCTAGCCCCGTTTTGCCTGCTATGCATAAAAATGCTCTTCCGTTTTGGACTGGTGTACCATATGATGTTCACCATACACTAGAATTGGTCTAGAAGATTCAGCAGGAGAACAGATCTTTGAGACCTAAGCTTTTACAGGAGTCCTGAAGGAGCCCTAGAAATGTATCTTCTAGAGTCCTCTGTTGAAAACCACCGAAAATCTGCATAGAGGCTAGAATTACCAAGTGTGACCTCTCCACACTCTTACAGCTCTGTAAAGCCCAACACTTGGTTCTGCAGCAATCACCTTGCTACAGACCACAGTCCTGTTGTGTCCAGTACTGCGCAGGTGACATACCACAGAGAACATCCTCACTTGAATGCTCAGTATTGGAGAGTGCTGATACCCAGATGCAGTAATTAATTTACCCAGTCTCTGATGACTGAGTTACATGTCTGCTTGTCCTCACACCAAACACAACACAAGCTTTATTTAAATGATTATAGCCATCTATCTTAGACTCTACAGCTGTATCAGCATGCATTCATACTTGTTCTTAGGAACTTATATGGCTGAAAATAAGAACTTCTCGAATTGCAAAAGGCTGATATTAAACACAGCCAAGAACACTTTGCATCCTCTGGCAAGGCAGTTTTGTCTCTGAAGTAATTTCTGAATAGAGGGACAAACATGTATCTAATTAATTTCCTGTAATGCAACACCATCAAATTGATTAGAATCTACATTTGAACTTAATTTTCATGAAATTGTATTTTTTGCTGAATACACACAGAAAGCTACTGTTACCAGAAATTGAAGAAAGCAGTACTTAAGAGTATAAAAATTACCAAAAAAAATTAAATCTAAAAATACTGGTCATATCTATTAGCATAGCAGAGTGTATATCAACATGCAAATTTCACATATTTTTTTTCCCCCAACATTCCTTAAGAAGGTTAAAAAATATGTTAAAGATGTAAAGTTTCCTGGGTCTTTGAACTGAACTAAAAACAGCTTTAGAGTTTTCCAGGAGTTGGGAAAAAATGAAGAAATGCTACTTTTATCTCTTAAGTCAGCCTGGCCAATTTACTTTTAAATTGTTCATTACTGAAACATTCAAGACAGAAGTCTTAAGAAGTCTTAAACTGGTTAAGGGATAGTGACAAAATGCCTACTTAAACTAACCAAATTACAACATCCTGAAAAAGACATGCACTCTTTCACTCTGTGAGGTCTTGCTAAATTGTTCAACTACCCTGCAGTAGAAATTTGTAGTATAGATACAATATAGTATATACACCTATTTGCCAATATAATTGAAGAGAGGAATCTATACCAAAGATGCAATAAAATAACCTCTGCACCCATTTTTGCAAGAAGCCTCGTTCAGATGCAACTTGCATGTTCTGCCAGTAAGAAAAGTATAAACCAGGGAGATTGGTTTCTTGATGCAGTTCTGCTGTGCCTAGGACAGACTGTTTCAAATGATGTGTAGCCAAATGGTTCCAGACTATGGAATTTTTCTGCCCCACTGCCAACTTTGTGCAAGCAAACTTTGCTTTGAAGTTCTGCAGACAGAATATTTCATTTATTACCCAGCCGCATTTTTTCCTGCACATATGCAAGTCATTTGCAACACAATATAAAAGCTCCAATCACTGGGAAAAAAACCCAAAACCACCCAACAACTTACCAAATCTCACGCTTCAGGGTATAAATTGATTTTGTCAAAGAACCTAGAAGGGAGCTTCACTGTAACTCTAATCTAATGCACACAAACTCCACAAAAGAATATATCATATTCAACATTTTTAATGCTCTTATTTAGGCATTCCATTCATCAACCTTGGTGAGAGTCAGAGCTGCATCTCCCAAAAGCAATTTAGGTGTCCAGCTTATTTAGCAGAATGATAGCATTACCTTCCCCAGCAAGAGCAAGCTATCTGGAGATTCGCTTACTTCCAATGATGTATCATGTTTGGAGTTTTTTTTAATAGCATGTAAAGCTACTAAATGTAGTTTTCACTCTCTAAAGCTACGTAATTTAGTTCGAGCGTTGGAGAAATTCTACTTTGACATTGTCTGTGAAATCCAGAATACTTCACACATCAATCCAGATTCCTTCACAAAATTCTATGGATCAAGTCCAGTTTTTAAGTAAACCTGCCCACAAAACAAAGATGTTAGGAACTCCTCCACAATGACTCAGAAGCATTAGTTTCATTAGTAGCCTATTCCCTCCTCTGAATGCATTGCACGTGGTCCCCTGCTGCAACTCTCCATGCTTTGATAGCCCTGTACAATGCTGCTTGAACTCCATGCCACAAGGCAACACTGTAAAGAAGCTGAAAGCAAAGAGAAGATTGAAAGAGAACCATCCTGACAAAGAGTCAAAGTCCCCCCCCCCCACTCCCCGAATGTCTGTAGCCGCTTTTCATGATGAAGGCAGGTTATCAGTGGCATTTGATAGGGACATGGACTAAGATTTGTGCTGTTCAACATATTTTAAAAATGGTCTAGAGAGGAACTTCAGCAACAAACATTATACCTATTGGCATACAAAGTTATTCAGGAGAGTCAGAATAAAAAATGAGCAGTATAGCAATGCTGAAGAGACACTCAGTGACCGAGTAATAAAATGGCAGATGGTTTAAGTTAAAAAAGTGCAATGACACAACAAACAGAAGGGGGAAGACACAGAGAGACTTCAGTATTCAGACAATGACAGGCTCCAAATTAGCCACTATCACTCAAGAAAGACTGTGGAGGGGCTGGTTTCTTAAAAATACGAGCTCCATGCTCACAAAAATAAAATATTAAGAACTTTTAGTAAAGGAACTCAGAACATTAAATGTATCAATATGCCATCACATAAATTCATTGTGCAACCACTGTCTGAATACTTCATGAAGATCTGATCAATCTCAAAATCAGAACCACAAAAAGATTAAAAAGACAAAATGAAACAGCAGAAAAGACGCACACAGCGTCTTCCACAGGAGAGGAGACCAAGTATTAGCACTTTCTGTCTTTGAAAGAACAACAGGGAGATATAAAGATTTACTAAAAAAAAAAAACCCAAAAATGAAACGCACCACAAGCACTAGTGATGAATTATATTTGTTATTTCTCATAAAGCAAAAGCTAATAGGATCCAATAAAGTTTCCTTTATATCCTGGATAAAGTATCCTTTACATCCTGGATATATCCTATATATCCAGATAGCAGTTTGGTGAATTTC
The DNA here is from genome assembly GCF_023634085.1 of Falco cherrug. Taxonomy (NCBI): domain Eukaryota; kingdom Metazoa; phylum Chordata; class Aves; order Falconiformes; family Falconidae; genus Falco; species Falco cherrug. The sequence goes on along the minus strand of NC_073705.1, from coordinate 32,224,445 downwards.
TTAGCTTTGTTTTGTTGGGGTTTTCTGAGCTGTGTGGGTGTGTTATTGAAAAAAAAAAAAAAGCAGCACTTTCTTCTAACCACAGAATGCTGTGAACCTAAAAACATCTATGCATTAAAAAGAATATTAAATAAATTCACCAAGAGCAGATAAAAGGGATTAGTTACCACATAATATAAAATTTGCAATTTGCAGCTCAAAACAAGTGCCTCATGTTTGGGGTTTTGGTTTGTGTTTTGGTTTTTTTGTTTGGGTTTTTTTGTTGTTGTTGTTTGTTTGGGTTTTTTAACTGCTGGAAGCTGGAAAAGTGTATGGATGGAACAATCCGTTCATAATTATCATGCCTAAAGAATATAACAAGGACATAATAGGAGTTTGAGGCAGGATAATGAGCTCTGTTTTTCTTCCGTCTGACCTGATACAATGGATCTTATATCTATCAAACCACTGAACACATCATGCTATCAAAACAAGCCAAGAAAAATACTATTTAAAGAAAAAAAAAAATCTGTCATGGTATACTAAGTTGTGTTAATAACTACAAGGTAATTGGGAGTATTAATTTTGATTACAAAGGTGTTAATATCAATGTATTACAGCTTGAGAGAAACCGAACAGCTCCAGGTATCAATGGATCAAGGAGATCTTTACAGCCAACTTTTCACCCCTCTTCCCTACCTTTGAAGCTCAAAATACCTTACACGTTGCATCAAAGCACACACATAACAAATCACAAGTTTCAGAACACCATATTAAATATATGCATATTTAGTAAGGCCAGTTACACAGCTACTATACCAGCAATATGCATTGTTGTATTCTAATATCTATGTTGTTTCTCAAGGTTTTAAGCTCATAGTAAATACGCTATCTTACCTCATTCAATGCACACATGCGAGCAATAGAACCTATGTTGTTGGTGATGGTGACCAAAGTAGCTCTGGCCAAGTCCTCTTTACTGATGGAATCTCTCTTTTCTTTACTCATCATATGACCAAAGCTGTGTGAGGAAGATTATTCCTTTTAATAAGAGTTACTCAGGAGCGTTAAAAACCCTTAGAAATGTTATCATTTAAAGAGCTTTGCTTGGATTTGATATCCATTGCTTTGAGGCAGATTTGAAATGAAAAGGGATTTCATTGGAAAGGCAGAAAAATGAGTGAAGACGCTTCTAAAATAACAGTAATTTAAGTAGAAGCAAACTACATCAAGAATTGCTTACACCTGCCTAAAAAAAAAAAAGCAAGAAGTAGGTGAGAGATCTAGACGAACCACATGATGAATTCTGAGTGACATTTCACATGGACACAGTGCATAGTCCAGGGCTTATGCACTCAGTTCAGCATGCACAGGAAGTTTCCCATGGAACTGCTTAAAACCAGGTCAATTAAAACGTACCTTGAGGCTACGGCAGACCCCTCAAGGCCAAACCGCTCATAGTCTCCTCCATAAATATCTTTCACCAGCTTATCCACATTGGTGCTGTCCCCTTTCGCGGCCATTTCTAGCGCTTCTTCAAACGTCTCGCAGCCAGTCAGCAGGCAGCACAGGCCCAGGAATGTTCCTCCTCCAAGACTGGAAAAGCACAGTTTTTTCAGACCAGCAGCTTGAATCAGCTTTTAGCACAGCTCTTCAGACTCTTAAATGCAACACTGTCTACATAGCTACCAACTGTATCTTGCAGCTCCTCCCTCAGAGAAGACAGACACTCTAATTTGTATTTAACACAAATGTCATCCAGCACGATTCTAACTGAACTACTCTTAAGTCCTTAATATTTAAATAGGACAAATGATGCTAAATAAAGGGTTAGCCAAGAATAAGGTCCAATCCAACAACACCGCAGATGGCTGTTTGCTATTTGTAGCATGCTAGCAAGTTTTCCTTGTGCAAGAATAATTAGCCAGCAGATCACTTAAGTCAGCAATGAAAGAATAAACAGAGATCAAAGCTAAATATCTACGCAGGGGCAGGCAGCCAAGACATATCTTGTTCCCCTAGCCAGTGGCAGGAAGCAGTCTGGTTGGTTCCTGTTCAAAGCAAGAGTAGCATCAGCCCTGAATGTCTCAGCCCTCCAAAGTACTCTTGAGCAAGGAGCAGTCACTATAGCATCTTGCATAGGCTCAACTACGGTATTTACCGACTATATTGATTCAGCAGGGAGTATCTGACTGTGTAACAGCTTGCTAACTCATTTCATTAAGATTCTACTTCGGACTCTTCAGCCTTAACAGACACGAACTTCAACTTACTAACCTCTACGTCCTTCCTCATTCTTTCTTAACCCTTGAGAAAGTTAGCTTATTTGCACTGATCAGAGTCACACCGACTGGAGCCATTGTAAACAAGAAGATTAGTGAGAGACCACACTTGCACTCCATGAAGCAGTACAGGAAGTCAGATAGGAACACCATTTAAGTCAGCGCTCTTGGATTATTAGGGAAGTTTTTCGGAACACGTCTAGTAGCACAGTAATATATTCAGTATCTGAACAGTAGGAAGCTCTGCACACCAGCCACAAGACAGTATTGATTTCATCACCTGTAACAAGTCAGCAACACACTGCAGTCATGTTTTTCCTTTCGCAGTGGAAACGATCAGAAGCGCATCTACAGGTATCAAAAGTGCTATGCTTGAAAAACAACCAGAAACGCAAGAAAACCAATACTGCTTCCATTCAAGTTTGTTCATCTGTATTGTATACAGAAAAATAGCTCATGGCTACCACTGTGGCAAAGATATGCCCTAGATAAGGCAACAGAAGACACATATGCAGTCACGTCCAGTATACAGGAGAAATTTTATTCATATGTAACGCACTAAAGAACAGAATACAGCTTTCCAAACAACTATAGCAAATGCAAAAAGCTTCTTTGATTGTTGTTTTGGAAAGGGATTTTTTTAGGTTTCCGTTTTAAAGATTACAAGATCACTAAAAATGAAATATATCAATTTAGTTTGCATGTAAGCGAAAAAAATGCGATATATTTATTGGTATTTTTACTACTAGTCTGGATGGACACATTTGTAACTGAAATGGTTTCCTGTAAGCACTGTTGCCACTTCTATAAAGTTAAACATGCCTCACACTATTTTTTTTGGCCTTGAGAACAAAATTCTGCATCCACACTACTGAACTTCTGAATTTCTAAACAGAACAGTCACATCTAAATCTCTTACTGAACATAGGCCAGAGACTGTTTCAACTCTGCTGTACCCTACAAATAATTTCAGAGAGCACTAGCTGACCTGGGCTGAAATTATGCTGAGGACAATTTAAGAATACAATCAGATTTTACATGCTGGCATTTCTCACCAGTATGGTCCAAAGACTAGTGCAAACAGCAAGGAAACAAGATCTAGTGAGATTCCTCTGCCAAAATTCAATAGTAATACTGGAGTTTTCCTATATCCTAGATATATCCTAACTACTAAGCAAGAGGTTTTTGTTTAGTCCAAACATTTTTATTTCACTGTTCTGGCTGTTCTGGGAAAAAAAAGCAGGGCATAGAAGATTAATTTACTGGGACAGCTTTATTGTGGTAATTTACAGCAAGACACAGGAGTAGCTATGAACACCAAGAATAGACCAAGGCAGCTCTGAAGTTGAAAAGATCAATGATTTCCCTGCTGTAGAACCCCTCTCTGAATGAATCCTAGGATATTTCCAGCCTTGCTACTGGTGGGCTTTTAAAAGCAACGGGAAGACAAGAACAATTTGGGGCTCCACCTAACAGTCACACTGTCTGGTTCTATCTGTTCAATTATTAAGAAGAAAAAAAGAATTTAAATAACACAGAATTAAATTTACCTGGATCCTGTGACTCTCTTATAGTTGTCCTTAGAATACACAGCTAGGATGCTGACCCCTGAGCCTATGTTAACCAGCAGCATAGGATATGGATTATCAAGGCAGTAAGGCTTTTTCTGGCACTGTTCAGGATCTGTAGGATTTTCAAAATAATAGCACTCCGGCTGGCCATTGAAACCAACAGAATCAACATAAAGGAGGCCCTGGATCAAACAGTCCAATTCATCCAGTTTATGGAGTTGTAGATCAGCAATCTGGAAAAGAACAAGAAATTAACAAACATTTCCTAGTATAATACAACACTGGGAAGGACAAAAGGCTCCACTGAAGCACTTTGATCAGTTTAATAGTAACACATTATGCTACTTAAACAGTACAAAGATCTGTCTAAGCATGAAGTCCGAAATAAGAAGTTAGCTATCTGCCTCACAATGGGTACCTCACAAAACAATGACGGGCTGACCAGTAATATTGTTTCGTTCCTCTGCCTCGGAGATATTCCCTGCTCTGCAAGCAGGAAACATTTCCCACCCTCACCCCTATTTTGAAGCAATAGATTTCCTTCCCCTCATCCCCATCCCAAGACGAGCTGTGTTCTGCAGCTTTTGGACAGTATCTGACACATGCCTGCACAGCAGCATTCCTCGGGTTGCAAAGTGCTTTAACTCATCATCCAACTACATTTCCCAGCAGTTTAATTAAACTTTCAATAGAAGCATTATGATGAAGAAACTTCAGTTAAAGACAAGATAGTTACAAGCCTTACAAAGTGCACGTGTTTATGTTAATACGCATTAAGTACGTGATCAATTATGCTCAAAAGATTTACATTTTTTTTAGTATACGTCACCAGTAACCCAAGAGTGCTATTTATTTAAATTATGATGAGCACTTTAAAATGCCTTATGAAAAACAGGGTATTCCCATTGTTTGGTGAAAAACAATAGAAAAACCCCCTTAAAAAGAGCTTAAGAAGGACATTCCCTCTGAGACCTCACAGCTCACCCATGGCTGTACTTAAACAGACATGTCTACTTGCCACAGCATTCTGTTTACTAGAATTAGAAATCACATCTCTTGAAATAGGATACAGTGACAATCTGTAGAAAGTCTCCTTTCCAGATAACATTGAGCTAACCTGTGTTAGGGAGAGGGAGGAAAAAAAAAATACAATAGTAAAATGGCCTATCCAAACCCTGAGGTCATCTGCACTCTCATACCTACAAAGTAGGTCTTACTGTCCAGCAGAAAAAGCAACAGGGTATTAGGAACACAAGGCAGTTACACAGTACAGAGCTAGTTCTCAAACATTTGCATATTGCAGGATGTTTTTACAACAGCTCATGGAGAAGATTTACAAGGCTAACTACCTCCTATTTTTAATTCTGGAGGCTATATTAAGTCACTATAAAGAGGAAAGGTATTTCTGTGGAACAGGCACGGCCAATAGGTTACATTCTTTTGAGCTATTTAAATCTCTCCCCTTAATTTTTTTTCTTTACTTGTACATAGCTCTAACTCGTCTTAACTGAAAGCCATTCTACTCTTTGGATTTGCCCTTTTGTTATACTAGCTAGTCCTCAAATCCTGGAACCATAGAAAATAAACAAGACTAAATAACACCAAACCAAAGACCTCAGTATAGATAGTTATTCATAGGACAACAGAGACAGGTGGAGATCATCTCTTCTTGTTTCAGTATTTCTTCCTTTAACTTTTGCAATCCCTTCCTATTTTTCTTCTTGGTTACCACATGGCTACACAAATTACAGTTACAGAAATGCAGCACAAAAGACTTGAACCATTTGGCCAGCAAATAAACACAAATCAGGAGAAAAGTTTTTAAAGAAATATCACAAAAACGTTAAGGCTACTTTGCAAATATCTTGGATTTCAGCAATTTCTTGCTATTAGACTGAAGGGAAAAGCTCTAATCAAGAGATACACAATACAAGGCATTAACAAAACAAATGCTTCGTGCACACTTTCTCACAGTGGACATTGTATGAAGCCCACCAAGTCATCACCCATCAAAGGATTTATTTATTTTGTTAAAACTCAACTAACATTGCACATAGCTAGTCAGAATAAGGAAGGGTTCTATACTAACCATGATCTTTCTCTAGATTTTGGCTGTACAGTCTCAGTTTGCTCATCTTATTGTATAAGCTAGATGCAGCATGACCAAACACGATGTAACACAGATACAGCACGCACAACCACGCTACAAACCAGAAGCCTGCTATACAAAGACAAGTCATCAGCAGATTCATGGCCCCTACTGTCAAAACTTCTGTCCTCCCATAAGCCAAATAGCCAGCCACAAGCTGCTTTTGTCTCATCCACGTTAAACTTTTATTAATAGGTAAGCATGAGTGAGAGACTTTGCAAGACACAAGCAAGCAATACAAATCTAAGGGTAAAACACTGCTGGCATCAGTGCAAACACCCAGACAAAACCCTTGTTTCTCGTCTCCAGGCAGCTCACCAGTTTTGTAAGGATAGAACAAAAGAAGTAAATCAAAGGTTCTTTTTCAAGCACTAAGCATAATAAGCACTTATTAGGTCCAGCCCTCCACATATAAAAGACACACTAGATTTTGTTCTGGTTTTTATAGCTCTGTGCTATATTTAACAGCTGATACCCTATAAGCAGAAAAGCCCTATTACTGCTTTCTTTCATCTATGATATTCATAGCAGACTGAAAAACTATTCTCCTGCGCTGTTGCTGCAGTCTGGTTTTGATTTTTGGAAGGTGTTAAGACTGGCATCAGTATTCCATGTCAATCCCCCTTCATTCAGAGAACTGTAAGCTCTGCAACCACCAGACCTCTGAGGCTCCAAAGAGCCCAGTGAGCCACCACTGTTCTTGTTTCTGAACACAAATTAGGGCTCAGTTGCAAGAAATGTAGTAATCCAGTCTTGTACAAGAAGCTGTGATAGAGCCAGGTCACAATTCCCAGTCCCTTTCCTGGCATACAGAACTGCCTTTTCCCTATTTGTTTCTTTGCTTACAATGACTCAAGCAGCAAAACTGCATCACAAAATACATGTGCCCGTAAACATCCTAACTAATGCACAAGTAGGCAAACTTTTTTTATCTCGTGTCATCACTTGACCTACAACAGACTTACTTGTCCTCATCTTTCAGCTGGTTGAACCGCTTCTTCTCGCGGGAATCAAAGTTTATGTGCAAAAATGCAAAACAGAAATGGGAGCTGTATGCAGAAGCACATTTTAATTGGACCTTTTTCCTAGAACTTTTTACAAAATGCATATGCAGATTATTTTCCAGCACTTTACAAGCCCCAAAGTGAGGGCAGAAAGAGTAACGGTCAACTTCCTCCGCTCTGCACTCTTGTAACTATATGCAGCATGCTGCCTCCCTAGAAAATTTTATGTCAGAAAGGTGTGCTATGAGAGAAGAACTGCAGAACGAAGTAGTATACAGGACCCTGGAGGGAAAAATTTATGAAGGTTACAGGGAAACCATATGTACATTTTTTTGTACAAAGACCAATTTTTCTGCATTATAGCCAGACAGTAGAAATACCTCTTTATTTTGAACTGTTTTTTAAATACCAGGGGAGAGAAGGGAACAAACCACTCTGAACCTCAAGGAACTCTTAAGTACCATCAAAAGGAGGGACTCGGGACTTGAACCATGCTTACAAGTGAGTGCAACACAGCAAGGAAGTTGTGAACATTTCCCCATGACAGTTCTCACCTGGCAAACTCCTGAAACCCAGCTGATTTCAAGGATCTACAAAAAGTCTTTTGTTGCTACATACAGATGCTACCCATTCACATTGAAACAAGGCAAAGTCTATGCAAATTAAGGGTAACCCCAACATCTGCTGACGCAAAAGAGAAGACAGACTCTGCACCAGCCTTTAAAAAAAGAACTAGTCTGGGATCCTCTGCAGAGGATCTGCCCTTTTGCCCAGCTAGCTGTAAGGATCTTTCCCCTCTCTTGGCAGGGAAGAGATGCACAACGCTTCTCCACGTTCCCTCCGAAGAGCTTCCTAGCTTCTTGCAGTAGTGGTAAGAGAAGGTATCATGGCTACTTCACGCATTCTCTGGATGCCACTTTCAGCTCTAGCCCAGTCTATGCACTACAGGCCAGCACCTACAGCCTGAGCAGCAGTGTCCAGCCTCCTCAAGCAAGTGAGGCGCAATGAGATTTTTGGGTGTCTTATGTTAACCTAGGGCTACACAGCTTACTCATCCCACAATACAGGACAGCGAGTTATTTGTTTTAAGATAAATACAATCTAAAAGTCATCCACAAGCATTCAGTTCATACCACAAAGTCAAGCCTTAGAATCTAATAACTGGCACAAGGAAATTACTCTCCAACAGCCAAGCTTACTCTTAAAGCATTTTCCTTACAGGTTATGGGGAAGGTAAAGCCTGAGTTTAAGTTTGTGTTGGTAACACATTGCCTTCCTTCCCTGTCCCAAGTGTTCTGTATTAAGTGACTGAGTTTCGGCCCAGACCCTGCCACTACTGAAGACAGCAGTACAATTTCTACCAAGACAGGTTCTTTAAGTGTCTGTTCAGGAAAGGGATACAAAGATCCCACCTTTGAGCCACTGCAACCGACAGGAATTTTACAATAGAGCAGGTTTCATAAAAAGATCTGAATAATCCTTTCTTTCCTCATCCCCTATGTATCCTTTACCTTGAGTTGCTTTAAAAAAAACTAAGCAACAACCAAGGAATTTATTCCTCATTACATTAACAGCATACTTTTGTGCAAGTAATGTGCATGGGCTATCATGGAGGAGTCACAGAATACAGAGAGTTTTATGTTACAGATGCACAAGCAAGTCAGTCTATGTACTCCTTACTTTTACAGAAGTGACATTACTTGAGAATTTCCAGAATGGGAGGTGACAGTATGTAGTTGAGGAAAGGAGGGAGGATTATCAGTGAAGTTCAGCAACAGATTCATCCATGCCTGAAAATAAAGTCAGCCAGCCGTAAAGACCAGTAATTTGGAAAGGGGGTAAAATACAAAGAACAAAAAACAAGAACAAGAAACACACCCCCTAAGCTGGAAACAGTCCTTTTAGTGAATTATTTACTGATGCTCTTCAATGAGCATTAAGTATAACCATATGGTTGGTAAAATTATTTCTGCAGTCTAGTTTAATGAATAGAGTCAGTTTTCCTGCTTCTAGGGGAAGCATTCAGATTTTAAGAATCAATCAAATGATTTGCCAGGCTACTGCTATTGCCATCAGTCACCAAGCAGTTCATGGGGACTCTTCCACGTCTCCTCCCATCCAGCATTGTAGATCACACAAGAGGGAGGTCAGATAGCTAAACCTTGCTAAACCTAGCTAGCTTTGTAGATTTAGTTGCCTCTCTATGGCACAGAAGACAGGCTTAAGGTGAATAGAAGCCTCCCAATTTTATTTTATAATATACAAAAGCAGAAGAGATGTCTAGATCAAACGTATTTAACTTATTTAGGGATTCAAAATTAAGACACTGGAGCAGGCAATTAACAAGAGGGTGTTTGCTTGTCTATTTTAAGGAGAAAAAGTTGTAATCTTAGAAGGATTCCTTCTTTGGGATTTGAATGCTGTTTTGCAATATGTGGGATCTTTTGTCCTAAATCTATGCAATCCTCAAAGTCCCATAAGCATTTAGAAATACCATCAGAGACAAGTAACTTAAATGCATGTACACAGGGAAATAAACAGAACAAAAGCATGTTATCTGTATCAGGTTCCTAGTGTTTAGCCAGATTTTTTTATGAAATTAATAACATTCACAAACTTACTTTAGTTTTTCCATATTGCTTCTAAATAACAGAAACACTTAAAGCCTCCTCCATATAAGACATTATACAATATGGGATCTTGCAACAGCAGGATTTTGATGACATGTTCTCTACTTCTACAGGTGCATTAGAGTGATCAAATATTTGAAACAGGTATTTCAATCCTTTGAGAGAGCAATCCTGAAGCTGTTGTCCAATGTCAATTTACAGTCAGCATAACACACTGAGGTAGCCAGCTGCTGTTACAACAGCTGATGAAGTGTGATAATTTAAGTGCCATTACCGAGGACACTCAGCCCTTCAAGAGAGATTAAGCAAGTAAACCTTCATGTAATGAATAGTATTTGCTTCTTTAATACTCTATGGCTGTTACAGCTTGAGCCAAGAAATACCTGCTGTAAAGGAAGGTGTGGAAATGGATAGCTGTAAGAAGGTGTCCAAAGCGCTCTCAGGTGTGAGTGCACTTCACCAGTTGCTCAATGCTACAAAACACTGCACCAGCCTTTACAGTGTTTTTCTTAAACTACCTATGAGTATTGCAGCACACAGAATGTTAACTAACACTGCAGAGAGGTGGGATTTCATGCCTGAGTCCACCAGTAACTTGCTATGTGACCTCATATTTTTGTACAATAACTAGCAAAACAGCCCAGACTTCAGCCGTGGCTTCCAGTGCTACATTGACTGTATTGCAAATGAGATGACAGAGACTGGTCCCTCACTGCAAATTGCATGTTTACACTAGATAAAGCCAAAGCTACGGGGAGAAATGCCTAGCTGTGATAGCCACCGGGTAACTTCCAGTTCAAATGAACAGCTGTGGGAGTGAGGGACATGAACTTCCCTATTAAGTAAGCAACCCTAGCTGCTATTACATGATGCAGGAGAGATGAAGTTGGGAGCACTGACCATTCCAAATGGATAGTCAGCCTCTTCATAAAGTCCCAAAGTGACCTCCCATTGTCACTAGAGAATGAATCATCCCATGAACACGTGGAAGGACACTCAAAAACCTGAAATGAGGCCACACTGACTAGCACTAGAACTCACCTCCTACTGTGGTGCCAACACCCTTACATTATGCGAGACAAACCAAAACTTTTGAGGACTCTCTTATCATTAGGCCCTAACACATAAGGGACTTGCAATCAGCCTAAAGGACAAGAAGTCTGGCACTGGTAGTGGACTACTACAGCAATTCAGAAACTTGATAGTCCTTCATGAGACTAGCTGCTTCCATGTCCAGCGTTCACTAAAAAATGACTCAGAACAGTATCACAGCTGGAATTTACGTTGATCTCTTAAAACATCCTTTTTCCCTCTTAGGATCTTGGTCATCTGGTAGGTGAGGGGTATTTACAACGGAAAAATGTCTTGTACTGCAGGAATGGATGCTTGGAGTTAATGAAGCACACAAAGCCAAGGACTGCTGTCAACGGCAGTTGGTAAATCAGTACGATAGCTCCCTAGACTGAAGCAGAGACAGAGGAGCAACTGATCTAACCTGTCATACCCAGCAACCATCCCCTACCCTCAAGAACAGCTCAAAAGCTAGGGACAGTCAGACCTGCCTGCCAAGTCAATAACATTAATTTTAGTCAGGCTGCTCTGGTACAGGCAGACTAATCATTCTTTTCCAGAAAAATGGAGATAGGTCCCAGTAGAGACACATACGTAACAGGCAACTGCCTCCCAAATGACTGTTTCTCTCTAACGCAGTTTGTACAACAGCATGCTCTGCCTCCGTTGCCACAATCAATTTTTGCAGTGCACCCATCTGGGAGCTAGGACTATTGCTGAAGTTTATACAAACAGCAGATCTACAAATTCAGATCTATATGAGCTTCCAGAGCTCCCTGCAGAGGTTATTTTTAAATGCTAAGGTATCTGGGACCTAGTCACCTCTTGAACTGCCCTGCTTCACATGACGTACTCCCAGAACTGAAATCAAAAGGTAGCTGCTATTGTCATGTTTCCATACACTGTTTCTCCTCCTGTCCCCCACTTGGTCTTACAGACTCTTGACTTAAGTCTGCTTGAAGATTAATACAAAAGGGAACCTGAATCTAATCTCCAGCCTGTATAGTTTAATTTCTGGTTTTCCAATAGATAGCCAGTTTGCAAGATGAGTACCTGTAGTCTCAGGCTTCTGGGTTGTCATAACACACCCTCAGTTGTTTATGAAGCATCTGATCATCACATTTGTACTCTAAAAAAACCCCATTTTCTGAAGACATCCTGCACAGTAATACTTCAGTAGAACACTCAGCAAGTAGAGTACCCTCCCCGGCCCCTGCCATGTTCTCAGTAATTCCAATTAACAAACAAACTGATTCTGGTAGTCTTAACCAGTTAGGATGGACAAACCCCGTAATTTTCTCTTCAAGTTTTAATAGAAGGACTCCCCTGATGTTTTACCAAAGTGCTTCCCACTGAACCCATACTAATTGTTCACATACCATTCTAAAGTCCTCCTCAAACTTGTAAGCTCCGCCTCCTGTGGCACAAAGCGTAGTGTGCAAACTGGAGAAGTTCTTTTCACTACCCATCTGTATGAACCTGTGCATGGCACAACTGGGAAAGCGGATGAAGTGCAGGTTTCCTTTGCGTCCACACATAGTCAAATTTTTCAGTTCAAGATGGACATCACGAATGCCAGTTTTACCATAGGCTGTATTGGAGGTCAAGTATTTCCTAATGCTTTTCAGGTTTTCCACCTCCTCCTGTTCCTCTTCTGCTGTAATGTCCTTAGGTTCGAAGTAGACCAGTTTAACCAGTGTTCCACCGATATCCATTCCGAACCATGGAAACGCTAAGGACAAGGGGGTTGGGGAGGAAGAAAGAGAAAGTCACTATAAATATACAGGTTAGCCATCACTTACAACATTTGCTGAATGACACAATTCAGTGCAGTCACAGTAGCAACATCTGCTCCTGAAAGCTGGTGGTCACTTATATATCCAGTTAACATGTATTAAAACATCTCTACAAGTTAAGACTTCATAAAGCCTCAATTAAAAAAGAAAAAATAATCTCAAAATACTCTTCTATGGAGAAGCAGGTTTTAATAAAGGAAAAATATTTTTTTCCCAGGAAAACATTTTACTCTTCAGTCAGCAACTCTTGACAGAGCACATTTACTGCATTTCACCCAATCTGACTGCCAGCACCAATTCTTAAAATAGACAAGAGGGGTGGAAGAAGAAACAACCAAATAGGAGAACAAGATTTCTCAAGTCACATTCCTACTGCGTAACATCTACAACTGCCTTTCCAAGCCCAGCTGGAATTCCCAGTTACAAGGTTCTGCCTGGAGAGAAGTAATACGTAACTCTCTCATTATGCTGGGAGTCTCCAGACTTCAACCCACCAGAACTACCAGGTCTGTTGGAACTACATCACCTGCATTAGCAGAAAGACAATGAGCTGGTTTAAGTCAAATATTTACTACTGTCAGTCCTTTTTTTATTTGAGCACAGACTCCCTTTGCTGGTACATATGTTAGCCAATTATACAACTATAAAAGAAATGCCACTATTTGCTTCTTTGTGCATGTGTGTGTATATATATATATTGTCACAGGAAGCCTACATCTACTAAAGCCTCTGTTCTGTTAATAGCAAAATGACTATGTATAACATGCAGACAGAAGATACTAACTGAACCAGCCTGGTCTGCCTGCTCTGCTTATATACACCCATGCATTTTAAATAGTAAGCCAGGTAACTTTATAAGCTCTAAGAAGCAAGACTACAACACCTATACACAGGTACTGCAGGAGAAGGCAGCTAGTATTGTTTCCTGGAGAAATTAAATTAAACATACCAAGTATGTGGTTAACATCTAAGACATTTCTAAAACAGCAGTCACACAGTTGCCTCCTGGCTTTTTAGGGAGAATCAGGCAGGCTTGCTTGAAATGTTATTCTACCAACTGCGGCATCCCATTTAGCATTGATACAAACTCCAAACCATGGATACTACCTGCATTACTGATTTTTCTGCCAGTGAACCCAAGTGTAAACAAGTTGGGACAAAGATTTTTAATAAGTACAGGAGGTACTGATCTCACTGTTCTTCCTCGCGTAGTCACAGATCAGTATTAGGTTACTCAACTTCAAGCTGAAAGGAGCTTAGATTCTTCTTACCACAAGGGTCTCGGCACCATTCCTGTCTGGCTGAATAATTCAAAAGTCTAAATTTCACAATTAATATACCCTCCTCTCCCAAACTAATCCTTAAACATCAGATGTTTAACACTTATTTTGCTCCATTGCTATATGCCAAATAATTGAATCATCAGTTGCTCCCCACTTTCCCTAAGGAAAAGGCATGCATGAAGTCCCACAAAGCAGCCTGCTTACAGCTCAGTTTTTCTAGGAGCAGCTACTGTACCTGTTGTAAAGCCTAATTTCTTCTTCCATGCCCTACAAGCTACAAGACGCAAAGACACTGAAATGAAGCCTAATGTGAGGTTTGGGAAGATACATTCTATACAAATGCATAAGACCTCCCTGAAATGGGAAGAATTCAGAACAAGTGTTTTTAAAATAGGCTTTATTTTGAAGAGGAAAAAAATGTCCTGTAACTCAAAACAGTTTTGGAAGTACAAGGTAAGTATTTATGCAAAAGTGGTCTGATCCACACTTTACAACACCACAATGCAGTGGAGCTCAGGACACCAATCCCATTAGTGATTTACACAGATCTTTGAGTTACTGAGAACTTTAATCACCTGTCCCACTGGAACAGTAAGTCTCCTCCTTGGATGTATCTTAAGTAGGCACGCAGGAAGTTTAACTGTAAAAGCAGCATGGTTGGAGTGTGCAATACACAGCCAGCCTGTAGCTAAGTGTAAGCCAACTCCCAATATTCTATATTAAGGGCATAAAATCTGCTACAATATACCTGCGCCAACACTTGCTTTAAAGCTACAGTGTAGATTTAAACTTTACGAGAGGGCAGAAGTATTCCACTCTGCTATCAAACAATTCCAGCAATGAAAGTGTTAAGTACTAACAGCTGAGAGTTGTCCATAAATGACTGCCAAGACATTCACTTTTATATCCTAACATTTTCAGGAGTCTTAACTAAATCACTAACAAAGAGTAAGTACCATAGAAAATAACTATGAAGTTATTTCATGTCTGTATAGTTCTTAGGATAAGTACACATAATGCTCACATTTAAGAAGCAAGCAGAAATACCAAAGACACTTTCTTTTTTTAGTTCATTCTCTCTGTGAATCTAAGCTCTTTTCATTTTGTTGTAAGCCAAACAGAGAGCTACAGAAAGAACTTTGCTCTTAGAACAGCAACAGTTTCAACACAAAGAGCACAAGAGCAGTCCACAACAACCCATACTTCAGTTACACAGAACACCAGCTTAGTTTTCTTCACAGCTTCTAACACCAGTTATCTGTTGAAATCATTTGCAATTTTGACTCATTGACCAATTAGGCCAAAACCCAAGTCCCACTGAAATTCACGCAACTGCTGTACAACTGGAGTGACAGTAGAAACACTTCTGTATTCCAGTGATAACTTTAAAAAACTATGCACTGTATCTTCTGTTACTACCAGTATGCTCCAAAACAAAATGCACCACTGAAGCACCATCAGTTCTTCTCAGTATTTTTAGATAACCCACCTTAGCTGGTACCTATACACCTCAACCTCCCTGAGGCCACTGAATGTGGTGCTAATGGGAGCATGCATGCAGACTGCAAGGTGCTCCTGGGTTTTGCTGCCTCCCCGAATACAGGGAGTAAGACCACACAGAGGCCACCAAAATCATTAGGCCCCTCATTGCTACAACCAGGATGTATGAAGAAAGAAAGGTATTTGCACAGATACAGTCTCCACAGACTGGAGGGAAAATGGGCGGAAAACTGTGGAGGTTTTTTCTTTTTGTTGTTTGGGTTTTTTGTTTAAACTGGAAGCCCAGCACTTCATTGATAACCTGAATAAATGTCCAGTTTCTTGAGTTATTAGAAGCCAGGAAAGCAAGGAAGGGAAAGCGAAATCTCTCTCATCCACATCTTAGGCTGATAACAGTTATTCAAAATAGCGTGATTTACTATGAAAAAGGAAGACAATGGATATGTTGCAAAAATGGTTTCACAGGGTAAAAAATGCACTTAACTAAATTAGTCTGATAAGTCTGTTATGAACTGATTTCTCTCTTCTCAGCAATCAGTATGCAATACACCTACTGGATCAATGCAATCTATTACTGTGGAGAAAACAGAACTATTCTACTGTATTACTACACAGCAGTCAAAAAAATAACAACATATAAAACCTAGTTGTAGGCCCCACAGAACTGACACAGAAGCATCAAGACGAATCATGCATTCTTAAAAGCCTAACATAAATCAAAGACTCCACTTATCTTAAGAAAATTAATTCTCTTTATGTTAAACTGTACCAACTACTTACCAGTTTGTTATCTTGAGATAAAAATCTCCATTACTCCAAAGTTTAGCTGCAGAAGCATGTGACAATGCAAACAGAAGGTATCTACAGCATTGCATAATTAGGTAACCTGATGCGCACCAGCAGCTGTGCTATCTGGGGGAAAGGTTCACTCATAAATTCTATGATACATTTAACCTAGTTTCTGTACAGACCTTGAAACGTATGAACCCATAAGACTATTCCTGTAAGACATTATTACATTCAGAATTGAACACATTTGATTTTTAGAATCAAACTAGGTGTGAAGAGTAAATATCAAATCACAACCTGCTCCCACGGACAAGAGCTCAGGGGCAGCAAGAAAGAAAGGAACTCCTGGGTCACTGAGTAACATTTCCCCCCATTAAAGAAGACAACCAAGGGTAATCCTTTTCACGTGCTTAAACCACCACCACATAAGGTTAGCAGAATCTTTTTACTCTTCAACCTTTAGAAAGAGATTGTGCCTGAATTCTGTTGGTTAGAACTTTCTTCTTTCTACCTGGTTCCTAGATTTATTCATGGCCGATTTGTGGATTCTTCTTTTGCCAAAACCATTTCAGCTTGTGCATCTCTCTTACAAGACCTCTGTTCCCTCAAATACAGGTACAGTATCTCAATGTTTTATCAATAATTTGAATAGTGGTATCAATTCTTTGATATCTTAGTCATAAATATCTCTGATGAAAAATCCTAGGTTTAACTTTTCTTCCTGGATGCACATACGATTAAATCCTATTACTGAATTTACATTTTTCATTATTATTCCATTTGCATTGCTTGACACTTCAATGATCTAAGAACTTCCTGTTTTAATTGGGACTGGAAGAGGCGAGAGCATGCCAAAATTAGTAACAGGAAAAAAAAAAATCAAAACAAGAGACATACGTAAGATGTGATAGTATCCTCACAGCTTCTGAAAGCTGTTTATTAGAAAAGCTGATAAGAGCTAACATATTTTGCAATAACTATTTTACACAGTTCTTTCGAGCAATCAAAACATGTAGTAAAACAGAAACATTTGTTTTCCTTGGAATAGAAATAGAATATGTAGCTTAAAAAATTAATTATATCTACTTCGTAATGGAAGTTTCTTCAAAATGTACAAGGCTAGAACTAAATAAATCATGCACACACATCAGGTGAAGCCTTCCAGTTCATTTTCAGCTGCAAGGGCTTATTGAATGTCTACCTCCTCACCAGGAAAGGAAGAAAACCCCCCCAAAGACAAAACCAAAAAACTTCAAGCCCGAAAGCACAGAGCTGTTTGTTAAACAGGTGTGATCATCTGCACATACATAGTCATATCACCACAAACTGATTTCTGAAGATAGCACTAGGAGACTAGGTCATTACCTAGCTTGTGTAGCTTCATTAAAAAAAAACAACATTAAAAAACAAATAAAAGCCAAACTTGCAAAGCTACAAGAAGTATTGATTAGCTATTGAGAATCTTATTCTTGGATCCAACGGCACTCAGCCCACCCAGCCTGACAGAAGTGATTCGCATGAGTTTCCCATTCCTGTCAGAAACAAGTTACCCTGTTGGTAAGGTGGATACGCAGTTTTAACTCAGAAGAAGCTGAACTACAACACACCAACTAAATCAGCTTGTTATGACCGGTCCTATTCCTTAGGCAATCCTCACTTCCACCTACACTAAAAGCAGCTGGAAACCTTCTTTAAGCAGCATGTCAACTGAAGAAATTCTTCAAAATTAAAAGATTGTGGGATATTCCAATGCCTTGGACAAAATTTCAGTAACAGATAATGTGTCACTTTTTCACTGCGTCAAACAATAGCAAAACCAAAACCATTTTCACTCTTGTACTCCTAACTAAAATATAGTATATAATAATAGCATTCCATATTTATCATCACCACAGATTAAAAAGCCTAGCTTTTGCACAGTTTCCACCTGGCCTCAGGCAGTACAACATAACCATGCCATAGCCAAACATCACAGGTCCAACAACCTAAATATTGGCCAAAAGTGTTCTTCATGGTGAAGCTACAATTTCAAGTGTTTAGAAATTAACCATGGCAATTATGATGCCTATTAGTTGTACACAGTCACACCGCCTCAAAACACACATTTTTTGTCTCCTAACAAGTACCAACAGACTCGGGGTGACATGCAAGATGCTGATTGGAATAGCCACCCCAAAGCTTTATCTTAATTTAAGAAAAGCAATAGAATTCAGATGTCCAGCTGGCTTCTTCCCTGTGTCTGATGTAGAATAATGCTGTGAAGCACCAGTCTAGTTAACTGCCATGCTGAAATCTTTGTAGTTACTTGGCTACAAAGCTGCTTCACAGGGATCGATGAAGGGATTTAACTGCTCTCTTTCCTTCTTCTGTTCAAAGATCACATTTAAAGTGAACAACACAAAACTAGCAGGCTTTTGAAATTTGCAGAATTCAGACTGCTTCAGTATTTTATTCTCTTCTGGAGCATCTCACAGCATAAGGCTTCATAACAGACACTCTTCTGTATTCATTATGCTGTGCTACAGAAAGGTAATGTAAACCCTGGTCTCACAAAGGGTCTGCACTAATGATTTGAAGCAAAAACTTGACATAACCCTAACAACCTTGACAAGTGGTCTAGTTCAACTGAGGAAAAAACAATGCAAAGACAAGCTTCTCAGCAGAAGCAGCAGGAGGGTGAGTCTAAAAGATCTAGAGTTAGTCCCCAGATCCTCTCTCACTGCATGCTAATCAGCAAAGCACACTGGTTTCACAGGGAATCCTCCCTTCGCAGAGGGGAAGACGACTTGGGAATATAGAAGTCTGCCTCACTTTGATAGAAAGTAAATCAAGAAAACATATAATTTATAAGGATTTAAAGGAATAATTGCTGCAGGAAGATCAGTTTAATTTGTTGAAATATTGGGAAATGCCAATTATCTCATCTTTTCCACCATGCAAAGCAAATCCCACAATCAATATTGAAGTCTCACCTGCCATGGGGCAACTGCACTTCATTTTGCAATGTGTCCTTAAGCACAGAACAAACATCTGCAAAGTCCAAGACTAAATACAAAAACCAGTAAAACGGGACTGAATAGTATTCACTAGAGATGGATACAGTGGAAAGCTATGCAGTACCATTAGAATTTGAGTATAATTTAATATTTTTTTTAAGCTGGTGACAATGTACTACCATATTTTCCTGCAAGACTAATACTAAATAGCAAATTTATTCTTGTATAAGATAAGCCATATAAATTAATATGATCAGCAAGAATTCAGGTATTTTACTCAGCGAAGAAATTGCCCACAACATAGTTCTACAAAGCACTTACCTCACCTGCTTTTTTCACTAAAGCCAAAAACCCCACAACTGAAGACTCAGTTGTCATAGACCTTGGGCAATATAGCTAGTCACCTACACTCTTTACTCTGATGGGCTCTTTTTCCCCTCAAGATAGGAGGGAAATTCCAAATTCCTCACTCCTCCTTATTCAAGCAATTACACAAATCCCCGAACACCTTATTCTTTGCTTCAAACAAAACAGTTTACTATTATGAAGAGTTCAATATGCAAGTGCTGACCCTCAGCCACACCAAATCAAAATGTACACTAGCTCAAGTTCTGCAGTTCTTGTTCCTGAATGAAAATGTGAAGCTGGACAAAGACTACAAAACCAGTTTGTGACAGAGAATGATCTGGTCATCAATATGTTAAATTTGATAGAAGACCAAATTAACTATCAACAGATAGTGTTAGCCCTATGTGATGAATCAATACAGAGAACATTTTAAGGGAAAGTGGTACGTGTAGCTCAGCGAAAACATTTAAAAAGCCAGAAAAGGCACCGGCTAGTAAGTAGCCCTGTGAAAGCTGCAGCGCTTCAAGGCTGTTACTATTTTGCTCTGCTTACACACAAAAGATTTCTAAGTACTCATTTCAAAATTAAGAAAAAAAAAAATCCAGAGTAGCTGAACGCACACTGCTTTCTACTGAGCAGGAACATCTTTCAAGTTTTGGCAGCGGGTAGCTGTCATCCTGACCATCCTTGATTGCCCTTTTGGAACATGCTGAACTTGTAACAAAGCAGCAAACATTTGTTGGCTTTATTTAAAAAGCTAGTGAAGCGAGAGCGGCAAGGAACAGAATACTTGTTCCATGGGATTGCTCTACTTGTAGAGCTCACTATGGAATTCAATAGCTCTGTACTGACATGTAAAAAGTTGGCTATGATCTAGTAAATAAAAAATACTGTTAATCAACAAACCTTGTAGAATTAAGTACATTACAAATATGGATGCCTGGGACTCAGCCTTAAAACATGAAGCAGAGAGCCAGTTCACTAACACTTGGCAAACCAACTAACCAAAAGCCACAGGGGATGCCCATAGGCAACGTATTACCAATTTATCATGTTTGCAGCACAATTCCCCCCCTCTCCTACCCCCAGTCAGAATACTTTGCCCTCAGCTGCCAGGTCTACTTCTTTTCGGCATTCTGACACAGTCCGGGGATGTGTCACGCACGCAGCCCGCGGTCCCCCCCCAACGCACACGGCCCGACCCCCGCCCGGGCGTCGCTCACAGCGCTGCTTGGGCACGATCAGCTTCATGGGCGCGGCCGGGAGGCGGCGAGGCCGGCGGGACCCTGGGCGCCGTCCGACGCGGTGCTCGGCGCGGCACGGAGCTGGTGGGACAGCGCTGCCGCCCGCCGCCCGCGTTTGTGCCGGGCCGCCGCTCCCCGCCCGCCGCCGCCCCATTGGCGCAGGACGGACCCGGCCCACGCAGCAGCGGGGCCGTGTCCGGGCGCCGCCGCCGCATTGGCCGGCACCGGGGGCCCTCGCTCCGCCCGCCGGGCGCGCCGGCTGTGGGGGGGTGGGGGGGGCGCGGGAAGGGAACGCCCGCGGCGCGGGAGCCGGGCGGCCGCCAGCCCCGGCCGGGCGGCGCTCCGCAGGGGGCGCGGCGCAGGAGCCGCGGGCGCGGCGCCGGGCGGCTGCCGAGGCCCGCCGGGCCGGGCTGCGGCAGCAGGGCGCGGAGGGGGCCGAGCCGAGCCAGCGCCGCCCCGCAGTGCCGCCGCGCTCAGCCCGCCGCGCTCAGCACTTACGTGGCCTGTGCCGCCGGCCCGAGTCCATCCTCCGGCGCAGCCTGCATTTCTTGGCCGGCGAGCCGTGGCTGAGCGGCGGCAGCTCCGGGCGGAGCAGCAGCGGGTGCGGCGCCTCCCCGCAGCCGCCGTTGCTCAGCGGCTGGCTCGAGGGGTGGAAGCCGTTCTGCAGCAGCCCGCCGAGCAGCGAGCAGGAGGCGGCGGCGGGCGGCGGCGGCCCCGCCGGGGCGGCGGGCTGGGCGCGGAGCTGCTCCCCCATGGCGGCAGCCGCTCCTCTTTGTCTCCCGGCTCAGCTCCGGGTGGGCGCGGCGGAGCCTCCGCTCATGCCGGCGCCCGTGCCCGCAGCTCGGTGCGCTGGGGATGCGGCGCCCGCCCCCCCCGGCGCCGGCGGCGCACGGCGCAGGCGTCCTGCCCGCAGCGCGCTGCAGAGGGGCGGCCGCCGCCCTCCGCCGGGGACGCGGCGACCCCCCCCGCCCCCTGCTACTGTGCGCGTTCCCGGCCGCTGAGCCCGGCACCTGCGGGGCTCCGTGGGCAGCCCCGGGCGAGTGCCGGAGCGAGGGACTCGGGGGGGGGGGGGCACCCACTCGCCCGCTGCGGGCTGGCGGGGGCACGGTTACGCTGGAGCTGGCACCCGGTGCCGTTCCGGCGTGACTTCGCTCCCGTGACTGGGCCGGCCGCCCCCGTAACGGCCGCGGTGTCGCTTGCGCCGCGGGGCTCCCACGGGCACACTCGTGTCACTCGTGTCCCCACGCCTCGGGGGCCGCCGTGGGCGCTCCCGGGTTGCCCCGTACCGCGCACAGGTACCTGCGCATCACCGCCCTCCCCCAAATTTCTGGCTGCCTTGTCACGTGTTCCCTCAACAGCTCAGAGGGACCAGCGTGACCTTGAACGCGTCTGACCTCATGCTTTTATAGTACCTTGGCTTTTCCCTGCGCAGCATCGATAACCTTGTGACTGGGATTGACTCTGTGACCACTGAGACATCCAAGCGTGGAAACATTTTCTGAATTAAATGTATTAAATATCAAGTGGACACAAAACAGAACTGGGTAAACTGTGCTGCAGTGTCGCATGCATACTTGAAAAGAAACACTAACTGAATTTTCCTCTGCACATGATGGTCATGTCTTTATACAAACTGCCAGTCACTGTAAGGATGACTGTCCTTAAAGTAAAAACAGGTCACATAATGGCTCCTCCTTACTCCTAAAATTAGCACAGGACACAGGCCCTCCGCTGTAAAACACCTACAAAGAATAAAGTCATTCTAACTGCCTCCAGAATGGGATACGGTACTAAGAAATTGCTTCAAGAAAGGTAACGCAACATTCTCTCCACTTTTCAGCTAGGACCAGAACATTATGTTTAGGTACCTGGGAGCAAGCCACAGAAAAACATGGGCATGCAGTTGGGGAAATGATGAAAGTGTGTTCGCAAATCCAGAACAAGCAAATTTTCTTCCTAAAAAACAGTACCCAATGTTCTGAAGATTATTAAAACGCTCTAAATTGTCCTCATGTTCAAATGCTTAAGCAACTGCTGAAATTGCCAGCCCAAAAGTGATTGCCCTAAGGAGGCTTCCTTGGAAAGAAGGCAGGCTACATACATTTATTTCTAGAAGATGTAGTACTTCCAAAACTGTAAAATTCTTTGAGAACTCCCTAATTTACTGAATTATGTTTAAACTATGTTTAAACTGGTTTTCTGGAAGGCTGCTGCCTGGACTGGTAGGGACCTTCATACCACTTGTTTGCAGTTCAGGCAGCTGTGGCTGGTTATGCTTCATGAACTTTCCTTGTTAATTCAGACCTCTCAGGCCATGAGGAATCCTTGATACTACTGTCCCCAGCTGACAATGGTTGTCCCCTTCTCCATCCCTGACAGAGAAACCAACTGCACATTCAGCCAGCCCGATGGAGAATGAGGGATCATTCCTGCAAACCTGTTTTTCTCTGCAATTGCAGCATAACTGAGAGCAGACATATGGACAGTTCCTGTACCTTGTCTGAAGGGTGGCAACTTTTTACCCTACTCCAACAAAAGCAAGACCACCTTTAATTGCACGCTTAAGACTCTTTGTGGCAGGATACCAGTCCTTCCACTGATTCTGCAATGGAATAATGTACCTGTTTCAAGTACTGTGCCCAATTCTAGGCGTTAAACTTTAAATGAAAACATCAAGTTTTGGTCTAGGAAATGAAAGATTTGAAGGGCTATTCAATTCTGGAACAGGTAATAGCAAAGGAAATACATCAGAGTTGCTGAGAAACAAGAAAGAATTCATACGTGATAACTGCAGTAAGGGAAATTCACTTTAGATATGAGGCAGACATTCCCTAGAATGAACTTAGACAAGCGTTAGACTGCACCAGACAACTCAACTGTCCATTACTGCAAGTATTTGGGAAAAGTTAAATATCTCTGAGGAACTGTCTAAGTAGAGCTGATCCTGATTTGGAACACTAAGAAGGCATGGCCTAGACACCTTTCTGAGGTTCTCTCCAGTCTTTTATTTCTGATTAAATATTCCCCTAGTATTTTACTGTAAATATTGCACAATTATGCCCAGGACAGAAGTGGACTAGACTGTGCTGAATAGAAGTAGTAGGTCAGGAAAATAGTCAGGATATGGTCCAAATCACTGACAAGTTCAGGAGCAGCGTAGACCAATACCATGTAAAAACAACAAATGTCACCTCAAATAATGCTGGATAAATTATAAAACTGGAGAAATGTTAAAGGCTGTACAAATTAATTGGCAGTTTAATATACAGGGACAGATTTACCTCTGAGTGTGCAAGTCTCCCTGTTATTCAAAGCTCTCCATCAGGACCGAATGAGAACACTTTCCAAACTTTGTGTTGTATAAAGATTGTTTCCAACCAATGTGCTGCTTTATCAGAATGATTTTAGACTCTTGTGCTGATGAGTATCACATGAACTGATTTCCGCACTACAAAATACCATCTTTTTCTTATTATTTTTGTTTACACTTGTTTAATTTTGGAGTGAGCTTTTAGAAAGGTATTGTATACCCTCTACATTTTTGATTTCAAATTCTTCAGCTCTTCCGCAATGTAAACTAAAACAAAGGGAATAAAATTAAGACTAGTTTTAATGTATTATGTGATCATCTGTACGGGTTTAAAATGAAGGAATCTCATGTCCTCAGGTGCATATAACATTGCTTATTTTGGGCACAAGCAAACTACAGTGCAATCCATTTGGCATTCAGGGGAAAAAGTCCTGGACCTTTTGCATTAATAAAGTAGAAAAAGAGAGCAGATGAACTGTTCATCCTGTTCTGCGTCAGCTGAAAGCCACAGGTAGAATCACAGCACCACATTTCAAGAACTCATTGCCTGATGTAGTGATGTAGACAGCCTGTGCTCTTCTAATATTCTACACAGGGACTAATTTGGTGATGTGAAGGTCTCACATTATACTCAGTATTTGAAAATCTGGAACATCTTAGAAAACATAATCCAGAAGAAATATGACAGAATTGATGATGTCACCTCCTCAGAACAGGACAAAAAGTAGAAATAAACTGTCCTGCTAGTCTCACAGTTGAGCAGTTGGCTCAGGACCTGCTGTCTGCTGGATTTTTATCGATACTATTTATGAGACTGCATCACAGTAAAACTGGCTGAAAGCAGGTATTGTTAAAAGGTACTGCACTCTCTTGCCTTCGTACCACATATACACATTCAGTGTGTTACTGCCCACTCTACATCCCTTTTATATTAATTTATGTTTATTTTATATATATTGAAGTTGTTGCAAATCAAGAACATACAACGTCTGTCAGTGAAGTCATGGCATGTATTACAGGTGCAGCTTCTAACCCTGTGGTGCAACCAAAGTAAATTTTTCATCTTCCTTTTATCCTGACTTTCCAAACAAACCCTGTGAGCCAGTTCAGTTTTCAGTCTAACTTGCAAGATAACAATCCAGCTAGAGGTGCAATACTGACAAACAACATGGAGGATGCTTCCAGTTCTTTCAATATAAACGTTTACTCAGGATTTCTTTCTGAACAGGAGTAGGTAGAAACTACTTGTTTATTTTGAAATATTTTCTTATGTATTTCGTTGTAGCGATCCAGTGGCAAAAGGACTACAAACACAGTACAGAACACAAACGGACTCAGAACAGTGAACAAGTCTGTTGTACTGACTCACTGCATATTACACATTGGCACGGCAAAGACTTCACGGATTATTCCATACCTGCCTGCACTTCAGACACCCAGCTTTCTATCACCTCTTATTTGTTTATAAGCACAGAGAGCCAGGCTGCAATTCCCTAACTCTGAGTCAGCTTCAGAAAACTAATGACTACCTTGTGGTTAAGATACACTGCCACAGGATGAAAAGTGCTGTGCTCCAGCCCTTACAGTTTCAAAACCAATGGGACTATAAAAAAAATAAATCCAACCAAAACCCCCCATCCTTTCAGGTATGTTATCATCAGGCACCTGGCCTGAAAGTTTTAGGAACCTATGAAGGTTAGCTCATCTTCCCTCATTCTGTGGGGGTCCTGTATCCCTGGTCTGAGGCTAAGCTAAAATAAGCATCAAACAGGTGCAGTCCACATGTAATTCCATTATCTAAGAACAAAAACAAATATCTTACACAGCACCAGTGGTGTTATTCTAATTTAAAGCCAGCCACCTATAAAGCTGTGGTCACATTTTGGAGAGAAGAGGTAACGAGGAGCATGTACACATCTCACATCTTCTCAAATTACACAAACTGTATTATGCAATGCAAAGAGTGTAATTAAACTTCTGGCATAGCTGCCTGCAGATTTATGTTCAAGGGGCTGCTGGCACTCTGCCATTCCTGTTTATATTTCTATTCAGGTTACTTCTATGTTCATTCTCTTTCTATATTACCAAACAGTCATACTTAGTTGTTATTCAATTTTCCCTCTTTGAAAATAAAGCAAATACAGTACAGCTTAATAAATGAACATAAAAATATTATTTTTTTTTATTTTTTATAAAAAAAACCACCTTGCAAAAAAATCAGATACTGTTGATTTGTTTTAGGTATATTCACATCTCAGACATACCAAAAGGAAAATGCCAAGTCTAGGAGTCCAGTATTTCTTCCAATTTCTTTTCAGAACTGGGAAAAAACCCCATACTTCTTTGGCATATGCAGGACCTTTGGTAGACACATGTTTTAAATGTATTTTAATGCTCTTTTTCCCTTACTTTAAATTGCAGGGTAGAAGACCAACAGTCAAACATAACTATATCATGACAAATTAAAGATGTGTAAATCAAATGGGACAAAACAGGTCTGAAACCACATAGAATTCTTATCTGGCAAATGCAATAACAGAGTATTTAAAAAGGGACCCAAAGGGCTCTAGTATTATCAGTGTGATCACAGAAAAGCTAAGCTTTACTATGACAACAGCTAGCCAGCATAAGAATTCTGCTTTCCCAACAGAGAGAGGGGAAACTGATTGCAGATGACAGAGGAAGTGAAGGTCATAAATTTAGTTGTATGCCTAAATCTTTGTCAAATGGAGGCCAAGAAAGATTGAGTTTACCAGTTCCTCCCTGCCCCACCCACCTCCTGGTGCAGGCCCTTTTCAATTATGCCTTCTGTCACACTTAAACATAACCTGTGGATTTAATGAAGAAAAGCCCTGCTCCCCTGCATAGGGTTGAAGCTTATCTCCCCTCCGCTTCTATCAAAGGCAAGATGGAGCAAGGCACTCTACCTAAGCAGGAGCTTGGCTTTGGCAGTTGAACAGCCCTTGAGGAATATTCTCTTACTTCATTTATTACAAGTAGGGCATAGGTAGATCTCCTGGCCTAAGCATGAAGCTGAGTGTCCAGGCAAGGCAGTATGAATGCTAACTGGAAAAAGTTGTCTGGACTAGGACACGACTTACGTATCTAACAACAATAGCCAAGACTAAGGAATAACAGTCAGAAGAGCACATTGGTGTAGTCTAGTCTTACCAGCCTGGCCATCCCTGTGGTCAGACTTTGCAGTGGCCCAAGTGGTTTCAACAGTTATCCCCTGGCAGTTCTGAGATAAGGTTAGAGATTGTGGTTGCCATCTTTCATCCCAACTGCAAAAAAGCACGGAGCAGTCACAAAACAGTGAGAATCTTTTCCTTCTAAAGCCTTCCCTGCCAATACCTCTTTCTCTGAGTCCAACTAGACAATTGCAACTTAATTCACAGGTGCATATACTCTCCACAACTTTAACCGATCCCTGGCAGAGCTGTTGGTGTCCTTCTTTTATAGGAAACAAACACCTTTAGTGCCTTAGTTCAGACATTTCAAATACAAGTCCCCAAATTAGTAAACATTTAAAATCTAGTCTTTGATTATTGCTTAGGAATACAAGTCAGTGAAGATAAAGTAAATGTTGGAGGTGAATCACTTTTTTTTTCCCCATGACCTAGCTTCTGTTTTGCAGAGGGTTTGTAAAAAAGGAAAAGCCAGGTAATAGATTCAAACTACTATGTATGTAAAAAACCTAAAAATCTCATGTCAAATAGACTCTCCTTTGCCCTCATTTGCCCTACCTCATGCCTAAATATTTGCCTCAGTGTACTGCTGCTTATCTTTAACTATTAAACTTAAATATACAAAATGTAATTGGAAAACATGTAAGTTCACAACCCACTCATTGATAAATACTGTTCATCATCATAAAAAATGGTTGCAACAAGTGGCAGAGCATTTAGTACAGAAAACAATGGCCTTTGCTCCTGACTGCTCCCCCATAGACAATTACCCTCATGTACGTATAAATACTGGTTTTGCTTGGCTGTAAATGTCTTCACTTTCTTTTCAACTCAGCATTTTTATATGCTGATACATAATGCCATCAAGAGGGAAGTGACAGTTTCAAAACAAGCACTTCAGACAACAACAGAATGGCTGACAAGTACAGAAGACTCTCTCTTCCTCATTCAGCACTGCCACATCTGAAGAGGAAGATAAACTGGTCCTCCTATCAGTACTCAGCTGCATGGAGATTTTTTACTTGCATTGGTCTGTACTCCCAGAGCTTAAATGCTGACATGAAATTCCCACGGATATCAACAAAAATTACTAATTAGGTAACAACAGGGAACCAGACTTTCTGTGACTGCATGTGGAAGAAGAAAAAAGGCATCTCTCTCAACTATTCTAGCTAGACACACATACCTCCAATGCAGACAAAACTGGCTTACACCTCTAACCCAGGAGGAAACACACAGTGTCCATCAGAGGGCTGAAAGGACAAGAGCTTTATTTTCCTTCTTCCAAACTAGTCCATAGATGGAAATCAGTGTAAAATGGAATCATACCACACCTTTGGTATTTCTCCTCAACCACCTTCAGTAGCAGGGAAGTGTATGTCTGAATGAGCACTGAAGCACAAGGCTAAGTCCAAACACTACAACTAATCTAGAATTAAAACTTCAGTACTCGAACAATATGACGTTGCTTTTAGACAGGTAAGACAAAGATTTGCTTAGGTTTTTGATGCTGAAAAAGCATTTAATATGTCCCTGTGAGATTAAACTGAAACGACAGACAATAAAAGTCAAATGCTAATCCTTTTAAAAATATCTTTTTTATCCATGTTTGCAAAGAATGAGAGTCTTGTGTAGGAAGGGGCCGTGCTGTAAGTGACAAATTTGCTCCTAAAGGCTCCAACTACCTAGTACCAAAGATGGGAAACAACCAAACATTATGCTAACATTGGGTTGGTTTGCCATAGTTACATCTTCTGTTATTTCTGGGACTGGTGACCTTTTACAGAAAATATTACAGTGAATGGTCTGTTCTGTGCTATGTATTTTGTTTTGTTCAAAAGGCCAATTTAGAGCTTTCAGCTTTTTACAAGGTCAATACAAACTATGCACACACAAAAAAATAAACACAGAACAATAATCATAGACATCTGTCTTCTCATTAGATACTTTGTGGAAAAAAAAAAACCCAAAACAAAACCCACCAAAACTCGAACTATAGAAAGTAACTTCAAGTATGTCTCCTGCATAGAAAGCAACTTACATTTCACTGCAGGAATCTTAGTGTCACCAAAATATTTGTTTTCTTGTAATAAAACGTAACTAATACAAACACACACTTGGTCTAATGGGAATTTAAGACTCAAAGAGACCGTCTGAGTCATCAAAACAAGGTCTTTGAATCAATGATTAACCTGAAAGGGTATAAGAAACATACATACCAAGTACCACTGAGCACAAAAGATTTTGTATTATCTCGTAACATATGCCTGAACACCTCGGGACAAAAGTATTATTTTGATACATATAAAGTCCTAATTAATACACATTTATTGTTCTTTTAAACTCAGAATGATAAATCAGACTCCTTGATCTCATAAACACTGCTAACCAAATTTGTCATATTTATCCCTAATTTTGACATGAAGTCAGATAAAGAAGCTACACAGTTACTTTTGGTGCCAGCAATTTCACACATGGGAAGAGAAAACAACAGCATTGTGTATCTCCTGTAAAACAGAGACAAAGATACCTTTTTTGCTTACAAAACCACTGTATAGCCACTGAAAACAAAACTGAAAGGGTTAAGACACCATCTCATACTTTTTGCCTAACTGCTCTAAAAGTAGCAAGCATAAATTAATTTGCTTTTCCTCCATTTATAAAATTTGCTTAAAATACCAAGAGACACGTATCTTATCTTCATTCCATCTCCTCTTTGAAGGGAGAAAAAAAAAAATATAACAAGCACACAAGCCAGAAAGGAAGGCACAGCCACCTCATCAGATGAAGGTATGAGGAAAATACTGCTGCAGTGGTTATAAGACATCAGTGGTCATGGACCGCAAATACCAGAATCCTCACTAATTATACAACATGATCTTGTCTCCATTCACAGACACAACTGCAATGTAGTATAAGCTGGAATTGGTACATCTGACCTAAAATCATAAACCAAGAAAGGTCATCTGATTTATGACCTACTCATTATTGCCAGTTTTCAGACCTTAGATCCTCCCAGAATATATAAAGCAAGCAATGCTTATATAAACCAAGTAATTTTTTGAGCGGATTGATTTCCACATTTTGAGGCAACCGCAAAGAGCACTGGATCGGCACATCATGACTGTTTTCATAGGATTAGCAAAGACTACCTAATCAATGAAAACATTTTTTAAAAAATTGTCTCTTTCCTGCAGAGGGAAATCAGGCTGGAACCCTAGTTTCAGTGAACTAGAAAGTCTGTGCTTAAAACAAAAACCCCTGATTCTCTGCCTCTATTCACCAACCAAGTTTAAATTTGATTATAAGCAGACTGATTTCAGTCACAGCACAGACTGGCATAAGGGAAAAGGAAGAAGACATAACATAGTTCTGAATTTAAATAATTTGCAGTTTAGTGCTCTGTCAGATCTTCAGACACTTCAAAAATTGTGAATAACTGCTCTTCTCACCTCCCATTTAAAGAAACAAAGCAACAATGCTAAAACAAAAAGTAGTGAGAGAGCCCAGAACAGACTTGCAGACAGGTCTCACCTGCAAAATGAAACCCACATTTGGATCATTTGACCCAAAATGGAAATTAAAATACCCATGCCCCACAACTGAAAAATTTATTTTCCAGTATTCCAGAGACATTCTCAGATTTTTAACTCATTTGCCCAGGCAGGGTCAGTGGTGAAACAGAAACCTGAAAGACTTCTGTTTGAAAAACATCCAAATATCTTGATCTTCTTAAAAGGAACTCCCTTTTTTCTCAGCCAGTCACAGATTAAAGAAACAGCTTCAGTTCCCCAGAAGTTGTATTCTCAGCAAAATTGGCTATTAATCTAGCAATGCTTTGGGTTGGTCGATTAGCAGTCAAACATTTCATTACGTTTCATCAGACAGAACATGCTGTCTTTATTTGATATGGCAAGGCCCTGTAAAGACTCCTTCATTCTGCTTATTGAAAACAGGATCCATTTAGGTTTTAAAACCAACCAAACAAAAAACCCCTTTGCTTGCAGTTTCAGCAAACTAACTCATCACTATTAGCTTCCTTTGTTGAAGCTTCTTGAGCCTATTAGAAACAAGAAACATACATTTTCACTCCTTTGACATTTTGCTGTTCTGCTTGTAAAATTCAACGAAAAGCTACCTATTTATCTCTGCATGTACATCCACATATGTCATTTGGCTGTTACCAGTGTGATCAAAGTTCTAGGCACACAGGTTAGTGACCTCAAAACATGCTGTTTGAAGTTCTTGTTTGACATGATTTGTGTTACTCTCTACGTCAACAGTTATTTCATCTGTTCTCTACTATATATACAACTGAGCAAAATAAAGATAACGGAAACTACTACTCAATGCAGTTTTCTTAAGACATTCTCCTGTCTCAGTACAGGAGTAACTTCAGCTATACTAGCAAATAGCCCACTTCTTAAGAATAAGGATTTTTAGGTATCTGCAACAAACACGAATAATTTCTAATGTTACTAGAAACTCCCAATTTAAGAATCATATAGTTGAGAAACATGGAACATCTCAATAAAATGTGCCAGAGTTTCCTCTTTGATACTTTACCTGAAAAGCATTTAGAACTATTACAATAAAATTGTGTCCCATATTTTCATTGATGAATGTCCAACATGGAGGCAACAGCTGACTTCTTTATAGAAGAATATATGTATAGCCAAACGAAATTGGGTTCCCAGCAATCAGGAACACTGAGCTACAATATGAGTTAATGACACAGAGGAAAGACAGCAATGAAGGGAACTGGGAGGGGGAAAGGGAAAGATGAGCAACGGACTTACCTAATCAGAGGCCAGAAATCCCAAGTTTGTGGTCTGTGTTCTCTTCCCATCATAGGCAGGCACCGGCATTAGCTGTGGTTTCATGAGATCAGGCCTGCATTGTGATACTACCTTACAAACTGCAGCCGAGGAAGGGGGAGGGCAGGGAGAGAAAAAGAAATAAAACAGAGACAGATGGTTACAGCCAACAATACAGTACTATATCCTTCCCAAGCAAAGATGGCATGGATCTTCCCATCACAGAACCATAGAATGGTCTGTGTTGGAAGGGACCTTAAAAATCATCTAGTTGCAACCCCACTGCCATGGGCAGGGACACCTTCCACTAGACCAGGGTGCTCAAAGCCCCATCCAGCCTGGCCTCAAATGCTTCCAGGGATGGCGCACCCACTTCTCTGGTGGCAACCTGTCCCAGGGCGTCACCACCCTCACAGTAATTTCTTTCTTGTATCTAACCTGAAGTTTAAAGACATTCCCCCTTGTTCTATCACTCCATGCCCTTGTAAAAAGTCCCTCTCCAGCTTTCTTGCAGGCCCCCTTTAGGTACTGGAAGGCTGCTATAAGGTCTCCATAGAACCTTTTCTCCTCTAGGCTGAACAACCCCAACTCTCTCAGCCTGTCTTCATAGCAGACACGCTCCATATCAACGTTCTCAATAATACTAATCAATTTATTAAGAATTTTGAGGTGAAAAGTTGATTCATAGGAATGTTCCTGTGACGAGGCTTTAATAAATCTCAGTCCCTGGATGAAAAGAAATACATACCACATTAGATTGTCCTTGTCCAAGTGCACTGCTAAGATTCTTGGTGGTCATGGCTGCTTTAGATACCCAGTAGGTAGCTACACTATCCATCTAAAACTGAAAACAAAACATCAGATAAAAAAAAAACTGGCATGTGTAACACATCCTCAAGCAGCACTGTGGCATAATTTGCAGAGCATAGCTACATTTGTTACACTTGAAATCAAGTCTTATGTTTATTTGTAACAGCAATAGCCATCTGATTGAAACAATAATAAAACTATAGCATCTATTTCTGAATTGCTTGTCTTGGATAATTAAACTGCCAAGAGTATGAGTCATCCAGTTTGAAATGAGCTAAAGAATGACTCACTTCTAACTTTATACTAATACTATCCTTAAATTAAAAGGATTTCTGCCTTACCCCTAAATTGTTGCATGTTTTGGTTCTTATCACAAAGCCAAAACCTGCTTTATATAGAATATTTGGATTAATTGTTGGAATAATCATCTTTTTAAAACACCATTCAACCAGAAAGATCTTATGGTGCTTTACAAATGTGTGTGTATTCTTCACTGCACCCACGTATATGATGAAGCTTGGTAGTATGACAGTACTTGGCAGCACTATACAAAAGCACCTGACTGGAACTGCAATCACATCCTGTAATCTGTCGAAACAGCAAGGGGACAAACAGCAAAGATGCACAAAACTGAATTACTAACTACGGCATTTTGCCATTTACATTACAGTTTCTGCAAAATGGGGTTTATTCTGACTAGAAGGTCAGATCAGCCAGTGCTTTGTAACACTCAACATTTCAGTGGAAACCTTTCAGTTTCTTCAGATTTCAGCTGTGAACAAACTTTCAGCAAGGGAGCCTGGCCTGTTTCAAAACTGCTTATCCTTGGCTGCAGCATGTTGTAATAACATCGGGCAGGGCAGCATCAAACTGAGAACTATACGCTGAACTGTGTTTGGAAATACTTTCTTACTCTGCAAGTCTGGATATGCCCAAAGGCTGCAATCCAGCCAGCCACCTACATATTTAACTCCTCGCTGAAGAATTGCCAAAGATGAAACTTCAGAAGCAATTTAGCCAATCTAAGACTACCTAAAAGAGAAGCAGCCCTGCCCTTTTGTCCCACCAGCATTTCTGCCTGCTCTTCTGCTGTCCCAGCACCTGTTTGACCAGCTACATCTACTTGCTGATTTGGCTGAAAATAATGGTGTAAGATTGTGTTTAAAAAATTAGCTGCTCATTAGTTCAGTCTTTCAGAAGCAACCGAGACTTCACGAGTTTTCATTATCTTTCATCTGCTAGTCCACTTTCAGGGAAGAAGGCTGTTTCTCTTCAAGGACTGCAAAGAGCACTGCAGTCTGATTGCATGGCATAAGTACAGGCTCTTCTTTTCAGAAGTATGACTTCATTCTATGCAGGGCAGGTATCTAGCGTGTATTAAGCTCCCTGCCTTCTGTTTTTCCTACAGGATGGGCAATGCCCAGCCTGAAATACTCAGAAAATACAAGCTTAAAGAAAAGAAAAGAAAACAAAACAGACAAGCTCAGACTAAAATAGGAAATGCCCTGGGCCATTTGCTATTGTCAAAGAGCCATTATTTTTAAGTCATTTAAAGATAAAGTCACTGCTTAAAAATATTTGTTTTCTAAATGTTAATTCCTT
This sequence comes from Falco cherrug, assembly GCF_023634085.1. Lineage (NCBI taxonomy): Eukaryota > Metazoa > Chordata > Aves > Falconiformes > Falconidae > Falco > Falco cherrug. The sequence continues at coordinate 32,190,076 of NC_073705.1, read as the reverse complement.
GCCTTTTTGTTGTGCTGTAGGATAACTGTGTTACCAAATACTAGACATTAATTTTGATATCTAAACTAACAGGCTAGTGAAGAAAACAAGGTTCCTACAGAGGGCAATTTGGTTACGGTTATATTGCTTAGCTGCACCTTGTAACGTAACTGCAAGAATAAGAATTTAACTTAGGCCTGAAACTATTCTGAGTGTTTCTCGCCACTGGCTCTACAGGAAGCTGAAGTTAAAACATCTGAAGGTCAATGGTGTGACTTTCCCACTCTAATCATATCTTCCCAAGTTCAAGGAGAAGCCCTGAATGCCCAAAGCTGTGATGACATTCTGAGGAATGGTACATTATGTCAGAGAACAACACTAGTCTCTGAGGTCAAGACAGACAGTTGACACTTGCCAAGAATAAGAGCAGCTCTGTCTTGGGTGTCAGAGCCAGAAAGATGAGTAATACTACATGGAAATACTGTAATGGCTACACTGTATCATATCCTGCTCCTTAGATTTAGCCCATGTTACATGAGCAGTAAGCTTCTTGCTCTTGAACCACATCTTTTTTAAGGTATCTTGTATTTTTGAGATGCCGAAGTCTCCAGTCTTCTGGCTTCTATGCAGAACTTTCATATACATCCATACACACACACACACACCCCTTTAGTGGAAATCTCTCAGTTTCTTCAGCTATCAGCTATAGATCTGATAAATATTTAGATATACCTTGGTATCTTAACCAGTTGCTCTATTTCAGAATTGCATTACTCTAGACAAGTATGGACTTCATGTTCCAATTTATTTATTTTGTTAAGTTTCTAGTAAGATGACAGAGCAACAGTTGAGAATGTAACAAGCAACAGAATGTCTTTAGTAAAATTTTCCGGGACTGTTCTGAGAGCTCTGGAACCATTAAGATAGCTATTTACAGTCTATATTTTATGCAATACTACAAAAGGAGAAACAGTATTCTCAAAAAAGTAATCCTAAGGACTAAAGCTTGAATTTCTTACATCACGAAGAATTTTCATAAGCAGCCTGGAACTGAAATAAAACTTCTGAAACTTCAATTGAAATAAAACTCAAACACATGTTTCATTTTAGGCAAGTCAATTCTGAGATTTTACCTTGAAATGATGGTTACTCATGCTGGTATTTATACAACTTTGTGAATGATTGAAAAAGAATCAACAACACATGGAGAAAAATAAAGTTTTACTAATAAGAACTGGAATTTATGCCCAGCCCTTAACCTGGAGGTTACAAGCTAACACAGTGTCTGCAAAAAAAATAATTAACATCATGTATGGCAACAAGTGGCAACAGGCCTAGCCCCAGACTCAGAGCTAAAAAGACATTATGCAAATATTTGCAGAACTTAAGCACAGGTTTAGAAATAAAGAAAAAAAAGAAAAAAAAAAGAGGGGACATCATTTCAGGATACCAAACAAAATCTGTTTACACAGTTCAAATACACTTCATGAAATATAAGCAGCATATACAGAAAACCACTTTCTGAAGTAGACAGCCAATGTTCCTGGACTCTCATCTGTCCTGTATCACCAATACTACCCCATTTTTATGTCCAAAGGATATAAGGACTTGAAATCCATAGAAAAATTAAGATGCAAAATCCTGGCTATGTGAAAACAGTGGTAAAACTCATACTGACTTAAGTACAGGATTCAGTGTATTATTCCATCTGTAGAGCTGTTTCTAAGAGTATGTCCTGAGACGTCAGTATAATGTTGACCAGGAGGGAAGACTATTGCACACCTAGTCAACACCATCAGTCTTCCTGCTTGCAGATTCTCTGTAAAGGTTTCCCGTTATGTGATTACCAGTAGCTCAAAAATGCCTGGTTTACATGATTCAGCAACCCAAATTGAGGCAGTGTACTGGGTCTGGCTGGAATGGAGTTAATTTTCTGGGGCACATCACAAATGCCCCAGAAACTGTATTTGGCAGGCAGTTCTACGGAAAAGCCACCTATGCAGACTTGTTCTTAAAAATAAGACAGCTTACAGTTTAAGAGTAGTCATCTTTTCTCAATAAATATACTTTCACCAAAAAAAAACCCCTTTGACTGTGTATGTTTTAATACTTTTTTAATAGTTTTACTACTGACAAACACCTGATAAGCAACTACACTATCTGCTACATGACTATGAAGCAGTCAGGCAAAACAGCTGATACATTTATAGGACAAATACTTGCATCACAGTGAGAAAACAGTTCTTACCATTTTCTCCAATGGAGGTCACTTTTGCTGTTATATAGCCTACTATGATATCGTCCTGTTTGGCCTGATCAGCTGTCTCGTGTCTAAATGCTTCAGCCCCTTTCATCAATAAAGAAGCAAATACTTAGTCATGACTGTCTTACAGCATCTGTTGCCAGTTACAGAAAGACCCTAGAAGAGGCAGAAGAAAAAAAAAAGCCATCTTTTTTTTTTTTTGCCTCCAGTTAGTAAAGGTTCAGTTTCCTTTGGTAGTAAAACATATATAAATATATACATACACACAGAGATACACAAAATATGTCTCAATTATTATTCATCTTGACAGCTATTAAATTTTACTCCAACGTGGCCGTTCAAATGACTAGCATATATCATAGAAACATTTAAGAAATATATTTTATCATTATTTATACTGTGATGATGTTAAAAAGCCCCTGTGAGGTTAAGAATCCTACTATATTAGGAAAACATGCCCTAATGGAAGGCCCTAATTATTCTACCTTGAAAAGCTTAGTGTTCATAATAATAAAAGTTTTAAATATGCATGGGTGGGTGAGGAAAATATATAGCACACTAAAAAAATCAACTGCATTACTAATTCCTCAGAATATTCAAGCCATTCACTTCCTTCAGTCACTAGAGCCAGTATAGAACGCTATGAAGCACCTCATTACACATGCTTCTGAAATAGCTGTTCAAATAAAAATAACATGAGAACCTAAGTATACTCATACACTTGGTAAGCGTAATGATCCAAAACACACAATTATGTCTTCAGGTACATTTTAAGCCTGTTGATCAGAGATAGAAGGTTCTGATTTCAAAATACTAGACCTGACCTTCAAAATGGTGACTACTTATATTACCATATTAGAGAGAATAATAAATTTTGAAACTTTTTTGTTTAATTACAAGATTTAAGAGTTTGGTTACAGCTGAAATGATCTCTTTAGTTCATTAGAGAATTATGAAATAATTTGAAGAGGGACAGAAGGAATAACCAGAGGGTTGAGGGAGAAGCAGGAAGAACTGGTGATAGCTTTTCTGAGTTGCACTCTTTCCAGAGACTGAAGTCTTGACTCATGCAAACTGAACAAAACACATCTCAGTAAATATATTTCAAATCTTCTCCTATGTAAGACAATACAGCTTCTGCTCAAGGAGTAACACTGTGTTTGCCATGCACAGCTTCATTTTCAAATGAAGCTATGAAGATTTAAGAATGATATGCTGAACAGATGAAACATCTTCATTATACAAAACTCTGACGTGGAACTAGGGGGCCTCACTGCACCTATGAGAAGCACACTCATGGCAGTACCTAAACAAGCCTTAACACAACCACATCTCTCTCTCCTCAGTGCATGACTTTTTAAACAACCATGACCCAGAGCACAGGAAACCCCAACACCTCACTTGCTGGAGGAGCCAGCTCTGGCCCTGGGAAGTTGCCAAAGGAGAAGTGTCAAGGCCCAAGTCCAGCACCAGGTGCCACAGCTTGCCTCCAGCTGCCTCTCAGCGATCCCCTCCTTCTTCCCCAGGCTCCTGGCTGACTATCTCACACTGGCACGTGCTACTCAAGCCCCCTCTTTGCTAGTGGGTCTATGATTCATTTTCCAGACTGTATTTTATACTCCCAGAGCTCCTCAGGTAAGTAACCTCTGCAAGCACCTTCCAGTGAAGGTTTCCTCCCACCCCACCCGCAATCCTGCAATTACTCAGCTAACCAAATCAGCCACGAAAAAGCCGCAGCATTTGCAGGACAGGGGCTAGCAGAAAGCCTCTGCACCCCTGGGAAAGGGCACTGATGCCCTGGCCAGCCCCCCTCTGCTGCCCAACCCCCCTCTGCTGCCCAGCCCTGCTGATCATCTGGTCTTGACACCGTATCTACCTTCAGCGTGAAACCTTCCAAGCCAGGGAACACCCACAGCCGTGCCCAGCTCCTCTGGCAGCCCGTGGGCCAAGCTAGGTGCCTTCTGCTAGGGGTTGGCCCAAGAACCTGGCAGGGTTGAGGCAGTGGAGTGCAAGCTGTGGTCTTGCTCCTAGCTGAGGCGGTTTCCACCAGCACTGCAGGGCAAGCGGGGCTGGGGGGGCCTTGCAGCAGGGCTGAGGTGCTAAGTCTGGACATTACTGTGAGCCTCACGCTCTGGGCACCTTGTTTCACGTAATCAATCTGATATACGTTCATGTCTGTTTGAAGGAAGAAACACTATGCTAGTCAACTTGCACAGGATGGCAATGTGAATGTTTGTTTGTTTCCAGGTGACTGCCTCTCTCCTGCTTGGTTCAAGGGAAAGCTTGAACGTATGCCCACTATAGCACACAAACTAGACTGACAACCCAAGCTGTTCTTAAGTTTGTGACCTTAAAGTTAGTCTTGCTGTTTCAGATAACATGACACCAACTTCTACAGAAAACCAACAAGACATGTTTTAGGAGGCACAAGCAGGCAACAAGCAAATAGGTAAAGAATCAAAAGTCAGCCACAAAAAAGTTATATTGAATGAACTGGGAAACATAAGACTAAAGAAGCAGCTCATTGCTTAAAAGAGATGATAAAGGAAAACATACCTATATTCCTAAAGAAAAAAAAAAGCAAATGAACAGCCTGCAAAGTCATGAGTTCATAAAATCAACTGTATATGCATTAGAAATAATGTCACCTGAAGGCAACTGAGAGGAATGGGGCAGTGAGGGTACCACTGTATAGGTCCAGATTAAAGGAAGTGTGAAATGCATCCACAGAACTATGCAAATAACAAGATAAAAATGACAAGCACTGCCCTGAAAAACAGGGGTGAAAAAGGGCTGACATGGCAGACTACCAAGAAGATAACACAATGCACCATCTTCCTCCAAGACACCTCTGTGACAAGGAACAGGAGCTTCCTTGCCAGTCGGCTCCAAATGACCCCTGAAGAAGGACTTTGTCTCCAACCAGGACAGGAAGGCAACGCTGTCAGGGCATGGGGAAGCACAGTAGAAACACATGTGCTAAGGGGGGAACTGAATGAAGTACTTTGTTAAATCCCTGGGGAAGGTGAGTTGAGTACAAAGAAGCTGAAGCCAGTCCTGGTTTGGCTGCTGCTCAGATATGCTGAAGGATGATGCTGGGCCAAGTCCCAGCAGTGTTGACTGTCTCTCTCATTACTTGTGACAGCAATGTAAAAGATAGCTGAGATACGCTGTGTCGTGGGGCATCCTCTCACCACTCATATGAGTAAACTATCCACAGTTTTTGAATTCTGTCCCAAATACAAGGAGCATAAGTTTCTAAGGGTAAAGGTGAGAGTTCTAACAAGTAACTTATAAAAGAAACTTTTCCCCTTGGAGAGTGGCAACCTTGCTCCACAAGTTATAGAGAATTTAAAAAGAAAAATAATCAAATTTCTGAGATGAATGAGTTAACTGTTCTGGCAGCAGCTCCTTCTGTTGCAACGAATTGTCCTTGCACAAACCACTTTAAGGAGTATATATTAGTAGAAAGCCATAAAGGTTATTTACATAAATGGAGTTTCATCATCTCCCACTTCGAAACAGGCTGGATTAGTTATGCTGATCTAATGTTTTATTTGTCATGGTTTGTCTGAGGCTAGAAGTACATGTCAGATTGTGTTTTAGTTTGCTCTTTCGGTATGCTGAAGGTAGCCCTCTGAGATACTAGTTTAAATTATGCAGCATGTACTATATTATAAAAACAGTTTCATGTATCTAATATTCAAACAAAACCAAAATATTGATTGTACCATGAGCTTTCTTATGTCCTAAGTTAGCAAGAACAATTTTCTGCAGCCAATAGCTCCCAACTCTTTTAGGAATATACCTTGCAAAATATTCTCAGAAGATCTTCAGTTTTCCTTTACAACAAGTGGAAGAGAACAACTTTCAGGTCTGCTCCCAGACCTTTTCTCTTTTTCTCTTTCTTTGAGAGCCATCCTCAGTCCCCTCCTGGTATGAGAAAGGTGATTTGGCATTAGGTTAGTTCAGCAGTTGGAATTCACTGTTCTCTTCAGGATAGAAACTAAGATACTTTTCAGAAAGTTAGCAAAAGTCTTAGAGAATGTCTATAAGAGCTTTTCAGTTTTGCTTGGCAAACAATTTCAAATTCAATATTGCATCATTTTCTGCTGTTAAAGCAGACCAACTTTTGTAGCATGGCCTGCATCTGAACTGAAATCAAGTATACATCTTTTACTGATATGACAGCCTCAGTTTAAAGAAAGATGGGATTTGATCTTAAAGACAACCTCATCAAAGCAGCTGATCCAGGATCTGTGTAGGATTATTCTTTTACAGAATTGATTGCACTAGAGGGCATTCTTTTCTTCAAATGAAAGACAACATTTGGTTTTGGTAGTTACTGACTACTTTCAAGTTACTTTTCCTTTCATTTCAATTTTAAACAGGCAGACATTCCTTATTAAAGTTCAAAGAATTCCTGAGTCTAAACAGAAACTTATGGTGACTTTTCTTACCAAAACCTGCATGTTTCCACACGCTGTTCTAGAAAAGGATGAGCTGTTTGGCCTTATGACACTGTTTTGAGAATAAAGCCAAAAGATTTCTCTCATTGCTGTTTATGAAATTAAATCCCCATCATGTAAACCTGGTACCAAAAAATGGCCACCTGGAGAAGGTTTTAAACAAAGACACCTTACTAACTGTTTTCCACAGCTGTCACTCTATCAGTATTGTAACCCAGGGTAAGGAACAAGTATAGTCCAAACTTAAAACTGGAATTTCCCAATTCCATGGATCCCTGCTCTGATATAGCACATCTGCAGCTTGAGATGGTCACCTGGCCTCTTCCCTTTCACTAACTGCCAACACTGATTGTCCCGTTCATATACAGACTACAAAGCCTCAACTTGCTGCTCAGCCTGAAAAACGCCTGCAGAAATATCATCACTGTAATCACCCTGCGTATCGACAAGCTTGAACTTACATACATCCTTCTTGTCAGGCCTGAGGGCGGCAAGGCCCGGGCACCGCAGACGGCGAGGCGGGCAGGTGGGGCAGGTGAGGCAGGCCGCAAGCAGGCCGCAGGCGGGCGCGGCGAGGCCAGGGCGCCTTCCCGTGGCAGCCCAGCTCCTGCTGCCACTGAGGGGACAGGCCCAGAGGTTTCTGGGTGCGCGCAGTACGGGAGACCCAGTGCACACCCGCTCGCAACCCAGTGCCGTAGCAAAGCCCAGCCGCCTGCGGGCCAACCTCCCGCCGCCGCGCCCCGCGGGCCCCGCCCGCCAGAACTACCCTTCCCGTCGGGCCTTTCGCCGCAGCAACGTCCGCCGTCCCAGGGGGCCGCGCGCGCCGCGCTCTGCCATTGGTCGGATTTGAAAAGCAGCCGCGGGGCGGCGTGGCCCTGTGGCGGTTGTGCTGGGCCGGGAGCGGCGCTGCCTGCGCACGACGGGGGTCGGCGGCGGGGGGCGCCCGGCGAGGGGGAGGCCCTCGGGTAAGTTCCACGGGTGCCGGGGCTGCTGGGCTTTCGCTTGAGGGGGGAAGGAGGCGGTGATTGCCGCCTGGGGGCCGCGGAGTAGGGAAGCAGTGCGGGTGACCGTGGCGGGGGGTATTGAGGCTTCTCCCCTTCGCTTCGCCCTGCTGCGGCCGTCGTCGCTAGCGCTACGGGGCGGGGGGGCTGCGCGAAATCTTCGGTACCGCGGTGGGTCGTGCGAGTCGGCGGGGGGTCCCCCTAGGGCCGTGGCTGGCGGAGCCTGCGGCAGTGTCCCCTGAGAGCTTCGCGCCGTTGCGAGGCCTTGAGGTAAAAGGTTGGTATTTTCAGAGGGAAAACTGTCCTTCTAAACGCTTTTGAGCGTGAGGGCCGGTGCTTTGTGTGTTACGTAGGCTGGCAGGCATCCCGTGTGCTCCGGGGCCTCTCCGGCCCGTTGTGCCGTCTGCCGGCCCTCCAGGCCCCGTGCGCGGGCTGTGCCGCGCTCCGCTGTGCGCGCCGCGCAGGGTCGCCTTCCCTTAGGCCGCCTGCAGCTCTGGACTCTGTTGTCATGATAAACAGAGTTGTAATAACATATGCCGCTGTACAAGTTACTTTTTCGTGGCTACAGCCAGGCAATATACTAGTTTACGCTGAAGTATCTAAGGCAATCGCAGCGCTGGCCCAGCCCGCAGCTCGGGGTTTGCGGGCGGGCGGTGGCCCCCCTGCCCGGCTGCAGGGACACCTGTGGCGCCAGCTTTGCATGCGGGGCTTTGTGTTTATCTTCTGCCCCTTACCTAAAAAGGCACGCAATGAGAGCATAATCTTGACAAATCACACTTTAACATAAGCTTATACTTCAAGCAACAGAACTGTCAGTTTTCTAACAAATGAGTTTCCTGCCAAGGGCTGATAAGAGTTTTGCGCTGCGATTTTTCTGTAGCTGATGAATAGGACTTCCACATCGTGATAGCACAGGTATGTTTCTTTCCAGTAGTATCTTATTCCCAGGTCAGCGTTTTCTCAAGCTCTGGTAACATTTCAGGTCAAGCTTTTCCTGGTTTTCATACAGTTGCTTGACCAAAATAGAAACTGTAGATTAGAAGAAACAGAATAAACGTGGTTGCTTAGTTTACATATAACTTTACCTCATTTGCAGCTTGGTGATGTTTGTCTAGCTTCACAAAGTTCTGTATCTGCCTTCTACATGCTAGATGGGAAGATTGCACTATTAAGTGTTTTGGCACCGAAGTGCAGGCATGTTTCACGTTTTATGCTGGGGGGAACAAAAATGCTTTGACTGCTTAGTAAGCAACACTCTTCCTGAGCAAAGAGGCTTTGAACCAGCCCTGGTCTGTCCATTGTTTCAATGAACACTGTGTGTTCACCGTTAGTATTTAGAGAGACAATACATATGGGTCTCTGTAGCATTGATATGGGGATGTAGTATTAGAAGACTATTCAGTCATTGTGACCAAAGCTTCAAAACCGTAGGAGGCCATGTGGAATGTATCTAATTGCTAGAATGAATGCTTGCTGCCATAGGCTATGGATAATTGTCCAATGAGTTATTTTATATTTACTTAAATTAGTTATTTAAGTATATAAACTTAATCCTTAAAAATGTCCAAGTCACATCTGTAATATCACAGAAAAAAGCAATAGGAGTGTAAAGTGCAGACAAAATACTACTATTTTAAATAAAATACTTTTAAAAGCTTATTTCAAAACTTACCTGTCTAATATCAACACAGGATCAATTTGTTTTCATTTTCTATAGCAGCGTTTCACTGCCCAGATTGAGATGCACAAAAATAATTAAATTACAGATAAATAAATGAATTTCTGATCTGGAAAACGACTGGGAAAAGTTACTAAAAAACAATACTTGTACTCTGGTATGACATCTTCTAATTTTCTGGTGTCACCTTAATAGCTAAAACTATTAGGTTTTGGAATGTTTCTGAACTCTATGTTGCATTAAGCTACACTGTTATCTTTGTAATAGCAACTGTTTGACAGGTCCTGCAAAGGCAAACATGAAGCTTGGGTTGCTCTTGCAATGAGCTTTTATTCTAAAGAACACTATAAAGGGGTGATGGAAAAGTGGATGTGGAACAGTATGATTGGTTTGGTCTTTTTGTTGGTGTGTTTTTTTTTTAAATCCTGTGTCAGACATGGTTTTTAGCAAGGTTGTGGTCGATGTGTAAGGCTTTTCTGTGCTAAGCAGTTGCTTTTCATTGAAAGAAGAATGGATGTTCTTGTTTCATCATGATGCAAACCCCTCTGCAGACTCTTTCCCCAGCTATCAGAAACATGCTATGTAAATTATGACAAGGGTGAAGAAAGATTTTTCCTTAAAGAAATTGAAGCTTTCTGTTGCAAACTGACTTGTCTTCTAAGTGACTTCAGAAGCTCTACATTAGGTAGTCGGAGAGGAAAAAATAGTTTTATTTTATCTTTCAGGATGGAACCAACTCTGGATAACGTGCAAATTCTCAGACCTTCCTACATTGCTAGTGTTGAGCTCCTTGAAAGGACAGGACCAGTAAATGTGGAAGATATTAAAGCAGATCTCTCTGCTGACTTTTCTTTGGTTTCCTCAAGCTCAGACACAAGCCAGGTAAGAAAGCTTTAATGTTGGCATTGTTTGGATATTTTTTTTTTAAAAAGCTTAGTTCTTTCATCAGTAAGAGCAATCAGAATTTTACAGAGAAGATAAAAAGCATCTTTAATATGTTTCTAATTTGGAGGAGATAGATAAGATTAGATAAAGTTGTGTGGTGCTGCATTCGTACGTTATTGGGTGCATCAATCTTCTATGAATGAGGCTAACTGCCAGTCCAGAGCAGCTTAGTCATAGAATGTTGTTGTGGGTTTCATTCTCGATCTCTAGTTAGCCTGAACGTAGAGAGTGTGTGTGTGTGTATATGTATGTGCTGTAAGATTATGAACTCTTAAGTTATCACAGCAAACTTCTGCAGGGGCCTTGTAAAGCACTTTTAAAAACTGATATAGTAAATTACTTTTGCTACCCCTGTCATCAAATAAGTGTTCAAAGTAGCCTGTTGAAAATAAAACTGCCTTAACATGCTAATTATCAAAGAATCTAGTCAAATGTCTAACTTTTTTTTTTCTCTCCTTAAATTAAGAGGAGCAGTTTGGAGTCTAAGGGACACATAGAAGTTTGCTTGCGTATTAGGCCACTTACATCGCTGGAAAGAGAAAATGAATTTCAGGTGTGGCATTGCTACATTTAAAAATACTTGGAATGTGTGAGGGTTTTTCCCTTTTAAGTTGAGCTCTTCATAGTCTTTCCATACCTGTATTGATTGTGTTTCCTTTTAATAGGACTGCATCTCACTTGAAGACTCAAGAAGCGTCATACTGAAGCCCCCCAAAAACTCTTTGAGTCGGCTAAGTGAAAAAACTTCTGGACAGATGATGCAGAAATTCACTTTCTCAAGAGTAAATGAATTGTCTTTAAAAGTTTTTTAAATTTCTGGAAAAAGTTGTTCAACTTATTAAATAACCAAGCAAATTTTAAACTGTCAATAGTGTTTAACATTATAAACATACAGAACGTAAAAGATTTTTTAAAAGTCTTTAATGATTGCTTAAACAGAATAACAATATTTCTTGGGTAATGCTTAGGTGTTTGGACCTGAAACAACTCAAGAAGAATTCTTTGAAGGTACCATGAAGCAACCAGTGCAAGATTTCTTAAACGGATGCAATCGTCTTATTTTTACATATGGTGTTACAAATGCTGGGAAAACCTACACGTTCCAAGGTATATCTAGAAATGAGTTCTCCTTGAATGACCTTCTGTTTTTTAAAGTGAGGATTCCTTCTAGCAGCAATATAACTCTTTGCTTTATTTAAACTGTAAGCCCTATACATTGTCTTCTCCTGAATATTAATAAAGAGCCTTTGAAAGGCTCCTTCCATAACAAGTATCACTAAATCGCCAACAAACAGTCGTTCCCAGAGTTAAAACATGTAGTGTTACTGCTTTGTAAGGCTCTAATAATTTCAACGTAGTGTGTGTGACTTCATTTTTTCCTCCAAGTATCTACAGTGTCAGGGAGAAGGGGCAGCTGGGGAAAAAACACTTTGTATATATCGGGATGTGAAAAGTGTAAGTCATTCTACACCAGACTAGCTTTTAATTTTAATCATTATGCATATGACTTTCATAATAATAATCTTGTATGCACCATCTTCAAATAAGGAATAGTATTTCAGTCTGTTTCAATTATTATAGGCAGAGATTAAAAGTTTTAAAACATGTTTGATTACTTCCAAGTATTTCTGTCTTGTCTCAAGCTTCTGAGCTTATCAGTAATACCCTAGGAGACTTTGTCTTCTGATGCCCTAGTTCTGTACTGTTAAGTCTCAATATCCCTTCTGGTCAGAAGATGTCATTTAATTATTTTTCAAAGCATTTTAACAAATGAGGTGATTTGTTTCGCATGGAAATAGTTTCTTCTCTAGTGAAATGGCAGTTCTAGATGCTATACTGCTCATTTTATATGCAGAAGTAGTAGAAGGACAATGAGTTTTGTGCCATGGGAAATTGATTTTTATAGAAGTGACATTGTCTTCCAAGTGATTATCTATTAGGTGGTTTATTACTGAAGAATACTGCCAGTACTTTGTTACCATTAATCTGGGGCAATAATGGGGATGATCTTTCCATTCCTAATAAATAATAGGTAAATAAAAAACACCAGAGTTCCTAAAGTGTATAAGCCCCCCACGCTTTACTAGTTTGGGGTATACTTTGTTGTGTGTGTTCTCAAGAATTTCTGATTCATGACTTTTTAGATTCTGGAGATTCTTTCTTGGTATTACATTTTTTAGGATTTAACTGTCAGCTCGTGATAAGATTTGGCAGGGCAGAATGTTGCTCACTGGGTGCCATGATTTCCTCTTCTGTTATTCCCATTACTGTCAATGTAGCCTTTCCACTTCGGCACTACATGGGAGTCTATATTCAGTCAGCGGCAAAGGACTCAAATGAAAGATGAAGCAGCTTTTCAGGACTGGTCGTTGTTTGCCAGTGACAGTTGCTTTGTTCATATTAAATTGAATTAATTGTTAAGTGGTGTTGCAATAAGCAGAAAATGGTTAGAGAAGAAAGGAGATTAGGAAAAACAAATGTAATAATATATTATGTGGTTACTAGCTTGCTATTTGAGTGCAACCAGATTTTTACGTAGGTTCTGACTTAGGTGACACAGGTAGGGCTGTCTGTGGTAAAAACCTGTCTTTCAGGAGTAGGAGGAATTATCAAAAAGCTGGAAAGTGATGCTGTCAGTCTGAGATGGGACAGCAGTTTCTTCCACTCTCCCTTCTCCTCTCTGATTTAGAAATCAAAGATAAATGAACCCTTTTTAGAATTGCAGCCCTAAAAACTAAGGCTTTTATTGGACTGCTTTTTGCCTTTCAGGTGCAAAAGTAGTATGCTCTGAGAAAAAGATCTGGGACAAGGAAAGGAGTGTCTTCACGAGGCTTCTAGAACTTTTTTCATAGGGTCTATGGAATTAGGACAGGACTAGAGCTGAGAGATCGGAATCAGTTGTATTTCGAGATTACTTGCATGAGAGAGTGTGAAGGCAGCCTGAGAGATGCAATTGAGGAACTGCACATATCTATTAAATGTCTGTTGGTCGTGGTTGGTTTGTTTTTTTGGTCCTTAATGCTAAGCTTATACAGAGTACCCCAGCAGTTCTTGTTTTATATTATGTGCCTTTACTGTCTAAGGGATACAGCATGAGCTGTTGCTGAAAGCCAAATACCTTTCAAAACACTCTTAACACAAATGTCATTACCCTGAGAATACAAAACCCCACTGTTTAATGCTGTAAGTTACCTCCAAATTTCTCATGTGTTACCTTGAGGTTAGAATTGCTTATCCTTCTGTCTTCATTTATCTGTATACCTTGTTCACAGTAATGATTAAACTTTCTTTTGTGTGTTGCTTTCAGGGACAGAAGATGATGCTGGTATTCTTCCAAGGGCTATGGATCTGTTGTTTAAAAGTATTCAAGGAAAGCTATACACAACAATGGATATCAAACCCCACCGGTGCAGAGATTATATAAAGCTGACTAAAGACCAAGTGAGAGAAGAAACTTCTATTAAAAATTCAATACTTGAACTAACAAAAGAGGTAAAGAGCACTTTTATTCTATACTGATAAGCACACACATCTTCAGATATCTCAGTGTTACCCTCTTAATTTTTCAATGGGCAAAGACTCTGTATTGGAGCATGGATGTATCTTTTTGCTGTCAGCCAGCTATTCAGATTAGCAGTAAAGTGAGCAACAGAGCTGATGAACCCTGTTCTGTGGATTTCTGTCTTGTGGCTGAATACTTAATGGAATGTAAACCCCAAGCTTTTTCCTATAGTGTGGACACCTAATAATTTATCCTCTGGGGTTGCTGGTGCTTAAGAAGGGCTGAATGCAAATAGTCTTCCCATCTCTAGAGGTGTGGTAGGTCTACTTCAAAGGCAGCTCCTCTAAACTATCTTTCAGGATACTTGAAAGAAATTAATGACTTTGAGGTTGAAGCAATTTTTTTTTTTTTTAAAAACAGCAGATGTGTAAAGCAAATATACAGAAGGATTTATAAAGGTCTGAATGAAAATGGTTTTCTACTGGACTTCATTCTTTAACAGACCACTGTTGAGTGGTCCAGAAATACGCTCCAGTTTTATGAGTTGCCTGGAATTCTAAAGCTGCTCAGTCCAGTTACAGATACAGGAGACGTGTATTTTGTATAAGCACTTTTTCTTGGGCTTTTAATTCTGAAATTAATGGAATAATATAAGAAAAACCCTGACCATATGTTAGGAATTGGAACTAGAAAGGAATTGTTGTGGTGTTTTTATTTTTAATGAAGTGGTATGATAGGTTATAATGGGTTGTTCTAGCTGTTGTGGGATGGAATGGATCTGTTACCTTGATTTTTAGCAGTTGGTTAGCTGGACTTCTCCAGTGTGGAAGGCAGGTGGCAGCAAAATGCTTCAAGACTTCAATTTAAAAAGCACAGACATATGTTAGATCTAGCTCTAGCAGTCTTTAAGGACTTCAGAAAAATGTGTTGTGTATGTGTGAATATATATATATGTCCCTCTAGTTTCTGGAACTGGTTATAAGAACAAGTTTGGTGGCAAAGTTCGCATCTGCTTCAACAGAGACAAGTTTGGGTGGGTGTTTTATACGTGTAAAGCTTAAATCTAAAAGCTTTGATTGTGTAAATAATTATTTCAGGAATCACTTTATAGGATCCTAGCTTTATATGAAATATAGTCTTGACAAAACATTTTAAAAAAAAAAACCCACACACAAAAAACTGAACCAAACCACACCTGTTCTTTAATCCACATTTCTTCTCTTAAGCATACTGAGTTTGGTAGATGAATTGCACTTCTCTGCAGTTCCATGCCTAAAAAACCCAACAAAAACATCCAACCAAAACTGGGAACAGAGTGTATGAACATTGTAAGGTCTAGCTGTAGGGATTTTTCTATTTGTATATATATGTGTTTTTAAAAGAGCTTAGCAGAAGAAATTTATCTTTCCCTTTCTAAAACCTAGACTCTTTCGACTGTGAAAAGTTTCTACAGCCTGTATCATAAAGCAGTAAGTCACTCACTTTAAGTGAACGAGTGTGCTATGTCTAGCTCTGTTTCTGAGGGCTGACCTAGTAAGCTGTAAGATATGGAATCCTGAATTAGCAGAACACCAATAATAAAAATTTTAGTCTGGTGAATCTATAGAGTCCTGAAGAGTAATGTGTAAACTGCAACTGGACTTCTGCAAATCATCCTGTTAAATCGTGCTGTTTCTGTGTTGGCTCCCACCCCTCTATTCTGTGACTAGTTTTCTTGTGGTTTAGCAAGCTGAAATGCTATATACTGTAATAAGGTCTGGTATAAGGGAAGTGTTGGGAATGAGTATTAAAGTAAGAGCAACCCTTGCAATGGGAATGTACAGGTGCATTGAACTAGGCGTGATGCGTAACCAGAATCTTTGTATTGGCACGTGCAACTATGCTGTATTCCTATTTAGTAGGACCATAGAGCTGTTACAAAGTAACTGGTGATGTACTGTCAACAATGTGTGTCTTAGAAACTCTGTTCTCTTTGGCAGGTAGACCATCAAAACAGCTCTAACAACAAAGCACCCATTGATTCTGAGGGTATGTTTTATATTAAATAATTGCAAATAAAGCTGGTAAAGATGCTTTCTTAAGGTCAATAACTAACTTCTGGCCTACGTTAAAAATAAAATGACTACGTGTATGACTGAGTTGGATAGTGAGCAGGTTATCTGGGCAGAAAACCCAAGGATAAAATGGTTAGAATATCTGAACAGGCATTACAGGAGATGAAATTATAGCAAGGAAAAGCAGTACTAGTTATGCTATAGGCCCTAGTTGTATCCTAAGGGGCTTTTGGAGTACTTGTAAGTAATCAGATAAACTGAATTCTAGCATGTAAAAATTACCTAAATACTAGGTTTGCTTAAAAAAAAATCAGTGTGAAATATACTTGCTAGTTTAATTCTGTCATATTGAAGAGACTTGAATAATTGTAACAAAGCTGTGCATGTTTGATAGAATTTGCAAGTGGAAAAGGAAGTGGTAGAGTAGGTGTCTTACAAATATGTAGGGTAAGCGTGTGACTTTAAGATACTTAAGAAGGAAGGGGGAAAAATGAAATGGATTTTTGTCTGGGATAAGTGGTTTTTAGAAGGCTGCTGTGATATCAATTTTAACTTTTTTTAAAAAATAAATTCTATTTACTAGGCCTATATTGACTTGTAATATATCTGTACTTGGCAGATGTGGAAGAACTCTTAGACCTGGAACAATCTAGCACAACTCTGAAAGATTACACGAAGTTTTCTGTTTGGGTTTCATTTTTTGAGATTTACAATGAATGTTTTTATGATCTGCTGCTTCCTATGTCAAATGACAAGAAAAGAAAAACACTACGCCTTGCTCAAGACATCAAGGGATGTTCTTATGTAAAAGGTGATGAAAATACATTGCAAATTGCCGAATGTAATTTGAAAAGTCAATCTTCCTGTAGTAGTGTTTCTTTCTAGATTAGAAAACTCCTAACTGCATTACTGTGGCACAAGAAACATCTACTTTGAGTATGAAAGGCAACAATCTACATACACAGAAATAGCTGTATCTTTAATAGCCTTTTTTATTCTTGATTGTACTTTTTAAAGGCCTGCATGCACTCCACTGCCTTGATATTCCTTTGAAATAGGAGAAATATTGAAAACAACTGGCAAATTTGTTTGTGGTTTGGTATTTTACTTTTTTTTTTAAAAAAAAAAAAAAACAAAACAAAACTCCAGAAGTTTCTAACTGTAGTTAAAATCTGCTCAACAGGTTTTTTTTGGGGTGTATTTTAGTATTTTCTGTAGAGAAACAGATTTCAGAGAATGTGAGAAAGTGCAGTCTGACTACAAATTACGTAGTACAGTACTTTTAGCTTAATCAAAACTGTAATGTAGTTTGTCTTGGTTTGAAGAGGGTGAGGAGTTAACAGAACTCAAAATAACAATTCAATGCTTGTTTCTGGCTATAGAAAAAAAGACATTTGAAAATACTTTGATTTGTTACTGATTCTTTGGACAATCAAGGCAGCAGTTTTAAAGGCTTTTTTGTAGGTGTTTGGCCTGCTGCTTTTATCTTTCATATGCCAAACTACATTAAAAACCTGAATTAGACAATAAACCCAACTCCTTCATTTCTTCAAAGAATAGAAAATGTAGGAAATAGTCTCCTTTGAGCTGTACTTCAGCATAATTTTTTGTATAAAGCTTAGAAGCATAAGGCCATTCCTGATGTTATTGAGGAAAACCGGCCAACAGTTTTCCTGGTTTTCTTGGTCAGAGCTGGTATTTTTGCTTGTACAATTTTGATGACCTCTAGATTAAGAAGCCACAATATTAATATTAAAAGTTCTATTAGTAGGATTGTGGGTCTTTAGCGCATACCCAGATGACATACAGTCATCATATTGCAGACAAAATTCTTAACTGAAAAAGATCAATGAAGCCGATGGTTTTGAAAGAGATCCAGATGGCATACCCCCGACCCCCTCCTCAAAACTGTAGTCTAAAGCAGAAGCTATCCATGTGGAATTCTGTCATGATGAATATGACCACAGGGCTTTCTTAACCATATTAGACCCTGCCTTTTTGGCTTTTCAGTGCTCAGGCTAAGGTTGCTCCCTTAATTTGGATGGAATATATTTCAGTGTGCTAATAGGATGAAATGATGTAATATTTGTCCTTTCTTTCCCATAGAAGGGGGAATCTTGATCTTATTTGTCATAATATAATTTGTCTGAAGCAGGCTTAGGAAAACATTTGTATGTCTTAAGTATATGTATTATTCTTGGTGTTCATACGTTATCCCCAATCCCTTCTTTCTATTTGATAATGATATTTACAAGATGATCATGTTTGTTCTTTCTAAAGATCTGCAGTGGGTTCAGATTTCTGATTCTAAAGAAGCTTTTAGACTTCTAAAACTGGGGTTGAAACACCAGAGTATTGCAAGCACGAAACTAAACGCTACCTCCAGCAGAAGGTGAGAAATGTTTTTAAAAACATTGGGCATAGGATGCTGTGTAGGAGGAAGGAGGAACTAAAATACGGCTTGTGGCTTTTAGGAGGGGAAGAGGGTTTAACAAGGTCTAGATATCTAGGTTTCAGTTTTGGCATCCTTTAGCGGTATGTGACTCAATGCTTTAAGCCAAAAGGATTCAATCCTTCAATAAGACAAACAGGTGCTAAAGGTAGTAGTGTTGTATCAAATACTGTCCTTCAAGCAAAACCACTTAGCTTTATTCCGTCTAAACATCTGAGGAAAAAGCAAAATAAGTGCTACATATATATCCCTTTAAAAGTTTGTATCTAATGAAGTATATGCTTAGCTATGTTAACAGATTCAACAATGATTTGAACAGATGTTGTGGAGGCTAAAAATATTTTGAAGGTAATGTTCTACTATATCACTTCTCTGCTGATTTAAACTTCTCCTTTTAGTCACAGTATATTCACAGTTAAGGTACTGAAAATAGAAGATTCAGGAACACCACGAGTGACCCGAGTCAATGAGTAAGTTCAGTGTCACCCCTTCTGTGATGTTGTCGGTTCTCTTCAATGTTGATGTACTGGTACTGCACTATACACCCAGTGCTTCCTGGTAGGGCATCATGCATGTATGGTGGTTTCCCCACCTCCTACACTCATACAGTACTTGGCCCTCTACCTCAATCCATCAGGTTGCAGTGCTGTTCTATATTTCGTCCCTCTTGTTCAGCACAAGGTTCTGCTAACCTGCTATATTCCTAAACTCACGTAAATTCTCAGAAGGAGGAGGACTGCAGGGGTGAAATAAGAACCATGTTGTGAAAGGGTTTGGCAGGAGGTAGTGTGAAATTTCATTGGGGAAGCAACATTGAAAGGATGGAACTGTTCATGCCGGTGAAAATCAAGCAATTCTTCCTCTAAGGAAGGTGATAATTTTAAAAAGTGAATAATTTGTGGATGTTCCTGTCCTGGTTTTGGCTGGGATGGAGTTGGGTTTTTTTTTCTTTGTAGCTGGTACAGTGCTGTGTTTTGGATTTGGTGTGAGAGCGGTGTTGATAGGACACTGATGGTTTTGGTTGTTGCTGGGTAATGTTTATACTAGGTGAGGGACTGCTCAATTTCTTGGGCTCTGCCTGTGAGAGGACTGAAGGGGTGCAGGAAATTAGGAGGGGACACAGCCAGGTCATCTGAACCAAACTGGCCAGGGGAATTTTCCATTTCGTATGATGTCATGCTTGGTATATAAACTGGAGGAAGAAGGTGGGGACATTTGGCGTTATGGCGTTTGTCTTCCCAAGTAACGGTTATGTGTGATGGAGCCTGGCTTTCCTGGGGGTGGCTGAACGCCTGGCTGCTGATGGAAGCAGTGAATAAATTCCTTGTTTTGCTTTGCTTGTGCACACGGCTTTTGCGTTACTTGTTGGGTTGTTATTATCTCAACTCTCAAGTTTTACATTCCTTTCCGATTCTCCTCCCCATCCCTTTGGGTGAGAGGGGAGTGAAGGAGTGGCTGTGTGGTACTTAGTTGCTGCCTGAGGTTAAACCATGACAGTTCCAAGGCAAATGAAGTGAATTTTTCTTGTCTTCTTTCAGATTGTCAATGTGTGATCTTGCTGGATCAGAAAGATATACCAAGACCCGCAATGAAGGCGACAGATTGAAAGAGAGTGGAAATATAAACAACTCCCTCCTGATTCTAGGCAAGTGTATTAATGCACTCAAGAACTGTCAGCAGTCAAAGTAAGTCCTTTTAAAAGTTGCAAACTGGGTGTGGTTTTTAGCTATTGCTTACAATGTTTAAAAGTTATTGTTTAAAATCTACGATGTTAACACTGAGTTTTTGGTGAAAAGATGTATAGAATTGTAGAGTCTAAACTGTAAAATCTTGTTAATCTACCAAAGTTATCTTTAAACTTGCCTAAGTACTGCTAGTGTAACGCTTTTCATCAGTGGGATATTGCTGTGCTATCATAACTGTGCGCTGTTTGACAAAATTTGTCTTATTTTTTTCTAAATCTGGACATAACTTAAACACTCACCTCCTGATCTAGTTAACTGTATGCAGACAAAAGAAAGCCTTTCCCTTGTTTGTACCCTAGCTTGAGGATCTAAATAAGAGTAAAATAATACAAAAAGTTAGTTGTCTAAAAACCAGTACTATATATAGTAACTGTCCAGGAAATGCTTTCTCTGTAGGTTCTCATTTGAAGATCTGTCCCAGAAGTTAAATGAACTTGGGTTGAATATGCCTGGCTGTACTTTGCCATACAGCCTGTTCAGTCTTTCACACCTTAAGATACAAAAGCTTTGCTAGTGTCTGTTCCTGATTAAACCTGCATTTTGTGAATTTACAGTCTGTCTTGTCTTCCTGTTCTTTCCAGGGAGGAAGCTGCTTAGAGGACTGTTAATGTGTTCAGAACATTTTTTTTTTCTGACACTGCTAACTTGGATTTTTAACAATATAAAATAAATGTTCTGAGGCATGATCTCTTAAAGTGTTAATAGATGCCCCTTGCAAGTTGAATAAGAAGCAGTAACTTTCTTAAAGTGATTCTCATTTATCAGTCCTGTAGCAAAGCTACTTATGAGCTATATATGTATTCTGGAAGGAGTGTCACTATTTTGCTGAGTTCTGCAGCACTACTCCTATAACTGAATAGCTGTTGTGTGTCCAAAATGCAGGCAATATATTCAGTGGTGAGTGTGTGTTTAGCCATGTTTTAGGATTTCTTATAGAATTTCCTGTAAGCATAAAAAAACTACATCACCAGCTGTTGGATTCAAGGGCACAACTGGATTTAGGAAATGACAGACTGCTGGGGAATTAGGGAAAAAGTTCTGAAAAGTATCTCCATGTTTGGTGAATACTCGCTTTCTTGCCTAGGCACTTGGTACTGTCCACTCTCAGAGGCAGGATAGTGAGTGAGAGGCATCTCTGATAACGTTGGGTACTGCATGCCTAAACTAGATGTGTGTCTTTTATGAATGTGGAAAGGAGGAGGAAGAGGTGGGATATAGTTTACTGTAGCAGGAGGCTATGTGACCCACCTTAGGCTAACAGTTGAACAAGCTCTTGGTTTTAAGTGCTCCCATTGATTGTATTGCTATAGCCTGTGTGAGATAATGGCTACAGCAGCAGTCACAACAGCCATACAAGCTCTTCCAACCGTTGTATCTAGTCCAAAACAATTTAAACTGATTCCAAGACTACTGCTTTCTAAATACTTCCAAGTCTTCAGGCTGGATAGCTCTTGCACTGACGGAGTTATTAAACTTCTGGTTATTTGTTCTTTTGTCTTTAAAGGTTGCAACAGCACATACCCTTTCGGGAAAGTAAGTTAACTCATTTCCTTCAAGGATTCTTCAGTGGAAAGGGGAAAGTATACATGATAGTAAACGTAAGCCAGTGTGCTTCAGCATATGATGAAACACTCAATGTGCTAAAGTTCTCTGCTGTCGCACAAAAAGTAAGTGTGTTGTAGTTTATCTTGATCAGTACTTCTGATTTGCATTTAAAGAGCAGGTTCTCTCACTTCTAAGAATATGAATTTAGTTACTGGATTTTTCTGTCCCATATTCCAATCATATTTTCTAATTACTCCTAGTCAAGCTTTATTTCCTTGTAAAGCCTGTTTTTTAAAAAGGCTTTCTTGCAACTTTTTTCTTTGGAGTGTGGGCATGGGAGCATCTCCTGCTGAAAAATAAATAATTTCTATAAAATGTCCAGCCTAACAAGACACTTGGTATGTTTTGGAAGAAATTCCTTAAGATTTAGGTAAATGTTTCTTCTGTAGTCATAACATGACCTCACCTAGGAGCAGTTCTAGCTGCCCCATATACTACTGCTATCTTAATTTGGAATACTGCTCACTGGAAATATCAGTAAAATAGGTTGAACACCAAAGAGCTTGAAAGGCTACCATTGTGTCCGTAGAGGCTTCAGTGTGAAGGTGGAGGTTAAGCAGAATGAGTAGCAGTAAATGCAGTGATATAACTGTGGCAAAGTTGGAAGATGAAAGTATCCATGGCTTAATGAAGCCATGGAAAACTTCTGTTGACAGATATGTTTAAAGGACAATAAATCAAAGCCTTTGGAATGTGGGCTCATATAAGCAGTTAAGTACACCACCAGGAGGAGCAGACTGTAAGGATGATACAGCTGTTCAAGAAATAGAATTTGTAGGATGGCACTTGGATAATGGAACAAGAAACTCAAATTATAGGGAATACAGAAATCCTGGCGCATGAGGCGGCAGCCGTCTTGGAGGTTGTCGAGCTAGTGAAACTTGGTGTTCCTGGGATCCAAAGAAGGGTTAGGCTATAAAGTGACTCCTTTGGACTCTAGTTGGGAACTGTTCTACATAGTGACTCGAAACAGTGGATAGGCTGCAGGAGCACCATGCTCAGGAGACCTATAGGAAAGTAACAGGTATCTCTTGGAAGTGTCAGTAGAGGTTTAAAAAAAGTACTGATGACTTTGTTCTTTATTTTCTGGGTAGGTTTTAGTTATGGACACATCTGTTCTTCCCCAAGATCAGTCGTTTGGCCAGAAAGCAGCAAAAGAATCATTACGTAGTCATACTAAAATGCCAAGGAAAAGAGCTACTATCCTATGGGACAGGAGCTTAGAAGATGTGATTGAAGATGATGAGATGGAGGAACAACATTATACATCAGGAGAAGCAGCAGTGCAGAAACATGAAGAAAATAAAGTTCTTATTGGAGAAGAAAAATATATGGTATGTGCCAGGACTACGTTAAGAATTGAGCATTAAGAACTGAAAGTGGGATTACTCATAACTTGGTTCCTATTGTGGGAAAACGCTGTGAAATGTGTCTAAGTACAGACTGAGCAGTAAAGTAAGAGTTGCAGATTTAGCTTTCTTTCCTTTTGGTAACCTATGGTCAATGTGCAGCAAGTATTACCTGGTTTTTAGCAATACAGTAGACTGTTCCTTTGTATGCTATGCACAAGAAAATTCTGAAAACTTCTTTAAGGAACAACAGTTTTAGCTGCTTCTAGGGAAGACAAGGAGGAGGGAACAGAGAACTGTTGTGTGGGGGTTTCATTAATAGGGCCCCAAAAATTAGTATTTAGAAAACAAAAGCTAAATCCTGTGGAGCTTAAGCCTGGTTTTAAGACAACTTCAAGAATTCTTGTAAAAAAAAAAAACAACAAAAACCCTTGATGCTCTTTGCAAATGCCCACTCTGTGTAAACTTTTATAAATAGTTGTGCTAGTACCAAACAGATATTTCAACCTATTCATGAATCCTCCTGTTTACAAATAAGTTAATAAAAGAATTGGAAGAACTTTTGCCACTTGGAAGAGTAAAGTGTTGTTGTAGTATTTGAGGAATAGGAAAGATTTCCCTTCTGGGAAACTTTTTTTAATGAAAAAATTAATACTAATGGTAATTCTAGATGCTGCTGAATCTCATAGAAGAGTTGAAGAACAGACTTATTACTGAAAAGAAGAATAAGTTACTGCTAGAACTAAAAGTTCGTGAAGAAGTGACACAAGAGTTTGCCAAGTACTTTGCTGAGCAGGAAAGAGATTTCAAGTAAGCTATCTTTAAGTAGTTTTAAAGTTACTGGTTAAAAATAAATTCACTTATTTTTTGACTCCTTTGGCCATAAAAGACTACACTTTTCTGGTAGACTTAGAGCATCTGTTAATATATTGGTTTGTTTGGACTATGAGATCAGCAAAAATGCTGTGTAGGAAAGGCTTGGATTTTGTGGGGGTGGGTAGGGCTGTGTATGTATAATCTGTGTGTTGGTTCCTGTGGAGCGCTCTTTAACAGAAGAGCTTTGTTGATAGGATGTCTATAGACAGTGTGACACTTGCAAGTTCTTTGGTTACTGCAGTCTTACTGATACTTCAAAAGGGTATTCTGGCTCAAGAAGCTTAGGAAACAAGCCTGTAGTTAAGTGCTATCCATAATCTCTGTATGTATTTGTCTCCCCCCTTGTCCCTCAGGGGAGTGTGTGGAAATATACTTTTATTTTGGTGTAGCAGCACTGTTTTGTTAACTCTGTTGTGCAAAAATAAAGAAGGAAACATCTTTAGGCAGCTGTACTAGTAACTTAGCATCTCATATCGGCTAGCTTTTAGCTGACTGACTTTTCTTCCTCTAGAGTGCGCCTTTCTCAAGAACGAGAACAGCTTGAAGAAAATTCTGAAAGACGCCTGGAAATCTTCAAGGAACTCGTAAATGGTTATAATAAAAATGCAGATGAAGAAAATAAATTAAAAGATCAGCCTTGCAGTGAGCAAGCTGGACCTCTGGTATTTTTATATCCCCCCCCCCCCTCTTTCCCCATAAGATCCCTCTTACTAGCTACCTGTTATAGTCATGGTATGTCCCAAGGATTAGAAGGATGGCTTCAAGGAATTGCATGCTGTGTAACTATATCCTCAGCAAGATAAATTTATCCCATTTAATAGGAGTAGGTGCTGACCTCAAGTATGCATTTAGGAATCTTTGGAGTTTTCTGCATTTCTGCAACAGAGTAAAAATTACAGTATACAAAGAAATTGGGGGGGGTGAAGCTGCAATTATGGTATACAATCTATTGCATTAAATGCCTTTTAAAAGGTATCTGAAGCTGACTTCTTGGGCTCCATATATGGACTGCACTGGTGTGGTCCCAGAGACTTTCCCTTGAGGCTATTGTAGCTACAACTGAAGCAATGAGAATTATATCTACAACTAAGCCATAACAAGGCTCTTAACTTGAGGCCAGCTTTTGTGAGTTTTGAACACTTTGTTTTTAAAAAAGAGGAAAGCTATAAAGTCAATGTTTTAAGTACAACTTAATCTGATAGGATGCCACAAACTTATTTGACCTCACAGACTTTTACTGATAAATGAAAATTTCAGATGTATTCCTTCTAAAAGTGTTCACTTGCTGTGTTCGTTGATTATTCTCATTGAGTAAAAAAAAAAATGCAAGTACCATTTATATGGCATGTGGAGGGGATGCTTTTGTGGTGATAGAAAAAGAAATGTGACAGTGGGTCATTAAATGTTATAAAAAATAAAGTAGCTATTACTTGATACAGGAGGCTTGTGTTAAGGTAGACAGCAACTGGCAATTAAAATGTATGTGAATTCACAAAATGGTTTTGAAGCCAGAATTAACTGTACTTCTATGTTTCCATTCATAAAGGTTTTTCAAATTTTCCATAGAAATAATGGCTGTTGTGTAATTATTTGCAATTTCTAAATGGATGTAAATTATCTTTCAGGATGAAGAATATGGCATAAGGTCAGGCACCCACATTGGTTTTGAGGGTATTATTGATTCTCTGCAGAATGATGTCACTGATCTCAGAAAGCAGGCAGAAGAAGCACACAAGTACCTTGTGTCGCTAGGGGATCCACAGGAAGCTATAGGCTGGCTTGAAGAACAGCTGGGAAAACTTACCACTGAACTGACCAAGACCAAAGAAGAGCTGACAAAGAAAACGAATGAACTAATAAAAACTGAAGAAGAGCTGGCAAAGAAAACAAAAGGTGAGCTGAGTGGGAGTCTGATGTGAAAGGAGGACGGAAAAAAAAAGAAAAAAGAAATGGCTGACTAGAATAGAAATGATAATCCAGTTGATCAGGGTTTTGGAACCAAACCATATGTATAGAAGTGGTAACAAATTGTTGTATGTGTTCAGGTTGAGCAATTCTGTGGGCCTTGGTTATTTCATTTTTAAGACAAAACTTTAAACTGTCAATTGCAGACTTTTGAGTTGAGGGGTAAAATGTCAAACTTAATGACCATGAAACCAAGAATCAATTTGTAATCCCTGCATTTCACATTTTGCTGGTGCAGCGTTTTCAGATATCCTGTGGAATATTCATAGAGGGAAAAGTAGCAATGCCTCATATTATTTCAGAAGTCACTTGACAGGATCTATATTTTATAGGAGCTGCAAGGCCCAATTCTTCTGTTCAATAAAACCCTAACCCACTTGTAAATTGTCAACAATGTCAATAAATGAATCTATGCAAAAACTACTGAAGATCTGGAACAATGGATTACTAAGTAAACTATGCAATGACTGCCTATTTGATGCAGGCTTCTTTTCCTGTTACAGACTTTGAAATGCAGATGGCTAAATTGGGTGAGTCTGCTGAGCAGCTTAAAGAAGCAACTGAGGTAACTTTCTCAAGGAAAAACTTCTGCAAAATTATTTGTTTTAGTACAAAATTCCAGTAGTTTAAAATATTACTGTAGTATGCTTCTAGCTTTTTTTATATCAAGCTTAGCTTAACTGATCTTGCTTCTAAATGTGTGGTATTGTTCAACAATTTAACACTGACAACTACTTTCTTTTCCAAGAAAATGAATACACAGAATAAAAGGATTCAAGAACTAATGGATATTGTGGAACAAAAAGATGACGTTATTAAGAGATTACAAGATTTGATATCCCATTTAGAAGAAACTGTAAAAGACTATGTAAGTCTTGGACATCTCAATTGTATTCATATAAAAAATCTAAATCCATGCTTGTAATGAGCTTAACTATTTGGGAAAACAGTTCTTTTCTATATTGTTGCTGATTGCTTGAAATGGTAGCAGTTGAGTTGTCATTGAAACTAAAGTGACAGTAAAATGGAGGAGAATCTGAAAAATAGGATTTTTGGAAGCAGTGATCTGGGGTTATTGGAGGACTGTAGATGAGACTGAAGAGCTGCTCTAAAGAAAGAAAACCTCCCTTCAAACTGGGAGGACTTGAGCAGCAGGAATAGAGGGATTATGTCACTACCTCCTCTATTTTTGCCTGGATGGAAGAGATTTTACCTCAATTAAGTTTGACCTTTTGCTGAAGTTAGAAGTTAATAATGTGAGAAGGACAGTGATTGTGCAAATTGGCAACAAAAATCAATGTGTTCCACCCGCCACCACCACTATGCACGCACACCTTCAAAGGAAAAGCAATAATATTCATATACTGAGCAGAGTTTGAACTAAGTGGATGGCCAGGGTATGTCTGCTTTTGATGTGATTAATAAAACTTGTAGCTGGCTAGTCTACTACTGGCTGCTGAATGCCAGAAGACGAGCTTGGCTAATTGTATTCAGATTAAAAAAAAATAAAACATGCAGTTAGTTTTGGTTGGTCTTTTTTGATTCTGATGGCCAGTAACCTGAAGTAGTTCTAAGAACCTTTTAAGTGAAACTTAGGCAGCACGCTGATTTCTCTCTTCCACTACAAACTTTAGGCTTTGACCATACTTAATCTTCTACTCCCTCTCCATGCTGCACAGTGACTTCACGTTCCAATAGTATCAATGCTCCAAAAGTGATAAGAGTTCTGATGACTGCTTCCTGTTACTACTACTTCAAAGAGCAAGTCTCCAACTCTGTCCAGTGTTTCTACGAGACTGTGGCATGAAACTTAAAACATGACCACAAACCTCAAGTCTGTTCTATGGATGTTTTTTTAATAAAGTAATTAAACATGAGTAATAGGTCCTTGGCAACCCGCATGGCTTGCCACTTGTCATCTGGCAAGTTAAAAAAATTGTTCTTAGTCGAATATGTAGTTTAAAGTATGTATGACAGAACTGATTAGACTTTAAAGTTGCGTCAGATCTGTCATGACAAAAATGATTTCTGGCTTTGAAGGCAGTTAAAACTATGATAAAGTGACAAGCTTGCAGAGCTGATCATTTGTCCTTTGAATAAATGGGGAATTTCATCAACTCTTTCGAACACTGGAAATTGGTTTTGGGTGGTAAACAAACTCATCTTACATGCAAGTCTTGCATTTTGTAGTTTCCTAGTCTCTTGCTCTGGTTTCTGTATAGTGCAAAGGATTGTGCTTATTTGTACCTGAGAGGTGTACCTGCTTTTGGTTTAAGTAACTGATATGTAACTGACTTGTTGCTCTGACAACCCCTGTACTTGTCACCCGGATAGTTTTGGATAGGATAAAAAAATATTTGTGTATAAAAGATTACTAAGCCTTGTAAGTCCTCACTTTGTAAAACTTCAAAGTGATTGATCTTATTTTAACACAGGACAACACTGTAACTACCATTAAAAGAAAATTGTCAGAAGAGAACCCTGACGAAGTGATTGAAAATGACCAGCTTGAGGATAGTGAGGAAACTGTATTGGAAGTGGGAAGAAAACGTTGCTTTGAAAATAAGCCTGCTGTAGAAGAGCCTCCTACAAAGAAAGGTACAATTTCTACCATCACTCAACAGGGGGTCTCCCAAAAAACTGTGATTGCTATTCCAGAACAGAAGCAAAAAGTTGTGAAGCGTAAACACTACATTGTGAGGAAAAAATCTGCTATGTTAAACTGTAAATTAAAGTAACTGTTATGTGTATATATATCATCTGTTTTGCAGAAGGTGTGATACTGTTCACTGCTAAATGCTTAAAATAAAAGTTAGTTTTCTAAAGTTGCATTTTGCTGCTTTTTCTTATCTGTTAATGTACTTGCAGACTCAGCTGTCATTCTTAAGCAATTTCTTAACAGTTGTTTTGTGCAAAACTTGCTGTTGCTGGACTTGGGGGGTGAAATAGCATCTCCTGCTCAAGCTCTTTAAAATTGTCTAAGCAAGTATCAAACATGTCCATGACTTACTGTGCGACTGAACAATCGGTATGTGCTGTGAAATTTGATGTTTCATTCCGTATGCATGCTGTGAACATGCCAGCTCTGGTCAAGGTGACAGCACTGGCAAAGGAGAACAGCTTTCTACTTGAACTGAAGTAAAATTAAGTCCATAGATGGCATATTTTATGCAGCTCTCACGTTTGCACTTCCAGTCTTTTTGCTTTCCTTTTTTTACTTGTGAGCTTGCCAGTCTTTTTAGAATGAGAGGAATAAACTAGCTGTGGTTGAAAACCTTCAAGGATAAGGGTGAAACTTACAAGGACGTCACTACTTCTGTTATCTATGTCATGTAAGTCTATTAGTATAGGGACTGACTTGTGCAAAATGCTATTTGTAAGATCTGCCTGCCTGTAATTTGACTTTGGGGCAGAGCTGGGCTTGTTTCTCACAGAACTATGGGAAGCATATGCAAAAGGAGAATGTAAGGTCTTCCCTTTGTGTCCCTTACTTTCTTGCCTTCCTCCTGCAGAATAGGTGCTAGTAAGAAAACCTTTCAGGCATTGTTTGGGTGAGGATGGGATAGAAGAAGAGAAATATGATACAAGAAGCAGAAAATACCTATCCTGATAAAGAGGGATAAACATGCTAAAGGGAGACTTGCCAAATTCACATGATCAGAAAACTGAGGATACAGATGGTGAATAAACTGAATGCTGGACTGTCATTCATCACATTCTACAGCGAAAGAAAAAGGGAACCTTGTATCTAGTAGAAGCTTAGCTTAATTTTCTGGAACAAAGCACTTCATGCAGTGGATACTAAACTTCTAATATTTGCTACCCTAGAAGGTGGGAAAGGCAGACAAGCTTAACCACCAACAGGTTCATACATAGATACTGAAAGGTTTAAGCAGGGATGTATAGTCTCGAATTCCTCCAACGTACCCAATTGTCCTGTCAGGAAAGGTCCGTAGGAAATGGCTGAGTCTACCAGCAGTAGCAAAAGAAGGTAAAATATTGGGCTAGTTCAACTGATGCTGTTTACTCCAGTAAGGAATTTCTGGTGTTTGTACAACTTGTTCAAATAAGTATGACTTAAAGTGTCTCGTAAGAGAAGCCTCTGTATCTGTACCAGACATATCTCTGATCTGTCTTTACCATCTTTGGTTGGGATGAATATTGGGTCCTAGCATGACCATTTGATGGTGCCATCTATATAAACATTACAGGAAGGGGGTGGGAAATGAAGCTGATGTAGACTTCTTGATATACTAGATAGATAGTGGTAGGTTAGTCATAATCTTATGACTGAAGCTTATTTAAACAAACAAAAAATAGAAAGGTGATAGCTCCTCTCAAACAAGAAATTACAGTGGATAACTATCCATGCTAATGTCAGCACTGAGATTTTTTTGGGAACAGGCTATTCAGTCATGTTAAATCTGTTTATTTTCAGATGTTGAGAATACAAGGCATCTGATTGAAAAATTGAGTTGCTAGATGCTCCATAACAATGACACTTATTAATGTATATACTTAAATTTAGTCATTCTCTTTAAACGTGCTTGGCACAATAAAACAATGAGCACAGCTGCATTATGATGGTTTTCTTGTGGAATCTAGATATGCCAGTGGCCTATGACCAAAGTTTATTTTGGGAGAAAATAGGTTATCTTGTCTGGAAGTTCAGGATTTTTGTACTTTTCTCTAGGACTTGCCTCCCATGTTTTGGAGTGAGTCTCTTTCTTCCTTAGTGCTTCCTGCATGAAAATTTTCTGGATTGAATATCAGTTATCTTCTTGCACTAATGTTTATCCAACTGTGCTGCATGATTGTCAATGTCCCTACTAGATCAAATCTCAATCCCTTTGTGAATGATCATACCCTTCTCACTATAGGTGTTGGACTAAGGTCTGATACTTTTTTCATCTTGCCAACTTAAACCACAAAATATGTCTTCAGACACCTCGGCACCTCTCCCTTTTAGTGAAGTATGTAAAAATTTGTGTCCAGTATGAAGAATGTAGTATTTTGTCTGATGTGTTTTCTTGGGACTACACAACTGGGCTATCAGAGAAAACAATCTCCCAATCCAAAAATTTTAATCTTGTAGGATTTAGGAGCATGGTTTTACAAGCCAAAGTAAAGCTGCTGTTGTGTCTGACCTAGCCAGAGCACTTGATGTGTTTATTTAGAACAGAAAAGAAAAGGTAAAGAAAAGCAGGAAGAAAAAAATGTCCTGTGTAATCTGATCACTGTAGAAAATAATCAAAAAAACAAAACCTGAACTGAGACGGAAAATGCTACTGCTAATGTTTCTGTGTGACTTTTTGTTAGTGACTCTATAAAACTTGTTGGATCTGTTCAGGATGTTTCCATGCAGTACACATGTATCTATGTGCTTAATGCTCCCAAAGTGAGATGACTGCCAAACTCTATTTTACAGTACTTGCGAGAATCCATAGGATCTCCCTAGACTATGTAGTTGTGATGACCTAATCCTTTGAGACAGGCTTGATTTTAAGACTAAAACAGCATGCATGTTACTAAATGGACACAGTTGGATTCAAACACATTTGTGTATAAAATACAGCTAGAGTCAATTTTGAAGATGGTGAAATGCATGTGACAAGTTAGAATCAATTATTACTTTGGGGAAAAAACAGTTTTAGGCTAACAATATATTTACGGAAATTTGGGTTTGTGTTGGAATGTTGCACGTATTTCTGGGAGAACATTACATGTAATTCATTAAGTGTGGGCATAAATAGTTATCCTTATATCTAGTTGAGAAACCAATGGAAAAAAGGAGAGGAAGGACTTGAACACAAAGGGAAAAACTGTGCTGCATTTTTAGCTTTTTATGAAGGGAAAAACTGTGCTGGATTTTTAGCTTTTTTTTTAAGGGGATAATGAATGTGAAAGAGAAGTATATGTTACCATTGTTTTTCTAAATATAGGATGAGTGACTGCTGGCTGTATTAAAGGGATTGTTGACTTGGTGAAGGTGGAAACTAGATATAGCTGTGAATGTTATCTAGCTCATAGGTATTGCTACGTGTTAGTAAAACTAGCTAGACTTTTCTACTAGTGGTGCAAAGTAGAAGGCTGCAATAAGGCCGTGGCAAAGTATTCTTCAGAGCTTCTGAATACCTCTTGGGGCAAACTATGTCTAGAAGCCTAAGAGGCACCTATTGTATGTTAAACCATTCAGAGCGCTTTAACTACTTCAAGAATCCAAAATGCTGTGTGATATGAGGGTGTGGCTTTCAGATGGTGAGTGTTCTCAATATAGTAATTGCTGTTTGGTGTTGCTAGTGATTTGTACCATTGATTTTAATCAACCTGAGCTGTATGGTATCTTTGGTTTGTTTTTTTTAGGAGATACGAAGGAGAGTTGGGAAGAGGACTCTCTAGAGCAAAAGAGAAATAAATACGTGAAAAATACTTCTGAGAACTATGCAGAAATACTAGCACTGAAGGAAAGAACTGAAACCTTGGAAGGTCAGCTAGCTGTACTTCAAGAACAATGCAGAAAAGAAAAAAATAAAAAAGAAGAGTTCAGTGGGCAGATAGCAAATTTGCATCTCAAGCTCTCCGCTTCTGAAGAAAGGGCTTCTGGCTTAAGTGAAGAACTTCGCCAGTGTCGAGCTGACTATCAGGAGATTGCTTCTGAATTGGACAAACAGAAAACTATAAATAGAGAACAAGAAGAAAAGATTTTTCAGCTGAATAATGAGGTAGAAGGTGCCAAAAAAAAAATAATTGATAAAGTGTTACAAATTAAAACAATGCAGTCCAAAGTAGATGAGTTGTATAAATGTCACTTAGAGTCTTACGCTATGGATGTTGATTTAGTTAATTTAAAAGATTCCTTAGACTCTCAAAAGGATGAACCAGAGAGAGCTCAAATGAGTCTTGTATGCATGCAGTCCCAAACTGCTTCTACAGCAGATCTGAGATGGGAGAGCTCCTTTCACTACAGTGTTGAAAGCATTTGGGAAGAATGCAAAAATATTATAAAGGCTTCTTCACAAAAAAGTCAGCGGATTCAAGAACTACTTCAACAAGTTGAAGACTTAAAGAAGGAACTTGATGATACTAAGAATTATAATAATCAACTAAAAAGTAAACTAAATGAGATTGAAAATCAGGATCATCAGTCCATAAAGGAAAAAGATCTTGTGAATCAGTTACAAGAGCAAATCCAGAAGAAAACCGAAGATTTTGAAAAACTGGCTGCAGAAGATCACAGAATAATTGCACAGTTTGAGGAGGAAGTTACCAGCTACAAGGGAAAAATAAGAGAGCTTGAATGCCTCTTGGAGGATTTTAGAGCTAAAGATGACAGTGTAACAAAGTTAAAAGAGGTACTTAAAGAAAAAGACTCTATTATTTTAAATCTGGAAAGTAATGCAGTAGCTCTGCAAGAGAAATGTGCCAGTTCAGATGAAAAACTGAAAGAATTAAATGACCGAGAGGCAAGTCTGAAGGAGGAAGTTGTGCAGTTGATGAACAGCTTGGAAAACATGAAACACTGTCTTCAGGAAAAAGACAAAAATGAGGATGAGCAAATACGATCTATAGAATTGTAAGTAAATAATGAGAACTCATTGCCCTTTGAGAATAGACTCAAGTTAAAACTACCTTCTGTGAACATCAGCTTATTTTGACATAACGTATTTGCATGTTTATCAACAAAACTGTTTCTTTAAGGAGTTTTAACACACTGGTTGAGTGTTATATTGCTTATTCTGCTGGCTTTGTTTTCTTTGCCTGTTCGTATATGCCCTCAAAAATACAGATGTAAATAATGTGGAATTATTGAAGGGGGAAACAGGAGCATGCAAGGAAATGAAGAATTATTTGAGGTTTCTAATAGGTTTATGTTGCATACCCTATCTGGAAGAAATTACAATTTGTTTAATGTTATATCCTGTAATGTATAAAAGCAGGCAAAGTTTTCTTTGGAAAGAACTGAAAGTAAAAGGGAAAAGAAGAAAGAAAAAAAAAAAGCCTGGGGAGTTAAGAGCTGTTGTTAATAGCTGTTCCAGGTGAAATCAGTATGCTGTAAGAACTTGAAGGAATAATGGCTGTAAGAAGGCAGAACCTTTCTGAGCCCCCTCTACTTTTTAGAACTTTAAGAAATTAAATGTGTCTGAGGGATTATATTTACTATATGGTAAGGAAATTGCAGTCATGTAAAAATAGCTTTAAGACACTGTGTAACCCTTCTCCTGACTAGGGTTTCTTCAGTGCCATATCTGTGTGTACCTGCATATATTCTAAACTATGTTTTAGCATGAAGGTCTGGAGATCCCTGACTCTGCTTGTGAAGTTTTGAATGGTTTTCCTTTTGTGAGGCCGTGTTTTGTGGTGTTAGCTACAGAATCTAAAAAATATTTTTTTTTAGTTAAAGTAAAAATCCAAGATGTGTTACTGTAAAAGTTTTAAATAATCGTAACCATTTTAAAATAAACCCATCAAACTTTTTAATTACTTAGTAGCACTTGTAACAGCAGCACTTGTTGCAGTGTTACTGATTTTCCATTTTCTTTTGATTATTATTTACTTTGATACATACAAGGTCTGGAATGAAGGTATCAAATTTAAACTTACTTGATATTAATCTTGTTCCTTTTGTTACTTTATAAGGATATGTAATGATAAAAATGGTTGCTCTACTGTGCTTAAAACAATTAAAAAAACCTGCAGTGTTGAGAAGTAAATTTAAGTGGTTTGTAACTTCAGGATCATATAATAAGAAGCTGATATCCAAAAGTAAAATTATGAAGTTTGTCATTGGTCTGACAGATCTGAGATGCTATTAATGAATAAAAACAGCAGTCAGAGAGCCTGAATTAATGTGTAAAAGCTACTTCTTTGAGATGTGTAACACTAATGTTATTTATGTCTCTTAATTTCTAACACAAGGTTACATAAAGAACTTTCTGAGAGCTCTGCCCTTGTACAAAGTTTGAAAAAAGATTTGCAGATGAAAGAGGAAGAATATACAGATATGAAAGAGAAATTTTATGATGCCAAGAAACAAATTCAGCAAGTAGAAACAGAGGTTGGTAACCATAGTCCAAATATTTCTTCTGCAAATTTATGCTTGGAGTTGTGTTACTAAAGCCTGTTTTTCACAAATCTCAAGCTACCAATATTAAAAGTGATTCATAATAAAGCTATTTGGAGTGATACATTTAGAGTTACAGTGAATCTTAAGTTACGTTGCCATTGAAGCTGTAAGCTAAAGATAAGATCAGATGTCAAAACATGGATTGGTAGAAATATTGGGTGGGGTGGGGTGTAAAACTTATTAATACACTTGAAAAAGGTTTGAAAACTATGGCTAATCTGGTTATGGAGAAGGACTTTATAATATTTATAATAACAGTAGCCTTACATTGTTATTTGTGCTGACTACAAGGCCTCAGATTTCAGACTTGTAGAAAGTACTGATCTCTAGGAGGAAAAGATGGGTTAATCAGAAAAGTACTAACTTTTAGAGGCTTTAAAATCTTAGCTATGTTTTCTATTAAGGTTGAGAAGAAGAAATGAAAAAATGGGATAATTTTTACTAGTTAGTTGTTAGCATTTAGTTATCAAGCAGTAGGATTTCTTAGAACCTCATGGGATCTCAACAAGACTTTAAAACCCAAAAAACTACCGCAAGAGTTTGGGCTTGAAAGTTACACCTTAAAGTATTAGTGTCTTACCTAGGAGCCTAGCATTTGAGGACCTTTTCCTAGTCAACATTCAGTGTATAATCCTATCTTTGAGAAGCAGCAAGGAGCAGATGGGATCACATGTCAGAAAACATTCTTTTGTGTGTTTCTTTTTTTGTTTGTTTGTTTGATTTCGGTTTTGTTTTTAAAAAGGACAACTGACACTGCAGCTTAATTAGGCTATTTCCTGGTGGGTTTTTTGGTTTGGTGGTGGTTTGGTTTTTATCCCCCTGCTAAATGTAATAATTATATGGTGAAAATCCTTACCTAGGAAGGATATACAGTATAGTGCACCTCCAGTCCCTGAAATTCAGCTAAGGTGCTTGCCAAAATTTGACTCAAAAGTATTTTGTTAGCTTACGGAGATTGTAAAAGGCTAAATGTTGGCTTTGCTTGCTGTCTTTGTGAATTGTTACAGGTATGTACAATGCGATCTGAGGAGAAATCCCTGAGGAACAAAGTTAATGAACTTCAGAGAATTAAAAACCAATTTAGTGAAGAATTAGAGATCAAACAGCGCACAATCCTACAACTTAAAAAGGTATTCTAGGTTTTTAAATTTTACTTGCTCTTAATTTTTTTCATTAATCCATTCATGAGGCAAGTTTTCCAAGCAACAGGAGAAAGCTTACAGAAATTGGGTAAAAACAAGAGTAGCCAGCTGAAACTAGTTTTAATGGATGAACGAAAGATGTTTAAAAACTTTTCACTGCATGACATCGTCAAATCATTTTAAATAATCTGCCCAGTAAATACATACTTAATACCTGCTGATATTCTGATTAGCGACACTTAGATATACTAGTAGTAATGTCTTCCTCTTAAACATTTTTCTTAATCAGCTTGAATGCTCCTTTATACTATATGAAAAACTTACTTATTCTGGACTGTTTGTCTTAAATACTTCATTTGTTACTTAGTAAAGCTCAAAATGAAAAGCTGCTCATTTCTAGCATGTATGTTTGTTTCTTTAAACATGCTTTCTTTAATTTGCTTTTCAATGTGATATTTAGGAGCAATTGAATAATGAGAAGTTGGAAGAAATATCCAAGCAGTATGAGAAAGCATGCAAAGGTCAGGAAAAAAAAAACATTACTGTTCTGTTTTTTTGGTGTGAAATGGCGACATAATGAGTTGTTATACTGTTAACTAATTTGGAGAGCTTTATAGATTTGTATTTTAAAATACTGAGAAACTCCAACTTGGACATCAAATGTTACAGTCTGGAACTAATTTTTGTGAGTTGTTAGTAGCAAGTATATTTGAAAGCAATGAAACAGTCTCAGAAAAACAAACATAAGCCTCAGAGGAGGTGTGGATTTGCTGTATTAGTGTAAACTTATTAAATGTTGGTATTTATTTGCCACTTCTGTTGGTCATTCTAACAAAACCAAACACTGAAACATGAACTAGCACCATAACAGTTTCTGCAGGTTTGATAATCATTGTTTAACTGCAAAATGTTTCGTTTTTATACAATACAAGTCATAATCTGACTGACGTTAACACAGAAATGCTCACCTAAATCAGGCTGAAGAAAATCAGTCAACAATTTTGGATATGGATAGTTGAGTAGAGATATTCTATTTCATTTTAATAGAGCTTTTGATTTCAGGGAATGGGGAAATGATTTGTACTGAAGGCACTTTGAGAGAGAATGGTGGGAACTTGGAGGGTGCTCAACTGTAAATTTATTTTCAAATCCTCAGATCTGCGTGCAAAGGAAAAAATAATTGAAGATATGCGGATTACATTAGAAGAACAAGAACTGACTCAGACTGAACAAGATCAAGTGCTTGAGACCAAATTAGAAGAGACCAACAGATTAGTTTTGGGTAATTTCTCCATGAAAAGGGAGCAGGGAGGCAAAATTGTTTTGGATGTATTGCGATGTCTGCTTTACGTTTCTGTTTTTATTGGTTGACTGGTATTTAGGCATTAGTTTCATGTAGTACATCACAAACTTCTAACATTAAAGGCTTCTGTCCCTTTGTGGTCATAGCTGATAAATCCATGTAACTTTAGTAGGAGGATGTGAATGTGGTCAAATATGCATTTGTAACTCTATTCTATGTAACTTCATTTTGTGTACTGACCAGAACTGGAAGCATGGAAGCAGAAATATGGAGAGCTGAATAACCAGAGCAGTAGTGACTGGCAGCAAAAGATGAGCAAAAATGAGGATAAAAACATAACTGAAAATGAGGAATTAATAAAGCTGCAAAAAGAACTGAAGGTAAAATATGGTGACATAATTCATTCTTAGTTTCAAAGCCATAACTTTCATTTAGGAGTCTAAATTTTCTTGTGGTGCTAACTTTAAAGAGCTGCAGCATGATATGGCAAGTTGTTAACAGCAGGAAAGGAAACCCCGTCTAAAAGCTGCAGTGCACCAGTGCAGCGAAGTGTGGCGGCAGTATCTTTGTACTGGATGGCATCACTGAGGCCCTTTTCCTACATCTGGGTACCGCGGACAGTGCTTCTGTAGGTGGGCTCCTCTTAGAATTGTCTTAACCAGCCCAATTCCTGATAGCCATTTTGAGCCTCTTTCCTGTCAGTTGCGTGGGCAACTAAAGCAGATTCTTTCAAGGTCTTGTGCTTGCTGTATGACTTGTAAGCCTTTCCTGCTAGGTTGAGAACTTGCCTCTTAATTCTCCTTGGATTAGAAAGTAGACTTTTTTTCCAAGCAGTTTTTAAGATGCCTTCTGTTTTATGTGGGAGAGTGTCTGACAAGAGGTTTGATTGTGATAGAAAAGGAGGCAAAGTTGCTGTGAAGTGATGTCCTTAGGTACACACTGTCTATACCCATCGTTCAAACTATACTGCATTCTTTCCCCTTCATTCTTGAAGCAGATATAAGTTTTCTACCTGTAAGGCGACATAAAGATTGGCAATTTTTAAGTTAAAAGGCTGTCTTTACTGTTACTCTTAGAGTGACTTTTATAGTGTTTGTAACTTACCCAGAGCATTTTTAGAAGAAAATTTGTTCCATGAAAACGTGCCAGGCTGAATAAGAAGTGCTGAAAGTTGTTAATTTTTTCCAATAGAGAAGAACAAATGAGAATGTAACACTTGCACTTGGGAGTATGCTGGAGTAAATCTATGCTATTTCTGTTATTTTTCTGAGATGAATCCATTTGATGGTAAGATTTTAAGATTTTGTCTGAGTCTTTGCTTAATCTCTGTTTTTATTTCTGGTTTCCTTAAAATAGGAAAATGAAGCAAAGTATCAGAATGATAGAAAGAAGTGGCTGGAGGAAAAAATGGGGCTCATAAGTCAACTAAAAGAAGTTGAGAGGCATCGCAACAGAGAAATGAGAAAATTTGCAGAGGATAGAGAACGTTATGTAAAACAACAAGCAGAAATTGTAAGTGCCTGGAGGCCTTTGCTGAGTCCTCTAGTGTAAGTCTTTTAGTACAGAGCAAGTCTCATGTCAAGTGTTAACAGCATGGGTGCCTGAGGGAAGCTGGCCTTTGTCAAAGTCCCCTCACTTTATCATGTGGCAAAGCTCAAATGAGATCTTCTCAATATGAAAAGGGAAGAATAGAAGGGTCAAAAAATGAAAAAGCTTAGTACATAATGGAAGTTAATGTGCCTGTTCCTTTCAATTCTATCACCACCACCACTGCTCTATGAAGCCTTTAGACTTCACAGTGTGTGTAAAACACCAGTAAGTAACCTACACTTAAATGAATTGCTACTTAATGAAGCTAAGAAAACATATTTTGAACAACAAGATTTGTTGCTTAAGCTATAAGGCTTTAGAAGGAAAAGGACAAAACAAGAAGTTGACAAAAAAAAATAGCTTCTTTCCAGATACAGAGTAAAAATACTTGGTCGAAATTGGTAGTGGTTTTGCTCCCATATTGCTTTCAGAGTAGAGTGACTGATAGTTAATAACGAGGTAGATAACTTGCCTGTTCACTGGATTGCATCAAGGTTGTAATTTCTTAAGTATATGAAAGTAGTATATGAATCTGTAAAATCTAAACCTATATTTGAGTCTAGAACTTGTTTGTCATGACTTTCTGGACCTACAATCAGTACAGGAGGGTGTTAGGAGCTTGGGACTGCTTTTACTTTGTCTGTGACTATCTGAGACTTGTTAGTAATAAAATCACAGAGCAAGCAAACAGGAATGATTATTCTTACCAAAAATTATTTTCATAAAGACTATAACTATAGATACAGATTTTCTAATTCAAGCATGGTTTGCTTTTGCATATTTGTAGTGAAACTAGCTCTATGTGAGGTTTAAGATCTACACAGGCTCTCAAGTTTACTAAGGCCATAAAATAGTACTAACTATGCAAAACCAAACTCTTACAGTAGTTCAGATAGTGTGTAGAAGTGATGTTCAATTCTAACCCATCTTTTCTTCATTTAGGAAAGACTTGCTGCACAGCTGGTAGAAAAGGACAGCAATCTTCAAAAGTGGCGTGAAGACAGAGATAAATTAGTAGAAGCTTTAGAAGTACAACTCAAAACTTTGGCTTCTGACAACACACAAAAAGATAAAGAAATAGCAGAACTGAAGCAGGCTACACTAAAGGATTCAGGAAAGGTCATCTGTATCTCTTTCTTGTTCCTGTGTAATTTTTTTTTTAATCCATTAATTCTGCAAAACACTATACTTCTTTTTGCATTTTTGCTCTATTTTTTATTTCTTAAACACTGTTATATTGAAACCATTTGCAGCTAATTTAAAAACAAAAAAGGTTTATTTATGTATGTTTGAAGCTGAACTTTGTAACTAACTGAAGCTTCAAAATACTTAGTGGTCCGAATAAACACTCCAGTCTATTTGATACTTGTATTGCAAAGTTGGACTGGAAATCTGAAACAACTATCACATTTGCTGCCTTTTCCACAGCACCGAGGTGGGAGGTGAACTTCTTATAACTTTACATATGTAGAGTAAAATAAAACTGCATTACATCTTCCCAGGCTGTTATATGACTTGTCTTCACTTTAAATAGTGGCCACTCATACATGAAACTATTGGCTTTCTGTTGGGATAGCTGATTGCTTTAGCCTGCAATTCTATAACTGATGCTACCAAGTAATTGTAATGATGCTTGTGTATATATTAATTTATTTTGCTAATCTTGTAATCTGTGGCAATTTTTGCGATGTTTATTAGGATAAGGAAACTGATGTAGAAGAGCTAAGAAAACAGCTGGCTGAGAAAGATGACATTATAAAGGAGCTGAAAAAGCACGTTAACCATAAAAGCGTTCAGTCTTTGGCAGAAGTACCTTTACCTGAAGAAGAACAAGATAAAATAGATCAGTCTGTAAACAAAGAGGTATGTTTGTTCATATTTATAGGCAGTATGTATTAATGATACGTTGTTATAACCTCCTCATTTTGTTATTTTCTCAGTATATATTTCAGCAATACTGGGAACCTCCCAATTAGTTTTCATAGTTCTTAGTACTTGAACTGTATCTCCAGTTGTGAGTTCTTGTTCATTCTTTCTCTCCCTCTTTTGCTCTTGCTCTCAGAAAAAAGGTACATTAGTTAATACAGTGTATAGAGAGGTGGTATTCTAGAACTTCTATACCTGAAAGAAAAACTAGTTAACTAATCCAGGTTCTAGAGATTTGAAGACATAAAGTTAGTAGTGTTACGTCAGTGTTAACAGGATTTCTGCTCAAACAACTTTCGTATCATCACCTATAGTATGGTAGTAGGGATGCCTCTAACTACAGCTGCCAGCCCATACTGGACATCACAAGAACAGTATCTTGCATCCCACTTCAAAATAAAACAATATTCGAAGCTTACGCAAAGAAAAGATCAACTTTGCATATTTTCCAAACTAAAATTAAAAGGCTTGCAACTGTACTGAGGCTCCTGATTCTGACTGAACCTTTGTGTGCTATATGAACAGTATTTAATGAGGTAGGCCTCCTGCTAAACTGAATTAATGCTGTGTGGCTCTGTTGCTAAATAATGACACGCAGGGCTGAACATGGGTTTCCTAGTAGTCCCTCCCCAGCTGCTAGATGACTTGGTTCTCCTCTTCCTGCAGAACTGGACTGAATGCCAAAATGCATCTTTTAATCTCTTTCCTGTCTACTGCCAAATAAGACTTTCCGGCTTGTTTCTTTCTACTTCATCAGTTTAGCTAGTGCTGTATCGATAAAGCTTGTGAT
Source organism: Falco cherrug (assembly GCF_023634085.1). NCBI lineage: Eukaryota > Metazoa > Chordata > Aves > Falconiformes > Falconidae > Falco > Falco cherrug. The sequence goes on along the minus strand of NC_073705.1, from coordinate 32,148,318 downwards.
ATATGAGGGAGGGCAGAATAGCTCTCAGAAAGGTTACTGCTTTTTATACAGCTTTGTTCATAGCAGCTAAGAGAGCACGATAAAATTAGTTTTTTGCTATGAAATCAGTTATAGAGAAGAATTGTTGTTAATAGTTGGTGGAGTATTTACCTCAAGCCGATAGTAACAATACTTGATGATATTAATAAGGAGAGGCTGCTAACAGGATTATCATGTAAGAAACTGTTATGTTGGTATTGAAGTGAATGGGGTAAAGTTTTGGGGGAAAGTTCTCAGGAATCACATAGTGGAAATAAAGAAAAACTGAAGTGATCAAGGTGATGTGTATTGCCTGCCTTGTGAGGAGAGGCCAAGAAGGTGGCATCGATTGGGAGAGGTTAAGCCACTAGAGGGTTATGGAGCTGAGGCTTAGAAAATCATGGTTGTGGCAGGTAAACAGAAGGCAGTACTGTCTTTCTAAAATCTTGCAAGAACTTGGAAGCACTTGATGAAGCTATTAAGAGATAACTTTAAAACAGTTAAAATAACATATTCCTATATGAAGCAGCTAGTGATCTGGAGGTGATGGAGATGGGTACTTTCAGCAGGGGTTAGAAAAATTTGTAGTAAAAATCGGTAAATATATTTGTAAATGGATACTCTGAGGATTAAGTAGAGGTTTTGCCCTCTGACACGTCCAATGCAACAGCTGAGAGTGCTGGGAGTGTATGGAGGGAGCAGTTGACAGGGTGGCTGGGATCACATGTGTTATCCCCAGATAGCATCTCCCTTTGCCACTCTTGGAGGCAGGATATTGAACCAGGTGGACTGTTGGTGAGACCCAGCAGAGCACATCTTATGATCATGTCATGAATAGGTGTTACTGACTTAAACCTGTTTTGCCTTCTAGCCCAGGAGTTCATTAGGTTTCTGCACTTGAGCTTTTTATACTGTAACTTTTGAAAACTCAAAATATTGTGAGGTTTATGGTCTAGCATAATCTTTACTCGTTCTAAATATTTACAGTTTATGGAAAAACAAAGCAAGACTAATCCTATAGCTGGAGAAAGTATTCCAGTAAGATATGAGGGAATTAAAGAGAATTATTCATTATCTTGATGTCCTAGCAGTGCCTTCTCATTAAGTAAAGTTGATAGAAAACTTTAAATTTGAAAATTCTATGCAATTGTATGAATTTTGCTAAATCAAGAATATGGAAGAAAATGTTGCCTGAAGAATTCTAAAGTTTTATTCTGCAAATGCCTTGATGATCAAATCACCTGATTTAGTGCCTTTGGTAGAAATAAAAGCTGTATAACATAACCATGTGAATAATTGTATCTGACTTCAACTGTGTGCTCTTGAAAACTTACCTCTTATGGATGCTTATGAAGTGGCTGATCCTTCCCTGAGGGGGAAGAAAAAACCAAACCAAACCCACCTTTTAAATGGAGGAGTAACAGCAGGGCAAATTGGATTTGCTTTCTCCCAAATGTAGGATTGCTATAGGATTCCTTTGTGTAGCTTTGTTAGCTAATGACACTAACCATTCCTATGTAACTTTGATTGCAAACTCTCATGAAGTAGCAGTTATAAAGAAAAAATATTTCTATTGACCAGCTCCATTCCTGGGAATACAGTGGTGCTGATATTCCCACTCAGAGTCCCAGCAGAGCCGGTTGAAGAAGGTGACTACTTTTTGGCTTTCCATAAGCTTTGATTATTTTCGTTTTTGAGAAGAGGGAGGTACCCTTCAGGGTGAACCAGTGTAAGAAGCAACAGCACCTAGTTTGCTTGGGACCCTACTAGCAGCAGCAGCAGCAGCAGCCATCTGCCATTTATCACTACCAGTCCCAGCAGCCTATCTGCCATGTTTCATTCAAACAGCTACTGAATTGATTTTTGTGCACTAGCCAGCAGCTGAACTGCTGCCATGGAGATGCAGGAGCGGAGGAGACCACAGCTCTGTCTTGATGGTTTTGGGAAGGAGGACAGGTTTGGCTGGAAGGTGAAATGCTGCTGGTGAAGAACAGTTGTGCAAACTGAGCTTGCCATCCCACCCTCACTGTGCAGTTCTTGCAGTTTGGCTGTAAGGAGGTGCAACGCAAAGTCTTCATTCAGCGTGTGGGCAAATGTGCTGCCTGAATGCCTGCTGCTCTTCCAAAGAACAGATAGTGATGAAGTGTCTCATAGGTTGCATTTGGCTTGTAGCTTGTCTGTTGGACCCTGTTACTTACACAGTTAACTTCTTTAGTGTAGAAGGGGAAGAGAGTGCTCCCTAAAGATAAGCTAGAGAAAGATTATGCTTTTCTCTCAAAAGCTGCTGTTACTGCCTAGTTCCTAAGGAGCAGCAGAGTTAAGATGAAGAAAATCATGTCAATTCTACTACTGTTAGCTGTGAAAACTGTGACTAACTGACTGCCCTTGAGGAAGATGACTTGGAAACAAAGTATCAGGCTAAGTTCAGCAAGGAAAACTTTAAGTACTGTGATCATAGATAGACATGTCTAACTTTCTAAAATGTGACAAAAAAGTATTAGAAAATAAGAGTTAAACTCTACTGTAGTTGAAATAGATTTCTTGACTTTGGAGTGTTCTGAAAACTAGCAGCTGGAAAATGGAATGCTTGCATTGCGATACCCTGGGGATGGGTAAGTATTATAGTACTTAGCTGATAGCTATTTTAAAACTTGTTTTCTTAAAATTTCCATATGCTCGTAGGACCATTCAGAAGTTGTCCTTGACTCTTCTGAAGTGTCCACAGAAGATGGAAAAACCAGTCGGTTCCCGAAACCAGAGATGGAAATCCAGTTCACACCTCTGCAACCCAACAAGATGGAGGTGAAGCACCAGGGCAGCACCTTACCAGTTACAGTTAAAATGCTGAGGCCAAGAAAGAAAAGGAAGAGCGAAGAGATGGATAAGGTATGACCTAGACTAACTGACAAAATATGTTGTGCAGTTCTTCAATGTATTACCCTGCTCATTTGTTAAAAACCTGTCCTTATCTTCCGATTCTGAGTTGACATCCTAAGGATGTGTCTAGGGTATATTTAAACCTCCCCACTCTGCACGCCCCCCCAGCGGTGGATCTCTGGCCTGTGTTGAAGTCAGTCATAGACCTTAATTTATCCAGACTCTGGCCTTTTGCCCCTGATTACACCAGAACCTCCCTGTTTTCTGTAGACCTTAATTCCTCTTTAATTTAATTCCTCTTTGATTTAATTGTGTTAGGTAATATGCTCCAGCTGCCTTAATGTGCTGTGGTGTTTATATGCGAGACTAGGGCTCCACAGCAGTTCAAGGTGCTAAAAATCTTCATTGCTTCTACCTGAACTGCATATCCCTTTCTTCTGGCTTTTATCAGCGTTAGCACCAACACAGCTGTCTCTAAGACACAAAGACTATGAAACCCTAAGACCACATTTTGGTGATACTTAAATCTTGTAATCCTACTTGTGGGGCTTATGACTCTCTAGACTTCTAAACACTTTTGAAGCTGACAGATGAGTATGAGGGAGGTGACCTGTGGATGATTTGGCTAGGTGGTAAGTGATTTCTTTCAGTGAGTGAACTTGTCTCAGCTGGAGAGTTAAGTATCTGATTCTTTTCTAACATTTCTCACTCAAGTGTTCCCAAGTAATATGTTTTTTTAATCTCTTAGTAAAAGAGTTAAGAGAAATAGTGTTCAACAGTACTTCAGTAAACTCATTTTGTTAAACCTGGATTGCAAAAGTAACTATTAAAAACTGTGCAAGCTTATTAATCTGGAAATCAACACTTCACTCTGGAATAAGGTCCAAAATTGATTGAAACTTGTGTTGAACTGATTTCCTTTTGAGTAGTATTCCCTCAGGCTGCTGGAAAAGTAGGCGTAAAAATAACCACCCTTCTGAACCGCACTGAAAGTACCAAACCTTATCTACAGATAAATATATTTCATCTAATGTAGTTATCCATGTTTTTAGAGAAGACGGTTTTACTAATTCATTTAAATCCTTTCATAGTGTAGTCATCTGTGTTCATACCCTTATGGAATGATATTTAGCTAAGTAACTTTAAATAACATGGAACTAAATTTAAAACTATCTTATTGCAGTTTTATTCACCTGAACGTTATTCTTAAATATTATTTTCATGTTAATGTGCCAAACAGAAATAGATTGTAAAACGAATCAGTAACTTTAACTGTCACAAGGCTACTGAAGACACAAGTTATTTTTTTAATTTCCTAAAACAGAAAATCCCATTTTCAGTGGTAAAAGTAAAGATTGAGGGGAAACCTGTGGTGCAAAAAATAACCATATACTGCTCATCTCAAATTTATTAAAAAAAAAACCAAAACAAAAACACTAAAAAAACCTCCAAAGCCAAAACAATGCTTGCCTTTTTTTTTTAGAAACAAACAAAACCAAATCTTCTGCAGAGACTCCCTTCTAAATAAACAAGGAACAAAAACCTCTTTTTTCTGACACTTATCGGTCGGTATGGCTATCAGTTATCTGAAATCTCTTGGCACCCCTTCACAAGACAGAAGAAGTCTTTTATTGACAGCTTAAAATGGTACTGTGCTCCAACCGCTTTTTGTAGTTGTCAACATAAATCAGAATTTACATTTAGAATTAAGTTAATTTTGATTTCTGTGTTTGCTTGTCAAATCTCTTAAAGCCAAAAGTATAGAAAATTATGGAGAGAAGAATAGTATGTGTCAGAATGGTTTGACTTACAGGTATTTCTAGTTCCTTTCTACAAGTTTGTTTTGCATTTAATTCACATTTCAATAGTTACCTCTTCAGTATTAGCCAATGCCTTCCCACTGTTAGTTGTTGCATTTAAACAACTGTAATTGTTTTTCCTTCTGTAATATAAATACTTATTGTCCTTTCTGCAAGAATCCTAGTTTAAATCTGTCATGTTTATTTTCTTAGGATTTTGTGAAAAATGAGAACAAGAAAAATGAAAAATCTGCTATGACTAATTCACCTTCTACAAGCAATAAGAAAATGGTGCGGTTTTGTTATGTTTTTGAAGTTAATTTGACCTTTTCTGTAAAGGTGGACTTGTGAAAGGAGCAAACACTTTTATGTAGCAGTATCTTATTTTAATCAAGTATATAGATAAGGATTCTTAAACACTGATGTTGTCTTCCTACTAAACTCTATTAGTCAACCGAAGAGAGTAAGTCTATTTGCCAAGAATGTGTAGTAGCTGCAGTGTGCAATGATTCAAAGGGAACGATGTTGCATATTGAAAAGCTGTGAAGACTAGTTTGAACATACTGTTAGTATAGTTGATGTTAAAGGCAATGCCTTTGAAGTAAAACTGAGGTTCGTGTTGTCTATAGGCATGACTTATGAAAAGATGATTTTTAGGCCTTAATAGTAAGCTGGGTAGGTAGTAGATTTATTTCCCCATCAGTTTCCTCCTGTTTGATTAGACGAGCTTTTCTTGATGTAAACAAAATACTCTACAACTTTGAATCTACTTTTTTCTTTTTTAAAGAAACTATTTGTTTCCTGTATTACTGACACCTTTAAATATATTCTATGAAACTTTGTCAATTTTTTTTCTTCTGGCTATAAAATGGTGTAGTCTACTTGCTGTGGTAGTATCATTAGTATAATGGACTGAGGGGTCAGAAGCAAAGCTCAAAATGTCAGCTTGAAAATAACACTGAAGTCAACTAAAATGGAATTAAACCTGAAGTTTGATTTTCAGCTGTCAATTGAAATTGACAATTCAGTTTTCAACTTAAATTATGATATTGTATTTCTGTGCAGATGTCTACTACACAGTCGTTTAGAAAAGACTTAAAGCAAGAATCCACTTCAAGTAAAAATTCAGCCAAAAAGAAAGATGGAACACTACAAAAAATTGGAGATTTTTTCCAAAGTTCTCCTACTATTATTCACTCTAAAGGTTTGTACAGAATAAATAAGGCTTATTCCATGTTCTCTGGGCACTGTAGAATGGCCTTTTTCTAATGTAATCTATTAATGTATATGTTATTAAAGGACATGTCTGCTTTGTTAAGTTGTTATTTCATTTGAAATAATGGAGGCTGAACTGAGGCCTGCTATATTGAATCTTGCAGAGTAGTAAAAGGCTGTCTTTATTGCAAGGACCACACATTCTAAAGTTTAGGTTCAGTGTGAAAGGTAAACCAAATGGAGTGAAAGGACACAGTGTGGAATATGTGCATATAAATTTATTATAAAAGCAATGATAACTTTAAGCTCAAAATGTCTGAGTTATTTTTGTTCTTGCTTACAGCCCAACAGTTAAAGACAATTTCAGAAACTTGCCCTACTGCTCTAAGAAAAATCAAGAGCTGAATCCAAACTCCAAATCTTACCTTGTTCTATAAGTAATCCCTCTTCCCCTCCCCTGCCCCACTTTGTTTCTGTGGAAACTGTATTAGTGCTTTTTGATGTATATATGTGGGAGGTGAAGATTAGTTATACAGAATCTGAAAGCTGGTGTCTCATGAAAATATTTGGAAGACTTCAATAAACTGACTATGAAGCAATTAATGGATTTCATTAAGTTTAAGCATAGTCTTGGGAAGATTAACTGCTAGGAGGTTGCACTGAAGAATATATTTTTATTATTTCCTACAGTAAGACATGATCTCTGAGTTAATGTGGTTTAAAAAAAAAATTAAATTAGCAGAGGGCACAAGGAATCACCAGTGATAAATTCTAAAAAATGCTGTTATTTGGTTAGTTAAAACAAGGTCAGTCGCTTTTCACTGTGGACAGTTAAAATTAAGATCTTTGTACCAACTTTAAAACTTGATGTGCTACAGAGCACATCTTGCTTATCTGCTGTAAGATAGTCTAGAAGATGATAGTGACGTTTTTAAATTTCCCAGGTTTGTCAGATTGGTTCTATGAGGACAACATATCAATATCAATAGAAGCCAAATTCAGACCACTCAGTTTCACCCTGAAAATAGTTAATTTGAGCAAATGAGTTCTAGTTTGTAACCTTTTGTTACCATGTCCTCTATTTTTTCCTCTTTCACATAACTTAGTATTGTTTGGGATTTCTTCCTTCCTTCTAGCTCATAATATGCATACATTCATTTCTTTATAGAGCTAGTACTAGCTTGATAATACTATACAAATACCTAGAGAAACTGGCTCTACTCTTGTGCTTCTGTCAGCACAAAGCAGTTAAGCCTGTTGTTCAAATACTGTTGAAGTGTTTAACTTCCAGTGAAGTCTGAATCCTAATTGATTTTTAATGTGCTGTTGAAATGTGTCCTTTAAGCTTTTGCATCTGAAGCTGTAGAAAACTGTGGTAGTCAAATACAACTTCTGATTTTTTTTATATTTTAACTTCAGGCTGCATCTTTATTAAAAAAGTACAAAAATGGAACAGCTTTCTTTAATTTTTCATTAATTTTGAGGCTCACAAAACCAGTAACACATTGATTTACAGTAAAATTTTTCTTCTAGCAAAGCAGCTGATAGCTACAATAAGCTCTCCCAAGTCTGCAGAACCAGAAAGTGTCAAAGAAAAGGAGCTCAAGCCAAAACGAGTTAAGAGAAAGCTGTATTCAACTGACATTTCCTGCCCTCTTGATATCTCTGGTTCTCCGGTAAGTGATTACAGGTTACTGTTCTGTCCACTGTAATCTATTTCTGTAATCTTGGCTTAAAATAAACTATGTAGGCGACAGAACAAACCTGAAGGTCTAATCATGTTGCAGAAGAGGTTTGAAAGTACTGACTTGTTTCTTGATTCTACTTAACCATGCCTTTTGGTCTTGTCTTCCTGCTGTTTTACTTCATTTTTTCTGTTTTCTCACCTATCTTCTCTGTGTTTGGCTACTGACTTACTGTATAGGTGGTACAGCAATCACAGAGATATCTCTAAATTTGGATTCATAAATATCTTAATCGTGGTATGTGGAGGCTTACTTTTACTACAGCAGTTTCTTAATTTGTTTTTCCAATAGCTGGTGTTCATTTAAGTGTAGCATAAAGAAAGAATATAAATAGAGACTGTTAAGGGATCCACAGTTTTTGAATAGCGTGATCGAAACACTGAAGTTAAAGGTCTGTATGTACAATTAACTTCACAGGGCAAGTGAGCACCTAAGGTAATTTCCAATTCCATTTATGACCAGCTAACATTCCAGCTACTTTAAGATGTGGATGCATCCATGCTTTTCCAAGCACCGTTTAGGTAGCCTTCTAGGTGTGCTTAAATTATGTTGCCCTGTCTAAGCCAGCCTGTAAAGAGTCGTATAGGCCATGGCTCGATGTTTTGTTTCTGAAATCCAACTTTAAAGTTTTGACCGTAACTATAGTGCTGAGCATACTCTTGCTCTCTTGAAAATGTATTCTTCTTTCTGTTCAATCCTTTCTTCCCTTTGCTATGGAGAGCGTTTGCCCATACTGAGATATTTGATTTTTCTGTAAATTGTATTAACGGGAGCAGCAGAAACCAAAAAGCTGCTCATAGGAGGTTGAGGAAAATGACAGAAATACAGAGCAAACGCAGCTAAAATGGAAATGAAAGGAAAAGTGAAAGGCTGAATCCTGGCAATGTCAGAGAAAGCTAAAGGAGTTAAAACTAAAAATGTTTTCTGAACACCTATTGTTTCACGAAATGAGTGTTAGAGATCAGAAGTGAGACCTGCTCTCACATCACGTATTTCTTGGGATTTTGGTGTTAGTTTCAGCAAAACCGGAATTTTATATGTTCCCAGTATTTGTCGCTTATTATGATGCACTAAAATCATCTGACCATCCTGGAGACCTCAGACTAAAAGGCAATAGGCAAATTTCATTCTGGAAACAGCTTCTGGGAAGAAACATGTTGGTTTTGTGGATCTAGAATTGCATGTCATTTGTCTCTAAAGAAATATTGAGTAACTCAATATATTGGCTTTTTTAGATCTTTGTAGAAGAAAAAAAGGAAAGTGATCATCTAATCATCAAGCGACGGCTAAGATCAAGAACAGCTAAATAATCTTGAAAAAAACTGTTTATATTTCCTAGTTAGGGCACATTGCCATCCAAAGTCTGTATGTAGTTGTATAAATTGTTCTGATGGTTTCCAGTTCTGACTTCATTAAACCTGAAATGCTGTTCAAGAAAACTTGTGTCTGAATTTATATTTTTTTTCTTAAATGTCTTTGGAAGTGTTCACAATTTACCCATTGTGCAGTAAGAACTAATTCTGTGTGGAATGGTTTAAGTTGCTTTTTTCAGGTGGCCAGTATACCTACCATAACTTTCAGTAGGAAGGAAAAAAAAAATAATACACATCAAAACCTATATAGCCTTAAATTCTTTAAAAGGATCCAAAAAGAGGTTCTGCGAAGGGACAAAATTAAGGTGTTGGCACTCTGTGGAGGAATATGTTTTTCATCACTTGTGTGATTTTACCTGTTTTCTATTTACTCTTCTAAAGTAATTTATAAGCATCATGTTCTTTCAGGATTATAATATCCATAAATAATTATAATCTGCTATTAGAAGTGACCCACTCTCAGGTAGACATTTCATATTTTATTCAAGCTATCTAGTTCTGCTCAACTAAACAGCTACTTTTATATAGTAGGGTTTCAGCTTATCAGTGACTGAGTAAATGTTTAAAACACTTTTGGTTTCATCAGTGTAGCATTTACTGAAGTCACAGGCCATGACTGTGTTTCATAGGATTTTGCATTGTTTGAAGAACAGTACTGGTCATCTTTCAGAACGAGCTGAAATGAACTTTTACAATGACCTGCTCTTGCCATGGATGAAGCAATACAATCCCAGTAATTGATCATTTACCCTACCTTCTTGCTCTTATAGCTTTCTTATTTTCTTCAATAACTGCCAACCATACAACATTGTTTTTAGTCTAGACTATTGGATTATTTCGATTATTACCATGTTTTGGTGTTTCGGCCATCATAACTATAACCCCATGATGTTATTCCATTTAAAGAGTTCCTTAGCAATCTGTTTTGCACATACATAGTGTTTAGCACTACAGGAAGATTATCTTGTTTGCAAGATTGCATTTTGAGGTTTGGTATTGGCCTGACCACAAAAAATCTTTGGTTCCCTATCGATATCCAGTCAGATTTATTTTTCTTTTCTACCTTCCTCCAAGCCATACTGGTTCATCAGCCACAATCAGTTGGTCAGTAGAGGCAGAAATATTTTGCTCATATAGCCAGATAACTTCTACTCATTTTTGATAGTATATCCACAACCTTACTGTCCTTCAGAAATGATTCCATGATTTAACAGTTAAAAGTGCTTTTTTGTTAGCTTTTTTCTTGGACTGCTTTTCTGTAGTGCCTTTTATTTGGTTGAAGAAAAAAACCCCAAACTGATTGATTGATTGACACAAACAAGCGATTAAAATTGTTTTTCTTGAGAGGAAAAAAACCCTTACTTTAAATACCCTTTGCAGTTTAGCTTTAATAACAAAAGAGGTCCTTTAAAAAAAAAAAAAGGCAAATAAATATAAAAATGGTCATCAGTTATTTCTTTAGTAGAAGTATTTTCCTTTAATTTTTATGTGACTATAGCTTGAATGTGAACAACGATGCTGTGGGTCAGCTTAGTTCTCACTGACTCATTAAGGGATTGTCCAAGCATGAAATGTCTCTTCATAGGGGTAAAGCATAGTTCATTATCATAGTTCTGTAGATCCTGACTTGTAAGATCTGGTTCTCATACTAAGCTCATTCTCTAGTTTCCAGACTGTAAAATGGAGTTGTACCTCTATACTCTTCTATATCTTGTCCTTAGAAAGAACAAAACATTAATCTTTTTTTGCTAAGTTGAAAGTGTCAGTGAGCCTCATTCACAAATCATTGAGCTCTTCCATTGGTTCAACTTTTTGTTTTCATCTTCTGTGTGAATTGAGAATTTAAATTTCCTTTTCATTAGCTTATACTTGGTATTGCCATTTTCTCTCTTCCCTCTTTTTTTCTGGTAGAAAAATGTAAAATCCAGCTGATGAACAGGTAATTCTAAATAAAAATAAATGCCATGTCACTTAATCTCTTCACAGGTAGGATTTTATACTTTACACCCCTTTGTCCTTCTCCAGTTCTGTTTTCTGCTATCTGTAGTCCAGATATCTGGACTGATCACTGCTCTTCAGTAGCCATGAAAGAGAAGATTCTTATCTTATGCAGGAGCAAGCTGCTTATTTTACAGAAGTCTTATAGCTAGAGACAGTAAATATACAAGATGAAGTCATATAACAGTCTTAAACTGTGGGGCACTACTTGGAATACGTATTCTTTATTTTAACTTTTTTGGGGGGCTTTTTTCCATTTTTAGCAGATGTTCTGTCAGCTGTTCATCTTGACCCTTAACATGTTTTCTTTCTGAACAGTTTCAGTTAATTTTAGAACCCATGAGCACGTGCCTGTTTAGCTCGATTGTTCCTTCCAGTGTGTATAACCTGGTACTTGCCTGCAGTGAAATTCGTATGCCATCATGTTGCCTTGAATGACAGTTTGATTGCTTACCATTAAATCATCAAATGGCCTTATAGTTCTTATTTAACCGAAAAACATTTGCAAGGTAAATGCAGGATTAGAAGGATGCTGAATTACTTGATTGTTGCATATATGATTTCTTTACTGATTCACATGTGTGGAAAGTAAGAGAAATATCTTCAGCCATTTGACATCTCTGAAATTGTAGATTGATAGCGTTTGTTATTCTCCCTATCAAATTAAGATTTCATAGTTTCAAATAACTTGTGCTTCTTTCTGACTTTGTGGGTAAATAACAAGCGACTGCCTTAACAAATTACTTACAAACACTTAAGTTTATTTCAATTACTTTGGTAAATTGCAGTTTAGTTATCAGTGCAACTAACTAGGAAGTAATCTCTCAGCTTAGTCAAGCCACTATGGCATGCAGGAATGCTCTGTACTTGAACTGTATTGCCAATTTGCCTAAAATTTCATTAGTGTCGGTGAGCTATCGAGGCTATAGGAAAAGCTGTTTTTTCTGGAAGTCATCTGAGTAAATCTAGCTTCTGAAACTAGCTGAAACAGGACAACCCAGTTTAGTATCAGTCTCTCCTATACATTGAAAACTGCTGATACTTAAAATGAAGTTTTCTTTTCCCGAAAGAATAAGCTTAGATCCTTATAATTTTAATAACAGACTTTAAGACTTCTTAAGGCCTCACTTCTTTGGTGTTTCATTTTCCCACCAGGAAACTCTTCCGTAGTAAGAAATGGTTCTATTTCGGGTGTATCACCTGAGTCCTGCAAGTGCCTTGTACAGCAACGCCATTGTCTTTGAACAGTTCCTTTCAAGCATGTCGTGCTGTGAGGTGTAATTCTTAGAAAATAGCCTATGCCATACTTGGGTCGAGCTGCCCCATCGTTTCCAATGGTGAAGCCTCGTCTTGAAAAGACCATTCCTTGCTTAACTTCAGCTCGTCTGGGGAGAAAGCTTTTTCTTTTGCCATCTTCATGGCACTCCAATTACAGAGATAATGAAGGCATCTGGAAGGAAAATATGAGGATGCTACTTCATATAGGTCAAGCTTTTCACTTTGGCAAAAGAGAAAAAGGAGGAACAGTGACACCATTTGATCAGACAGCTCATGAAGCGAGGGTAACTTTCTGGAGTTGAAGTGAGAAAAGCGAGCAGGATATTTTTGAGATGATTTTTCAGTAATAGGCTAATTTTCCACAGATAATGCAAGTACTTGAATGTTCTTGAAATAAGTCTTGATTAGTGCTGTGAGAGAATAAAAATAAAAACACTTTATTAAAACATGCCTACTTGAGTCTCAGCGAAGCCAGCTGATGTCTCTTCAGCGACAGCAAAAATCCCCAAGAGATGGTGCTGAGACACTGCCTGGAACCTTCAGTCTTGGCACTGAGGACCAGTTTTTATCCCATTTAGCCAAGCTTCATAAAAAGTTTAGAACAGGGCCTTGCTGGACTATATTCTAGCAAAGTCCTAGTCCTCTAGATCTTTTTTCCAGCTACAGTGACACCACCCATGCACACAAGCAATCAGCAGGATTTTGTTTCTTGGGTTGGCATTCTGGGATGAAGTATTAGTTTATAAGCACTGATGTCTAATGTAACCTGTTCATCCATTGCTGCACACTAACATTTCACAGGAGTTTTATATAATTTTTCTCTTTTAATCAATATAAAGGATACTTCCATTGAAAAATTCATTAGGCAGAAGTGGAGGTCCTGCAAGACTTAAGAAAATGTATGAGGTCAGATTCACTAAGGAAGAATTTGTTTCTGCAGTTGCTGGATGTAATATTTCTAGATCGTTGTATTGATGAATCAAGTTGAACCTTTTTTCCTTGGAGATGTTTACTGGTTTTGTATAGTGTCTTCTGTTAGGGGGACTTAGAATGCATTTTGTGTAAGTGTTACAACATTGTTTTGTATTTGAATGATCTATGAGAATAAGGAATATTCTGAGGAGCAAGTTTGAGCTTATTTTATAACATGAAAATGTCAAATTGTACCTTTCTTGCTGTGCACTAAAGCCTCGATGTGCTTTCAGATTGCTGCTGAAAGGTGAATTCTGAAACTTATCTGGGAACACATAGTTTTTTTGAATTTTAACTGAAAGACCAGCTTTTTCAGTTCATTTCCAACTGTTTTGTGTTTTGCTTATAAAAAGGAGTCCTATATTGCTAATACTGTTTCACATCAGATTGGAGAAAACAGAAAATTCTGGCCAAAAAAAAAAGTGTATAAAGGAGAGACAGCATGTTAGACAAAATGCTTCAGTATGTTGAACAGCGTGACCATTTTGGAGGTCCTTAAAGTATTGTACCTTATGAGTAGGTATACTTCATCATCTTGGAGACCTCATAGAAAGTGGGTAATTCTGTGCATGTTTGGAGACAGCCATCTAGCTATGTTTCTGTGCGTGACTAATCGGGAAGATTTAAATGTTCTTTCCTTGTCATCTGTGGTCAGTAGCCCTTGAATAGTATTTCTGCTCTGACATATGTTACAGCCTCAAAGCAACGCCAAAAATGATTGCACAGGCTCTGTGCAAAACCCCAAATACTAATCCTCCCCTCAGTGAATTTAACAACTTCGGGTGTAGTCAGATAAGGCAGTTGAAAGGTTCTTGGCTTGCAATATGTCCTCATGCAGTCTCCTATGGATTCAATTGATTAGAGGATAGACGTGTGGAAGAGAGCATTTGACAGGAGTGAATTACCTTAAAAGCAGCTGGCAATGGAGCGATATAGTTTTATTTTCTGAAAAATAACAGTGTGTGTTGCTGTACAAAAAAGCTTTTTCCTCCCTTGTACACTGGTGATATCCAGGTTTATGTTCTGGAGTAAATGACTGGTGAAAAAAAAATCATCACAGAAATTGTGTTTATATTTAATTACCTCATTAAAAAATTGAACTTTGGAAGTTTAGCTGCTTGATGTTAGCCAGACACATCCATATGTGGATGCCAGCATGGAGGTTAGTACTAGTCTGAAGAGGAACCCAACATTCATGACTCCCCCAGGAGAGGCAAGCAGCTATGACACGTTAATTAAACAAGGAACATATAGAAGTATATGTATTGGAAATCATTGTCCCTATGGTTTTTTAACCTCTTCAGCGTAACAGTTACAAGATAACATTGTTTGAACTTCAGCCGAAACCTTTTTTAAAAGTTTTATTTGACTTAGTGTAAGGGGATGTGTGCAATGTCTTATTCCACAGGGAAATGTGTGTACTACCTGTATTCCACAGTACTTGTTTTGGTTTGGGGTTTAGGATAGCGGGGGGGGGGGGGGGGGGGGGGGGATCAACATGGGAGGCAAATGTACCTGGAAAAAAATACTCCAATCAGATAAAAACTGTTATCTTTTTCTATAGCAATGAGACCTTGGCAAATGCTTCTAGTAGGCAGCAGAATGCCTTGGGATCAGATTGCAAAATTAAACACTATAGCTTAAAATGATCTGTGAGGCCATTGAAGCTGACTCTGATTACATCAGTCTGCAAGTTACTTAAGTAAATATTTCCATTCCAGAAATTTGCAAGTTACTGACCATATGATATTAAAGACAAAAGCATAATAGGGATGAGAGTGAACAACTTGAACAAGCGATGTTAACAGAGCTTTCATCCATATCAACATTTCATAATATGAAATAACATCACAGAAGCACTATCTTTTTAAAACAGTGTTTTATCATGAGAACAGCCTAATTGCTAGCTTACACTCTGTGTGTGTGTGTGAGGGGAAACAAAAACCAGTAGTGCGTTTACTATACTAACTTTGTGCTTTGTTGTGACAAAATTGACCTTTTAGCAAATACCACTTGTAGTGTTTGGTGAGTCTCAGATTTACCTGTCAACAGGCAGGGAAAATAAGCTGCTTCACTTGGAAAAAAAAGAAAAAAAAAGAAAAAAAGCCAATTGAAACATTTAACATAGTTTTATTAGTTTGACAACCTCTGACATTAAACTGCTGTGACTTAATAGGGTATCTTACAAAGTTATTGACCATTTTTTGAGACACTGCGTTGTCAGTGGGTTCCATCTGGGCTGAGGCTTTGCAAGGTGATGAGGGCAAGAGATGTTACTGTTATACAACATCTTTTCAGCAGTGCTCTCTTGCTACTCGGTGCTCCTAATAAGATAGTGCAGGCTCCTCTCTCTCTGCTACCCTCTGGGATGCTGCCGTGCATTGCCCGGGGCTGGCCCATGGGCACTGTACAGCAGTTAGCTAAAGTACAGGAACTTGCTGGCTCATCAGTTCTCTGAGTCTCTGAGCTCCCTGTTGCCCAGTGATAAGTGGAATGAAATGACTTGCATTTACTTCCAGCTACACCAGCCTCTCAGTATTTAACATGATGATACTTTTTGTGTGTTTGATTAATTATTTAGACCATGTCACTGATGTCAGAGGAACTGGAATGTGACTTTTCAATCAGAAGTTGTTTGGAGGTCTCAGATTTTGCTCCACAGGCATGAAGTCACAACCTCCTCCTCTGAAATGATGCTGCGATCACAATCGAAGTGTTTTCTCATCAGAAGAAAGCTTTGTGATCATCTGTGCGAACAGGTTTCAGTGGCAGCTGAGAAGCTGCTGCACAAGTTGGCACCCTCCCTTTCTCCCACAAGAAACTCTATAGCTTTATGACCGTGCTGATTTGGACATATTTTATTTGTATCTTTGTATCTGGGAATTGAGATGTTGATGAGAAAGAGGCATTTGGAAAACAGATGAAAAAGCCTGTGCCTTTAGTCCCCGTAGAAGGAACAGACTGCTTCTGTAATAAGGAAGTCTTTGAAAAGTGCTTTGAAGCAATCTTATGCTTTGAGCATAGCTGGGATTTCAAGTAAAGGCAATGACTGAATTTCTGAGGAAAGTAGTTTTACAGAGACACCTCTATGCTCACAGGTATTTGAAAAAGTCATGTATCTCTTGGCAGGGGGGAATGTCACTAGCCCTGATCTGATGTCATTAATTATGAGGCTCATGTGGATACTTAACTAAGATGTATTTCTCTTAGGAAAAACACAACAGGAACATCTGAGGAAATGCTTCACCTGGACATATTTCAGCTTTCTGATTAAAGCATTTCTGTTATTCCTTAACTGTGGTGGGAGGTCAGGAGAAAGAGTCTACTTTCCAGTCACCTGTTTAAGTTTTCCCCTTATGAAGTGTAAATCACCTGGTACGCAGCTTTTGGAGCATTAGGCACTCCAGAGTCCCTAAGAAACAGTCTTAGTTTGTTTGCTTTCGGTGGTTCGATGAATAATTCTGAAATTAGTGAAGTGATTGCGTTGTGGAAGGTCTGCGTGCAAGATGTTCTGGCTGTCTCTCTTTCCAAGCAGTTTAGCCAGCTAAAACATATTATCCAAGTAAAAAATTTGAATAATCCTTGTTTTTCAAACAAGAATTTTAACTGTTTTGAAACAAGTTCTGGAGAAAATGCTTTGAGTTTTATGTCATCTTTTTAAGCATATGATATCAATGTGTGAAATGCCACATGTCATTCGTTTTCTCTAACATCTATTTGTAATATCAAGATGATTATGTAGATGCTTTCATCAATAATATTGACTGCTAAACTTCTTGTTTATGAAAAAAGGCCCAGTGAAGTACTTAATTTTGCAGACACTGCTTGAGCAAAGCTGGAACACTGAGTTCCCAGCAGGAAATCTCTTGGACCATCTCACACAAAGTTTTCTTCCTTGTAAATTATACTTCAAAAACATAGTCAGACTCTAGTGATGCAAATGAGTAATAAAAAACGAAATAACAAGTACAGTCAGTCTCTTTGACTCTCATGACAGCATTTCAAAGAAAAACTCTGAAGCTGAATTTCATTTAAGGAGCGACTCCCGTTTGCTAACGCAATAAATGTAACTGATGGAAGAGCAAATTTCTGTTATACAGATATTGCCAAAATACTAAGTGCTTCATAACTTAAACATTTCAGTGTTGTGGGAGATAGAAAACTATGTGCCAGTAAAAGATAAATATATAATATTCTGATTGATTCAAACACATTTATAATATTTAATTCCCAAAGATGTTAAGATTTCATTTTTGCTTAGGGAAAAAAGTTCAAAATCCTGTGTAACATGACCTCCTTCATCTCTGCAATGCTTTAATGTTATAGCCGCTAGGGAAATACATTGTTTGTAGGTCAGTGTCTACAGGTAAAAAGCAAGACGGACACTAACAAGTATGGTTACGGACTCCCTAACCTCGCCAGCAAACAAGTGAAGGTGGCGGGGGGGTGGGAGAAGGCTTTTTAATCATGTGATATTTCAATCTAGCCAAGAGTACTATATTAAAGATTGGTTTGCATCAAATGCTGTCTTTTTCAATCACCTTTTAAAAGAAGTAATGATATCTATCTCTGTCTCACTGCCTTTCGTTCTTCTGACTTCTGTTTTGCATCTTATGTCGCTTTAATGGTTAACATTTAAGCCTTGATGTCATGTATTTTTTTAATGTCCGTCATTCAATTTGTTCTCCCTTTCCTAGAGACTGAAAGCACTGTGCTGTGCACTGTGTGTAAAGTAGTTTTATTCTTCCTCATACTCCAGACAAGCTGAGCAACTTGTGTGTAGAATTTGAGGATATGGTGCCTGATTTAGTCACAAGCGTGAAACCTTGTGCTGCTTTATAACTTGATAGGAGTTATAAAGCTTCTTTTTTCGACTATATTAATAGCTCTTGAGTTTGTATCAGCAGTTGTACTTCTATCAGCAGGAACATGAAGGGTGGTTGGGGCCCATTTGCCAGTCTGATACCGGGAACAGAAGCTGGCTCTTCAGATCGCTTCTTCTATTGAATGTTACTGTATCGTAGTGTTGACAGTAAGGGTTTGTTTCTTGCGTTAAGATTTTAAAGAAAGCAGCAGTAGTGGCATTAATTAGGGAAATTAATAAAATATACCTTTCTATAGAGCTGATGGAACAGCATTAAGCAGCCGGTTTCAGTATGCAGGTTGATTTGTCTGTCGGCATTGCTAAATATGCTGTCTGCAAACTGCTTATCTTGGATCTAGAACTGGCACCAGGGTTGTGCTGTATTCACCTTTGCTGACTGACGCAGTTTCTGAACAGAAGTATCGCCAAACTCACACGGACTGTTCGTGGAAAAGACTGGAGTGTTTCCTCTCTTGTTAAGGGTTTCCCATGGGGACACCACTTGTTTGACTGCTGAAAAATCAGTCCATGGCAAGTTAAACTAGGACAAGTGACACAGAAACCAGTTCTGGTAAACACTCCTAATCTGTTAAGAGTTTACAGCCTGATGTATTTTTTAAGTAGCAGCCCTCTGATGTTTGTTTTTCCACTAACATGGGAGGGCTGTGGTCATTTAGGATGAGATTTAAAGCTTCAAGAAATCACTTGTGCTGTCTCCTACTCCCCTGGAGTGTTTTGCAGTTCGCCATCAGAGCGGGAAGGGTGCCTCTATGGGAATGGACAAAGAACTCTCTCTTTCAACAGTGGGAAAGTTGATCCCAGCTATCTAAAGCTGAGGATGGCCTGAGCTACTTTTCTGACTTCCTCTGTAAATTACATAGCAAAGGAATTAATAGACCTGTCTCACCATGGTGAAGAGACCCAAACAGCATCATGGCAGAAATCCATCAAACAAGTCCTCTTAAATGAGGAACTTAGAGGGGCAGGGAGGAGGGTAGTAAGAAGGAAGAGGAGGGGTCCAAATGACTTGCAGAGATGAAGAGAGAAAGCTTTAGGGAGAGGGATGCTATGAGCTGCTAAAAAGTGTGTACTCCGTAAACTGTGGAGGCTACTGAGTGGGTGACATTGACTTGAATAAGACTATTTTGGTGTATGTAAACCCCCACCTCTGCATGTAGGCATTTCTCTTTTAAGCCATTGGGAAGAATGCCCAGAATCAACCTTGATTCTCCGCTTTTTACTTCTGCTCTTTCCTGGGCATGGAGCTTCAGTTAAGTTCAAGTAGCTACAGTGTGGTCAGTACCTGAATTTCTGCCAGCTGAACGTTTGGTTCAGGAGCTCGCAGGACTGTTTTTTGATAGTCAGAGGGGTCAGCCCACATGAAACTAGGCTATGGCTGTGCTGGTGAGTGTGCGGCTCTAGGCAGGACCAACCGCCCGCTCAGAGCTGCGCAGAGCCATGGCCGTGCCCCCAGGACCACGTGCTTGTCTGATGCTAACAACAAATTCACGGAGCCGCTCTTCAGATCTGTCCTGTGGCTTAAGGTGTAACTGTCTCACCAAACACAGCTCCTGGCCTGAGCTAATGATTTTTGCCTAGCATCTTAAATTGCCACAGAGAAGCTAACTAACTCCACAGTGTAGAGGCTCTTCTGCTCTTGTAGATGGGGTGAAAAGAAGATGCCTATAAGGTGCTGAAGTCATGCTATCTTGAGAGGAGACAAGTATCTCAGTAGAGATCTTTCCTACCCCTCTACCCTTCCTTCTTTTCTCCTCCTGCTTAAGAAAGCAATATGCCACAGCTTTTGAAATACGGGGAGTGTTATTCCACAGCTCATTCTGTTCTCTTATAAAGATTTATGCTCTTCATCAGTATTTTGATTTTGTAGTTCAATAAAATATCATCTACAATAAAACAGCCCTGGACGGTCCTGTTTACTACAGTTGGAATCGGCTGGTGACTCTTAGTTCCCTTCTTTATCTAACATTAATTTACTTCATTCTTTTTCTTCCAGCCTATGTGGAGAATCAAAATATCACCCCTTTATAACTTTTATGTATTTAAAGGTGGCCTTTCATTTTTTTCTGATGTTTAGCCTTTCTTGAAAGGCCATGTTTCATGGAAAGAAGGATCTCTGCTCCTTCCCTGTGCTCTCCTTTGGTTATCTCCATTTGGGGGAAGAGTCCTCTTTCCCCTGGTCACTCTCATGCCCCAGCTCTACCTGCTCTGTAGCTACCTTCTGCTTATGTTCTGTGGGATCTGGAGCCTGTGCTAAAACTCGGGATATTTTGCTGTAGCTGTGATGGACCGAAGATACATGAAGGCAGGATCTGTAAATAGAGGTAATGCCTTAGAGATATTTTTTAGACCAACAGATATTTCTGGAAAGACCAGACAAGCTTGTGCCCACAAAAACTCAGACTGCTTTTTACTTACTGTTTCATACAGCAATTTTTTTTGTCTTCCATGCTATATCATGACATGGAGACATCCAGCACATATACCATCCAGCATACAAGATTTGTGGTAGCCATGGTGGTCTAAGGATGTAATTGTCCAATTGTCCTTACAGTATCAAGGAGGGCTTACATGTTTAAAGGCTTGTCTAAATTTTCCCTTTGTACAAGTCAGTCTAATAAGTGACACTTATGTTTGTAATCTCATCCTGCATGAGAATTTAGAGCTTTAGTGCCCTGCTGCGGGCACTTCATAAATTTATCAGATCCATGGTTGGGGAATGGCTTCCTGTTATTCAGTTATATGGAAATTACTCTTAACACAAGCAAAATTAAGGTAAAATATAAACAAAGCATCCAAAATAGAAAATATGGGCCTGATCTACCCATCTCATGATTAAATTGGAAGTTGCTGAACCTCCATTATTCAGGAACTGGTTGTAGGTTTTTCCCCGACGTGGGAATGAATGTCCCTGATGTTTTCTCAGAAGTGCAAATGTCTCTTCACTGGCCAGGTGTCACCTCTCATTCTTTAATGGCTGAACAACAATTCCTTGGTTGAGAAGTGGGTGCATCTACCCTGCTGATCCAATGCACGCTTCGTCATCACTCTGCTTGGCTGTGCCAGAGGACGGGATTCAGTGATGAGGGTGAGCTGATCCTAGTGGCATGTTGCTGTCAGGCACAGAAGTCCTGTGTCCCTGCTGTCCTTCTGGCTCCCCTTTCTAGTGCTGATGCCAGCACCCCACAAACCATTTGCGAAGCCACAGAAAACTGCCCCCGGTACAAAGCAAATTGATCTTTTTGTGGTTTGAGGAAGGGGGAGCAGGTGGGTGAGGGGGCAGACGGCTCCCACAGCTGCAGCAGGAGCGCGGGGGGGACATGGCTGGGTGTGGAGCAGGAGCAGTGGTCCATGGGGCCATGACCCTCTCCATCAGCTCAGCTGTGCCGATGAGCAGTAGGTACCCTGTGCTCTCTTTCAGCCTGAACTTTGACAAAAGAAGCTGACATATTTTGTGGCGATAGCTGTCAGCAGCTTATTACTGGCTCTTGCTGGAGACCAGGCACGCTGGTGACTGATTCAGAGGTGACTGCTAGTATCTCTCTTCCCAGAGTACTGTAATCCCTTGCCGGACACTGTGGGCTAGAAAGGATGAGTAGGGGTAGGGGTCTTGGCTCCGAGGCAATGTTTTGCCCTGTGGTGCGACAGGTAGCCAAACTCAGAGGGCATGAGAAGCATCATCCATTTCATAGGTGACTGGGATAAGCTTAGATGTCATTTAGGATGTAGTGGAACAGCTGCTTCTGTTATCTCAGGTGTATTTTAAATGTTTTCTCTCTAGAGACAAATATTTACTACATGGAATGAAATCTATGTAAAGAAAAAGCTAAGAAATTAATTTTAATCTGTTTTTAACTATGAGAGCCTAGGCTCTCCAGGGATACATAACAGTAAATAAAATCTATAAATTAACGTTAAAATTCTCTTGATCAAAAGGTAGATTTTTACGTTGTGTAAACTGGAGCATAATTTTATTCTGTAGAGAGAATAAAAAAGAATTGTTGTGAGATGTGGTCCAGCCATAGTTTTTTCAATATTAGCAGATAAAACTTAAGGTAAACTTTTCCATTAGAAAAAAGTTTAGTTCTCAGCAAATGCTGTCACCAGACTCTTCTAGGGCAGAGCAAGGTTATTCTATTAATTATAGTCCTAGTCGCTTGTCTTACTCATGTCAAAGCCTTTTCTACAAGATTCCACCTCAATGAACAACTTGAGCTGAAAATGAGTGATGGAGCAGCATTATGATCTTCATGTCTCTGCTTTCAAACACAGAATATATAGCGAGTTCAGTATGGATGTTTCTGGGCACCTGTAGTATGCTCCTACAAAGCTAATCCTCACTTGTCACACCTGAGATTCAAGATGTTTCAGTTAATAGTCTGCTGTGGGCATTGTTGCATGAGCTGTGGGTTTCTCCTGATTTAGTGAGTAGGATTAGCTGGTGACAGGCCCACAGGTGACACAAGAGAACAGAGGGGCATGGCGAGGTGTGTAGGGGAAGGAGGCTAAGATGTCTCCTTCTGTTCATCAGTACTGAGCTCTGCTTCTGATATAAAGCTAGAGTTTCACGAGGATTGTTACGGTCCGCAGCAGAGGCACATCTAGCCAAATGTATCTAGTTCGATGAGGGCAAAAAATGGTATGAAATATAAAGAGGATGAGAAAGCCAGAGGGGAGGAGGAATGGGGGGGTTATGCTGTGAAAACTAACGCTCCCCTCTGCAGTGTCACCAGCCTTTTCTTAGCATGCACCAGGTATATTGAAGACAGTGGAAAGAACATGGCCTTGGGAAGCTATTCTATGATCTGCCTGTTACCTGTGCCCTTTCTCCTTTAGTCAGGCTGAGCTTAATTTAAATTTCTGGGTTTATTTTTCTGTGTGTGTGTCACTATCTAGATATCTGAATTGACCCACGCTAGAATTTGAGCTATGGTTTCACGTAAAAAAGGCAACAAAAATTTTCAGTCTTAATTTCTTGGCGCTGGATGACTAGTTGTGCCCTTGGTAGCTGATGAGTTACAGGAAGTGGGTTGGAATTACGGACAAGAATTCGAACTGGGTGCTACAGAAGGACTCGGTGC
Source organism: Falco cherrug (assembly GCF_023634085.1). Classification (NCBI taxonomy): domain Eukaryota; kingdom Metazoa; phylum Chordata; class Aves; order Falconiformes; family Falconidae; genus Falco; species Falco cherrug. The sequence continues at coordinate 32,125,080 of NC_073705.1, read as the reverse complement.
TGAAACTGTTAATAAAGCTAAGAGCTAATGTGCTCCTGGCTCACTTGGAGCAGCTGATGCCCTGTAACACTGTCTCTGAGATGGAGGTAGATAACAGCATCCCTTACGTTCTTCAGGTAAGCAGGTAAGCGTTGACACAGTGATAAGTCTGTAGAGACACTATATACATAGAAATCTAACTACAAACAAATGAGAACTATAGATTTGTGGTAAAAGATACCTCAGAATCTTCTTTGGGCAGTTTATTGTGAGTGCACCATTTGTACTGTCCTTCATAACTCTGTTTTGGGGAGAAGTCTCCCTGAATTCTTGAACTTGTGGCTCACTCAGTCCTTGCAGCGTGCTGAAATCTCAGAATTGATACAGCTTAAGCTTGTGTCCCTCTCAGACCCCCCATGGAGTTAATCTGCACAGTTCTGTGGAAACACAGCGAGCAGTCAGCTGTTGATAGTCTCTGAATATTTATCAGTGCTGAAGGCACGTTCTTGTCACTATGGTAAGGGAGAGCTGCTGATCTTCTAGTGTTTAGCAAACTCTTTTGGGGATCCCAGACAAATTAGGTTGTGGGTAGTCTTCTTTGTGGCCCCTTCTTTGATTTATACTGGCCATAAATCAAGAGCTGTCTCCTGAGCTACTTTCTACACAACCATGCAGAGAGAGGGAGGAATGGCACTGGCCTCTGCAAAGAAAAGCCTTTCCTTCAGATGCAGGTTTTGCTTTAGTTGAAGTATGTTGGAAGTATAATCCTGCTGACACTGCCTGATAACGTTTGGCCGAGTGGTTGCTCTGTTACAGTGTTTGGGGGTGGCATAGATACCCCTTCTTCTACCTGGTTACAGGTTATGCTTCTCCGTGGTCGTACCAACAGGTAGCTGGAGCAGTGGAAAGGACAGCTGAGGGCCTTACTCTGAGGTTAAGCCAAGGACTGTCCACTCTACCCAGATACTGATGGATGTTGGTTTACTTGAGCTGAGGATTTCAAAGGCAAATATATTCGTGCCCATGGAACAGTGCTAAATTAAGGGCCTATGTGGATCGAGCTGTCCCTAATGTGGACCTTGGCCACTTGTCTTAACTCTGCAAGAAAAATACTCCAGAAGAGATCATATGGCTCTGCCTTCACCTCAGCAAATTTGATCTCCCTTTTAGAAGCTTGTGTTAAGTGATCTACAAATAAAACAGTTATGCAAAGCCCTGCACTGGTAAAGGATATGCAGTTTGCTTTATCTCTGTCTTCACACAGTTTATGTATGAAGCATTTTCTTGGCTTGAATTCCCTTACAGTCTGATGTGTGCCGAGGTGTGCACCTTGGAAAACATCTTTCTCTTAGAAGACTTACAAAAACCATAGGAGAAAATCTATCTTTGAGTCAAAAAAATAGAAAAAAAGTGTAGTGTAGTATAGCATCATTTGTTATCTTTGGCAGTGTTTGGATTTATTTTAATTTAATTAAATATAGATAAAACACATGAGACTATCTGAAAACTCTCAGCTAAACTTTCTCCTCCACAGAGTTTGGTGTCCTGATTTCCATTAATGAGTGGAAGAAAGGATTATTGGAAGGAGTTAATCTGAGGTAGTTTATGGACAAGATTTATTGGCATTTTCTTTAAATTCAGATTTTTATGTAACTCCTTTTCACCTTTTGGGAAGTTTCAGCATTAAAAAAAATGTAAATAAAGTGTATGTGTGTGTGCATTTGGGGAAGAATAGTCTTTTAAACCTGAAATTCTATTATGGTAGCGAAATCTTTGCTCTGTCTGGTTTGTTAGCATAATTTTACATCTGTTCTCAGTTAAGCCAATTACAAATCTTTTAAAAAACCCAGTCCTGGAGCACAAATCAAGCTTTCTTTCATTTAATTATAACTACTATATGTTATGATTGGATCTTCAGAAGAATTTCCCTCTGTGTCATGGAGGATAGGAAGAAGCTTTCTGAACTCAAAATCGGGTGTATATGATTAGAAAGGGGCTGTAACTAATGCCATAATATATTTTAAGACTCTGAAATTTATAGATTCTTTCCAAACTGAGTACTTTTTTTTTTTTCCTTCATGGTAACATCTAGAATTCCTATGTTATGCTATTTCACTGTTTACTACTGAATTTGAGAATCTTGGAATTGAGTTGGCCTTATGTCAACAATGCCAAGTACAAGTATTTTTCTAGAAAGTAATTAGATTTGAACGTGCCACAGAAGAAGTGAGTCCCCTGTGGGAGAGAGATGATGAATGCTGGTGTGATATTGCTCATGCAGACTTTTGCTGGCTTTTATATCAGAACTATGGACACTGTCATGTGGAGTTTTGGCCAAAGCTGGTTACAAAGGAGTCTTGCACGTCTTGTCAGCATGATACAATTACACGTGCAGGGAAAGGAAAAAACCTCCTTCCATTCACTCCAAGGTGCCTTATTGCAAATTATATTTTTCTTGTCAGTGTTGTCTCTACCTCTGACAGTGTCTTGGTGCTATTGGAAATGGAGATCAGAGGATTAAGTGAAATTTCCCTCACATTCCATTTAAACAGGCAAACTACAATTTAAGCCATGCAGGAATGCAAGGAACAATAGACAGAATTTTTTATGAAAAAAAATGGTTGTTCAAAGGCACAAATAGCGCGTGATTTTTCTCCATAGTGTAAGATTGGTTTTGTTGCCTCTTCTTCAAACAGTCCCTTGAGTGCTTTTGGATTTGCAGAAGACATGTTGTATTGGTTTTGTTCTGTATTTTCTGAGGATTTTAGCCTGTTTCTGTGTCTCTTTTTCTCTGAAGGGCACAAAGTCTGCACAATGACTGCCATCAATGAGGAAGTACCTGAAATGGCTGTTGTCCTGCATTGCTGCTGATGCCCTCCCACCCAGGGAGGGGACATGCCTTCTTCCACTGAAGCCCTCAGTGGGGCTGAGGGTGCAGAAGGCTGTTACATTCTGGCTCTGTCCTGAACACCAAGGAGTATCTGTAATGTAAACCAGCTAGTATTATACTTCTTATCACTAAATATGGGGGGAACAAGGCAATTTATAGAAGCAGCCTGCACCTTGTATGTGACATCATCTGATACACTTGCAAAGCAAGTTCTCCTAGTAGAGGAAAAATTGCATCTGAATCTAGCGTTCGATCAGCCTCCAGTTTCTCTTTGCATTGAGAGACTCAAACATGGTTGCCAGAGCACATTATCGTACCAGGCAAAGCTACCCTAGCTTGTTTATGGAGCAGCATGTTATCTCTCCTATAGCCAATGCTCCAGCCTTGGGTTCCCACACTTGTATCTCATTCTGCTAAAGTCTAACCTCTCCCAAGGAAGCCTGATCTTGCCATGCTTGGGTAACCCTCGCTGACTGGGGTGGTAAACTCCTGATTTTTGTGCCAGTATGTTAAGCACAGAAATTCAGCTGTATCCTTGTGCACTGATTACTTTTCCTTTGTCATGAAACTGAAATCATCATCAAGTAGAAAGTTCTCTGTTTAAGTGCCTGTAGAATGTGTGGGATAATTTCAGTCCTAAGCGGCAGGTCAAGTGGTAGCAGCATTTAGATGCTGAATGTTTTAATGAAGGAGTTTATGGATGCCCCTTGTTTATACATTTTGCATCATAATACACCCACACACTTATATGAGAGAACAGCCTGAGAAAGAAGCTTTCTTTTATGGACTGTAAGAGCTAGAGATGCTATTCAGTAATGTTTCTCAAATGCATCCCAGTGATTTTAAGTATCTAGGGACTTCACTGTGTCACTTAACAAAAAAACCCCAAACCCAACAAACTATCCAAACAGAAAGAAATAGCACTATAATAGCAAAGCATAAGAGAAATGGTGTATAGACTGGCAGATCCCCAGAAGTAGTTGTTAGTGGAAAATCATTAAACAGCAGTATTTCCAATGGAACTGTAAAGACCAGTGTTAGTTCTGATACAAGTCAGTGTTCTTTTCATAAACAGAGAAAGGTAAATGAAGTCTTTTACAAAGGTTCAGGTTGTTAAGTTACGTTGAGAAGTAAATCACAGAGTTAAGCTAAGCCCATTCAGCTGAAATGTGTTTTAAACACAAAGTGCAGCATCTAGCAGCAGTGCGTGCAAGGTCACACAGAAGGGAGGAATGCTTCTGGAATATAGTGTCTCTGCATATGAGTTGCATATGAGACACAAATACTTTGAGTTTAATGAAAAATGCAAGATTCGAATCAATATTTAGGAGTGCAGAGACCAAGGCAATTCCAATGGGAAACTAGGCAAACCTTAGAAAGCTTAAGCATTTCTAGTGTATCACTCCAGGAATAGGTAAACTCACTGCTTGATGGCCTCAAGCCTTTCTGGACAAGGTGTTTTAGCCAAACAAAACTTACTGGGTTCGGTTAAATACTCTGGCCTCTTCTAAACAGTTTCAAAGAAATCTGAGACCGAGAGGAGAGCAGCCAGTCTCATCTCCATATCAATCCTGGCCTCAGTTCCCCTCAGCCCTGAAGCAGACAGATGGCAGGGTGCCTTTAAGCAAAAGCTGTTGGTAACTGTGTTCCAGTTGCCTGCAGTGTCACCACAGGACAGGACGTGATGCCACCTCAGGTGCTCCATGAGAGGAGGTAGAAGCCCACGGAAGATGTTCTGTGACATGAAAATATTTAGAAACGATCCTACTCAGCAGTCCCTGGGTGGCAGTAAGGAAGGCAAGCGGAATTTGCAGCTCAGTTTGAAAAGGAGCTTTGTCAACACCCAGAACAGCATAGCTTAAGTTAGTTCTGGAGTGACCGCATTTGGACATGGTGTTGACTACCCGTGGCCAGTTCCAAAGAGCTGAAATCAGTTTAAGACATTCAAAGAGCTTGTCTTCTACAGCCATGAAAGGTGGAAAAAGCAACACATGAAGCATCAAAGCTGGGAATAAGTGATTTAAAAAATAAAGCTATTTGATTTATTGGAACAAGGGTATACTGTATTAATAAGCATTTAAAACCATTTTTATTATTCTGCTGTGTCTAGCTTGGAGGGCTTGCAAAGGGCTTTGACCTTCCTTTCCAGTCTGCATATGACGTGGCTACCTGTGTGTGGGGAAATAGTCTGAATTGGCAGGCAGATGCATGAGCAGTAAAGAAGCTCTTCCCACTCTGTTAATCCTATGGTCCTGTAATTATTCAGCATCCACCTGGTCTGAACTTCATAGCTTCTGAGCAGCGACACTTGCCATGCATGTCTTCTCTGGCTCATTCTAATTTCTGTTCCCTGCTTTTGGATCTTTCTCATACAAATCAAAAACTGGTTTAAATGGCCATGGTATAGAGCTGTTACTCATGTTTTATTTTGGCTGGGAAATGCAGGCTTAACTGTATTAGCCAGTACAGTAAGCACTGGGTGCTAAGGTTCTCCTGAGAGGCGTCATCTTGTATTAAGAATGCTCTGAATTCTACTTTGAATGAAGGGTGTCTTTGGGTGCGTCTGAAATAGCAGCCGTTAGCGGGTAGGTAGCCGTGCCTTCAGAGGGCTGTGTTCCCACAACCAGAACGATGGCAGGTGGCTGTTCCGTGCTGCAGTCAAGGTATCACCAAGTATAGCCTTCACAGAGACTTGATTTTGTAATGAAGCAAACAGTTTTGGCAAGTGCTAATAAAAGAGATTATTTCTCATGTACATCACTTTATCTCTGTGCTAATGATTACATTATAAACTGTCTGTATAAAGTCTTCCCTACTTAAGGAGATCTGCAATTAGCATAACTGTCTTTTAAAGTAAATTTGTTTCAAGAGCTTTTGTGGCTCGTAGTTATAAACAGCTTTACATTTATATTTACAAATATAGATTTACATATAGGAAAAAGAAGATACAATTGTCGTCTTCCCTACTTTTTTGTATAGCTTGACTGTGTTATGCTTAAGCCAGTTCTAAGAATCACTCTGTTTTTTCAATTCAGGCCTTGATTCGGTCACATACTTGCTTGAGTTTAAGCAAATGAATATGTGGAGTGATTTTTAACTGAGCTGGACACTCACAGAGAATATCTTCGTGAATCTGCACTAAGCTTGCAAGACTATTGATGTAATGATAATGTGGGGGCTGAATTGGGGAAAATTGACCCCCAAAAACTGACCTTGAAGATCAATATAATATGATCACCTAAGATCAGCTTTGAGTTTATTGATTCTGGAATAAACAAGCACATATATTATTCTGAATAGAATAAAATACTTTGCTTGATGCAAAACAGAACATCTTGATTTGGCAGCATTTGTAATAAAGCCAAGGAAACAGAAGGCTAGAATTACAAAATAAGAGGCACCAGTGGAGATTTCCTGCCCCAGATCACCTTAGCTAACACTTTACCGGTGGTCATGGCTTCATTAGTTTTCTCCATTTCAAAACAACGCAGACCTAACTACCATACCCTTCTCAGTTTGTCCTATTGACTTTTTTCCCCACTTTGCAAGGATGGTTCAAATTCTTACTGGGAAGGGTGGGGGTAAGAAGGAACAGGCAGATGGGCAGGCAGCCATGGGTGGTGGCTAGGGCAGTGTGCAGGGCATGTAGGCCACCTCCAGATCTTCATGTAGATCGTTGCTGTGAATCACAGTAAGAGTTGCCTTCCAAGCATAGTGGTTACGTATGGTTTGAAATGTCCATGACAGAGGACATCATGCAGGTATCCAACGATGCTCTTTTGTAACTACTCTGCTTTTTTAAGTGCCCCTGTTTAACATCGCTTTCCGCTTCTGGTATGAAATTGTCAGAGCTAGAGTTACTCCCAGATCTTTTCACCCACCAGGTAATTACCAACTGCATAGTGAACATACTACTTGACAGTAAGATTTACAAGTTGCTGCAGTAACCTTTTCCTATCAGTTTGTGTCTTCACATTTAAATCATCATCACTATTTGTCTGGCAGCTATGAACCTGGGGACAAATGCCCTATCGCTCCATGATGTTATTAGAGTAGGACCTTTATGTCATTAAACATATCTTGAAACCAGCAGGAAAAGGTGTCTAAAGGAGGGCTAGGGGTGAGAATGTTAAAGTTAGAAAAGCAATGCTGGCTGCCCTTGCAGTTTTGCTGCTCTCTTTGGGGTCACTGTAGGCACACCCTTCGGTGACACTCCTGTAGGAACCTGGTGCAAATTGAACTGGTGACACAGAACCAGATGTGTTTCTGCAGAATGGAAGCCCTCTGATGTGTGTTGTGCCTGGTACAAGAGAAGACTTGGTGATAAGTTTATGTGCCCTCCCACTTTCATTATAATTTTCTTTTTCGGAACAGTATGATGGTTTTCTCTTCTCTCCCAGCTGGCTCTGGCAGGGTGTAGCTAGGGTTGGGGATGCTGGCGATGCTGGGACAGGGCCTATCACACAGGATGGTGTGGGACCAGGTCCCAGGGGAGGCTGGGCAGGGTTCTAGGGACTACTGGTGTGCCCTCACAGGCTCTTTGTTTAAGTAAGGGCAAATAAAAACCATACCAGAACTATTTTACTAGGTAATCCAAAGAAGAGCTAGGCTTTAGTGTTCTGGGAAATGGTGGAAAACACGGGTGGAAATGTTCACGTTTCCTTATCTCAGCTGATCCTTACTTCCTTCAAGATGTTTTGGGTAAGCTATGACAGGTTTTCTTTATTGGAGGCTCTGGCTCTAATTTTTTATTTTATTTTTATTTTCATTATTTTGCTCTGGCTGAAACTGAAACATTCTATACCTTTCTACTTCTCCCTAAAGAAACTGCAAGACTAAAACCAAAGCCTTTTGTCTGATGTTTTTTCTGGGCTTGTTTTTATACAAAGGAACAGAGAGGAAGGAAAAAGATGTCCTAAAGGGATTTTCATTATAAAGGTGCCACCAAGAATAGGGCAAAGACATGTTTTCCCAGGTTATGAGGTTGTTAGTCTATCCTTTATTTCCTACCAATATATATGAATAATTATTTATTGCCATTGGCAAGTGGCTTTCATTGATAGTGAAGTAAGTTTTTTAAGAAATAGGTTTTGCAGTTGTGAGTTTATTCACATGCCTTTCACCTTGGGGTTGAGCCTTCAGCTTTTGATGGAATTAAATGTCAAAAGAAATTATTTCAGACTCCATGTTGCTGCTTCTTACAATGTGATTTGTGCCTGAATATCGGTTTGGAGGAGGTAGTGGGGTTGTGAGTGGGGAGTACTGTGAGGCAACATCAGGATACACTGATAGAAAGGAAGGCAAAGCTTCTAGCAAGTGTGTCAAGACATCTCCAGAGATGCCTCACACTGCTGAAATTGCCTGTACATGAAATTTAATCACATTTTCTCTTTTCGAGGTCTTTCTCTCTGTTTTTGCCTGAAAGCTTAGTTTGCCTTTTGAATAAAAAATGCTTTAAAATTATTTTCATCAGAAGGAATAAACAGCATAAAATGTGTTGATGCCTACCTAAGAAACAATTAAATCCTTCTTGTTTTCTTCAGTAGGCCAAGTAATTTGAAGTGTGAAAAGATCCCATATTTGCAAGTCAGTGTGTCTAGATCTGTGTGTTTCCTGTGACATCTGAAAAACCTTGGAAGTACAACTATAGCACCTTGTCAGGGACCACTCCTGGGCTTTCTTTGGGCTCAAAATTTAAAAACATGTGCCTGGTAGCTTGGAGGGCAGCCCAACAGCCCAGTGTTCGGCAGATGGACGTAGGGTGACTGTGGCAGTCACATCCATTTGCCTGGTGCCTAGATTTACACCTCCACCTTTTTAAAAGAAGGATTGCTCTGGTCCTGTGTGAGTTACCCACGGCTCTTCTGGGATACAGTCATGGCAAAGATCAGCTGTAGGCAAGTTATGATGTCTGCAACCTGATACAGCAGATGGCGGGTGGTTTTTTCTTGGTTTTCTGAAGAGGCAAGGCTTTATACAACCATATTATGTGAGTGTGTCCACATCTTAGCTGTTTGATCTGTAGGCAGACATATCAAAATTATTACATCCTCACAGGTATCATGAAAGTAGGCAACCAGATAGAGGAAAGAAGAAAAGACTGCAGGACGATCTCATTCCTTACCAGTTAACCCACACTGATGAATGCCACCATGCAATAAATCATATGAATCTTATCCCCGCAATTAATAATACTTGAATAAACAGTATCTTGGTAATAAGATAGCTATGCTGCTTTTTTAAAAGGGAGAAAATGGGCTTCAAACCCATTAGAGTATCTGTTAGCCAAAATAATGTCTTGCATTAGAAACAATGATTTAAAAAGTAACTAAACTACAGAATCTTGCTATACATATCTATACTATAATCCTGCCATCATAAATGCTTCAGCAAATTTTTAAGAACATTTAAAGATGATTTAATTCAGGAAAGCAAGGTGTGATTTTACTGCAGCTGAAGGTAAGACTCAGTCTCATGCTAGATGTTTTTCTCTCTTAGAGCTACTAATGTGCCATGTTCAGAGCTTGCTTTTCTGAGTAGCTACCTATCAGTCTTTCTCATTGAGGAGTTCATGTGGGCAAGATGTAATTTAATGGCAATTAGACACAGATGAAACAGGTTTTTAAAAGTATCAACCTTTTACTGAAGACTGACAATGAAAAGCCTTCAATTCAAAATAACTACATAGAATTTGCAGGATTTTGTTTTTAAACAAAACGCAAGAAATAAAATCTGGCTTTTTTACTAAGGAATAAAAACTAATTGACACACCACAATTTGAAGTATATTAGAAGTAGAAATGTTCCATGGCAATTCAGCTGGCCAGTTTCTTTAGGACCAAGTGCTGAACCTCTAGTAAAAGATTAGGATGAGATAAGGATGTAAGAATAACGAGACCTATGGGCTTTTTTTGCTCTTGAGAGAAAACATCTCAAAATGTTTAAGGAAACCTAGTGATGTAAGCTGTACTGTGCTGGGACCTGCACTGGCTTCCCTTCCAAACTGTGGGCAACTAGCAACACCTTCACCCACAGAACCAGCTGAGGGCATGGAAAACTGATAGTAGGTGCCACAATTGGGAGAGAAATAGTTTATGGTGGTTTTTTTTTAATTATTTCAAAAATTCCTTTTGTTTAATTTATTCAATTTATTTACGTTTATTCAAAACAGGAACAGAATATCTTAGCTTTGACAAAACAAACAGCTCAACTGCCTTAAAGTGTGGCTTACTTAGAGATTAAATTGTGACTTTGGAGTCTTTCTGTTTACATGTTTTAAAGTGAAAAACCATATAAAAGTTGAAAAAGTCCTTTTCTCTCCCCTCTAGGCAAAAAAGATTCTCCTCAGTAATTTCTGGAGGCAAGCAGAAGTTTTTCTAGCATATAGGAACTGAGCTAGGCTCTGCTGCTGCTTATGGACTCTCAGCAGAATTATTTGCTGAGCTAAATTCATTGAAGCTGTGAGAGTTCACAGGTGTCTCTGCAGGGTTAGTTTGATGACTAAGTTGGTCAGGCATTGCTGATGACGACTGATCGAAGATATTAAGGACAGCTGAAGCCAGTAGCTAGATAGGTTTGCTGGGGCTGGAGAGAAGGAATGGGTGGTGTGGAAGGATGTTGTGGTGTCTGCTCTGTGTTGTGAGGGTAGAAAAGACAGACTCAGGGAAGCACGTGCTGTGGGAGCTCTGCCCTGCTGAAGGCATCAAATGAACCAGTGCAAGTTCAGTCACCTGCTAGGTAAGGGTTTGATGCTTAGTTTCTTCCTTACATCCTTCATTAAATTTTCTCCTTTTCAAGAGGTTAATATTTTTCCTCATCTGTAACGTGTTGATGCTGTTTGTCTAGGAGGCTATTGAAGTGACATCTGATGTAGGCTTTATCTTCTGTGGTGCAGAAAGAGATAAAAATGCCAAAGGTTTTTCAGGTTCTCTGATCTTTATTTAGTTTGTGTTTTGTAAAACTCTATTTCACTTCAAAGAATGCTCTGCTTATGTAAGAAGTGAAGTGCGTGGTCTTAAAGGACGGGTGTTTCTGTAGCAGTTTAAAAGACCTAGTGCTTTTCCTAGCGTGTTGGGCTGCCTGTTCAGTGCTGTGGAAGCAAATACTTGACTAAGAACTACATTAAGCTGGTGTTAATCTCTGGGCTTTTGCAAGTGCAGTATGTTGGTTTTGTCTGTGTTTCAGCAAGCAGATTTTTAAATAAATGTGTAGGTGAATTAGGGTGCTGTTAAGACACAAAAGGATGTGAATTTAGCCAGATATTAAACAGGGCTTTTTATTTTGCTTTTTCTCACATAATTGTAAGTGGAAACCAATTGCGTGGTCACTCCAAATAAAATTCAGACATGTGTTTTAATGTGAAAAATGTGATTTTTTTTTTTTTTTGCAGCCTCACTCTAAAGCTGTAAATTCATTCCCTCCCCCACCCCAGATAACTTTGCAATGTTTCTATTTGGAACACTAGGCAACATAAAGGACTAATTCTATTTTACTTAAAAGCTTGAAGTCTTGACTATAGAGGCAAAAATCAAGCCCTGCAGCTCCAAGTGATTACCAAATGTTTCAAATTTCAATATTGAAACCCAAATAATCAAAGCTGCCTTCTAGTACAACAAAGCTCTGCCGTAAAATGGCAAGGCTCAGCCACGATCAGATTGATGTGTGGGGCTGTGAGATCGTGCTTCTTGGGTGGTGCTGAGTTTGATGAAGGTGTAGTGCCGATTAGTTGTTGAGTTTTTTGTATACTGCATAGACTTTTGCTTTCATGTCTAGTACTGATAGTAAGAAATAACGATGAACCTTTTTTTAATAGCTTGTTGTGCCCGTTCTCCTAAGGGCTCAAATGCAGAAGCTAGAAGAGGAGGGGGTAGGGGCTGGCAGGCTGGCCTGATGTCACACAGGTGGACTAGTGAGGTCAAATGATGGGCTGTCGGCATCAAAGTTGACCCTGAGGTTTGCTGAAGCAGCTCCTGGTGAGCTTCAGTAGAAAAATTACGTTGTGTGTTTACTTATATAGAGACTGGCTTAAACCAACAAAATGTAGGGACACACTTGAAAAGAAATGCTTTTCTCTGGGAAAAATACGCTCGAAACAATTGCATAAAATGTAAATGACTTGAGGAATTGGGAGGATCCATAGGTGACTTTGTGGGAGGGTGGTTTTCTGTTAAGATTTGTCAAACTTGTTTTATTTTGTAATTCCTTTGATTCTTGCTGCAAGTAGCCCAAGAGAGGAGCAACAACAGTTTCCCCTGAAATACCAAGCTGTTGGCTGAAACACATAAAGTTTGCTTGAAAGATAGGATTCCTCTGCCACTTTTCTCGTAAAGTGCCTTAAGAACTTAATTGAAAAGTAGACAGCAAAGAGCTGGAAATAAAACTGTGGGGAGGAAGGACAGCTCTCACTGTCAGTCAGCTACATGCAGTAAGCCATGATTGCTTCTGTCAGTACGAGCCCTACCGATACAAAATCAGGTGTTTCTGTTCAGAGTCTAAACTTCATTAGCTGCGTTTCCATCGTGACACCAGTGGCTCATACTTTCAGCAGATGGCTAAAGCAAAACCTGAGATGTTTGGTAGTACAAAAAGAAACAAATACAGCTGAAAGCTGTAGCATGTGTTTGCTGAAATCTGTCTCCCTGTGGAGGGACAGAACTGGATCTGATGGAAGTTTGGTGTTGTTTCTGTCTACATGTACGTGCAAAAGACTTCGTTTGACTAGATCTGCCTTAATTCTGCCATTAAACATAGTAAACGTTGTTTGGTAAGATGCTTATATTTATTCACGATACTGGTTTCAGCAAGAAGCAAACATCTGAAAATCCCGAAGTACACAGATACTCACCCAACTTTACCTAAACCCTCTGAAGCTGCTAGTAGCCAGTGAGGATGCATGGTGGTAATTCGGTTTGCACTGGGTGTAACTGTGCTACCAGATTGGTTAGTGCTGTATAGCAGTGCTGTGAGGCTTGGATAAAATGAGATGCTTCAGGTTCTCAACATAAATACTGTTGAGCTTGTGTGCTTTGCATCTGAGATGACCCAGTACGTCTTGTTTAAGCACCAGTTGCACGTTCTTGGTGCTGAGGTATGGAGGTGAGCCTCTTGTAGATCCTCTTCAGTGGTTAAAGTGGAGATCAGTAGGGCTTCAGGTGTAATGGAGGGTAACAGGGAAGCATTTGTGTAAAGTTTTCTGATGACACTGGGAATCAACATGACTATGAAACTTATGGTACACGGGCTTATTTCCACGGGTAGAGGGAGGTGAGCAATAGAAACGCTCTTGGATATTGCTTAAAGAGAACAGAGTTGAGAGGGAAATCAATTTTTCTAGTTCAGTACTACTAAACCTGCCATCCTGGAAGAGTACTAAACATCACTTGGCAGCCTTAATTTTTAGTTAATAAAGCTGTTTGTCTAAACTCTTCAGGGAAAAAAAGTGCTTTAAAATGGAAGATCTCATACATTTACAAGAAAATACATTCAGTGTACATTGCTGTTTGAGGTTAAAATGCAACTGTGACAACGTTGTGATTTTTATGTAATTCTGAAGTGTCCCACCTTGCTCATGCACACTCCCACCTTTAACAGCAGCGGCTGACAACATCTCCCCTCTGTTCTGACAGTAGTAGTCTTATATGTTTGCTACACCAAACTGTAACTGCCTTGGCCGTGCCTAGCTGGTCCTGAGTGCTGTCTGCTCATTCTTGAGGGCTGGATAATTTTACATGTAAGCACAAAACATTTTAGGTGCAGCTGAAATCCAGCAGCTGGATGTTTGGTCTATATAGATGTAACTTCTGCCTCTGAAAGGTTAAAAGACTGCCCAAGTTGAAGCACTGAGTTTTCTTTGGAAGTAACTGGAGCTCGGTGGTTTACCAGAGCTCAAGGCAGCCGTGGCTTATCTTTAAGCTGTGGGTTAAAGCTGAATAGTGAGCAAAAGAAGATTAGGAAAGGCACAGAGTGTCTGACTTCAGATATTGCTGTGCTTGTTGTGGTGGTTCTGATGTGTTTTCAGCTGATGCAGCACACCTGCTGTGGGAGAGCAGGGTGGGGAGAAAAGGGCAGGTGGGTACCTTCACCACCTGGCTCACACTTCCTTGTCTATAGGCTTTTGGTCACTGGGCAAAATTGTTCCTCCATCCCTCTCCAAGTCTCCTTTTCCCTCTGGTCCACTATGAAAACAAATGTTAAAGCCACTAGTTTTTCCCTAAACGGAACCCTTACTGCTGTGGCTAGTGGGGTTTTAGCTGACGGTGTTCTGGGAGGAAGCTGCTTAATGAAAGGTCTCGAGAAAATGAACAGACCTGCTGAGGAAAGGCTTCCTAAACTCTTCATTTTTTATTTTTTTTTTAATAAAAATCTAAACAGGTCATTGGTCAACAAGCAGCAAACTATGGAACAGGGCTAGAGGAAAATGATTACAAGCCTATTTCAAAACCATAATTTGTACTTGGGTAACAATAAACAAGGTATCTTTTCAAAGAGATAAAAAGGACAGGTGTGTCTTTTCATAATGGCAAAATAAAACCAGCTCATAGTGATTGGGCGAAGGCTTCCATAGTCTCTAATTTGGACATTATGAATAATTGTCTGGTTGTACTTCTAAACCTTAATGAAATTGATTATCCTGGATTTAGGATATGTACAGTATTTATCCAAAAGGGTTGGTATCACCAGCCAAGTTGTTATCCATTTTTAATATCGATATGGAATTAGCTGCTTCTATTTTCCACATAATTGGGGAGATTTTGTTATAAATTTATACAGTCAAATCCTTTCTCTTGCCTTCCTCCGAAAGCCCACTTGCTGTCCTGTTCATATGCTCTTCAGGATCACAAAGTATTGCTCAAGACCAGGTTGGAAATGAAATGGGAAAAATTAACAGGTGACAGAAAAAATACTGATTCTTATTTTTATTGCTTGACCATGACAAGACAGCTGTCCTTAGTGAACCTCAGTGACTAATTCACCAAACTTACTGAAGAATTATGTCCTCGGTATGTTACATGATCCAATTAGCTCAGTCACTTTCATTTCTTGAGAAAATGATAGTCTAATTCCTTTGTTTTTCTTGATATTTTTACAAGTAATTTAACATCCTGTGAAGATTAATGTCTCGGAAATGTCATTTTGTTCTTTGCTCCAATCTGATAACTATTTTGCAGCAAGAGCAAATTAGTGAATTTCAATTAATGCAGTAATCTGTCTTCCTGGATACAAATCTGCCTTTCATCACTTTCTTTTTAAGCTAAAAGATGTTAACAGTAGTAAATATTACTGCTGAAGGAAACCAAATTCAATCATATAATTTCTGTGCCGACCTGAGTCCATTACACGAGTTACAAGAAGGTTGCTGATTTGATCATTCCATTAACTCTGAAATATTTCAGCGTGTACCCCATTGGAATTTGAAGCTGAATAGGTCTTGCCAGTCTGACACACTCTTGGATGCTCTTAACAGTTTTTCATGATGTAGTAATCTTATTTCTTTGCTTGGGTTTTCTTTGTTTTCAGAGAAATCTAAAGTGTCAAGAATGAATAAACTCATTCATGAACTATCTTTAGTTATCCAAGACACAAATCATTCAAATGTTATTTACTGTATTGAAATAATTTTTGTGGCTGTTTTGGCCTAGGCATTGATTTTAGATACTTTAATGATTTTGTCATTTTTAATTTGTGAAATACTATTTTAGGCTTTTAAAATGCACACTTTTGTCTCAAATCTGACATTTGACCCTTAAGACAATATTTTATGTACATACATACATACATACTGGCTTCCATTAGAGACCTTAATGATTTCTGAAAATGCTCTGTTACTTTTTCTATCACTTTCCATTGATGAAAATCTAAATAGAAAGAGAAGCAGATGTTGCCTAGGTAACTGCAGTATTCACAGCTCTGATTCTAAATAATATTTGACCTTACTGTTGCTACGTGTTTATCTATGCTTCTAATTGGCTCTTAGAATTAGCATTTATGACTTCTTTTTCTCATCCTCCTTTTTTTTTTTTTTTTTTACATTAAAGTTAGCCTGATCTCTCTGCTTATGTCCTCTCCTGTTCACCTGGATGCCCATATGCATCTAACTTTGCATGACAGGAGTGCTAATATGACTGATGGGTTTAAGAAAGGTGTCTTCAAGCGTGCTGGTGGGGTGGAGGTAGACACACCATTTTAACTTTCTAGTTATCACATGCTAATGTATGGATTTAATATATGTATGTTTTTGCTGGGGATTGTTAGATAATTAAGCAGGTGTGTTTTAAAAAATACTCTTATTGAACACAAAATTCATCTAAGTTTAGGAAATGGAATTATATTGACTGCGTTTCTTCTTGGGATGAATTTTCTCACATTCGTATTGGTAATCCCTTTCTTGACTCTGCAAATCAGTATTACATAAGAGCACTCGTTTCTTCACCTCAAGCACCAGCACTGCTTGCAATATAGCTGGAGGAAAAGCTGTAACGCGTACCAGCTGTTTGAGGTACAGGGAGCTAGGGGAAGGCTGAGTGGCTGGTAATAGCCTGACAGCAATGACCTGAAATGGAGCAAGTCTGAAACTTTCCAGATGAGGAAAAACACTTAACATGCAGTCGCTGGGGCATAGAGGATCACCTTGTTTCTCCTGCTTGTATCTTGCCAGTATTTCTTGGTCCTCTGCCACATCGCAGAAGACCGCATACATGCGTTAGCCTGTTGAGGAACTTGTAGGGGTACAAGGCAAGAGAAATCGGTGCTCCTAGGAAGTGCTTGGTACTCCAGTCTGGCATGGAGGCTGCTGGGTCTGGGTGAGGGGGGGAAAGCTCCATTGGTGCTGCTGCTAGGGTTTTGTTTCTTTGAGCTACTTCAGCCAAACTTTATCTTCTCAGCAAAAATCTCACATTGAAAGTGAGCAAGCAAATATGGTTGGGGAGAGTTTCACTGAGATAAAAGTAACTGCCACTGTGTGCCATATAACGTTGTGACTGTGGAGAGTAAGACAGCCTGCTAATACAGAGTGTATGTGTACAATTTTTTTTCTTTAACACCAAGTGATTGCTCAAGTTTTATAATTTGAATATATACGTCATTCAGTAAAGCTGTTACATTTGTGCTTGAAATGTTGATAATGTGTTTTTATAAGGCGTGTTTCCTGGATATTGCTGGATGAAGTGCACTCATTTTTCTGTGCGATTCCTTTGATTATATCCTGTAAGTAAATAGCCTATTTAGAACCACTCATTTCTGCTTTGTTGCTATTTAAAGAGCTTCCCATCACTGGTATGTTCATATGTGTCGTAGGTAATACTGGTGGGGGCCGGCAGGGAGGGGAGAGTCTATCATCTATTCCAGTCATGTGTCTCTATGAAATGTAGTGAAATTAATAGCTACAAATTAGTAGAGGATCCACCATGTCATTCTTCCCCCTGCCTGCAGCAGCACTGTGCCTTTGTTCCAAGACACTAAGGTTGGTGTCTTTTGAGCTGCAATAGCTCTATAATGCCCCTGAAACTTTTCTTGTTAAATATCTGTCTTTCCCCCTAAAACTAAACTCTCAAAAATGACAGATCAGAGTTTTTGTTTGCACTACATGTTCCTGGTTTGCAGGTCAGGCAAAAACTTCAGTTTTGCCTTGCTCTCCATCCTGAGCAGTGTTATGGTACCTGACAAATTCTGTGTAAGCAATGCTACTGAACTGTACTTCATTTACATTTATATAATGTAATAACATAAAGTAAAATCATATAGAGTACAAGATGCAAAGTTTATATTTTATCAGTTTAACTGATTTTGAAAAAAATTATGATTTGGGTGGTTTTATGAAAACTACTAAAGTAAAAAAATAAAAATCAGTCTCAATAGAATTGGGAGCATGGCTAAAACAGTTGGCAATTTTGCACAAGAGTAGCTTATGAAATGACTTCTCTGATGTTAAACTTTATCATCATAGAACTTCCATTGGATCTTACTTGGGAAGCTTTTTTTTAAAAAAAAATTGTAAACTAAATGGAATTTTGATCTTATTAAAATGAGTGAGGAAATAAGATCCTACGTTCTTCTTTCATGCCAGAAATAGCTTCACCCCTGTATCCTCAGAGACTGCTTAAGATCTCTTGTACATCAGGAGACAGTAAAGAGACACTGAAAAGTGAAGGAGATGAAGGGCAGGGACTGTACAGCTAGGTAAAATGACGACCTCGTGGCTCCTATCAGTGTCCACAGCTCATTTTCTTGGATGTCCCTCTCTCCAGTATCTGTTATTTTTCAGGCATTCTTAAGCCTGGGACCTCTCTATGTATGAGGAAATGTTTTCTTTGCCTGCCAGTAGCAAGCCCAGGGTACAGTCTCACAAACCTCTAGGCTCTAGACATCTCGTGCCAGGGGGCTCTGCAGTGATGTGCATTGTTTCCTCCTGTGGAGGGTGCTCTGTGTAACTGTACAGCATATTAACCTGACTCATGTGCCAATTAAGTGATTTACTAACATAATTCTGAATTTTAGCCCTGTTGAGTAAGCGCATCTCCTTCAGCCAAATGATATCTATTTATAACGTGATGGTTCAATTTTCTATTTGCCTGGAATTTCTATTCTGCCTTTTCCAATTTATACCCTGTCTTTGCTGTACCGCGCATTATTCACAATACTATGTTTAATCAGTCTGAAACTAACCTTTAAAATCTGTTGCTTCATTGTCATGAGAAGGGATAGGAAAGTTAAACCCAGTCAGGAGACAGTAGTTACTTATTGGGCTGTCTCAAGTCTTTGTTGGCTTGAGTCAATGAAGAAGGTGCAAGGTGAAATCAGGGCTCTGGTGCTTTGAGGCATTGCTAGAAGCTTCACAAATCATTCTCTGTTAAGAATGCTTTCCTTGCAGCACGTAGGTGCTTTGTTGTTCTGTTTCCTGAGACAAGCTTTGGCCTTCTTGAGATTTATCTCAAGCCATTTTCCATCCCTGCTAAGTAAATGAAGAGTTATTACTACATTATGTAAATTTTCTGTTATGCAAATAGCAAAATTTGATAGCAATATGTAACAACTTGTACTGCTTATAAGATGGAACACTGGGGGGCTGTCTCTTTTGTTGTTTGGTTGGTTGTTTTTTTTTCTTCCTGGAATGACTTGTGCCTTTGTCATACAAAAAAAAAAAAAAAAAAATAAAATTGATGTTCACCTTACTCTGCAAGACCGACAAGCTGAAAAGATAACACCACAAATACGTGGCTTTGTGTCCATTTTAAGCAGGTTGGTAGATTTGTATGTTTCTTAGTGAGCTTTGCTTTCCACTTTTCTAAGAAAGAAATGAACAACAAAAAAAAATTAACCCCAAAATACCCTCCTCAAACCTCCCTTATCTCAGAGTAATTCTGAGCACCACAATCTCCACTTGAATGTTGTCCCATGCTGCTAGTGTGCCTTCAATAGACTGTGGTGATATGATGCTGTTGACTCCAGAATGTGTTACTCGGCATGCAGAAATTTCAGCATTTTGCCACTTTGTCAATATTTTCCATTCTTAACCTCACCAGAAATTTTCACCACCTCTGCTTCATTTTTGTGTAGGAGATTATGCAAGTTGGCTCTTCGTGCTATTATGATTACCATCGTCTGTGAATACTTTTGTTCTTTTAGCTTATTAAAAAGTACTTTTTGAAGGGGCTTTGTGACTTAAGTCATAAAACCACCACAACTCAAACTTCCATGTTTGTACATAGCTTATTTTTAATGCTGCCTTTTATAGATGTTGTCTGGTACCTATTTTTAATAAGTTATAAAGTATCAATTGCTATGAGATCTTCTAAGGCATTTGTCATTGCTGTTCCAGACTCCCTTTCTTTTCAGCTCCCTCCTACACATCTCATTATTTTAAATCTTAAATCCTTGCAATAAGAGTTAACTCTTTGATATGATTCTATCACTTCAAGGAAAAATAGGCCGTAGACCATGAAAAGTGGAAAATTAATGCAGAATGACTTGGTAGGAGAATACTATCAAAGGAGAGTAAAGTACTAGTGCCAAAACATGCTTAAGTAGTCACTCTGAGATAATAGGAACTTATTATGGAAATTTCTCTGGTGTAGGCAAGTCCAGAGCCAGCTGGCTCTTGGTCTGGTAGAACTGTAATATAAACAGCTATGAGCCAGTGTGTTAATAATAATTAAAAAAAAATATTTCTGGTGGGGTAGTAAAACTTCTAGCGCTCTAACCCTGCTGACTACTTGGGGTGAGGGGAATAAAGTTCCTGTTGTGGGGAAAATGGATACGTTTTTCCAAGCATATGACACACATTAGGGCAAAGTCTTTTCACTTTTCTAGTTCCAGAGACAGTTTTTTAAAACAAAAAAAAATTATCTCTCGATGGGTGGGAAAGCTAAACATAGAAAAAGAAACATTCAACTAATGTACCTTCATATACAACAAGCACTGTTGTACGCCTCAGTGCTTTGTCTTACAATAAAGGGTTTGCTAATATTTGTCTGTCTCCCTTCAGCAAAAATAGTATTTGTAAGACCCCTGGAAGGGTACTAATGGTCATAGGATTGCCATCTGGGAGCAGCACTGAAAGGCTTGAGGCAGACTCTTGTTATGGGCAATTACTTGGAAGAAAACAAAATTTCTTTGTACCTATTGTCTATTTAAAAAAGTCCTAATTGGCTAGTTGTTGCTTTTTTTTTAACCCTCAACACCCCTCGTGTCTCATCGGGATGGTCTCTGATGAAGTCGTTAAGCAGCCTGGTAGCTGTGCTCACGCAGAGCGCAATGGAGCTGGCTGTGAAGCTGTTACCGGTGGTGTGGATTGCTGTTGTGAGGGCCTGTGTTATCACAACATGATCGTTTTCTAGTAGCCCTTAAATGTTAATGAGCCTTGGTGAGTTTTGGCCAGGCTGCAGTAGCAATGGTGTGGAAACGAACTAATTTGTAAACCATGTCTTTGCCTCTAATACCTTACTATCGTGACCTGTTAATACTCCAAAATGTACTCTGATTGTGGTCGCTTCTCATCTGTATCTCAGCCAGCTCTTTGCATACCCTCTGGTTTTCACTTGCCTGCTTTCTTGTCTGTCTAAATGGGTGTGATCTGTCTTAATGTTTGATCTCTGTGCCAGCTATATTTTCACATTAAATGATTTCCTTTGCCTTCTCACCTGTTGGGTTCAGTCATCTTTATTTCCACCTGTCTCCTCCTGCTCTCTTTCCTCTGTCTTTTGGTGGAGCTGCTCTTGTGCTACTTAGGACAAAACAAGCTGCCATTATTTTTGCTGTTGATAGCTCTCTCTTGCTGCATTCTGGTAGGTCTAAGCTAGAGATTATTTATCTGGATGGATAGTTTTATGTTTCCTTGGAAACAATAGTTGAAAACTCAGAAGAATGCAACAAACTTCATAATTTCACCTCCTCAGTCTTTTTATTTAACATAGGTCTGGATATGCATTTTTTTCAGGAGACAGCGAGATTAAAATTATTTCTGTTCTAATCCTTTGCTGCTTTTCCTCCTGATTTTTAACTGTATAATTAATAGTCCAATAACTGGACAGAAGAGCCCTTAAGAGTGTCAAAACCTGGAACTTTAAGTTTTGTCTTAAAACTTTCTGCCTTCGCTCTCTGTGATCCATATAACTTCAGAGACCTTTGGTCTCTTGTTATTTGCCCTGAAGAAGCTATTGATGGGGCTGTGGCTGCTGTTGTAGGCTCCCTGCAATGGACTTGCACTTTTCTCTGTGTTCTTAAAAGACATCTTTCTACTTGCGTGGGTTTTGTTGTATGGTGGTTCTTGGTTTTGTGGGTTTTTTTGTGATTTGGGTTTGGTTTTCTTTCTTTTTCCTCAGTCCTTCCTAAATAGAAGGTGATGGTATCTGTATTCCATGGGATGTAGAAAACTGCACCTGCTGTTAGTGGAAGATAGTTATGTCTATAAGTGCATCTTCTACAGGTTAGCTGTCAGCTGGTTTGTGCTCTGCTAAGTCAGTAAATGCAAGTATGTGCGGCTATTGATGGCAGCAGTAAAGATCTCTCTCCAAGTTGCTTCTCACTCTGTTTTGCAACTGAACCTATGGCTGTTGAAAAGCAGTGGAGCTCAGCACTGTAAGGGAGTAGCTTGCAGCTTTATAGGTATGTATATAAAACTAACATTGTCTCCTCAAATAGTTTTCAAACTAAATACGATGTTATCCTGATCTTAATAGCTATTATTTTGACACAGGAATCTTGTCTTGACTGTTTTGCCTTTTAACTCTTTTTTAGTTGTTGGTTTGTTTTTTTTTAATAAACAATTGGTGCTGAAATACAATGTCACATTAGCCATCTTGGATATCTTAGTGCCAGATTACTACAATCATCTGGAAAGTATCAGGATTCACCCTCTGATTATCTGAATTTGATGGTTTAGGATGTTTTAGCAAATGAAGTTGTTTGTTTGGAATGGAATGGGCAATGTAATTAGGATTTTAACTATCTATGGCATCAGATGAGAGCTTAATGCTTAAAAGTTGAGAGATGGAAAAAGATCATGTTATGCTTGTCATTGTCTTGACAAATATTCTTTGCCAAACACCTCTGCTTCCTATCTGCAGTTATGAAGGCAAACACAGAATATTTCTGTTGCTGAAAATAACCAGTGAAATATAATAGATTTGCACAGCTGAGCTGAACAAATGGTTCAGTAATTGTATCTTTTCCAACCATGCAGAAAAAACTGCTTTGGAAACATATTGAGAAAATGAGTCAAATCTATATAAAGAATTTGAAAAAAATGGGATTATAGCCTACGGACATTTTTCTGAGACTTGACTCGCTGATGCCCAGAAAGCTCAGTTCCATGCAGTGGTGCGTTTTCCACCTTTGGATGTGAAAACTAATATATCTGTTTGGCATGTTTGTTTGCTTGTGGGTTTTGTTTGTTTGTTTGTTTTGGAGTGGGGTTTTTTTTTGTAGTTTGGTGTGTTTGTTTTGATTTTAACAAAAAAAAAGCCCCTACAACAGTGCTGGCTGATGTGAATGAAAAGACTGATTTAAATGGGCCTGGATTTGGCCTTTGCTCTTTCCCTGTTTGGGGAGAAAGGTTGCCCATGTTTATTATGCTTTGTAGTTAACAAAATGAAAATACAAAAAAGTTGTATTAGGCCTTCATCAAGACAAAAGGATTCTAAGTAATGGCTTTGGCTCAAACACCATAGCATTTAAAATAGGTATGCAGTAGTAATACTGTTTAAGAGCAAACAAAAAATCAGTTCAAATGTAATCTACTATAATAATATATAGTTTAATTTATAATTTTAGATGCTTTCCAAGTAATTGGTCTGTGGCAAGGCAGGAGTGTGACAAACTAAAACGGCTGACGTTAAACTTACATAAAATTATTAGGAATAACTTGAAAAAATATTTCACGAATGAAAAATACAATAAGTGGTTTTAACTTCAAAATGAACCTTTTCAGTCATACAGTACTGGAAAAAATCTGGCATAATATTTCACTCTGGTTTGTAATAAGGCTCTCATTTATTCAAGTGAAGAATCATAAATGATGATGGGTTATCTATTCATGGAGCAGAAGGAAGGATCTTGGGGGATTAATTAGTAATTAAAGTTAACCTGTGTTGCCTAAATAAGATGAATTTATTCTAAGTGATTTTTTGCTCTTTTGGGATTTTCTCTGAGAAGACAGAACTATAATATCAGCAAATAACACTTGCTGTTATGCTTGGATATCCATCTGGATGTCTGGTCTGGATATGCACTATTCCACACAACCCACTGGAAAATTATTTTTCCTCTTCTGGTCCAAATGCACTTTTTCTACCATGCCTCACCATGAAATTAGTTGATAACCACAAACTATTATATAGGGCTATTGCTGAGTGACTTTTTCAATTAAGTCAGATACAGCGGAGGCATTTGAAACACCATTTGTTCCTTACACTTTTATTTGTGAAGAAATTGACTTTTTGTAGCTGTAGTCTTGGAGGATTCCAGCGTGGATGTAGATCTTTGGCATTTTAAGGATACATAAATGCATATATTAAAAACAACAACAGCAACAAACCCCAACCCAATCCAATGGAACAACCCGATGCCAAACCCCAAATGGCAAAATAGTAAACTCTGAAGGCTTGAGCACAGTTTGTGCACCTTAGTAAGGAAATCCTGGGAGAGCCTATTAAAAGCAAGAGGCAAACTTCAGAGTTGGCTTTTGCAAGTCTTGTCTTTCAAATTACTACTTTGGTTCAAAAACCTCATTACATGAGGGTTTTTTTCCATTTTGGCTACTTGACTTACATTCCAGCTTTGGTGTTTTCTGCAAGAGAATAGTCTAGCCTTTGCCACTTACTCTGTTTTGTGCATGCATGTGGAAAACAGTTAATCCTCATTCAATTATAAAACTTCCCTCCTTTGAAAAGGTGGATACAGGTAGTAATTTCATGTAGATGGTTTCCTATTTCAATGGGACGCATCAAACATAAAGAATAACTTAAGTACCAAGTAGGCAGGGCAAGTCTTTTGTCCTCAGGTGACTTTTTCCTGACTTGTGTGATAACAGTGTCACTTCTGAGGAAAGGTTAATGCAGGCAAGCAGGTCTTGCTCACAGATGTGAAACTAGTTGAATTATTCCAGTCCCTTTACAGGGAGCTGTAGAATAGCAGGTTGATTACAGGAAGAATATTGTACCATTCTCATTCAAGCTTTAAATTTGGCATGGAAAAGGCTATAATTGTTGTTTCCATTCTCTAGCTCTTTTGTGTGTGTACTGTTTTTACATATTTTTTGTTTTGGTTTCTTTTTCTCCTCAGCAAAGACAGTAACACAGTGTTCTGGTTTCAGAATTCAGGTGCAAAGCATTGTTTATCCCTTCTTAGGACCATATGCTATAACCTGTTTTAGAACAGTTCTACAGCTGTAGCGGGGAGAGGCAGGCAGTTCACTTCTGATAAGAAAAGTCTTCATGAGGGAAAAACCTGTGAAAACTAACAAAAATAATTACTAGAATGGTTTTAAAATTGTTTGGACTAGTAATCATTGAAAACCAACTTAGCAGGCAATTGGGATGCTTATGACTTATTCACATAAGTGAATATGACTTATTAGTTGATTGTCAGCGGCAGTTGAACAGAAGCAGGCTTCCATAGATATGGAATGAGATGGGATTGATAGGAGCTCTGGATCCACTGACAACCAACTTCTGTATGCAAGCAGGGTTTATACTCACTATTGCATTTTTACAGCCCATGTGTTTATGAGCTGAAGAATTGCCAAGAACTGAAAGTTGCACCTTGGCTTTGCTTTGTTTTCCTGTCTTTCCATTTCCACCCAGTTGCATTCACTACCCATGACTCTTGTTGTGCTTTAGCCACATCTAGCCCCCAGCAAACCTTGGTTTTGAGTATGTTCTCTTTCATTGCATTTTTTACCTTACAGTTCTTTCTCCGCATCCTATTTGTCCCATATGCTTGCATCTTGCACTGGGAGCACTTAACCTGCTGCTGTCTGTGATGCCTAGCACAATGTAGCCTGATTTGTGGTTGATGCTTAGCCATGTTTAGAATAGAAATGAAGACTAATAATAAAGAGGCAGCAAAAAATGTAGTTTTGCTGGAATAGAAGAAAACCTTAAAGATAACTGCAGACAATGTTTTTAAGGTGATGTGAGGCGGGAGGAAATGTGTTAAAATGTGTACCTTTACTGTGCTGGCTTCAATTACCCCCTCTCCCTTTAAACAGAATAACTGAACTCTTCCAAAAATAATTTCACTTGTCTTTTTCGAAGTTTTAAATTTTTGTTAAACTAATTTTCATAGCTATGCTTTATCAGAAAAACAGTTTCTTATGAGCTTTCTGGTTTTCTAAGAGTATTTTTTGTTCTTTTTCTAAGAACATATTTCGTTGTTTAAATTTGTGTACTAGTGTACAAATGTTTGAAATGAAACTGCAAAACCAGTGTCTCCCAATGGATTACTGTTTTTCAGCTTTGGACTTTGGCCTAACATAACTGCAGATTATTTGTACTTTTGGTGGTGGAAGTTTTGTTTCTGTTCTACCTCGACTGCATAGTATTTAACACACTTCTAATGTTGCACCTCTAAAATGCGTACATTCAACCTGGCAAAAATCTGCTAAGAGCAAGGGCATCCTCGGGTGTGAGCAGAACAAGTGGGCATGCAAAATAAGAGAAGTGATGCTCATACGTGTATATATACTTTGCCTGTGTTACTTTCTTTTTTAAACATTAGTGGCCTCAGTTATTCAGGGCACTGTTTGCTGACCGATAGTGCTTTTCTGTTTTCAGCAGCACTGATCTCAATTCTTTTGTAATTCACTGCTTTGGAGGGAAGCAGAGGGAGGATAATTGATTAGGCAATGAGGATGCTTTTTTTTTTTTTTTTTTTTTTTTTTTTGTATTCCCCTCTGTAAAGGGGGAACTGCACTGGGAAGCACAGCAATAAATGAGGAAGACAGCCAGCTGGCCTTCACCAGTGCCCCAGACAAATTCATCCTGGCCTTGAAGCCTGAAATAACCTGTCTGTCTGTTACCATTAGACTCGAACTCACATGTGCGTATTTGTATTAAAAGTAGGTCAAGACCGCACTGAAGACAAAAGAGCGAAGCTCTGCTGGTTCTGGAAATCTATTGAACAGGCTTATATTTCTGTTCAAATAATTTTGAGACTCTTAATCATGCATTGATATTCCAAAGCTGGTGAATTTTTGCCTTGCTCCTTTCACTGTTTTTGCCATCAGTCATGGAATCCCAGATCATCATGTGGACATCTCAACTTAGGAGTTGCAGACAAGTTGTGACAGAGCTAAAGTCTTGTCATGCAGGTGACGTTCCTCAAGGGCCATTTCAACGTGTTTTACATTTGACTCCTCAGTGTGATACAAGCTAACTCTTCAGGCTGGACAGTTGAAACCTGAATTTCTTCTACTCTTGACTCTTCCCTTGCTTTTTCAAGGTCCAGACTACTTAACTGTGGAACCTCTGCTTGCTTGATCCATCCTTTGTTTTCCGTTTGGGTGCTGCACCATAAATCATTACAGTGCAGACAGTGTGGTAGGAACACTGGCAGCAACGTTTTGACTCTGTACTGAGCAGAGTACATACCACTGACTATATTGCATTTTTAGGGTAGAATTACAAGGCAGAATTGTTCATCTTGGTCTCTTTCAAGGCATCTTGTTTTAGCAACAGTCATACTGATTTTCCCTACATAAAGTGGGCACATTTTTGGGCTGTGGAATAACACCCAAAGGGGCTGTCAACTGGTGGTTCTTTCTTTGGGATCGCTTACTGTAATATTAGCACTGTGGTATTGTCTGCCAGCTGAGTCATGGTTGGTAAGTCTGTCTTTTCAGAGATGACTGCATTGACACAGCTTCTGTTGTTTATTAGGTTGTTTTCAGAGATTATTCAAAGCTGGTGGGGGAAAATATACCTGCAGATGTGACTGAGGTGTTAACACTTCTGCTGGAGACCAATCTGAAGCTATTGCTCCTGAAGAGGACTACAGTAGCACTGTTTCATTTTGTTTTTCCCCAGACATATACCAAAGCATCATTCTGTACACATTTTATTTGGGCTGTTTTATAAAGATACAGAAATGCTTTCACAGTGGCAGACCTTGTTGTTGCTGTGGTAAAACATGAAATTCTTAAAGGCTAAAATTTTCCTGTTTCCTTCATTTTTTGTTTCGGCAGTGCCCCATGTGGGAGAAGCACCTGCTGTCACTGGAGAAATTTTTTATTTCAATAAATATCTGCAACAATTTCATTTTATCAGACTATTTCAGTTGTAGCTTATCTGATGGGAGAGTAGAGATACGAAATGCATGTGTTATCTCAGTAGCTCAATTATAAAATAAAATATTTTTGAACTCTTGATAAGCTTTCTTCAGCCTTCTTGCTACTGTTGAAATTACTGTTCCATATTTTCAGATTGTACATGTTAGTAAGCCTTTACAGAAAGTCACACTACTTGTTATATCAGTGGATGAGTAAAGGCCGTGATAGAATGGTGATCTTGTACTGGGACACGTGCTAACACATTTATTGAATTAGAAAGTAAATAAAAACTGTGTATCTTCTGTTATACTAAACTGGTTCCAAGGACTGAGATTTTTACTTGTATTTGGAAATACACTCAAGAAACCTTCTCTGTAATTATTCCGGAATAGTTATTTTAAACTAAAGTAGTTACTGTGGGATAACTGTTCTGATAAAATTCCAAGTGTAGACAAGCGTTAATAAACACCAGTCTGTTGCTTTGTTCACACAAGTTACCCTTCCACAATTAGCGTTCTGTTTGCCTTCTCAGCTCCTTTGTTCCACATGTTGTTATTGGTGGCATCCGAAAAGGCTTTTTATACTTCTGTTTCCATGTCTTGAGGAGACCTGCCAGGCAAAGATTATGAAAATGTTCATCAGTTTTTGGAAGGAAAAAGACCTAAATCTTAACAGTGAAACTAAACCCAAAGCACACAAAAACCTGAAACACAAAACAGTTCAGTGACAATTTCATTGCTGTTAGAATGCAGGTACGCTGTAAAAATTAAAGCAGCATCTGTAACTTAGCTACCATATAGCTAAATTATTCTGGAAGTAAGGATTTTCTTCAACTTTAGTGATCCTATAATGACAGCAGATGGTTGAGAGGGTTTTCAAAAGCTCTCTTGTAACCAAAAATGGTTTAATTTTACTTCTGTGACTGATTTGTTCAGTGTCATGCATATTATTTCAAATTGCTGAGAATGGAGCAAGTTTGTTTGTTGTTTGGGTTGAGTTTGGGGTATCTCACAAAAAGCTGGGAAGATGAAAAAAAAAAAAGCACATAAATTGGATAGTAGTTAAGATCAGTTTTCCCTT
The DNA here is from genome assembly GCF_023634085.1 of Falco cherrug. NCBI lineage: Eukaryota > Metazoa > Chordata > Aves > Falconiformes > Falconidae > Falco > Falco cherrug. The sequence continues at coordinate 32,096,372 of NC_073705.1, read as the reverse complement.
TTTACACTGCTTTGTCCTTTCCTACCCCAGTCGTTCCCTGTGACTTCATTTAAAATAGGTAGACAAAAGCTTTGCTCACAATGAAAATCGGCAACTACGTTTTCATGACGTAAATCTTCCTTCAGAAGTTGGTGTCTCAGCTGCTCAGAAAGGAGTGCTGCTTGTGCTACTGCCATGCCCTTGTGAAAACTCTTTGTTTTGCTAAGGAAAAAAAGAGAAGAAAAAAAAGTGTGAAAGAGCATCTGTCTCATTTCCTTAAGAATGTCAGGTAGTAGGTCTACAGGGAAGAAAAGAGCTAGTTAATCTAGCCCAGGTGTGTTGGCAGCAGGACAGCTGCATGACCAAAGCTAGGGCAGGAATAAGTTGGTTTGTTTTTTTGGTGTTTTTTTTGTTTTTTTTTTTTGTTTTTTTTTTGTGGTGAGGGTTTTTTTGGGTACTGGATAAATCAGACAAGTTTCCAGTGGGAGAGATGGCATGGGAAGTCATCTGAATGTTGGAGCTTGCAAGGTTTGTGGCATGCAGAGGAGAGCTGTGAGGGGCTGTGGGTTATAAACTGTGGTGTGGGAAACGATGTATGTCTGAAGTGGCATTGGATTGGTGACATAAGGACATTAGATCTGGGTGTATTTATTTCTTGGGTAATGATCTGCATTTTCGATGTAGAACACACTGATGAATGCAACCAAATACAAAGTGGGAAATCGGGAGTGGTGGTGGGAAACCCTGACATTTCCCCTTTAGCATAAAAACTTACTTGGCTTTTTATGAGTAAAAGCTGTCTGCTTTACTATGAATGTGGTTCTTCTGTTAACTTCTAGGTAGAAGATATTCTCCCTCACCCTGCCATAAAGCTGTAGATAGACTGTTTTCATTTAATTATTTCTTGACAAAAATAATATAACAGCAGTTTTCTTAAACACTTTTGTGCAAACCCCGAAGTGCCAAGACCCCTTCAGCCATTCTCTCTGTCCTCCACATTTCTGAAGCTTGTAGGGCTGGGTTCATGCTTTGCTAATGCTGCAGTCATTTTGCCATCTCCACCTATGTTACTTTGCAGAAGTTTAGGTTGATGCATATCGGATGGTCGTGTCCTGCTTCTGTTCCTGCAGCTGGTTCTCCTTGGTGTGCAATTCTACTCAGCGGGTGCAGGGAATCACCTATGTGAGCCCAGTGGTAGTTTGAGGATCCATGACACTGAGTTTGATCCATGACACTTTAACAGCGATACTGTTAAACTGTGGATTTATTTCTTTACTTACTTGTAAGTTGGGTGGTCAATAGGGGAATGGTGTCTACACGTCATCTTAATGCTTTGCACATATGAAAATAAGATCATAAATGTTATCTCTCACCCATCAGGAAAATAAGTTCTTGCTAATCATGCCTTGTATAGTTCTCCCTGCTCCTTTCCCAGTGATGCTCCAGCAGGTTTGTGCTTAGCTAGTGTTTGTTTTGGCATGATGGGAACTTTTCTCAGGGAAATGAACATTATCCTCATAAACAGCATGGAGCATTGTGATGAATCAAGAAGAACACACTTACCAGAGCTGTTAAAATCTTCATTACAGACTGTTTCTGTATATCCTGATGCCTAGAACTAGTAGGAGCTCTCATTTTATTTCCATTTGACTTTGAATGCTTGTCACTCTGCCTGTCACTTTCCTTCTTGAAAAAGCAATAACTTCGGGGAAGAAGGTCATGTGAAAACAACAGTGCTTCTAGATTAACACTCTTACTTCTGAGAAAAGCAGAGTCTAAGGACCTCAGAATTGGGCTGTGAGCAGAAGCAAGCATGAAGTGAAAATTCACTTTTCTTAAATAAAATCTTTCAGATGTCTTTCAAATTGTGGATGTCACAGGACTTGCCAACCTAAATATGACCATGTTTCATTTTAAACACAATCAAATAAGTTTCTACTGATCTTGAACAACACTTTTTTTTTTTTTAAATGTAGTTTAAGGGGAAAAAAACACTTGACAATCACAACAGAAAAATGCTTCAGAATCTCTTTTAATCAAGATAAATGTATGGATTTCCTAAAACAGAGGAGGTTGTCAAAGCCGAATTCCAATCAAGGCAGTAATCATAGTATATAGAGATCTCTGTTGAGGAAGCTGATTAGTCAATCAATGCAAATAATTTGCAATCTGTGTAATATTTTGAAGTATTTGGCTGATATACTTTTAGCAGAGTTCCCCTAAAACAGTCACTGTATTTGGATTTGAAGGTGTGTAGTTTGTAAAAAGATTGGTGATCCAAAGCGGTGGGATGTGCTTTGTCTGGCAGCGGCAAGCTGTTCCTCTGACCTGTGTGCAGCTCTCCGGGTACAGCTTCGGCTCACAGGCCTCTGCCTGTTCTCTCCCATAAAATTCCGTTTGTTGTACTTGGAGCCCTTGACTCGCAGCTCTCCTGTGACACCTCAGCAGACCCAACTGGGTTTTGTTTTGTTAAAGAAATCTGTTCCAGGTCCTGCATGTGGGGTATGGGAGCAAACGACTTTATTTTCCTCCCCTTCACCACCCCTGTATCTGTTGTGGGGTGAGGAAAAAGAAACCAAAGGCAGTCACTCAAAACAGACTGGAATAAAACTATTTTTGTGTCCTGAGCTGGTATGAAAAAAGCAGGTTTCATGAGACGTGGAACAATTCTGTTGGTGCATTAGCCAGAAAAGACAACTATGTTCCCTGTTCCTAGTGCTGGAGGAATGGGCTGCTCTTGTGTAATAAACTAGTGGTGAAGGTGCCCATGTGGCAAGTGGGAGACTTGGTATTGTGCCCTCCTGCCACCCAGGAGGGTGGCCTAACTCCCCGTTAGAGCTGTCCTATCTGGTACAAAAGAATTAAACAGATGATGAGATAGAACAAGAGAGGAATAGCTGTTCAGCCTGCTGGCAAGGATGTACTCTCAAGACGGGACACAGGGTTTTACTCCCTGCTCCAGCAATATTTATTTATTTTTTTAAATATAATTATATTTTTTATCTTGCCTCTACAGACCTTGGCTTGCATACAGAAAAAAACATCTCTCAATAAACTATGTTTGTGTATGTTTTGGGAAGGTAAGCAAGCATAAAAGCAAAGCATTGATACTGAAAGGATACTTTCCCAGGACACCTCACTTGTTGCTGTGGTCAGGGCATTTCCAGGATAAGGAGGATGTGGGACTGAATCCAGCCGACCGGAGGAATAGACTGAACTCGTACCTCTGTCAGTACGCACAAGTCCTCAATCAAGGAACTTCCAGGTTCTTAGGGACAGCAGTACTACTAGTGGCCTCTTCAGAAAGAGTAACTCCTTGTTTCTGGGAAACTTGCCACTGGATTGTCTGCTCGAGGTCGAGCAATACTTACTTGTCTGCGGAGGAAATAGATTTATTATATAGCAGTACTGTTATAATCCCTTTTTTTTTTTTACCCTGTTTGCTTTATCTCACTCCATCGGGTGCAATTTGTACCTATGTTTTCCTCACGAGGGTTGTGACTGTGGAGATAGGTACTGCCCCCTGACCTGAAAGTCAGGGCTGCCAACAAACCCCATTCATTTGCCTCTGTTCTGGGGTCCTGGCTTGTGCATCTCCACAGCAGTCTTATGGCAAGAGACTGGGCTCCGTGAGCAACACGGACTGGATGGAGGCCCTTATCTACCTTCCTAGGGCTTATGTTGTATTTATGTCTGTCTGTTGTGGTGTTTTGTTTTTGTTTTTTTTTAAACTGAAACCTAACTTTTAGTGGTCAGTTTGTCAGTAATTGTAATACATAAGACTAGTTACCTGCTCTGTGCTTTGGAGCACGTAAGTTGAAAGTTAATGAAGAGCAAAACTTCCCTGCTTAGGATGACAGGCACTTAACAGCCCGGTCAGCCTGTCTCTGAGGGGCACTACATACTGCTGAATGATCTCCCAAATCCTGTGCACAGGCACCAGATGCTGTCCTCTGCATCTGCTGTATTACTCATTAGGCAATAATTTAAATCTACATAATTTAAACTATATATAAGTGCATATGTATATAAAATAGAAGCAAAACATGAAAAATAAGAGACAATAAATTTCTTCTTCAAAAATACCTTTAAAGTTAGCAAATTTTGGAAGTGCCAGCTTTTCTTTATTGCATCCCACTGTACAGATTACTGCTTGAAGGCAGAAAACTGACCCTCTGGAGGTTCATATATTACGTTGTCTCCTTTCTTGCTAACAGGCAGTTTCCCAAATGCTCAGCAGCACTGCCAGTAAAGTACCTGGAATACTGGCCTACTTTTACTGGAGTGAGAAAGCGATCAAACTCTCCTAAGTTCTGGACAATGTCAATGGTTTTCTTGCTGTGGATATTATAATTTTTGCTGTGCATTAGCGTGGTGGGGAGAGGGACTAAAAGAAGCTGAAGTTTGGGGAAACTTACACAATCCCACTAATGAATGCTGGCATTGTGAGTCAAACCCTGGCTCTGCCCAAGTCGTCTGGGAATTTTGCCATTGAATTCTGTCAGGCTGGAATTTCTATGTCAATACTTGAAATTAGAGGAAATTTGTTTTAGCCTTTGTTTTGGCAAAGGATCTCTTTTTACAAAATCTCCTATTTTAAATTCTTCTCATGAAGATTAGCAACTATTATTCTAAATATAACTAATTGCTTAAACAGAAAACTCAGTCTAATGAGCAGATAATGAGCATGAACACAACAGTTTATTTGGACAGTGCCATCTAGTTGTTGTAAAACGTAGCGGGTTTTTCTTGTAAAATTTAATTACCATGGCAAATCACAACTCTATAAAAAACTTTCAGTGTAATTTAAGGCTGTTTTCATCTATTACCCAAACAGTTATTTCTCTGAAAAGAGACTATTACTGTAAAGCAATGACTTTCTTAATTAATAGAATTTGTGGAGCTGGCTGAAATGTGATTTTTTTTTTTTATTTATTTATTTATTTATTTTTTCCCTGTGGAACACTCCATTAGAAAGACTTTATTTACAATGTAAAAGGTAACATATGAAAAGACCTAATGGCTTTCTGCTTTTTCCAGGGATTTTTCTCCACCTCTTCCTACTAAATCTCCCCAGAAATCTTTATCTACCACTCTTCTCACTGATAAATATTCTAAAACTATTCTAAATCTAACTTCTCGGATATTCTTAACGTATCTAAGCCCAGACCATCCAGGGTTAATGATCAATTCAGATTTTTCGGTCATACATGAGGTCAGACATCAATAACTTCTAAGGAATTTTCTTAATAACTTCAATGTATTTCATATTTGTTTGGCACTTGCCTTGCTATACACCTTATTCTTGATTTGAATATTGAACAAATGTTTAATATAATGATTGCTTTCTGCCCAAGACTTCAGACTTTTCTATTTTTGAATAACTAGGTAATCTTGCTTGCATTGAATATGATGCCAAAGAAAGAACACAAAAGCTATTTATTGGGAAAGTAAGCCCTGAGCTGATGGAATAAATGTTACAGGAAATGTCAATATTAGTGAATGTATTGGAAGACTGAGGTCTCTAATTTCCCCCCCCCCCCCCTCCTGTTTATTTTTTATCACACCAATAACTGGATCTTTTTCTGAACATTCAGCTTATAATTGAGAGTCTTTTTATTGCAGACTAGCACTCAGTGAATTAACCAGTCACAGAGAGATGTTGATTTGGTAACATCATTAGATTGCTTTTTTTGCCCCCTCTTGTAAAAATAATGATCTTCTACTTCTATAGAACCCTTAATCAGAAAAGCAAACAAAAATCACTGTTTATTCATTCTGTCTCTTACAATGGTCCTTTTTTATTTTTCTACCTAAGTTGAATGAAGCATAGATTGAACAATTTTTTTCTTTGAGGGAAAATTTCAGGTTAAAAAGATTCAGCAAACACCTACAGGATTCAAGAGAGTTATTGAGTATAATTTCTGGGGTAATAGCTGCTTAACTGAAAATGTCTGGCTCTTAGAATAAACTCTTGGTATAAGACTGTGGGCTCAGAGCAGAGGACCACATAGTTCCCTAGGGCTGACTCTAACAGCAATCGGTAGTGGATGTGTCGGGCAGAGTATACTGTAGTCCTCAGCTTGCTTCCAGCAATCTGTAGAAGCTGTGATACATGTATATGACAGAAGGTAGACCTGAAAACGGGACCACTCATGACATGAAGCACTTGCTTTTCACCCCAGTGGTTCCCTCCACCCCACCCCCCAAGGGAATTGTAATCGCAGTAGCATGCCAGGGAAGAAAATCCATACCCTAAGAAATGAAGCCTTCATGCAGGAGCCTTATTTGTGCAGTTTGGTAAAGGTTGGAATAGGCTTCCTTGACAACAGAGCAAGCCCTGTGCTGCAGAACAGGTGCTTGTAAGAGAATGGGCAACCAGGCTCGCCTCCTTCTGGGCCTTGCAGTCTTATAGCCTGGGTTGCTCAAGGGCTGGAAAAGAAATTGTACTTAAGACATCTCACTGAAAATCAGAACGGCGTGCAAGGTGTCAGCAGACTGCTGTACCCGGAACTTCTGTATGAGATCTACAGAAAAACTTGTTATATCTTTAGCCAAAAGAAGTGTTTTGCATGTGACGTGAATGACACTGGGAAAATTATATATCCTCATCTTGAGTTTGTGTCCGCGAGGGGAAACGGTAAATAATGATCAATATCACTGTGCTCACAGAACTCCTAATGAAGCTGCAGACAGAACCATTGTTACCATAACTTATCTTCTGGGTCATATATTTGTACAAATCGTGCCTCTGCCAGTTTGTTAGTGTTCATCTTGGTTTAATATTGTGCTTGCTATTCCTGTCCCAGCTAAAAGGTTCCTCTATAATGCGATTATGACATGCCCGGTTCTAAAAATCTTCCTTTCACAAGTGTTTAACTCATAGTGGTAGTCCCTGATGTTTTAATTAAGCTGCATGGTCTGAGCTGAGATGTTCTGCAGGCTTTTGGTGGAGGTCAGAATTTGTTGGGATGATGGAAAAAATTAGTTGGTCTGCAGTAAAGCTTGAAAAGGTAACATAGTTTTACTGATATTGATCAGTTAGAAGAAGTCTGAGACAAAGATTCATTGTGCACATTTATAAGTACAGACAATACTCATTCAGTACAGAGAGTCAGCAGTGGTTACGGTATAAGAGCAAATTGTTCTGGTTTGAACTTAGTCATTTTGGTGGCTCCAAGACCATTATTAGTGTATTCAAGTCTCTTCAGTGATTAGGAAGGTGATTCTGCCTATGTTGCAATGTCCTTTAGATAAGGTAGAAATTTTCAATGGCATTGTTCAAAAGTGTCGTCAGAAATGTTCTCTGGCTTCTGCTTGTTCAACTCCTGGCTAGTTATAGTCATAGCATCTTAAAAATAATCCAAGGTATAAATTACTGTGTGGATTAGGGGTAACCTAAGGCTGAAAAACACATGTTTTCTTCGTATTGGAAATTTTCTTATAGACTTCTGCAGAACTTGAATAGGAGAACGAAAAAGAAAAAAAAAAGGCAAAAAAAAAAAAAGTAGCATGCAGGTTCCACAGAGGCATTGGTTGCCAATTCTGGATCTGACTTTGTATTCTTAGTTACTAATTGATTTATCCTACTGGGAAGTAGTTATGATAATTTTTCATGTAGTTACTAAAAAATAAAGAAATGTCAAACTGTCTTACAGCAGGATTCAAAACTTGTCAGTGAGGTTTGTTAATTTTGGGGTTTTGACATGAAGATTGCAAAGTTGGGGAGGGATTCAGGGCAGGGTGTGACTTTTTTTGATGTGTTATTTCCCGCATCTGTTTCTGACAAGGATCGTAATAACCCAGCCCCTGTTCCAATTCCAGAAGTGGCTTCAGTTCCTAAGTTATGCAGGTCCTTTTGAAAATCTTATTTTCCATCAGGAATACCAAAAGAATAACAATATACGAGGCCTGCCTTAATTCAGGAGCCAAGGTTGCTTCTAATCATTTGAGATGAGAAAAGACAAAGAGAGTCTAGAGAAAGGAATGTTCAAAGTATGAATAATTCATTTCTTGTTTTAAATGAATGAGCATTCATAGTTATATTTTAATTGACAAAATTTGTTTTCAATACAAGGCACCATGAATGGTTTGACAAAACTTGTTATTTGCTTGTATAATGCAAAGTGAGGAAGACATGTGATTTCCCGCTGGATCCCAGGTGACTGTGCTGTCAGCTGGCCCTCCAGATGGCACAGATCTTGAGACAACGATGTGCTGGTTTATGAAGTGGAAAGTGTAATTACTCTGTTAACAATGCATAATGTTGGATTTACTGTTGGTGCTAAAGCTAGAGAATAATATATCACTAAAATCTCTCTCGGGAGAAGATAAATGCTTAACCCATGAAGAATGGCTTCACTGGCATCCTTAAAAATTTTCAAGTGCTTTTCGGAAGCCTTTCTTTCTTTTTACTTCCTATCCATCAGTATAAGAAATAATGTCCTATGAACAGAAGCAAAGACTCTTATCCGTTCTCCAACCTTTTCATGACTTGTTTAACAGTGTCAGTTTTGAACACAACCATCTGAATGGCAACTGAAAGAGTAAAAGTGGCAGGTAAATGTGAAACCTGCGTTTGAGACACCTGTACAACCCCCTCAGCTATTAGTTCTGAGGTACTGACAGAATGACCCAAGGCTGAAAACATGACCTGTGACTCCACAACTAGCTTAGGTTACTGAGGAACAACTTAATGCTTTTCTAATCTAATTAGATCTTTAGAAGTCTTTGACATATTATGCAGTGACGCGTTACTAAGATGACAGTAGTACAATATTTCATAACTATACATATAATACACATATGAATATATATAAATTTCCAACTCTCTTGTTGAGCTGTTTAGTAAAAACCCCAAATGTTCTTCTAAGACAGTTTAAACATTATTAGGTGTTATTAATCGTGTCATCACTGGTAAAGCTACTAAGATTACTGCAAGTAAGAGCTACCTTAAGACTGCTTGGATTTTAAAAACTTAATCTTTAATTACAGTGCATGATGTATGAAGGAAAAAAAAATACTGGGGGAAAGCTCTTGGTTGATGATATGTGTACTTATTTTGATATTTTGGGCTTAAATAGGATAAATAGAGAATAATAATGCTCTGTCGAAGACAACAATGACTAATAGATTAGCAAAGAGAATATCGGCTGAATATCAGATAGCAACATGTCTTCAGTGCGAATGGAAGTGTATAAGCCGAGCTACTCTTAATTTGTAAATTTACTACCAGTTGTTGCCTCTTGGATAAAATTTTAAAGTAAATCCTTGTTACTGTATAGTGTGCAGGATTAGAAAAGCTGAATGAATTTATATCTTTCTCCTCTCCAGAGAAAGGCAGGCAGGTGCCTTCATGTTTACTGAAGTAGAAGGAAGGCAGGCAATAATTTCAATTCCTGTCTAGGTGATTAAAGCTCTGAACTAATGCTTATGTATGCCAAGTTAACATAGCATGTTTGCTACATTAATGATGAATGTGATCATGGGGATGGGTCCCAACAGTCAAGTGTCAGCCCTGTTCACATCTTCATATCTGTTCTTGCTTGTTTTTCTGCACATGGAAATGAGACATGGCTGGATAGACAGTAACCCGACCAGTTGTGTACCTACAGGTGTTTACAAGACTGATGTCTAAGAGCCAGTTCCAAACTGTATTATTGTCACTGAAGTTAAATGTATTCAAAACAACTGTAAGAATACAAGACTTGGCAATGAAATCGTTCCATTCTGAAAAACAGCCTAGTATATTGGAAAAGGGGTATTTTATTTCCCAAATATTGTAGTTACTAACTTCTGTGGGCTTGTTCTTCCAAGGCATAATCCTCCTTGGACTAGCTGTCCTGGGATCCAGAATACACAGTAAGGTTTTGAAAGTGACTCTTGTAATGAAACATATGAATAACTAGAGTGATAGTGATACTTGTTTTGCTTTCAGGCAGCTGATATTAAGTGCATTGTTTTATTCTTAAAATATTACTTCATGTAATTTATAAGTAATACATCTTTGCTGCTGTTCTGTTTTCCAGTGCATAAATTCTTTACACTGACTTATCAGAACTTACCCCATTCCTTTAATGGGAAAAGGAAGAATGTAGGCAACAATTGAATTGGGATGTCTTACTTTAGCCTGTTTGCTTGCACTGTGTCACCATACTAGAAAAATTTGCATTGATGTTTGGCTTTGTAATAGCTGCTTTGCAAACCATCAAAGTATTTGTGATTTGGTTTCCTAGATGTCAAGATTTGCAGCTGATGAGGGAATTTGAGGAGCAGCGTGCACACTGCATGGAGCACATCCGTTCCTTTGGAAAGAAGCGTTAGCCTCCCTTGAACAAATGCTGACACCATCTCAATTTCATGATCTCAGTAGTCCCTTCCTGTATTTCTACAATATTTAAAGACTTATAAAGCCTGATACTGGACATTTTAGGAACTACCTGCAGTGTTAGTTTCTTGATAAATGTCACCTCTTTGCTTATTGTCATGGTTTAACCCCATCCAGCAATTAAGCACCACACTGCAGCGCTCTCACTCCACCCTGGTGGGACAGGAGCGAGAATCAGCAGAGTGAGAAACTCATGGGTTGAGATAGAGATGGTTTGATAGATAAAGCAAGAGCCACAGGTGCAAGCAAAGCAAACCAAGGAATTCATTCACCACTTCCCATTGGCAGGCGGGTGTTTGGCCATCCCCAGGAAAGCCGGGCTCCATCATGCATAACCATGACTTGGGAATCCAAACATTGTCACTCCAAATGTCCCCCTTCCTCCTCCCCACAGCTTTATATACTGTGTGTGATGTTCTATGGTATAGAATATCCCTTTGGTCAGTTTGGGTCAGCTGTCCCAGCTGTGTCCCCTCCCAGCTTCTTGTGCACCTCCTTGCTGGCAGAGCATGGGAAACTCAAAAAATTCCTGATTTAGAGTAAGGATTACTTAGCAACAACTAAAATGTCAGTATGTTATCAGCACTACTCTTACACTAAATCCAAAACACAGCACTGTGCCAGCTACTGAGAAAACAATTAACTCTATCCCAGCTGAAGCCAGAACACTTACAAAGAATTACAGTGGCTGCATACTCAGAAATGTAAATATGAACAGTTCTTGTAAAATAAAGCTATACTTAAGGCACAATATTTAATTAGCAGTTAAAAAAAAGTTAATACATGCAATTTCTAAATGTCATGCCCTGATATTTAAGATTTTTTTTAGTTGAAGACATTGTTTTTAAGTATATTAATGTATAATATTTAAAATTGATTTTAAATACTCCTTTTTTAAAAAAAAAGTTTCTCCACATTTCACTTCAAGGTATAAAATTAATCCTATAGATATTAACAGATAAACCTATTTACAACATGGGAATAAATACTCTATCAATCAGTCCCAGTGTAAAATCAAGAAGGCTGTTTGTTTTTTTTTAAAAAAACCAAACTTTTCATCACGAGGACAAAAAATGTTAATAGTTAATGACTACTTTATATTTGTAAATCACATGTATTTTTCTAGTTTTTTAGAAAACCAGCTACACATCAGTAACCTGACAGATTCAGGTTCTCAGATTTGGATCTACTGGGTGGGTACACACTTGTGCATTGCATCATTCTTTACTAACCTATAATGCTGTGACAATTGAGGAGTGTTCTGATGTGGGTTTGGGGATGTTCTTTGTTTTTTTAGTGATGGGAACGACTGCAGAAGGTTTCTGCATAGGATTTCACTTCTGGCCGAGCCAGTGGGAAAAGTGGGAGGATCTAAGCCTGTATAAACTGAAATAAACATAGAGCTGATTTTACATTTCTTAATGTTATCATAACTGACAGCATTTTAACAGAGTTCAGCATTATCTTTTTTATTGTATCTGGCTAGACGAAATTTTTTATTAATGTTTTTTAATTGCAAAAATGTTTGTGTTAATTACTAAAAATGCACAAGATCTATGGAAATGTGTAAATTATGGTGGCAGCTCTGGTTTGCTGTCAGCTAATTTTCCTCCCCCACTTGGAAGTCTTTCAGCACAATGAGAGAAAGCGTGGGTGAGCAGATTTCTTAACAGCCTGTCTGGCAAGCTGACTGCGAGCTGTGAAAACTGAAGCCCTAAGAAGTCATCTTCTCAAGATCTGGGCACCAAAATCCTTCTCATCTAAGCTTTTAGGGCTCTTGAGGGAGCCCCAGCTCTGGCTGAGAGTTTTATAGTGTTATCCTACACCGTTATGGGCATGTTTTAAAAAGCCGTTTATCTTTTGGGTTCTTGATCCAATAAAAGCTCTTGTTTTTACAGGCAGCTGGTTTGTGTGACCACATGCATCTTGGGGGAGCTCGACTGAAGCAGTGCTGATTATGTTGGTGGTCATGAGCCTAAAGTATTGAAGATCAGATAGTTGTTGATGAAATCAACAGCATAGAGTCATTTCCCCACCCCCCCACACCCATCCCTAGGGTGAATCTCAGTTGGGTGAGAAGAATGCTTCACGCAGTTATTCATGTCCCATGAGTGCTTTGGGAAATGGAGAAATTCATGAGGAACTCAATGCCATTAGCACTCGTGGAGCTGCTGGCTCTTCTGGCCAAGATGTGCAGGTGGGCAAGGAAGCTTTCTCCAGTGCGTATTTCTCTCTACATGGAAGAAAGATAAAAACACAACAGCTCTGCAACATAATGGAAACAACATTAATATGCTAGCACGGTGTAGAAAAAAAGGGGCATTTTATGTTTTTCTCTTCTAATAGTTTGGTAATGATGCTAATGGGCAGAAAAAAACCCCACACGTTTTGTCTTTCATTGAAAGACAATGAAAACTTCCTTGAGGTTCATTTATATAACTGTGTGGAAGTTCTAGATTTTTTTTTATGATTTATTACCAGTTTTGATCTAACTGAAGAAATATCTAGAGGTTGACTAAGACCTGTAGAGAATTCAACAGTAATCCAGTGTTTAGTGATGGAAGAGTGTTTGTAAAATCCAGATCAAAATGCCAACTGAAAACATTCTTCAGATATGTGGAAGTCCAGCCCTTGTGGTTATGACTCTGTGCCTGGCTTCAGCTGGAACTTGTGGCCACATGGGTCCATCTTCCTTATTTTTGTGTGTGTGTGTGTGTCTCTGTGTGTGCTTGTAGCAAAATAAAGCTGCCTGCTTTCTGAAATATCCTCAAGATTCTCTTCTTCCTACAGTTCTTCATCTTCCTTTGTTTGTATTTGCAGTCTGTAATTTTTCCCTCACTGCAGCACCTTCCAAAATAGTGGCTATTCAGTGTGCAGTGTAGATGGAATGGAAACAGAATAGACATATGTGATGTGTTGGGTGAGAGGTGATGAACACAATTGACCTTCAGATTATTTGACATTTTTACAGCATTTTAGACTTTCATACTGATTTTGGAAATGTTTTTGGAAACTGTTTTCAAGTTGAAATAGCAGAATAAGAAGAGCACAAAATAACGTTTGTTCTAAACATTACACTTATGTTTTATGGCCTGTTCTTAAACAGTAGCTGCTCAACACCAGGAGGCATATAGCTTAGCGTATTCTCCATTATCTGAACATACTGCTGCCTGCAGAAGCAGGAAAAATGGCAAGCTGTAAAGTGACTCAGTGGATATTCAAGAATCGTTAATGATGTGATGTGTGTGAAGTGGATACTTCCTAAAAATTACTATTTTGACATACAGGATCGAGTGTGAACTCAATACATCCAGTAACAAGGACAAGCTGCAGTGCCCTGTTACTGGGGAAACACTGATTTGTTTAAACTTTGAACATGTTTGATATATGAAAACATTGCCTCCTCTTGTCATTACTCTTTTCTTCGTCCTAGTGGTCTTTTAATTGAACTATAACCTTAGATACATCCAGGAAAAACTGTATAGGAAAAAACAGGGATTTTTGTATAGAAATACCTGGACAAGTGCCTAGAAATATCTAGGTTTTGGTATGAAAGTAAGGGATTTCCTGACTAGTTTATATTGCAGAAATAAAAATCAACAATATTTAATAGCCCAGGTGTTTAAAAACACTTTATGATCCTTTTTAGCTGAAGAAACAGATAAATTGGAATTGATCCGTATATATAGTGTTTTCCTGTTCTCTCTAAAGCAAAATTATGTAGGGTCTGCACTTGGAGGACTGAAATGCTGAGGCATACTAGTGCTTTGTGGTAAATTAATTGTATTTTCAAGCCATGTTATGTAGCTTAAAACCTCAATGTAAATGCATGTATGGTAGATCCATGGGGCATAACAGATGTTGTCTTATGAAGCATGTATTGAATACATAAAGCAGTGTTAAACATTGCTCTGTCAGATGCTGCACAGTCTGAGGAGTTAATAACTATTATCAGTGCAACGCTGAAACCATGTGCAGAGGGCTTTCGTAGGTTTTTACCTAATTTTCAGCACAATTTTTAGTACAATGTGAGCATACGAGGGATAAACTGCCAAAGCCTGTCTCACTGATATTTGGAAGAATTCAGTTATATGACTAAAGCAAAAGGTTACAGGCATTAATGACTTTATCTTGATATGTCCTTTTATCCTCTGAGTGACATTTGACAGGATTGGGCAGTGGTTTTGGTTAATGTGATTTATACAGCTGATTGAAAAACAAGACAAAAAAGGGATCCCTGTGCTGGTCAATGCAATACTTTTGCATCATGCAGTGTCCCTTTGCTCTAGTACACTTGATCAAATTTGTCAAATCTGTCCTGATATGTGCCTATAAAATAGGAAGAAAAAAAATCATTGTTGTTTTCTTTGAGCAGAAAACCATCTCTTTAGTGTGTTTCCCCATTTTGTCCTTGCACTCCATGCTCAAAGATTTATCTGGAGAAAAATCTTTGTTGTTACATTATGCCTAATTATACTGAGACACTTCTGTATTCTCACCTCAATGCTCTTAGTTCAATATTTTCAGTATCTCCAATTTGCACAAAACTCCTACTCTGATCAGTTCAATATCAACTCCTGCTGATCAGTTCAATGCAGCTCAGCATTTTCCTTGCTTACTAAAGAACGACCTTTTTGTATTTGAAATTGAATATTTGTGTGTGCATATACATATTTCCTCAGCTGCTGCTTTGCCACTTAAACCCTTTGATTTATGACAGCTTCATTCTTTTAATCGCTCTGTTTTCACTACATAAACCAGAAAATACTGTTTACTTTCATCCTGGATGATGCTTTTTGAAAAAAGGAACATATACAGACACTCTGAGAGACAAGGGAAAATTATGTTCTGCAAATGGCAGTGACCCCACCATTTGCCCTTGTAGTTGACAGACGGAGCCATGGCAGGCACAGTACACAGAAAAGGGAATATCCCCTTCAGTGTGACAGTAACACGTACTGCTAAGGAACGTATTTCAAGGTCAAGTTACGAGGTCAGAGACTGACTGGACCTCTGTTTCCACTGGATCCTGTGCTGACCAGAACAGTGTCGTACAATAGCACAGGTCTAATGATCTTTTGCATTTTCTTCTTAGAAAAGATCCTGTTCCATTAGGAATGCTTAGGGAACTTAATCATAGCAGGGAACAAGTAGATGGTGAGCTTAGCAAGTTGCATGGCTTCCATCAGATGCTGTCGCAAATTGTGGAGTTTCGGAGAAATCTAACAGCGCTGCCTATTTCAAAGGCTAAAACATGCCACAATTATAAAAGTCCATACTTAAAGCTCAAGAAAACTTTTTTGAAGGTATGCAGAGGGTGAAACTTTCTTTTAGCTTGAAGTATCTAGAGGTCATTTTTTTCAACCAATTTTCCGCTAGAATTTTAGTATAAATTCATACTTAATGGAAAGTACGATGCAGTGTGCTGTGATAAGAAATAAAGAACATCTTTCTTTCTAGGGTGTATCTTTCCAAAAATGCTGGTTGGCAAAATTTACCTGGAGTGTGATTGTGCCAAATGTTGTCAGCCTGTAAGGATTATAAGCAATCGGAGCGAAGAGTGCATGCTACTTCCCAGGAAGCTCAATACATAGCACTTTACAGGGAAGCTGGTCTTCTAGTTATCAGGAGAACTGGTTCAGTTTTAAACTGGCTGTAGAATATTTGTGTGTGCTGTAGGTTTCTCTGTGTGTTTTTGGCCAAATTGCTTCATCCCAGTCTATCAGTTCTGGAGAAGAAGTGATACATGTTTCATTGAGTAAAGTCTGACTGCCTGTGACAGATGTCTGATGTGTTGGCAGAGCATGTGCAATTACATTTTCTTTCACAGGTGAAATCCTTCTGTAGTCAGGGACCTTGCAGATTTCACAGTTAATCCTGAAGGATTAATATCAGTAATTGTTTTACACTCTAGTCTGTTTCTGAAATCATATTGACAACATTTCCAAGAAAAATGTGATTTCTCTTTATTACTGCGTATTCAGCTACAAGGCGACAAGTCTGAATGCTTTCTCTATTTTCTACTTTAATATTCTTGATTTTTGTGTGTGAAATGTTATGTTCCTTAGAACACACACTTGTGTTTTCAGTCTGTAGAAGTGTACTTTGAGGGCCCTATACTATACATACCTTAAAATAAAGCTGTGGCTTTTTTATTTTATTGTTTCTCTTTTCCTCCACTTGCTGTTCCTTGGGGTCTTTGCCGCACTCCCTTTCTCCTTCCTTTTCTACGCTGTTCTTACTGAGAGGTTAGGACAGGCAGTGAACAAATGCTATGGACATTTTCAGACCACTGTGAAATGTTTTCATGGCTCCTATCCTTGTACCTTGAATCCTGTTTTGCCCTGTGCCACAGTTCAGAGCATGTTTGTGAATAATGACTACTTAATCCTCAATACGACTGAGTAGTGCCAAAATACAAATAATAGCTGGTTTATGACATTTTGAGGACTAATAAAGGTTGATGTTAAGGAAACTATTGTAGATGAATGCTTATTTGCCATTAATTAGTAAGATTGGTTGTATTGGAGTTTTTTTTAAAAAAATTTTTTAGACTTTATTTTCTTCTAGTGAATTTTTCAGCCTAATCAAATAGTGCTGCTGAAAATGCACTTGGAATTAACTAACTTTATAGATGATCTCTTTCTGTAATTGTCCCACTACAATTGGCTTAAACAGACCAAATTTATGCTAAAAGTTATTGTCACAGGTAAAATAACTGCTAATCTTGGGTTAATGATTGAAAGCTAGATTTAAGAATTGGTAACGCTAGGAATGTGTCAGTGGAAAGCAGTAGGACACTAGTGTAAATGTGTCCCTAAACATAATGACAAGGGGACACTAAGCCAAGCGCACTACAGTGCATCTGAGTCCAGTCAAGATATGAGAAGGTAACATCAGATATTTTCAACAGGAACTGTGACTTGTGAAGGAATACTGGGGTCAAACTGATGGTAAAAGTCTAGGCTGACATATCAGTGGCGCCCACGACAACAACAGATGGTTTTTGAGTTAGTCTAATGTCTGTTCTTCATTATATTTTGTACTCTTCCATTAAAGTTGAGACCTTCAGTGCCGTATGAAGTGAGACCTAAAAAACTATTGTCTGTACTTTGACTTTAAAGGTCATTCAAACTAATCAGGTGGTTTGCCTCCTGTAAGGTTATCGCACTTGCTCATGTGGAGGTACTGCTGAGCTCTGCAGGTCTGAGGATGGCACATTCTAGCACTGGGGTGCAGCACCATGGGGTGCCTTGGGTAGCTGCAGGCCCTTCCAGATGTTCCTTTTCCTGACAGCTGGTTTCCATCCTGGAGCCCCAGGTTACCGACCTTCAATAATGCCGGTATAGCTACAGGAATGTAATGAGAATGGTGTCACTGGAATGACCTTTTGGATTAAAAATAAATCCCTAAACATCCCTTCTCCCTTCTACAAAGCTACTGAATATTTCTAAAACTAGCGAGAAGGATATTTCTAACATGCGTTGTTTCAGTTTTGCATTCCTAGTTCATGAGCCAGCCCGACAAACAATGCTGCTACCACTGCTGCTGAGTTGCTGAGCTGTAAGGCAGTGGTGGAAACATCTCCGTCACTGATGCCAGCATCTCTCCGTTGCTGTGGTTTGATGTTACACAGGGATTGGCAGTAATACTGCCCTTTGCTAATGCCCCTCTCTCCTTTCTAGATCTTCACATCACCTCTTCAGTTGTGCTAGTGTGACTTGGGCTGCCACGTCTAGCATTTGGACTATGAAATCAAACTGGCTTAAAAAATATATATATTTGTACTTGAGTTTCTGTCAGTTCAAGCTGGAGCCATGCAAATGAATGTATCGGCACCACTGAAGAGCTGGTACTGTAGGAAAGGAGAAGGAATAGAAGGGATGGAGATTTGAGAAATTGCTCTACTGATGTCCATCGTTTAGTAATGTCTAACTGCAGCTGGCGAGGGAGCTTAATAATGTGCCATGCAGCCACTGTGAAATCTTTGTCTTGACTGACTCGCCAAATATTCATTTTTCAAAAGGACCAGTAAAAAGCTGCTTTCGTTAGTAGCTTGAGGGAACAGGCATGATTGCTATGCTGCAAGTGTAAAATGACTCCTACCTTTTCATGTGATCATAGTTCAAGAAATATTGAAAAACTCAATTGTGTTCACTCAGATGTGATTTCTGGTATGATAAAGCATTTCGGTGGGTCAAGACAGTAAGCAAATCTTTTTTTTTTTTCTGTTGGGTAAACTTTCAGAATGGCTTTGACAAACCATCTGTATACGTGCAGTTTAAATTTGGCAGAGAGCTAATTTCATGAACTGTTCTGTTCAGCCTTTTGCTTCACCTCCCCAGGTTGTAAGCAGGAATAACTGCCTGCACACCTACACAGCAAGGAATAACTGGCTGGTTGATGGTACTTGTGCAGAAGGACTGAGGTTTACAGTGGATGATGAGTTGAACAGGAATCTACGATGCTGTGCTGTTGAGAAAGACTGTATAGAAGCTGCAACACTGTTCAGAAGACATCCAAATTATTTCCCCTGCTTTATAGGGTAAATAGCTTATAGGGCTTTAGGTGTTGCCCATGTTCCATAGGGGTAGATAATATAAGAACCAAATAGAG
Organism: Falco cherrug; assembly: GCF_023634085.1. Taxonomy (NCBI): domain Eukaryota; kingdom Metazoa; phylum Chordata; class Aves; order Falconiformes; family Falconidae; genus Falco; species Falco cherrug. Next base: position 32,077,390 of record NC_073705.1, on the reverse strand, counting down.
GGGGATCAGAAAAGCCTGATGTTGAGAACCATCACTTGTAGAAAATGTCCTGTGAGGAAATGTTGCAGGAACCAATGCTGAGTATGTCCAAAGACAAGAAAGACAATTTGGAGTGTGGCACTACAGTTTTCAGAAAGTGAAGGGTGAGAAGGATTAAACTATTCCCACACTGGGTACAAATAATGAGCAGGGTGCTTAAATTACAACAAAAGTTGTTTATTAGGCATTGGGAAAAGCTCTAAGGGACAATGGGAAAGCACTGCAAACACCTGCTAAGGGAGACTGTTAAATCACTACTGCATAACATGTTCTTATGCAGTAGTGAAGATCTACACACAGTAGGAGATCGGCACTGTGCATCCATCTGGAATGCCGTGGTGGTGTTGACTTCTCCTTCACGAAGGAGACACAATTATCATCTGTCTCCTGTGGAGGTGGAGAAAGTCTAGACAGGTTAAAATTTTGAAGTGAAAATAGCTGCAATATGGTGAAAACAGAAGAAAGTGGTTATGAAGAAAGGGACATGTCAGCAGAATTAAGAATCTGCAAATATGCAATGTGCTAAATCAGTAAGTACTTGTATAAGTATGTTCTTGGTGAAATATGTACCATATCTGATATGAGGTAAAAAAGCAGTTGTGCACAGTGGACAGCACATGTCCCCATGGACCTGCGCAACGAGACCAGGTCGAATTCCCCAGATGTTGCAGGTATGCCAAGTGCAGCAGACATCCTAGGTTTACCATCATAAAACAAAAACTGCAGTGCTCCACCAGATGCCTGAAAACGAGTGCTGGAGAGGGAGCAGCCTGATAGCCTGATGCAGAGCTTCATTAATTAGAGAGTGTCTTAGCACCAGAGTTATGAAAAAAATCCTCAGGCATGTGTACTGTGGTGCAGCGGTCAGAGAAGAGCTGTCTGGAAACAGCTCCAGGGTATTAATCTAATAGTGACTGCCGCAGAATGGTGGGGGAGGCCACTGGCCAAGCTCCCAATGACTTGAAAAAGCTGCAAATTCAAACTCCAGAGGGAGTTGTGCCAATTACTGTAATACATTTGCTGTATGATGTCATTATTGATCGTATCACTTTGAGATGTGATTTGTAGTCCTATTGCAATGTTAACAAATGTGTTTCCCGTGTCAAGATTACACTTGGTTCTTTTTGACAGGCACATTGTTTTGGGGGTTGTGTCTATTCCTCCCAGGAAAAAAAGGGAATTTCAGAGAGTGAAGCGATGGAAGGGGGGACTGGCCCTTCCACCCAAATGGCTGCAATTTGCTTTCCCTGAAATCATGTTCTTTCAGATACTGAGGTGTCTTGGGGCTCCCTATGGAAGGAATGAGGAGTGGTGGTCTTGCTCTTTGTACAAGATCTGTTCTGACCCCTTTTGCTGTTATAATTGGGTTTTTTTCCCTTTAACAGTGTTAGAGAATTTTCTATTGAATTTGTTAATCCTATCATCCGCTGAGGCACAGAACTACTAGAAATAGTTGGACACTTTAAAGGAAGAAATCCTCTATCGTGCCGCTTAGCCAATTCTCTGGCACTTGCTATTCCTATCAGCACATAGACAAGTGTTTGGACCTGACTAGGCTAACTGAGAATAATGAAGGCATTAAGACTAACAGGAATAGCTCTATATTTAAACACCAGGTTTGGTTATGGAAGGTGTAGTACAGAATAAATGGAAGTGCATGTGCAATTGCACACCACAGTGTAGCAAAGCTTTACAGACCTCACCTACATTTTTCCTTGGAAGCCAGGGTGACACTTGCATTAATGACCCCTATAGGCAGTCTTGTGTTAAATTAGAGACTAAATTCGAATACTGCTATAACAACCTACCTTAAATTTGTCTCTAGTACTTTCCAAAGCAATGAAAACAGCTGTTGTGTAACACTATAGTACAGTCAGCATCCTTCTTGCCAGCCTCCCAGCAGACGTTACACCAGCCCCATGTTTCAGCCTTGCTCTCACAGTGTGTGTCCCTTGCTGATCCTGGGCCACCGCTGGGTCAAGGGAGTCTCTGCTCAGAATAGTGAGACTGATTTGAACCGCTGAAAGAACACAGAGGAACTCTCTGGAGCTGAAAAATCCAATTGTATATACATCCATGTGTATGTCTATGCACATATATCCTAGACATATAAATAGGATTAAGATGTATGTATATCCAACACCTGTATATATGTATGTATATGTATATTCTGCTGCTGAAAAGCTACTGAACAACAGAGAGAGGTTTAGAGGCAATGTTGAAAGAGATCCTGTGAGGTTCCTAACTTTAATTAGACTAGTAATTACTATTCTTAGAAACAATTATTTTGTCTTTTACCATCAAAGACCTTTCTGCGCATTCTATATGATTGGTTTGTTTTACACATGTAATTCCAAAGAGCAATGGAATAACCTTGCCACAGAATAAATAAATAATTTATTTAAAATACCCTTCTAATAGATAGCTTTGACATCTACAGTAAATCAAAGGACAATAAATTATCTAATTAAAATCTCTGTTTTCTGCTCTGTGTTGAAGAACTCGGCCTATAAGCAGAGGTCTAGCAGACTTGCAAACCTTTAAGAGAAAAAACCAGTAACAGTAAGCAGTAATTTCTTTTGTGTCACAGAAACCAGTTACAGATTTTAGATAACTTCTGGCAGGTTAAGAGATGCACTAAGTTTGAGGCACCTTGTTCAATTCGCAATCTGCATCTAAGGAAGAGTTGAATCTTTCAGATATTGCACAGAAATTCTTACTGGAACATAACTTTTGTAAGATGATAATTTTATGACAGGATAGATCTGTTGGTAGGAAATGCAAAAACATTTTTCAAATATGCAATCTAGGTTGACAATAGGAGAAGAATTCATTGGGAAATTCAGCCTCTGCTAATAAAGTTTTTTCTCTCTCTGCTTGTTTATCTTAATAGCAGTGATTTCAAACAAGTAGTTCTAAAGATTTTAACGGATTTTTGTGACGAAAGGCAACCAATATGTAAGTTTTAGTTCAGTCTTCTGTTTTCAAAGCTACAATAGATTTTTTGAAATGATGGGTACATTTTTGTTAAAGAATTGTATTCCAAATGCTGAACTAAAAGTTAAATAGAGCTTTTAATGGATTGCAGATTATGATATTTGAATAAAGAAAAGCTAGTGGGAGTATTGAACTCACTGAGAAATATTTTGAAATCAATGAACTTGGAAAGAAATCTAATGCTGTTTCTGCTTGGCTGAACTGTTAAAGCCTCTCTACCTGTTTGGAGATGCATTTGGAAAGAGCGGGGACGTTTTCCTTTTTGTTCTCATGGTTAGACTAGGGTAGATGGGAGGGTTAGATTCACAACCTTTTATTATTGAGATGATTCCTGTGACTCTTCTGTTCTTGGATTTCTTGACCATGGTAAACCCTGTATACCTGCTTTCTGAGAAAATTAAAAAGGAAAGAAATTGTATGATTACCAGAACTGGCCAGGAAAGGGAAATCTTTTGCTGGAAAAGATTTTTTTAATCTTCCAAATTGGAACAGAAGTTTGGGGGTTTGGTTTTTGTTTGTTTGGTTGGGTTTTGGTTGGTTTTTTTTTTTACCCAAACAAACCAAGCAACAAACAAAAAACCCAACCAAATTTCTTGAAAGAGATTTTTCAGGGGACAAGATAAATTTTGGAAGAAAACTTAATGAATGGTCTAATGTAAATTGGGGTTTGTGTGTTTTGACAGCAAACAGACATTTTTCTGGCTAAGGATGTGTGATTTTTGCATAAAGGAAGATTTCTATTGTGAAATTATTCCTATACAGAGCTTCCAGTTGTCTGCAGCTCTTATAATTCTGGCTCTTAATAGTAGCATCTTCTGCGCGCAGGTCCTCTCAAAATAAAAAGAAAACAGCCCCTCTTCTTGGGGTTTCACTTTACTGTTGTACAAAAAGCAAATCGTTTCTCATCTTTCAATGGCCAAGTTCTAAGAAAAATCAACTGCTTTTGTCAAAACCAGGTCTTAAATCGCCTCATTTTAGTGTTCTCCCTATTGATAGAATCCTGAATAATGCTATGGAAGTTGGAATTTCCAACAGCAAATTCTTCAGCCACATACACATTGGCTGCATTTTGGGGCAAATATAGAATCTGTATATCTATATAATAATCCAGGAGGAATATCAAAAAGGATCTTTCTCTGAACCTTCTCCTCACAGGTGCTGAACATGTTTAAACACGCTGTAAAGGATTTCATGCTGCCTATACAAATGCATGCATTTTGGATTTTGGATAAGGAAGGGCACCTTTTGTAAATGAACCTACTTGGCACTGGAGCTGCGTTTAAAACTGGTGAGCAGGAACTGAGCAGCACAGTCTGCAGAATTTCAGATAGCAAAAGGACAAAATACAGATTAGACTGGAGAGATGTTAAGGACTTTCCTTTGCCCCAGATGAGGCTTGATCTGTGAAGATTTGTGTTGTAGTTGGCTCCTCGGGACTATTGTACTTTCATGCAAGTTTATTGACCATTTAAACATGCCATCTCCACAAGACTGAATTAAGAACGTCCCAATGAATTGTTCAGTCATTACTTGAACCAGACAGTGAAAGCTGATATGGCTCTCTAGTTGCCATTATCTGTAGTTATTTCTTTTCACGCTTTCACTACTCATTTCCTATGATAAATCAGGAGGAAAACACACTTAACCCCCCGCCCCCCCCCCCCCCCCCCCCCCAGTGGTAATCATTGGAACACCAGTGAGAAAATTTTGTCTTTGGAAAGAATTGCTGCAAGAACAAAATCATAATTGCAATAGGCAACCCAGAAATGCTTGTACTTGATGGGCACTCTGATTTGTGATAACTAATTTGCTAACCATATACAGTACAGCTACCGTAACTTTCTAAAATTGTTTTGTCATCATAATTATACCTTGTGCCAGCAGTTCTAAGCAAAACTTGCTATTAGCTTAATTGAGGAAAGAAATTAAGTGGAAAAATATCTGCTCTAATAGCCCAAAAGCTACAGCAGGTGCACAGCAAACCCAAGTAATAGGTCCCTAGAGCACACAGAGGTGAATTCCTGGTCCTGGAGCACTAAAGATAAATAACGCCAATTACTCCAAAGGTGCTTCATGGATAGGTGCACTCGATGCTTTTGCCTGTTTTTGAAACCAGTCTTGAAATGTATTCAACTGTACGTTACTGTAGCTTTTAGCAAGTAGATGTCCTCGTGTAGGACTTGGTTGTGGGCTGGGAGATGCCTCTGCTTTCTTCTCTGTCAGAAGGGAATAACTGAAGCACTGAGGAGCTGAATGAGAAGCATGTGAAATGTAGTGTCACAGGAATGACAGCTGATCATCACCTCTTTGAAGAGCAGACACTGGCGAGTTTCACTGATGTCCCTACCAGACAGAGCTTGGTTTTGCTGGCAGAGAGCAGCAGTGCTGGTGACAACCTGCTCCTTTTCACCCTGAACCCCTTCTGGAAGAAAGGCCAATACCTGCAGTTGCTGACAGTATGGGACAGGAGCCTACTAGGCTTACAGAGCACAAGGGAAAAAGGAAAAACCAAAATTGTTCTTCAGATGGAAAAAACTTCTAATTTTATTAATTTAACACATGGAATCCTAAAGAGATAACATCCATATGTGCTTACTTGTCTTGCTGTAACTAGCATAGGGTTTTCTGGGCAAACGACGACCAGAACCACAGGATTTTATGGTGGTGCTTTCTACGTGAAATACTGCTGCTGCTGGAGACTTTAGCAGCAGCATCTTCTAAAGTAGTACTAGTTACAGTGCTGACTTTCCTCTCTTGTGAGCAATACTGCCCTCTCAGCAAGATTCATTTGGCTTGTTTTGGGTAAAAAGAAATCCTGTGCTTTGTCTTGCCATGCTCATAAATGAGGAAAAAAACTAGGAGACTCAGCTCTATCTTTAAAACAATAGGATTTGGGGTTTTGTTTAATTATTTTCCTGCTTATTCTTCAGTGTCTAGGGTAAAGCTCTTATTTCAACTAAACTGTTAGGAGGTAGTGTTGAAGCTCTGCAAAATGATCAGCGTGTCAGCAACTCAAATCCAAAAGATTTGCTTTGTCTCTTTGAAAGTCACCAATTTCTCCTAGAATACTGTCGTGATTTTTAGACTAGTGAAGGGTATTATATTGTCCTAGAAATTTTTGTGTGTCTTGTATATTGATGAAAGTAAGCATGATGATTTTTCCAGTTTGAGTGCTTTCATTCTTAATTTACATTGTTCGTCATTTTTACTAGAAAGCTACATGGAATAGAAGGCAGATGTTTATACAGGATGAGATCTTCATCGTACCAGGCACTGGTCAGATCCATTTGCAATCCTTGCTTCTGGAATTTGTCACCAGCAAGCAAAATATTAAATATGGCAAACTTTATATGTGCCTTAGGGAAAGTAATTTAATCATGAACATGTGGATTTAAGGTTAGCCCTGCTGATATCAGTGAGCAGGTTAAAATGTATGATGTATTCTGGCCTTGGGTAATCTGTATTTAAATAGCTCGCTGAACCGAAGTATCAAAGGTCAAAGATGTAATGCTCACTTCACTTGCATTATTTATTTTTTTTATTACAGCGTTACTAGAATGAGGCTTAAAATGCTTGCTTACAGTGATTATTTAATATACTCCATAACTTAGCCACGAGTGAGTTTACCATTTGTAGTTGTGGAGTAATAAAAATACCAATACTCACAGAGACTGTTTTGGGGACAGCTGTCATTCCCACTCCCTCTGGAGAGCAATGACTGTTATTTTAGTTGGAAGTAATAGCATGGACCTTTTCTAAGAAAACGCTTTTTTCCCTTCCAAATTTTTAGCCATTGTGACTTAAAATAGCTTATTTTTAACTGGGAAAATACTGTCTCTTCTTCTTTCCCTTTATTTTAAAAGCTGGTGCCAAAATCATGCTAAAAGGTGAACTTCAGGTCAAATCATGTAAATTGGAGGCTTTTATCAAGAGCAGACCTTGGAAGGTCGAAGGGGACAGTTTGACGAATGGTGCTACCTGATACTTAAGGATTATAGGATATGGTTCTTTCTGGGTCAAGTGGATAGCCTTCTTGCTGATGTGTGTAGCTTTTCTCAGGGAAAAGCAGATATGTAAGTAACTGTGAAAATATTGAAATACTTCTTTTGAACTTGAAGAAATAACCTTATTCCAATAGTCATTAAGGGTATCAAAGGGAAACATAAATTTGTCTTGCTTTTTTTTTTAAAAAAAAGACAATTTTGATGATAAATTTGTTATTTTGGTACATCTCAACATATTGCAATAGATATAAACCCCTGCAATTACAATTTAGAAAGCTGTCTCTTTACCCACCTTTTGCCCCAAAACCTCTGTCCTTTCCTAGATATTGTGGTTTTGGCTTGCTTTGTTTTTCCCCCCATCAAGTTATGTTAAAGTGCTGATGCTGAACTTCACAGAATTTATGCTATTTGAATATAATTCTCTCATGGTAAGCTACTTACTAAGACAAAACTTTGAAGCAGCAGTTCATTGATGTAGAATGGCTTTTAAAATGCACAGAACTTCCCTGCTCCTCCCCCGCCCCCCAACCTCTCCCTGAAAATTTTTGCTAAAATTCATGTGTTTTCCCAAGTCTCCTAGATAGGCAGCATATAGAAATCATGATTCAGGGAGATGGGCAGTTAAGCAGTATAAACATTAAACAAATAATAAATAGAATTTCTCCTTAAAATAGCCATTAATCTTTCACATTTGCATAAAACAACGCAGTGGCTTAAGTACATCAAAAGATGTTATCTTGTAAAAAAGAATAGACAGCTGACGGATGCCTGTTCTCACTGGAAAAAATAGATCTTAGCATCTTCAAGAATCTGGACCAGAACACTTTGGTAATTGTTAAAACTGAAGTGTGTATCTTGTAATCCTGAATAAAAGTAAGACAGTACTAAGCATTTCCTATCTGAAAATAGCAACCTGCTAGTGTTTAGAGCATTTCTTTTCAAACAGCTTTAGTAAGATTTCAGCAACTGTCAAAAATAACAAATACTAATAAATATTAGGTCTAGAAGCAAACAATGTTTCAGGCAATAGACTATATGTCTTAGCTATAGGTGTTAATTATTGACAGATTTACAAGTTTAAAATTTGCATGAAATACCACATTAACAGACAATCAGCTTACAAAAGATTTTAGGGCTTAATTAGAACTGAAGTGTAATACTCTGTTTGGGCCTTGATTACTTTATATTTCTCTTTATCTGATTATTCTGGTGTTACTTGCCCCTGATTTTATTAGTTGGTGTGAATAAGCAATCTAATCAATCACATTAGAGCATAATCCAAACAGTCTGAGGCTTGGATTCAGTTCTACAAACAAACTGTAACTCTGTTTCCCAAGTATCTGTGCTTTAAATATTCTCTATAAAAGTATTTTATACAAGACACTTCTGAGAAACTCTGATTTTTGGACTGTGGAACAGAAGAGAGATAATCATGATAATTTAAAAATCAAATTTTAAATCTATTTTATGGGAAGCTAATCCTTAAAACTCCATATATTTTTGGGAGGAATGTGTGAGATCATATTTTTGAGCAGAAAGCCAACAGTTCTTAATGATGTTTTCTTAACAGAGTTAAAAATGTTTACATATGATGGTGAATTTATGCCAGTACCCCTTACATCTACAACCTGTAGTCTAGTTTTCGGGAGCAGCAAAAACCATCCCTCAGGTTCACCCAAGAAATATTCACACAATCATATACTTTACGGGTTCTGCCTGAGTGATTGTTAACTATGGTCCGCGGTACCTAGACACACAGATGTCCATGCAGAAATACTTTTAAGTATTTCTTTGAACAGTAGTTTAATTCTGTGGTTTACTTGCCTTGAAATTATTTGTTGGCTGAGGTGACATAGCAACAAGAAGCTGGGTTGTGTGTATTTTCAAGCAGCATTTTGTGGTTTAGTTGCATGTGGCAGTGCCGGTGATGCAGTATCAAACACGGGATCTGGCTCCAGTCAAAACTCTGCCTCGATTCCCTGTCCTGCTGCTGTCAGACCCCCAGTGTTTGTAGAACTGGTTTTGAGGGAGTGTTCGTCTTGCAGCTTGTCTATTCCTCTGCCTGGCATGCAGTTGCCAACAGCTCGGCGTGTTTGGAGCAGTCGGATACTAGCATCCGGAGAACCCCTACATATAGCAGTGATGCTCACCACCAAGGGAGCAGAGCAAGTTCTAGCTGTATGTTTACCTGACTTAAAATGGTGCTTGTGAATTCCTTTGAACAGATTGACTTGAATAATGACTTCTACATGTTTTAGTTAACCTTTTCTTTGTGGCCACATTCTGTGGAGAATAAAACGTATCCCTCTGTCTAGTCTTGCCTTTCCCTGATTTCACAGGTATTGTGTGAGCAACTATTTCTCATGAGCCATGGGGTTAGCGCCTCTGATCACTCACTGCTCTTCCATCCCTCGTCCAAATCTTTCCTAGAAAATAGTGCTTGAAATTAAACAAGATGCTTTTATTGAAGCCTTACCAGGGACAGGTAGAAATAAGATTGACTTTAGAGATTTGCATGGGGCTAATCTGTTCCCAAGCCCACTATTTATTTTCTTCTAGTTCATATTCAGTTTGTGTTCTGCAGCACCGTACAACATATTTCAAATTCTGAATTGCTTGGCAACTAATCACTGTTTATTGCTTGAAGTGTTTGCTATTCATAATCTGCCAGCCATAACATGGTTACCAAAATCATACCATGGGTTTTCCCCCTTCTTTCCTGCCTCAGACAAATAGATGGCTGACAATTTACAAGCATGAGCTCATGTATTTGCAGGGTGATTGATCTCATATGTGCTCATGTATAGTGAAACAATATCTTGATTTCCATTATTTTTCTTAAGCATCTTACTAGTGTTTCCACATTTTCTTCTGTACTCTCATTATAGCAGATTTTCAAATCCAATTTGGATGGGCAGGATAGACAGTTGTGTTTTGCAGTGGTTGGGTAGTCTGGGTTTAGGTGGTTTGGGTTTCGTTTTGTGGTTTTTTCTTCTTTTCTTTCCTACTTTTAACAGACTTTCGTAAAGGCTATGTAGAAGGTACTTCATGCAATGATGTGTTCTGCATGCTCAAAGACTTTGGTCTGACCAATAATAAAGGCACTTTATTAAATCAGCAGATTTTACTGTTTCTTGTACCTTAATTAAAATAAGCTTTAATGTTCTACCAAGTACTATTACCTGCTTCAGATAATGTGTTGGTCTTATTTCATTGCCAGCATGCTATAATGGCAATTTTTTGTGTCCTGAGTGGTAGCAAAATCGTTTAGTTTGTTGTGGAGATCAAAGCTCGAAGTAGCTTAGACCTAAAATAGTGCGGAGTTCTTTGCATCTTGAAATTCTCAGTTTTATGTTTGGTGGGGGTTTTTTGTTGTTTGGTTGGGATTTTTGTTGTTGTGGTTCTGTGTTTTTTTTCTAAAAGCTGAAAGGAGTATATGGGTGGTTTTTTTTCTAAAAGGTTTTGAAATATTTTAAGCATTTAATTTATCCATCTGTTGAGAGTTTTTACAAGTCCTGGGAATCTGTTTAGAGGAAAGACTTTCTCTGCATAGCTATGAAAGCTGAGAAATTTGAAAAAAATATTTATAAAAGTCTTTTTGCATCTGTGAATGATAAATCTATTTCTAATTGTACTTTGGCTGCTAGGAAGACTTTGAATACTTTGCTTTATTATGCATATTTATAAGGCCTGTTTAAAAAAATATTAATAAATGATGGATAAAGCTCCCTTTAGAATAACAGGGTGAGTGTATTAAATCTCCCACAGATGTTCAGTATATTAATAACTCTTCAACTTCAGTTTCTCTGTAAGAGATAAGTGTGTCCACTACTGATATTCTTTTTGTTTAGATCATGTATCTGGGTCCTATATGCTTTCTAGCTTGTACGTTCACACACTGTTAGCAGTGGCATAAAAGCCAAAGAACACAGAAGCCTGACAAAGTACACTTCTGCGCCTGCCTTTAGGGGAGGAGGGGAAAGCTCAGAATGAGTTGGGTTTTTCTTTCTCTCATTGATTTTGTGGGGTTTGTTAATTTTGCTTTGGTTTGGTGGTCGGGTTCTTTTTGTTTGCTTGTTTTTGTTAACATTCTGAAAGGACAGATCAGTAAGCCCGTGTTTTACAAACCAGTTGAAAACCACTAACAATAGATCCTTCTTTGCTCTTCTACCAAAAGACTGCATGTGCAGCATGTCAGTGTATTGAGTATTACGTTTTCTGTGGCCATCGACCTACACCAGCCTTGTTTCATGGAAGGCAGCGAAACTGGTACCTGAAAAACTTGTCCCTGTTAAGATCTTTGCAGAGGAGAATATACTGAGATCCAGTGAAGTAGAATACTGACATGGGGGACTTGGACTCATCTGAGTTTTGTTGAATTGGATCCTGTGCTAATTTTGTGGCATCTGACAGATTCAGCTAGCTCGCCAGTACATTTTCAATGGTATAATCCTATGAAATTAATGGTTAAATGAGCATCAGTCTACAATGGAGCATCTCAACCAACACTGAATTATCTTTTTTGTATCTTCATTTTAGAAAGCAGGCCTGAACGTGTGATGGTAGTTTCAGAAAGCTGTCTAATGTTCAAGAATGAAAGAATTGCATCTTGAATGTGAAGGTGGTTGAATATACATTAACAAATCGATTCAACAACTAACAGGTGGAACATGGTAGGCTAACTGGGCAGTACTTGGACTTGCAGATATGTGTAGCCTTAATTATCTGACAAGGAATGTAAGGAATTTGTTGCTGGTTTTTGGATGACCGAAAAAAGATATACATCCACACATTAATACTTATATACAGTACATTAAAAATATGGTTGATTTAGCTTTGGGTTTTGCTTGTTTGCTTTGGTGAAAGCCACAAAACTAAGATACAAATCTCATGCAGATATTCAATAACATGAATATCTTTTCCTCTCTGTACAGATAAAAGAAGTCCTGGCAGAGCTAAAGAGGAAAATTATCTCTGCTGTGCCAGTGACATTTTTACTGAATGCATTGGCTTCATGCAAAGTTAATATCTACTTAAATGCTTCCAAGACTTAGTAAATGGAAGTACAAATTGAATATTCGGTGTAAGCAGCTTAATTTAGTTAAATATTTGAAGTTGTGGCATAGCAGAATCATGAAAATATTTGCTGAAGTTTACTCTGCTTTTACAGTTGCTTTTTAGTAGCTGTGTTTTAGATTGTGTTCGATTTTTTTTCTGATGTTTTCCCAGTAGCATTCCACATGGGTGTAATACAAAACACCAGGCTTTGTGTAATATATGAATTCTTCTGTAGTAATAGTTTTCAGCATGTTGGTCTAGATCTTCCTGTTTTGATGACAGTGGCAAGAATATAATTGATTTAACTGGGAAAAGTTTTGCTTGTTTAGAAACAACCATGTGCTGGCTTTTGAAAGACTTGATGCACAAGTTTATTTTTTTTAAAAAAATAATATTACTTCCATAACCAATAATACACTGACACAGTTCTCGTGTATTTATGGGTGTTAAGAACTGAATGGCCAGAACAGCTGGGCCAATTCTTTTCATTTTAGTTAATCTCCCACTTTCCCTTTTATCTCAGGGGATGAGTTGGCCGTGGTAGTGTGGGTGTTTGGATACTGTTTATGAAATAACTGTCTGTTATGTTTATGTTAGTCCTGGGTTATATATTTTCATCTGGGCACCTTAATGAGTCTGTTAATATGTATTTTTAAATGATGATCACAGTTGCTAGCAGCATTGGCTAACCATGTTTACAAATCATAAACACATTGTATAATAGACAGTTACAAGTGTTTGTCATTAAGGCTTTCCTCCTCTGGAGCATAGAAGTTTCTCCAGTTTTTACGATATCAAGAACACAGTGCCTGTTTATGTAGCATAGACGATACCTGCCATAGCGGCTATCCACCACCCTTTGCTCAACAATCTTCTGGATGGAAAGGTGCAACAGTAATGAAGTGTCATCTGGGGAACACTAAGGAATTAATTGTATGATAATTACTAATATATCTATCTGCCTATTCTCTTTTAATAAATTCTTTGGTACTAGTGCTGGGCTCAGCCATGCTGTAAATGGAGAGGCAGAGCAGAGCCCTGTTTATTTCTGGTGCAGTGCTGTGTTGAATAGACAACCTGCTCTGCATTTAGACACTGAAGTCAAGGCAACAATAATTGTTACTTGAGGCAAAATGTTCCACTGGAACTAGCTTCCTTGGAGGCGGAACACTGAACACCAAAACAGCAAATATCTTCAAGTGGCTACCCTCTAGCTCAGAAGTGGAATGCAACATGCTTTTTTCCTACGTGCCACAGCTGGATGGAAAAGTAGCCAAGTATCTGAAACTCTGTAGTGTATACTAACCCTGATCAAGGTAATCTCTCGGCTACTATTCAAAATAGTGTTCAAAACATGGTGGGTGTGTTGGATTTTTTAGGTGTGGGGGTGTGTGTGCGTGTTCATGTCCCCCCCCCTTACTTGGAGACTTGCCAAGAAATTCTTTGTTTTCAGTTAAGCTTGTTGAGAACTCCTAGTGAAAAGATAAAATATTTACCTTTTCTTTTTAAAAAATTAATTGCTGTTTGAGAAAATAAAGCTTTTCATCTGCTCGCGGTACTTGCTGATCTTGTCAACTTTCAGGAGCAGTCTTCCAGAATTAGAAAGACTTGATAAAACCTTTAAATGGAATCTAAATTGAAATTGCTCAGAACATGAAACAAAGGCAAAATCCATCACTTCTGATTTGGCTGAATTTCTGTGTAAAAATAGAGATAATATTCTGTTGAAAATGCATACACACACAACTATATATACACTATATAAAACACATAGATGCATACAGAGTATATGTGCGTGTGTGTATTTAGATATACATATACACTCACATTTTTTGCTAGTGCCATTACCTCGTAAATTTGCCAATATAATTTTATTTGTATCAGTGAATCTAGTCACAATGATGAGCTTCTATGCAAATCAGTTTTGGCTTTTAAAAATTTATTGAGTTTATTCTATTGATTCCAGTATTACTAGGTAAAAAACATTTTTAATCTATAACAGATGATTAGTACTCTTATCTCCCCATAACACAGGCATCGCTGGACTTTTGGTTAGATTGATCAGAAAACTTCTACTAAAGTTCTTATCAGAAATCATACTGAGGGCATGGTATAACTGCGTATGTGATCAATGTGTAGTTGCATAATATATAATCATTATGTCACTAAAAGTAATTTTAAGTTTCTTTGTGTAAATGCCCAGTTATGAGTTTATGAGTTAAAGTCAACGTATGTGTCACTGTTACGTATGCCAATATGGGGTTTTTTTAAGACTACTGGTACGGGAGTAGGTACAAACATCAAATTATACCACTTCATCTTAAGGTTGCTGTATAAAATAAGATTTCATGTTACGCGGTGGCTGCTGTGAACGTCTCCCAGTGGCCTCATTCTCTTCCCCTCATTTACTTATCCCATGTGGCCTCGCTACGTGTTGTAAAACTGTTCATGTATGGGCTGCAGACTTTTCTGGAAGTTGTAAACTTGGTCCATGCAGTGAGCAGGTGATGGCTTCCAGCAGCTCCCTGCCAGGGCCTGCAGAGAACAGCAGGTTCCTGCCTGTGCTGCGCTCCTGCTGCGGGCAGGGACGGGAGATGAACTGCCCTGACTCTCTAATGGGAAGTTGCCTCAACTTCAGCTGCAGTCCGTCCACCACAGAATGGTAAACAGAAATGATGGTTTGCTGTATGCTCTGCAACACAAGGGTTTAAACTGCCTGTTTAGTAAGGATGGTAACTCAGTGTTTTCCAAAAAGGAAGCTTAAGCAGGAGAGTGAGTTGTCCCCTGGATGTGCTCTGCAGAATGCTGAGCTTCACACTAAGGCAGAGCAATAGGGCTACTTTCAGCCACTTTTCAACTACACTGGTCCTTTCCTGTCCCCTACAGCTTCACCAGCCATCCCCATCAGGCACTGCCTGAAGCTGGGACTCCATCAAGCAAAGCTTGCAGGCAGAGAATGCATGAGGCGAATCCTAAGGTGAGGATGCTTACAGCAGTGTGTGCTGTGGAACAGTCTTCCGAAATTTGGTCCTTACTAAGCAAAGTTCTCCTCCTCTGCAACTGGCGTCACATTCAAATAAATGTTAGTGTTAAGAGGGGTGGCTCCTGGTGTCTAGCAATGATGGGGAAACCATCTGTGTCAGGTGTTTGCTGCAACATGCTCCCAGCTCACTTCTTAAAATGCTTCTCTGATCTGAAGATGGCTCAATAGCGCTGCCAAGTACTTCAGCAGGGAGGTCGGGGAGCTAGGCGATTTATCGTGCCATGCCCAGGTGGGTCGGAGCTGTTCTGTCACGGTTCCCAGAAGAATGTGCCGAGTTGTGTGAAGCACAAGTGAGACACCAAACTATTGTATATGATTGCTGAACTTGCCTCCCCCACCAGCCATTTTAGTCACGCTATCAGATATTTGTTTTGCAACAGTTTAAATATTCCTCTACAAAAAAGAGGTAGGGATATGCACTGCTCCTTAGAGAGGCTGAATAATTCAAAGAGCTGTGTATCTTGATTTAAAAACTTTTGTGGCATACTCTAGAGAACCTTTCAATTTCCACCTCAGTTGCTCTGTGAGGGAAGGAAACTTTACTCAAAAAATTCCAGTTTCTCTTTGCAATAACATCTCATTACTGGTCAGCTCATAGCCAGTTGTCTTTGATCATATTCTGTTTTGAGACATTTTAATTAGCTTCATTACATTATCCATAATGTTTTATTTCAATCAGCCCTTATTTAACTGGAACAATTAAGGGTCTCGTAAAGAGTGTTTTGCTTAACAGTTTGGTGGAGCAAAACCAAATCTCAGTGTAATCAGTTGACCTTTTCCTATTGGAAAGGAATTTTATTAAGTCAGGATTGAAAAGAAATACTACCGGTTCTTGTGATCTGCATTGTCCTTATCCCAATGTTTTATCCAAGTAGCACCCTAATAGTGGCTACTCGTTCCTGTAAGACACTGGTTTGCCAGTGGGTACAGGAAATATTAACACCGACATAGCTTAGAAACAGAAATTGTAATCCAATTCCTCGATCTAAATAACAGAGCGCTGTACCCTTGACAGGTGTAAAAGATTCATGCAAAGTGCATTTTGGAAGCTCACAGAATTAGGTTACTTGAATTATATAGTCAGGCTTTCAGAAAAACAATGTTGGTTCAAGTTTTTCTTTATTTCTGAGGGTGGGAATGTGTTGTTATATTTGGTACAACAATATTTTTGTCACGGACATGGCAACACATGGAACATTAGTCACTAAAAGCAGAGGTTACTTCATTACATCAAAATGATTGCCTCATAACCAGAAAAAAACCCACCAATTCGGATTAAGCCCCTGCATACTATACCCATTCAGCATTAAGGTCTATGGTGATGCTTTCTAATGCATGATGTTTAAAAAAACACCTTTAGATATGTTCAAGTTTCTTAAGAAATTTAAGAACAATGTCTGAAAATTCTTGTGCAGTTTCAACTCGTACATGGTCATCTTGCTGGATCCTGAAGTGTTAAAAAATTGTGAATTCCTCATACGTATTTCTGGGTCTTGTTCTTCTTATTTTCTACACCCACACAGTATACACCCACACAGTAACCATTTATCATGTGCCAGAACTCCAGTGTTTCTCTGCTTAGCTCTGTGATTGTATTCAGCATCACTAATAAGCCACTTCAAATCCATCTGCTTCTATCGCTTCTGCTTTCTGTTTAGATTTCCTCCTTTGCCTCTCAAGTGACACACTGCTGTTATCACTTGATCTTCAAACTCTTTGTAATCCACTTAGCTTACACGGGGCATGCTTAAACTCTCTTAAGGGCAAGGCTGGTCAGAAGCTGATTTTTGCCAAAGTATGCCAAGCCATACTTCAGAAGCAACTTTTGCAAGGGATACCCCTGCGTGTGAGTGACTGCAACAGTTTTGTTCAATGTGTCGTACTTATCACTGGTTTTTCCAGCACTGTGATTCTCCCTGTGTCCGGATGCAAAATGGCAAGAGATGCGAAGAACTTCTATGCTTCTAGAGGCATCTTCCCACTGGTGTCTGCATCCTGCTTGCCAGTTACAAAGCCTGGATATTATTTTTTTTTTTCTTCCACTGACAAGATTCTCACTAAAAGTTGTTTCCTGAGCTGCAGTAGATGTGATCTGTTGCTCAGTTTTTCCGTATGTGTTTTTCACAGGTGGGAGAGATGAATGAAGGTCTGATGTACAAAGTCCTACACTATGCAGAAACCAGGCCTGACTATAGAGAGCCATGGGTAGCTATAGGCTCTCTTGATACTTCCCCCTCTACTATAGCATATATATATATACACACCAGTAGGTCCTGGTAGTGCTGGTGTGTAGGTGGAGCTGCCTTGGAAATCTGTCTTCTCTGCATGTCACAGCACTAAGCAGGCATCAGGCTTTGAAACTTGTACCACCAATGTGTGTAAAACTAGCCGGTGCTAGCAACTGTCCAGTGTTGCTTCCCTGAGAGTCTTCTCTCATTGGTATCTTGCATGTAATTGTGGACCTGGTCTGTTAGAGTCATCAGCTGTCACCTCTTTTTTCCCCCCTGCCATGAATAGGTGCTGAGCAGTATAATGGGTGTCACGGTTTAACCCCGGCTGGCAATTAAGCACCACACAGCTGCTCACTCACTCCCCCCTCACCCAGAGGGATGAGGGGGAGAGTTGGAAAGGAATGTAAAACTCAAGGGTTAAGAACAATTTAATAACTGAAATAGAATAAAAATGAAAGAACAATAATAACAATTATATCAATAACAGTTATAATGAAAAGGGGAAGGGAAAGAATAAAACCCAGAGGGAAAGGAAGAAAGGAGCACCTGATGCACACTGTAACTGCTAGCCGCCTGATGCCCAGCTGGTCCCTGAGCAATGACCTGCCCACCCCAGCCAGCCCCCCCAGTACCTGCACCAGGCGTGGTGCCCCACGGTACGGAATACCACTTGGGCTAGTTCAGGTTGGCTAACCTGGCTACATCCCCTCCCGATTCCTTGTGCCCCTCCAGCTGTTTTGTTATAGCAAGGCCCAAGAAACTGAAAAGTCTCACGTCAATTCTGAAACACAGCGCTGTGCTAGATCCTAAGAATTAACTCCATCCCAGCTGAAGCCAGGACAATGGTAGAGCTGTTCTGCAGCTTTTCAGAGATGAGTTAGGGCAGATAGGCGTGCCCGTATGGCTGTACCGGGGAGGTGAGAACAAAGGTGTGTGTGAATCCATAAAACCTGCTCTGATATGCTTGGAAAGCTGGAATGGGCTGAAGAAAGCTAGATGTCCAAGTTTTTCTGTGCTGCAGAGTGAAGCTTGCCTTTGAACTGGTGCATAGGGGGGGTGGAAGGGCTAGCGACCTGGCTTGGAACAGGTAACTTAAGATAGAACTACACTGTCAGTTTTCTGAAGTTACTAAAGCATTGTGGGTTTGGGGCTGGTTTTTTTTGTTTCATTTGGTTTTTTTAACAAAACCTTTTCCATCTTCTTCCAGCTGCCAGTGTAACTTTTTATAGGTGCTATCAAGTAATTCAGTGAACTTGATATTGAGGATATAATTTTTGGTGGGCTAGGAATTGGTATACTCTATTATTGTTTCCAGTTATTGAGAGATAGATGTGGACCTACTTATTAGCTAAAGACTTCAATTAAAAAAAAAAGGTAAATTTCTAATTTTCTCATGTAGCTTTCAGCAAATCTTCAATTTGTCAAGTTCCCCATTTGTGTTAATGTTTGTTATCCAAATGTCTAAGAATACATGGCAATGAATTAACCAAAAATAATTCCTAGAAATGTTTCTAGGAGCATTGAGGGATAGATGATGGAATCAAGTTGGGGGCAGTCCTACTTTAAAATGAAATATTTGAGAACAAGATTAATTTTGTTTTGTTTTAATCTTCTAAGATAATAGATTGACAAAACAAGGAAACTATCATGATAAAAGAAGAGGAAAAGGAAAAAGAGGCCTGGGGATGAACTGGATGGTAAAACAGGTATTTGAACTTCTGAATGTCTCCTATGGTGTGTGCACATCTTGTGCTGCTCTCAGAGACTTCATTCTGTAACCATCACAAGTACCAAAGTTTTAGCATGTGAGAAGGTCAGCACTGGTCAGATCAAAGTTTTTTTCCAAGTGCAGCCAGCAGCAGCGTGTATGGCAGAAATGGGGACGAGGACAAATGCGCAGCTCTACCTCTACAATAGAGTCATCAAAGGGGTCTGTAGCACCAGGTCTCTCCAAGTCAAAGGTGACATCTATGTAGTGTCATCCTTACTTTGGAGTTGGGGATGTTTAAAGGCCAATATATTTATCCTTAAGCATTCTATGTGTCCTCAAGGTCATATATGAGATAAATAGCAGATTCACAAACAGCATCGGAGTCAGGCTGATTTCTATTGACAAAAATATTCTTTCACTTACTTTTACTCCTTAATAATTACTTTATCCCTTGCTATGTCTTAATTTGCATTTTAATAATGTTTCTTTTTTGTAAGGTAAATAAGACAGAACAACTGTTAAATAAATATTATAAACTTGACTTTTTAGAAATAATTACAAGTAGTTCTGCATCTACCACAAATAGTGGCTTTTTCATACTTCAGCATAAGATGGAATGTTTTTCAGTAGACAAGTAACTGAATGCTTCAACACTGGTAACTCCCTTCCACTAACAGCAGCAGACAGTGGATTACCACCTCAGTTTAAAGACTACCTAATCTTGCTGAAGAACTGAGGCTGTAGAATATAAGGCCCTTTCTTTTCTCTTCACAAAGCTGTTTTTGCCTTATTTCAAGCTAAACGAAAACAGCTGCATATCTCATAAATTATGCATTCAGAGAGCACTCTGATATGATATTCTTCAAAACACAGTTAATTTTAATCTCTCTCATGCAATTTTCTGACAAAAAAGATTGATGGTTCTTTGTTTCTTCCTCTTTTCACTGTAATTTTGACAGTGAAATATCAGAGTATATTAAATAGTCTATTAAGCATCTGATTTTAAGGTAATTGTCATACAGACTATGACCAGAGAAGATGTAGCCCATCTATTCCACATCCAATATTTCATTAAATAAATACAAAATATAATGTGACAAATACACCTATAAGAAGAAGGGGGAAAAAAAAAAAGTAACTTAGACATACTGCCACAATGCGTTTCTTTCTTTCAATGGGAGTTCTCAAGTGTCTGTCCATTATTGCATTGTAGTTAGTAAGGCAATGACAGCTTCATTTAGACGTTTCTTTAGTGATATTTGTAAAGCCTTTTTTATTGGAACTATGCTAATTAACTCTAGAGCAGAGGTAATGCCCTCAGCACCAGAGTGTTTAGAGGCTGAAGTGTATGGTAGAAAGTGTGTGTCCAAGAGCCATCACAGCAACAGATCCTCAGCATTCAAGTGACATTCTCAAAAGTAACATTAATAAATCAAGTGGGAAAATGCTTGAACGACAGCTGTGGTGAGCTGGCCATTTCCACTTCTCATTTTTCCAAATGCAGTGCTTGTTAATGCACCAAGACTATTAATTCAAGTTCCTCGCAGATGATACTCATTCTTCCCACTTTTCCCCTTATCTGAAGAGCAGCAGCAGCAAATTTTCTCTGTTGTAACTAGCAATCTTAGAAATCTGCAAATCTTTGTTCTCCTGGTACCTGCTTTGTCATTCCTGCAAAACCCCAAGGACTTTTTGCTGCAAAGATGCCACAAAATCCTTGACATGGCAGAACACATATGATGTCTATGCTATTGAGAAGTCTTGACCTGTCTCTGAATCCTGGTATCTGCTAATACAAATGAATAATGTAATTTTTTTTGTTATGTTCTATAAAATTTTTCTGTATTTCAAGAACATTGTTGCTCAAACCTGAAAACCCCAAAAAAAAATAATTTGAAGGGTATTGTCAAAATTGAAAGTTCATGCTAATAAGGGAAAGTGTTTCGTCCTGTTTATGTTTCCTTTCAAAAAAGAAAGTCTGGTTTGTTTGCACTGTGTTTGCACTGCTTTCCAGCTTGAGGAATAAGACCCCTTAATGAACAGCAGCTCGCTCTCACAGTAGGGCTTGCGAGAGCCCTAAACCCCTTTTATTGGCTTCGCATTGCTGGCAGCGGGGGCCCGGGAAGGCTCACAACTGGCTGGTGTCGGGAACTACCTGTGGGGAAATCAACTGGGAAGGGTGCTTTAAGCAGCTGCACCCCAGTTGCAGAGGTGCAGAAATGAGATAGGAATGTTTCTGACTCTTTGGAAGGATGCATAAGGGGTGTCCTCAGCTCTTGAAATTCTGCAAATGCTCCTTAGGCACAAGAGTTGCAAAGCATCAGAAAAAGGCGTTCTTATTTCAGTACATATCTTCAAAGCCAGAGGTATGCTTCCAAACTATAATTTTATTTCTACTGCTATTAAGTGCAATAAAATTCGAATGATAAAGCAAAAACTTAGCTCAAATCTTAAGGATGTTTTTGCAAAATAGAACCCTGTGGTTCTTTCTTCCTTCTCCTGTGAGTTTTGGACAATTGTTTCTCTCTGTAAATCTTGCAATTGTGCAAAATAATGTTTAATCATTGGAGTTTGCAGCTTTTTTCCTCTGGATTGATAGTCTTGGATTTTTTCGTACAATAAGGGAGGTGCTTGTATTAAAGCCAGGTTTGAACTCTTTAACTGAACAAAGTAAAAATGATTAACAGAACGGTTACAGCCTACAGTATTTTGGCTGTTTTTCAAAATGTTTAATGTTCCTGAGCTAGGTGGTGTTCTTAATTTAAAAATAAGGTAGATCTATAAAACATATCTTTTCTGCATGTTATTTTTTCATCTTTACAAAAAAGTAGGAAAAAATCGCTTTTCAATGTTCCATATTATTGAATTTCTCTTTTCAGTGTATAAAACCTAGTAAAGAGAAGAGGCATGCTGACACTGACTGAAAGCTGGTTGCCTAAAGTCTACGTGAAATCATCTTTTTATTGTGCAGCTGCACATTGATAGTAATCCAAATCTAATTACTATGTTTCTAAACAAGAGATCTGAAATGTCTTGTTGCAGCAGGACAGTGCACGTATGTTCAGCTGGACACGGAGCATAACTGACACTTATGTTGTTGTGAATACAACCAGCTTGTTTGGGTCTAAACCCTATTCTTCTCCAGTAGACCTTTCTACAAGTTCTATGGTGTTTGCTGCATGCTTGAGTTAATAGAAACCTGCCTTGATTCTCAGAATATTTGAAAAAGTAGCTCTAGGAAGAGTTTGGAGACATTTCTTAGTTATCTTAACTTCTACTATTTCTATTAATTTTTTAAACAGTATGACACATGATGATTGTGTTCTGAAAATCGAGATGTTGCCTGCATCATGAGGCTTATGCAAGGGATGTACAATGTCTGCTTAAGTGGAAGGGACAGCAGAAATGATGGAATGAAGAGTATTTCATACAGTATTTCCTGCAATATACTATAATTTTCAGGCTGAATAATGCTCATTTTGAAAGGTGTGCTGTTTGGCCTGTAGTCTTTCATCGATGAGATTACTGTGGTTTTGTTGCAAATTTGTGCCTTCACAGGGTACTAATTGCGCAGATGATTAATCCAATGTCACCTATGTGAGGAAGAAGTCAGACCTCTGTTTTATGTAGTAAAATCATGGCCCTATCCTTAAAGGAAAGGCACTTCACCTTTCCATAGATAATTTCTTTATCATACATGAAGCAAAGGCAAACAAACGTATCTTGTTTTGCTTTCTGACATGATGCTGTAACACAGTTATGAGGGGTATCATGTCTTTTTCTGAGCAATAAGCAAAGCTGAAGCAAGAGGGATTTAACAGCAAGCTGAACTTGCTCGCAGTAGAGGTGCGACGCCACACACCACAGTCCCCACTGCTCTCACGCAGTTAGGGGGCGAGTGTTGTGGGATGGAAATCCATTCCGTTTGTACCTAGCTCTTCCATAAAAACAAATTTTCTTTGTTCTCTTCTTATGAATTGTGATAAAATGCTATTGAGTCATTTGAAGACTGGTTTTCTAGCTATTTTTACTTTATATTTCAACTTCTTTAATCTGGGAAAGAAAATCAGAAAATCTCTGCTGATGTATGTTAGCAAAGGATCCGTACTGCCCTGTCTTAAACTAGTACTAGTAAATACTAGTAAAACTGTGATTTTTCTCTCTACTGACCATCTCTGTAATATTTCCTGTCCACAAGGAAATGATTTATATCCAGCATTGCTGAAATTTATTTTAGATTAAAAAGAACCTAAACCATCTGTGAGTACGAAGGCATAGAATTTCCCTCTACTTGTAAGAGTCTGCAAGTTTTATTCTCTCTCATTAAGGAATCGAGATAGGCTGCATGTAGAGCAGGAATGAGAAAACAGAGCAAGTTGCACATCCTTCAGTTCCCTTTCCACTCTCTCAGTTTCTACTGATGCTGCTTTCTCTACTTCTACTTTCTACCCAGTGTGCCCCTTTCCCCCTTCATTCCTTCCTTTTAAACATAGTTTTGTGAAAACTTTTTAAATCATCTAGAAAACCTGGACGTATACCTTGGGATGTATCCAGAGGAATCAGAGAAGTTTATATATTTGTTCCTTCTGCTTAAAGCCAGAAGATGCTTGCTCAAATAAGCTATGCAGAAGTAAGGATCAGCTTGCTAGGAGATGTGCAACCGACCTTTTTCTTAATGTTGTGTGTATACAGTAGGACAGAAGAAATCTAACAGTGTGTGAAGCTTTTTGGGAGAATGAAACTTTAAAACAGTGATGCTATTTATCAGTCAAGATATTGTTTGATTGTCCTAACTGTTTACAGTTTAAACTAAAAGAAATGTAATTTGTTTTCATTTTACGTATGTGAGAAAACAGATGATAAGAGGTCTCAAGATATAAATTATCATCGTTGTTTTTTAAGACTTGTAGTATTCACAGTCCCTATTTTGATACTTCAGTGGCATTAATGTGAGTTCTTACTTACAATAATGGGAGTGGTCACTTCGCAATTTTTTTTTAATTGTAATTCTGTAAGCTAGTCCTGTGTCTTAGACAAGAACCAAATCATACTTAGAGGTTTTTGTCTGAAATTACGTATTCAGAGGTACAATTGGTATTTTACATAAAAGATGACTCATGTGGTACAATGGAACAATGTTGCACAACATATATTTTTGAATAGGATTTATAAAAGCCTGGGAAAGAGATTTATAACAGATATCTGAACCTCCATAGATAATTCCTCCCCTTGGGCACAGTATAGTCTGTAGTGCCATTGTATTATTAGTCAGAATTACTTGCAGTAATAGGTCTAGTGAATGGATTTCGTGATGGCTGCAGTCTGGCTTGTGTTTCATCTGCAAAACCCTGGGCCATTTAAAACGGTCCCTGAAATTTTAACAGTCAGTTGAACAGTGGTCATAGAATAATATTTACAAATTCAGCAAGTAAACATTCTCCCTCTGGTTACATTTGATCTGCTGCTTTTATCACAGCTTAGTATTCACTGGCACCATGAGTGGAAAGCAAAGAGCCCGTCAGCCCAGCAGAGAGGGTGCTGTCTGCCGCTGGAGCTTTGCTTCAAAGTCACATTTTGGTTTTGCGCTTGTTAGCACCTGTTACATAATAATGCTTACTGCATTTGTTGTTTATTACTAACAGGCACAATTCCTTCTTGCTCTGTTTACAAATATAATTATGGGTTTTTTTCTTTGTTTAGAAAATGGCTCTTTACTTGAAAGTTGTCAATAGCTTTCCAAAAATGGCTGAAATATTCACCTTGTATAAACTATATTTAATGTGGAAGAGATTAATTTCTCAAGAGACTTTAACCTGATGTTAATCACGAGGTTGGTTTTATTATATAACATGATATTGGCGGTTATGGTGCTCACAGGAAGATTTACGTGAGTACAAAGAGCAAAGTTACATGAAACAGCCTGTGCACATTTCATTACTAGTTCTGCTTTACACTTTTCTTACAGTTCTGCCTACAGTGTCATGAACAGTGTGTTTTTGTCTTTGCCAGATATATAATTGGATTTTCTTTCAGATTTTACCCTTGCCAAAATTTCCAGTGTGTGCATTTAAAGAAATGCTTGAGAAACTGAGCAACTGGACATGTCTTTGTTGAAATTATGGAATTTGAAAATAATATGAGTTCTTGCTTTTAAAATATGTGGAGAGGAATCCTTCTAACTTCTTTCCTACTGGCTTCTCTTTCTACAGAGTTGTTTGTTTTGTTTTGTTTTTTTTAAATCATACAGAGTTTAGCAAATTTGCAATTTATCATGCTTTGCTGAATACATCCCAATTTCTAAACCTTTTATCTCAAACAGCGCAGGACACTGAAAGCCCCTCTGCAGTCTTTAGCACTGAAACAGAGGTGGTTCTCTGGCATGTGTAACAACAGCACCCTCTTGGTTCTCTCTCCATGGTTTTATCAAATTCCAAGTGATGCCATTGTGCATAATAACAGATGATCACCGATTACTTTGAGTAATTTTATTTACCAGATAGAATTAGAAACTGAAGGTGGTGTGTGGAAGACTATGGTGGATTGTTGGTTTTTTTTGAGAAAGGGAATGTATCTCTCAGAAACGATTGCATTTAGGTTGTGATGCTGCTCTGTCAATAAAATGCAGAAGAAATTACTGCAAACCACTCACTGAAAGAATTTTTCCTTACTTGCTTTGCATTAAGGGTTTTTTATGGTTTTGTCCATTCTCATGCAGGATTTATCACAAAACGCATATTACATAGATTGGTATGCTTATCAGTAGCTCTGTGCAGTACAGGAGTACAGACAGAAACTGCCTAAGCAGAGCTAGTCAAAAACCACACTGCTATTCTTGTTACTGACACATGATGATGCGAATAGAATAGAATAGTATCATAAATATTTATAGTATTTAAAAATCATTAGCAACTGCTAACTAGTTCTGAACAAAACATTTAGTCTTCCAGATCTACTTGGGCTGCGATGAAATGCTTTGACACTTGATTTCTGCACTACATGCTGTAAAGTTAATATGGAAATACTTAAAGCAATCTTAATTTCCAGAAAACTTCTGGAAATTCAAAATACACTGAATTGCAGCCGTGTAGCAATTCAATACAGGCTGTTTCTCCACCAAAGGAGTTCTTATTTCAACACGAATCCAAGCTGTGAGCTACGAGGACTGCCTGTAGAGTAGATTAAATTTCAGCCACAAATCCTAGAAAATATTGGAAATGTTCTATTTTTACTCTAGAAATAAAAAGACTTTGCATTGTTGGACTCTCTGTTAAGCTAAAAAATAGATGGAGGAATTTTCTGAATAGTCCTATTTCTTGCCTAGGATATATAATTTTGTTCATGATGTACAATGTCACTGAAAAGCTCCATTGCCTTTGTTTGGTAAGGCTTGCTGATCTGGCCAATAAGTTGTATGCC
Source organism: Falco cherrug (assembly GCF_023634085.1). Lineage (NCBI taxonomy): Eukaryota > Metazoa > Chordata > Aves > Falconiformes > Falconidae > Falco > Falco cherrug. The sequence goes on along the minus strand of NC_073705.1, from coordinate 32,050,891 downwards.
AAGTTTTATATATAAGAGCAACAGAGGAGAGCTATCCATCATGTAACGCGTGGTGTGGCTTTCTGTACTGCTGCTATTAAACTTATTCAGTAGTTTTCTAAAGGCAACTGGAGGCAGATTTTATTACAGGTTATTATAGCTCTTTTGGATATAAGGTTAGAAAAAGAAGCTGCTGAAGCTGCAGCAGAGAAATTATAGCTTACTTAAGAAAATCCAAGTTTCAGGGGGAGAAATAGTAATGTAATTAGACTCTGTGAAGTGAAGCCTGGCATAAATGTCTAGATTGCCAGCACAGATACAGTGCAAAGAACCAACTTCTATCAGGAGCCAGTTGAAAAGGGAAGCTTTGTGGACATTTTGGCCCTAATACAAGGGTTTTCTCAGCTGAAATCATCAAGGACAACTCTAAAAATGATACTGAAACTTCTGTGTTGTAGAGTGTATGAATCATAGCCCCAGGCTTCTTAGAGCACTCTGCTATCAAACACTTAAACCAGCGGGAAGGTTCCCTAAGGCACTACTGCAAAAGAATAAGGTTGCTAATAGCTGGGCATCTTTCAAAGTTATAAGATGCTACATTTCTTGCATCAGAGTTGAGTTCCTATAGAGAAGATGATAAAAAATCCAAAGCATTTAAAGGTTCCATTTTGTATGTTCCTGGGGTGTCACAGGTTATAAATGTTGTTTTGGAAAATACTGTTGGAGGTGTGAGTGAGGAATACTGAAATGAATTATTCTACCTATGTGGGATATGTTTTGGTCATTCCTGGAGAAATCCATGTATAACACTGGTGTGTGTGTGTAATCATGGGGAGGAAAAGGAGGATAGAAATTAATTTGAAATGTAGATGAAGCTAGTTGACCCAGTGGAATAAAATAAGTAAGCAGTAAGTAAAGTGCTTAGGCAAGCTTCTCAGAGCTCATTACTTGCCTAAAGACACTAGAACACTCTGAAAATCCCCCTAGTTACTTGTCTACAATTTTAGGCAGCTAATGAGCCCTGCAAAGTTAATGCTTTTCCCATGCATCCTTCTAAGAGAAACACCGTAACAGTCAGCACACGTAAAGTGCATGTGGAAAATATGATAGATGTTTTAAATGAAATTTTTCCAGAATAAATTGTGATGAGGTACAATTCCTAACAAGCAACCTTAGCACGATACATTCTACTCAAAACCTTATTTAAGATGTTTTAGTGACAGAGATTTATTTTTTATGCATAATGAAGAGCATCAATTTATTGTATTGTGCATAACTTCAGAAGTAAATGCCTGTTAAAACCACATTTAGTAAATAGTTCAATAGTGTTTGGCTCTGTGAGCCTTTTTGAAAAGTGGTAAGAAAACAAACTACTACTTGCTGTCCATGAATTTTCATAACAATTTTATGGCAGCTGCTTTGAAGTATTGTCTTGCACCTCAGCATACCTAACACTCAAATTTATTCCTAATAAAGTAATTTTTCCCTGCTGAATATGCATTCTCCATCAAAATTAGCTGATAATTTTAGCCTGTTTTATATCTAAGTATTTGACAGAATTATGTTTTTAATGCATCCCTCTGACATTTTCAGTAGGATAATTAAAATTTTAAAAACCTCCACAGGCCTTGAATACATGCCTAGACTAGTGAAACGTCTAATTCAATAGAAAAACAACATAAAAATACTCACAGAAGAACTTCTGCTACAACATAAACCAGGAATATTCATCTACAAATGTGCTGTAACTGTTTCTAGAAAGAAAATATACTAAGCTAGTTATAGGTGTTAATACTCCCAACTTCTACTTTTTTGGCCTCCAGCCAGGTAGGGAACAGTAGAAATGTGGAGTATTTTGGCACAATGGATATTTTTTGCTACTTCTATTTCAGCAGCTACAGAACATTACTGAACTGAAAGTGCTGCTGCAGTGAAAGTGGGGAGAAAAAATAATTGCAATCAGAAACAAAGCAACAAGCCTGGATTACTCTGTAGGGTTTGTGTTGCAGGTCAGTGACTGAATACTCGGAGCAAAACTGGCGAATGTTATTAAGTGTCCTTTATTTACTTAGTTTTTTGATGTTCGGTCTTTTCCGGAGCAGTTGGCAAATGATTGATGTCTATGGATTGCTCATTCCGTAAGGTTCGTAAGATCCAGGCACACTAAAGCTCCTTGAATTCTTGTTTGCAGATTTAAGAACAAAGCAGTACTGTCCAGCAAGGAGCTTTTTCATTTGTATTTTTTTCATTACATTCATTTTGAAACTGCTTACTATTCCACTTCCTATTTGTTATTTATTCCAAAATCCCAGCTCAGGTCCAATCCTCAGCTCAGCAAATATCAGGCATGGCACCTGCCATTTCTAATTATCTTCTGTTAAATGTAGACTCTGAATGTTCTCCTTCAGTGAAGGTACCTTCCTGCTGCTGTGATACCCATCTCCATAGCACAGCAGCCAAGAAGTTCAAATGATTCAACTGTTTGGCCTCAATTTAATGGTGGAGACTTCAGCACAGCTTTTCTGTACAACTGTAATTTAATACAGTGTTTCTACAGTCATTCACCTTGGCTACAGTACCACGTTTTTGCCAGACAGCACTCTAAACTTCTTGGAAAGGTGCAGACAGAAATGGAGCAAAGGAATACCTGAAATGCACAAAAGAAACTATTGTTAAGGGTTGTTGGACAGGATGCTCAGCCAATGTAGTAGCTTTTCTGATTTGTGTTTACTGATTCTTTAGAGTCTGCTGAGACTAATTCTGCCCCAGTTTTAGGTTGTGAAATGAAGTGAAATGTGAGCTGGAACAGATTTTCAATTGCGCTGATACAGGCTTTCATTTATCCTATTGACTAATTAAATATGGTAGATCTTATAGGTGGGGTGTTCTTGTGACATTCAACTTAAGTTTTACATTTTATCTTATTTCACCTTTTCCCTTGTAATCTTATTCCTTAGTTTTTTCTCTTGGTTTGCAATTCTTTCTCCTATATGCATAGTTACTTTGTTCTGCCACCTGTCTTTGTTGTTCAACTACCAAGCTGAAGACTTCAAGTAAATGGAATTTTCAGAAATAGTTTATTCCTTTAATGTGGTGGTTTAGGTGGTGCTTTTTTTTTTTTGTACTCACTGAGAAAGCATAAATAAAAATAAGTATTTTAGATATGCTACCGTTAGAGCTATTTACAAAAGATGACACTGCATTCATGTCTTCCTGACACTTGCATGAACACCAGTCTGATTTTTCCTTCCATGTTACGTTTTTAACTGTGAGTTTAATAGGACTTGTTTTATCAGTTCCTCTCTCCTTTGGTGTGGCTGCTGTCCAGATAACACTCTCGGCTTGCCATGTTCCAACTCAGTTTATCTTCTGCTTTTACTTCTAGTCTTTCTAGGTCAAATTATTTTCTTCAGTGATAACCTTACCACCAGATGTTATTAACTACTTGCATTTTCATCTCATGCTTAACCATTTCCCTAGCTGTTAAAGTAAAACCTCACTAGAACTCTCACCTGGATATTATGAACATTAAGGTTCGTGTTTTGAACATATATGAGCATTAAGCTTGTATTTTTAACTATTAGTTGCCCATTTATTTTTGGCCCAGTAGTATGCATTTCTAAAGCAAAGAAAGTTTATTTTAAGGATAAGATTTCATTATATGCTAGGAAAAATATGTATAGCAGTTGGAATCTGTTGGTATAAGATTAGAAAAAGGATGCAAATTTGCACATTAAACCTCACTTGTGCTCTCTGCACTTTCAGCAATACTTGGGAACTGCCCTATCTCTAACTTGAAAAAAAAAATATCGTCACAGCACTCTTTAAGCCAGAGCAACGAACATTTTATTAGTTCTCCATCTTTATGTCTGACTGATGCTTTAGGCCATTTCTGCCTCCTTTGCAGCTTTTCAAATCACCAGAGTAGTATCAAAGGGATGGGATGCAACGGGGAATTGTACTAGCTATATCAAGTGCTTGACTGGAATTTAGATTTACCTTATTCATCTCTCTTTCCTCCTGCCTCCTCTGGTTCTCTAAAAAATAAGAAATTGGGATGTTTAAAGGATGTATTTTTAGAAAACTGACTTGATAGTTCCATCATCTTCAAAATATTTCAGCTTCTCTGAATATTTTGTTTGGTATTTTACTGGCATTTTATTTACTGGTATTTTATTTGTGTCTGCCTTCAAGTACCTGATACTTTTCCAGTTTTTTGTGATTTTAAAAATAACTGTGTTAACATTAGTCTTGTAAATAAATTCCTTTGATATGCTAAATTAATTCTCCAGTCTTGACTTCTTGCATAAACTGATGTTTAGCATCCTCTTGTTTTTACCATTATTCTTGTATTCCCTGTTTTTGCTATTTCATTTATGATACTTGTAAGATATTATACTGAAAGTTTTAATAACTTGTAATGTTAACATATTCACTATCATGTTCCCCTCCAATAGCATTAGAGAGACACTTTACCCACCTATTTTTCTCTGGCTTTTTTGGAGCTCATTTTGAAATTCTTAATCCCTAAAATTTTACTGCCACCTCCTCTTGAAGGATTTCCCGCCATGCTGCCACCACCACTAGATTTAATACATTGCTGGTTGGTCATTTGTCTTTTTCCTACTTCTGTAATTTGCTGGCTGGTTTGATTCTCATATCCTTTCTGAAGATGTGTCTTTTTTGAAGATATGTATGTTGCTGTTTATTTGTTGCTTTTTTTCTTTTTGGAAGACTATTGGTAAGATTTGTGCAATTTTACAGTTTCTCAAGTTTTACTTCATCCTGTTAACATTTATTCTTCCTGTGTCATATTCCATAGTTAGTTTTGTCCATTTTAAAGTCTCCCCCTTGTAAACAAAAAAAAACCCCAAACCCCCCAAAAATGCCTCAACCAACCCACAACCAAAAACAAAAAAAAAACCACAAAAAACAAACAACCCCACAAAAAAAACCCAAACCATCATGCAAAACCAAACACCCTTAAAAAGCCCCAACCCCCAACAAACAACGAAAACCTCCTCTTTGTTTAATGCTAATTTCATCAAATCAACGTTTTTCTTTGTATTCTAATAAATTTTCTTTGTATTCTAATACATATGCATGCTTTGCAATCATTGCTGCTTGTGTAACATAACTTGGTTCATAGAACCAAGAAATAGGTGCTAGTTTTGATTGAGTCTAACTGCCCAGCCCTGTCAAGGCTGACATATTTCTAGACTTTTCCAGGAATAAAGCTTTAGTTATAGTGGAAATGAGAATGCTGTAAGTTTAAAAGCCTCTACTGATTTTGATGGAAATAAAATTGGCATTTTCAGGTTGGCAGTGTTGAAGGTGGTGTGACTTAAATTCATTTTCTGGATAGTAAGACTTTTTGTTGCTTTATATCCTAGCTTCTGATTGAAAAGGTGGAAGTTAAGCATTTAATCAGCATACACATTCTTCCACCTGTCATTTTAGGTGACTTTCAATGTACAATGTAGCTGATGTTCCTGGTTAAATGATCTTAATTTCAGAATTGCTCTTCACTTCGTAAAACCATGGCTATTTCCCTTTCTACACACAACAGGGTGTTAATTCTTTGACTGCAATTTACACTGGCCTATGCTGGCCTCTTAATCTCCAGTTGAACTAGCTGCCCCCTTGATTTATTTACTCACTTAGACACTTCAGCGTTCCTGAGAGATTTCAAGATTTTTCTATAGGCACCTGGGAAACAACTGCTTTTGAAAATTGCAGTAGTTGCTCCCCTTTGAATTTAAGGGTACAATAACCTGACTTTCAACTTGCAGCCTCCAAGGGTCAAATTGCATGCTTGATATTAGCTTCTTCGACAATTGGCATCTTTGAAGAAATATTTCCTGCTATCATCTGCAGCATACATCCTGGTTGTTTTCACTTCTCAGCTCTAGCTTTGAGCCCCTTTGAGCTTCTGGTGTGGAGAGACCATTGGCCACAGACAGCAACAAATTTACCAGTATCAGTTATTGATTTGTAAAGGAGATCTAGCAAATGTGCTGGCACTTCATTCTTGCCCTTATCTACCTCAAGAACGTTTCCATGAGGCAGAAGGTGAAGGAGGAAAACTTCACCAAGGTACAGTCATCAGATTGAATGTGGGCAGAAATTATGCCGGAGCAACCACACACACACCCTTTCTTCCTAAGGATGTGTTTTGCCTTGCAGCTGATGTACTCATTGCACTGCTTTTATCTGTTGGCGTAATTAAAAAGAAATCTTTCAGCTTGGTTTCTACAACGTACATGGGTGATGCAGAACACATTCTTCATAGTGAATGATGCCTTGCAAGCCAAGGGAATGTAACATTTTCTAATGACAGTGGATTACTTGCAACCGTTTTAAGGGGATTTGTGAGGCCTGGTTATTTTTAGAAGAAAAGTTGAAAAAGTTCCAAAAGATCTTTGTGAAGGAAACACGTTAATGATAGTATAAGTATTTAACACAATTTCTTAAAGGTATTCACCAAAACCAGGAAATGTCACTGAATCATCTTATTTATCCTTTACCTGCCAAATACAATAAAAAAAGCTCAGGTATAATTTCTAACTATGGAGGGGAGAAAATGCCTAAATTTTAAATCCCCCTTTTTTCAAAAAAAACCCAACAATGTAATTTTGGCTGATGAGGAATCAAGGAAGCACTATTTAATTTGTCCAATGGGCTTGTAGTGTGCAGTACCTGTAGTCTAAAGGTTGTTTTATTGCTCATGGTACAGTTAAAATTCAATTTTCAAACTCTCTGTTCCTTTAGAGGTATTAACTTGTCCTTGTCAGTTTTCCATTAGAGAAATGTCTGTGCCTCAAAATTATTTGTGGTCAATTCATGTCAGGAAATTGTCATGAGGTATATGAAGAGACCATTAACCCATAGTACACTTGTCAATTTTATACCCAAACACTAAGAACTGGATGTAAGTCACGATTAGCCATATTTCTGTTCTATTTTACTCTGCTGTAGAAAACTGATAAATATAATATTAAATTTGGTATATTATTGGTATTCTTTTTGGCTGTTATGAGACAGAATGTAAATCATGTTTTAATAACTAATAACACTTTGAAAAGCATCAGAGCCTTATATAAATTATTTGAAACTAAACTAAATTGTTCTTTTAGAGTGTTATGCTGTTAATGCTGAGGTTGACCTTAAGCTGAAACATCAGTGGCTGCTGCTAGCTGTGTCCGCTGCTGTCATAAACAAAATTATAGTGTACTGGCTTATTTAAATCAGGCAGCTTTATGAATTAATTTCTGCAATTGATTGGCTAGATTAGGTGTCGTTGCACTCAGAGGTCTGTTGTGCAACAGCAAAGGTTAGAACATGAAATTAAACTGTTCCAATAAAGATACTTTTTATTCTGGATTTATTTGGTATGTGATTTATTCTCTGACCCCCCTAAATATGCAAAAAAAGCAAGAATCGTCGTGGATAGACCTGCAGGCTTTGCACAGGTTAAATGTGCCAAGCAGGAGTAAACAAATCCTCAAAGGAAACAAGTTTTAGGGAAGCTAATGGTCCTCTGAGGCTGAGTTAGCTGGGACAGCTTTGTGGTATGATTAAAAAAAACCAATGTCAGGAATATGTTGATGCTGAATTTGCTCTTTAAGCGAATGGGGTCCTGACTCTTGTCTTAGTTACTTTGGATTAGGTCAGGAATGACTGTAGCTCCTTTGAAAATTTGAGGGTGAATTTCCCAAAGCAGACTGCTGCCCTTTTGATGCTTAGTACACACAGGTGAGTTGGCTTAAAAGCAATATGGGCTGTGACAGAAACGCTACCCCTGCTTCCAGCGGTGCTGGGGGTCCTAGCCCAGCTCCTGTTCAAGTGCGGAAGGCTGTGGTGCCTTCAGGATGTTCATCCAAACAAGGGTTTGTCACTGGCAATGCAGAAGTTGGACCATGCGGAATAAAAGGCATTGCTGCTTTTCCGTGTTTTTGAGGTAACGGGCAATGAGAACAGACTGTCCAAGCTGAATTCATTCCTACTGTGACAAAACCAAGGAAAACAGTGAGACCTTTCTCTAACCCTGAGGAGGGGGCTACGGTGGACACAGAGCTCACACTCCTGAGACCCAGGTTACTCCAAAGAGCTGGCATGTGCTGAAGGATTTCATGCAAAGCAGTTATTGAGGTCAAGGGTGCCAAGGCATCTTCAAGCAGCCTTCCTGGAGGCACCTGCTTCCAGTCTAGGAACTGGGAGTGTAAAAGTTAAATAAAGCTCTTGTGTGTTAAGTCTTCAATTTACCTGGAATGAGACTTGTCCACCAACACATTTTGAAAAAAAGCACCTAGATCGCACAAGTACCACAGAAATTATCCTCCACATTTGGAGTGACAACATGGATAAAACATTAATCTTGTTTTTTATTAGTCTTATAATATTTTTTAAATATTGTAACACTAAAAACATCTGAATTCTTAACTCTACCATAGGTGAGAGACTTGGACAGTTATTTTCATTAAATGGTGAGATGCAGCAGTGGAAATAATGTTGTGAATTCAGTTCACAAGCAAAGAAGCCACTTAATCTTTTCTGTGCTTATGAAGAGATAATTGCATTACTAATGTACCGAGCAATATGATTTAGTAATAATATACTTACCTCTTTCACACAGCAGCTTCATCAGTAGATCACAAATCACTTTACAAAGGAAGTAAATATAATTACCCTCATTTTAGGCCACAAGCTCTGTAAAGAAACACAGAAGCTCCATAAAGAAATACTGTGCTGCAATTGTACTGAATTATAATAAAAAAGTTATCAATCTTGTAGTCATAAACTGTCATAGTCACTGACAGAGCTAAGAATCTTATGATATTTTTTGAATAACCACAGAAACCAGAATTCAGGTTTAAATTTTTGAATGTTTAGATTCTCTTTATTCAAACCTATTTCTACATAATTATTTCAGCTGTATTGTTGAGGCTGGTAGTTAAGGTTCTCATAAGATATCTGTCTGAACCTGGGGCTTCTGTGCAGGTCAAGTAGGTGATACTAAGAACAAGACAATAAAGCAAAGTAGAATATAGGGCTTCCACCTCACTTTAAATTCCAATATGTCAAAATGCTGATATTTCAATTTAATATTTTGTTTAAAATTGAGAAATGTAAGTCCTACTACGTACCTAACCATTTTATCCTTTAGCCTCTATAAAGCACCCTGCAGTTTGTTTAGAGGGGAATATACATTGCATTATGAGATGATAACACCACAGAACCAGAGCTCCACCCCCCACCCCCACACACAAAAGAATAAGGTCTCAAACTGCAACTGCCTTCAAAGACTGTGCTAATAAGATGCTGATTAATTTCTCTTTTTTTAAATAATTCAAAATACAGTGTTTAAAAAATTGAAATATCTGTTTCAATTTCAAGCAACCCCAAAGTAATTCTAACAATTTCTTGACCAAACTCTTTTCTTATCTCTTGTTTTTCTCTCTCTCTTCTTTCTTATAATCTCCAGTATCCCCATGTAACTGATTCTATAGGCAATACGGCGAGTTCAGGAATTTGATCTCACTCACCTGTAAAACGGTACTGCTGGAGAGCATATCATAGCTACTGAAACTGAACGGGAGCAGGGGAGGTATTTCCTTATTTAAAAACTTGCAGTTTTCCAAGTAAATGAATACTGAAACAGCTCAATATCTGCTTCATCCAGGGCAACATTTCAGTAAAGCTTCCCAACTGGTAGAGAGAAAAAACTTCATTTTGGAATCTAGACATCTTTTCTAAAATTTTTTTCATCAACCTTTAAATATAATTTTTCAACGGACTGATATTTTGACCGAGTATTTTTAATAGGTATTGAGAATGTGATACAGCCAAGTTGATTGGAAAAAAACATGGTGAGATAGCAGATATGGTTGCATCTGCAGCAGTGCCTGAATATAATCTCCAATTCAGTGTTCCTTAAAAAGATCTGCAGGTTCAATATCACTGCAGAAGGAATAATCCGAGTGAGTCAAGAGTATTTCTTAAATCAGTGCATAATTCTGAGCTTGATTGAATACTTTCACTTTGGAGTTCCATTTATTTATGCATATCCTTGATTTATGTTTTTGAGTTCTGTAAATACCTGACAGACACCTACACTGCTATTTTGCAACTTGCACATGTTTATAAAACCCAGCTTGTTTGCAGTTTGTTTGTTTTTTTCCTAGGTGTGATGTGTAATGGTAAAACTGGCCGCTTTGGAAGTAGGAGTTGTTTAGTTTCTTAGAAGGGAAGGGAACTGATTAACCGAGTTTTTGAGATCGGGTTCTTTGTAGTGATCTTCACTCTGTCATACAACTGATCAAAGTAACCAGTCAGAAATTACAGTCTAAATGTTATCTGTTGTTTTGATGGCTCGGGGGACAATTGAGCACAGGATGGCTTGCCCAAGAAAGATAGAGAATCCTCAATATTGGGGGTTTTTTTAAGAACAAGATATAAAAAAAATCTGTCAGGAGCAAGGCAAGTAGAATTCATGCAACGATTTCCTAGTGCTGCCCACAATTCTGTTACTCTGTGATGCAATGACTAATAGATCATTATGAGTAGCTAAAAAACTAGTTGTTTAATAAAAGTAAAACAGTCTTTTGCTTTGCATAAAGACAAGCGTCTGTTCATTCCTTCTACAAATTAGTGAAATAAATTATGCTTTTCTAGCAGTATTAGTAACTTATTTTTCTTCTTCTTACAGCAAAGAGTACTTCAGTTCCTCATTTCTTCAAATGCTGAGCCCTAAATTTTATGCTCTAATCAAAAGTAATACAGGAATTTGCAGTTTCCTGTGAAGAAAAATCTTTTCTGTAATACTTTGTTCTGCTGACATTTTGGTGGAAAATGTTCCGGAGTCATTTATAATTTATTTATAATGCATGAAAGACACAAATTGATACAGTTCATAGTAGACAACATAGAAAATTGTAGGGAACATCAATGTCTGATATACTTAATGACAGCATTTGCAGGAGTGTGTCCTCAATTTGGTTTTTTCTCCTTCCTTTCAGCATCATGCAACATGCATAGCTATGCTGGTTTGTTGGTTTTGTACCTTAAGCAGACTGGCTCACTCTGTATATTATAGGATCTGTCTATTAGCAGCTGCTCCACTGTGTCCAGCTGCCTGGTGCTAGTGGTCAAAGGGAGTAGAACTTCATGAGGATGCAGAAGGTGTGAATGTGATGTCCATGTTGGCAGTTAAATTCTGCCTGCCCTTTGGGGCCTTCGTGCTGTGTGATGCCAAATGGTAGGGTTGCTGGCATGCAAAAGCTAGAAGGTGAACTAAAAGCAGTCAGAACTGGTATCCTTCAGTATATTTCTTATGTAAGAAGATTAGTAAGTCCACTTATTAGTACACAGAACTGCCCATTCAAAACAGCTTTTACTGAAAATCTGAGTCATACCATAATATCTTTTAATCGATGCATGTAACCAGTTACTATAAGCAACCATGAAATGCACAGGTCAGCTGCAATGCAGAAATTGAGAACTGAGCCAATGTACAGGGCTTTATTGTAATACAAAGTGGTGACGGGGAGATATGTCTCCTTCTATTATACATAATATGAACAGCATGGTGGAAGGAAGGAAACAGCTTCTTCTGCCTTTTAAAATACAGTAGGCAGGAAAATTGGATGCCGGGAATGATTCAGTGCATGTGTTAGAGTGTGTGTAGGGGGGAAGTCTGTAATTATGAGCAGATTGACAGTTGTGTGCACAGTAATTCCCTTCTGATAGATAGCCAGAATGCTAATACTGGTGGGCATACATGAATATATGAACAGGCCAAGAAAACCTGCTTTTCCTGGATCTGATCCCTGTAACCGGCAAGCGTTGTGGGTTACTTCCTATAATTAAAGCATTCACTGACTGAAATTTTTCTCTAATGGCTCTAGAATGTTTTCATTTCTTTTAAAATTAGTCTTTTTCCAACATCGTTTTTGTGATTACTTTATATATATCATATAAAATATATCTAGGGGTGAACTTTCAAGGCTCACAAATTTCTAGACTAGAGCTAGCAACACTGAAATACAGTTCTTTCATTTGGCCACAGAATCTTTATATCCTAGTTTGTCACCAGTTTAAAGAGATGATTCAAAAGCTGTCAGTTGGCCTTTAAATGCCTTCAGAGATCCCACATAATTACACAGATGCCAAGTCTACCCACAGGCAATCTGCAAAATGTCCTAGTGCTCGTAAATTGCATTCATCTAGACTAAAAAAGAAACTATTATCCTTGTTAATGTATCTGATTTTAAAATGACCTGGATCTCATGATAAATCAATTTTAACTTCCCTTCTTTTTTAATCTTTAAAATAATAAGATTTATGAAATATTGAAGATCTTAAATTAAAAGCGTTTATCCATTAAGGTAATTTATTAAGAATGGAAGTCAACATTACGTTATAGGGGTCTCTTTATCAGTGGAGAAGGACTTCTTGGGCAATGAGGAGGGCAGTAAAGATACCATGCCAAGTGACTTCATTAGCTTTATACAGAACAGATGGGCTGTATTCCTATTACAGGAATATCTGGGGAGAATGTTTTGAAACCTTCTGCAAGAATGCTTAGTCTAAATTTCCTGTTTCTTGTTTTGTGTTGATCTCATCCTACCTACTTGCTTGTAAGATGCATGGGTCAGATATTTAGAGGTCTCTTCTCTTTTATTCCCAGCCTAAATGAGCAACAGCTATCCCCAAGAGTAAGAGCAAGGAGAGTTTAAAGGATCCAATTATATGGCTGATTAGTAAAGAGTGGAGCTCGATCCTTATCCCCAAAATATGCAGGACTGAAAAAGAAAATAGAGAAGGTATTTGACACTGTGCATGGGAAGTGCAGAAAAGGCTTCTGCAGTAGTATAAATACAGAAGCACATAAACACATGCACATTTGTGAACACTAAATATCTCATGGCTATGGAAGGAGGGAAGACTCCATCCAAGATCCCTAGAGTCATGTTTTCCACACATGAATCTATCCAGCTTGCTAAGCAACTCTGTTGTATACATTTAAAGCAGTACTAGCACAAATCATACCGCACCCATTTAATGTGTCATCGTTGAATAAAAGGATTAGAGGACTGCATATTGCTCGCTGTGCTTTGAGTTTTGAGTTTCCTTTCCCAAATGATGTGTTGTTTGGGGGATTTTTTTTGTTTTGGTTTTGTTTCTTAAAAATAAAATAAATTTTTAAAATGGATCTGAAGGAAATAAGCAAAGCCAAAAGCCAGGGTAAATATGCAGGTGATCATCGATGAGAAAACGGAGAACATTTATTAACAGGAGAAAGAACCTGACTCTAAGCCATCAGGTAGCATGCACACTAGGTCTCTGAGTAGTTCAGTTTCTAATTTTGAGAACTAAATTAAAGCTGTGGATGTTTACATCACATTCTACATTAAAATAATTATGTACTACAAGTGTTCATCTTAATCCAGGAGCCAGAAGAATCCCAGTTTTCTAGGTTTATGCTGTTACTCTTACCCTGAAAAAGGCCAGTGTTGACTTGCCTGTGAAACATGAGCTGTCTTCTCAACCTCCTCCGAGGTCTCACATAGTCATCAGTTTGTAAATAAGCAGAAGCTTGCTGCTGCTACTACTGCAGAATGCAAATCTCTGGCTATCAGCCTTGACTATTTCACCAGGACTAGCCACAGAGCTAAACAGTAAAATTAAGAATATGACCTGCTCCATAATGCTCTAAAAGAAAAAAAGCTAATTATCAATTGAGCCATTTAAAAGAAATTAAATTGAATTTAGATGAATTTAGAAGAAATTAAATATAAACATGTTTTTAAGATAATAGCATTATAACTTTTAACTGATAAGAACACGAAGGAAAAATGCTAAAGAACAATAGCAACTTATGTGGGAATAAGAGTTCTCACAAACAGAGGCTGAAAAGGCACCACTTACAATGACTTAGGGAGTAGGTATAGTATGTTCTGTAAAGGCACAGGAAGGGAAAATAGTCACTATATGTTTGTTCTGTTGAGAGCTTCAGGTCATTAAAAGGAAAGATGCAACTTATATACTCTTTCATGAATCTAAACCAGGATAAGATTTTTTCAGCACTTCAGTATTTTTAAAAATCTGCTCGTGACAATTTTTAAATGTTCTCTTGTATCCACTTCCTCCTCACTGTGGGATTTATTTAGTCACCTATTTATATGTAAGATTAAAAGACCTGAGAATTATATACCCAAGATAACACTCAGTAACCACTGGTTTATGATTTTTATTGTTTTAATCATTTCTCCAAGAGCTGGACTCCCTGTGGATGTAGGGCTGGCAGGCAGGCATTCAGCTTGCTCAATGTTCTGGCTGATTCTCAACAGCTGTGTTAAGTTCTGCTGATTCACAGGCTTTTGAAGAGTTTGCATCTTGGAAAAAGCCAGAGCTGCTCTTTGAGTTTGGGGGGTTTGGATTTGTTTGGTTGGGGTTTTTTGTATCTACAAATGTAGATAAATGTTCCTTCCCTAAAAAGTGGATGTAACCTCCAACTCAGCCACGTGGCATGTCTCATGGCTGCAGCAACACTTCATTCTGCTCGTTCATCTGAAGTTGCTCTATATTGATCTTTGCATTAAGCTACAGGAGTTTCCTCTGATCTTTCACCTGAGAGCAAGTTTTCAGCCTGACGATTCACCATGATTTCAGCCGTGAGTCAGGGAGCCTCAATGCCTAGTCTGTTACCAGCCTGAAAAAGAAACATCTAGCTTTTCTCATTTCTCTTTTCCTTACAGGTTGTCTGCATGAGTCTCAGGGCTGGGATTGACAAAACTTGTCTTTTTGGAAGCAATACAAATGCTTTCAGTACAAAACTATAATTTGCAGGCAGCAAAACTTGGGTTTGTAACTTACTTCCCCATCCTCTGCCACCACCTACCCCCACCCCAAATAAATAAAGACAATAAAACATTTCTTGTTTTCAGAGACAGAAGGCTACTAATCTTGGCCCATACCTCCTGAAGTACAAGCAGTTAGGAGATACAGATAAACTCCACGTGACTTTCTGAGTTGACATGGTCTCATGAGTTACCACTATAAAACAGTGAACCTGGAATTTGAAACATGCTAAGCTGTCTGCTTCTGGAATAGCTCTGTTCATTTCCTTGGCTTGCTTTGGCAAATTTTCTTGTCTTATGGATGCTAAACTGTGTAGGCTGCCAACTCAAGGCGCAATAGCGAAGATCACCTACTAACCTGCATGAGCTGGAGGCTCTCTGGCAGCCAAGGGCAGCACAGGAAAACTGATAGAACTTCTAAGAGTTCAGATTAATTTGCAACACAGACAAAAATTGTAGAAAACAGAAGGATTTATGTGATTAAGGATTGTTTTGAGAGACTTGGATGTTGATGATGTGTAATATTGTTATGGGTTCACATTTCTGCAGTTGTCTCCCAGGTGGAATGACGACTTGAGCCTATTCCTGTAAATAGTTCTTTAAGCTCAGCTTAAAATAACATTTTTGCCATTTCTTACATGAATTTATGGTTTCCTCTTTTGCTCCTGCCCACAAGAACATCTGATTATTGGTGTTTGTTGCAATCTCTGTGGGAATAAAATTACAATTAACTTTGTGCTCTGGCTGAGCTCATCTGCTTGATTCTCATCTTTGAGTCCTGATTGTAAATGGGTTCGTAACAATAAAGCCATACAAAAGAAATTAGAAAAATGTCAGGGCCAGATCCTCCTGGGGACTGCAGGATTGACAGAAATACTCAGTACAGCTGATGAAATGAGAAAAATAATACCTCATCTTTGAGGTCTGAGCTATAAAACTGCCCACTTAGCAGAGCTCACATGTACTAGGATTGTTTGTTGAAGCATCCTGTATCTGTGCTGTCTCTCAAATGCAGTTAATCACGTTTATTTACTTAACATTTTAGAAAGAGAAGTTCTGAACATTACGAAACACTGATACGTTGGCTTTTGTTTGACAGTTTAGTATATTGCAAAGGATATTGCATTTCATGGAAAGCTGACATGGGGACATCAGTGAGTGCCTCTGAGTGCCAATTCAATGCTTCTGAGCTTCTCTGTAAGCGAAACTTCTCTAGCGTGGTGTTTTAACACATCAACAGCAATTCCAGCGAAATCTCGCATAACTGCCCCTCCCTCCCCTTCCCAAATCAAATTGCCTGTCAAGCCATTAACACTTTTACTTGATTTTTGAAATGTTTGAAGTGGACAGTATGGTTTTCAGCTATTGCAAATCTCTCTATGCGCCATTCTCAGAAAATGCCTTAATGCTCACTGAGAGAACTGGGTGCTTCTCAAAATAATACAGCAGTAGCTTCTCCCTTCTTGCCTCCTTATTGCAAATTCCATTAACGTGGCATTTAGAGAACTCAGATATAGGAAAGAGAAGATCAATTCTTACATAAATCCAAGAGAATTAAACTCCCTTCTTCCAACATGTTCATTTGTTCTCTTGTGCACAAAATGATTCAGTGGACTGAAAGTGCAGTGAGGTGAGATCAGAACATTATAGCCCAGCAGTATAGGGCATTTACCTTGGAAAGAAAAGTCCATGTTTCCAGTTCCTTCTTTGAGTACTTTTTTAGAAATTAACTGAAACATTCCTAGAACAGAAACCATAAACTAGCCATAACTAGTGAGCTTCAGAGCCATGCTCATGCTCATCGTCTTTTCCTGGTTCCACACAGACATACAACAAAGCATAGCTACATGTCCATAACTGGAAAAGAGTTAAATGGAATAAGAGGAACAGGTTAATACTCTATTTACATACTATATGTGGGTTTGTATTGAGGCAATTTACGTTCTTCTCAAAAATAGTGATGATGCTTGTCTTCTATAGAGACAAGCTCAAAATACCCTTATGGTAAATTAAAAAAACAGTAAAGAAAGGTGCTTCTAATACCAAAACAATATCTCCCCCAGTTATGACTTCATTTTTCAGTTTTGCAGACAATTAAATTATTTTTTTGCAGATCGCTTGTTAATTATTTCTGAAAGCATTTATTTTGGAAGTTATTTTCAATGCCAGATTACACCGATCAGGATTTAGATAAAAAGCTTCTTTCATTGTCTTGCACGGGAATTTCTGTGTTTTGAGGGCTGTTATTCATAGACACTGCTTTTATTTTGCTGTACAAGCAAGATGCCTTTGAAGGCATTTTGAGATGCTGCAATTTTTAGGTTAGAGTTGTAGAATTTCTAGAACTTCTCTACTAAAGAAATATAGCTTATTAATCTTGACCTAAGAAGTAGTCACACGTTTTGAACAGAATAACTAATTTCTTTTTCTTTTTTTGTTACCTGCTTAAACGATGACATTTTCACCCAAAGAAGGTTACTTGATAAACTTCTTTGCAACCATTTAAAAACAGGATCATTTCATATGATATGTTCCACAGCCTGTCTTTGGAGGCAAAAAGATGAACATGTCTGCAAAAGTAGGAACACAGTTTCTTAAATAAGCTTTTACTTTTTGTCCAGTCATTCCTGAAGCTTTTAACTCTCCTTTTGTTCTGTTAATATTTTGTCTTGATAATGTGTGTTATTTTGGTTTGTCCTGAGGCTAAAGCTGAAGTGCTATTACCTGGGCAAACCACTCTAGGGGTGATTTAGAAATCTTTACAAAAGTATACTAATCGCAGAATGATAATTTAATGGAGCTCCTCAACATTTATTCACTTGGAATAATTCCCAGATAATGAAATATAGTAAAATGGGTCACTTTGCTAGAATAATTTTCTTTTGCTGACCATAAAAAAATGTAGCTGCTTAGTGCTGGAGTATCTCTAACATAATAGTGTAGATCACCGTGTGTCTTGTAAATGAGCTTTGTTTTGAAAGCTCAGTGGTTTACAGGCAACATCTGAAGTCAGTCTTTCTGTGAAGACCAGAGTTCTCTAGGATAAGCAGTCTGCTGAGTGTAAAATACATATTCAAACTCTATGGCTCACTGTAGTGTGTGCAATACCCATACACCAAATAGTGGTTCACAATTTAGGTACCAATACTAGTCAAAACAAAGAAGCACAAAAGGAAAATTAATTACTCAGCTGCAGCCTTTTCATATTAATGGAGATGAAGTAAAGTCCAAATGACTTGCCTTCTCTGTGGTTCAGTGTTTGCTGGTTAAACACACAGCAATAGCAGAACTGGTGGCAGTCTCCCTTGAACAGCCCGGTTTTATACTCCTTTGCACTGTGAAGGTGAAAGAGAAACGGGCTGCAGCTCCCTTGCTGTGCCTCCCAATGTGGCATGCAGGGGACCTCCAGACAGTGGAGAGCTGTTTCTGTGTAGTGCTGGTCAAACATACCTTTAACTGTATTTTTCTGGGTATTTTTCTTTCACAATAAAGCTGCTCTGATTCTGTAAGTGAAGTGTGCTGAGGTAATGCCTTGTAGGAGTTGTATTTTACTTTCCTTGCGTCTCAGGGTTTTTTATCACCCATGCAGCTGACAATGCTTAGACAGGTGTTCTCAGATGTGTCTTGCTTCCATCACCCACATGCATGGAAACATAACCTGCATAAAGCCTCAGCACCGCCAGGATAAGAGCAGGAGGCACCTAGCTATGTTACCTAAGAGGTACCACAGCAACGTTTCTGAATTTAAATGACTGAAGAAGAAGAAGTGGTCTTACGGAATCATGGAGAAGAGCAAAAGACAGATCTTCCTGTCAGGCTTAGCACGTATCACGTCGTCTTCTTGTTTTTAGATTATGGAAAGGAGTTAGGGGGATACATGGAGCAGAGCTTGTTTGTGCTTGCACTGTTGATAGGTGATGGAGGGGCTGCTGGTATGCACAAACCTTACCTGGAACTGTGTTAGACAGAAACGTATGGTCTGCTCCCTGTCCTCTGCAGTGCTGAGAGGGGCTTGGGGCACTGGAATATTTGGCCCTGCTTTCAGAATGAGCTGCTGGGAAAAGGGTGTAAAGGGGAATTTTTTGCGTATGTGGACTGGTGTAACGTGTGTGATTTTTTTTTGTTGTTGTTGTTGTTGTTTTATGTATGTTCTCTACATTTTCCTCATATGAATCAAGCAGTAAGTGCAAAGTTAATTACTCCTGCCTTTGCAATTTTCTCACATGAATCGCTCTCTCTATTTTTGCCATTCTTTTTCAGGAGTATAATTATTTTGCAACTGGGTTTTTTCATTTTATTTCTCTGCCTGTTCTAACCTAGCTTTGCAGTGTAGCTCTAATATGTTAAATAAATGCATGCTCTAAGGCTTGCATCAAATCTTGATGTGAATACCCAACAAGTAGTCAACATTTTGTTACATCTTACATAAATCTAAGACAGAGGGACAGCCATCTATTTACCTCTCACTGGTTTCCCAGTTACTGAGATTTTTTACCTCCCAAAGCAGGAGTTACTAAGATTGGATGAACAGAGCTAGCACTTGGTATGTCTCAGATTTCCCAACTGTGTTATCTACATGGGAAAAAATAATGAGCCTGGAACAGAAGGGCTCCTCTACTTTCAAGATCAAGGTTGTAGCATCTTACATACTTGCAGTCTTAACAGCATACCTTCATCAGATGGAAGCCAACAACCTGTTCTGCACTGAAATACTATTTCAAAGTTTGCCCACTTTAATCACATTGCAGCAGTGTCACATTGTGCCTGAAAGTGCTTTCCAATCAAAAGAGCCAAGATGATTTTAAATAAAACATGACATTCTTCTGAAAACTGTGTCAGCATCAGAATAGCAACAGTTGGACTCTTTCCATCTGCACTTTCTGTTGCTGGACTGATTTGAGTTGTGCTGCATATGGATTATGCATAAAATGTTGCTTTCCTGTTTTTGTTGTTGCAGCAATTATCTCCAAAGTAACTCTTCTGGGAATTTCATGGTCCAGCAGGCAAGCCTGCTCTGACAGGGCCGTCAGCCCTGGGAACAGGGAAAGAAGGCACCTACTGAAACCTAACAAGTAGCTTTACATACATTGACAAAAGAAGTTTTTGGTTCTAAAGCTACCTGTGGCTGGGAGTGGGAAAGGCAGCACCAGTACGGGCTCCATCAGTCATGGCCAAGACAGCTGCTGGGCTTGGTCTGGCACTGGGCATTTAGTGATGTGCTGGGCACCCCGTCCTTCATTTGGGGAGCTCGTGAAATTATCACACTCTGAAACTGAATTTAATTGACATGCAAATAGCAATTCTAGTGTAGTTTGTTATACTTCACCCCTCAAATATTTTCTAGCGACTCTTGCAAAGATAATAGAAACAGAAACTGATAGTTACGTGTCACAAAAATGTATCCTCTGTAACTGTGGCCTAGTTTTTCTATGTAAATTTGCTCTATTTTACAGATGCCAGTTATTTAAATAGTAGTGCTGGGTCTATTGCCATTTACATTAGTCAGTAATTCTTTTATCACTGAAAATACAGCTAACAGGGAAATAGGACTTTTGTTTTCTTTTAATTAAAGTTGAAATCTTACTTTAGAAAGGAAAAAAAACCTTTGGTGATAATGTTCACAGAAATTTGTGTAGATGAAGCTAACGAAAGCAATGTAGCATTTACATTTGGAAACTCTTCTAGCACTGCACCATTCTCATTAAATATATACCCCTGAAGAATAAATACTATCAATATATTTTTTAAGCCACTTAATTAAACTTCTTTATACATGTCCCTTTTATTTTTAAAATGAGCTTTTACTCGAATGAAACAAGAATGAACAATTTAAAGTGGTTGTTTAATCAGTGGACTAACATTAGTGTTAAAAACCTCTTTGGTTTGGAGCTGCAGGGTGAAATCCTTCTTAAAGCCAAGTGAGCTGTGTCCTTCTCTTGGTCACCAGTATGGGTTCTGTAGTATTCCTTTGTTTCTGAACACAAAAAAAATAGAGATAAAACACACAGAATTGAGTTTGTCCTTGAAAAATTACAGTATCCTTTACTCCAGCTGATGGAACTCAAAGGCAATGAGTTTAGGGTTGAGTTTCTTTTCCTCCTTTTTTACTCCAAGGTGGGAAAAGCGATGATTTATTCCGGTACTACTTTCTAAAATGTTAAATGACGTTTTCTGTGTATGCCAAAGCAGATCTGCAACAAAACAAGTGGAATGGAGAGCAGGCCCACAAATGAGGTTATTGCTGGCTTTTCCTGCTGGAAGAGGGACATAAGTGTTTGACTGTCCATGTGGGGACAGGCTACGTGTGATGGAGGTGTGCATCTACAGTGCTTTGGGAGGGGAAGGTGCTTGGGGCATTTCATCAGCAACAGCTAACTCTTTGGAAAAGTGGAGAGAGGGAGCAACTCAAGAGTAAAAACCGTGAGAATGAATGCCACATAGAAATGTTTTCTTTAGAGTTGTGTGAGACTGTGAGCTGACCTAACCGCTCAGCCTGTTGGCAGAAGGGAGGCTCCAGACCTTGCTGGATCCTGTGCTGAAACAGTTCTATGAGTGACCCAGTTGTGACCCATTGCCTTTCCTTGGCCAGCCACACATGGGACCAGGCTCTTCCTTCGGGCCAGACCGGCTTTCGGCCGGCTGTCGCCGCTTGCAGCAAGCCCCAGCAAGCACTGGAGGGTGGCCGTGATGCTGGTGGGCTCCGGCCATGAGAGACAGGAGGGAAACCTCTCACGTGGGTCAGCAATGAGCTCTTGGATAAGCTCAGCCATCTCTCATAATTTCTTTCCAAGGTTCACCGAGCCTCTTAAAATAGAGAAATATTAAAATTGCTTTTAGACATGTAATTCACGTGCAATTTGAGGGCTGGCTGATTCAGTGGGTACCGCTGCTGTCCACATACAGGGCCAAATGAAGAGGGAGAATTTGTTAACTGGCTTCATTTTTGTGCTAAGCAATGCAATTTTTGCTAATAAGGGAATCTTGTGGGAAAACAAAGGAAAAAAAAAACCACAAAGGCTTGTAAGATAATGTATACATCTTTTCCTTGACTGATACTCTGACTACAGATCTTCATTATTTCTTCCCCTTTGAATCAGCTTTATATGTTTTTGGGTCCTCTTCCAGACCTTTGTGTCCATTCAGCATCAAATCCATGCCAGGTACACTTTATTTTTCCATTTATGCTTGTCAATATTCTGGTGCCATCACTTAATATTGACAATTCAGCATAAATCTTCAGTACAGTACAGAAGAATAATCACACTCACCTCACCAATATTGTGTTCAGTTTGGGGCCCCTCACTTCTACAGGGATGTAGAGGTGCTGAGGTGTGTCCAGAGAAGAGCAACAAAACTGGTGAAGGGTCTGGAAAGCAAGTCTTATGAGGAGCAGCTGGGGGAACCGAGGCTGTTTACTCTGGAGAAAAGGAGGCTCAAGGAGGACCTTATCACTCCCTGCAGCTACCTGAAAGGGGCTGTAGGCAGGGGTAGTGCTAGGGGTGGGGGGGTAGGGGTGGTCTCTTCTCCCAGATAACAAGTGACAGGATAAGAGGGAATGGCCTCAAGCTGTGCCAGAGGAGGTTTAGATTGATTATTAGAAAAAAAAAATTCACTGGAAGGGTGGTGGAGTATTGGAACAGGCTGCCCAGGGATGTGCTGGAATCACCATCCCTGGAGGTGTTTAAAAAATGGGTAGATGTGGTGCTTAGGGACGTGGTTTAGTGATGGACTTGGTAGTCCTGGGTTAATGGTTGGACTTGATGATCTAAAAGGTCTTTTCCAACCTAAATGATTCCAATGAATCACAAGCAAAAGTTAAGTTTTAGTGTACCTGATGAAATTTTTATTCTGAGCAACTTTTTCTCTGTATCTAAATGTCTTACTTCAAATCTAAATTATAATTAAAGATTGTAAAAAGGCATGTAAAGGCTGCTTTTCAAGGTAACTGTGCACTGAGCTGAATAACAATTAAAGGAGATAAACATTAAAGTAGTCTTACTTTAGTTTTCTATTAATGAATGCTAATGCATTTCTTCAGACACTGCAACATGTAGAGATGCATTTACATGCCATTTTGGGGGAAAGTGCACATAAAAGTGATATTTAATGTCAAATGGCAGGTGGAATAGCAATATATATTTATAATTTGCTTTCTATACAGATTTTTTTAAAAGAAAATTAAGTTTTATTTTATGCAAATTTTAAAGTAAGGTCTGTGTCCTCATAATGAATCCTGCACTAATGCTTGTATACAACACAGAATGCAGCTTTTCCTCCTGTGCTCCCTGGCCCCTATATTAAGCTTGAGGGCTGCTTGTGTAAGGCTGTTGCGGATTTAGACCCTACAGATTTCGGCTCATGCAGTATGAGATAAAAGTATGAACAATGTATTTAATGTATCAACAATGTGTCACCACTCCTACAGGTATTGGGAGTAGCCAAATGTATGGCTCCAAATCCTCATTATTCATGTTTGCAAGATTAAATGTGCATTTATGGTATAATACTGAATATGCTTGCTATATTACATTGCAAATGCTGCATTTTCATAGGTTGCATTTTCCATAACAAAAATCCCATATATCATAGCTTATTTCCCTACAAATGCTGATTACCAGTTGGTCACTGAAAGGAATATTAGGGTATGCTGGGGAACACCCACAGTTTCCTAGATGTCAGATTTGATCAATAGGATTAATCTAGAGTGGGTGAAACATCAGCACCCAGAAGTACAGATTGAGAAAGAACATCGGTTACGTAGGAGAGCATGCCCTCAGCTCTCTATGTAGTATGCTGAAGACTGACATGGAAAATAGAAATTGCTATCTTATATAACCAGGCTTACTCAGGTAGAAAATCAGAAGTACAAAGCGATGAAAAGTGAGCTAATGAAGATGAAGAGCTTTGTTCTTCCTCTAATTATTTTCTTCTATCACACTAAAATTGCTTTGCCACCTCCTTGCTGGTGCTCTGCTTACCTCCTTGGGATGCAGCCCAGGCTGTTCTGTTAATACTGTGATATTGTCACTCTGGTTTAAAGGCTGTCAGCTCACCCTCTGTGTTGGGGCAGCATGATGAGCATTTTAGCACTAGATTTTTGACCTTTAAAGGAGCATCAGAGCTATTTCTTCATAAGTGAACACAAAGGCCCTGGGGGAAGAAAATTAGTTCCAGTTTTCACCTAGCATTTTTCATGGTTGTGCTCTAAGCTGCTGCTTGCATTTCTGCAGGAGATCAAGATAACTATCCCACCTTCTTGTTAAGTAGTAAATGACGGGGTTTCATCTCTACAGTGTGTGTAGGTGAACTAAGTAAAAGAGACTGCTGAGGCTGTTGAGGAAGCTCTTCTCAGGCAGAAAAAACATCAAGAGAAAAATCACCAAGTTTCTTCTATGAAAGAACCAAGGGGTGAAGCTGATGGCTGGTCAATAAAGATGAAGGATGCTGGCACAGCAGTGTTAAGAGATGACCATTAAAATGGGATACTCAGTTACAACTTGGATGGACTAAATGATACAAGGACTTAATGGTCAATGGGAAGACTTGCAGGGACAAAAGGGCAGCTGTCACAGGGATTAAATGAAGCAGCACAGAGGTTCTACAAAAATGGTTTCAGTGGCATTGTATTGAATAGAGAGAAAAAGGATGCTAGTCAGGGTTTAAAAAAGGTAAGTTTAAACATAATATGTTGACATCTTGGACATGTGGGTGGAATGACACAAAGGATGATGCAGTCTTTCAAAATAGCTAAGTAAAGAAAACCATCAAAATCTGGCAAAACCTCAAAGCACAGATCCAGATGAATTCTTGAAGTTACGAATTAAGTGGCAAATAATTTTAAAATTCCAGGACTATTATAAAATATTCGTGACAGTAGTGAGATTTTTCTTCATTTGAACTGTGCAGTTGGTCAAAAATGCCCAGAGCTGATCATTCATGACATGTAGTCTCATTATCAGAAGAAATTTTTGTCAGAATCTGTACTTGTGACATAATAAATGAATTTACTTCGAAGATCTAAAGGTGTTTAACTGAACTAATCACCTGTCGGTGAAACACCATCAAGACTGCTGTGAGAAGAGCAGACTGTAGCTGCAGTTCACTAAATCAAACAAAAAGCAGTTTATCAGAAATACTTTATCTGAGGCTATTTAATTTCAGTGCAAGCAAGCTGACTTCAATCATACCTAATTGTGAAATGGTTTGGGGAATGTGATGATAGTAATGCATCACCTCGTCACTTTGTTTAGAAATTGTTTCCATACAGAAATAGGAAAAATGCAAAAAGTATCCCAGTCATGGTTACCTCATCCTGACAGGCAGCACTGCTGGTGCAAAGTAAGTTTTGCCACTTGACGGTCACTCCTGCCTAAATGGCTATATGATACGTGCGCTGCTTTGCTTTTATGATTTCCTTTCTGTCTTCCTCTTTGTATATCTGTTATTCTTAAATATTCACAAAATATTTAAGACTATCATGCTGGGGTTTATAATTGTGCTGTTAGGATTGATGTGTACAGTTAAGTTCATGGGGTTTTATACTGTATTTTATTTAAGTTAATTTTTAAAATAATTTAACTGGTGGTTGAAATATGTACAGGAATGTTACACCGCAGGTTGAATGAAAAATCTAAATAACTTAACAATTTAAAATACAAAAGGAAGCTTTTCTAGAGTGAACTGGTATGCAAAAAGCTAAGAGAAGGAAAAAATTATTTAAAAATAAAAAAATAAAACAAAACAAAAAAGATAAAAATCTTTTTTCAGAATTGCTTCCTAAAAATCCATTGGTCTAGGATCAAAGCTCAAAGTGTATCACTAAACTGGAGGCCACCACTCTCTTTTCCCATCTCCCAATACCTCTGTTACAGAGGCTCTAGATAACAGAATTGCTTTTTGGATCAGAAACAGCTGCCAAGTTGGTTTTTGCTGTGTTAATGCAGGCAGAACCCCACAGTTATGTCTCACACAAATGTTTTTGTATTTATTTATGCCTTTGAAATAAGATCCTCAAAGAAAGTATCAAACAAACAGAAACTGTCTTAGATACAGCCATATTAATTCTCCTCTCTTTCCTCATTTTTGCCTAATAGGGCTCTGTTTCATCAAACCACTTGAGCTCCACTTCATCTTATTGATTTCAATGAGACTGGCACATGATTAAATGTGTGCTTATATGCTTTTCTCACTAATGAGGGGATTAAATGTATGCTTAAATAGTTTGATGAAGCAGAACAATGTTCTTTGCTTGCCTTTTAAATAAGGGAGTGTGTATATAGATACATATTCATATTTATAGATAAATGCACATGCATAAATATACACATGCGCAGTACCGCTCAGGAGCCTAGCCAGCAAAGCAATAAATTCATTCAAAAATTTCCCAGAATCAAGTTGTCTCAGGACTGGAGTTGTACCTCACCAGACCTTTGCAGCATGGACCTTTGCACTATGTAAAAGTGCTGCGTACCAGACCCTCTAGAGAGGACAGTGTCATAAGACACCCTCTCTCGGTGTAGCCTACCACAGTTTTGGCTAAAAATTCAAAATACAGTGAGTTCTGTTGTTGCCTGGATTTTGTGGCAGGTGGAAGGGACTATAATAATGGTGTCAGACCTTACCATGTTTGACGTGGTAATTGGATCTTGTCTCATTCAGGTAGCTTTATTTAATGCCCAGTACCTAAGGGCATTCACTAGTCCTGGGAATATGTGGGAGAGCTCCCTGGCAAGCCTGCTGTCTCTGTTCAGGGAAGGGTTGCAATTTTATTTTAGTTCTCTCACCTCTAAATCTCCAGGTTCCTGGTACTCTGCATCAATCTTCATACCATTTACATTATTAATTGTGCCATTCTGTTTTCACCATATGCTCCTACTTTTCAGCCATGCTCATCCTCTAGCATCTGGTCTCTTTTTAGTTCGTCGTGCATTTTCCTTGCTTCCATCATGGGTTATGCTCTTCTGTGCACATTCTTTAATTTCA
Organism: Falco cherrug; assembly: GCF_023634085.1. Lineage (NCBI taxonomy): Eukaryota > Metazoa > Chordata > Aves > Falconiformes > Falconidae > Falco > Falco cherrug. The sequence goes on along the minus strand of NC_073705.1, from coordinate 32,024,069 downwards.
AGCCTCACTTACTTTATCCCATTGATCATTCATTTATAGTACTTAAAGTACAAGCTGTAGCATACAGAAGCCATCTGTAGGGCCCTATAGCATTCATATTCAAGGTTTCATTACACCTTGTAATCTACGCTATTAACTGAAGGAGGTGAATTTGGTATTCAGCTTATGCCACGTCCTCTTGTTCCATTTTACTCCAGGTGTTGCTCATTTTTCAACAGTCCTTCAGAGTTAAGGAATCTGACGGATTTGTTTTGCTCAGATTATGTCCATGAGGACGCAGTTCCGTGTATATATAAGCCCCAAGCAGTTAGATGCAATAAGTTGGTAGAATTAAAAAACTAATGCTGCTCAGCCTAGCTGAGGAGGAGGCGGCTGAAGCTACCTGGGAGGAGAATTGGCTTGTGCTGCTGCGGCAGGTGAGCACGCTGGCACAGCTTTGTCTTGCTACTGATAGGTGCCTTGCCATGCAGGAATGTCATGTTTAACTGCTCAGCGTTGCATACTGTGAACATCTTCACAATGAACTCATTTGATTTCACCCAGTGTCTCATAAATAAAAGCATTTCTACAAACTACTTGGTGTATTTATTGTTTGCAAACTCTATCTTTGCCTGCTTTTCCCCGTTGGACCCGTTCTGCCTCTCTAGCCAGCCAGGAGGCATTGCACGTGGGCTGACAATGAAGTTTGAATCGGGGATTATCAGCACAAAAAGCCCCAAAATGGCTAAATTGAAGTACCAACAGCTAAAGACACAAGCAGCTCAGTACAAGAGAAGGTGAAGGATTTTGTTTTGTGATACTATGCTAGAAAAGCATTTGATGTAATCACATGAGAGAGCTCTTTATGACTGTAAGAAAAAAAGGTAATAATTATGCTTGGAGACTCAAGGGGGTTGATAACCTCTGGATGTTAAATTATCTATGCTGACTGGAAATTGAAGTACTAGTGATTAATATTACTTCCTGCACCTTCAGTAACAAATGACAAATATTCACCTTTTATCGAAAAATAGTTTCATAATGTGATATGAAACACAGCAGAGTTAAGAAAAAACCAGACGCATTTGTTAACAAACTAACCCTTTCAAAAGTGTTTTTTTCCAGAATGCCATTCATTCCCAAAGGGAATAATTAAATAGCTTGTAGAAAATTCGATTTGGTGTCATCCTTCAAAGTAACTTATGCCATTATTACAAACTTAGACTGAAGATCCTGCTTTATTGCTGCCATATGTTAGAAAGCTTAAGCGTAAGGCCACAGGACCTTTCTTTTGTTCCAGTAGTGCAGAAACCTGTGGAACAGTCTTATCAGTCTATATGGATCTGTATTTTACTTTCAATAACCGTGGAGAGTACTGAGGGTGGGTTTTGATTTATCTCTGAATTTTTTGAGTTCTACTGATTTATGTACAAATTCCATGTTTTCCCTGCTATTATAAATGTGGAACTTTTTGCCCCCAGGGGATGTTTCCGGCAGACAATGGAGTTTAGATTTAACATAGCTCTTATTTAAAAACTACTGCTTCCCTTGCAATATATAACATGATACTGTTAAATAGATAATATCAATGGGGGATTCATTTATGGCAATTGTATGTCAAAAAACGGTGAGGCAATCTGTTATCCTCAACAGGCTATGAAGAACTTGCTCTGGTACTGTTATATCCTAAACAATCCTTGAAACAAAAGAATGATGATGGAGTGAACCCTTTGTTTGGAACCTCCGGTGTTAACAAGTATTAGTTAAGAACCTTCCTTTAAAATTCAAGAAATTTTATAGTTTTATTAGTGACAGCATGTGTGGTGTATGTTTACTGCCTTTTTGCATTACAGAGGGTGGTAAAATTATTGAGTTAGTTGGTCTCAAACTACAAATCTGACACCCCAGTGCTTTTAACTGCTAGGTCTGCTTTTGGTAAAAGTGATCTCAGACATGATGCCCTGTTTTGAGTGTTCTCAGTTTAATTCACTGTAAATCCAGGAAAGTTTCTTCTCTTTGAATCCATGAATGAAGTGTGCAATTAATTGTTACTAGTGAGTTCTGAAGCACTGAAGGACAGGAAACCATTAACTCAGCTCATTAAATACAGATCCTCTTACCACAGGTTAATAAACTGGTTAGGTTTTGAAGTGCAAAAATTTGTAATCCTTCTCCTTTGTTTTACATAACTAATCAATTATAAGATGGTGTTCTTCATCAAATTCATTAATTTTGTTTCCCTTCTAAACCAGATATATAACACAGCTGCAACGGCTTTAACCTGTAGCTCAGATCCGTTAAACTTTCAATTAGAAATGTTATTCACCTGTTACAAAACTTAAATTTTAAGGTTCTGAATACATGTGCATTAAACTATATAACTTCTTTAACATCTGCATCGTACTCTTTTGGTCAACAAAGGCAAATATCAAATTAAAGTAAAAGCTATATTTATCTGCAAATCCATGTGTGTCAAGAATTTCTAATTCATGAGACTTCATTAGTCCTTTTGAAAGACAGCAGAACGTACAAATGCAAAAACTAAAACTGATCTTTTAATCCTGCTGTTTTAAATCTTCCATAAAAAGGTGATTTGAGAATTTCAGTTTAACAGTATTGCACAACCACTAAAAACTGGTTTAACTGCCAATTTTTAGAATCATCTTAAAGAAAAAAGTGAACTTCTTAAAGCATCATTTCTTTGTGCTGAATCATCATCATGGCAGATCAAAGGACGTGTAGGAGAAGAAACTTTTCTGTAGTTTGGTCCTCTGTGACCTTCTATAGTCGATATAAACTATAACTTGCTGACAGCTGCTGACAGGCTGTATGTGATACAGAGACATGCACCCAGACTCGACTGTGCACCCCATAGCATATTTTATCAATCACAGGCCCATCAACTTGAGCTACTTATGTGCTGAGAAAAAATCCATAGTAAAAAAAAGTGTGCTCTAGTTGTCTCTTCCTGTAAGAGGAAGAAAATGAATCCTACATCTTCCAGTAAACAACTGGAAAACAGTTTGCTTCATGGGTCCTTGTGGATTCAAAGTATCCAGCTAGCAGACATATTTGTGTGACACCAGCAAAAGACACAGCTGTTTGTTACTGCTATCATCCACAAAGGGTTGATGTGTTCCAGTTTTCTTTCAAAGCCTTTGCTAGCCAAGAAGTAACATCTGTACTACAAATCAAAGACTGAAATACTTAGCAAATGTCGGTTGGAGGACAGCGATACCCATGTGAGTTTGTATCCCAAGTAATCTCAGGACCATTTTCTCAAATAAAAGCTTAATCTTTCTCTGTATTTTATCAGAACTAGTCAGTCTTTTCTACTACATTGTTCACTAAACCACAGTTCAGGTTCTACAGACTGTAATTTGCAGGTAGGAGTTTGAAGCCTAAATGGAAAAAGGCGTATCTGTGTGAGTTGCAGTTTATGGAACTATAGCAGATAAAGAGAAATACATTTTTGGAGATCATTCCGGTTATTTTTCTTCTAGGTATGCATTTTGCAACCTACTGTGCTGTTTAGCCAGCTAATTAGGTAGCCTGATTCATGGAAATGGAGAAAAATCGATCTATTTACAGCTTCTTCTGTGTAATAACTTAACAAAATAAACAACATTCTTTCACCCTGTCAGTTATCCGGGAGCAAGTTCTAAAGGGAGCATTTCAAAGGCTATAGTGTTCCTTTGTGGCAACAGAAAAATTCCGAATAACATTTTAAAACTTGCTTTGATACAAAAGCTTTTATGCTTGACAATCTGAAGATCTTTCACTGAGAAAAGTCATATTGGAGCAAAAGAATAAGAGGCCACACATTGCAAAAGTTGCTGTCAATTTTCAAGTTTTCAATATTATTTTGATATTTTTGGAGCTGTTACCTGGGCTTACTCTGCTAAACCCAAGCTTATACTATGTAAAATATATTAATATATGACATACAGCAAGTACTTTGCTAGCTTCAATTATGCTCTGAAAGTATTTTTTCCACCTAAGAGTGTGTGGATAGCTAGGAGTCAGAAATAAATTCACTAGGACAAATCCAAATGACGGAGCTTGCCTAATTTCTGTTATGAGTTCCAAATGCTGAGTGTTAGGATGCAGAACATTTTTCATAAGGCCTCGCTGAAGCAAGTAATATTGCATCAGTATTAATGTAATGGCTGAGTAAGTGCCTCTGGTCTGAAGCCCTCCCTGTAAGTTACATTTTTCAGGTTGTGCGTAATGCATATTCATAGCACCCTCTCTGTTTTTTATTAACGGGCAAAATGTCAGTGCTTTCTGATTAAAGTCTTGTGAAGTTTCAACCATCACTTAGATGTGAGGGAACTTCACGATTGCATTTTGTGTATTTGTAAATCAGAGCGTAGAATTATGCTGAACTAAACAGTCAGAGCACAATCATAACGCCTGAGCCCCCTCTAAACCGGGCTCCCTCTGTGTGTGGGTTTGTCTGGCCTGCCTTCCACCTTGCAGACCTTGCTACAGCAAACACACTTCGTGCTCTGCCTTTTTTTAGTGGGAAATTAGTTGTCCTGCATTTTCATAAAACGTACAGAGTTAAGAGATCCTAGTGCCGCTGAGGAAAAATTGAATTAATGAAATATCTTAAGTGAGAACACCTTTCAAATAGATGTGTGGTTACTTTTGCATGGCAGATGTCAACTGCTGATGGAGGTCAAAGACACAGCGATGGAGCTGCAGTGTAAGGGAGGATGTCCCAGCTTATAGGCTCTGTCTTTACAGTAGCAAGGTCAGACTGAGTATTCGGTTGGTCTGGAAAGGAGGGTCTTGCAGAAGCAAGGAGAACTTAGAAGTAAAGCACAGCAATAAATTCAGATAAAGGTTTTCCAGGAGAGTCCTAAAAGGTAAGAGACTTTGATAAAAAACATCAACATTTTAGACAGTTAGAAAATAATCTTGCAAAAATACATTGAGAAACATTGTGAAGAAATGACCTGTTAAAACAGTCAGTTTTCTGAGTGGAATATGTGCATCCACGTAGGATGAAATTATATGAGGAAACACATTTGTCATCATGTTGGCGTGCTCTGAGATGCAGAGTAATGTGTATAGCAACAAATAGCTGATGATTGTCTCAGCAGGATTTTGGATATATTAATTTTCTTGGATTTTAAGCAAATAATCAATAATGGATCAAAATATCCATAATGTATCAATAATTTTGTATCCAATGACTACTTTAAATGAAGTGGTTAGTAGCCATATAGCATAAAAGCCTGTGAGAAGTAAATACGGAATAGTAGTTCAAAGCAGCAAGTTGAACATAGAATTAAAGGCTAAATGACTTAAATATACAAATTGGTTTATTTTGGCTTTTATCTTACAGAAGTTCACTATCTATATGCAAATTGCCAGTAACACTTTGCATTTTTCTTATTTACCATAACTCCAAAATGCATCATAACAAAGGAATTACTGCTGTTGCTAATGGAAACATATCTTCAAATACATGAAAATGAAAAGTTGCAAATGAAGGTTTAAGTCGCTCTCTGGTAAGCTGTATTAATGGATATAATCATTCACCGTAAAATAACATTTTTATCCCTGTTCTAGCTGCACTGTGGCTCTACGGTCTTAATAATTTTCATTGCATCTTAGTCAATCCTCAGAGAGAACAGTGTATCTTTTCATTTAGTTAATTAAAGCTGGTAATATAATATCCATGACTTCATCCACAGGTTTGTGCCAGCATACTTTGAAAATAGTTGTATCAGGCCCAATGCTGGGTTAACTTCTTAGGTGCCTGATGCCCAAAATGAAATGCCAATGCCTATATTAGGTATATAGGCTTCTTCTGGAGCATCTGGGGATGGGCTGGGAGCCTCAGCGTGGGATCTGAAAGCAAAAAAGCTTCCTTCAATTAGCCAATATAATTCTGTTACACTTGAAACTACTTTCTGGAAGTGGGATGTGCCTACTATTTTTTGGATTCATTCCTAGAGATGGGCATCTATGCTCTTTTCTCTGAAGATCTTAGTGAAGCTCTCTATTTCTTTTGAAAGGACAATTATATTGCGTGCATTTTACAGAAAAGAGTTAGTGTTTATAACACTCACTATGGACAGTGATCCTTATGCTAAGAGAGCTGATCTTCAGCTGTCTCTTGATAAAGCACCAAATCACCAAGGTCTTTTGACTTGGTGGTGGAATGGTTTCCCTTTCTGCTGTTGAAGTAATGCTCTTTTATGGGGAGAAGCATTTGGGATCTCTGGGCCGAACAGAGCCTCTAGAGGCTTGATTCTGTAGGATCTCATCTGGGAAAAACAGTAAACTTGAGTCCCGGTTTCTGCCTCTGTCATTTTACCCACAACTTTGTGCCTTTACAATACATCCGCTTGATATAACCTCCTTAGATGTAAATTAACATCTGAAGTACTTGGCTATGGAGTCATGCACCCCTTCAGTTCCATTTTGATCCAATTAACGTTGAATTGCTTTCTGCAAAGAGTCTTCACTAGAAGGGCCAGACAATGTTTATGTCACTCTGAATAGCCTGCTGGCTGGACCGCTTGGGAATAAGTAGGCTGTGGGTTTGATGTGAGCCTTGATGGCAGATTTTCCATGTGGCAAGTGCCCTGACCATTTATAAGAAATACAGATGCTACCCCTGTCACAACCATCTCTAAAAGGAGGTGACCAGATCTGCAACGTGTAGAGCTCTGGTTCTACTGGGTGTACAGTCCATGTTCTCACTGGATCGGCAACTTGAGTAGAGGATCTCTTCATAAGGGCTGGCTCTGGGTCTGCAGACCTCTGTGCCTTGCAGGAGCTTAGAGCTAAACAGGGTTTAGAGGCATCCATGCTGCAGCAGCAGCCACGTGGCCTTTTATTGGATCACAATTCTAGAAAAATTTCATCCAATCCCACAAAACTTTTCCTTTAGGGTACTTAGGGGTTTTTTAGATATATCATATTCCTGCTCAAAAATTACTATTGGTTGGTCATACGTGTGGCAAAACTAGAGCTTGGTTTCACTTTATCACGCTCAAATTTGAAAGCGAGCATTTCCAGTGTGAGAGGTCTGAGTGATTTGAGATAGGCAGCAGCTTTTTTACCATTTTTCTCTTTGCTTTCTTCTTGCTCTTGCTGCCCTTTTCAAGAAACTGATCACTCTCCATATCTTGATCTTCAGAATGTTTTAGAGAAGAGGTAAGTTTGTAGTTGGGCATTTTTCTCCAGTGATTCATCTATAAATCATGTTAATTAATAAAATAATTGTATTTAGCTAATTGCTATCCCATTGTAAGTTGTTATTAAGATTTCATTTCCTACCCATAATTACTCCTCAGAAATCATATTTTATTTAATCTGTAAATCCGCTGCACCATTCACAGTGCTGTTATACCTGTGACATTGTAATAGCAAGAGTGAAAATCAAATCAACCTTCTGCTGACAGAATAGGAGCAGTAAATGTCAAACTAATGAATATAGAGTGGGCATATGTAAATGGCCTGGGAGAGCAGAGAGGTTCTTGGCAGTTCTCGTTGTAAGCATAGATCAGCCTAAGTTTCATCATGTGAAAGAAGCTTACACAGTTCATCTGTCCTGGTTGTAACTTCATCAGAAATCGTTTAAGAGCAGCTTCACGTTCTTGCTAAAAATTAAGTAATAGTTAATAGATGTCCAGCTTGGTAAGAATAAATTAAGAACAGGGATAGCACAAAGACTCCTTTCTATTCAGTAAAATGACAGCTACAGTCAAGAAAATAGGCACTGGAAAGGTGAGGCTTTTTAGCTGTGCTCCATTCGCACCAACTACCTCCTCGGAGGGAGCAGGATGAGACTTTTCACAGGGGACCTTTCCTCTTCTCCAAGAAGAGAGGGTTAATTGTGACCTGGTGCGCCCTGGGAAAGTTTGGTGATCTGACCTCACTGAGCTCTTGTTCCTTGGCAGTTTATGCTTTGGGGGGCAGATGTGCCCTGCGGTGTGCTCCAGAGCAGGAGGCATGTTGGCCTGTGCCTCACCTTGCTTGGTGCCCACCGCCCTGCTCCCCTCCCCATGGGCACAGCCTGGGGAACAGTGCTGGAGAGGAAACCTGCACTCAGATCTGGCGGTACACATCTGCGTTCAGGCACCGGGAAGTAACCCTAGACTGAGGACACCGGTACAGCCTGCTTCTTTGGTATACATTTGTCCTGGAGAACTATGTATATATTTACTGCCTCAAATACTTCTCTCACCAGCTTTTTTCTGATGTGATTTCCCAGCCTGGTTTGTGTTGCTGTTTGTGTTTCTCATCTTTTCTGAATCTGGTAATCGAAACTGTAAGGGATGCGGTTTGCTCAGAACAACTCACATGGTTACACATAAAAGTGATTTTTTGAGAGCAGTTTCAAAATACTGTCTTCTAAAAATCTCTTTTATGATATGCTGGAAAAAGTAGTCAAATGGTCATATGTGGCTGCCTCACTTATTGGTTTATTTTGAGTCAGCTGGAAATCATGTCTGCTTATTTGAGTAAATACCCAAATTAGATACATTGTGCTTTTAACAAAAGAATTCAGTTAGGTAGTCAACTATAGGAGAAGATGTTGATATCAGCGTTGAGACAGCAGAGGAAAAAGGAAGAAAACACTTGCATAAACAAAGCATCTTATTAAAAGTCTGAATATTTACTGTTTTCTGTGGATGTCTCAAGATGGATGCCCTCTGTGTATTGAATAGAGCATCAGAGGCATAATCTAGATGTCAAGTATTTATGCTAAAGGTCTGGTTTATCAAAATGATGGTTGGGTTGAGAGGTTGTGATCAGTGTTTCCTAGCCTGTGGCCTTTGAATTATCATTATCAGTAAAAACTCTGGAAGTGGTCTGCAAATTATGGGAAAAAAAGTTTGAAGGGAAAAAACAAAGCTATATAGTATTCATATATGCACTCCTGCAAGGAGACAAATAAAATGGGTGTGAATGTAAGTAGGATGCAAACATTTTAATTTTTTTTTATAAATTAAAATAGTTTTGACTACACTAGCCAAGGTCTTTGGACTTTTTGAAAAGAAATGTTAGGTCATCCATTTTTAACAGACAAAACTAACATGAGAGGATTTCCTAGACAATATGCTATATGACTTCTTGAAATAGAGCTAGAACCAAATCCAAATCTGTATTTAGATTATGTTATTTGAGAAATTGGACAAAATATCCTTTCTGGTCTGCGCAACCTTCTCTGGACTGAAATACAACTAAAATTTTTGAGCATTTTCCCTTCCCTTAAAAGGCTTGAATAGCTGAAATCAGTTTTTGGTTAGGAGCAATTAATCTCGACCTGCTCAGCAGGGCCTGAGCCAGTGTTCTTTGCAGCAGTGCTTGTGCTGAACAAACCAAACCACACGTTCCTCAGGAGCATCATTCAAATTTCCAATCTCTCACTCTTTCAGTTCAGTGCTATCCAACAAGTGTAGGTGCCTTTCTTTAACGTTAATTTTAATACAGTAAGGATTTTCAATAAGTCAAGCTGAAAAAAATCAGACATTTCTGTACATGAGAATGTCTTCAATGAATCTGAAATAAATCATTTAAACAAATGGATTCTCTATTTTCCATAGCATTACTTCAAAGAAAGCACATGACACAGGGATTAGTATTCAGTAGACTTCTTATTTTATTGTATAAAAGTAATTACCTTTTAAATACTATCCAAATGAACATTTTAATATCCCTCTGGGCTTACACATTTTAAAAGCATAATATAGCTCAGTACCTAATACAGAAGAACCCTATTTCCTTTTTTACTAAATTGGTCTGCTATATAAATTGGAATCATTTACAATGCAAGTGGCAACAATTCTTTGTTTTAAAAATAAGACTCATATTGCAACCAAAGACACTCAGCATTTTCAGGGCAGGCCACTTACAACTTGAAGAACTTAATTTCCTTGTATTTGTATTTCTTGGTAAGCTATTTGTGGGAAGTAGTCTCTTATGTTAACCACCTTTACACTTTTACTAGATCTCATCAAGGAAAAATAAATTACTTAAAATATATAGAGTTTCAGCTCAATCCTCTGGTGAGTTTTGCATATTAAAAGTCCCGTCTGACTGAAATAATACATAAAATTCACTTTTATCTATTATAATTATCAAGAACATCTGACTGTTTTCATATTATACATAGATACGATTTTTTGTGCTTTCACACAACTTTTCCAGCAGTGCATCTTGTGGTAATAAGAAAAAATATCTTCTTTTGTCATTGTATTTAGTTTTTGCTCAGGTCTGAAGTGAATTAATCACTTTGTCAAATGAATAAAGCTACCTTATATAGTAAGAACTTTACATTAGAATTAAGAGGGCAGCTAGGCAAAAAGCTTTAGGTTTGTAATGAACAGATGAACCTGGACAAAAAAATGATAATGAGGGAAGAACAGGAGAGATATAATAAAAGTGTTCTGGTCCACCAAATACCTTGGATGTCTGTTGACCCCAAGAATACATATGGAGAACAAGACAGGCTGGGGCACATAGTGAAACATCAAGGGGTTTGCAAAACTTTGGGGAACTGAATTTTATTTAGTAAAATTGATAAATGCAATGGTAACTACCATAAGGCAGCCCTTTGAAAACGCAAGCTGCTCACTGTCACATCCCAGAACAGGTTTGGTGACGGAGCTAGAATGGCATCTTCTCAGACTGAGAGTCTGAGCCTTGTTCCTGGCATTATTCACTGTGCTAGTCTTATGCCTACAGCCCGGGACTTGCGTTATCTCAGTGTAAGGCAGGTCTGTGTGCAGCTTTTGTGCTGCTGGCTACAGAAACTATTGAAAGCTCAATTCATCGTCCCAGCAGGCCATCTAATCTCTAGACTTCTTTTGATCAGTCCCACTTTTTCCCTAATCGTCTAAAATACTGTATACATTGTTTGCTATGATGCATCTCTTGAATATGTACTATGATGCATCTCTTGAATATGTACTTAGCCTTGAGTTATTCTTCTAGTTATTGTGTGGGTTTGTGCATTGCTTTGAGAGAGGTGACAGACCTGACGGTTACAGTAAGAAAAAAAAAGGGCTTCATCTTGTATGATGAAGTATCGGTATTCTGTAGTTCCCAATGTTCTTTGTGTTGTTTACAAGTCCAAAAACTCCTGGATGAAAAACTCTTCAGGAAAAAATCAGGCACAACTGCAACTTTATAGACCCATGATGCTGCAACTTATTCCAAAATATTCTCATAATTTCTGCAAGATTCTGGGAATCTAATAGATATTAAAAGAAACAAATGTTTATTAGGTAATAACATTTGTTGCCTTCTTTTCATGAAGCAGTACCATTCTAAAATATGAGGGACTGGATGTGTGTTTTATATATATATATGTATAAATATATCTATCTAGAACTGTAGATCCCTAACAGGTAAAAGCACTTTTTGACTCTTGTCCTTGGTTATATTTCTGCTAAAACATAAATTTTCACTTAAGCTTACAACAGCAGTATTAAAAAATCCCATGAATTTTCACAGAAAGGTATCATCTGTAGCATTTTTTTGGTTGTTTTTTTTTTAAAAAAAACCACTTTAATTATTCATATGATGTATAATTTTTCCATTTCACTTGTGAAGTTTTTGACACAATGTCATGAACAAGGGAAGTGAAACTCTAATTCATCTAAGTAAAATTGTTTCATTGCCTTTGTATAATGGACACGCAAATGAGACCATAAAGCTTAAAAATTAGTTTCAGAGTATGACTACTGCCCTTTATTTTAAGGTTTGGGTTTTTTAAAAGAAGAAACAGACTTTTTTTTCTTTTTAATGTTTTGGGGTTTTTTGTCCATTTATGACTCTATCATCTCTCTTTCTCATTAGATCCAGTTATAGTATTATTTGCCAGTGTAATTTTAACTTCAGATGAGTTTCCCTGAATATATTCTCGTGTAATCCAACCAGAACTGGTCCATTGCCCATTGACAATAATTGTCCCATTTCCTCTTAAATACTTAAAGCTAACCCAGTGAAAAGCGTTGCTGTCTCATTGCCTTTGGGAAATAAAGCAAATTATAAGACTCATTTTGTTTCAAATGCAGAGTTCACAGTGATTATTTTTATCAGTGAAATACTGAAAAGAGTCTTGCTGACCTCATACAATGAAAATACGCTACCCTGGTGCTCTCTTGCCTAACTGCAGACGTCAGCTTAGGGTGTCAGACAGTGAGCAGAAAATGGGCTAGGCTTTCCGTCCTAGGTTTTACATAGACTTAGCATGGATTGATTTGCATTCTGTAGTCATCTCTCGCTGATAAGTAATGAGTTGTCTTGTGTTGGTCGATGCCTGGCTTCTTATTTAGATAACTATTGTGAACTTGTATGTTAATTTAAACACAGGAAATCAAAGCTGTAATGGTGTGTGTAGTCAGTGGACGATTTACCAGCAGCATTTTGGTTAAACTGCAAGTAGGAGACCAAGTTAGCACAAATCATATGGCTATGGAAATAAGGCAAGTGCTCATCAAGATGTAAAGATTTAAAGAAGATAGCATTTACGAATGCTATACCCTGCTGCATTGTGGATTTTTTAACCATGTATAGTTTAGAAACTGAGAAGAAATGAATATAATAAGCTCAAAAAACCCAAAAGTGTTCAAAGGCATGATCTCTTGAATCAATTTTCCCCGGGACAAATGGTCATTAACACTTGCCTATTTAAGTTTTGTCAAGTCAAAGGGGTTTATTTTAGTTATAACGAGACATTGGCATAAATAACAGTTCTTAAACACATTTTAAAAATTAACATGTATTTCTCAGTCTAGTCTGGCTAGGCAGTAGGACAAAAAGCAAAGTGCTATGGAAATTCTCCAGCCTTTTATAGTTGTTTGAGTTAAAATGAGATAGAATTGTTTTTTATAAATTGGCAGGTCAAGAAAATTAAAACATTAAAGCAAAGCAATCGTATCTGTAAATTAACTGTGTTGTAACAGGTGTGCGCTCTAATTCTGTCTCTTAACTTTTGTCAGACAGTAACTCGATGGCAGCTTTTTTAAAAGGTTATGGAGAACAAAGCATGTGTATGTTAACAAGTAAACAGACATTTACTTAGTACAACAGGATGCTTTTACAAAAATCAGTCTTTTATTGTTGCCTTTCTCAATCCCATTGCAGGTGCATAGCATCTCTTTAACACGAGCCCTGAAAGCATCCCCGAGCCACCATTGGCTCGAAAACTTCTTTTTGTAGTACAACAAAATACATTTGGTATCACTGATGATCCCTGAATATTAATACCAATATTACAATCCACAAGCATGATAAACATAAATGAATGCTCTTCTACATTATTTAATGTGATGGAAATCTGTACAGTGCTTCACCTTTGAGTTTTAGTTGCCTATTTTTCTCCTCCCCATATGCCAAGTTTATTGCTGAAATGATTTGGCTTTCTCAGGCAGAAAACTATTTTCATTTGTATGTATCAGCACATTTCTTCATAACAAACAAGATGTGACTACTTCCGGTGGAAATGTATTTAACGTAATATATTGAGCTCATTGAGTATTTTTAGCATGTTCCCATCAAAAGAAGATGAAGTACATTTCACCAATCTATCTGGTTCTTCAGAAGCCAATTCTTCATTTTCCTTTCTCCAGTTCTGGCTTGACCTTTACTGGCTGCTTTGATGCACATTTGGTCATGACTCTTTTTCCCTGGAGAAATCAGAACTTCTCCTGTTTTTAAAAAAGTGGATGAATTAGATGAGAAATGTCCTGGAGCAACTATAAGTCCTGATCCAGATACCACTGAAATAAATGGAAACATTTCTTAAGAGGCAATTAGATCATGGCTAATAAGATAATTCTTAGAGGTCTTGTACAAAGGAGGAAACTAGGGGAAAGCGGAGGGTTCTGGTGGTTTTCGAGTCCTTTGTACTCATTGCATTTTGCGTGGCTGCAAGAACTAAGGAATTTTCCCAGGCCATTTTACACAATTCAGTGGCAGAAGCCCAAAATGACTTCAGAAAATGCAGCTGGTTTTACTGATCCCCCCACATCTGGCCCAGCCTTCCAGCCTCTGGTGGCAGCACAAGCCTACATGTGTCACTGCCCATGGAGATCTCATGTGTGCAAGAGAGGGAGTAAGAGGCCAGAGCCATAACAAAGGCTTCTCCCCCAATTTCATAAAACCATCTATAGGCAAGGAATTGCTGCAAAATCTTTGCATGAAACATATACATCTTAACTAGCTGGAATGACATTGTATTTTATCCTACTTATAGCACCATCGCTCTAATTACAGTTAGGGAAATTCCTGCCTCTCTTCCAGTTTGGTGAAGGGAAGAACCAACCCTCTACAGTAACCAGGCTGAAATGTTGTAACAGAAACATCTGTGAGATTACAAAGCAGCTTTCCAGGGCACCCCAGCTCCATCTCTGCCTGGCTACAGCATGCTGTGAGGCACTCCTTTGTCTCATTATAACCTCCCTGTTGAAATTACTGAATTATTCACAACAGTAAATGGATCAGGAGCAAGTATTTGTACAGAAAAACTAGCATTCTCCCTCATTTCAAAATTTTATTACATGAAAACACATCTTGGCCAAAATAGATCTAAATTAAAGAAAGACAAGTAGGTAGGAATTTCTGAGAACTGACCAGGTAATTATATCCACGTTCAAAACTAGATATAAAGGAAAGCAAGGATTTTTTAAAATTATGTATTTTAATTCTAGGCAGTTTTTAAAGCCAGAATAAAGTTCTGGACCTTATATAATTTGCCTTAGGAAATGTTATGTTCTGTTCATGTATTGCATTCATTGGAGGAACAGCCAGAAAATATATGGACAAAAGACAATGAGTAATTTCATTATCATGGCTAAACGTTTGCTTTTATAAATCTTTGTAATTACAAGCCATTTTGATGCTCATGATCTTTCCTGTTTTCTGGGCTGACAGGATTATTTTGGACAGAGAAGACTAATCTTAAAAAAAAAAGTAGTTGTTTTGCAGCATTAACTTTATCTGGCCAGTTGAACATTTGATTATTTATTTAATATTTTTTTTCGGTAATTGCAAGTTAAAGGTCCTTAGCATGATTTTGTCTTGCTGTATTTACTGCTTTGTTTGAAGAGAGAAATATAATTTATGAGTTTCACAAAAGTATCTGCTGTATACAAGCTAAGAAAAACTCTAAGTATTCTGTAAGGAATAGAAAGGCTCTCTGCACATTCACAATGAAGTATCCAAAAGGTTTCAAGTTCTGTCTGCTTGTTTAGTTCCCATTTTACTTTTTAAATATTTCTGTTATTTCTTCTTTCTCAGGATAAATACTGGGGTTCTTTAATGTCCTTAGCTTGGAGAGGCAATAAGTACCTTTAGTAGGTCCTTGATAGTACATCAGTATACGGAAGACGTGCATCCTCCTTACATCAAACATATGCTAGGGTAAAATTATTTTACTGGACTGCAAAACCACAGCAACGTGCTAGAGCATTCCTTCGTCAAAGTCTCTATTAATTAAATATGCAAGGAAAACAGTCTCTAAAGTTGTTGTTAAGTAGCTCTTACTCTGTTTGGAAACACATACTATTGAGGTATTAATTTCTGGATTTCTATGACACAGCTGTAATGTTTCGTCATTGTGCTGTTTAAGCGTTGAGATTACAAAAATATCATCGTTTTTACTTATTGGGTGGGGTTGTATTGCTTTCGCAACTATTGTTTGGAATTAAATGTTCATTTAATTTGCCTATTTTATCTTTTCCTTGCAACCATCTTCACAATGGTTGATTTGACTGAAGAATCTCTGCTGTTTTATCACAGACCTGACAAAACCCTGGTTAGATTAGCTAAAGATGTAGAGTTTTCTGAGACATCACTGAGTTTGTCCAGATGAGTTCTGCTATATTTTTCCATGCTTTAAAACATAGATTATCCAGAAGCGCTGAACTAAGTGTACTACAGTGGCTTTCTTTGTCTTCTCCAGCAGAAAGTAAAAATAAGTATACTGTAAACACAATTTTCTGGAACTAGCAGGACCACACAACTACTGACTTAATGAAATATTGTTTTTGATTAAGTAGATAGAAAACTAAAAGCAAAATATTTATTCAGTCTGGTATGTTGGTTTATAAAAGTGCATTGGTCTCTTCTGGAAACTTTGATACATCCGTATGCTTTTTTTTGCTGAAGTAACTTGACTAGTTCTATGTGAAAGATCACAAATGACAGAAATAATAATTTCAATCAAGAAAGTCATGAAGTTACAAATCATCAAAAATATTACCCTGTACAGTAACGATATATTAATATATCTTTAAGAAAAGAATATCTCAGTGGGGTTTTATTTGCTTGCAGCAGAGAAAAAATAATCTGGGGATTATAAGCATCTTTCAGTTTTCAGTAAATACGAGCTCTTCTGCCCTATTGGAAATACCACTGCACAGGAAGGGGGTTGGCAATGCAGCAGGGCAGCTGAGAGGGGGACCAGAATAGCGAGGGTGGGGAACAACAACAGGCCTATTTGGCAAAACATTTAGAAAGCGGCTATAGAAAACGGTATTGATTCACTTCAAACTCATGCTGAACCCACTCTTTAGCAGCAATAACTACTTAAAAGAATTAAAATCTGTGGAGAGGGATAATATGTTTGTATTTCTTGCATGTTGCAAAGTTTGTATTTCTTGCATGTTGCAAAGATTGCTCTTCTAATGCACTGTTTCTTTGGCTTTTTTCAAATTTATTTACTTGAGCCCTTCTCTTAAAATAAAAATAATCCAGTCCTCGCCTTTCCTACCTCCTCACCCTTTGAAATAAGGGGCAAGAGTCTTAATAATTTGTACATTAAGACCATTCCCCACATCTCTGAATTTTCTCCCTTCCCTCTCCCTGGTTCTTCCTGAGAAACAATGCTTTAAAAGATGAGAATGGATTCCTAAGCAAACTGCTAACAGGATTTGATGATACATGGATCTTGCACATTTTCTGAGACTACTATACTTTGAATAGTTTTTCCTGAAAGATAAGAAAAATAATATGGAAAGCTAAATTGATAACTAGGTGAAAGCAACAGAACAAATGACATTGCTTCAAAACACCTTCCAGTTCTTTACCTACAGCATCTTGGTCAGTGACCTCTAAACTTACCTCAATAATATCCTTCTAATGATGCTGTGCTGACTCCAGTGTCTGGAGCAGGGGCTGCCTAGGAATCCATTTTCCTGCCATAAAGCAGGGGGGAGGGAGTGAATGGATTCTGTCTGCATTGTTTATAGTATTAATTTGATAAATAATTCCCTTCTTTATTTCTCATTGTAGTAGATTTATTTCCCACATTTGACATACCTTTCTGCAGGTGGTGCTAGCTAGTTAATCATCTGAACAGAGCATGAAAGACATTGCTTTTCTTTTAACGAAACTGAAATGTGAAGCAATGGACATATAAAAATGAGATATTATCATAAATCCACATTTTATTACTCGGCTGTTTCTATTACTACCTAGTAAGTCTCTTGCTAAACAGAGGAATGTGGTAAGCGTCAATACTGTACTTGAGCACTAAACTTACAGGCTGGTAGACTGCAGGAGGTGGGAGAAAATGTTGGGAACAAGGTTTCTACCACAGGCGGTTTCCCTCAAAAAAGCATTACTGAGTGAGCAAGTGGAGTACAGTTTTCACTATATCTTGATACTGCAAAAAACCCACTTGAGTTTTATTTGAATGAGGTGGAAAAAATACCGTGGGGAATGCTATATGTTGTTACTGCCTGGTTCTCCTGCAGATTAATTGCTACTGTGAAATCAGAGACTGGTTTCCAGTAGGCTAGCATTATGTTTACAGAGGCAGTTATCAGCAAGAATGGCAATGAAGAAATACAGTCGTATTTATACGACGACATATTTATACGTATGACACTTGAGACCCTCCGAGCAACAGTTACAGATCTGACTCAGTAATTAACTCGATAGAAAGAAACAGAGGTGGGAGGCTGCAAGGTGGGCAGGGAAGGCTGTGAAACGAGCCAAACTAAACTCTTCACAAAACCATTATCTCAAATTCCCCTCCAAGGGCATTGCTTACACTGAGAATTGTTCAGCCTAAGTCTACGCATCTAGAGCCCTTACTGTAAGCTGTTTTGTGCCCTGTTTACTGAGGAAAAATGACATAAACATGGGGCATCTGAGCAGGATGAGACTAAAAGGATGCAAGGGACTTCCTGATAAAGCACAACCCTTACACTGGCTGCTATATTACTGGCATGAGCCATGCTATGGAAAGACTATTTCAGCTAAAGGAGGCTCATCCAGGACTGCCTCACCTGGGATCTGTTGATAGCTAGTGTTACCTTTATGGATAAATCACAGATAGGATAATACTAATACCACTTAATGAGCTGTGTTAGAGGGGTTTTTTGCATGTGTCTGTTTCAAAGCTTTGCTCTTTGGCTTTTAGTTTGGCCACAGGTGATGTTTATCTTCAGTAAAATGTGTTTGTGATACTGAAAGGTGGGTTCAGAGAAGGCTCTCTGGCACGGCGGTGGCTAAAACTCCTTTTAGCAAACTGCCTCACTCAGCGGCTGCTCTCAAGGAGCTTTACATACACTTTAGAGGGGAACAAAGAGACACATAAAGTGAAGAAGGTCTGACTGGCATCCCCCTATGTTGATTTCTAGATAACTCTTGGCAGCAACTGAAGATCTCAGGCTGCAGCTGAAGACTCTCTGAGTGGCTGCTTGTGCTGGATGAAGAGGTAGTCTAGATGCTGTTGGCAGCTGCACAACTGCTGCCTGATTTCCTCAGCTCCTAGCACAAAATAGGGTAATCCCTCTGAAATTGCTGCCTGAGCATTTCCCAGTATAACTTTGTTTTTCCCAGTGTTTAGGGTGTGGTACAGCTGAGTGATCATCCCATGAACCAGTATAGTTAGCTACGTTTCCCTAGAAATGCCAAGCAGAAAAGCAAAAAAAAAAAAAAAAAAAAAAAAAAAAAGCCCCAACGTAAAAAATGCTTTGTGGTGACTCCTTTCTCCCTGAATAAGGAGAGGTGAGTTCCCAAGTAAGAGCTATAGAGGAAACAAAAAGTCTAAACAGCCTCATGAGATCCTGGAAAGCAAACATGAGTGCAATGTGTGCATAAACTAGGCACAACTGTTTTAAAAATCTTGTCAGTCTAGTAAATGGAAGCAAAATTTGGTCCCCTTTTTGTCACCATCACCAGCCAGGAATCACATAGCAGCTAGAAAGCAATTTTGGAATGACTGGCTGGTAGAAATACAGTCTAGGATGTACAGCAATATGACTAAGCTTTTCTAATTGGAAGTACTGCATGTGGCTACTGTAGCTAACAGCAAATGCTGCATTCAGTTTTCTCAGACAAAAAATTAAGCTGGGCTTATGCAGCCAGTTCTGCACTACAGTTAATGGGCAATCCTGTTCTCTAGGATTGCTTTTTCCACGCTTTCTTGTTTTCCAGTCTATGCTGCCCTGTGCACCTAAGGACCAACTCCAGCCTTTCCTGCTGTGGCTACTGTTTGTGGATTTAGACAACATGCACTGTTTCTTAAAAAGAAATATTGGCTTAGATTTCATTGCTTTGACATCTCAACGGATCTTACATAAAATCAAGATTCCATTCATGTTGTTATTTAAAAAAATTTAAAAAGCCAAAATACTTTGATTAAACCCAGAGCAGTGCTGACCTGCAGAGCCTAGCTCCCCTTTAAGCAATGAGGCAGCAAGTGTTTTCACTGGGATTGTACAAATGTATTTCAGAAAGGTTTGCATCTTCATCCTCAAAATCTTGCATATGTACCCTTGTTGCCAAAAGGCAGAACTTTTTCCAAAAGTACCTATCCAATCGCAAGTCTGAAACTTAGAACTGCTTCCAGGTCTTGCTTCCGATATCTTAACTGTCTTCGTTTGGTTTAGTGTTATGCTGGCTTCCCTGTACTCTGGCTTGTTCTGGGAGGTTTTTATCACCATTTTTTTCACCCCTCTTGCTTTCTCCTAGAAACATGTGAAAGGACACACAGACCAAGAGTGAGATCTCATCTAGGGTTTGGTACTAGCACGTGCCAGGCTGCACACAGGATGATGTAGAGTTCTCATTCACCCATTTATATGTTACCCCTTTGTCAGATGAGTAGTGAATTACTCAGTTAAAAAAACACTACTGCTGCAGTTAGGTATTTTGATACAGTTGTATTTATTTATCTTTTTAAAATGTAGTATGTCCTGTTCTGGAACCCAAGCAATTATTGCCTTGTGCTTCTTACCTAAGCCTCTTTCAGTTAAAGTTCTCTCTGAGAGCTTCCTCCTTTTCTCAGTGCCATGTTACCTGTGTGCTTGGGTCATGGGACGTTCTTCTAACTTTCTCAATTTCTTCACTTTTCCCCTCAAATACAACTCCATCTAACAGCTTCTGTTTGCCACATAGCTGTGTTTTGTTTTGGCTGTATGCATAAACTTTGTCTTTTCCTTTTTCCTTTTTCATTTCCTTTTCTTTCCAAACATACCCAGAGATGAAAAGTGTCTGTTTATCTTCCAAAACTTCAAGTACTGACCACAGCCCATAACAGCTGTTTTTCTTTCCTGGGCTCTCATTACCTGAAGCATATGGCAGAGGAGAGGTGGAGTACTGCAGGATGCTTTCCCTGAGGAAAGCAATTGCCTTTAGTGACAGTTGGGCAAATATCAATTTCTGACTCATAAGACAAGTATTTCATTTTAAAAAAATCTTATTTCAAGAAAACACAATTTCTCAGGCTTTCCTGCAGAATAAAAATGGCTGAACCTTCTGTCAGAATTCTCAAAATCCTTCAGAGTTTTGTAATCCCACCTGGAATCTTCACAGGTACGTTTATTTGTATAATCCAATACATATCCTCACATAGGGAAAAAAAGAATACAGAACGCCTGTGAAAACTCCTCACTTAGGCTAGGAACTCAGAAAAGGCCACTCTGATAGGTAACAAAGCCAGAAACATTAATTTCATGTCAAACATGGAAAATATGCTTGAATTAACATGAGCTCTACTCCGTACTACAGAGTTTGTGGATAATCTGGGCCAAAACCTCTTCTTGTCCTTCTACACAGAATACTTTTGGAATATTTAAAAGAAATCGGACTGTTCCAAATGTATTTGAATCTTGTTTAGAAAATGTTTCTGAAGCTGAGATGCAGCCTGTCTCTTACTATTACAAAACTATGAACCTTCGCTAAAAATGAGGCCAAAATGTACTTCCTACTGTGTGTATCCTAGTGTATAAATCCATCTAAAATGACTTAAGCTTGTTTCGGCACACATAGCACATCGATCCAGCTTTTGTGTATCTGCCACTTCAAAGCTCAGGTGTTTGCAACAATGTCTGTATGCTTTGAATAAGGATCTGGCACAAACTTCTCACTGCTTAGTCCAAATTAACATCGCTGAATTCATTTAAGTCATGTTGGCTTCAAACTTGAGAAAGCAGGGACAGAAGTTAGCCTAAACTGTGATTTGCTGCTGAGGCAATTTGATAATGAATGTGTCTCCTCATCGATATCCCAATATCTGAAAAAGCAGACCGAGCTCTGAAACAGTCCTCATTCACTAACGTACCCTGTGCTTCATCTGGAACACGGTGTGCAGTGCAAACTCAGTCCAAAAAAAGCATCTTCTTATGATTTGCTTTAAGTTTATTATTATTTCAGGTTATTATATTAATATATTACATAAGTGCATTTTATATTAATATATTTTGTATTAATATATTAATATAATTAATGCATTTGTTGATATTAAATTTTAATACAAATATTGTTATATTTGACCCTGTTCCACTGAGGGAAGAGCTTTGTTACCAGAGTCACGAGAAGTAGAATCAATCCTGGGGTGAGCTGCAGTGGTAGGGGAAACAACTAGAATTAGAAACAGTAAATTATCTTGATTCTTACACAAGGCAAGGCTTTAAACCATTTTAAGCAGAAGCGATGACCAAAATCAATTTCTAAACATAAAGACCAGATACCTCTGAATTTCATAAAGTCTTACACTTACTTTTTCCTTACTGACTTCAGAAAGAAAAGAAATCCCAAGAAGCTAGAAGAGTTTTCAAATAGACAATAAATTAACTACTGAAGTGGAACATGGACTAGACATACATCAACAGAAAAGAAAGAAAAGATGGATAAAGACCAGACAGCTTCTGAAATAAATTGTAATCAGATATATTTGTTATGTTAGAAATGTAGAAGTATAGCACAAGGTCTTTACCTGGTGTAATTGGCATAGCAGCACTGCAGCTAATTGTGCTGCATGACTGTATGCAGCAGCAGATGTTGGTCCATGTGACTTTACTCAAACTTTTACATTCACATTGGAAGTGTAATGTACTCTTCCAGTGCCATTGTATTTCACAAAGTAGTTTATTTCCAGGCAATCCAGTAAATTAATGCTTAATGGGCATACGCTTTTTTTATAATAAAGAGTATTTTTAAGCAATAGAAGTTCTTTGATCCAGCTTTTTTTTTGCCTTTTTTTTTTTTTTTATAGTAACAAAGTGGAAAGCAGTGAATTATACTGAACTTTTCACCATTTTCAGGTCTTTATTACAGCAAAAAATCACTAGGATACAAGATGCATCCACCATTCAGACCCAAACATTTGTTTGGGGCCAGAGGCCAAACAAATGGCTTAGGCCAACTTTGCTATTTCCTCACTAGCAACTCAAACATCCTGCAAGACCTTTTACCCTCCCCCTTTCTAGTATTTCCCTTACACCCAGATTCTTTAGATGGTGTTCTTATTTATCCAGGCTCACTAGGACTTAGTGGGCTGCACAAGAATTAACCTTGGTACCTTCCAGTTTCTTGATGACTGCATTAACAGTGCTCAAGAAGCCTGATTTTTCCTATCATTCTTCTTTCAAATCTGTGAGGAAAAAGCTAAGGTGAAAAACACATAAATTATCATAGTAAAGGATGAGTGACCTTACAGAACAAATTCTGGCTTTTCTGCAAGCTTCAGAGCCTCGTGCATCCCTGCAGCTGATAGTTTCCGGTTGATGTTCCTGTATCTGCATTGCAGGAGGTTGCGATAAGTTGTCCTCAGGTCCCGATTGAAGAAGGCATATATAAAAGGGTTAATGAGAGAGTTTGCGTAACCCAACCATAGAAATGTTCTCTCAACCCACAGCGGGATACAGCTGCATGCTGTACCACAGATGAAGGGCCTGGCGGTTGAGAGGAGGAAGAAGGGCAGCCAGCAGATGGTGAAAGCCCCAACAATAATCCCAAGTGTAGTGGCAGCTTTCTGTTCTCTTTTAAAGATGGAAATGTTTTTCTTGTCATGCTTTAGGAGTCGTGAAAAATTAGTACATTCTTCAGATTCCTTGTGCAGTTTTACAACTCCGTTCATAGAAATTGCTTCCATTTCTTCCAGCCGGGGAAAGCCAGCAAACTTGTGTTTAGCAGCACTCCTCTTGGCAGCTTTGTAAATCTGATAGTACATGAAGAGCATCACTGACATTGGAATATAAAATGCAACCGCTGTGGAGTAAATGGTGTAGCCGAAGTCTTGACTGATCAAACAAACCTTTTCATCATTTACATTTTGGGCCCAGCCGAAGAGTGGGGGTATAGTGATAGAGGCAGATAAGAGCCATACACTCAGGATCATTTTGGCCATACACTTCCCATTCTGCCTTACAGGATACGTGAGAGGTCTCGTTATTCCCAGGTACCTAGAACAATAATGTAGAGTTGTTATACAGTGCAGTGGCTAACTGATAAATGTTATTTCACACAGCCTACCCTAAACCAAAACATCTTTGGCTAAGGTTTCTATTTTTCATTTTTCACTCTTCTATTTTTATGTATTTCAAACTGGTAAATTCATCTCTGTCTTACGTTAAAATTTATGGTGCTGATATTCTGTATAAAAGGTCTTTTATTCTAGAAGGAAATCTCCTCTTGGCCATAACAAACTTGATTTTACTGAATTCGTACCATCTTCGTGCAGATAACTAATTTTTTTGGCATTTAAGGAAATTCTGAAACCTACTTTTTATTTGCCTAACTTTTGAAATCTTGGAGTATAGATGAATGCTCACTCCACAAAGTGTACCACTTTTCGTATTGAGTGCATGGTTTAGTTAAAACAAGCATACATTCATCTGCATTCTTCTTACATATTCAACACTGCCGTTAAACTGAGAAATTATGAGTTGTCTTTCTTACCGTTATGTTTCAGATGGGAACAACAAACTGTAAACTTATGCTGGGAGTAGATTATTTTAATACTAGAACAATTCTCTTTATCATCTTTTAATTAGAAAGAAACCATATTTATTCAATTTTCAAACTTTTACTGAACAAAATAACAATCTGTCACAGTGTCAGAAGATCACCTGGGGAAAAAAAACATAGTTTTACTAGGAGCTAAATTTAGGGTGGTAAATTGTAAACAGACACAGAAAACGTTTATGAAATGTCAAGTTTTCATAGAGAAACCCAGAGAGGTCTGTTTACAACTTCTACATTTCCTAAGCTGTGATAGCTTAAACTATGTATATTTTTCTAATTAAAATAAATAGTACTATGGCCTTATATAGCTGGATAGCAATATCCTAAGTTTGTGTCTACTCTCAACTACTGAAAATTTCTGAATTTTCTCTCCAGCTATAGGAACTTTCCCTTAGAAGGAATTAGATGTTTGTTTGGTTTTTTGTTGTTTTTTTTTTTTTTTACACCTAACATTTTTACTTTGAAATTTGGTTTCTGCTGAACTGGAACTTACCTATGAGTTACCATTAAGTTCTAAAATTGTTCTTTTTTCCTTCCCTCAAAAGAAAGAATTTTAAGAAAAAACATTGTGATTCACTTTGTTACTTGTAAAAGAAATGGTTTCAAATCAGGTTTCAGAACAACATTTGGTTTCAAGAGGTACTAGTGTTTCGTTTACACAGTGAAAGTCTTGGAGGGTTACAAACAAGAAATACAGTAACGTGATTAATTTTGTTTTTCCCCAGAGCATTTTTTCTCTCTCTATTCACCTAGCAAATCAAATATGAGTATTTGCCTGGCTCTGCGGAATGCTGCATTGTTGATTTTACTGCAATGCAGTAAATTATGGCCAGTGCTGCTGCTTTATACAAGCACCCAGGTATGCCACAGTTCTGGAGTAAAAAGAAGCATCATTTCAGGATCAGTTCTGATGGGTAACAGCAAACCCTTTCAACAACATCATTAATTTTATATTAATGCTGTGGGAAGTGTTACACAAAGGACAGAACTGGCTTATTGTGCCCTATTCTTGATAGTGTATACAAGTAAATACAGCAGGCCAGTATTTTGCCAGTGAAGCTGTGTGTAGTGGGGCTGTGAGCTAAGAACAGTTATTAAAATCCTCTTGGGCTGGGGTTAGACCAGTGCAATATATGGACCGTGTATTAAAAAAACTGCCATTTCTTGTGCTCCTCACCATCGGCATTAGAATATAATCACCAGACCAGCTCCAGCAGCTGTGGGCACACTGTAGGGTCCACAGAGATTTTTGTTTTGCGGCATCACGGGCAAAATCCCAAGGAGCTGAGAGTTTTCCAAGGCACTCCAAGATGTAGAAGAGCAGGGTTAATGCAGTGAATTTCTGGAGTTAACTACCTAAGGGATACATCATACTGCTTTAAGTAACGTAACTGCAGCAAGGGTAAGTTATTAGCTGCAGCTGTTCTGGGACAAGAGTGGCACATCCTTAAAATGTTTCTGAGTAGCATGATAGCGCTACAAAAATTAAGCACACCCTTTGTGCAGAAAGCTTACTTGTCACTTACAACGTGTTGTTTTAAAAAAGTCTTTGAGAAGTTGGTCTACCTTCCTGAAGTGTGTATTTTTCTAGGTATTACTCAATTGGTCATTAAAAATAACATACTTATGAAGTGAGCTTTATTATGTAGCTAAAAAAGTTAAACTGGATTTCTGTAAAAATCAGATCTGTGGGCTGCATGCTCTGAATGCGCACTGATGCATTCTCATACATCAGAATACAACAAAAAGAATTCATGAAAGCAGAAGTATACTGAAAAGAATTAAAATTCATTAGTTTTACGCTGGCACCACTTTTTGGGGAAGCTATCTGAGCTTCAAAATTGCTATTTGAAATTAAAATACATCAATTAACATAAAAATACACCAGCATCCTTTCTGCCTTATCCATTTTGCTAAATGTGGTATGATAGTGAAAAGAAATCAGCAGGCATAAATGAAGGAATGTTATCTTTTTATCTCTACATATGAAATACATTACCCTTGAAAACTTACTTGCAACTCTAAAATAATGTAGATCACTACTGTTGTCTAGAGAGTGTCCAAGACACAATAGATTTTTTTAAAACAAATACGTGTAAACACATGAACACATCCCCATTCTGGGTTGGTTTATTATGATTTCTTCGGTGCCTCCTCTTCCCTGCTGGAGGATTAGAAACTGGCGTCTGTGCTGCAGTCCCATTCAGGTGTGAGGTGCACAGAGGGTGCCCAGCTCTAGGGAGGAAGAATTATCCCTTGCCATCTTCTTTCTGGAGCTCTGTAGGTGGGGGGTAAAGAGCTCCTTCCTTTGTGGGGTGCTGTTATCAGCCACCATACTTAATTGTCATTTGCCACATTCACCCAGTGAAGGCCAACAATGGAAAAGGTGAATAAGTAAATTCTTTCTTTTCCTTTGCTTATGAAAAATCTGGCTCCCTGTGATCCAGCATTCTTTCCCAGTACCTCTATATTGTTACCATTTAATGACAGGCAATTGTTACAGACAATTTAATGTAAAATCATAAATGCATAGGCCTGCTTCTGAGATCATTCAGTTTGTGGGCTTTACCATTCTGGCTTTTTTGATATTGATGCGTTACAACGACCACACAGAATAGGTTTTATCCTACAGCACTAAAAAAAGTCTCTATTGTCACTCGAACTGTAGATCACATAGGCATTTCTTATTACAGTGTCCTCAATATATTAAAGATTATAGCAAGTGTTAAGATGTAACGTATATAGAAAGTAGAATGGTATATGGCAGAGGGAATAGGCATCCACAGATCCTGGTGTCTGTTTCTGGCACCTCATTTTATCTCTCTGTGACTCTGTAGTTTGTCTTAGCTGTTCGCTTGTTGTGATAGTTGTCACATGTTACCACTTACACAGTGATTATCAAACTGGAAACTGGACTGCTACTGTGCCCCACTAGATGTTACTATATTTTAAAACATGAAAGGTTTGATACGGTTTCTTTTCTTGTAAATGTATCTATTTCATTCTCTAATTTAGACAATTGTGAAAAGTAGTTTGCTTTATCTGCACTACTGTGGAGTGAGTTCACAGAGCCATCTACTTATCTCCTAGCAGAACTTTTCAGGAAGATCTTTCTCATCACCTTCACATGGATAACTCTCCATTTGTGGCTGAACTGATTAGTAATTCTATAGATGTATAGATGTAGAAGAAGATAACAAATTTTCCCCCAAGAAAAAAAAAAGAGCGAGCAGTGCTGGCATGGTAGCATTTCAGGTTAACCAGGTATGAATTATTTTTTTTTTTTCAGCAGTAGGAAAGTTTATTTCCTTTTCTTTGTGTTTTTTTCCTGAGGAAGCTAAACATGGCTGTAATATTTAAGCTGTAAATGTGATGAATTGTTCATAGCTATGTTGGCAACTTTGAGATGGGTCTAGTCCTTGCACCTTTTGAAATATCCAGAAAGCAAACTGAAACTTAACAGCTACATCAACTTCAACAATAGAAAGAAAATAGTAATAGCATGGTCCAATTTGGGATCCTGTGTCCAAAATCTTTCTTTATTACCTCTGTTATATGGCTAAAAGATAAAGAAAAAAAAGCAAAAGGAATTCTCACTGTGAGCAAAGTCACAGAGTAATAGAAAACCTAACAGCTAAAAGCATTAAAACTGTTTTGAAGCCTCCTGCCCAACGCAATAATCAATTGAATGCACCATGACACCAGCATCACTTATGCCACTTTTGAAGCACACACACATGTAATTCCTTTGTCTCTGGTCTCCATGTACTTTATAGGCAGATAGAATTCCATTCTAATTAGTCCACGTTCATTTCTCGGAATTCACTGACCTGATCTAACAGACGATTGTTCCAGAATCAGATTAGCACCGTCTGACTTGGCTTTTATGAAGCAGATGTATTGCTATGGAATAGAGCTAGAAACGTTGTACTGGAATTATATAAATGTGTATTATAGCTATTTCTACCAGGAATCTTGACATATCATTGTTACCACTTACGATTTGAGTAGGAGTTGTGCTTAACCTGAGGTTCTTTCAGTTCTTCCCGGTTTTGTATTTTAAAAGAATCATAAAATCGATGTATTTCAAAGACACAAAAATGCTTACCACTTTGCTTTTGTGCTCTTTTTCTAGTACAGCAGCTTTCTGGCTTCAATACCTGTCTCCTTGTACTAGTTTCTTTGCCAGCCCACAGCTATATAATCCTGTCTAATGATTCACCTGCAATAATAACTTGTTCTGAAGAACAATGCTTATCTACTGGTTTTCCTTCAGTCGCTAAAATTCTTTTATGATCTTTCATAATTTTTCTGTTTAATTCAGTGCAACATTAAGAGATACTTCACAAGAATAGGAGCACAATGCCATTCCTAAAAGCTATCCAGCGTTCAGAAATATTCTCCCTAGTATAGTGATCAATCTAGATTGTTTTCTTATACTTTGATACATTAAGAAGTAAACTAAACATAAATATAACAAGTTGAAGTAATGATCAAAACTATTATTTCTGTTATGGCTACATCAAACTACCTAACAGAAGCTGTTCTTTCCTTTTCAAAGATACTGTATTTACACTATGCAAGAGATCTCTGTTCCACAGACCTGCTTTTAAATAGACCAAGGTATACAAAATGATCATGGAAATACTATTCCCATCACATATTTAAGTAACTGAGAAGGAAGTAAAGGGATAGAAACACAAAAATACTTAAATGCTGAGACACGAGCATTACAGTGCATGACTATGGTGTTATAATGTGAAAAGTAACCTTGTTAATTACTGTATGATAGTATTGTTAGCTGTCTTTCTGCAATACAGACTGGCTTGATAACCACATCGTGATATCTGCCATTTAATGTCTGGGAAGATATTTCAGAGGCAGTGAAACACTTTTCTCCTTCCCAGAACTGAACAAAGTTACTGCTTTCATTCCATATGTGACAGCTTTCAGAATATAAATTAGATGGCTTTAAAACCTAAACATTAAATATTGTGCAATGTTAGAGCAGGACAGCAGAACTAAAAAAAATCAAACCATTATTCACTCAGTGGAGAAAAAAAGACTTAACTAGTTCTGTGCTCCATCTAGTTAAATGTTGCATCTTTTCTATGTAGTGATTTTGAACATAGTTCAGATCACCTTTCACACCTTAATTGCATTTGCTAAAAATGGTTAAAACTCTACTTTGTCCTTCTCAGTTGATGGCGAATGCAGTAATGTGAAAAATACTAATGTTTTGGTATCTATTTTTTTAGATGTTTATGCTTCACATCTCATACAATTTCAGCATTATTCTTATTATTGAAACAGTCATACTTTAATTTTGATACTTAGAAGAATGAGAAGGAAATATTTCTTTTGCTTTCCACAAGGTCAACACTATCCATTATTACCCTTCTTGCTCTCAATTAAACGTATTTCCTTAAATTTTCTTCACAAAAGGAAGACATTCATTCCCACTGTTACAGTGGGTACATATAGAATACAGTACTATACTTTTATTGTACATAGTAAATGTTCTGACTTGATTTTTCTTTTTCTCAAAAATCATTCTAGGGGTTTATTTTTGATGGAACTCAAGAACTGTAGTCTTTCCTGGTGGTGGGGGAGGATTAAGTCAATCAAAATTAAATATCTGTTCGTTCTAAAGGAATGTAATTTGCATGGTAGATTGTTATCCTCTCTTACATTTCTTTCAGTTTCTCTGTACTTTCTTTCTCTCATATTGCATAACTTTATTTTTTTTGTTTATTTTACCTCCTTTTTATTCTTTCATTTCACTCATTCCATTCCTACTTCACTTTCTTGCCCTGCCTTATTTCTATTTCTCTCTTAGCTCTGTGTTTTCCCCTCTTTATTTTTGCGTACTGATCCAAGCCATCCATCCCATAGATGGGGGGGATATATTCTGCTCTTATTTTAAGAAATACGTAACCACTGTATTGCCAGAAACAGATGTGTAATGTCTTTCCATCCAACTTCTATCATCTTAAGTCATAATTTCTGGAATCATATTCCTCTTTCCTTTCAGACCTTGTCTTCACTCTTTGCCTTTCATTCTCCCCCTGTGTGACTGTCGAAGCATTTGTCACCAGTCACTGCCTTGTTCTTAGCTTCCTGACAAAACAGTTCTGTAGCTTTAGATTTTCCACTGCAAATAATATGCTGTTTGGAAGAAAAGGTCCCAACATGTAGCTGCTGATGTTTATCTTGCAACACTCTGAATTTTAGATACTATGTATTTCCCAGCCAATATTTTGCAATTACCCAAATAAAAATACTTTTTATTTATATACACTAAGCACTCCTAACTGACTTTGAAGAAAACTGTATATGTATATTTTCCTTTCTTCTATCTTCACCAGTGACATAAAGGTAAGAGACATAAGAAGTAAAATGGATCTCGGTCCATTCCATCCTTCACCAGCCTCTTGGACTCTAGATGCATTTGAAAACTGAAAAGGTTTTGGCAAAAAAATATTTAGAATGAAGTTGCATGCTGAAATAGAAGACTTCGTATTTTTAATTTTTTTCAAAATGTTTGATCTCCAACTTTGTGGTTCTCATCATCTCTAGTTTCCTATATATAAGTGTGGTTTGCTTACTGAGTGCAGTAGGATTAATTATATACAGAGCTCAAAAGTGCTTTTCACCCCACTTCTTGATAGATAATCTGTAACACTTCAAAAGCTCTCTAAATCTGGCCAAGTCACACATAGGAAGAATCCATTTTTCTTTACACTGTTCAACAGAATCCAAGGTTGAGGGAAAATTAAAAAAATAATGTCATGCTTTTCTAAAAGAAAATGTAAAGGGACACACTACCCACTTCTGCCCTTTCATCCCCCCTCCTAGATTTGCAAGTTCCCTTTATTTTATATTGATCTAAGTTTTTTGTGGAAAAAGAAGTGAGAAGAGGGTCCAAAAAGTAAAATTTTTCTTTCTTTTCAGAAGTAAAAAATTATATTAATTAAAACATAGAATAAAGTACTATTCACAATGCATATTACTAACATTTCAGGAACATTCCCTAGAGAAGGGCTTCTCAGGTTTTTTAAGCAATGTCTCACTTCACTGAAAAATTCTTCATGGCATTCATCATAGTATACACAAAAACTGCTTCACAAGTGCAGAAGGCCAGGCCTTCGTACAGCTCCCTGTTACAGCTTTGTACCCTGTGGTATAATTTACACTAGTTGTTAAATCATTTTATTGATCAAGGAGAGAAAGGAAAAGCAAGACTTCAGAAATGGCTGTTTGTTGCTATACTCAATAAAGTGATTCATGTCAGAAAACACTATTTTGTTTAAAATTCACATTGCAGTTTACTCCACATTGTCATCTTATTATTCTAAAATATTTTGGACTCATAGCAACAAATGTGGTGTATTTGCACCATGTCAATTTTTTTAAATGAGTATCTAATTACATATGGACTGATATCTGTCTTCTGTGACTATTTCTTTGTCTTTATGTGGATGATGCAGTATCTCATTTGTAAAGTTATTAGAAGATGCTTGGCCCCTTTTTTGAGGGGGCAAAGAAGGTATTTCAGCCTTCTGATACTATCTTAGAAGACTAAGATAGGAAAAGCTTTATTCTAGAAAAGAAAGAGAAATCACATTCTCATTTATTTCTGTCTTGTGTTGCAATGTTCACTTGAGACTGGGTGTGCAGCAAAAAAGTTCAGGTTGGAAGAAAGCTAGGGAAGAGGTTTTATTTCATATGGTCTTTTGTATGGTAGCAAAGAACTGGTTGAATCTGAAAAGGGAAAATGATTCTGAGGATGACAAGTATATGATTTGCTGTGACTGGAGGGAGGCGTTGCTGGCAGTGAGCTTGAGTAGCAGCAGAGGAGACCTTGAACATGAATGCATATATAGTTCAAAAGCTACTGAGGAGGGATGAGGCTTGACTTGATATGTTGCTTAATAGTGTTACGTGGGACTCAAGAGAGGGAAAAAAAGACAGAGGTGTACAGGGAATTACCTAGGTTTGTCCTTTGATCAGTCTAGGGAATCTAAAACGGCAAGTAAATGGATTGGATGCAGGACTGGACCACTGGATGCTGGTAAGGCACTGGAGGAGAAATGACATAGCTCTATTTTTTCTTGTTTGTAACAAAGAAATTGGGGAAGAATGCTTCAGCACTGGAAGTCATCTTTACGATGTCCTTAGTTCCTGAGGAGCTGATCTCATGTTCTGATCCTTACTCCCAAGCATTTCTACCTCCTGCACAATAAACCTCACCATTCTTCTGGCAATTACGGTCTGTCAGATAACAGGCACTAACCATGATCTTTTGCTGAATGCCTACACGTTTAGAGGATCTAAAGCCTTAGATGATTCATTTGCTCATTGGCCTGAGCCACCTATACAACTGAAGATAAGGGTCAAGTTCCTGTACTTAACTTGATCTACAGGCTAGCCAGTATAGAAAAAACATGAGAGTTGGATGTCATCAGGATAATGCAACTTGCCCAGCTGATAGGCAGAAGCACTCCATAGAGTTGATATTTGCTGATAGGAAAAGGTTTATTTGCTGCTTTGCCTTTCCTGTAGGGAAGAGTTACTTTAGGTAAAGATGTGATTTCTTGAAGCAGCAGCTGAGATGAAATCCCTACTGTGTTAAACAGAGGCAGTTCCTCTGTTTTTCAGACTTTGACAAAAGAAAACAAAGGAATGGAAAATAATAAGTTTTGCAGATTGGGAACTGGAAAATCCTCATTTTCCTCTTTCAGATTCCCCCATCTTACTCCTCTCGTTCCTCACGCCCAGGGGTTATTGTCAAAGCCAATGAAGATTTCAAGCTTTTGTTAGAGTCTGCAGTACCTTTAACATATTTTCACACACACCTCTTAACGCCTCCAGACTCAAACTCACAACTTGTTAACAGAGCTCAGATCTCTCGCCCTCCCCTATCCTGACTGGTGTTTTCCTGTGGCAAAGACAAGCACTCATGATTCCAGGCCAGCCTGTTACCTTCAGCCAGGCCAGAAGAGACGTGCCAGGAGACAACCACCAGACATGCCTGAGTCCTGGGACCATCCTGTTCTGTGTAAGTATTCAGGCAGGCTGTAATAAAAAGTTGCAATGTGCCTCAGTTTTGTACTCTGCCAGACACCAGCACAAACATCCCTTAGGTGAGCGGAGGCATGCTGATAGACTGTGCCATGTAGGCTGATGGGATCTGTGTCTCGACTTTGGCCAAGGCATCAGCCTACCCCCTCCTCCTCCCTTGTGTGTGCAGGCACACACATACACGCACCAGATGACTCTTTGCGTCTGGCAGCAAGGTGGATCCCAGCACCAAAGCAACCTCTAGGAGGATCTCCAGCGAGGGCACTGAAGTGCCAGATGGGCATGGGAGGCCCCTGTGGGTACAGCTTGAGGCAGCCTGGAGAGTTTCTCAGGACAGGTGGTGGAGACCCAGACTTGGGGATAGGACACCAGGCCTTTGGATGGTTCTCAGGGGAAGCAAGTTGCCAAAACAGTACAGGAATGTCCAGTGCAACAACACAGAAAGGCAGGACTCCCAGGTGGCGGCGCCCAGCTGGGTGCTGTGGCTGTTCCCTGGCACCACACGAGAGCCAGGCCTCCTGTGCCCCCGGCTTTTCACAGGAGAAAGCCCAAAGGCAGAGGAGGCTGCAGGGAGCTCTGCTCTGGGCGATCAGGGTACCTGAATATCCTGAGTGTACCAGGCTGTCACTTTAGATGCAGCTTAAGTGGCCTCCCCGAAACCACAACGTAAGCCTGTAGATCCCGACCACTGGGCCATCACAAGGCAAGGGTGGTGCTTCTGTTGCATTACCAGGTTTTTCTGTGTTGCTTGAGGTAAGCTAACCTTCAACTGAAACGTGTGATGGCTCGATTGCGGAGCTGTGAAAAACTGTCTTTTTTAAAAAGAAAACCCTCCTCAGGCTTCCATAAAGTAGAAATGGCTAAGGTGATTTTCTCCAACTTTACTATATGAGTCACGCTTGGATTGACACTAAACATCAGCTTAAAAGGAATTATTTTGAAAGTTATAATGGTGTTTCAAAATGAAAGCCTCCCACAACTTTAACTAGAAAATCATGACTGATGTCTTTAGTATAATTAAATGAAGCATTCCAGAAACTTTTAAAGTATAAGTGAATGAAATGAAAAATCACAGCCCATTGAACTGGTAATACCACTGTATTAAAACAAAGTATCTTCAGGGAATAGCTATTTAAATGTGCTGATATTCATGTCCCCTCTCTTCCTTCCTTGAATACAGAGGACTTAAATGTAGTATCTCGACAAAGCACTTAAAAAACAACCTCTCTAGAATACTTCTTTCCTCCTCCCCCTTCTTTCTCTTCCTCTCTCTGGAGACAGGAAAAATACTGGAAGGACTTGGTCCAAATCCTCTTTGCTTCTCTGACAGTAATTTTGCAAGAACCCTAAGGAACACCTATATAGTCATTACAGGTGAATCTCAATACAGAACTAATCTACCTGGACAGTTTTGGCTTTGTCTATAGCTGTACTGGCCTGAGGGTAGATCTGAATTTGTCAAAAACCACACAAAGATTTTGTTATGTTCTGCTGGATTGGATATGTAAAAATTGTAAATGTTTACCTCAGGTTTTCCATTTTTGCTTAAGTGCTTCAGAAAAAAACCCACGGTATATCAATGAACTGCGCTAAATACACAGGAAAATCTAAGTCTAAAGCAGTTTTAATTAGAAGTCTTATTTCTAAAACTTTGGGATGTGTAAAGCATCATATATGAAGTCTGTATAGAGTCTGGGTTTCTCTATAATATTACCCATGGAAATGTCAGCCAGAGTACCTACTGTTCCTAGAAAATGGGCACTGTGAGTTTTAATGTTCCTCGTTTCCCAAAAAATATTTTTTAAACATTGTCATTGTAGTTCAGCGTAAAATACACTTTTCACTAATGTAATCCTCTCACAAAGGAACTCTCAATGCAAATAAGTCTGGAAGCATGAAGAAAACCCACTAACAGAATAAAAGTGAGAAATGGCAACGTTGGAATTGTAACTGAGGTACTGAAGCTGCTAAAGCATCTAAGTAATACTGTTTCATAAAAAAGTCTGAGATGAAAAAGGACACTGTATCTCCACAAACACCAATATTTTCTGGCTAACTTAGATCAGTGATGCTTTACTTGAGAATAGCAGCAAACAAAGCAGATTTTTTTTGGAAGGCTGAGTCAATAGAAAAAAAGAAAACAAACAAACAAACCCGACAAACCAGCAAACCATCCAAAACACGAGGTAGGGAGTTTGTGATAAATTCCCTGAGCACGAGCAACTAAGCACAACTCTAGTCAAAGCACTAGAAGAATAAGCTACCTCTGCTCCAAGTCACATGGTAGCAGGTATCTAGCAGTGCTGTGTGAAGAATGAAAAGAGCCGTGCTGTGTTTCAGGAAAGCTTTAGAACTGGCCTTCATTTTGAATTCTATAAAAGAAAAATCCAAAGGTTTTTTTCCTGAACGGACTGGTTTCCTGAACACAATGGCACACTGGACCCTGCTTTTCACATACAATCAAATGAACTGAACCAGCTTGTTCTGAAACATCAAAAGAGGACATCACCAGGAAATAACCCCTTTGCTTGATCTCTTACTCATAGGGATGCACCTATATTGATCTTGGAGGAAGCGATGCTTGAATATTAGCCAGCTCTCTTGGACCCTCCGAATTTCTGGAGCCCTAACCCATGGGATTCCTCCAAGTAGGTCCTTGAAGAAGCCAGTTAGCTCTTCTGAAGTTTAGGGTTGCAATCCTACTTATTGCCCTGCTTCCTCCACACAGGATCCTGAACTGCACCATGTCATGGTTACTGCAGCCAAGACTGTCCCCAACCTTCACATCCCCAACCAGTCCTTCTTTGTAAAGTACAAAGTCCAGTAGCACACCTCACTATCTTGTTGGCTCCTCCACTACCTGCATCAAAATGTTATCATCAGTGCTCTGCAGGAACCTCCAGGACTGTGTGAGCCTAGCTATGTTATCTTTCCAGAAGATATCAGGGAGGTTGAATCTCCCATGAGAACCAGGACCTGTGACCATGAGGCTACTTCCCCCATGTTGGCCTGTCCCTTAATCTTTACCCACAAGCTCTCGATTTATTCTGCATTCATCCTTGGGGAGAGCTCAATATGTTCTAGTTGCTCCCTCCCATAAAAAGCAACTCCACCACCTCTCCTTGCTGGCCTGTCTTTCCTAAAAATTTTGTAGCCACCCATGACAACATTCCAGTGATGTGGGCTACCCCACCATGTCTCTGTAACTGTAATGAGATCATGACCCTGCCACCACACACGGTTCTCCAACTCTTCCTGTTTATTCCCCGTGTGGGTGTACAGGCATTTCAGAGAGGTAATTGAGCACACAGGTTTCCCAGGAGGGCTGCAAAAGGATCCACCATGGCCACGCACACCCTTGAGGTGGCCGGCTTTCTGGTACCCATCTTGGGAGGCAGCAAGGGAACATACATTGCTGCCCCGGTTGGCCTGGTTTATTTCCCAGTCAGATGCAATGGCATGAGCATTGCCACCTTGGACTCCTCTCCCTGAGTCCTTCAGTGTAAAGCCTGCCCCACCAGGTTGGCCAGCCTGCTGCCAAAGATTCTCTTGCCTCTTCTATACAGTTGGATCCCATCGCTGCCATACAGGCTATACTCAAAGAACGTCCTGTTGTCTCATTCAGTGATATTTTGGAATTTACTTTCAATAAATAAATTGGTCAAGATCAAGCCTCTCCTCCATAAACTGGAAATAAAAAAAATGTAGGAATTTAGTGTCACTTTACAAGTATTTCTTCCCCTTTCAATCACTCACAATCCTTAAAAACACAGCTCCAGGTGCCCTTTAATGAAGGAGAATGTTGAAGGGGGGAAACATCAAGTGATGAAAAATAACTGCAGTAAAACCCAAATTGCAGTGGGTGAAACTGTTATGTTCAGCCCTTTACAACCACAGTATTTAATAGTTCATTTGTCATAATATTTGTTCATTTTTACCAGCAGGTTTGGGAATGAATAATTTAATGGCCAAATGGACACTACTTCTTTCTAGCTAACCAGTCCTCCACTGTAATGAATTCTGAGTCTCCGGGGTCTTGCTCAGACTTGCCAGGCTGCGGTTCCACATAGCTGTTTTTTTCC
Source organism: Falco cherrug (assembly GCF_023634085.1). Taxonomy (NCBI): domain Eukaryota; kingdom Metazoa; phylum Chordata; class Aves; order Falconiformes; family Falconidae; genus Falco; species Falco cherrug. The sequence goes on along the minus strand of NC_073705.1, from coordinate 31,986,687 downwards.
AGCTTGCTGCTTCAGTAAAATTTAATCCAAATCCAGAAGTCTATATTCCCCATTTCAGGTGTCAACGGGTCTACTTTTGCAAAGGCAGCTCCAAGAAAGCTTAGAGATCGCTAGACAAGAAACCCAAAAAAAGATTAGCCAGGATAATGTGTCCTCTTTGTCTTCTTGAATAAGAGCCTGCCCATGACAAGTTTCCACTACAGTATATTCTTTTCCTTCAGCAAAATATGTTATAATTTTCCTCATTTTTAAAATAATGCAAAATCCAAAACACTAAATATTTTTAAAATACAGGACAACTTTCAACACAACACAAATTGCTACCACCAACTTCACAGGCATGAAAACATAGTACATCCAATCTACAGAATGAACCTTGTGCCTTTCTCCTGTCAAGAAAGGAGTTTCTTGCCTTCTTCCCCTGGACTTTCTGTACAGAATGGCAAAGTTGGAGGCCAGATTCCACTACTGGTTATCCACAAATGACCATTTTCCCACCTCAGCGTGTGTATCACAATTCTTTTACAATGCCTTTTTATGTTCATCAGAATTTAGAGTTATACCTTTATGCTAAAACAGAAATAGATACAGCTGGTGATAAACCATCTCCTCCTCCAAAGTCTTTAAAGATAGTGGGATTTGGACGTTATCAAGGATGCGAGGCCCCTCTTCTCTGTTCATTTCACAGGTGCTACACCACACATGAAAGCAATGAAGTGGGATCAGCAGAAGGAGGCCCTTCTTCTTGTCTCTCGGTGAGTATGTCTTTCCGTTGCTCTTCCCAGCAGCAAGTTGGCAACTCTAAGGTTTTTTTTCTGAGATGTAGTGGCATCAACTTTGTGTGGATAAAGACTAAAATACCTAAGGTTTATTGCTGTTCCTACAGCTTCCAATAATATCAGTTCTCATTGCCAGGCTGACAACTTCAAAGATGCACTTGAATTTAGGAGCAGAACTTTGGCGTCAGTGTGGGATGAATCACCAGAGGTGGCCTATGGACATTTCAGGGAGCTCACTGCAAACTGCAGGTCTTTGGGATATTTGATAAGATGCTCCCCTTCAGTGCTTAGGCAGTGGTGCAGAAGCTTTGTGTTAAGTAACAGGCTTTGGAAATGTTAAGCTCCTTCTTGTGTTGTTTAATTCACAGGCAGTCCGTCCACTGTGCTATTTTAATTTCAGTTATTTTTTGAAAAAAATGCAGATTGTGTTCTGCTAATGACCAAACTCATTTAGCAAAAATAGCTTTTTAATATGGGACAATACACTCTTGAGAGACTACAATCAGTATTGTAGCTAAAACTGCTTGTGCTAAGTGGTCTCCAAATGCAGACTCTTCAGGTAAAAGGGAAACTTCAGTACATAACAATGCAAAAATTAAAAATAGCACAGCTTTAGCTCTAAAGACTTATCATCAAAACATCTTATTAGATTCTTAAAGAAAAGCTTTGCACCTTGTCAGCAGCTGTTTTGGGTCATGGGTATAAATATTTCCAAGTAATTTGTGGCCAGACAACACACTTTGTTCAGGGATTTAGTATTTCAACTGTTTGTTAAACCTTGACTTCTACAGCAAATAAACAAAATTTAACAACCCGCATAGAGAACTGCTTACAAAATATTATACTGGCAGATGGTACTGTGTATCTGAAATATTTCATGACAATCACAACAGGTTTTCATGGTTTGTATTCATTATGACAGTTATGTTGCAAATTCTACAGCAAGTTTAGATAACAGCATATACTTCTATTATCTGAGCTCATGCTTTCCATTTCCACCTTCTAAATTTTATGCCTATTGCCAATTTCTAAATACCTGTTACCAGAGTAACTCTTCTAGGCCATTATTCTTTACTTTGTTTCAAAAATTCCTACATTTTCTAGTATGGGAACAGTTCTCTAACCAGTAAATACATGCTACTGACAACAGACTTGGGTTTCTTGCAGTTACCTTTTATGTTCCTCTCTGGAGATCTGCAAACCATATGTTGAAATACATTGTCCCTAGTCTCTTAACACATCTCTCATAAAAAGTGAGCTGTTTATAAATAACGTACTTAAAGAAAGCTCTGTATCTGTGGCTCAATTTAACTTGCAGCAGCAATAGACCATATTTCTGATTGCAGGTATTTGTACAGCTGATGAGTGATGATGATTCCAATGCCAGCAAGGTTAGCGATCAGTAATCTTCAGTGGGAGTGAAGGTGACACAGCTGCAGGTCAGGTTACTGGGAGATCTCATGATCTGTCTGCCTAGACCTCTAATAACAAGCTCTCCCCTAAGACTAAAAAGTTTTCAACTCAAAAAAGTAAGTTTATTTAAATGAAAACTAGAAATTTGATATATTTAAATACAGAAAATTCATCACATAGTGAGTCAGAAGTAAAACAGTTTGTACACAATTCTCCCACAAAATGGTGCCCTTGCAGTCAAGCCTTTGCTTCCAGTTCTGATTTTACCCAACTCAGTGAATTTCTGAGATACAACAAACTCTGCCCAGTCTCCTTTTGTCCCTGAGCAGTTTTTCCACCACCATTAATATGTGGCAAGCTGCTGCTTGCCCCTCAACCTGCTATACCCTGGAGAACAAATAGCTCCCAACATCAGAAAAGTGTTTCCTTTCATATGGCTCTACCTCCACTTCTCACAATTTCCTTACAGGAACATAGAAAACTGTAAACAAAAATGGATAATCAACTTTCCTTGTGGTTATATTTTTAACTTACTCTTCTTCAGCTAAAAAGCTTGGTTTCAAGTTTTTGACAGTACCAAAACCCCACCCATTTCCTTGATATATCTCAGGAAAAAACTTTGCTGCCAGCTTTTTCATCAAGACACAATGTACCTCTAAAAATAGACTCCACCCTGGTTTCTCCTTACTTTAAAAAACGTTATTTTTGTAATATCTCTCCTTGTTTTTATGCTTTGGGTGTTTTTTTTTTAAACAATCATGACCATTTTGCAGTGAAATAGCTGTCCACGACGACGTTAACCCCTCTCAGAGGTCTCTTATGCTAACTCACAGTTTCATAGCAGAGGCCAGATAAAGACAGAAATATACTGACTACTGGCTTGATCTCCCTGCATATCTCAGTTCTGCATGTTATTAGAACAGCTGGCATTATTAAAAATTTCATTCTTGTCTGTACATTACACAAAAAGCTTGTTTACAGTTAGAGGTGAGTCACTACCTGATTTGCATACATACTAATATGTACAGAACCACCCATATGTATCAAATAATCTAGATGCTCTATCTATATAAAGCCTCCTGAGTAAAAAGCAAGGTAAAAGAAGAAAATCAAAGCTGCTGTGCTCTTTCATTTTGTTATGTTAATTCAAACAGAATAGAAACAAATTTTCCCTATGACATATTTAATTACTGGGGTCTTGCGGAAAGGAAAACTTCACCTTCGTAGTAAGAGTTTCCTCAAAACTTTTAATCTGTTTTTTCTATCTTCAGTATACATAGGAATAGATATACTATGAATCAGTCCTTTAGAAATAGTTGGCCATGCAGTATAACATGAAAAACTAAAACTTGCAAGCTTTCCAGTTGGAAGAAGTTATCCTCACCTTACAAATAGTAGTGACCACTAGGACAAAGCTGCAGTGAGCATTGCTTTATGATGCTTGTGCTTTGTACACTCAGATAGCAGAACTTGTAATTTTGCTCCCCAGTCTTGCTTGTATGACAGCTGCAGCTTGGCAGGCTCAACTATTCCTCAAGCTCTTTAATGTTCATGCAAAACCTGCAATGGCCAGCTCTGTCTGCAGATTTCCTAGTCCACAGAGGAAGGACCAGATCTTTGTATGATATACTGAGAGAGAAAAAAAATAGGTGTTTGTAGCTGAAAGACAGCACCATATGTACAGTATCAACTGCAGATTAAATGGGATGTCCTGTTTCAAAAGTTGCCACAAATGTTTCCAATAAAATATTTCAAATTCAACAAATACTGGATTTCTTTCAAAGTAATAAGATACTCTCTTTATATAATTTACAGGGATTTTTATAAATAAATTTCAGAGAAAATTATTCTAGAAAAGTCAAAGAACATTCCTTGATTAATTTCTGTTCCTGTAGAAGGCTGTGAGAGCATGCTGCCAGTGATAGAGTAAACTTGCTTCAAACACAGTATAACGACTACAAATGCTTTGATGTTTTTGTTCTATGATACTCATTCAGTTCAAGAAGAACACTCGAGGAAAATATAGTTTGATACCAGTGTACACAGGTTGTACTACACCATCATGCCAGTATAGGTATTTGCATTTTTGTGATTTATATTAGGAGATATTTCTGAAAGCTCCCTTCAAAACCTAAGAGGAGTGTTTCTAGAATTGTATTTTTCCTGTGAATTTTGAGGCAAATCCAACCTTACTTTATGGAGACTATTTTTGTGACCTTGACAGGAAAAAAGTCACTTCTTAAATGTCTCCAGAATGCCCTGTTTGGCAAAAATATGAATTAATGTTCCCTTACCTCTGTTTATTAGGCTTCCTTTGAAATGTCTGGTTGAACCCCCAAGAATTAGAGACCCCAAAATAATTTCTGAAAACTCATCCAGTGTTAAACCCTGGTAGGCAAACAGAAGATAGTTTCAAATGTGGGGGGAAAATGCAACATCATTTCAAGAAAAGGCATTCACATAAATGGGGTGTAATTCCAAATCTCCTGATAGTGGCTGAACTATAATTCTCCATTCATGCATACCTTGGAACATTACCATTTGCAGTCGCCATTTCACTGCCACCTCTAGGTTATCTTGCATCTCCATACTTCATGACTCCATTTCAGTGACACTACTTAAATGCATCCAGTATATAACAGCGATAGAATAATCAATCTACACGCTTTTTCTGTAACATCCTCTAGCTTCCCAAACTTTGTCAGCCTTTACTGTGCAGCCACAAGACACACCTACCAAACTTTAGATCTTACATCTATTCCCAGTGCAGAAGGACAAAACTACCACTCGTTTTGGCGGTAAAAGAACCCTCTTTACTTCTGAATTGTTAAGTCTTCACTAAATAGTCCCTCTGATAAAATATCTTTTATTTGCTACCTCCTATCTTACTTATTGTGCATCTGGCAGGCTAGTCATGAAGCACAATGTCTCTGCAAAGATGTAACAAAACAATTCTTGTGGCCAAGACCAGGTTACAGTGTAAGTAACTGCATCTCTTGCAGGCTGCCTGCATGACGTAGGAAAACATACCGGACAACGCCACGGAAAGGTACCTAAAGTGTGATCATTAGTACAGCAAAACACCCCATTTACTCTTTTGGAGGTGGCTCTCAGTGAGAGATACACATTGCACTGCCTTCTACTACTTAATGCTTCCAACTTCCAATTCAACTTCTTCATCTCAGGATTTGAGAGAAAAAATTTCTGTTGCATACATTTTCAATGTAAATAATAAAACTGAGATTGCAGAGGTGTTCAGCAAGAACTTCTCTGCAAAACGAATTTGCAGATTCAAACAACTTGAGGAACGTTCTTTAAGTGGACTAAATTAGAAAAACTACACGGAAAGGAATAAAAACAAAACTTTTTTCCACTTTAGTGTATCAATGCTGCCTGTATCTTTCATAAGCTAGACAAGTTATGTACAGACTGAGAGAATACAGTTATTTATTGGGCTGAGCAATGGAAAGAATGGCTCTTGTGATGGTGGTTAGGAGGGATATTAATCCCCAAACTTTATTCTGCAATGTAGACCTTAATTGCAGTAACTTCATCACATGCTTTTCCTATAGTTCCTTTAGTTTTTTCCTAATTCCTCAGTTATTCCGGCATAAACACATACTCACCAAAACCTCATGGGGGACACTGCTGGTAGGTGCCTATATTTATTCTAGATCCAAAATACATTACATACAGGATTTCTTCATATCTGTCTCTACATATATATACTCTACATGTATTTTCTGACGGAACTGAGCAGAGCTGGCAGTACGACTGCAGCCTTTTCCACCCATGGCCTGAAAGCAGAGGAGTTCCACATCGAATGGGAAGCCACGCAGGGCTCTTAGGTGTCATTAGGCTTAGGAAATCGCTGACAGGGTTTTCAGGTGACATTTTCAGTTTGGGATGTAGGCACAATTTAGACACCTGGGTTCTATTGAAAGTGCTTAAGTCTTTATTTAAGTTTAGCACCAAGTTTTTCCTGTGAGGCACTTGGAGGCCTCCTCAGTTCCGAGGTATGCAGCAAGGACACTGGAAATGGGTGAGCTTTTAGGGGCTGACATATTCTAAGGTCAAGCATAAGTACTCATACTTACTTGGAGCATGAAAAAAGATACAAAACAAGGATGGACAAAGAACTGATCCTTGTGTACAAAAATCTCAGGATCAACAAAAACTTTGGTATCATTTGCATAAAATTCTAAATCCTCATCTATTTAATGGAAGTTTGGAATACTCACAAATTGTTGGCTAAGATACAGACTGGAAAAGTTCCCCAAAAGTGTTTCATTACTTGTGTGGGTGTGACGAAAGTGTTATAATTCATCAACTGTATTTGAGTAGTTATGTTACTTTATCACTTTCTAAGCCAAAGAGCTATTTTTAAATTGAATTAAAAATTGCTACTTCTGCAGTTATCCAGTGGATACTCTCCAAAACAAGATTTCTGTAGCTATCTTGGGTCAGAAGAACATGATGAATCAGCATGCAAACACCACCAGTTTAAATTCAATTAATTCCCTTTATATGTTCGTTCACCCACTAAGATGTGGTTCACATCCGTCCCTCATAATTCACGCCCAATGTTCTCTCACTCTTAAATGTGAAGGAATCTAAATGTGGTATAATTTATTTAACTCAGAACCAAAAAAGTAGAGCCTTAAGAGACAAAAAAAACCCCAACAAAACCTAAACAAAAAAAACCCCACAAACACACTAATAAGAAATTCTTAAAAGAAGCTACTATTCACTGCGGCACAATTATCCTGCCAAAGTCTCTGTAATGCCTACCTTTCTCCAGAGATACCCCTTGTATCATGGATGGCGAGTATAGTGAATGTAATATTGATTGTTCAGGTATCAAGCTGTCTTGCCTGTTTAATCCTTCTGAAATTTGAAAAGGGAGAAATACTCTTGCCTCTTTGTCACATCTGTTTTCGTTCTGACAGACCTGCCTGTAAGCACATAGTCTTCTTCCAAAACAGGGTCTTAAATAAGGCAGAGATACTTTAAAAATAACATGCTTATCTCAGGTCACCCTGATAAAGATATGTGGAGGTTTTCAGGTTGTGAAATAAAAGGAAAGATGTTATCTGGAGAAAAGCGTAATAGTCCAAATCTTGGTATCACTACAGACATTAACTCATGATCACCACAAATTCAGTACTTTGTGGATAATAAAATAACCTTTTCAAACTACCTTCTTTCTTGTGCACCCTTTACAAAGTTAGAGATCCCCATAATAGCATACTAACATCTACTTCACAGTCGTAACATTTATACAACTTCAGGGTAGACGCAACTTAAACAGTACAACCAGTGCTTCATATATCTGACTAGGAAAAAAGGATGGCTTTTTTTCAACAGAATGATACCAGTCCATTTGTAGACTCCATGCTAATCTGCATCTTTCAGAGCTTTCCAACTCATAAATTCAGCTGAAAAACACATCCACCACTAAGGGCTGTGTAGCAAAATATCTCTGCATGCAATAGGCCTGCCAGCTGCTGGCATTTCATGGCTCTCAGTGCCATGTGTTGAGTAGCACATATTTGTGCAAGGGAAACAAATCAAAAAGCCTCTTCAATTTACTCATATCCTTTACTCAAACATATCCCGTTTGGAAGGGCCTCAAAGCCTCTTTTTTTTACCAGTTGTATTTGTTTGTTTAACAAAAGATATTACATCTCCCTACAAACCTTGCCTAACAGTTATAACAAACTTTTTTTAAAAAAAAGCTTAATTCAATAGTAACATTCTTTCAGCTGTTTACCTTCAACAGATTTTCATATCTGCCTCAGGAAGAACCTAGAGATTTAACAACAAAAATCTTAAAATACCCAACGCCATTTGCTGTCTCTGCACTGGCTGTAACAGCATCTTTCCCTTCAGGAGAGGCTTTACTGGATCACGACAAAGGCTTCCTAAACTGTCCTATGAAAACAGCTGGCAATGCAATTAATAATTATTATTCAAAAATGGGGGGTTTTGCCCTGTCTTAACCCTTCTCCCTAAACAAATGTCTCACGTGTGACCCCAGGATACTTAACTGTGCTACAAGGCTTAAGTCTGTCTAAATGGCATCAAGGATAGTGGCAAAGTTGAAGGACGGTGAATTTCATTCACTTCTTCCCTGCTTCTGGATTTCCTGGTTCATCTTGTATTTGTATTCTTTGCACTGAGATAATAGGTACTGTATCATCAGAGATGTCCTCCTCCAAGATAATATAAAACATGCAAGTGTTTCCATCAAACCCATGGAAAAATTGTCCTTGTGAAAATGGTCTGGCCCTCTAACGCACTATACATGTTGTGATTTGCAGGCTCCTGTACCACATACAATACTCTATCTGGAGGTACTCATTTTTTCAGAGATAAATCTCCCTTACTGATCATTCAAGGCTAAGTTCCTAAGTACGGAAGTGTAAGAACAACTGCCAGTAAGATAGCACCATTAAAATCAATACTACACTGGCAACATTTCATCATTCACATTTATTTTAATCATTTCTCCCTGGTTTGCGTATTTTGTACATATTCACTATTCAAAGATTAGTTAACATCCCAAGCTAATCTTTGGCCTGACTGAGCAGTGTTACAACAGTATAAGATTATTTATTTCTAAACAGGATTACAAATCATGGAGATTTTTCAATTCTTTGTTGCCAAGTGGTAGAGACATTTTGCTAATGAATTGCTGGCTTGTCACCTTTTATTTATATCACCTGTCTTAACTGTATATAGGATTTGGGTGGCACAGGTTAACACATCATGATTCACAGAATTTTGGTTTCATGTAGCAAGTAGACAAGAGTATAATGAATTATGAAGAGATGATGTACAATAAACATTCAGTGATAGAAGTAAGAATGCAAGGACAAGAGGAGAATAACTCAAGTTTAAACCAGCAATTGTTAATGAAACCGAGTCACTCATAATAGGTTATATTCTGTTCTAAATATATAGCTATATCTCTTGTTGGTGTTTGCGGGGGGGGGGGGGGGGGGGTGGGGGAGGAGAGTGGAGGGAGAATGGAAAGACAACAGCTGGAGATGCAATCATCACTGTGACCAGTTCAGCCAAAGCCCCTGCTCAGCATACAGCAGTGACCTCAATTGTTAAGCTAAGAAATGAAAAAGAGTAAAACCGAACTACTTCAGTGCTACAGTGTGAATCAGTCACACACACCCTTACTTGGGTAAGAAGGTTTAATTATACCTGTCTTCAAAAGGTTATTAGAAACGGAGGTGAAGAGTTCAGAGATGGACATCAAGAACAATCAGTAGAAATACTTTATGTGGAGAGAGTGGAAAAATTAAATCACCTATCTTAAAAATAGGATAGAAAAACACTGGGAAAGCAGATGAAACTATTAATATTTTCTTACAATACTGGAATTAAGTTAAAAGACAGCAAGCTTCAAGGCAACATCAACAAAAAAACCCCACCGTTTGGTACTTGAAGTCTGTACACGGATCTCATTGCTACAAGATGCATTGCAGCATTCAGATAACTGCTAGCTATTACATAAGTCACAAAGAGCATTGAAGGAGGGCATGCTTATACAGAAACTAAAGTTTTGAAACTAACATAAACCATGATGTTCCTTGGCATGAAACAATCTCCAGTTATTGTGGGCAACTCTTTTGAGAGACTGTTTCTTTGCAGAAACCTAATACGGAGTTTTTTCCTAAAACTTTCTGAAGTACATAGTCAAGACGACTGCTGATATCAGACTTGAAAAACTACTTCTAGAGTCTAGTTAGGAAATTCTTCGATTTCTGCTAATTGTCTTGAGTTGTAATGAAAACAGTCTCCCTCTAGATGCTGAAATTCTTGGCATGGGATTTAGGCTGTGGAAGAGGGAAGTTACAGGCTGCAACTTACATTAGAATGGGACCTGCATGGAATAAAGGGATCTGTTAGCTTTCCTCTGCAGAGGACAGCTTAGACATGGGCAAATGTAAGGTCTTAGGTATGGCCTTAACATCAGAAGTGAATGCCTAAGATCCTCTTCTACAGTCTGTCTACATCTTATTGCTCCAGTGTCTGCATCTTTTGGATGAAGCTAAATGTCAATGAGCATCTTGGTTTTTAAGAAGGCAGAAGAAAATGTTTAAAAAGCAAATACTTGAAAGCAATTTTTTCCTTCAAAGAAAACGTTATTTGTCAGAAATGGTTCTGTTAGTTAAAATGGAGCTATTCTGGGATTGTCACAGAGCAATGATAAAACACTAATAAGCTGTAATTCTCTGATCCGGTAAGACTCCCCTGAACTCAGTGAGGTTACACTATCACCAGCTTCGGGAGAATCAGCTCCGATCTAGCTGTGGTATAAATAGTTTAAAGACGTAACGTTGCAAATTTTAAAGCGGTTGCAAATGCCCCGTGATTTGTACAGAGCCACAGAAAACTTACGGAGTCCAGCTCCAGCTTGGTTCTGACACTTGGACCTAACGACAGCGGGGAAGCTACCCCGAGGGATGACCAGGCACCCGGGCTGGGCTAGCGGGGGGCAGCACGCCCGCTCCGGCGGGCGCCTTCGAACAGGAGAGGCTGCAAGGCTGGCTCCCGCCTCCCGCCGTGCCTCCAGCTCGTCTGCAGCTCGTTTCCAAGGGGCCCGGAGGAGGCGAAAGAGACCCCTGGTGGCACCGCTGACTGGCCCCAGCGGCGCGGCCACCCTCGGTCCCCGGGGCGGCGGGCAGCGGCGCGGAGCCGGCCCCCGGAGCGCGGGCAGCGACGGGCGGGCCGGCGCCGCCCCGTGTCTCACCTGTCGATACTTATCACGCAGAGAGTCATGATGGAGGCCGTGCAGCACATGACGTCCATGGCGATGAAGACGTTGCAGAAGAGGCGCCCGAAGATCCACTCGCCGCCGATGAGGTCGGTCACGCTGACGAAGGGCATGACGGCCAGGGCCACCGAGAGGTCGGCCAGGGCCAGCGAGACGATGAGATAGTTGGAGGGCTGCCGCAGCTTCTTCACGAAGCAGACGGAGATGACCACCAGGCAGTTGCCGGCGATGGTCAGCAGGGTGATGAGGGAGAGGACGGCCCCGATGACAACTTTCTCCACGTTGCCGTAGCTGAGGATCTGCTCCCCGCACTGGGAGTCGTTGGCGGGGAGGGGGCTCGCCGTGGGCAGCGCCGACGGAGGGGGCGACGGGCCAAGCTTGGCCAGGCTGCGCGGGGGCCAGGAGCCGGCGATCATCCTGCCGCCGCTCAGCGCCCGCGGGTCCTCCAGGACCGAGGGCCGGAGGTTACCGTAGAGGTGACTGCCGTTGAGGGCGAGGACCATGTTGGCGTGAGCCGCCCATGAAGCCCCTCCGCCCGCTCGCCAGCTCTCCCCGCCGCCCGGGATGCTCGGGCTCCTCCTCGGGCCCCCGGCGCCGCCCGCCCCCTCGCCGCCGGCGGAGCGGCCCGCCGGGGGGCCCAGCCTTCAACTTCCCCCGGCACAGCCGGGCTCGCCCACGGCGCTCCCCGGGCGGCCGGGGGGTGGGCTCGGCGCCATCACCCCCAGCCCGCGGGGAGAGGGGGGCGGGCGGGGGTGGCGGCCGCTCCCCGCCCACCCGCGCCCACCGCCCGCTCCCACCCGCGGCTGAGTCCTCCGACGGCGGCGGGGCGGGAGCCGCTCCGCCCCCCGCTCCCGCCTCCCGCTCCGAGCGGCAGCTGGGGGGGAGCCCCTTGGCCGCAGCCCGTCTGCGCGGCGGCCTCGGGCGCCGGCTCCGCCTGCGCGGCCGGCCCGGGCGGGGGGCGCTTCGGGAAAGCCCCTATGTATGTGCGTGTGTGTGTACATAGGTAGATAGAGATCGATCGGTACGTCTGTAGGGCGCGCCCGGAGCAGGAGCGCCGGCAGGCTGAGCGGCTCCAGCCGGCGGCGGGTGGGCGCCCCGCAGCCCTGCCTCTCCCGCGGCTGCTCCAGAAGAGCCTCTGTCCCCGCTATGGAAATGTCCCTGCTGCCAGATTCGGGTCCGGCCGGAGCGTGACAGCTGCTTGGAGAATTAATAGTGGCCACTCTTGTAAGATCTACCCCCAGCGTGGTCACCTGTGAAGTATTTCTTTATATCTTCAAGCTTACACATTCTCCTTTCTACTAAATCAGTGTGAATCCCATTATCTATATTCTATCTTTTATTAATATTTATATAGCATTATTTGCAATGTATGCATTTGCTGTTACATGTGTAATCCTTTTGGTAAAGTTAGAAACAGCAGCAAAATCCCTTTGAATTACCTGCTTTTCCTGCAGATTCCTTGGACTCTTTGATACTAGCCCGTTGCTGGGACTTGCTAGATTTTTCCATTCTTTAAGTCATATTGTTGCCTCCACGTGGGGTGAAAACTAACAATTTGAATTGTCCATTACCAATGGGAGACCAGCAGTCAATAACACCTCTTAGTATAGTGACAGCTAGACAGTAAGTATCAAAACCAGGAAAGACTTGCTCCTGAGCATCCCTTCGTATTTCCAACAAGTGAAAGAAACCAGATGAACTAGAGAAAGAGAGGAAAACGAAAAGACCATTGACACCTAGTAACCATTGACCAATGTCAGCGTCACCTGAATTAGGGGAGGTCTTGGCAGGTAGCAACGTTATAGCAAGTTTTATTTAAGTATGCACCAGACAGAGGGAAGAACTCTGTGTGTGGCCCAGCAGGAAGAGGGGTTGCAGTATGAGCTCACATTGTACAGACACAAAAATCTGCTTTGAAGAAAGACCTAACAAGTACGCAGCTACTGGAAAAAAACTCATCTGACAGTCATAGGCACTATTGAAACATAAATCCATAGCAATTGAGGCTTCCATACTCAGCTCACAGAATTTCTTGTTTTTAATGAAATCAATTCCATTCTGTCACCATCACCTGTTCTTGAAAGCAGGCTGCATTGGCCCAGCTCCCCTGTGAGCACGCACGGGGCTGAGGGGTTGGGGTCAGATGTGTCTGATGCAATCTGGGCACAGGCAGGCAGTCTCCTGTGGTCAGAAATGCAGCAGGCAGCGAGCAGGGTTTGGGAATTCAGTTGCTTGCTTTCCATTCCACCCCCCCATCTTGATTTGACTAAGGTAATGGAATAAACAAGTTTCACATGATAAGGATGAGATCTAGCTAGCTGGGCAGCTATTTGACCATTATCAAGCTGAAAGTGTTTTCCTTTTCGGTCATGTATTTTGCTCCATCTTTTTACTTGCCTCACTGTGTCCACTGGCAATAAAAGCTTTCCCCGGTTAACCACCCAGAATGTGTTCATGAGCCTTGCGCTTCAGGTGACTTACCCCTCCAGGTGATAAAAGCAAGTCCCTTCTGCCAGCAAATCAAATATTAGGAAGAAAAAGATCTTTAGAAATGGAAAGAGTGCATCAAAGTGAAAGCATTAAGTCAAAACGTGGAGAAAGGAGAATATTTCCTTGTTGTGTGAATACATTTTTAAAAAATAGTGTCTGAAGTACAGCTAAGGAGATAAGAACTGGGTAAATTTTGTTCAAAATAGATTCGTATCATAAAAGCTGATAACATTGTACAGTTTAATACTCACTGTAAAAGAAATTTTTCAGTTGTTTAAAATGTCACTAAGGCAGAGCAAATTAGAATTTGGTGCTTCCAGCAAATGTGTTGACACAGTTCATTAAATCAGTCATTCTTCTTGACAGCTTTTCAATACACTTTCTGGAACGTGACTCTATACTCAGTGGATGATACACAGGATCATTTGTGTGTTACTGTGACCCATTCCAACCTGAAGGAAGGATTTTAGCCTCATCTTTTGTTCTGTACCTTAAATTCCCATACAGTTCATTAAAGTTAATCACCTGCTTTCTTTCCTTCTCAAAGGTCATGTTACTACTCTTTGTATTTACTCTTATAATCTTATCTTTGAGGAGACAAACCAATTTTAAGTCAATTTACATACTATTATAGAAAGGGGTTTATTTACTAGTGCAGAGAAAATAAGAAACCTTGGCAAGATGAGGCAGCTGATACTCTCTAAAACCTTTTCCTTGAAAGCTTTACATTAGGACACACCTAGAATAACATTCCAGTTTCCAGGTCTGGGCCAAATCTTGTGAGGTGCTTTCCTAGAGGGATTTAGAGGCTTTCACAGCCCCAGTGCCTGGGAAAGCAGAGAGCACCCATAGCTATACGAGACTACATATATTCTATGCATTTAGAATAATGATATGTGAAGGTAGGAGTTGATCCTTCCAAGTGTACATTTTGCTTTTGTCTTCAGTGACCTTACTTACAAATTCTAACATGCTGTTCTAGACAGCATACAGAAATGAAACAAATGGCTGATTGGGTGTCAAAAATAACAAGCTGACATTTGTTCTCACCCTGCCGTCCCACCCCAAGATATTATTTCTTCACCTGCCATTATGCTTCAATAAATACCATCAAATCAGTTTTCTGGCTGAGCTTAGTAGCATCCTCTCCTTTGAGTAATTTAGGCTCTTTATGTCTAAAAGCCTCTTAGTATTTCTCTATACCCCCAATTCTGTGCTAAGGCTGTTGCCCCTCATTCTTCATGCACTTACTGAAGTTAAATTATTTTGTTCACACCTGATAATGTACTTTATTTGCAAGTCTCATCTTTGATATTTCATTTTTGTTATGTAGAAGTGTTCCAGATTAGAGAGAAAAAAAAAAAAGAAAAAAAAGAAAAAAAAAAAGCTAAGGGACCCTTTTTCTTTGCTGCTTTTTTTCTCTCCAAAACCAATTAACTTCTTCGTTTAATTTTTTCTCCCCTCCTCCAGAAATAGTGTTAATCTCATAACATCTGCATTTGTGATTTATACTAAGTATATAACAGAACAGTGTGTATTGGTATCAATTCTTTGCCCCCGTGTTAGTGAGGTAAAGTAAGATAGGCATCGTCAGAGCTAGCTAAGGAAATGCAGTTTTCCCAGCAAGTGTTGATTTAGTGAGACCAGACTGCCTCTATCAAAGTATTTGTGTTGAAAGAACTTGCACTAAATCCTGGATCTTTCACCCCTTTCCAGAAGAGTCTGTTGACACAGCAGGTCTTTGCTAACTTGGAGCACCCTGACTGAAACAGGTCAAGGAGTGCAGAGCAAGAGCTTCACCAGTGGAGGAGAAAGCATTGACAGCCAGGCACGGTAACTCGTTCCCCCACACAGCCACCTCTGGAAAACAACCACCGTGGCCGTATTAGCACAAAAGCTTAAAGGTGCTGCTACATTCCCCTCCTTAAACAATTCAATTTTGGATGCATGGCAGGAAGCTAATATAAGATGAGTATGCAATGTAAGAAATAAACATAAGAAATTTTTCTTGCTCTTTTTCCTTTCTTATCATCCTCTTTTTTTGTCCTTTCTTGCCTGAGCCAGTCTATCTTCATAAACTGTTGATTTGTCTGTTGTATTTTTTTTTCTTTCCTTTTGTTTTCATCTTCTTTTCTTGGAAACCAATAAAAGACTGGTGAGGACTTGCTGTTGGGAACAATAAATAAAGTATAGGTATATGTTTCTTCTGCCTTGGGGAAATACGTTGTCAAAATGTTTAGAATATTTTGTCAGAGACTAGTTAGAATTCCATGGACAAATATTACTGAAACCTCGATTTTCATTCCCAGCATGTACTGTTTAGCAAATAACAGTCTTGTCCAGCTTCTAGCAAAGATGTTGCAGCTGCAGTTTTCTTTTCTGCCTTTTCTTGTCTTTGTGAAAATAAATCATCACCACTCTGTGGCAGTAAAACAGAGAGGTAACCGTTCTCATCTTTGGCATTTCTTATCATTGTCAGAATAAATACTTGCATCTGTGCAACCTAAATACAAAATGATGTCTTCTCTTTTTACATTTAGCAAACACTAACAACAGCAAGCTGTCATCTGAACAGAAAACAAATAATTAAGGTGAAATTTATGCTAAAAAATCTGTATCGCTCAGAAAAACAGAGCTCACATCCCTGAAAATTCAGCCTGCACCTTTACAAAGGAGGTTAGTGAGGTTATGATAAAAGTGACTGTGACATTCATGTTACCGAGTTACTAAGACAGATGGTAAGTGCTGAATGCAAACCTAAGGCAAAAAAATGTAAAATTGTGACCATGGGCTGTCCATTGAAAATATATCAAATTAATTTATAGGGTTTCTGCATAACAATTTGCTGAAAGGACTGCCTTGAGATCCCAGTTTATTGAGAAAGAAAACACCTGGAGGGAGGAGATCTGGCTTTACCAGGAGGACTTCAGGACACCGAAGAAAAAAGCACGTTAGAAGCTTGCGGCATAACAGTGAAAATCACAGAGCTATTTTAAGTAGGTCACTGGGGCTGGCCTAAACAAAAGCAGTAAGGTCTGAGTAATTAATGTAGGAAATCAGGTTGTACACTGGTCTGAGTACATGATTCCTGATACCTGATGCTGAAAGTGCTTCATACTCAGATTCCATTACGGCAAATAAGGTTCTGCAGATCTTCTGCATGAAGATCTGTTTAAGTGTTCTCCATTTTAAGTGCTTGAGGAAAGCTTTGTTTTCTTGTATATTGCCAGACACAAAGATGCGTAATCCCGTTTGATGTCTCTGAACACTGCTGTGGTAGAGCCATTCAAAAGTAACTCATACATGCTTATGGATTGCTTCTTAAATTCCTTAAGACAAATTAAATTAAGTTCCATCATACACTCAGTCAATGAAAATCTGGAATAATACCTCCAGCTCTTCCATTTTCACACACACTGAAGAAAAGTCTTGACAATACCATTCAGGCTATGCTGCTTGTTTGAATGGCTGACAGTGAAGCAGTACTGATCTAATGTAATACCAAGCACCTTACAGATGTAGACAGGCTAAAACGGTGCTCCTTTACTGAAGTACCTTGACTCAACATTGTCAAGAACAGAATGCTGCCATAGGTGTGGCAAGAACAAAAGCAGTTTAGCAGCTGTTTTCTTCTCCTCTTTCAGGGTGACGTGTCTTTTCCCTGCCACAGCGATGTGACAGCTGTTGTGTGCCATCCCTCAAAGCTGCCCTGAACTCCTAGCCCAGTCTCTGCAGCCCACAACTGGCTTCTCTGCTGCCACCATCCCAGGTCTCCGTAACTCATCAGACAGCAAGGCCAGAAACGTGCTGAGAAGGCACTACCGTTTCTCAGTTATGCATTGCAAGCCATATGATCTCTGTGGTAGAAATGAGCCACAAGTCTGCAAGCACAGCGGGCATCAGCTGCACCAAGGACAGACCGGGTAAGCAGGGACATACCGGGAGGTGGCAGCTTCAGTGCCTCGGCCTGGGTTGGAAGCACTTTAGCCTCACTAAGCATCCAGAGCTCCAGACAGCTCACACACTGCCCTTTGTGAACATGTAGCCCAGTGAAGAACGAGACAGCTGAGGACCCCTGGCCTGGCCAGGGCCCTGGAGAGAGGCAGGAATCGCAGACCTGCTGTCTTCAACAGCTGCTCCAAGTCTCCAGACAAAAAAAAGCCTAGTGATGATTACCGCCTGTAGTTTACATGTTCTGTGTTATTTATCAATGGCAGAACGATGTTTGTGCTTTTTGTAACAGTGCTGCACAGTGAATGTTGGTTTGGTTACTGGTCTGTTACAATTCCTCAGTCCTTTTGCATGTGAGGGGACATCTCTTGACATGGCAGCTTGAGGCCTTATTTTACTTTTTTTTTCTTAGCTAACGTAGGAAGGAGAAGCACTTTCAATAACTGGAAAGGATTCCTTTTTTTAATTGACGGTGTTCAGATGGAGCTCAACTAGTTTAACTGGTAATGCATCAGTCCAGCAAGGTTACTGCTCCACCTGGTGGGTGCAAGCCAGGCCTCTGAGGGGAGCGAGCGGCGCTTCGGCTGGGTAGGGTGGCACAGAGCCGGCTCTGGTCTCCCTCAGAGCCACCTTTGGTCTCTCTCAGGGCCACCTTTGGTCCTCCTCAGACCCCCGCCTGAGACCCGGGGAATTCACCACACAGGCCTTCCCCTAAGCCACCGCAGCCCCTCTGGCGGAGCACAGGTACCCGCCGCGGCGTGAAGCACGCTCTCCGCCTGCTGCTGCCGTTCCGTGCCGGCAGCTGCGAAGCCCGGCAGGCCGGCACCTGCCCGGCCGGCACTGGCGGGACTACAAGGCCCAGGCTGCCGCGGGCCGCCGGGGGGCGGTGCCGGGGACCGGGGACCGTGCGCGCCCCGCCGCGCACAGCATGGCAGGCTTCGCCGACCTGAACGTGCCGCAGGGCCCGGACAAGAAGTGCCTGCAGAGCTTGCTGGAGGCCGCGGCCCACTGTGAGTCACCGCCTCGGGCGCGGCGGGAGCGGGGAGGGCGGTGGCGCTGGCGCGGGGCTCGGCCGCGGTGCGGAGCTGCGGGGACCGGGCTGGGGAGGGCCGGGCCCGGCGTGGCTCCCTAGGCTGGCTTCTGCCTCCCCGGGGGCCGAGCCTCGCCCGCTGCCGCCCTGCCCCGGGCCCCTCACCCGGCGGCTTTCTGCAAGCGGCGTGGCGGGGGCCGAGGCCTCCCCGGGGCTGAGCAGCGAGGAGCTCGCGGTGTGGCTGGCAGGCTCCGGCTCTGCCAGTTTATCCCAGTGTAGCAGTTGGGCTTTTCCCAGCGTGGACACATGTTCCCGCCTGCGGTTTCTTACGGCCTACATCGGCTGTCGTGCGGAAGTGTTGTGCAGCCAGGCGCGGCCAGCGCCGTGCGGGGGGCGGCCCTTTGGCGAGCGCGGCGGCTGCCTCTGGTCCTGCCGGGGTGACCGTCCCTCCGGTTCTGCCGGCATAGTTGGGAATGCTCGCCTTGTCCCCTCCTAACTCCATCCCTCCCAGCTCTGCGTCGTTCGCAGTTTTAACAGCTATGCTGAATGGTCTCAACCATTTTTCCATGAGAAAAGTCGTCAACAGAAACAAACTGGGTCAGAGCCCTCGGGGAGCCCAGCCCCGAGTGTGCACGCTCACAGAGCTCTGCCTCGAGTGACAGTTGTCAGGGCTGGGGAGCATTTAAAAGCTAAACATTTATTTATTTATTTATTTATTTTAAGGCACTCTTTGGGTGAATTCATCTTCAGGAAAAAAAATGTTAAAGGTGAATATGCACGTGATTACTAATTCTGGGACATTTAAGTGTTGACTGTTTAACAGGTTTCTGCATGGATTTGTTTCCATTCATTTACTGGACAAAATATTCGTACTATGTGTTTACTTTTTCAGTGGGATATTCTGCAGTTGCTCTTAATCATGTCATCGATTTTAAAGAAAAGAAACAGGTAATTTTGGGGGGTTTATTTGTTCTTAGTGGGTTTTCTTTTATAAACCTACACGCTTTATCGCACGTTCCCAAACAGCTTTATCTGCAGAAGGCACTTCTAGACACGAGTACAAATGTCTGTATTTGTGACAGAACTCCCAGTTTATAATTCAGTATAATTGCCCTGGAGTTAACTTTTAATATGGTCTGTGTATTGTCCCTAGGAAATAGTTTTGTTAGCATGGCAAATTTCTTGTTAGGATTGGAACACAGCTTTTGTTTACGTTGTAAACTTAACCTATGACATTTTTAATAAGTTTGTTTTGTTCTCTTTTAAGGAAATCGTCAAGCCAGTATCTCCTTCAGAGTTGTTTCCATCTTTGCCTATTGTACAAGTATGTCTACTTATAATCTATCTATGTGCTATTATTCTGAGTTATGTTTTTTACCTTGGTGTGTTTGTATATGTGATTTTGTATATTTCGTGTTAATCAAAAAAAAGAAATCTATTCATTGCTTGATTGTTAAAACTCCCAGCATTGGGAGATTGGTACAGTCATGTTAGAGTAGGCTCTATTGGTTATTTTAGAAATTATTAATTTAATTGCTTTGTGTGAATTTTGAATCTTCTTGTAGTTAAATAATTACAGTAGAATTCTTGAAATTTGAGTTTGGGAAATAAATTCCTGATTTTGACGGAGCAAGATTTGGATATAATGAACCAAGTCTGTGTTTCAAATCCCTGAGGAACTGCTTTTGCCTTCAGTTGTGGTCTGCCTGGGGAACCATAGCAGTATTAAAACATACTCTGTTTTTCTTCATTATTTTACTTCTCTTTATCTCCCTCCCTCTCTCTTCCCTTCCTCAGAGGAACAGTAAGTTATTCTTTGTTAAGGGCAGATAAAATATCGAACAGATCAATATAAAATAGGAAAATGTAAATACAGACTTTAAAAGATTAGTATAGGCAAGAATATGTGCAAGGCACCATTTTCTTTTCATAGCGGAGAGGGTCAAAGTCACCACAGATTTTTGCTTTTTAAATATGTTATTTCATTTTTGTAGGGGACGTCTAAAAGAATCAAAGTCTTAACGCGGCTAACACTTGTTGTTTCTGATCCTTCCCACTGTAATCTCTTGGTAAGTATGATTAGTATATGAATTTTTTAATTTTTATTTCCTTTTCTCAATGACATAAATGGAACTTTGGAAATTGCATGGGGAGAACTTTATGGATTTTGTAGGACAATCAGCAGTGATTTCTCAGATCACATCTTTAGCAAATAATGTGATCATGAAGAGATGCAGACTTGCAAGACTAGATACGGCTTCTGTTGATCATTTTTCAATATGGGACAACAGTTCTGTTATTCTGTTCTATTCTTTGATTTCTGGACTTCTGTGTGTAAACTAGAAGACCATGAGCAAGCCTTGTGTCTGCTTATGTTTTAGCGCTACATGATCAAAGCAAAAGATGTTAAGTGCCTTATCAGGTGGGTGGGACAAGCCTCAAAATAAGAATGACTTCACAGTATGGCTCACAGTAGACACCTCTATGTAATTGGGTGATTATTTGCTTTATTGTAGTACTTGAAAATGAAAAAGGGATTTTCTTCTCATTATTTTGGTCGTCATCGTTGTATATAGCTTTGACATCTGCAAGAATTCAAGGTAATAATTGTTTCCTCCTTTTGTAGAGATCAACATCAGCAAATATAAGGTTATATGACATAATAGCGGTATTTCCAAAGACCGAGAAACTGTTTCATGTAAGTACAATAATCTGATTGGTATTGCTCATTCAATAACTTCTAGTGCCTTGTGCTAGTTTGAGTACATGCTTTGATTTGGTTTTATTTCCCATTTCATACAGGTCTGCATGATGTGGGGCTAATTAAGCAACACAGGCTACCTGGTCAGTTGGTAGACTGAGAAAGTTGGGAGGGATTGCAGGGGGCTGCACGGCCTTGAGGTGACTGGTTGAAGTCTGAAACATCTACTAGATTAATGGACTTGTATGCCTCTGTTCTGTGGTTTTCTTTGTGTGTCTTGTACTCTACTGAGTACTCCTTTCTAGTGAGGAGAGAAAACATCCTCCTTTTTTTCTGATACATAAGTATGTATATATACTATCAGCATGTAGAAGACTTCTGTCTTGAACTTTAACTTCTCAAACTCAGACAGCTTCCCCAAAACACATTTGCTGTCTTCTGTTAGCACCGCTATTGGTTCCTGGTCTCTGAAATGCCAGGGAAAGTGAGAGGATTTTAAAACAGAACTAACATCGTTCTGAGAGTTACTGTCTTCCTTTTAGTCTTAGGTCTTCTCTTGAAAGTTCACCCAAATGAATAGCTGATCACTTTTTCTTTTGATTTTTCCTTTTATTTATTTTAAATCAAAAGAGGAGCAAGAGCTTATGAAACAGAGCTAGTTCTGGTTGTCATAGCATCTTATAAACAGATAAAATTTCTAGACATAAACATGGCTGATTAAACATAACAGCCCTTGCTGCATTGCCAGAGTGAGATCTCTGGTTGTCTTTTGAATGTTTTGGATGCTCAGGTTGAGTGAGAGAAGCTTCACTTATGTGACTTCATGACATGTTTGTTACTTTGCCCGCTGGGAAAACCATTGAGGCTGAATAAAAATACAGCAGTCTTGGGGGACATATTTGAAGGCAAGGCGGTCATTTTCTCACTCAGGTTTTATCCTGGCTGTTCAGAGCAACCTTGCAACTGGAACTGCCTCCACAAAGTTTGTGAGCATTTGAAGGTGTGCATGTCTCAGTGTTACCAAACAAATGCTAATGTTTGTAACAGCAGTGGTAGTGCTCCAAGTGTGCTAGTGAGAGAAAACAGTGGGTGTGAATCATTTTCAAAACTTTACTTAGGACTAATTTGTGACCTTAGCCCAACGCTGTTGTTTCTCACCTTGGTTTTATGTTGATAGAAATGCAGATATTTTGAACAAAACACCCAATATACTCTGTCACTTCTATGATTTTAGAAAAACAAGGTGTTAGAAGTGTGTTTGACCGTGAACTGGTTTGGTCCATTTCTGGTGTTTGACTGAAAAAGACACATTATTTAGAGGTTACACCTAAATACAGCGATGTGCAGTAATTCAACCATTAATAACGGCACCAAGCATCTTACTGTCTTCCAGCTTTTATCCATAGCTGCTGTATCTTGAATAAACCCTTCCTACCAATAAAATTCCTAGTTTTAAAACACTGTGCGAGGCAGAATTATCTCAGCTTGGCTTGTTGGGTGATAGGTGTTCATTATCTCAGTCTCTGTCATATTTTTAATCACATTGTTGTCAAATACTTGGTAACAGCTGATGTGAATGGTCTTATCAAGTGGAGCATCTGGAAGCAAGTTATCTTTTTGCCAGAATGTTTTTCTTACAGAACCCAAAATTGTGACATCTGACCTGTTGCAAGCTCATAAATAATATTAACTCTGACTGGAAGAGTAGGTGGAAGTGTCTCATCTCTGTTAGCCTTGGCAGGCCACAAGCAGGTGTGCAGTTTAAGGCAGTGTGAAGAAGGCACAGGGGCACCAAAAGCAGATGTGAATCTCTCTGGAGAATTTACTTTCGAAGGGAGCTTGTGAATATAAAACTGAGTCCGGTTGGTTTGTTTGTTTAAATAAGTTAAAGCAGCCTTCTAGTACTGTTGAGTACCTGTTTTGACACGTTAAAATTGTTCTGTTTTGTTTTTTCTAAATTATTTCCCCTCCTTTTCGAAAATTTTGTCCAAGTACGATACAAAGCAAGAGGCTGTAGAAGTAGGGAAACTTAAATGAATCTTTCAGCAGAATAATTCAGGCATTGGTTTTAACAGTTACAGCTTAATGAAACTAACTTCTGACTGCTTTTATTTCCCTTGCAAGATTTTAGGACTCTTGGGGGTGTGAGAGAGGCAAATAGTTGTAAATTACTTTTAAGTGCCAATTTCTACCAGTCTCTTTTGGTCTCCAGCAACAATGTAAAATCTCACTTCTCAAGTGAGGTCAATCAGTTTGTCGTGTGTTTAAAAAAACACCTGAAGCCAGGTAATCAGCAGGACCATGCTTTGTTGTTGTTTGGGGAAAAGAGCTCTCTCATTTAAGGGTGGATGGTTTTTATTTTCAGCTGTTGTGAATCCTGCTGCAGTTGGACATCCAGCTGTGGAAGTGTTTAAGCTTGCATAAACAGCCACTCATTTCTGCAGGTCCTTGTGTGCTCTGCTGGTGAAGCTGCTTGCTTGGCTGCATGGCAGTTTGGTCTGGGGAATACGCTTTTGGCTGAGAAGTAACCAGAGTTTTTGCCAAGTTGTTTTGCAGGCAGATCTGCTTTCCTGCTCTGATTTCAGCATTCAGCCACGCAGATGGTTGTGCTGGCAAAAAGAGGATGGCTGTGCTCTGGGCAGGCCAATGCAGACAGTGACTGTTTAAGCTGACACCCTCGCAGGTGATGGACAGTGTGTTAGGAAGGAAGCAGGATTGTCTGTGAGGCCATCTTCATGGCTTCCGTGCTGGCAGCACTTTGAGTTGGGGAGGGAACCAAAGCATGTTTCTTGCAAACTGTGTGAGGTGGAAGACTTCATCCACACACGTTCACATTCAGGGCAGATTTGTATGTTTATCTTTTGTATAAAGATTTTAGGTTTTCTAACTCTGTGGAGAGCTGTGTCAATTTTGTAGAGGTATCTACAGGAGTCTGGTGCAAGTGACACTATGCGTAGAGTTTCAGCGTATACCTCTGGATCTTGCAACTCATGGATCTTTCACTGTTAAGGATAAAGCCTTCTAGGGTGGGTGGGTCTTGCACCACAAATTATATTTTAAAATTGGCTGTTGGTAATGCAGCATTACCTCAAGAACATCATTTTTCTCACCAACAATTTGGCACTTGGATTATTCTCCATAGAACAGGATTTTTCGTTTTTGTAGAAGAAATATGTGATCGTTGGAGATGTGGTCTAATTTTAGCATGACCCAAAACCAGTCATGACAAGGTCACGAGCCAGGGAAGCTTTTCTGTGACTGAGTGTGGCAGTCATATGTACTGAAAGATGTCCTCATATTCTCCAAAGGGTTTATATCCTCAGGGGTATGAGGACGCTGTGTTTGCCAAGATAATTGCAGAACATGCTCCTTCTTTAAGTCACTCAAAGATTGTTTTGGGCTGCAGCAGGAATGCCCACTCCATGCCAGTAAGAAAGTCTGTGCATGTTGCTTTTAAAAATTTTTGCTTTTTAAGACTTTTGACTGGTTTAATGATATTGGTTAGTTCTGCCTGCTGTTTTTAAGCAATCAGCAGACCACCAGTATCTAAAAAAAACTTGCTTATATAAGTCTGAGGCTGTAGTGCAAAGCCAAATTTCAATGTTTATTCCTAAAATGTTTGCCAGAGCTTTCTTCGGGCCATCCAAGCCGTGTCAATTTATTTATTTCTGGCTGCCTGGAGTTTCCCAGCAGATGGGGCTCTTGCCCACGGTGTGACCGGGCAGGCACTGGGCTGTGTAACTGCTGCATATCATTTTCTATGTGAAGTTTTTGCTCTTCAGATCCTTTCAGCAGGCAGGGTAACTTAACTTGCCTGTGTGCGTGACTTGTCCAGGAGCCAAAACTCGGCTGAACATTGGAGTGTTTGGAAAATTCTCCTCTCCAGCTTCCCATGTAGTGCAAGAATTCTCTCTCGTGGGGAAGTATGACTCTTAACTTTATTTTTCATTGGTGGTGTTTCCTGCAATGTTCTTGTCACTGGAATCCTGTAGATATCCTGACATTTGGGTCACTCTCTTCCCTACTGTACTTTGCAAAATGGAAAAGTGTCTTCCACTGTTTCTGGAGCTGATTAGGAAGGCTTGTTTTCTCATCACATAGGGCAGCTTGTATGTTTCTGATATGTATTCTCGCTATCCTTCATTTTCAGCTTTCTCTCTTCCTGAATTTCCTACGGCCTCACTGACCTTTTTTCTAGGACATGACTCAGAGATGTGCTGATTCCCATAAATCACCTCTGTCTAGGTGGTAGTTTGTATTCCACCTGAGAAAAGGAGTAAAACTGGCTGTAGTAGGGCTAAACTTACACATGTAAGTCTAATTTGATGCATTAGATTCCAGCTGTGCCCTGCCTAACAGAGTTGGTAAAGATGGGGCATAAAGTTCAGTCTGAATGGCCTGGCAGAGACATTTTAACATCAAAACCCTTGTGATTTGCTAGATCTTTGAATTGCCTGCATGTGTGCTGTGGCTCTTCTGTCTAGGAGGGAGTGCTGTCAGCAGCTAAGAAACATTCCTAAAGCTGGGCTTCTGCTCTCATCTCCATCCAAATTTCATATGGACGAACTGGTAGAAGACTACTTTGCAAAGCAAGAGCCTGCCCTGCGTTAGAGCAGCCCAGCCCTGGGATTCCCCACAACACCTACTGCTTTCATGCTGGTGCGAGGAGGGATGAATGGCTGGCGCCTGGCCCAGGCGTATTTGGAGCAGTTTGCTGGCAGGTTTCTGAATGCAGAAAGTTCCCCTATGCGTAGAAAATTCCTTTTAAACTACTTCAGCCTATTTTATCTTCTCTGTTACTATGTTGCTTACAGACATTAATCTGGCCCTGTGTGATTGTCTTTATGGGGTAGGCATATATAATTCCTACATATCTTGTGTGCATGAGATTATATGTAAATTGAGGGCTCCCTTTTATGTGCACTCGATTTTCTCTGTCAGTGTGGAGATTCTCCACTCTTTGTTCATTCCTTCTGTCTTTTAATACAGGCTGTAAATTGTGGTATGAGTTCAAAGCTAAGCTTTTAAACTATAACCTTCAGTGCCATCTTCAGACTCCAGAGACATGGCTTTCAGGAAGGGCTGTACATTCCCCACCCAGCAGGAAAGTGAGGCCCTCTGCGTCAGCTTCCAGTACTGGGCATATGGCACCACCAGTCACTGTCTTAACAGTCTCCTTTTCTTTCAGTCTTTTCTCAGTTTCTTCTGGTAAAAATAACCAATCCTGAAAACAAACAGTTGCTATATTGGAACCGGAGAGTGGTGGTCTAAGGGTCAGTTCCTGGGCTGTTCTCTTCGTAAACAGGGGCTGTCCTTGATTAGCTGTGAGTTCTTCTGCCAAAAGCCAGTGTTGCTTCTGCATGTCCTATGTCAGATAAAAACAAAGCAGTAAGTCTTGCCTTTGGGTTTGTCATTATTTTATTGGAAAAGTAGTTCTGTGAGAGAAGGCTTGGATTTTAAGCCCAAAATGCTCAAGCTGTGCACCTGTAGCCCAGCTGTTTTATTGGCATACCTGCAAACCTCACTTTAAAACTGAACTCACCCTGGAGAGACATTTGTTGCATTAAGAAATGAAGGAGAATATTAGTGCACCTAAAGTTGGTTATGCATTTTTGAGCATATTAATAATCTGTTCCTATTTCTTTGCTGTAGATCGCTTGCACAACTCTAGATGTGGATCTGGTATGCATAAACGTAACAGAAAAGCTGCCATTCTACTTCCGAAGGCCCCCTGTGAATATGGTAAATTTACATCTAAATTGTTTCCTTGCTGTTAATTTCTGTATTTAATGTCAGTCTGAGCTGAATTCCCTCCCACCATTCCCATCCAAGTGTTTCTTTTATGTTCTTGCATAATATATAGTGTTGTTTCAGATGTCCTTCACTTCAGGGCCTCCACTGCAGCATTTAATACACAGTGATGTACGTTCTTTCTTTTTCTGCTTCCTGTCCCCCACTTAAGAAGGCAGAAGTGGTGTTCTCGAGGAAAGGAAACAGAGCCTTAAGGCCACTACTATGCCAAGCAGTGAGATGTGGTGTGATTGCTGACTAAGCTGCTTCCCAAACCAGAAGTGGTACGGCTGTGTCAGAATAGATAAACAGCCCTGTGACTTAAAAGACAGAAGAATGTGAATGACACTGTTAATCTGGGAGAAGGATGCCCTGGCAGTTATTTGGAAGACAACTGTATTGAATCCATACGTAGATAAAGGAATGTCTTGGCAAATAAACCAAATGTGGAATTGCTGCATATCTGCTGTGGGACGCAAGATGACTATCAGCATGGATCAAATATTTTGTTAATACAATTCTGCCTACTGTTGGTGGTTTGCCAGAAAGCTTAATCTGAACGTGCCTTTAGGTAAACTATTTTTTTCCTGTGAGTATATGTCAGGGTTCATTCCACATGGGCATTCTTGGCTGATGTAGTCCTTAGTGCTTAAAAGTTTAAATTTGGAATTGGCTAGAAATCCTACTTCCTTTTATACAGAAGGCTTAACCTAGAATAAAAAATAACTATAATTAATCCTGAAACAGAACAGAAGTAATACTTTGGAATTTACTATAGACTGGGAATTTTAGCATTCCACTTGGAATAACAATTTTGTTTGCAATGCTGTTTGAAAGGATCCTAGCAGTCTAAAACTCCAGCAATTGACCCAGGTGAGGAGCTGGGAAGCTCTTAGAGCCCTGTTTTTGGAGATGTTTTCCTTGCAAGCTAGTTCTCAGCTTCCACACTCACAGCTTTAAGGCAGTCTGACTGTCAGTCAGACTGGTTTTGTGTGTCGGGCAGTCAGTTTTGGTTGTTGTGATGCCAACCAGACAGATTAGTAGGCAGCTGAAGTGGTGGGGATGCGGTTAAAATCTCCTTGACTGGAAATTGGTGTGTTGTCATCACCTGCTTTTGGTTTCGGTAAATTCTTTTTGTTTGAAGATGCTGGACCAGTTCTGTGTAAAACATTTGATGTGTACATAGTTTCTGTTGTGCTCGCATGCAGAGGTGATGTGTGGATGTGAGCTGGATTAATTCCATCTGGATTCAGTTACTGGACTTTCTTACATTATTAACACTGCAGCATTTTTAATAATACAAGTATAAAGCATAAAGTAACATTTCAGGCAAATGTATTCTAGGCCATGGAACAGACAACTTCTAGCTTTGAACTGTGTCTTTATCACTAACTCACTGTGTCCTGTAGCAAGTTGCTTAATCTTTCTGTGTATGTTTGCAAAACCAAGAATACTAGGCTTTTGGTGAGGTACTTTGACAGATAGCAAAGGGTTTTAAAGCAGTTGGAAATATAGTCAGTATTGCTATTTATAACATCTCCTGTGACTCGCTGTTATTTAACATTGTCACAAATACCAGAGTGTTCTGTGAGACAGGAGAGAAGGGTCCTCGTTGCTCCTTCTTTGCAAGGATGAATTCCTCATCTGCAGGATGTGGGTACTGTGGGAAGCGATGGCCTGCCTTACAGCAGGCTGTGGAGCTAGAGGAGAGTCCTCAACATTTCAGGGTTTGTTTCTGACCAGCAGTGGTTACTGGCTTCCTCAACTCTGTGATAATGGAAAGCCAATTACAACTAATAAATGGGTGGTATATTTTTGTTTGTTGAACTTCACTGATCTGTCATCCCAAGATTCAAGTAGACATATCTGGTGTACAGTGAAACTTCCCACATCGCGCCCCCTGCCTCCCTTCAGGCTAGGCTGTGCTCTTGCTGGAACAATTCCGCCTTAATTTTTTCATATATAACACAGTTAAACTGAGAATAAGCTACATCAATAATAGACAGCAGTTGTTACATTGTTATGCTTCTTTCCTTTTGACTTTTGATCACTCTCTTTCATGTGAAGGCAATAGATCGAGGCATTTACTTTGAACTTCTTTACACGCCTGCCATCAAAGACTCCACAATGAGAAGATACACAATTTCAAATGCGATCAGCTTGATGCAGATCTGCAAAGGAAAGGTAAGCTCTCAAACTGAAAGCGAGCTAATTAATTCAGTTCAAATTCTTCTGGAGTTGTACAGACTGAATCATTTTAAATTAGTTTGACGCTGGGGTTTCTGAAGTTGTGACTGAATCTTTGCCTACTAATACAAGGACACAGTTATGCTAGCTCCAGATGCTTTCAGCCATGCACCACTGCATGCTTTCTTTTTAAGTTGTCAAACTGTTAGGTTGCTCTGAAAAAAAGAATCTATCTGTTATTACAGTATGCAACACCCAAAACAAAAGGTGGAGGCGGAGGGGAGTGCCAGAGATCTCAGGTTTGCACTAGAACTGAAATCTGTGCATGTCTTTAAAATCTCCCATTTCATATATCTGATTGACCAAAACCACTTTTTGATAGTATAGCTTGAATATGGGAGTAGGAAATAATAAGAAAAATTGGAAATCTTGTTTTGTTAAAAAGTTAGTAAATTCCCAGTGTATAAGACAGACCCAACAGCTAGCTGGCTGTCAGCCAGGGCTTTGCTGCAGTCAGATCAACTGCATTCTTCCTTGCTACTGAAACCCAAGGAAGAAGTAATGCTTGCAGCTGAGACGCCTGTAATCCATTGCTTTCATACCTTGCCTCCTCCTAGGCTACCAGGCTAAGCTGCCTGTCATGCTGGGTCCTCTCAGGCCATGTTGTTTTTTTTTTAACAGAGAAGCATATCATAATACATATCCAAGTTAAAAGAGATTGTAGCTCCCACCACCTTTACTGGAAAAGGCTTTGCCGCATGTTGCTAGTCCGTAGAAACCAAAATTGGCATTACCCTGCAAATCTAGTCTGAAGTGGGGTATACAGCTTGGAAGGCCAATTAAAAGCAAATCTGTTGTTAACTCGGTTCCCCTCAGGCGTGGCAACCTATTTTATAGGGCAGCAGAGTGGGTCAAACAGATTAATTCCCTTGGTGCTACAGAGAAAAGTATTTGCATGGCCTTTCCTGAGAAGCCCAGTTCTGGGAATTAATTGCACAAAATACTGACTTGGTGATGAGGTACATACATGCAAACCCCCTTTTCGTTGGGATTCCTTTTTGTCAGTGCTCCTGTTTCCTTTGTGCAGTTAAAGATGTGCTTCTCGTGTGGTTGTTGATTTGGGGAGCACTGCTTAAGCTGGCATCACAAACAGAGCAACTGAGATATTCAGGCACTCGGTCCGCATACAGTGCCCCTTCTTTCTGCATCTGTCAATCTAGTGCATTATCTGTGCCTAGAAAGAAAATCAGCTGGAACTGGACATGACAAGTTGTTAGGTGCTGCAGGAGCTGAGAGAGGACTGCTAGCTTGTCTTTATTTTTTGCTGTGAGGCTCGGTACCTGCTGGGCCAGCAGAGGTGGTTATTAGCCCTTGCTGGCGGTTTCCATCAGTTATGTAAAGGCCTTTTTTTAACAAGATGCAGGATGGCTGGTCCATGGGCTGCTTGCATTGGCACCTGGCATTCAGCTGTCACCTTCTATAACCTATAGTTGCTGAACTTGTAGCAGCTTTTGGATCCTTTTGTTCCTCTCCTGTTGTAGCAAGGCAGAGAAACTTCCAGAAATGTACCGGTGTCCTCAGAACTGGTGTTGAGCAGAGTCCTTAAAACATACTAAAGCATGCAGGGAATGAGGGAGGGACTTGCCTGCTTTGCCAGACAGGTGGTGTGCATAGCCACGGTCCCTCGCCTCTTGTGTTTTGGTAACTGAGTGTGGGTACTTTGCCTGGAGCAGTGTACTGAACAGCTGCTGTCTCCTTTACCTGGGGAGATGATGTTTTGCCTTTGAATTCTTCTCTTTAGCCCTTCCCTTGCATTTACCTTTGCCTGCCTCTCCTTCACTTGCTAGCAGTGCTTTTCTTGTCCGCTCTTGTTTCCTTCTCCCATCTTACCCATCCCCCAGCCGGAAGCCAGTTGCCTTTGAACCAGGTGGAGCATACCTCCAATGCACAGCAGTGAACCACAATCCTGTGCTGGTTCAAGATGGCTCACACAGCTGCTCTGGGAGCTTCTCTGAGCCTGGGAGACAAGTGTTAGTTGCTACAACTCAGAGCAAGAGACTTGAATTTTCCCAGAAAACTCTTGCAGCCAGCACCACTGAAGCTCAAAAGCACCCTTGGGATCCATAGTCTAGTCATTTTAAAGGTGAGCTATGCAGAAAGAAATATCCTGGGCTCCATCATGATGTGTGCTGTTAAGTCACTTTGTATGTATTGCTTCTGCTTCTGGCTTTCCTTATGCTAAGGCAGTTGTCTGTCCCATCCTATCCTCCTTAGCACACAAAGGAGCCTTGGGCACAGTGTGAGCATGCAGCTGTTTCCATGCAGATCGCTCTTTTACAGGTTGAGTTCCAACTGCACACAGAGCATTTATTTCCAGTGTCTGTCCTGTTCTTTGTGCTGGGGAGGTGGCAGGAGAAGCAAAGCAAGGCGAGGAAGGGATGAAAAGCCCCGCCACTTGTAATCAGAGGTGGTGTGGTGTGTTGGTGGTACTGATGGCAGAAAGGGAAAGTCTTTTTTGATGCCTTAGTACAATCCCATTCCCGCCCACTCAAGCAGGAATTCCCAAAGCCTTTTATTCAGTATAATAAAAGGTGCAAGGAATTTTTTTGCTGCTGCAAAGTTTGCACCTGTGCAAAACAATCTTCCCCCTGGGTGAGTATCCTTGGAGGTTTAACGTCAGAAGAGCACTGGCAGCTGGGCTATGGTACCTGCCAACCCCCAAGCAGTCATGTACCTGTTCTGCAGAAAGCCTGTGGGAGAAAAGGGAGAAAGATATCCGTATATTCACGGGGGTGCCAGTGTTGAGGAAAGTGAGCGTATGGCGTGGATTGGCAGCCACTGCATAGCTGCAGACTGCTTTCTTGAACCAGTGTGTTTTAAGGCCATTGTGAATGCTGAGGTTAGGACTGAGTCGTACTGCAACACTGAGTAGGCTGAAAATTTGGGAGCACCAAAACTGTCTAAAGGCATGATCTGTAAGGTGCTTCTGGGGGATCCTAGACTCCTAAGTCCATTTCTGTTAAGCTCAGCCCGAATTGTCATTTGTGTGGGGCCTCTTTCAGCTAGTGTAAATAAAGGGGGCACTTTGGAACACAATGTGTGCATTTCTTCTTTATCCTTAAGGTCCCTTTAAAGTCTGCTATGAAAGATAGGGCTGGTAGGTGTTGGCTTAATGCCATCACTCCAGCATTTAAACTGCTTAGCCTGTCCTTCTACTAGGTGCAGTGCTTCTTCAACTCACATCTGTCTGCGAGGGGCTTGTAACTGCAAGGGAGGGCTCGTCCGTGTGCCCCACTGTCTGTAGGGGACAGGGGGATAACCTGGGTTTATTCATGTCCCCAAACTAAGATCCATAGCCTGCTAGAATTCGCTAAATCTGAGAGCACCAGGTACTCTGATGTTTAATTGGGCTCTGAGCCTGAGCTTAACTAACACTCACGAAGTCTTTGCTGCTGGCTGATTTTTTTTTTTCGCTTCTTGATGCTGTCTGACAGATGAACGTTTGATCTCTTTTGTTTTCCAGAATGTTGTTATATCTAGTGCAGCTGAAAGGGTAAGTCCCAGATTATTATTTTTTTTTAAGTCAGAACAATTTGAGGATTTATCTGTGGCTGAAAATACAGCTTTAATCATACATTAAACATATAAAAATTGTGATTTTCAATATGGTTGCCATCTTGTGGGTTTTTTAATCAATCTGATTCATCAAAGATTTATATTGTGGGGTTTGGGAATTATTTTTTTTTGTTTGGATGGGTGGGGTTTTTTTTTACCGCTGTGGTATCTTCTGTGACAGTTTTCTCCCAAATGGGGACTCTGTTTTCCAGAATAGTAGTATTTGTTTGATTTCCTAGTGCATCTTCAGCAGCTTGCTATTATGTAGCATTTAATTTTGGCTTCCTGATAGCCCTGTCCTGCCTGCTTACATTTTTGTCAGCCTGCGAGAGAGTGCATGCCCACATACAACCTTCTTTGTTTTGTTTTAGCCTCTAGAACTACGAGGTCCTTATGATGTGGCTAATCTGTATCCTTTTCCCAAGTCAAAGGCAACAGTTACTGCTAACATGTGAAAGTTCAAAGTGGTTCCATCCTTTACACACTCCTTGAACTTTACACAGCGATGCTTGTTGGTGACCAGTTCAATGAATCAGGGCTCTGAGTGGGTGTGAGAGAAGCAACATGAGGTGGTCATGGGGTGGCCTGAGCAGTCACTGCAAACAGTGATGTCTGTGTTCAGCTACAGGTATGTTTTGTTGTGATATGCATTGATACTGTGTGGGTGTAAGTGAAGAAATGAATAAAACCCACAAAAATCTGTGGACACTGGGAACCAAACCAGAAATTATTACTTGTATTCCTTGGGGTGCCCCATCTTTTGCAGAAAAAGCTATAAAATCATACTTATGTTAAGAAGGAAAAAGTTTCTCTCTGAGTGCTGGTTACTTCTGTTCTGAATTTTCCACTCCTTAGTTACATATATGCTTTTAAATAAGTGGATGTATTCTAGAAACCAAGGAGAGTGTCTTTTCTCCCCTTCTTTCGGGAATTTAGATGCATTTTAACTACTCTCCCCCGCTCCCTGCCCTGCAAGCACGAATCTGGACTGTCCCTTAGAAAGAAGGAGCGTGCTCTGAGTCGTGAGAACCGTGTGGGAGGGTGTGTGGCCTGGAAGGATTTTAAACACAGCATTTCCTTCCCTCTTAAAAAGAGCAGTCAAGCTCAACCAATTAACATATCTACTCTGGTGTCATCCCTGCTCGAGGTGGCTGGGAACTTTTCGGCACGATGCTTTCGTATCAGACCGTGCCCTTTCCCCATAATTGAAATTTTCAATGGGGTAATTGTGATTATGCATATAAAAATGTTCCTGTGTTGATAGACTTTCATTTATAAAAGTACAGCTTCTTGTCTGGAAAAAAGCAATGCTGCCAGCAGCTTTCCAGGAGCGCTGCTGGGGAACTGCAGCCAGGAGAGCTGGGTGCCTCAGTTCCCTGCCTCTGGGTAACCTTATGCGAAATGTCACTTAGAGTTACAGTTTGCCAATTCCCAGTTATTTGTAGAGTAAGCAAACCTATCATGCAGACAGACTTCCCTATTCTGTTTGTTCCTGTGTATTTTGATCCTGAACAAAGGTGACAGAGGTTTGCTGTTTGGCCTGTCAGAAAGTGAAGCCAAGGCAGCTGTGTCTACCAACTGCAGAGCCGCAGTGCTTCATGGAGGTAGGTGAAAAGCACATGCAAGCTCCTTTAAGTAGCACATGCATTTGTTAAACTAAGTGCATGTTAATGCCTATGTTCCAAGAGGTCCGAGACCTTATAGAGCAAGGCACAACTTGGGGTTTTAGCTGCCCTGTCCAATGCGTGAAGAGGAGCTTGTGTGGCAAGGGTGTTTTATTTTCCCTTGTGGCCATGTTAGCAAATCAGTGGCTGAGCTGATGGTGCTGTCTGTACCAGAGTACTCACTTAACTACGTTAATGAGTCATAAACCATTTAGCCAAAACACACATCTGCCTGTTGCGACTCCTAGTGAAACTGTCCCTTGTTTCAGAAAGGGTTGAACACTGAGGAGGGATGACATCAGCAGATACTACATCATCGACTTCAAGAAAATCAGGATGCATATGTTTTGTGTTTATCCTCTTGCAGCATGAGCGGAGAAGCAACCTATGCCATGTCGCTTTCTGATGCTTTATTATGTGATCTATTTCAGAGTTGCTCTTCATGTGGAGCGTTTCAAATTTGACGCAAAATCAAATACCCTGAATGTTTACTGCTTAGGAAAAAATGTTACATATAATGTACAATGGCTTGAAGTGTTTTGGTGAAACAAAACTTGCTTCCTCATGCTCTCTGCAGATGCAGCTCGCAGTAGCTCTCTATTTGCCCATTTTGAATATTAAGAAAGTGGAAATTTAGCTTGTGACTCCCTGCACTGGAAACCAAATGTTTGCAGTTTATTTTGTGTCCTGGTGTCAGTGCAGGAAAGAGCCACAGTTTGCGTTCCAGCAATCAATTCAGACCCTTGCTTTCCACTGTAGCACCAATTTCATCATCATTATTTATTCTTGATATGTTATTTATTTTTATAATAATCAGAATATAAAAGGCAGTTTAACTTTGACGGAGTAGTTGCATGAGGCTCTTAATTTCTGCCTCTGTCAAGATTTTTTGGGTAGGTACAATTTCTAGTCACCTTCCCAACAACTTGAGTTGCTGTAAATTTCAAATGCACAGTAGGATTTGGTTTGTATCTCTTGTTTCAGAGGAGCTGGGGCTTGAACTTGCTGTAAATTTACAGCAGCAGGTAGCTTTGATCTCTTGGAAAGGGCATTTCTGTGAACAGGTTCCTCCTCCAGCCTTTTACTCGTCTACATAGAGACAGTGTGTCGGAAGAATTTTTGTCAAGTTTATGTGCAATTCTCAAGACTGTCATCTATCTCATCTGTGAAATTAAATAGCAGATGCCATTTCCCTGTCCCCCAAAGAATACTAGCCCAGAATAAGTCAATATATTTTGGCAAGGTTCTTGTAGAGCTCCTTCGCTAACAGAGTGTAGGGAATCTCTTCTACCTCAAATTTTGCAGGGAAGGCTCCCACCAGCAGTTATGAAATTGGATTGGGCTCACTAGGTTGTTTGGCAAACATGAGAAGTTGGATAACATCACACAGTAGTATTTATGGTAATGCTTAGGGTTCTGTAAATAAAATATTCTTGAATACTTTATTCAAAGTATTGAATATATAAAGCCACTTGGTATGTATAGGGGAGCCTCTGCCAATATAACTGTGCCAGTGTAGTCTAAGAAGCCTGGGGTATGTGAATACATGGGGTTTATTTCTTTTTTTTTTAGGAATAGTATGTTTTGCTTAGAAATGCTTTTTACAATGCTTCAAGAATGTGTCCTTCTGTGGCTATTGAACTGATTAAGCCTGGTTTCCTACGGTATTGTGTGTCTGCAGACCTCAGTTTTCCCTTACGTTTGATGTAATTCTACACCCGCTGTTGGGTTTCCCCACTCCATAATGCAGCATATCCCCAAGCTGCCTGCCCATCCAGGTTGCTTACCTACTGTGTGTGCTGGCTGGCTGGCAGGCAAACATGTTGAACTGTGCTTTGCGGCATGGACACCTGAAATGAGTCTGCATTAAATGCATTAGTGTCACTTTTATATTCCAGAAACTCGGAAGAGTGCCTGTGGGGTAGTGTACACTGTGAAGAAGCCTCGAAAGGTTGAGGAGGAAGAAACAGCACTGCCAGCCTGCAAAAAAGCTAAGACTCAAGCTTGAGGACTGAAGCAGTTGTCAGCAGGAGCCTCTACCCCTCTTTACCCGTCCTCTAGCCAGCCCAGTTCCTCCCTTACTATTATATTTAGCCTGGAGAAGAATTATTCTTCTGGTGTTCAAGTGAGGAAGGCTGTGGGACTGAGACTGCTGCATGGTAATTCACCACATCTGAAAGGTCATGCTGGGCTTCTGGCCATGGGCTGGAGACTGTCTCTCCACCCTGTCTTAGGTCTTTGGAGTCAGTGCAAACTCAACACCATGTGTCTAACATATGAAAATTTTCAGTTATACAAGTGCATTCCTTTTTTATTAAAAAAGTTTCTAAGAATGCATGCATTCGAAGTCTAGCTCTTATGGTTTCTCAGATTTTGAACACATCTCTACTAAACCTTACAACCACAAGCCCGTAGGTGAAGTTCACCTGCAGTGGGCTCTGAAGAATAATAGTGCAGTTAAAAAAAAAATTAAAATAAATCTGCTTCCCATTCTGTTTTGTGATCAATAGCTATAAAGAAGATCCCAGGATCTGTCACTTGCTAGGAGGTGTCTTGGATTTGTGTTACAGTCTGACTGACTGACCTGACCTGCCAGACACACATCCCGAAGGCCATCCCTGTCCTGCAGCTCTTCAAACCAAACAGTAACATGAGGTGGTTACCGTAGGTGGGAAGGAAAAGCCCAAGGTTACGGTGAACGTGTGCTCAGCATGCTATATTGCAGTCACAGCATAACAGCTGTCTCACCTAGGCCTGAGCAGTCTCCCCGTCACATCATTTTTACTGCATCATTTCCTTCTTCATGTCCTGGTCTGGCAGTGTTGTCTATGAGAGTGTTCATTTTGTTGCCTCCTGCCTTTCTGTTTTCCTTCCTGTTAATGCCTCAGTAAACCTAATCTAGCTGCCAAAAAAGCAATCATAACAGATTTATAATCAGCAGAGCATTTTCAGAGCTCTTCCAAATGTTGACTGAAGTTTTTCTTTTGATTAAACCAACATAAAAATTATGTAAGCTGCTGTACTCTAGATACTTCTGAGCCAGCTTTACTGTGAATATTCCAGTTCTCTCTTTGCATCTGACAAGTTGAGAAGTGGAAGTTACAGCATTTAAGATATCGCAGAAGTCTTGCAGTGGGTCATCTCTGAGCTCTTAGTAACTTGACTGAGCAGAATAGATGAAGTTCTCACTAGACTAATGGTACTATATAATGCTGGTGTAAGTCACAACAACTTTTACTTCAACAAATAATGAAATATTTTTCCATTATGTTATTTTACTTGTTGACCTTGTGTTTTGAGTCTGTTTTATTGTACATATTGGGAATGTAATATATATACATGTATACATACAGTAGTTTGTCACTTACAGACTTATCTCCAAAATGATGCTTTAACCAGAGGAGCAACAAAATGTGTTTATCTGGTGCAATTTTCTGAATGACACATTATCCTGCCTTGGCCAGAGAATAACCTACCTTGAGCGTGACAAAAGTTGTTTGGTAACTAGCATATGGACAGAACCTTTTAATTGCTAGGGATCCTTCTGACTACTTGTTTGACTTGATTTTAAAAACTTACAGTCTGCATCTTTGACCTTTAAATAGATACAGTGCTTCAGGAACTGACTGCAAAGTTTCTTCTCCCCCAGTTTCCTGAAGTGTGTTGTTCTGGCCAGTTTGGTGGTGCCTGAACAATTGAACTGCTTCTTGGTTAGAATGACAAACAGACAGAGTCAGCCAGCACTGATGTCATTTCTGTTTCCTGCAAGGCGTGCTCCCAGTGTCCGGGTGATCGTGCAGAAACAAGTAGCGAAGTAGTGGCTTGCAGAGAAGGGCAGCAAGCAGAGGTGTGCCAGATTTTTATGGAGAAGAGTGTTCACAAATGAAGCCTACAGCTGGCAAGGTGATACTTGTGAGTTGTGGTGCTTGTGTGAGGAAAGTCTCATCTGCCTAAAGCTGTTGGCCTCACTCTAGGATAGCTGGCTGCAGACAGAATAGGTATTTCTTCTGTTTGCTCTTCTGCAGGGTTTCTGTAAATTCACTTTGTCTCCAGAATTTGCACTCCAGTAGCAACTATTCATTGCTGCCCACTCCTGACCCTGCCTCATTGCCCAGGACGTTGCTTTGGCCAGACTGTAAAGCCTGCTGGCTAGAAGCCAGCTGACATGGGTGGATGAAGGTGTGCAGGAGCCTGTGGCATATTTTGCTGGGAAGCTACGCTATGGAGTATTAGGATTTTAACTGAATGTAGCATGTAACAGCCCAATGAAATTGGACATTGATGTCCACGTTGGCAGCACTGTTACGGTTCTGCTTCTGCTAAAGCAAAGGGAGAGGTGCTTGCCTTTCCTAGCAGGACTCAGCATCTCCCTTGGCTTGGCTAACTGAAAGTGTCTTGTGCTCCACATAGTAAGTACCGACTTGCTGAGAAACAGAGATTTTAAGTCAAACTCTGTAATAAAACTGTAACTTTGTTTTACTAGCTACTCAAGTACTGTCCTTCTGCTTTTGTATGTGTCTCCATTTAACAAAACAAGTAAGAGACTGCATTTATCTAACAGTGGCAGGGAGGTAGTTCAAGGGCTGGCTGCTCTAGGCAGGCGAAATACTTTTTTTTTTGAGGTTGTTAAGAATTTTACAGAGGCCAAAATGTGAACTTCCTTTAAAGAGGCAGAATTATCCTGTGCATGCTCACCACTCCATAAGCCACCACAGCAAATAAAAAGAACCACTCTGTTTATTCAATCTGAAATAGATCAGTACAAAATGTACAGAAAAAGCAGTACAAATTTACAAATATACATAATCTGTTTTTGCATTCTTCAGTCACCAGACTTTGTAGGAGCCTAGCTTAAAAAAATTCACATTCCTGATACTGTCTCCTCTGACCTTCGTAACATTGCATCTGAATCCTGCAGTCCAAACAGTTAAGTGGTAGTTGGAGGTCTGTCCTCGAGCTCTTTATCGACCACAATTGCCAAACCCTGTGTAAACGCCATTATTTAACTGCTTCTTTAAATCCTCTTGGCACCTCAGTACACCTTCTTCCATTGCTCTTTCACATACCACCACTCATTTAACATTATTTTAAAAGAATTTGGCAGAGACAAGGCAACAGGTCCAAGCATTTGCTGTTTAGAGCTATTGGAAGGCTTGAGGGAAGTTGCTAATGTAGCTGGAAATACTGCCATCCAAGGCAAAAGGATCTATGCTGCTGGCAAAGATTGCATTAGGATGTAAAGCTATTTTTAAAAAAAGCTACAGTAATAACGAGAATCATTAAAAGTGACGTTTAAAATAAATAAATAATAAATAGTAATAAATAAAGCTATTTTAGAACCAGTGGAATTTTAACACTCATCTAGCCTTTTAAAACAATTTCTTTGCATGTTTTCCGTGAAGGTACCTCAAATAATTAAGTATCATAAATATTGTCAATTAAAATACTATGTTCAGGGTTGTTTTCCTCCAGGTTCATAAGCTTTTAAAAGCAGCAAGAAGAGTGGTCTGGTTTCTCTCCTCAGAACTTGCTTAGATGGACGCTTTTATAGGAATTGTCTTTAAGGCTGTTGAATATTTCTTTGGTGCCGTTCTGCCACTGAAGAACAAGATCCATAGGGGTTTTCCCTTGCTGGTTAAAAAAGCAGAGGAAGGAAGATTTAATTTCAGCCAGTGATTGTTGAGTCCTTTGTCCTTCCCTAAGTGTTTGTACAGCGCATCTGCCTGGTGTGAGACCCTTCTGCATGTGCAGGGCCAGACTTACTCTCGCCTCCCTGAGATGAGAGTCCTGCTCGGGCAGATCTGGTCCCAGTCATGGTCAGACTCGTGACAAAATTTCCCTGGGTTTCAGTGAGTCTAAGCCGTGTTAGCAAATGCCATGACTAGCACAGCATGCAGGTGTTTCTTTTGATCTAGTTTAAACTGATTAGAAATACATCTAGCTGAAGCCTCCGTAGGACACTCTTCTGTTTAATTGAGAACTCGGATAAGAGTTTGTACTGGTTTAATTAGGTTATGAACCACATCTAAATTAAACGGGAGTAACTTTTGTATGCAGACAGAGCCTGAGAGAGCAAGTCTTTGGCCTTTGGGGCTGTACCTTTCATCATTTTCATACCCTGATGAGGGATAATGCTGCTTCAGAGAGCGTGGGCAGCGAGTAGGGAGTACCATGTGCTGCAGTGGCTGTTTTCTTCCTTGCCCCCGGATTTGATTGATTGCCGGTCAGTCAAAAACATTGTCTGGCATTGGTAAAACCCACGGTCCATCCCACTGCTGCTTGGTTTGGGTTTGGGAGAAAGGGTTTGTGATGTGCTATGCTTTTAACCAGTGTTACATTGCTCCAGCAACCAGCTCGCTGCTGCTGTGGCAGCTACGAACAGAGCCAAGTTTGGGGCTTCTCAAATTGAAGCTCTGCCGAGCCACAGGGGTTTGCTGCCCAATGGTCAGGTTAACAGGCAGTCATCTAGATGTAGTGCTTGGGCTCGTCATCAGCTGTGGGCTTAACAGAAAGGAGATTTCTCTGACAAGCCAAGGTCTTTGTTGTCTCAGCAGCTGTGCAGAGAGCAAGTGTCTGCTGTATCTTTTCAATATGTGATAATGTGTAATTAAAATAAGTCATAGAAAGATGTGATGATGTTTTAAGTTGCAGCTGATGGGTTCTGGTTTTAGAAGAGGTACTGGTTTTTCCTCTTCTCCCTGACCTCACCCATGTTACGCTTTCCCTGTGTCATCTCTGCTTTAATTAACTCTGCAGCGATCTAATTAAGCCTGTTCACAACAGTCTCTCCCAGCCTTGAAACCTATGAAACTGCTCTGAAGGGAAACTTATCCTAGAGCATTTTGAATTACTGCATTTTTAAAATATTACTTACACAGTTCTTTATAGTTAGATCTGCTCCATACAGAATCAGAAGCCTGATCATTTTGTAGCGGTTCAGCCTTACAGCATCGTGCATCGGTGTGTCTCCTTCCTAGAGGCGTGAGACATGGACCACAGCATCAATCCCACTGGTCCCACACCACAGTCCAGCCTCAACCATGTAGCCAGGGATTTTTACAGGCAAGCGGAACTACTGAGGTAGACAGCAGCTTGATGCTACCTGATAACTGACAGGTAAGAAGTTGTTGGTACTTACTCTGTCTCTGGCATTGAGATCTGCTTCACAGGCGATGAGGTGCTCCCCACAGTCATACTGACCCGTTCTCACAGCCACGTGCAAAGGGGTGCTGAGCAGCTGAGAGGTGGGAGGAGAAAGCAATCAGTGGCATGGAACAGGTAAAAAAAGCTTCAAGAACAGCTGCCAAAAGAGCTTTTCATCTCCAATTTAAAAAGCTGCAGAGTCCCCAAAGCACATACCTTGTCTCTTGCATTTATGTTTATCCCTTTGTCCAGTAAGAATTTCAGAACATCCAGGTTCCCCCCTCGGCATGCCCAGTGCAGGGCTGTAGATTCAAGCTGCGGCAGGAAAAGCAAAAGGAAAGTAATTTAATTAATTCATGATTTTATTTTAAAAAAATCCAAAGCATTTTGATCAAATTTCTAAATTAATCCAAAATAATTTTCATGCAGTTTAACCTAAAGCACTTCACTGTGATTACTGAGTTGCTTCTAGTAACAGCTTTTCTTGTTTTGCCCTGATTTCTTTACTACTGTGAGTTTCTCACTCTTCACACTTGTTGAATATTGCTCTTAAAGACAGAGATCTTGGCAATGCTGCTGTGAGAAAGGACGTGTTTTGTCTATTCTGTGAACTTAGAAGTTATCTTTAGCCAGATACCTGGCTGGTATGTGCGAGTTAATATTTTTTATTTAGTGCCTTTTGTGTTCTAAAATGCATAGAAGATGAAGCTCAAGGGAAAGAATAGGTTTTTCTTTAAAACAAACAAATTTATGCAGGTTCACAAAGTGAATTAGAACCCTTTTCATCTGCAAGATTCAGCTTGTCTACCCTCACTCAGTTCTGCTAGGACCACTCTGCCTGTCATTCCTCCTCTTTCTTACACTCTCTGTGAGCACTGATGGGTTAAGTAAGGGGGAGCAAGCCAAACGTTTAGCAAAGGGACACATTGCTAGGAGTGGAGAAGTAAAAAAACCAACCAAAACCACCAGCTGCAGAAGCTGTTGATACTCTGCTACCCTCATGGCTGGCATTCCAGAGGAGCAGGGGTTCCTCCTGAGTGCAGCCTTGAAATCCTGGTCGAGAATGCATGCGTTGCATGTAGCACGAGATATGTGCGTGGGACAGTGATATCTCCACCACCTGCTAGCAGGCTGAAGTGGTAGCCTGACCTCAGCTCTCTTACCCCACGTTAGGCTTTGTTGTTTGTGGCAGTCTGGTGGCCAGCATGTTCCTCCGCTTCCTGTGTTTTTCCAGCAACCATTTTGGAAATGGGAGGCAGACGCCCCCTCCTGAAACCTCTTCTCAACAGTGTTATTTTAAGGATAGACTTACAATATGCTGTAAGGCCTTTTAATGCTCCTCTTCTATAGGAAGCACTTCTATATGTGCTTCTCTTGGCACTTAGAAAACAAAGAGCAGTTTTTTGACAGAAGTGTGAACTGATGTACATACCATGTCTTTCTGTTCAAGCCGGGCTCCAGCTTCCACCAGCTTCTTCACCACCTCTAGATGTCCTTCAGAGCATGCCCTGTGCAATGCAGTGCGTTTGTACTGGCAAATAAAACAGTGCAAAGTCAGACATTAAATATGGCACAGAGAGGTATCTTTAAATCTTTTCTCTCCTCCTCCCTAGGATGATGGCAAAAACATACTTTATGCTGATTCATTTTCAAGAGCTAATACTTTTGAGACCTGAAATCTGCTAAATTTTAATAGCATCGTGATAGCTCAGAGCTGCCTACCCAGCATTTTAAAGGGTATGAGAAATACCTGCAGTATGGCATTCAAATTTAAAATTATGCCTGTTGAGTTCCCC
Source organism: Falco cherrug (assembly GCF_023634085.1). Lineage (NCBI taxonomy): Eukaryota > Metazoa > Chordata > Aves > Falconiformes > Falconidae > Falco > Falco cherrug. Next base: position 31,943,334 of record NC_073705.1, on the reverse strand, counting down.
CATCGAACATGCTACACTGTGTTTTGCAAATGCAGCTTATGCATTATGGAGTATGAGGGCAGGCAGCATCACTTTTTTTGTCATTATGCAGGCAAATTTCTTGTCTCTTCATCTGTAGCATTGGGTGATCACCTGTTACAGAAAATCAGGGTCTCCTGGACACCAACAGCTTGCTTTTAAATAAAAAAAAGCCTTCTGGGGTAATATTTAAAGGGTCTTCATGGCCCCTTTATCAGTAGAAAACTTGATATACAAAATTTCCAGCATTTATTTACTTCCCCCTACCCTTTTTTCTCCTCCTAACTGTGGAAGCTACAAAACCTAGTGGTAAAAGTTATTTTTGCTCTGTAGTGACCTCTGTTCTGTAGCCTGCTTTGCAGTAAGAAGGAAGATTGTACCTCATCACAGACATTTGGATCCCCTTTGTCTGACAGGTATTTTTCAATTACTGGCAACTTATTCTCCAGTGCAGCTCTAAAGAATGTTGGTATATCCACTGGTCCTGTCTGATGGAAAGAAATAAACAGGGCATCAATGTGTGTGGTGCAAAACCCCATCAACGTTTTCCCAGAAAAGGGTGCTTTGAGATAACTTACAATAACTTCTGGTTCTGGTTCAGGTTCCTTTAAAACAGGTGCTTTCACTTTCTTGCATTTTTTCTTCTTCCTCAGCTGAATAATTTTTTCAAGGTCCTCCAAGTTTTCAAGTTTTGACCTGTCCTCTAATTTCTTCTTCTTCAGCTGAAATAAATCAGGGAAGCCAGCAAGGTGAGCTGAGTGTGACCACCGCCCCCGTTCAGAGTGGCAGGACAGCATGTGATACTATTTCAGCTGTGAATCCAGCTAAGACTGGATGAACTTTGAAATGAGTTGGCTGGTTTTTTACAGCTAGGGCTAATTGGCCATTAGAATAAGTTACTAAGTGTGCGAGAAATTCTACATCAGCTGTAGTTTTTCATACATCATTGGACCTCTTCCTAAATGCTGCTTCAGCCGTACATTGTGGCCTGGGTGGCATTAATTTTTGGTCCATGTTAGGCCAGGAGTCAGAGCAGCACTGCAGCCCCTTTGGGCCCAGCAATGTAAGAAATCTCACGTCTCGTGCGGCTGACGAGCTGGGAAGCCCCTACCGTTTTAGCTGACTTCCACCGAGCATATCTTCTTCAACCGCCTTTATGATGCAGCCCCTTGTTTATTGTAACTGATCCTCCTTGATAAAAAAACCACCCTTAAGTGAAGAGCAAGATTTATACCAATCTTAGAATTTTACAAGTGTTACAGTTTGGTCAGCTGCAGCGAATGTCCTCTGTGTCCTTGGAGGGGCAGTTCAAGCCTGCTTGTAAAAAGCATCCCTGCATGAAGTCGGCATGGGACACTGCTAACATCAAGGGCAAATGTGTTGCCTGAACTGAGATCCCAGGTACTGTGAGGTGTCCGTGGCTTCAGAAGGGGGGTTCACAAACAAGGGGTAACTCAGGGTGAATACAGATGACAGATTCTGTCCCATCGTGATGTGAAGGTAAATACATTGGTGAAAACTTGTCATATGGTATACATTTTTTTTTCAACTGAATTCTTTTCAAGTTATTTCCACCTGTTCTTTTATTGTTCTCTGCATTTAGGATTTGATCTGTAGATCGTTGACTTAATGGAAAATAATAAAGTTGGCTGAGTGGACTGTGGGTCAACTAGAAACCCAAATAGTTCTTAGGACCTTGTTTTGGAGGTACTCAAAAAACCTCTGTAGCAAGTATTGATATCTCTGTTGAAGTGAATGTCAGTAGTGTTTATTTAATATTTCTGAGGCTCACTTTCCCACCCTTCTTTTTTCAGAACAAAGTCTTATGCCCCCTGCTAGTTAAACCTTTTCATTCCCAAAATGCTTTAAATTTTTAGGCCAGTTGATTGCTTATTCACCAAAGAAAGCAAGATGTTACAGCTACTGTATTTTTGGGGGGAAAAGCATCAGTTCTTTGGGCTATGGAATTGTCGTGCTCTAGGAATGCAAAATGGTACTTTTCTGTAGACCAGTATCACTTTCATTTGTAATTGCTTTTCCCAAATGTGCTAGTAAATCATGCAGTGTTTTCATAAAAATAATATTTTCAAGGTAGATAAGGCTTCTGGCTACAGAAATGCTCTCTTACATCCTTTTTGGGTTAGTTATTTTTGGTGCTGGTCATTAGGTGTGCAAGCTGGAGGTGTTTCACCAGCCAGGATTGCTCCCGACCCCATACTGAAAGCAGGAGGGACCCCCCAGGGTTTCCATCAGACATTACAGGGAGAATTTTGGGTTCTGCTTCACAGCGTTACTGCCTGCACCCACAGGCTACAGGAGTCAGCAGGTCTCCATGGCCTTCAGTGGACTTTAGACCAACCCCTTTGGTGGTGATCTCCCAAGGGTTTACCTAGCTCACCATGCATGTATTTCTAGCTTAGAAAGGAGGCAAAATTTCAAGAACTGCAGCAGAGAGTGCACGCAAGATGATAGAAAGCCAAGCACAAAACCCAGGAGCCTACCTCCGCTTCTCGTTTTTTCTCCTTCTCATAAGCCAGATCACCTCGGGTCAGTGAGTGTTCAGAGACTGTCTTTAGGTCCTCCTGCTTCTCTAATCTTACAGCAGCTTCATACTCTCCATTTCTGAAGTCCTCAGGGAGGAAGCTGCCAGTCTCTTTATCGTCCGCTTTCTTCCCAGTCACCTGTAAAAGCAAACGTGATCTAATGTAAGTAGCAGTTTCAGGAATGCAGTACCCACCCCCTGGGAGCATGGATTACCGGGGGGGCTAATTGCTTGTCATTCCTGTCCTGCTCTAGGGGTGTGTGACAGACAGAGCGCAGACCTGGTTCAGCCTGTGCCTGGATTAACTGTGTATGCGGACGGACACAGCGATCTCACTTGCAGGCATGCAGCAACCCCCCTTGGCATCTTCGGGGCTTGGATCGCCATCCATGAGGCCAACTCAGTCGGCTTCCTGCCTGGCAGGGGCTGGAGTGCTGCTGTACTGGAAAATGCCGGGGAGTTGGGAAGAGCATCCTTTTTGTTCAGGGTTTCCATGTTGGCTTGCCAGAATACGTGAGGCTCATGAGAAGGCTGTAAAAGGCTGTGGGGGAAAAAGCCACCAGCACCCTGTGAGTGCTGAGCAGGGGAGCTGCGCAGGTAGAGTGGGAGGAGAGCCTTTCTTCCTTGGCACCTTACGGTTTTATTGAAGCACATTCAATGCAGTTACATCGGGTTGCTGGGTAATTCCAAGGCTGGTTTTACCCGTCGCTGGCAGTACCAAAGTCCCCGTGTACAGCACTCAGCAGAATAGCAGGAGGCGGCTCCTGCGCAGCAGCTCTGCAGCAGCGCGGCTTTCCAGAGCTTTCACAAATACTTCTGGTGCTCAGTTGAGGGTGTACAAAGAGATAACTTGTGAAACTTGGTAGAGGCTGTTGTGTATTTTGAGAGTGTTTCAGTAAATTCACATGGTCTGGACTGCCTTTCCCTTCAATCACCTTGTAAAAATGTGTGTGCTGTAACGTTTAACGCTACAGGAGCTGCCAGGGCCTTGCCAAGGAGCGCAGGACAGCACTGACCAGTCAGGCCGCGTGGCATTGCATCCTAACAGAGCCATCCGGGGATAAAACAGTTCCTGCGTGATGTTCCAGTGTTTCACTGGATCGTTCCTGTTTTCTCAGTTTATTGATCCAATCAGGCTTACTTAGTCTGGACCCTGCAATGGGATGTCCCATTACTTGTGGTCTGGTTTAGACATTTTTTTTCAAAGACTTGATCCACCGTGAACAGCAGTGGGTGTAGGAACCCACTAATTTTCTAATAATAAACTAACAGTTTATTATTAGAAAATAATACTATTACTACACTGTTTTTTTAGTTTTAGAAAATACTTCTGTTTCCCTGCATGGATACCTCTTCCCAGTCCCTTACTAGATTGCAATTTACTCAGTGTGATATAAACTTAACAGCTTCTAGAAAAATAAAAATGAAAATCAAGGTCAAAGGACAATAGTTAGCTAAATTTTGGTCATTCTCTTCTTCCTGGCAAACTATGTTCTGATGCAAAATCCAAACAGCTATGCAGTTGTATCAGTGGTGAGCCCCCTTCCCAAGGAAAAGTTAAAGTGAGAATATAATAGGATAATGTAGGGTATATACAGGGTTTGCACCTAGAGCGCAGCAGTGCTGGTAACCTGTTAAATCACCTCAACGATCCACAAAGGTTGTTTCTCTCTGCCTGGTATAAGAAAAGAGATTATGAATAAATGAAAGAAGATTGTACCTACCAGGTCTTCTACTTTCATCATCATCATATTGGCTGGTGTCTGGAGGTTGTACTTCTGTATGGCTGAAACTCCCAAGCGCTCAGGCCGGCTCTGCAGGGACCGCCACGCTAGCTTTGCTTATATATCTTTGGGAGAACTGTGTTTGAATGAGATAATCTTCCAACCTGGGAATCCAAGTATGCTCCTTGGGCTTGCCAGCTGAGAGGTAGGCTCACGCTCATTCCAGACACGTTAACGAGCCAGATCTGGTGTCCGGGCAGGGAGGGGGCGTCAGTCGGTTGGCGAGGAGGGGTGAGCCTCACAGTCTAACCACACCGAGTATGTCAGTCGGAATGAAATGTGACCTCATCGTTCCTTTGGCGGTGACTGCACGGCTCAGCAATGCGAGTCATTCTGTGTGCCCGGTGCCCACTAGGACAGCTGTCTGTTGATAGAGCATTATAACTTCATCTTTTTTTTTTTTTTTAATAACTGACATTCAGATGACTGTAAGACACTGGAAAGGGTAAGTGGTTTATGTACAATAGTCATAGTAATATGTTCCTGAGAAATGGATTATGACCCCTTAAGTCTCGGAAAGCCATTCTTTTCACTGCTATTTATTCTTGGATGATAAACAGTTTTAGGGGAAAGGATTTTTCTCATCATGATGGCAGTCTTCTATATTTGTTGGAAGGAATTCTCTGAAGGGATTACTGAGCCAGAATGATGTCTCTGGTGCTAAAAGGGCCTATGACATGATAAGTTACAATCAGTGTAAGATCCTAAAACAGCAAGCTTTGCATTTTTCTGGGACTTTGCCAGTGATCATAAGCAGAATAATAAATTATGTCCTATTGTGCCAAAAAATATATAAAACTAATACTGTTTTCTCAGGCAATACTTTTCTTTTGGATATTAGATATTAGGGGTAAAGAAGTGATTTGTTCATTTTTGGAGATAAGATGGGATCTAGGCAAATACATATACAAGTGACGTGTGTGTTTTGGGGAAAAGGAGTTACTGAGTCCTTTGGAAAAGCTTTTCTTGTGCTGTGAATCAGAGCAGCCTGGAAGCAGAAGAATGAACATCAGCAGAAGGGAATTTTATAAAAGGAAGATGCACTAATCCTTGCATTTGAAGAGTGTGGATAAATGCCAAGAAAAATCAGTTCTGCAATGCTTGGAGCTCCTGTCTGGTATAGGCCTGACTGTAGGCATGCAGGTCACCTGGCTGAAATGAATACAGCTGCTCAGGTGCTTCCAGTACAACATGTACATAAATGCTTCACCAAATGGAGAACTATCTTGGGTGTTGTTTATATCATTAGCATCATTAACAGGCTGCGTTCCTGACATTGACCTTTCAAGGTGTCTCCTCTGAACTATCCCCCAGTAATCTGAGTACATCCAAACTTGTCTTCTAGTGCCCATCATACCTATGCCCTCCCTTTCCCCGAAATGAAGCTGGACATCAGGTGGTTCCTTTACTACTCAGAATATATATGACATTAGAGGATGAGCCCCAGAACTAAAATAGAGTATGTGGCAGCAAGAGAACCTTTCAGAACATTTTTTTCCAAACCTAAGTACAGCCAGGCTATCATTCCCCCCGAGTGGTATGTCCTGAATCACGCTACCAGGCTTTTTTTCACAGAGTTTTGTACTCCTGCTATATGTCTCTACGATAAGAGGCAGCTTGGTTTAGCTTTTTCTTGTTTACAAATGTGCTCTAACAGCTTATCTTGGTCTGTTTTGTTCTGTGACACTTATTTGGGAGATTGTCTTGAAATCTATAGCCCTAGCAGGGCAGCTGCAAAGACTGCTTCTGGTTTAGTGGAAACAGGTCACAGTAGAGACCTGATGTGGGAAGAAAAATGTAGGGGTTTGCTTTAAAAAAAACCCCCTATTTTAAAATCTGTGAACTACCTCTGGCTCCATTGTATTTGAAGCTTACTTTTCCTTTTTTTTTTCCTTTGCTTTCCTTTTTTTTTTAAACAGCCTTTTCTTTTTTTTTTTTTGCTTCCTCTTTTTTTAAACAGCCCGATCCATAAACCTGACTCAGCAAAATCTAAACTGGAAGGTTTAAGCGGATAGCTCTTCCTCTGCAAATGGTATGTGAATCCAGAGCTAGAGTCGCTTTACGGGAAAACTCAGTGCTTTGAGGGGAGACACAAACCCACTTCTCACATCATGAGTGCTACCAAAAAACCCCAGCTTATTTAGAGATAATTTAGTAATTATCTTTAAAATATCCCTTCCCTGATGACTAAAAGAACAATAAAGAACAGAAAAGGATCTTCCTTGATTATCCTGAGTTTCTGTGTGAAAATGGCAGCACACCGAAACTCACTTTAACCAAAGGCTGGAATCTAAATGAACCTAATGGTAAATGGTGTTAAGCTAAATGTCATGTAAACCAAGGTAACCCCATTGAAATAGTAGAAATGCACCGATTCATATCAGCTAAGACTCATGGCTTACTGCTGTTGCTTAATATTGGAGGGGGAAGTAGTATAATGAGCTTGCAACCTTGTGCTGGACTGTAACCACTTAATCACCTTTCAACAAGTGATTTCTCATCAAGGTGGTAATAGCAGATGGTCAGTGGGAGATGTGTAACAGGAATCTGAACAACTCGTGCCACTCCGCTAAAGGATAAGGGCAGAGCAATGATCTGCAAGGTGTAAGGCAATCGGATATTGTCACAAAAAAATTTCACAGACAAAACCACAAAAGAGCAGTAGGTTCAGCATGACAGAGAGAAAACTATATGGCACACCCCGTTCCCTGCTGTCAAAAGAGAAGTTGCTTGAATAGTGTAAAGAATTTTTGTAATTAATTTTTTGAAGAGGTTAATGGTACAGTGAAAGTGTTGTGTGTGATGCAGATGATATTGCCACCTCCTGTCAAGTGTATTACCATCATGTTTTCAATGCCGTCACTGCTGTACTTGGCTATCTTATATTTTCCAGCACTCTGCCCTTGGCTCTGTCCTTGCATCTGAAGATGTTGCCCTTTGGAATGCTATTGTGCCTGGCTGTCTCTGTCCTTTTCCTGCTGCTAAATAAGTAAAGACATGAAAATAATCAGTTGCTGGGGAGTGGTTATGCACCTAAGAGGGTATTAATCCAGCAAACTATGTTCCATGTGTGTCATGTCAAGGATTAATTCATATCCAAGGTTCACATAAGCAGCAGTAACCCATAGCTTATTCCTCCTGGATTACTGATCTGTTGGTGTGTAATGGCTTGTTTCTTTCGCAGTATGTGTGAGCATCCAGCGTGCCTTACATATACACACATGCAGCAGAGCAGTAAAAGTGTATTGCAAGAACTGTATTTATTTCCTCCTCTTTTTTAGCTGTTTGTTTTCCAGGAAAGGCAGGAAACACTTTTATTTGTCTAACATATACTCTTTGACATTTACTGTAAAAAAGCAGTTTGAGTATGAGTTAACTATAATATGCAAGTTATACTGCTTGTGCTCTAACTTTTTCAACGTAGTGATATATTTCTAAAGTGATGAGGGAATTGCTACAGCAACCACCTAAAAACAACTTGGAGACTTCTTATCAATGTATACTTTTGCATATAAAACTGCTAAAGAGAAACACATTGTCTCCTTAGGGGGAAAAAAAAGACCAACCAGAATTATTTCACCTAGGAATATAAAGTTAGTTTTAAGTACAAAATTAGAAAATGAGAAATTATTAAATTAAAGGATAAAGCTATAATTCCATTTCTTCAGATCAGTTGTTACCAAAAAACCAAGTCACAGTCTGGTAGGTTGCTGGTCTGGCCAGCATAGTCCTCTGGTGTCAAAACCCAAACCAGCAATGAGTCAATAGTTGCATCACTTACTGTAGGGCTTAAAAAAAACCCTCCTCAAATGACATTAGGGTTGAGGATTTCACATAATAGAAAAAAAAAATTACTGTGATTTCTGTCTAAAACAAGGGATTTGAATTTATCTGATGCCGTGAGCTTTATCATGATGGCATTTGCATGACACGTGAATCTGGCTAATTCACCTTAATGGGTCTCAGCTAATAAGCAAGTGCAGCAGAACACACCAGAAGCGTCTGTTACCTGTGGTCGGATGGGTTTATCTGCTGGCTACTTGACCTTCCCAATCAGCAGCGTAGGGCTAGGGCATGCTCCTGGTGCTCCAGCCCACGCATGCAGGTGCTCTGTCACGTAACCTCCGAGTACGGTTTTGCATGGTTGAGGCAGAGCAGTGTTCCCTCAGCCACTACAAAAAGGCTTTTCTGTATTGACGTTGAGTTGTCCAAAAGGTTTCTGCCATTCATAAATAGTCCAGAACAACTCCAAGCCAGTCAGGGAAGGAAAAGTGCTTAAAGAGCTGCAGAAGAAGTTGTTATAGTGAGAGCACGCCTGCAAATCTTGGTTGCTTGAGTCATGATCCAACAGGAACCTATGCTGGCCAGCTGTTCTGCAGTAAAGCATGGCCAGTGCTTTTGACTGGCAGCAGGGGAGAATTGAGCTTCACTCCAGAGAAGCTGTGACATTTAAAATTTATTTTTATTTTGAATTTCAAACTGTCTAACTTAAAGCCCCCAGTTGAATCGTATTGTACCTTTGCCTGAAAGCTCCTAAGTGCGCTCTCTCATCCCAGTAGCACAGTGCCTTTTTCCTGTGTAAATTATAGGGATGCTGTAGTTTTGGGTGATACCAACATCCCTCTGAAATGTGACATAGCATGTGCAGGACTGTTCCTTGTTTGTGCCGAAAAACCCCAGCTCCTAGCTGTCCTTCTCTCCACTTACGCAGCAAAAGTAGCAGCTCAGGAGACAGGGAAGTGCTTCGCTGGGCAGCAGTGCCAGGCTTCAGGGGCTGTCCACGAGGGAGCAATGTCACTTGCAAGTGGCTGCTTCAGTTTGGGGAATTCCCCCCTGCAAAGGTGGCACATTTTGTGCGGGGCTGCTTACCAGCAGTGGCCAAATAACATCCAACCGTTGTTTTTTCCCTGTAGCGTTACATTACAGCACATGTTGAACTAGTTATATAACAGGATTCCCAAATCGCGCTTCAGGCAAAATCAACCAAATTACAGTCACAATATGCGATAACAGGGAGGACCTTGGGAGGTCATCTAGTCTGAGTTTCTGCTCAAAACAAGATCAAAATTGAATTCAGGTAAGGTTGCTCAGGGTTTCATCCAGTTACATCTTGAAAACTTCCAAGTTAAGAGATTTCATAACCTCCCTGGCTATCCTGATCCAATGCCTGAGTATCCTAAGAGTAATTTTTTTTTTCCCCTTATACACAGTTGAAACTGCCCCTGTTTCAATTTATGATCACGGTCTCTCATTCTCTTCCCATAAACCTCTGTAAAGAGCCTGGCTCTGCTTTCTTTGTAACCTCCTCGTAGGCTGCCTTTAGTTTCCCTGAAACCTTGTCTTCTCCAGGCTGAACAAGCCCAGCTCACCCAGACATTTCTTACACCGTTAAGTGCTCCAGCCCCCAACCATCTCAGGACTGATGTTACATCATTGTTTGGACACATGATGAAAACACTAAACAGTGTTGTACCAGGAACTGATCCTTGTGGGAATCTGCTGGAAATAGTTCCATTTGTTACTCTCATCACTTTGTGATCTGTCAGTCAGCCAGCTTTTAATTCTTCCAAAGCGCACCCTTTTAATTCCATATAATGGATGCTTTTTAATCATACCAACATATGCCCCGAAATGAAATGCTTTGGCAAGACCCAAGTAAACTGCATTAACATGAATGCTGCTCTCAACCAGACCTTTCATCCTGTGGAAAGAGACTTGTTTAAAAAGATCCAGCCACATGGATTGGCATTTGGTGCATCTAACGTGTCTGATTCTTTCTTGATAAAGCTCTGTTTAACCCTTCCCCCTGTTTTCCCAGAACCAAGTCAGGTCACCCTGCCTGTTGTTCTCTTTCATCATTTTAAACCAGTCAAAATATCTTGGGAGATAAGGAAAACCAAAAAGGAGCTTCTCTGCTTTGCTGGCACTGAGACTGGCCTGTGAGATCGTTGGATGCAACCCAAGCAGATACTCTACCTCAGGGACTTTCCTCCTCAGGGAGCTTCCTTGGGAATAAAAGGGAGCTCAGGGACTCAAGGTGAGAACGAATCGGATGGATTGTGCTTAAAACTATGAGAATATCTTCAGAGGACATTGATTTTGTAATCTTTTAGCAAAACAATAGTATGTCGCAACACTGGTATAATACGTGCACCCGGGCATAGCAGCCTCTTTCTTTCGCATTTATTGAAACCATATCCTCTATAATGTTAGAAACAGGTTAAGGAGATTTTGAAAATCACCGTTACCTGGGAAAAACAACCTTTCATGGGTTTTTTTTTGCTTTCTTTTTAACATATTGCAATTAAAATGTAAATGCATAAATCTGCCTCACATTAAATTTGATGAAAAGTTTCTTCCCTCCTTTCACGAGATGAGGTTTCACCGGCAGTGGGGTATTATTGGATTTCTATCCAAGCTGTTTTTAACAAATATCTCCTTTGATTGCCATAATACCAGTGAGGGTGGAAAAGCACTGATGCAGCTCTGGAATTACATTATATCATATTACATTGGTCATCCTCTTGGGGCTAGAGGGTAAGTATTTTTGTGATTGTCAACATAGATGGAAGAATCAATTTTCTCTTTTTTATCAATTTGTAAAAGTGCAGTGCATATACGAAAAAATGCAATTTGAGTTTAATTTTAGAGAAGAGAGTAATTCAAAACCAACCAAACAAAACCACACACACACACACACCCCCCAAACCCACCTTTTCCTCTGAAGTATCAAAATCGGAGGCAAATTTATGTCAGATGATGCACTTGGAAAAAGCCTTGTGCCCTTCTGTAACACCCAGAATTTTTACAGGAGCCTGTTACAACGCTTCGGCATGGTATTTCTGTATTCTGTTTTATTTCAGGAGTAAATGTAAGGAATGCCTGAAAAAGGAGAAAAGAGGAGTGAATGATCTAACCTGATTTCTCTGGGCCTGCAAACTGCAATGTATTCATCTGCAGGCACTATTTTTAGTAAGTTGTTATTTCACAAGAGAAAATACCAAAAACTTCCCCCCTAGCTATTTTCTTTAAGCAAAGGCATCTTCACGCCAGAGCCAGTTGGATAAGACCATAGGGTAGGCATTTCCCCAAAAAACAGTTATCCACATTAAGGAGCTGACTAGGCTGTGACTAGCCGGTTCTTGCTGAGGCTGCACTAAGCTCATATTCTGCCTGTATCTGACTCACACACGTATCATGTAAGAAATTTTCTATCACCTTTGGGTTTTTTTCATGTCTTTGTAGACCATCTGTGTGGCAAAGCCAGTGTAGGGGTAGGCTGTTCTCGCTGCAACATGACAGAAACACCAGGGAGAGTCTTCTTTTTCCTCCCCCCGGGGCACTGAGGGGGAGGATAAAGGACAGCATTAATCCAAATGAAACACTGAATTTCATGGTGAAGAAAGGTAACACTTCTTCAATTGCAACAGAAATTGCAACAGATACATACTTTCCTTTCTCTGATGGATACCAGAAAAAATATACGTATATATATTGAGAAACTGAGAGTACTGACTGACATTCTCATTATCTATGCCCAACTTTTCAGATGGCCAAGGGTTCTGTCTGAACAGAACAAAAAGGCCGCTGCCTTCTCTGACACTGATTCAGACCTCTGTGTTGCCTTTATTTCAAATGAGTGGCCATTTGGTTCTGTTGAGTAACCTTATGCTTTTGCATCACGTTGCATGATGAGGAGGGGAGAGGGCATTGCTTTCCTGCTTAGCAGCATGAGTGGGAGAGCTGGTCTGGAGGAAATAAGAAATCACCAGGATCTTTGCCAAGAAACTGCAGCTTGTGAAACATAGCACAGTTTTGTCTAGTTATTTTGTTTTCTTCATAAAGTCTCTCTGCAATTCTTAGTTTTGGCAGAAAGTGGAAGACAAACACTGAAACTGCATGTCCATCTAAATTGCGCTGGACTCCTGGCTTTCCAAGACATCTCCAGCTGACAACAACTTTGTCTGATCTCTAGCCCAAATAGGTCTAGAAAACCTTTTTCCTTTCCTTTTCAATGTTCTTGAGCCGTATTTGTCAGAGATCAAACTCACGGTCACAGTCAAACTCGTACATTTGCACATACTGGCTCAACATGCCAGGCTGCTGAGCGTCTAGCCAGGTACAGGTGAATGTGTGTTTGTCCTTGCAGTTTCCTATTGGGGTTTCCTCTTTTAGTGTTCGATCATAGAAACCAGGAGAAAGATTTTTGCTTTTTTGAGGGGAAAAAAAAGAAAAGATTCACTTGGGAGGTATATGACATTTGTTACCTCCTATCAGAAATCCCTGCTAGGTGACCTGGAGACCTGCACAGATGGAAGATATAAGAACTGTTGCTTTAATCAGAAGTCAATCAATACATCAGCATCAAAAGAAAAAATATATTCTGAAAGGAGCCAAAATAAAGCACTGCCATGTGCTTTGAACATCTACCCAGCAGTAAGAACACTGGGTACATTCTGTGTGCTACAATGGTCATGTCATTTTTAAGGGCTACTGCGATGTGCATCCCATCCTGGCAACGCTAACACAGGGACTTCAAACACTGAATTTGTGATACCACCTCTAGTAAAACCTGAAGAAATGAATCCCAAGAGTATGCATCCATGCTTCCCTCAGCTTAATGCCTCAGATATAATGGAAAATTGTATAGCTTAGTGCTGATGAGATTGAAAATTATGCTGCTTTCACTAGGGATTTTTAAGGGAGAAAGAGCACCACATTCTATATCAACCATAAATTGTTGATGAGGGAAAGCATCTTCTCATCGGAAATGAATGTTTGGTAGGATGAGCTCTCAAGGCATTACAGTATCATTCACAGGAACACATACAACTGTGAAGCAGGCCTCCAGTCTGTTGGAACCAAATGAATTAATTCCAAATAAAATATTAGACCTGTTGGTGCCAGTTGATTGAGAAAGTCAAGTCAACTACTAAACGCATTTTGCAAGTGCAGAGGACTTTCTACTTACAATATGCACAACCCAGAACTAGTGGGAAAAAACAGTAGATGAAAAATGTAGATGAAACCGTTCCCAAATAGGAAATCATAAGGCTGTAGTGCCAGGTTTTACTTTTGCTGTCTGAATATTATTTTCAAAACTGAGGAATAGTCATGTGAAGGTGATTTTTCCAAAGACAGAACTTCTAGTCAACTGCAGCATTAAAATGCTCAGATCTGGAGAAGTCCTACCCTTTCTGCTCTGAAGTTAACATCAAGCACCTGCAAATACTTCTTTGGTCCCAGAGCCACTGAAGAACCGTGTTGAGTTGCCCATTTCTCTGATGCTGCAAGGGAACAGTCAGAATGCATCTTCCCATGCTAGCTGTAAGGTAACAAAAAAAAAAAAAAGAAACAAAGGATATTCACATTTGTAATAACTTGGGACTTTACTGCTTAATTTTCCATTGACCTTTCAAAGAACTACTTTTTTTACTGAGCTGCATAAGCAACAGTGTGCATGTGTTCATTATGTTCTAGGACAAGAAGTGGCTGCAGAAAATAGATGAAAGAAATCCAATTTTGCTTTTCTTTTCTTTTCTTTATTGCAGGTTGGTAAATACTTAGCTAGCAACTCAAGAAAATCAGCAGCCTTGCTGTCTGATTGTCTCTTTACCATTTTGCTGCAGCATGTCACCTAGTCTTTCTAAAAGTGACACCACCCCCTGCAAAGCCCATGTCCTGTATCAGAACTCTTGGTGCATGTATAAAAATAATGATTGTGTGCTTATTTGGTGGCTGGTTGTAACAGATTGAAAACATTGAAAAAGCTGTCTTTATCCCTGGGTGCCAGAAGTCATTCATAAATAGAACTAGAAAAAAACATAAACATAATACCTCAAATAAGGGGTTAAAATGTAATTTGGTATTGTGGGGTTTTTTGGGTTTTTTTTTTAATTATAACTGTACATTTGAGAGTGGCATTTGTTAATCTTTTATCAAAGCATTCTATTTTTCTTTGATCTAACTCTAATTTATTGAGAGCAGTTGCCATAGGCATCTGTAATCCTGCTTTAAATCCCTCTATGCATTCCACTCTGTTCCAGGCTGGCCTTTTTCCATGCAGCATGGGGAATGCATTCTCCATTTTGTTTGTGTGTGCATCTCCCATTTGTCTCCGTCAGAGTTACAGGCACTCACATACACATGAATAGTCCCTTCAAGTGTATGTCCTCTTCGTATTTTGTTTCACGTGTTCATTAATTAATGTGATTGTTTGCTCCTCAGGAACATCTCAGTTGTCTATATTAATGGACCCTTCAGAATATGGGGAAAACATAAATGTTTTCTTGCTTGATTTTGTCTAAGAATAATGGCAGGGACATGTGGGAGCAGCTTTCGCGGAGCGACAGTGTTTCATTGACATCTATATGACATTGTTATTAAAAATATTACAAGGGACACTTTAGAACCTCAGACTAAGAAGTGCAAAATGGTGTAACTTCTGCCACCTGTAAATGCCAAGGTAAGTGGCCTGAGCAATTCTGAAGCAATTCCATAGCCATTCCATACTTGCAGTGAGGCGCTGGTCTTCCTTACACTCATAAGGCGTTTTGCATTGGTGGACTGTTCCAAAGCCATTGACTTGGCAGAAGGGTTCTCCAGTGAAATGTACGCTGCTGAAGCTGGTATCTTATAGATTCAGAGGCGAATGCACCCCCATTTCTTACGGAAAATAAGACCAAGCACAGTGGCTGGAGCAATTGCTTAGCTATCAGAAATCACAAGGGAGTTGGTGCCAACTAGGAAACAGAATCAGGTTGGCTTGCAGGTTCTTGGCCTGATGCACCTCCATGTTCGTAACAAAGTTACAGTGGGGTGGGATCAGTCCATGGGGTACGTACAGATTTTTTTTAAAGTATAAACCTACAAATACATAACTGAACAGATGAGTATTCAAGCAATTCTATGGCTAACCTGAACTGCTGCATGTTAACCTAGTCACGATGGGCACAGCTATCCCTAGGCCACCAGTGTTCGGCAGATGGATGTGGTGTTATGGACTGTGACCTCCCCTTGCTCCTCAGGTCCCCACAGTGAACCACCACACGGAGATGTGCACATTGGCTTAGCCCAAGGAAGCACTGCTATGCAGGAGTTTTTCTCGTTTCACCCTTTCCACAGTAACAGGTGACTGATAAAGTATATACAGAGTAGATTTTTAAATCCAGTGAAGTCTCCTCACTATCCCAGTGACAAGTCAGTGTTTACCCTTAAGTTACTTAAAACTGTTATTGCATCACTGCAGGTGAATCAATGCAAACTTCAAAAAATAGTCGGTGGTTTCCAGATATTGTAAAAAAACCAGCATTTGAACTTCGGTTTCATCTTTGGCACTTTTATCTCACATGATTGTTCGTGTTTCTTACCAGTGCTAGGGAGTGGAGGCTTGGTCAAGGCTGGAACGTGTGACAACAGGTGACTCACCTTGTTCACCTGGTTTTCACTCAGGTGGCTTTTCTGTGGAAGGCACTTCTGTGTGGCTTCAGATGCCATTAGCAGTTTAAGAGCCAGAGGCAGAGGTGTACTTCAAGTCTTGCAGAAAGATCACTTCTCATTTGCTTTGTGTTAGAGCCTGCCTTCTCAGGTTTAAAGGCCAAGTACCACTCCACACGTTCTGGGTTATCAACCCCATCCTGCTCTTTCAACACAGGCACTTGCCTGAGGAAGAACCAGACCAGCCAGTGAGAATGACCGGTTGACTTTTCCATACATATGAAAGCAGGTAATATGGGAGAAGTCTGGCAAAAAATAGAGTGAAGTAGTGGATGGAAGATCTGACCTCAGCAAAAATGATTTTGAAAAAAACCCACCCAACAGTTAATAGCTTGATGACTACCTTACCTTAGGCATCCATTTTCTTTAAAGCAGTTACTTCAGTGATCACAGGATTCCTTGACCCAAAACTGGGGACTAATATAAGCTTGCACTATGTTCTGTTGACTTTTGATCTGAAAACCTCCACTGTTCACGTTACACGTTTACTTCCAGGCTGAACTCAAATCTGGACTCATGTTCTCCCCAACATTGCTAAGGAATAAAATCTATTTTGCAAGATGGTTGTTTTTTTAACAATTCCTGCTAGAATTCTGTTGTTCTGTTAGGTGCGAGTTTCTAATTCTTTTGTATTCTTCCCTTAATAGCATGCTTTCAGACAGACATCCACGCGCCTCTCTTAGGGTTCGTTTCCATGAGTTGGTTATTGTGCTGGAAGGGTTCCTTTTGGTACATTTCCCCTGCATCTATATGGCATCCTGCAGTCCCACCCTTGGTGGGATCAGAGTCAAGTCACTCACCAGGGTGCCCTGGAAGCAGATTTTCTGCCGGTGTGGGTGCAGGGTCCTCCAGCAGCCACCGCACCAGCTGTGCACACCAGGCCAGGGCAGGCAGCCTCCTTGCTGCTAAAGGCAAGGTGCGGCCACCCAGCCCCAGCACCGTAACGCACTGCAGCAACGGCCCCCAGCCCTTCCCCACGCCTGCTGCACCCGGTGGGCAGCGTAACCCGCAGGCAGCTCACGAAAGCCTAAGGACTGGACGTACAGGCTTGCCACTAGCTGAGGGAGCGAGGGAGGGAGGGGAAAATCTACTCTGCACGTAGGAACTGCTTCGTTCCTATGGTTGTCGTGAGTCTTGTGTTGCAAAGCACAAGTCATGTCCTGGTGCAAGAGCTGGTGAGAGGGGCAGACTGGTTCCTTTATGGGCTCGTGGTTTTGACCACCTGCTGACAGACATTTGACATGCAGGATGCTAATCACAGCATAAGGATCTGCCAGTTCCATCTTGACAGAAATAGCCACAAGCACGAATTACAGAAATTCCACCTAAGTATACAGTCTATAAAATGCAAGTGAATTAATGGGATATAGGTTATTGAAACATAATAAGACCTAATGAACTGTTCATTGCGGAGAAAAGTGTTAGCTCAGGCACAGCCCGTGTTTTATTTTGCAGTCTTATGCTGTAGACACTGAATGTCTAATGGCTTTAGACCTGTTAGAAGGAGCTATAATTCTGTAGCTGTCAGAATAGTCAAAAACATTTTGTTCAGAAGTTACTTCAAACCCAGAATTTACAAACATATTTGGCTGGAAGTTTCAACTTATTTTAAATTGTCATACTCCCAGCATTTTGTTCAAGAAAATGGAATTATTTTTTGAATCAACTGGTAAGTTTTACCCATGGATTATCTGTATTTCAGGATATTCTCTCTATTTCTTGTTCCAGGTAGTAAGCTCCTCAGTTCATAACTTATATATGTCAAAGGCTATGGCCTAAAAGCCATAATCTCCTGAGATGCCATAGATGAGTTTGAAGCTTCCCCAATAATCAGCTCTTACCTTCTGGCTAAAAAACAGCTGGCTGAAGCTAATACACTCAAAACAGAGACAATGCTAACAGAAGAATCCCTTGAACTATTCCATTGCTATGTTAAGAGCACCATTAGTTAAAAGCAGAAATCCCAAAGTCATAAATTAGTCTACAATGCCTTTTGAAAACCCAGTAACCACAAAATACTTCAGCATCTTTGCAGAAGGTTGTGCCATAGTTATACTGGACTTGACCTTGATTGCTCCAGTTCACTTAAGGTGACAGCCAACCATTTTACGCTCCCTTTGACCAGCACACAGCAAATCTGTCTCACTTATGTTCTGCGAGCTGTGTGCTGTCAGCCAGTGAGACGGCTCATGAAGAACTGTCACACAAAGCAGAGCATCTATGCGGGAGGCATTGCTAGATGCAACAAAATGACCACAAACATCACTATGCTGAAGTGCACACCTTGTTTCTGTGTCAAGGCTTTTCACCCCTCTTCCAGGACAGTATTTGTCCAAAGTCAGCTAAACACAAAATCTCAACAGGACTTCCCAGCTGATGGGATCAAGTTATTAATACCAGTTCTGCTCACAGGAGGGGAAAAGCTTCTCTGAAAAATTCACCGAGTGCTGCTTGTTCTAAGCATAGACAATCCTCCACACTCACCCCCTCCCAGCTTGCCAGGGCAGTTAACTGTGAGGTTACTGCTGGGCTGAGCGAGTGCGGCGGACTCTTCGAGCTCAGCATACTTCCGACCTCATTAAGATGGCTTGAGCGTGAGGGGTGAAAGGGAACAGCTGCTAACAGTATCTTCTAAAAGATGACATGAGGTATTTATTAATCGTAATAGTCCCAAGTGAGAAAGAGGAGTCAAGTGGCTGTTAGCAGCATCAGGCAGAAGTGGGCAAACTCAGCTGCCCTGAGGAGCTGGACACGGAGCTGCGGACACCCTTCCCTGGCACAGCAAACGCAGCGCCGCCGCTGCAGCTTCCGCAGCTGCATGTTCATGGAGCCACCAAGTCCAGGGGAAACATGTGGGGTCAGAAGCTTGGAGAGTTTTGGCCAAGGACTAATAACCTCAGCAGCTGCTGACTCTCCCTTCTACTCTGTCTGTACAGGGAATGCAAGCCCTTCACACTAGAAACTATTCCCAGCTGCAGCTGCTAGGTATTCATAACAAATGTCTAATGGCTAAAATTGTGTGCTGTGGACAGTGTCACCTTTCATGCCACATGGGGACAACTGTGTGTTCCTCACTGCGGCTGGGATACTGAGCTGTCATCCCAACATCATCTGGAGCCATTCTTTCTATCAAGTTACTGTTTTCTAACATTATAGACACAGCAGAACCAGACAGCTGCTGCTGTGCCTCGCTGCAAGAGGGGAAGTGCAACTGTAGTGGCCTGTCTATGACTTGCATTTCTATCAGGTTTGATTCCAGGTTGCAGCAGGACAAGGGACATGCAGGTCCTGTTCAGGTCCCTGCAGGTCTGTGCTCTCTAAGGTAGCGTGCCTTTTGTGCTGATATTTGGTATCATCAGGAGAAAACACAAGGAGGATTTATTCCACTGATGAATGAAGGGAGCTGAGCTGCTGCTGACCAAAGCGAAGTTTCTGCTGGATTGCTCTGAAATGCCTTTCTTCAAGTAATCCTGGATCAGTCTTCTGGGAAGAACATACCTTTCTACCAATTTACAATGTAGAACTAATCTGAAATAATATTTCCATGAATCAATCAGTTTTCCAACCCCCAGATTTTGCAATTTTACAAAAATCTGCTTTTTTTTAGAAATAGTTTTGTTAAGATACAATGTGATGCCACGAACAGCCTGATGACCCATAAAGCTCACAGAGAAGCTACTACACTGTGTAGGGATGCAGTGCAGGCCAGTGACCAGAAAGTGCAATGTACCCCATGCATCAGACCTGCTAGGGACACACACCACACCAGCACCATGTGGGCCCCAGCACCTTCAGGTCACTTCAGTCCAAGCACAAGTGAGTGGTACAGTTGACCTGATCATGTATCATGTTCAGACACATCCTGGATATGCTAGACTTAGTGAAAATATTTGGGACACAACTCTGTTGTGTGCACAGCAACAAGTTGGCTGGGATTTCCTGATGTTCAACAGCCAAATAACTGGGAAGTTTCCTCTTGAAGCGATAGGTTGCATATTGCCACCCCAGATCAGCAGAACTGGTGCATCTGATAATCATATACAACTGCCTTTCTCCAGCTCTAAATCTAATTTGATGGACGGAGGTGTGAACTCCAGGCCAAAGGCTCGTACAGATGATTGCTTTCTCCTACATCACTTGCTTTCTCTGCTTTGTAACAGAAAAATACATCGGAGCCCAGTTCTGCTCCTGTGAAAGGACAGGACATGTCCAAGGTTTAAAAGGTTCTGGGATTATTTTTAAAATGACAAGAACAACCACATGATTTCTTTCTTGCTTACAGGACAAATGCTCTCACAAAATAAATCCAGCAACAAAGGGGAGTGGTGGGGAAAGCTGAATAGCATTTGGTTTCACTGGAAGTCTAGTTGGATGAAAATATACTTCCTATATCTGTATCTCAGGGTGTGTTGCTGGTCAAGTGAAGCCAAGCTGCATCATGTTCAGCCAAGACAGCACCAGATGTGTTGATGATGAGACTTATTAGAGTGTATGTGTACAGAATCAGTATAAAGAGGCACTGCAACCTTTGTTATCAAGTAGGGAAATGGCCTCATCCTAAAATGCACAGAGATCACTTGCCTGGTGCTGAGCCACTGGACTCCTGTGGGAGTTAACCGGAGCTGAGAGCTTTGGATGTCTTAGGGTGTACCTCATACAGGGGCTGATGTACAGGGTTCTGCTTCTCAAATACTGACAGGCCCTCATTCTTTCCTGCAATTTAATTCTAGAATTTGGCACTGGCGTGTGTATTTTTTGCCCCCTTTTGTCATCATATATGACACACATAAATTAAGGTGCAATTGTTATTGAGAGATGAGAGGTAAAAGTCCTTTTTGCGTAATTTTACCATAACTGAAAGAACTTCTTATGATGCAAAGCAGGAAAATAGTGTCTGTCCCAATGGAAAACTGGAAGTTAGCATAGCTTCAAGTCAGTAACACCTCTTCCCTTCTCTCTGATGCGCATCCTTTATTTATGTACTGATTTAATCCTTCATTTCATAATGAAGCAATCCTTGTAAAGGGTAAGGTTTCTTAACATTTGCAAGAATCCTGTCTCTGAGTTTCACTTGGGTTTTAGTTTGGGTTTCTGCTGTTGAAGAAACAGTCTTAGAAGACCATTGAAGCCAATCTATCACTTGATTGATCTGGGTTTCTAAATTCACTTACACCTCTTACAGAAGAGTATAAACTATTTTTAAGGACTCTTTTAGTTCAAACTGACCCTCTGAAATGGATGCCAAGAAACAAGCAGTGTATATGAAATGATGCAGCTGGGAAGAAAGAACTAAACCTAATGGATTAGCAAATTCAGGTACTTGTTCAGAGTTTAAATGTATAGAGGATCTGAGGTTTTGGCTTTCATGCACATAAGAAGGATCCTTCCCAGTCCCTCTGACAGTGGCATTGTGTCTGCACTTAGGAATGACATGAACAGATCGTACCAAATCCATTCACAGTTACATTCCTTAAATTTACACTCACAATATGTTTCATCGTGAATAGCATTATACTAAAAATAAAAGGAATAGTGATTAATTATAATAAATGCAAATGTATACATTGCTCTTTGCTATTCCTCTACTATTCCTTCACCATTTCTTTTACAACCTTTCTAACATGACAGTAAATCTCTAATCCATAACCTCTAATCTCTGATACTGTATTATATCATACTAAGCTGTTCCTGAAATAAAACCCTTTACTTTCTTATGTCATTTGTATTCTCCAGCTCCCACCCACATGTTTGGAAGCTTTTGAGGTGTTCTATGTGTGTTCATGCCACGACACAAAAGACTGGGCTGCAGAATTGTGTGGTGTTAATTTAGATGAGTTAGGTACTTATAACTCACAAGATACTTCTCTGTGACAGCATGATTTAAGGTAATTTATTCACATTCATATCATATCTTTTTAAAGCAATCAGAAACAGTGCTATTTGCATATTATTGTATTCTCATAAAATGGTGTAACTGTTTATTAGACCACTAGGATGGTATTGATCAAGTCTGAATGCAGCTGGTTTTAACCAGAAAGCTAACATAAAAATGCCCATTAAAGCTCATGGATGGTTAGAATTGCAACAAACTTCATAAAGAATCATTAACTGTATTCTTCTGTTTTAAATCCCAGTCATCCCTGCACTCTGCTAACAAGCTGTGCTGCACTGGCAGGTGTTTCTACTAAGGGTCACGGACTGGCCAACCTGCTGGCAGTTAGGTAATAAGGGAGGAGAGGAGATACGACCAGCCCCACGTGGAAAAACAAGCTAGAGTGGAGCAGTTTTGGGTTACAGCAGTTTCCTTTTTTAGCTCTGAAGTAAGTCCTCCCTTTACTTTGGGTTATGGGTGAGAGAGATCTGCTTGCTTTGTTTGCAGTAATATGTTGTAGTCTAATTACTATGTTTGCGTTTAATTGTTATATATAATGGTGCCTCAAAAGAGCTGTGCTTTGAAATTATTGCCTGTGTGATCTGAGATGTTGTGTAGATTTTCAGATTTTGTTTGGGTGTTTGGAATCTGTTCTTGAACTTGTTGCCTTTCCCCTGGGTGACTGACAAAAGAAAAAAAAAAAAGTCAGGTAAAAACTTCATTAAGTTCTCTGACTTTGCAACTCTAAGCTACTTGCTATGCTTTGAAGAGTTCCTTAATGTCTAGGACAGAAGATAACTGAGAAGAGAGGATGGGTATGATACCTGTGTTTCTTGTAGAGCAGCAAGAAATGGGATGAGATGTCAATAGAAACATTCAGTTTGTGTGATGGACCACTAGCTGATCTTCTAGAGGAACAGTTCTTTAAGTGGGTTGGAGGAAAAAAATCCTAGATGGCTTTTCTTGAGGAATCTGTCTTTCTTGGCTACAGCCTTCTAGTTCCTCATTTGAAGAAAAAAAATCCCAAAACCCTGACCCCTCAGATAACCGCTCTGATATTTGTGAAAAAAATCGCACTCTTCTCTTAAAAATCTGTTATAAATCTGAGTTCCTTATACCCCTTGTTCCTTTTGTGATGCCAGTTCCCCCCACAGGCTGCAGAAGGGATGTGGGATAGTGAACTTGGAAACCATCAAAGCATGG
Organism: Falco cherrug; assembly: GCF_023634085.1. Classification (NCBI taxonomy): domain Eukaryota; kingdom Metazoa; phylum Chordata; class Aves; order Falconiformes; family Falconidae; genus Falco; species Falco cherrug. The sequence goes on along the minus strand of NC_073705.1, from coordinate 31,920,419 downwards.
GAGATACCATGAGATGTACTAATTACTGCAATACATCTATGAAAGGTACTACTAAGTATTCCAGGGCAGGGGGAAAGAAAATGTGGGAAATGTTGTTGGCTGTTCTGGAAGCTGGAATGTTCACACAGACTCCCACATGCAGAGAGGTGCTCGTGTCTGGCTGCAGTGGGGCATGGCCAGGAGCTCTGCAGTAGCCCTGTGTGGCCTCTGCTCTAAGGGCTTTGTCTCTGCTGATGGTGAGGGATTGCTGAGCACAGGAGGCAGCAGGTTCCTCTGTTTCTGCCGCATGGTGAGAGGCAGAGGTGGTTGGTGAGAAGTGCCTGCTGACATTGAGCTGTGTTTTGGCTGGGAGTGCTCAGTATCTATCTTGCTATTTGTTTGTAGGTCTCGAGGAGTGTGAAAACCATGTTTAGAAGAGTTGCCAAACACTGTAGATGCAAAGGAGCTTTGTCTTTGTAGGCGTCTTTCCCTTTTGGTCTTGCTGCTTCACCAGAGTTGGATGGCTCTCCAGGCAGCTCTGTAGCAGGTCCTTGTCAAAAGCCTAACTTCATCACCGACCTTTCCGAGCAGCTACAGGCCTAGAGACAGGGCAGGATACTATCTGCCTGGTATCCATGATGGTGTGTTGTGACTGACTTTTCCCCTCAAAATGTTTAAAAATGCAGTAACTGATGCTTTGTGCCTCCTGAATCTGTCACCCGGAGCAGGTGAACAGGATGACTAAACCTTGCTTGGCTGTGGCTCTCGGCCAGAGTCTTGCTGTGACTATCTACTGTTGCTAATACCCTGCTAACTCTCTGCAGAGCTCCTTGTTACAGGTGCTCTCATTACAGACACTAATTGTTCCTTCCCCCGGTCCCCCAGCAGCAGTGAGGCTGCAGAGGAATAATGCACAGCAAATAGTTTGACTCATGCCCACCTTTAGCCTTACTTTGCAATGAGACCTGCATTTGCACATCGGCTTACGGAAGGATGATTTCCATAGCAACAGCAAGGATATGTGGGATAGCACAAATACTGCCTTAGAGAGCATGTAAAGCACCTTCTTAAGAAATGACTGATTACACAGGCTCTAAAAAAAGCCCACAATTGGCAACGTGGAGGAAGCATTGTGTAATGTTACCTTTTTGTGGCAAAAAAAGTTTATATTCATATTTTGTTTTGGACACCACTTTTCTTTAAAACAAATTCTGGGTATAGAGAATGAGGGACTTCTGCTTTATGTAAATTGTTAGTGGATGCAGATGGCATGGTTTTTACCTGTGGTGATTCTTCAGCAGCACAGTAAACTAATACTCTTACAGAAGATCTAAAGGGGAGTTACTAAGGCAAGCATCAAGGGGGAGGGGAGAATGACAGCTGGGTTGATTGAGGGGAGGAGGGAAGCAGGATCAGCTGGCAGTCTCTTTAAATAACAGGTTTGTGGTTATTGCAGGGAGGCAGGCTTTTTGCTATCAGAAGACAGGGAGGCGATGCTCTGTGCTTGGAGATGCAGAGAAACAAGACGGGAAATGTGCATGAAGGAATGAAAAACGTTTAATTCTTGGTTACATGCATACACCTCTCTTTCCCCTTGCTGCTGTTGTCCTGCTGCTCTTTCTGGTTTTTTTTGCATAACTCCATGTAGACACAAAACAGTCCTGTATCGGGACACCCTCCCCGGGCTCCTCTGGGGAAGACGGGCAGACAAGCAGGTTGGCTTCTGCAGGTTCAGGTGCATTGCCAGTTTAGGAGGGTTGGCCCTTCATTCTTGGCCCTTTCATGAGCTCGGGGGAGATGTGTCCCTTGGCACACATCTGCAGCAAGCTCTGCGGTGCCAGCAGTGGTTACCTGGATACACACGGCTGTGTCTTTCTGAATGGCATGAGAGTGGGAGGAATAGCTTCAACTCATTATAGGTGGAATGAATAAAAGTAACAATGCTGATTTCATCACTTCCTTAGTAAGGTGATAGCTAATCAACGCTGTGTGCTGCACTGCAGCACAAGTATCTTAAAAATAAGCAGTTTTGGCAGGGGAGAATTTTTTCGTGTTTCAGATATTTGATTTAATCTGTAATGCTGGGGACAGCTAAAACCACTGGAAATCTTGAATCCCATGCTTGAGCTGGATGCTGCAAAAGACTTCCATGTGCTATGCAATTCCTGCACCCTCCACACAAAGAAATCTGGATGAGTTTGCACAGCCCATCCTCCTAGATATTTCCCTCACCTCTTGATAAATGGCTATGGTTCCTGGCCAGGTTTACTTGCTTACTCAACCAGCCAATTTTATTTTTTTCTTCCTCCTCAGCCTGAAGGTTGTATCCTGTAACTTTCATGTGTGCATGCAAAGTTAGCGGCAACAGCAAGAGATTTAGGACCATCCAGCGGGGAGGGGGAGGGAAGATGACACATCCATTCTTGTCTGTTTGGTGCTTTAATAGTGAGAAGGGCAGTGTGGCGTCAGTGACAACTGGCTGTTGGCTCTGCAGAGGTCTGCCTGTCAAGCAGCAGCTGAAAGACTAACTGGGCCCTTATATTTGCAAATCCCCTTTGGCAATGCATGTGTTCTCCCTCTGGCAGTTGTGCTGAGCAGGGATCCTAGACCTGTGTCTTCATATGGGAGCTACGAGCAGGGCTGTGGGATTTTTTTCAGGCAGTGAAACTAGGGATGGCAAGTCCTGCCTGTGGAGATTAATAATGGTGGGCTATCCCACAGGGTCTGCTGCTGTGGGGTTTAAATCTCTGGAACAAAGCAAGCTATTTTCTTTTAATGAGTATTATGTGCTCCAAGCTTATGCTTTAATAGGATTAAACAGTCTCAGCATGGCCTTGGCAGGGTTGCACATACCCTAGGGCAGGAGAGTCTAGACTCCCTGTCTGCCCCAGGCATCCTCACCCTCTTGATGCTGGCAGGTGAGGAGCATGGCTCTGAGGGCACTTTGGCAGGCGTGGTGTGGCTGGATCCAGCCCTAACACAGGCTGCCTTAGTCTGGGATCAGGTTATTGTCCTGTAAGCATGTATTTACCTGCGAACTTTACTTAAAAAAAAAAAAAGTGAAAGATGAGCTGAAATAAAGCATGCACTGATGCAAGCATTGTACTGAGGGATGCATTTCTCTCTGAAGAGAACTGGGCAGGAACCATTAGGAGCTCAGTGCCATCTCCCTCTACGGGAATGTTTCTCTCCTGCCTGTTCCGTCATCTTCCGTTCTTTTGTCTGTATATGACTTGGTCATATAGAGATGTGTAGTGTCTAACACAGTGTGACCATCTGAGGGTGCCCTTGTTCGTAGGGTTGCTTATTCCAGGCTGATCTGTTGCAAAGCAAAAAGAGGTTGAGAGTCTGAACCAGGGTGGGAGGGCAACCAGGGCTAGACTGGTGTAAGCAACAAGCTTCATGTTGGGAGCAGGGGTCTTGTGACGAGAGGCATGAGTGCCTTCTCCTCACTCTTGCTCCTCTGCAAAGAAAGTACAACTTCTTTTCCTTCACTCTGCCTCACCAGCTACAGCTGCTCTACTCTTATGCCAGCCCTCCTGGCAGGTCTGAGATACGGAAGTTGTGGGCCCACGTTTCAGTGCCTGCCCAGCAAACACTGTGAAGGAAGAGTGCAGTTCCAGGATGGAGCTTTCCTCTTGCTAGTGCCTCTGAAGGCAGCTCTGTGGAAGCGAGTTCCAATTAAAATAGATGACTCTAGAAGACCAGTGCTGGAAGCTGTTTTGTTTTATTCCACGTATCAGTTTTCCTCATGGAAATGCAATGTGTCTGTGTCAAGGCTACAAAATAAAATACCTCTTTTTCCAGAAATGAATAAATTAATCATGAATGTCAGATGGCATTGCCACATATGCTGAACAGAGAACAAAAAGGCAACAGCAGCTTGTAATAAAATTCCTTTTATTGAAGCAGTAAAGATCCACATGATCTTCCACCTACCCTTTAAGATGGTAATAAAAGTGACTCAGCTTGGCAGCACTGGTAACAAGTGGTAGATGGCTTCAGAGTTGTTTTGTTAAAGGAAAAACACGCATTAAATACAGCCTTGGGTTGATCAGGTATTGGCTTCTGAAATAAGTGTGAGGAGGAGGATCTGCCTTTACTGCTGGAAGGTTCATGATAAACTTGCACCGTGAAATGAAAGCATCCTCTGCTACTAACGCTTCCCCTCTCTGCCATCTTTCTGCAAAGGCACATGTAAAGAGGAGCTGAGCAAGCAAACAAGAAGTAGTTCAGAGTCTTGCCAATGATTTCAGGGTGATGCTGTGGCAGAAATGGGAAGATGAGTTCTCTGTGACCTTAACTGTGTTCTCACTTCTCACGGTTGTTTCTAAGTCAAAATCACCACTTTGAGGTCTTGTAATGGAAAGCTCTGTAGCAGGGTGGGATATTGAACTCTTTGTCACATAAATGGCATCAGGAAATAGACACCCCCTCATCCCATCTTCATTCAGCTACTTCTCTATCATCTTTTCCAAACACAGCATATCTGTAGGAGTTTCCAACGAGAATGATCTGGTGATCTGCTTACCTAAAATAAGCAGGCAAAAAGTCATTTACAAGGCACTTTAGTACTCGGAGCAAAATCAGCAGAGAATTGAACTGGAAGCACTTATGAGATAGGCAAGCAAGTCTGGTGCTTCTGCGATGGTGAGAGTGCAAAGGGAGGGATGGTGGGGAAAAGCTGAATGTGACAAGCTGCAGAAATAATAATGTAACTGTTCAGGGATCCTTGTGAACAACGAGGGGTGGGGTAAATCTCTGCAGGGGTGCTTCCCCTGCAGAGGGTGGCAACAAATGCTGCTCTGGAGGTTCATTTTGTGTGCAGGCTGGTAGAAGTTCATGCCAGCTGAGGTACTCTGCTCTGACAAAGCTGGTTTGACAGGCCAACGTGACTCTCTGAAATGAGCAATCTTTCTGCCTGCCTGCAGCCCTTTGGGATCTGACTTCTGAAGGCAAACCACTGGCCTACACAGAAACTTGCATTGTGTTTAGCATCTTTGGTAGGAAGCTCAGCTGCAGTTCTGGGGTTCTGGTGGGACTTCATCAAAGCATTCACCTGCTTTCAGGACTTGGGGTTGAAGAGAGGTCAGGGAAAGCTTTTGTGGCTCCACAAGAAACATGATGGCCAGGACAAGAGGAAGAGAGGGAAGGAAATCTGTTTTGCTTTAACTTACTTAGTTTTCCTAGACGCTCTGCTGGACAGAGCATGTACTGATGCAACTGGCTGTACATCCTGGAGGCTTGTAGAGAGCATGTTGGTGATCTCATGGCTGAAAAAGTGTAGCTGAGGGGTTATGGCACTGATTCTTAGTGGTCTGAATCTTGTGTAGGTACCTGTGTTGCGGCAACATGGTAGTAGTATTTCTGGTTTTGTTTCTTTGCCAGAAGCTGAATTTTTACTACTTAAATGGTCTCTGAATGCATCCTCAGCTTTGACCGCTGAGTGCACAAACCACTGCTTTAATCTTTGACAGGGCCTGCACGCCTTTGGCTTTAGGCCAGGAAATCCTGCAGGTCCATACTCAAACCCGTACAGTATTGCTTGGGAGTTTCATTATCTCCCACTGTAGGCTGTGCCTGCAAACATCCGGAGTTTGGATTCAATCATCTGCAGGAAGATGCCTTAAAGGGTATCTTAGAAGAGCAGAGTTGAGCTGGTGCCCTGTGGCGCTGCTGCGTGAAATGGAAAGATACTGTGGATGGCTTTGGGCAGGGGGGAACCAGCTCAGTTTAACTTGGAAACACTCTGGCAAGTGAAAAGTTCAATGCAAGGAAAAGATGCTGAAAGCTGAGGAGGAAAGGGGATTTTAGCTGTTGTGCTGAAAATGCTTGTTTCTCAGTGTTGGGGTATGTGTGAGGTCTGCTGGTGTTATTTCCTGGGGCAGAAGAATTGAAGTTGTGCCCCTGCTGGTCTTTGTGGAGGTTTTTGGGAAAGAGCATGGGCAGTAGGGCCCTGCATCCCAAACAGCAATGAAAGAGGGAGAGGAACTTCTGTTAATAACCTGCTGGAGAAAACTGCTCGGATTTTCCCAGAGTAGCACTACACTGTAACAGGGCTTGGTTAGCAACCTCTGGGGATGAGAAGTTATTCAACCTTGTCATCTAGTACAGCAGCAACCCTATTAAACAGGCCCCTCGTTGTGAACAAAATATCTTGGCGCACTGCGTAGCGAGACCTTTCCAACACCAGCTCTCTGAGGGTGGGAGTGATCCTCTTGCTGCACACACACCACGTGGTAATGCTTCCATAAGCTTCTGCAGACCCTCACTTTTTAACATGCTTAGTTCCTAGTAATCTCTCCTCTGATCATTTCAGCAATTGAATGGGGCTCATGCTTTGTGATGGGAACAGTTGCGGATGCCCATATTTTGTTCTCAAAGGGTATGTCTGCTTCATGCAACAGAGTGCAAAACTAACCCCCCCACACACACACACACTCTCAGCTATCGCTGGCTATGCTCTGGACTTCACATGGGGCAGCTCTGTGCAGCATGACCTTTCCCCTGGACACCAAAAGCAGCAGAGCTATTAAGAGGGCTGCAGGCAGCACACCAGCTGATCTGGGTTCTGCCCTGTATGGATGTTGCTTCTGCTGTGAAGCTCACCTGGCTCTGTGCACCTACGCTGTCCCACAGCACTGGAGGCACCAGCAGAGCTGGCTCAGAGGTGGCTGCCGTGTCTTGCCACAGAGCAGCTGTGCCTGTAGCACCTCTAGCAATAGTAGCACTGAACAGAGATTTCTGTCTCAGACTCCTTCAGGTAACCTATTGCCCACTCCTTTATACTGGCAGCCTGGTGTGCCGTCAGCTAAGCCTCCAGGTCTCCCATGGTCAGCAACTGAACTTTCATATGCAAGTTTGCCAAGGAGGTGAATCTTTCCTGGGACAGTTTCCAAGACGGTGAAGCATGTTCCTCTTCCAGCTAGAGATCACCACAGCTTTTAGCAAAACAAATCCCAAGAACAAGGCACACATCCTCCAACCTATAACACAAACATATAGCAGTGTCTATGTTCTTAGAAGGGGGGGAAAAAAAAAAAAAAAGCCCTACCACAACGAGGTACTCCTCTGTCTGTGCCTCAAGGGAGAGATGGGAACAAACAGCATGTGACAGACCTTAGCTGTGTTTTCTAGTTCCAGGCTGGAAGGCACTCAGCTGATAAGCTGGATGTAGGAACCTAGACAGAACAGTGCTGAAGAGACTTCCACAGATCAACATGCTTTAGTTACTAGGGCATTAAGCAGTCTGCTTCAGTCCTCCTAGAAATTTAATTTAAAAAAAATATAACAGTTGATCTAGCTTTGAGTTGTTATTGGACGTTAAGTAAGATTTCTCAGGTGTGTCTTGATCTTCTTGGATGGACATGGAGAGAATCTGGGTCAAGTGTGTCAGCTGTACAATGCACACATCCAAGCACTACCTTGGGATGAGCAATGTGGTTTGCCAAGTGGTGGTGTTTCCTGAAAATCACTCACTGTGCTTAAAAAATGAGGTTTGAGTGTGGTAAAAGAGGAAAGAGTGGAGGGGAGAAAACTTGCCTGTGAAGACTATTGTGAGAAGGTGTCTAAAATGGGAGCAGGATGGGGGGGAAGAGAGGGGGCACAGTAGCTATCAGAGAAGTCACCTTGCTACTCATGATGCAAAATAGTTAATTAGGTTCCCCTCAACCTGTTTGTAAGACCTAGTGATTCATCCTCTTAAGGATGAGTCACTTAAAACAGTGAACAACTGGCTATGAAAATATTTACCTTAGTCTTCATCACATATTTGGCCTGTCCCTGTTTCTTTAGTTAGAATAACTCATCTTGTTCCTTCTGTTCTTTAATCTCATGATATTACAGGCGTTTTGACAACCTTGTATAGGCTAGGTGTGATAGGTAGGAGAAATGGGAATAGCATAGAGGTACTTTTCTGTGGATGGTAGAGATAAGGTAAGAAAGTGTTGAGCTTGTGTAGACTGGCTCACAGAGGATTAGTGGGGAAATGGCAGTTTTAAGGTACCTTTTAAAATCAGTTTTACGGAAACTGTAAGCAACTGTTTGGGCTGATACCTGTCTTGAGACAAATCTTCCTGGGAATTTTTCTCATTTTCAAGAGACAGGCTTCAGAACTCAGGCAATAAAAAGATTTGCAACATGGAAAACATTCTGATAACTTACTCTAGGAGAAAACACTTAGAAATTATTTGTCTTTTATCAGAGACATCCCATGATGAACCAAATCTGTGCATTTACGCTTGCCATATAATGAACATAGGAAAAGAGATGTTCAGAGTTAAGATGAAAAATACAAGTGATGTACAGCTACTTAGTGTTCTGAGAGCTCACAGCATCATGGTGCAGCCCTTCATGTGGCATCACTTTGGTCTGGATGCCTGCAGTCTTTCTGTGGCTGACTGACAACATGGTAACGGTTAGCTGAAGTTTGCATATGTCCAGTGATTCAAGGTTACATTTTCTCAGCTTGATAGTCAATATCCAGCTGGATGAATCTCATTGCTTTAGATTCAGTTTATGCTTTTGCAGCAGGCTGTACTGATGTGACAGCCCAACTCCTTCAATTTGGTGGAGTTTAGTTGTTGCTGAATATACAGCAGCGCAGCCAACATCAGGGCTCAACTGTACACTACTGTATGGATAGTGGACCACCCCCCTTCAACTCCAATAGTGCTTGCTGGTGATCTTGTAATAAAGCTCCATTGCTGCTGTTATGTGAATAAGATGTGGTATTAAAACTGTGACACTCATCAGAGTGATGATTAAAACTTTCATACACTTGTCCCAAGTTGTTGGCCCCTGAGTAAGACAGGATAAAACTTCTTGCTGCCAGCCTTCGAGGCACTGCAAGACCAATCCCAGTATCTCCTGTTGCAGTAAGAGCCAGTCCTGTTTGTTTTCAGGTCAAGTGAAAAGAAATTTTTATGGTAATGACATGGAGCTATCAAAATGCCCAATTCAAGGCAGGCAGGAGTTTGGGAACCACCTTTAGTCCAAAGCAAAGAGCGAGAGGTCATGTCAGCTCTTAACGTCTTCACAGAAAATGATCTGCAGGCTGCTTTTATGCTGTTTTGATGATCTAGTTTTCTTTAAAACAGCTATATCATTAATGTAAATGTGTGTTACTGCTTGGCTTTTCCTACTCCTTACTTTTGTTGTTTATTTATAAAAAAGAAGGTGCTGCAATTTCTCTCCTATACCAAAGAATTTCTCATTTTTTTCTGCTCTCACTTTAAAATCCTGAGGCTAAGCCTTCCCTGAAGACTCTGTTTTCCCGTTTCAAATAACTCCAAGTTCACCAACATAAGCTTATTCTCCTTGTGCCTCTCTTGCTCGTGCTTTAGATTCTGCTGCTGCACGTGTGTCAGTTTCACTTCAATTGCTTTCCATTTTCCCCTCTGCATACAGTAAATTTCATATAGCAGCCACTCAGTTGTTCATCCCTTTTTGATCCTTGCTCTGCTACAATTCAGTTTTAATGTTATCTTCTTTCCACTCCTGTTTCTCTCAAAGTTAAATTCAAATCACAGAATCTCAAGTAACCTGGATCTATTAGCTACAAATAAGGAGCTAGGTATTCTTTCTCTCCGGCAGTACCTCAGATCTTAAATATTCACAAGAATGGATTCTTACTACCTATCTTGGTTTTGTGTTCCCTATCCACTCGGTGGATAAGGAATTGGCTGGTGGTTGACAGCTCAATGTCCAAGTGGAAGCCAGTGACAAGTGGCATTCCTCAGGGGTCAGCATTCGGACTGGTGCTGTTCAACATCTTTGTTGGCAACACAGACCCTGGGGCTGAGCACAGCTGCACCAAGTTTGCCAACACCACCAAGCTCTGTGGTGTGCCTGACATGCTGAAGGGAAGGGATGCCATCCACGGGGACCTTGGCAGGTGTGAGCCCTTGTGAACTTCATGAAGCTGAACAAGGCCAAGTAAAAGGTCCTGCATGTGGGTTGGGGCAATCCCAAGCACAAATACAGGCTGGGCAGAGAATGGATTGAGAGCAGCCCTGAGGAGAAGGACTTGGGGGTGCTCGTTGATGAGAAGCTCAACATGGCCCAGCAGTGTGCGCTTGCAGCCCAGAAAGCCAACCATATCCTGGCCTGTACCAAAAGAAGTGTGACCAGCAGGTTGAGGGAAGTGACTGTCCCTCTGTTCTGCTCTCGTGCGACCCTCCACCTGGAGTACTGTGTTCAGCTCTGGGGCCCCCAACAGAAAGAAGGATGTGGACCTCTTGGAGTGGGTCCAGAGGAGGGCCATGAAGATGATCAGGGGGCTGGAGCACTTCTATGAAGACAGGCTGAGAGAGCTGGGGCTGTTCAGCCTGGAGAAGAGGAGGCTCTAGGAAGTCCTTATTGCAGCCTTCGAGTACCCAAAGGGGTCTGCAGAAAAGCTGGAGAGGGACTTCTTACAAGGGCATGGAGCAATAGGACAAGGGGAATGGTTTTAGACTGAAAGAGAATTTAGGTTAATATTAGGAAGAAACTCTTTACTGTGAGGCGCTGCACAGGTTGCCCAGAGCAGCTGTGGGTGCCCCATCCCCAGCAGTGCTCAAGGCCGGGCTGGACGGGGCTTTGAGCACCCTGGTCTAGTGGGAGGTGTCTCTGCCCATGGCAGGGGGTTGGAACTAGATGATCTTTAAGGTCCCTTCCAACCCAAACCATTCGATGACTCTGTTTAGATCTTCCTGAGAAGTTCTCTTTGGGCTTGCTCCTGCTACTGTCTCTAAGCTGGACCCCAAAGCCACTTGGCCACCTTCTCGCCTTCAGGAGGAGGCTGCTGCAGGATGCTTGATAGCAGAGCCTCGCTCTGCACACCCTAGCTCCAGAGACCTTTAGCGTCACTGGGAGTAGAACTGGTAAGGATTTTTTTGACGCATTAGCTTTTCCTATCAAAATACTGGTTCACTAAAACAGACTCACCTTTCCATGGAAACTTGATCTTCCTTAAATTCTTGTCACTACCAGAATACAAAAGCAGAGCAGCAAATAGCTACTGATTAGGACATTTTTCCTGGCCAAACAGAAACAGGTTCAAAGCTCTTGTCAAAATAGGACATGGTAAGGTGGTGAACCTGGGTACATGGTGTCTCAGGTCAGTTTGAGTCACTGAATTATTCTAGGATAGAAATTGTATGCCCATTTATCAAGCAGGTTTCATCTATTCCTTTACTCTTCAGGAATTTATATAAATAAACAGAGGCATCTTCCCCCCTCCCCTCCCTCTCCCCCATAAAACTCATTAATTTTATACTGAGTTTCTATTTTGAATTGTATATTTGACTTGTCATGTGTGGAGGTTTGCTTGGGGAGCTCTTGGCTGGCACTTGTTAAATCTGTTTGCAGATTACTAAATCCTATTGTATAAAAGCACATTCACATAGCCAGGGGCCATGTGAATACCCAGGTAAATGCTCATGTGGATAAATCACTTCCAATAGCTATGTCTTTCTGTGCAAACAACAGTTGTTTTCCTGCCAAGGAAAACTACTGCAATAAACATAACATACAAAAATATGTAATTGCATGTACTTCTATCAATTAAAAATACTTCTAAAGAGATAATACAAGAAATGTAAAGCATTTAATGTTATTTACATGTGATGTTGGGCACTCCTTCTTTGTTGAAATGTTGATAACAAGATTCCAGCAAGTACAAATAACTGAGGAAGGTAGTTTATTCCAGTGATGCATACTTGGCTACCTGCGGAGAATGGTGTACTCCAAAGTGATCTCCTCTTAGGAAAGTGAGATGTTCCCAGTTGAGGGTATTTCTTCCATAAACTAAAACTGAAAAGACTTCCTCCCACCCCCACCCCCCACCCCCAGTTTTGAGCCTTCTTCCATCAGAACCCTGAATAAATGAGCAGAATTATAATGAATGTTAAGCAGATGTTTCTCTTAGAATACTGTACAAACTTGCAGAGATGAGCAGGCAAGAATGAAGATAATCACAGTGGAAAATGAAAATAAAATGGAGACAACTAAAAATGAGGAGTCTGACACAGTCCTGAAAATGAAATATTTTTCTACTTCTCCTGCCATGACTGCACCATAAATCTACTTAATTCTTTATATGTCTTAGTGAAGTAGAGGGAGCAAAAACTAAGAAACCACCTAAGATAGATGTGTGCTTTGCCAAAGTAATTAAATCTCATTTTGCTGCTGTAATGACTCCCTGGACTCTGTCCTTTGCTCCCCGGTAAACACTTTTCCTCTGTGATTTCACAATCCTTTGCTGCACCAATCCATTAATGTATCTACAGCCACATATAGTTCCAGACTGTTGAATTTACTCACTCGAGCCTGCTGCACGTAACCACCAAGCCTGCCTTCGCTAAGGAATAACACTTAGCTGACAGCTGGGTAAGTCCCTCAAAAAAGGCCTTGGGCACTGCAACAGGAATTCTTGGCTGAGGCTTTCGGGTACTAAAGTAATACAAATAACTAACTACGTTTTATCATGGTGATCTGTGTGGTGTTTTAGCAGACGGCCCTTTCAGTAAAGCATAAAATTATAGGTGTAAACTTGTTCTAATGGATTTGTGCTGATGATCTCTGCTTACTGTTCTTATGTAGTTGTTTGGCAATGTGCAAAACGGATCAGAGGAAAGGGCTTACCCTTCGGCAAGGGAAGTAAGTGTCTTCTGGTACACAAAGGACAGTCACTGCAACAGTCTCAAATAATAATGATGCAGCTACTTGCAGGTAACACTGGCCTGTTACCTACAAGCAAGCAACAGGATTGTGTTTTTATTATATCCCCTGAATTCTTACTGGGCTGCTGAGAAGGCAGCATTTACTCTGCCTTCTCCCTGTGGTAGTTGTAACATAAAGGCTGCCAAAAAAACCTGCTGATTTGTGCCAGGTATTCCATCATGGTGTGATAAAGCAGGAAATGGAGCCATAGGAGTGCTAGTTTGTCACGGATGTACTGTAGCTTTGCCTGGCTTCATCTGCACTGGCTGCTATGGGAGCAGGAATACTTACATGTTTGCAGGGTCATGGCCCATGCTGACAGTAGATGCAGTCTCTCTTCCAATTCCATGTAAGACAAAACTTCGTATGTGGCATCTGTAGCTATTTGAAGAAGACAGTCCTTATGATAGCAAAAAAAAATTTGCTATTTTTCCCCATGCTGTCCTTAAAAAAAAGAGCTTAGTGTTTCATTCTGGTTTTCATTCCATGACTCTTCCCCCGCACCTGCTGTGACAGGTATGCAAACTTCTTGAGTACTTCAGAATAATTAAGTAGATTTCAAATTTATAAACAAGTTGCAGGGTATAAAACAAAGAACAGCAGTTGGACATGCAAGTGGGACAGCACAAATAAAGAACTAGGACTGAAGCTCACAGCGTCCCCTTCCTTTAAATAAAGCAACCAGTATTGGCTGGAGTGGGGAACTTCACTTAATGTCCAACAGCAATTCCATACAAATAACATGGCTGTAAACTCATTCTAAAGTATGTTACAGCATTGCCGGCTTGAGTTGACACCTCCTGAAACTGAAACAAGAGGGAAGGTGCAAAGCAGGTTTCTGTGACCAGTCATTTCGCTTCTAAAACCCACTACTACATAAATTCAGATCTACGTTGTTTTTGGTTTTTGTGGCTAACCTTGCATCTATGCTTAATGCTGGGAATGGTCACCAAAACAGCAACTCTTAATATTTCAGAATCTGGTTAGAAAACTGTTGCAAATCTGTTAGAAAACAAATACTAAAGCTGTAACCGTGAGCTGTTTCATTGGGAAAGATGATACTGTTATTTCCTTGTAACAGCTGGGAGTTCATCTGTTGGTAATGTCTAATAGAAAATATAGCTTGTGTTGTCATGGGTTTTTTATTTTTTTTATATCATGTTTGAACCTGAGTCAAAAAAGCGAAAGGGGGAGATGTTGCACTAAGAGTCTGGGGGAAGAGGGGGGGAGTAAGACAGCCCTCCCCTAGAGTCATGAGGTTCAGAAAGGATCCTTTCACTTTCTAAACTCCTTCTCAGAGAGGAGTCTAGGTGCAGCTAAATCCAACCCTAGTCTCAGACTTGGTCAACAGGTTTAAGTCTAAAGGCTTAGATGTGCAGCCACTCGTAGAACCAAGCTCTGCCTGTCAGAGCCCAGTTAAGGACTTTGGCTGAAACGGTTTTGCAAAGCTGGCAAAATAGATGATTTATTAAGGCAGCACGTATAACAAATTTGGAATTGGCTTTGATAAATACACTTGCTGCAAAAATCGAGCTTGAGTTAGGTGTACAGTGCTTGTCCTGGCTAATGTCCAATGTAGTTGGAGGCGCAAATCTGATCAAAGAGGCATCCCTGATGGGGAGGAGAGGTCCAGGCCCGCCAACCCCTGCTGTAGTTAAGAGCTGAAAAAAAAGTCCCACCTTGCCAGGAGTATAAAAGTATAAAATCTGGCATTTTAGGACTAAGTATTGTGTGCTGACTGGCCCTTAACCCAGTGCCAATTGGGGAAGGTCAGCTGGGCCCAGTGGTTCAGCGCGGAGCTGGGGGGTTGGTGCAGACACAGGTGTGTGGTTACAGATGGGGGGGTCTTCCTGGCCTTTGCTGCAGCAACACTGGGCTGTGAGGCCCCTGCCTCACCACGGGCATCACTCGGTTTTTCTCATTAGACCATCTCCGTTGCCTGTTTTGCAAGACAGATGTGCTGCTCAAGCCAAACTCTGGACTGCGCTTTGAGCTGGAGGCAGTCATTGGCCATGAGGTCAGGGTGGGGGGTAGCACACTGTCACAAGAGAGAAGAGCAATACTTCAGGTAACTTAAATCAATTTACAGCAGTCCAACTGACATCCCCTTCCTTTGCCTTGTCCCCTAAAACCAAAGCCAAAGGCTGTGCAGGGGAAGGGAGCGCATTTGAACCATTCTCACTTCGGTACAAATCAGGAGGGCTGCCACCTCAGGAGAACAGGTTTGCTCTCCCAGGCACCAGCTGGTGTAGCTGAGAGTACTACAGCTACAGGGCACAAGCGTGTGGTACAGTGAATTTCTGTGGTAGGAGGGGGAAGATTTAAATAGAAAGCTTCTGTGATGGTCGCTCTAGTTTTCTTTTAGATCTGAGCTTTGCAAGCATTTCTCTCCCTCCTGCCTCTTTTTTTTTTTTTTTTTTTCTTAAGCCAGACTTCTTCCATTCTTCTACACAATCCAGTACTAGATGTGCAAGTAAAAATATTTTGTAAGAGGTAGAAATACAAGAGATTTTATCCATTCCAATGGTGTTTTTTCTCCGAAATATATATTTATATATCTATATTTTATATGTAAATAGACATATATTTATATAGTCACTGCACTGAGTTGCTGCTGGACCAACAGCCAAAGGTAGACTTTTCTTTATTGGTGTTAATTAGTGCATCTGTTCACTGCTGGCAACAAAAACATGAAACAGGATTAGGGTCAGAAGACATAGAAGCTGCAATGAAATTAACATTTCAACAGGTGTCTCATCTATTTAGGATTATTGAGTTACTGTCAAATCCCAGTCGTACAAGATGGAGTAAGAATAGGATCTGAATCAGTTATTAAAAGCATCTTCTTTGTTTTCCAAAGCCAGAATAATTACCACCCATCCAAATTTAATTGCATGACAGCACCAGCATCATTTCTTCTCAGGGTGACTAATAAATTTTCTTGGTCTCCAAACCTTTTTCTCATGTTAGGCAGCTTTTTGTATTCCAAAATTGGGGTTTGTAGCCTTAAGTTTGAACAAGTGCATGGTTTATACAAATAGACTTCATTAAGGTAATAAGGTGAAATTCAGACAAACCAATAATTTTTGGAGTTTAATTAAACTGTCATCTTAATTCTGAAAGGATGGTTTTCAAGGATATTGGATTTCATACAGTTCCTTCATAAGCGTTGTTTTTGCCAAGAAAATTTGGGTTGTGGAAACAATGATTTACCTCCCTTTTCACCGATTACAGAAAAATAACAATTTGTGTGAGAAAGGAGTGAACCCTACTCGGAAAGTTCTTCTATTGCTGATAAATGATTATTCAAACATTTAAGTCCTCGTCAGCCTCTACAAATGTCACTGGCAGTGGAGGAATACCTGGTCTCCGGAAGGCCCATATAGCTGAAAAAGATTTTACAGCTAGGAAGACTTAGAGGATAACTTATATTTACATTCTGAAATTACACATGGATGTGTTTTTCACTTTAACTGATGCAGTTTCTCCTGTAATTGAGCCTACAAAACATTCCTCTTTGAGCATCAACAAAAACCTTCTCAGAGCTCCACTTCTAGAAACAAGCCAAGGGAGTGGGTTGCAATTAGAGCTGCCTAAATAAGCAGGGGCTTTTGGATCAGTGGCTAAGCTGGAGCATCCAAGAAAAACGTTGAGTTGACTCAAAGTGAAATTCTCTTGGGTTTTTCTCTGTAAAATAACGAAGAAATCTCCCTACCTGCGACTGTTTCACTTGAGTCAAAAGCAGGTTTGCTTTGTTTTAGCATCTGTCTGTCAATTTTCAAAACAAATGTCAGGTAAATGGTTGAAGTATTTTGACTTTCCATTTTCTCCTCTTCGGTCACCATTACACCCTAAATCTGAACTGAATTCATGAAAGCTTTCTCTACCTATTTCATCTTCCCAAGGGAGGAATTTTTCAACAAAATATTTACTGAAGGGTATTTAACTTCAACTCCAACTCCAGTCAGAAGTAGGTCTTATGGCCTTTGAACAGGTTGGGTATTGAAATCTTTGTCTGAAAGATGGTGAATTCCAACAGCCTCCAGTAACCCCTGCTCAATTAAAGATTTAGATAGCTCTTTTTCTACACATTAAGAGCCTGGCCCAAGTGAGGTTAATTTCCCTTAGATGGGGCTGGCATTACGGTTCCCAGAGCTGGTGTTGCTGCCTGGGGTCCCGTTGAACCAGGCATTGCCCAGGTCCAGGAGATAAAGCTGGTCCCTGCTGCAGGGAGGTGGAATTGCTTCTCCAGGCATGCGGATAGGTGATGGTGAGGGAGATGAGCAGCCAGGGCCCCCAGGATGGTGGACAGCAACCACTGCATGGGTGGCAATGGCAGTGACATCCAGGTGCCAAACAGCTGTCAGCTTTGTGTTGCTGCTGAAGCAGAAGAGAGGCTTGAAGGAAGGATTCAAAAGGGGATGCGGAGTAAACACTAGCAAAACCATCTCTCCTCAAGCCTTCAGGGCAGAATGGCAGGGACAGAAACACCTGTTCAAAACTTCCAGTGGGCAAGGCTGGCTGACAGTGCTGTTCTGCTAAGGGTAGGGCAGGACAGCACATCTTGCTGTCTCTACACCCTTTATGCCCATTGCTGTAGCAGATCAAGCCATTCTGTTGTGTAGGAAAGCTGAACAAGAGCTGCAGGTTAGATGAGGAAAAATAAACACAAGAATAGTTGTGTGTAGCGTTGGTGCTGACTGATCCAGGACCAGCTTTCCAATGTCTGTGGGGTTCTGGAAGGCTGGAAACATCAGAAATTCAAACCATCTCCTTTCTGCCAGTGTGTTAAGATGACTGCCCAAAGAGATGCTAGTCAAACAGATCAAATGCCTTTGTGGTTTGAACGTGCACCTGTCCCAGATCTGGGGGATGTCAGGTTTGAGCATATTGAGCCTTATTCTGGATTTCTTGTTCTGGTTCTGGCTGGAGATGTGGACCGGGTACTGGATTCTGGTCAAACGTTGGTTCCCTGAAGTTTTTGTGCACAGGAATCCAAGTCATAGTTTATTCCAGTTTTTATACAGTGGCAGAGTAGTGTTTGGTACCTCATGGAAGTGCACAGCCTTAGTCTCCAGCTTGCACATCTGTGCAACCCTTAAAGCCGTCCCAGCTCGCTTGCTATGTGCTCTTCTCATGGTGCCTTTAGGACAACAGAGAAGTATGTGTGTGTAAGCATTCATGCGTATGTTTTTAGTGGTGAAAAGGGTTGTTTGCTTTAATTAGTGCTAACCTTTATTTAACAACAAGGTTTTATGCATTCATTGGTGTGCCTGCCAAATTTGTAAACGGAGTGATTCAATAATTCTTCTAGTATTGTGATAATTACTGTGAAACAAGATAATTGCAAGAAAACTACAGACTTCTTTCAATATTGAATTATAGACGTGGAATATTTTACTTAATAGATTCATTCAAATACTTAATTTTTAGCCTTGCCTGTTCAGGAGGAAGGTTAAAATCGCAGCTTGGGCTGACACAGAATTTTAGTCAGGAATTATATTATTGTATCACAATATTTTAGCACTTATTTAAAAATGGATAAAGCAGGAAGAGGAACCTTTTTAACAGAATTTTTGTTCTATAAAGCCCAAAATGAAAAGCTTTGCATGAAGGTTTCCTGTTTGTTTAGACTTATCTTTTAAAGTTCTAAAATGCACTCAGTATTATATGAAAGGCCCCTCAGCAGCGGCTTACTGTTGGTGTTTAAGGGAGAGTGAATGCTAAGTTGCCACATGGAACTGTTGCAAAGCTGTATAAATAGAGAAAGAAAAAAACTTCACTGTTCTAGGTAACTTAAACTCTGACTACGCTGTCAGTTCTGTCCTTAGGTTACCTGCTCCCAGCATATCTAGTTGCATGGTAAGCTGTGATCTCCTCTGCCTGGGAGTCTGTCCGAACTCCCACAGTCTTCCTGATCCACAAAATGCAAAACATAGCTTCTGCCTTCAGCTTTGACCCCCTTTCCTTTGTTCATTTAGATTTAAAGCACCTGAGATGTGAGTTTGCCCAACCACTCTGGACTGTGCCAGACTGCGTAAGGTCTTTTAGAATTCAGAGCTCCAAGCAAGAGGCTTTGAAAACCATGGTTTAGAGTTGTAAACCCATAGTACAAATCTTATCTCTTGCTAGACCAGCCCTTAACTTCGCAGCTCTCTAATTTTATGAAAGACTAGTTCCTGGGCTCCTGTTAGAGAGTTGTGTTATAAATGATTGCCAACTGATATATCTGCCTTTCTACTTTGTAGTAGGAAACAAAATTGAAGTTGCTTTGCACCTGGTGGGACGCAAGGGAGTTCCAAGGCTGAGGATGACAGAAGATGCATTCTCTAATGTAGGCAGCAGAAAAAAAATGTGTATTTTTAAACTATGAGTAAGTTATGACCTCAAAGAAAAATAAGACATGCCTGAAAGTATTAATTGTAAAGACAAGGGGAGGGTAGTTTTTTGTTCCCCTGTATATTTAAGGGAAGAAAAACCTGGCAACCAACTACTGTAGTGAACTACTTATCTCAGAAAAGGATGCAAGAGCTATAGTCAAAGGTGAGTGAGATGTTATCACCTTCTCTTTGTGACCACAATAGTGTCTGGTGATGTATATCCTTCTTCACAGGCAGGAAAGACAGATGACTAGCATCATGAAGATCAGCCTGATAATCACCACTATTTTCCCTCCAGGGAACTACAGGAGAAAGGTCCTTTGGAGACAAGTTTGCTGTTAGTTCATGAGGTCTCCTGGATGCTTGCTGCCCTGCTTAACAGAAAGGCACTTTGTTTCATAGCTCTGGCTGTGGAAGAGGCAGCAGAAATTGCGAAGGAGCATGCAGAACGTGTTCCCCAAACTTAACCATTAATATGCTCATGTTAAAGGGAAATACGATGTTAACTTTGCCAATCAAATGCATCAGGTTTTAGTTAATTTGTGGCCTGGTTTGGTAACACAATAATTAAAATGCACTATCCTCATTAGAAGAAAGGAAAGGTTTGTTGTACAAAAGACTAACTAGATTACTTATACCCTCAATGTCAAGAGCTTTTGAAATCAATAACTATGTATTCTTCATGAGATGCTTGCTTTTTCTTCCACATGTAATTACTAATCCAGAAAACTGCCACAAAATAAATTGTGATTTACCTTTGAGGAACCTGTAGATCCTCAGCTGTGGATTAAAGGAATAAATGAGGCTTTATGCATTTAAAAAAGAACAAACCCAACTGAGATAGAAAGGATCACAGAGAATCTTCCTCCTCAAAACAGGAGACGCTACATTCTTAAACCTTATCTCCTCTTGGAAACCCCTGGTGATGGATATCCCATGTGATGTCTACAGAATCTACTGTAGAGCTTTACTTAAAAGGATGATTTCTGCCCCCCTTGGGCTGTAAGTTTCCAGTTCCTCAGGGGCATTTTGAGATGCATAAACCCCTTTCCATCTAGTATGCTCCCAGCACAGTGATCAGACAGAGCCTTCATGATTTTACCACCAGCACTCTGTAAACAGCCCACACAGTATAGGTCTATTTAGCTGGAAAAAAAAAAATCAAACCCAAATAGAACGATGCAGTTGAGGTACATCTTAAGAAAAACACCAAAGCTATTACCTTAGACAGTTTCCTGTTGAGACTGTGGAAGGGCTCCCTCCTGATTTTAATTGTGTAATTATAAAATTTGACTTGGCCATTGAGTTTTATGGCAGCTCAATGTGACAAAGCTAACAAAAAGACAGAGCTTGTGCATCAAGGGCTCAGTGATCACAAAGAAGTAAATCAGATGGAGGACGCCTGATCAGTCGTGTAACTCTGTATCAGCTTTTGCCTTCTGGGAATGAAATGAAGGAGTCCTAGTGATGCCAAAAGTAACTAATGATACATTATCTGATGACCAAAAGAAGACTGAAGAAGCTCTGGGCCAGATCTAATGCAGCTACAATGCTTTAAGGCAATTCATTTATGTCACTCTATGTTAGCAGAGGATTTAATAATCCACCATGGTCAGATGACATCTCTTTGGAAAAGCACTTCTAGATTAAAGTGTTTCTTTTCTTTCTCCTCCCCACCCACCATTAAACACTAGTAAGAAGGGAATGGCAATGTTAGCTGGCTTCTTCTCTCCAAAATTCATGGTGTACAAGAACTGCCTTTTAACTGGCACTGTGATGCATAGCTCTGGCACTTGCCCATGCCGTAGCACGGCTAGAGAATATGCTCTTATCGAAATGCTCCTGGCCAGTGTTGTAACAAATGCTGATTGGGATTGGGCTGATACATACTGTTGCAGTAGGGACCGGAGGGTTTGGGGGCTCTTTAAGTCAGAAATGAAAATAAGACAACGAAATGTTAATCTTTTCAAGTAGATGCAGTATGCTGTACGGTTTCCCAGATCTGGCCATCTCTCTGAACACGTGGCAGAGCCACGCAGGCACTGGGTCTGTTGCACAGGGAGATCCGCACTAGACATCCTGGAGGGTAACTAATGGGGCCTTCTCAGGGCCAGGGAAAGAAAAGGGTAGGACACTGCAAACACATAAGCATGCTTGCTGTTGCAGTGGAGAAAAGACGTGTCGTCTGAGAGTTATTAGAGATGCAATTAATGAATGGTTAAGTGCAAAATGGCTCTGTTGTTGCCCTGAATTCTTAAGGAGAAAAAAAAAAAACAAACACCCTCTCCTGTTGATTTCCTTCATGTATGTCCTAGTTATGCAGGCTGTGTGCTAGGGGGTCGGGATTTGAGCCAGTGTTTGGCAACTCCAGAAATCAAAGACTTAGCACTTCAACTCATTTGCAAGTACCGTATAATGAGCTTTGA
Organism: Falco cherrug; assembly: GCF_023634085.1. Classification (NCBI taxonomy): domain Eukaryota; kingdom Metazoa; phylum Chordata; class Aves; order Falconiformes; family Falconidae; genus Falco; species Falco cherrug. The sequence continues at coordinate 31,898,932 of NC_073705.1, read as the reverse complement.
GAATTCCTCTTTAGTCTGAGTTTGCTCTCAGAAGGAGTTCTGTAGTCCGTGTATATTAGGGCAGCATAAATGACAGATGAGTCAAAGCCTTTTTCAGTCTCTTCTCTTTTGAACCTAAAGAAGAATTATCTGACTTGACTATCTATGCTTTCCTAAAATTAATTAAAGCTTTACTTCCACTACTTTAAGTCTCAGTGAAAGTTTGTTTCCTACTTATCACAACAACATTGAAAAGCTTCTTAAACAAAATTGATCAGTAAGTTCAACACTTTCTGGTTCCCAAAAAAATTCCAAGGTGAGATCTTGGGTTTGTTCCCCTCCGATTTCAGATTCTTGGAAGGTAACTAGAATCCTGAAGCCAGCAGAAAAATCTGTGTAGAACTCTGGTTCAGCCTTGTTGAGTGAAGATGAGACGCATCCACTAAGCTAAAGGCTACAGAATCAAGCCAGGTCATAACTGAAGCATGCTTCAAGGCGCTCTGAGGGAGCCTGTTAACTGCATGGAATAGATGTTGATATGGTTTTGTTTTCATTTGCCTTATTTTGAGGTGCGTTTCAGCATTAGTTTTGAAAAGCATCTGATAGTGGCCTCAGACCTGTTAAAGTCAGCGGGAGCTGCAAGTCATGAAGTGATCATAAACCAAACTCACCAGGGTGACCAATTGTGATGGAAAGGAAAGGAGAATGGTCCTACTGCAGAATAAGGTGACTCCCTGGGACTCGGAAAAGCTGCTTTTGTAGCAGACTCCTTGTGCAATATCAACACGTTGCTTCTCTAGTGCTTCAGCTATCCTTGCTCTGTAGAGAGGATATTTCCTTACCCAGTAGGACACAGTCCGAGACACCTGGCAAGTAAATGGCTTTATGAATGCTCATTCTTACAACTGACTAAGGTCATCCTCGCTAGTGTAACTGACTGCAGGTCTCTGGAATGGTAACAACATTTTCTGGCACTACATTGAAATCAGGGCCACAAGTGCCAGACTTGAAATCTTAACAAGGAACCACAGTGTGACACAGAGAGGTTTTGGCACAGTAGCTGAATTGCACCTTGATATTCCTGCAGATGGCAGTGGTACATGTTCTGGACATGGGACATTTACGCTGTTTGCCTTCTGAAAAATGGTGATGTTACAGCTCTTGCTGTGGCCAGAAGTATTTTCTTGGAGTGCTGCTTTAGGACTTGCAACAGTTCATATGACTAGCTGCCGAAACAGTCCCTTCCTGAAGTCCCCTTCAAAAGGAAAAGTAGGAACTCTGATATGGGCAAGGGCTGCCTGAAAGGTGAGGCCAAATCTGAGCAAGATATTTGGGACAGTAAAATCAAGCCTGCCTCTTGTGCTATTTTTTCAAGGTTATCTACCCCAAACAGTGGAGGAAGTCACACAAACAAGTGCCTCTTCATTTCCAATTTCTCAAACAATTGACAAGGTAAAGACAAACACAGTCTGTCCAAAGTTGTGCTGTTCATGGTGCTAAATACCAGCTGCTTCCTCGCAGTACTTTTGATAAGGACAGCTAATTAAGGGCAGAGGGAAGTGCAAGGCTGTTTTAACTATCCTTTTACATGTTTATATGGATAAGTGTATTTTTTAATTTTAATTTTTATATATATAATTGTATATGTATTACTTTTGGAGCTACACTTGCGCTTTAAATTGGACATGCCTTTTTTAGATTTGAGTTTGTTCACTGGGTGTATCTTCCCAAAGAGAGCCAACCCTACCATTAATTAAAGAGCTCTTCAGTCCTGCCTGACAATCTCAGCTGTTGGTGAGAACAGCTGGAATTAATATTCTCACCTTACCTCGTCTGACTCTGGTTTAATATAAAATAAATGATCAAAACATTAGTTTCTTACAACTAGAAGTTAGGCTCGTTTGTTGCAAAATACAGCTGCAAACCTCACTGGTTTTGATGACATACCCCTGCTAGTGATCACTTAGAACGAAATAGGAGATCCATTGCTTAAATACTTATAAGATCTGTTCCTGCAGAAGTCTTGCTTTGCATGTTGCTGTCTCTCTTGCCTATCATCGTCAGCCCCATTACAGTAAGCAGTACAAACTGTACTTTCTTCCACATATCTCTCAAAATACCTCTTGTTATGAAGGCAGAATCAAGAGGAACACTTGATGCAGGTTATACTGTGAGCTCTGCCGCTGTATGATGAAGGAAGAAAAATGGATAAAGATTTGAATCCTGACTTCTAATGGCTGAATAGAAACAGAAATATGTTGTGGGGAAAAAACCTTCCGGACTAGATCTTAAGCTAGAAATAAGACCTTTGCACTGTGAAGTGTTCAAACTATGAAGTATAAACAAAGGATCCTTTTTAAAATTATTTTTAAAAGGTGTGTGGATTTGTATCCTCCCATCTCAAAGGAAACCCAAGTGTCAAATCTGAATGTTTCATTGTAGAATAATGGTAGACAACTATTTGCATGTGAACTTGAAATAAAACCACAAGGCGGGGTGGTGGTGTTGGAATGTAGCAAGTCTCTCAAGAGAGTGTTCTCTGCCAGTAAGAAAACAAGATGAGCCCTGAGCAGAGATATTTATTATCTCATATTGGGGGGTGGGGGGGAAGGGGCCAAATTCCAATCAGTGCTCATCTGAATCCCCCAAAGCTGTACGTGACAAAGAACTCTACTCCATTTAGACTTCATAAAAATCTTTTCATTTCTCACCAGCAAAAATGTGATTCTGATCATCGGCAGCCTCTGATAAATTCTGTGTTTGTGCTATCATATTTGTCATTTTACGAGCTGGTGCTCAGTGTAAAGATAGATATATCTAATACATGCTGATGTTTGTATTGGATTTAGCATGCAAAGGAGCAGTTCAAGAGATAAGGGCAACTGGCAGACTGCCATTTAGAGATGAAAAAATAATAATTCAAATATAATAAAATAGTTAGAAATATCCTGTATATAAGAGTAGAAAAATTCTTGTCTGCATTAATACCTTGCTGTTTCTGGGTTACTCTAAGTCCAATGTGTGTATTTGAAAAATGTATATGTTCAGTTGCATTGAAAGAGTTGGGTTTTTAACCACAGTGTAAGTGTCAGAGATGGATCGAGCTCCTTGGTGTGGGGGAGGGAGTGAAACTATTTCAGCTGCTCAGGTTTCAGAATTGTCTGCTAAGTTTTAGGCTTCCAGGTAACTGATGCAAAACACAGATAATGGGCTGGGCTGGGAGCGAGGAGGGTAAAGGTTATTAGTAGATCAGTCCTGAATGTGCATTTATTTCTGCTCTCAGCAGTCATAGCAGTCGCTGCTGCTTGCTGGGGATTTTGTTTCCCTGGGAGAGAAGGCTATCAGAAAAACAAACCTTTGGCAACTAGTACAGCTTGTCTGCTAAAAAGACAAAGCATGATGGTTGTGAGAAATACTACCTCCATAATGAGCATGTATGTTACTCCTGGAACCTGGCACTTCACTAGCTCTTCTATGAACACACAGGCTTCACAACCAACTATTTACACGTACCTGGACAGCTGGTGAGAAAAATTGTGCCATTACCTCCCCAAAAGATTCCAAATATGTTTGCTAGAGAAGGTCTGTATTGCTTGTAAGGTAAAGACTGCTTTTAGAATTCAGAAAAAAATCTTAAGTCTTGACTTGAATTTAACTAGCATATATTTCAGGGAGCCAAATTTAAGAGAATTAAAAATTAGTACTGAGAATACAGCTAATTCAGAAGCAAGGAAAGAATAATGTAATTTGCTCGTTTGAGTGACAATACAGATCATTTAACCTTTAGTTTTATAGTCCCTTCCCCCCGTATCAAATCTAATCTACCTACTAACTTAAGTATTCACAAATGCCCTACCTCCTGTTTATCAAGCTGCATTAGTGTTCAGCACAGCCTCCCTAAACTGAGCACTGCACGCAGCGCTGCACCCAGGTGAGTGATGCTTGTGCAACGCAGGCGGTCATGTCAGCAGCTGCAGTGGAAAAAGCTGTAAAAGCTGGCAGGGATGGGTTCCACAGCTGAAGACTTGTTTACCTTTCAGCATCACCCACCTAAGCTCACTTCAGTGGAAACAACAGTGAGCTTTTTTCAGTCTATGCAAAATCCTGGCACGTATGCAAATGCAGTTCCACTCTCTGCAGACACACAGTAGCTCAGATCACACCACACAGTGTTGCTCTTCCAGTGCAAGGATGACAGAGCATCTGCACCAGCTGCGGGCCCTTTGAACACTCTGCCAGTGTCAGAGTTGTCATTCCACTCCACGGTGGTGGCTGAGAAGGAGGTGAAGGAAAGGTGTGGGGGTGGGTGGGAACTGAGCAAGAACTACAACTAGGAGGAAAGACAAAAGAAAGGATGGGAGGTGTGTGTAAGCTGGGAGAGGACTGCAAGTGTTGCTGTCATGCTGTAATTAACATTACAGATTTTAATTCAGGGCAAACGTGCCTTCCTGGTGCCACACAACCGTGTCCTCCATCACCTATGTAAATGTTTCCAGAACAACATAAAGTTCGTTTGTGGAAGAGATGCGCATTTAGAGTTTTCATCAGAAATATACATTTGTCTAAAAATGCAATCAAATTAATGGTTCAAAGTAAGCTGCATCAGTATATCCAGAGTGCTATGATTCCTGTGTCACTCAAATGATGAAGCTATCTGGAGCCAACTTAATCTATAACTTGTTTCTGCTTCATTGCAGAGTTAATACCCTCCAGGTTCAGTAACTTATGACTAACAACTTGTTGGAAATACTGAAAATAGCTTATGGAAAGGGAAAAGAAAAGGGAATCAAAGGACACAATTTTCCAAAGCAGAGCTTCTGCAGGACCAAGGAGTTGTTTTCTGAAAGTTTGCTTTGGTCCTATTTCTAGTGAAAAATACTATGTAAAGGAAAACTGTATGGCTCACAAGATTAAAAAAACCCCAACTTTAAAGAGATTGTATCCTCGTTCTTCTACTTATCTGAACAGAAATACTTGTACCTTACTTAGTTCTCTCTGAAAAGAACTTCGAAACTAAGATGGACACCTATTGTTGTCTTTTACTTCTACAATAAGAGATGTCATTCGTTAGATAAAATGTCTTTAATGTCGCGTGTTGCTTTATTGATGTTATGATGATGAAGCATGTCCTTTGGTAGCTCAGTTGTGTTTACTGTATGAAAAAGTGAAACTGTTGTGGTAAATGAGAGCCATTAAGATGTCTTTAATCTGGGAACAATATTTGCCTCAAAAACTCTTTCATGTGTGTGGATTTGCCATGGATAGAAGTAGGAGGCGTGTTTTAGCTGCTGTTGATATATTGTTTTAATTGCTCTTTTCTTTCTCTGTAATTTCCTTTTCATGGGTCTGGGAATTCTTGGCCTGGTTTTCTAAGGAAACAAGGCTTATGCAATCATATGATTTGGATGTGGTCATGCATCTGTCTGTCCTGCTGTGGCAGCTTTTCAACCCACCAGCAAATTTTAACCAACTTGGAAAGTAGCAGCAGTCTGCAAGCAATTTATATTCTTATAAATTCATGAAAATCAAGAGCCCGTGGCTGAGAGGAGTGAGACTTTGAGTGCCCCTAACAAGGGAAAGCCCCTCTGCTGAGGACTCAGTTCTTATAAGACAGAAGAGATTCTGCACAACAGAAGCTATAACTATCCCAAATCCAAGAAAAATGTAACTTAAAATTCACACCCAGTTTACTACCAGTGAATTCAGCTCCCACATAATCCATAGCAAACCAGGCTCCATTAACCCCTCTGCTCACAGACCTGTTTGTTGTGACCTTGGTCAGGGGGAAGGTAGATCCAAATGCCACCTGTGCATTACTAATACCCTGTATGTTTAGACTTATCTGGAATAGGTGTGTAGAAATAACCATTAAAATGCTGTATTTTATGCTGCTTCAAGCTTTCAGTTGACACTTAATGGCATAATAAATAGAAATGCATAAAAAGCATTTATAGAGACCTTTATTAAGTGTTCTGTTCCTGGGAAATCTGTTTGGAAAGTGGTCTGTTAGTATCTCCTTCCCCTCTCCCTTGCAACGGCACGCAGCTTTTTTACCTCTAACGAAGTTCAGCCAACACAAAAAAAGTGGTAGGCATTCCAGGTCACAGGCATTGAGGTGGCTCAAACATTTTTGAGTGCTTTTGACAGACCAGAATTCATTTTGCAAACTTTCCCTTGTTATTCTTGGATGAACAAAGGTAGAAACACGGACTCCTTGCTGCGCTCTGTGCATCAGTTTTGTCTTGATGAGGATAACTTGTTGCTTCGTTTTTGCATAAATGAAACTGAGTCAAATCATCCTTTTGGCACGTTATTTCTGTTTGAATTCTCATTCTGTTGTTCAGCACTTCAACAGTTCTGAAGAAAATTAACCACAGTGACCCACCAGTTATTTTATGTTGAGCTACTGGAGTTTATTTTCCTCAGATGCTAAATGTATTTTCATGACATAAATCAAGTTAAAGAAAAGATGATATTTCTCATAAAATATTCTTTCATGTCTTACAGCGTTACAGGGCTGATAATTATGAAGTTTTCCTATTATTTTCTGTACACAAAATTAGTGTTTCTACTATTACTTCCTTGTTGAGAAGTCTTAAAAGGGAAAACTTGAGAACATATTCAGTTTTATAGTATTTTATACCTGAAACAAAACTGCGGTTCTCACCTACTGCTGTAAGAAAGCTTGCACGCAGGAAACGTTTCCCTTTCATATTGCTCACCTCCCAGTTACAGTACTGATGGGAGGTAAGAACGTTCAGCTAGCAGTCATCTGGGGGGGTCTGGTTTTCTTTCACAGGTGGCAACTACAGATCTGTCACTATCTCTTGCTTCACTGAAATCTCTGGGCATGGATGGAAGCTGAGCTGAGACTGGGTTTTGTTCTGTGTATAGTTACTTTGTGTTTGCAAAGGACTGGAGATGTCACAACTTGTGTCCCTCCAACAATACTGCCAGTGTGCCAGAGGTAACTGGAGGTAAAACCACCCAAGTGGGCCACTTGTCAGAGGTGCGCTGCCAGCTCTGCTATCAGCTCCAGGTGACAATCAGGATTCAATGGCAAGTTACAGTCTGAAGGCTTCTTGACTGTGTTGCAATAGGATTACTTCATCTGTGCTGTAATATTTCCACCCCTCTCCATGAGGACAGCTTTCTATTTTTTGCTATTAGGGAAACCACACTGCCTGGAAAGATGTCTATATTAAGATGACACATTATATGCTGTTGGGAAATAGATTTGCATCTGATTGGCTTATTCTTAGAAGATTAGAGACTGACCATATATGAAAGTATTTCTTCATGTGTTGTTTCTTATGTTTAATATACAACTTGAAAAGGAAGGCTCTGCTAAAAGCTGTCTTCAAAAATGCTTAAAATCTTTCACAGGAATTGAATACAGGCAGGGAACGATGCCTGACCCCCAGATGTTCTTATAAAATGAAGTACTATGCGTAAAAGGATGCTTTTGGCACCTGTAGCTCTTTACCTTCTGTTTACAAAAGTGTCTCCTGGCTGGGCTCAGAAGAGCCTGCTGCCAATGGGAATATTAGTGCAACAGGAGGGAGAACAACTGGAAAGACCCAATATGTTCTTCTGCAATCGCAGGGATAGGGGCCTGCATTCTGCAGCCTCCCAGTCTCCTGGGAAAGCAGTTACCCTGTGATAGAGAGGGGAAAAAAAACCACCTATGAAGGCCTTTTAAGAGAAAGGGATAGGGACAGGTTTGCACTGCCATCTTCAGCCTCAGAAAAAAATGGAGGTCTTTCATGTAGTAGACAGAGCACCTGGTTATATGGGGTATCCCCAGCCTGCTTACAGCAGCCAGGGCAGAAACTCAGGCATGGGGACACCAAAGATCCTCATAGGAAAGGTGCTTCTACTCGTCTTCATACCATGCTGAACCACTCACCTGTCACATAGGGAAGAGATGCAGGGATTTCCTCCAGGCAGCCACTATAGGTGCTACAGAAAGAAAATGTATAACCCCTCCACGGTATGGCAGGACAACAAAAATATAGGAGGAAAGTAACAGGCAGTGAAGTAAGACTTGTGTTGGGGAGAGAGAAATCTGAAAAAATGGAGCTGCTTAGAGTCCTAAAAGGGAAAGTGAACACAGAGCAGAGAGAAAGGCTGGGAAGAGTGGGACAACATATCCCCAAGCCTGCAAGTGAAGTCTGAAAAATTGGTTGTGGGTTTCCCCTCAAATACAAACTCCTCTTTCCTTAATGCAGCAACACAGCTTCAACTAGGGGTCAGAAGATACATAGTCTGGTAATGAAGTGCTTAAACAGCATTTAAGATTTTCCATTACATAGAAATACATATCCACCAGAGAAATGTATCATTATTATTGATTTAATTGCTGTCATGTTTTGCATCTTCAAAAATCTCTTGGTGACTTCTTGGAGAACGTGGAGCCCAAAGTACTCTGAGATTAGTGGGATATTTGAATTATTAACCCCTCCTGTTGCAATATCTGGAACAAACTCTTTTCTTAGGAGTTTACAAAGGACTCTACTGGAAATCCAAAAGTGTCTTACAAATACACTAACACTGCTTTACATAAAGCCACACATCTCTGGGAATCAAGCTGCAGAATGAACCATCACATTATTGTAAAGCTGAATAGCTTTAAATACAAAACGCTGAATTCCCAAAAGCTGCTATCAGTAGCCTTTCTGTTTTATGCGCTGTTAAACTTGTGTGCAACAGGCTGTCACTGAACATTTGTTCCACATTTTGCTGAATGAAGAATGAATGCAAGGCAGCTAAGGTACCTTCCCTGCTGAGAGTAAAGATGAACGAATTGGGAGCTGCTGCAGGGATTGAAAAGGAGAGGCTGAGGGCTACCAGCAGCGTGTGCTGCAGTGATGCTTATTTGGGGATTGTGGGAGAAGGAAGCAAGATACTGGAGCTCACTGAAATTGCCAGAGCTATTATATAAGCCATTAACAAAAACCCCAAAACCACCACAACAACAAAAAACCCCACTCTAAGCTGTTAGCTATGTGGACTATACTGCTAAGGGGCAGGGGGAAGTCCTCATTTGGTGTGTATCTTGCAACTGGGAGAAGTTTGATAATGGATGCATGGATGCTCTCAGAAGACAATCAGTAATAGCTACCAGGCTTTACTATCAGCCTCGAGTCTGGCTAGGCACAAAGCATGTGTGAACTGCATCACCTAATCACACTAGCCATGAAGCCACTCCTTTAGCTGAGTATCACGTGGGACCTGCATCAAACCTGTCCGATAAAGGACTCTGACCTCTTTTACTAATAATCCAGCACCCTTTACACCCCTAGGTCTACTCACCTCGGAACTCTGTGGTAAAAGCTGTTGAGGAAAGATTGGTGAAACTTTCTGAAAAGAAAGATGGCATTAAAGTAAGCATGCTGTCAGGAGGGATTAAATTTGGGCTGGTGAAATGTGCCTAAAACCTGTTCTGGAGACAGAAATCTTCTATGTACCAGACATGCTTAGCATGGCTGATGCCAGCATAAGTGTATCCTGTCACATCGGTATGCCTCTTTCTTCACCTCGCTGAGTGAGGCAGCTATGATACTGCCACAAGGACACACCTAGATCCAGTTGTCACTCTTTTTTAAGTGGCTTTGCAGTCCAAATGACCTCCTGAGTCAAAGTCATAATAAATAGAAGATCACTACTTGTCTTTTTATAAGAAAGAAGGTGTATTTTGCATTCAGAGTCTTCCAGGTTCTCCTAGTCCCTTGGTGTGGTACAGCAGGGGCCACGGTGGATGTGTCCATACATCACTGAGGGGCTCATCCAGGCAGAGAGAAGAAGAGGGGCTCCATCTAATGGTTTAAGAACTCCTGTTCCAAATAAAAAAAAAAAAGTGAGAGGAGCCTCAGGCCAGCCTTGCTCAGGTTTCTGAGGCTTTGGAGATACTGAACCGTCAAATGATGAGCAGTCAGATTTGCTGAAGACTACCACTGGTCAGGGTGTGCTCCCATTTAGACAGCCATCCTATTTTATTATTTATTTCACCAAATACTGTGACTCATTTTTGAGCCTGATACTTGACAACTGAAATAATTCACCTCAAATATAAGCTAAAATTTGGATGCATCATACCAGATTTTAATTTTGAAAATGAGAGTCCAGCTAGTTATGTGTGGGCTTTTGAGACCTGAATTCCAAAGTGCTGCAGTCACAGCAAAATTAAATTCACTCATCTTCATCTGTCAAAGCAAATCTCAAAATATTAGTGAAACTATTTGAAACTGAAAATATCAAAATCTGTGGATATTTATTTTTAAAAAGTTTGATTTTATTGTGAATATTTTTGCATATACATAGATATAGGTTGTGCAGCTTTATGTGTACGTCAGTTACTAAGCCAGGTCTGACCAAGTTATTTTGTGTGGTGGGAACAGTATTATGAAAATTATTTATTTCCAAGTAGGAAACAAAACTGGTCAGGAGCCATATATTTCCTATCTCAGCTCTATATGTATGAAGGCTTTATTAATAGGTTTCAACTTTTTTTCAATTTGTAACCTTCCCTTGTATTTTAGGAAAATACATATATATAAGGTAGTATTTCAAAGGAAGAAAGCCTTCTGCAAAACATGGTTTTATAATTAACTGGTGCTCGCTCTTCTTGCCTTTCCAAAATGCCTCCTTGAATTACAGCATCACAATAGGGATATGAAACTGTAAATGAGGGTGTCATCTTAGAATCTACCCACTTCTCACTATGCAGTTCACCAGCTGGTTTGTACATCCATGTTTTCATTTATTCTTCTACCAATGTCTGTATCTAAGAAATTATGAAAGCTTTTCTTTCCCTCTGGTTGGTCTGCAATATTCTCTATAATGCACTTAATGAGTGCATTTAAAATTAGTGACTTCTATCAGTAACTAAGGATATGTCGGGCTGGACAGAATGCAGCACAGAACATATAAGCTAAACACAGAGGGAGGAAGAAGAAAATTGCAGTAATTACAGTCATCCACTCTGGCAAGCCATTTAGCATCACTGGCAGATTTCATTCATGTGATCTTGTGGGCAACCAGATGGAAAAAGTGGCATTGATTTTCATGACTTCCACCTCCAGAGTTTGTGAACAAAATCCCCTAACAGCATGAAAAATCCTGCCGCTGCCACTGTACCTGCAGCTAGCTCTCCAGTAGGCAGAGGAGCTGCCACTGCAGCTGGGAACTTAAATTATAAGGGCATCTGACATGCATCCTCTTTCTCTCTACTGCTCTTCTTTTTCCAGTCTCTGTTTCCGCACGCTCTGCTGCTCTTTCTCATTTCATCTTTCCAGCTATGAATCTGTCTTTATTGAACATGCTATATGCCAGTGAAGAAGTAACACCTTTAATTCAAAATTCAAATTAACTCCACAGCAGTGCATATGGATCCTGAATTTGGCAGGAATTTAGATGAGATCTTGAAAGTTCCATTACATAAAATTTGGGGGTGTAAAGTTCTTCCGTTTCACCAATTCATCCTGTCGATTCTTCCTATTTACAGTTGTGGCTGTGTGAAAATAGATTCAGTGTTAAGTTTAGGTGTCCACTTACTTCCATTGATTTATCGCTTAAGGATGTCTGTAAATTTGGTTGCTTAAAGCTTTTTCTCAAAATGTTGAATTTCAATTTAAAAAAACATTATGTTTATCATAAGGTTACTGAAAATATAGTTTAGCCTTTTAACCAAGTATTATAGGAAACTGCTTGGTTAGTATTAAGAGAATTTCTGAAGGCTAGATCTAACTGGAGTGTTTGGCAGATGTTTTTTCAGATGGGTGTTTGAAGGAAGTAAGACCTATAGTCCTGCAGTTTGTCCATCTGCTGGATTCCTTTCCCTAATGATGTTTGAATTTGCTGACAAGTTACAGCTATATTTGACAGATAGAGAGACTTTGAGAACATGAAGTTCCTGGAAGCCTCATGAAAACCAGCAGCTGGTCAGGAGAACAACCCAGATTAATGCCACCCCACTTAATGGCAGCTAGTCCAACTAGTCCCGGACATGTGCTTAGCTCCAAGGTGGAGAGCTGTAAGGGATGCAGAAGGGCAGTGGGTGATGCTTTGTGTGCTGTGGTTGGGAGGGGAAATGGGCATCTGGGAGCACTGGGAAAACAGGCAGAGTTAATCTATAGGAAAAAAATGGTCAGGGAACAGATGGCCACAGTCCATCTGCTCAGAAAACAACTTGTTGGCTTACAAAGTAGTTCATATTTAAAACCAGCAGGATTCATAGAATCATAGAATGGTTTGGGTTGGAAGGGACCTTAAAGATCATCTAGTTCCAACCCCCTGCCATGGGCAGAGACACCTCCCACTAGACCAGGGTGCTCCCAGCCCCGTCCAGCCTGGCCTTGAGCACTGCCAGGGATGGGGCACCCACAGCTGCTCTGGGCAGCCTGTGCAGCGCCTCACCAGCCTCACAGTAAAGATCTAACTTGAATGTACCCTCTTTCAGTCTAAAGCCATTCCCCCTTGTCCTATCACTCCATGCCCTTGTAAGAAGTCCTTCTCCAATTTCCTGCAACCCCCTTTAGGTGCTGGAAGGCTGCAATAAGGTCTCCCTGGAGCCTTCTCTTCTCCGGGCTGAACAACCCCAACTCTCTCAGCCTGTCTTCATAGAAGAAGTGCTCCAGCCCCTTGATCATCTTCATGGTGCACCTCTGGACCCAATCCAAGAAGTCCATGTCCATCTTCTGTTGGGGGCCCCAGAGCTGAACGCAGTACTCCAGGAAGAGGGTATGTGATGACAGAAGTATTCTGTGTGGCCTTATTCCCCTAGCCTTTACAGACTAATTATCCAGAGGTGAGACACGGTTGTCTCAGGCACACTCCTCTGGCAAGAAACTTCACGTCATTAATCTCATGGACAGAATGCTTCTGCAGTTGTGGTCTCTCTCCGAGTACCTCACAGGCAGGCAATTGCCTGTATGCTGTTTTTAGAGCAATGTCAGGGTGTCCCTATGTTCCCCAGCAGCCAAACTTACGCCAACTCTTCACATGCAAAGTTGAAAATTAATTGCAAGGACAGGATATTTAAGGCTTTCTGTGAAGTATTCAGTATAGCAGCCCAAGGTGTTGACATGTCTGCCTCGAACAAATAAAAGCCACCTGTGATAACTTCCATTGCTTACCATGAAGCTGTAGCCCAGCTGCCAAGACAGAGGCAGCTCTGCTTAAGCAGAGTAAAGTCCGGAGAAATAACAATTGGACATGTGACTAAAACATTTTCAGTTGCTATAAACTCATCTGTAAACAGCGGAACTCAGAAATAAAGAGAGCATGCACCTCATTAAATAAAATGAGATAAAAATAAATAATGTTCAATATACTATAACGAAACTATGCAGTACCTGGCTTTGAATACACAAATCACATTATGAAAGCACTGTACTTTTTCTGCATGGATTTCCGGCTATAGACTCTTCACATTTTAATGAGTGAAAAGTTTCACATAGTGAGAGAATATGCATTTGATAAACCAAAATATCCTGGTAACCATTCTGATTGGAAGTATGAAGAGCAGTCTGTCAAATTCTCCTTCCTTATCTCTTGGTTGAAAATCTTTTCTATGTTTGCCAAGAAAATATACTAGTACATTACCACCTGGTAAGTAAATCTTCCACTGACTCACTTTCAAAATATATATATTGCCTAATAATAATTTAAGCTCTCAGTAGTAACTGTTGGGACTCCTCACATATGTTTTTGTAATAGTTTTAAAAATAATTCAGGATTAAAAACTGCTGGATCCCTACTGTCTGTCTGGGAAGAAGGTTATAAAGAATGTTACTGTGTTCCAAGTGATGGTGCCAACAGGTACATGCAGAGAGGATAACAAAACATATAAAATATGTTCAGGCTATGGGGAAGAAAAAAAATGCGGTTTTATACTGTGCATTTTAGTATGTGCTAAAAAACAATTTTTATACAATATTTTGTGTGCTGTGTCATCTTAACTATTCACTAGGGAACAAGATGAGCCTTAATAATTAGAAAAGCTCCTTCTCATATAGGAACTTTTCTATCCATCTGTGCTCTATCCTGTGGGAAGAATTCTTAGCTGCTGTTTCTTTTTAAAGAAATTCAAGTAAGATCTCTGATCTGTAGGATGTATTGCTACACAAATCTTTCTTTTTGGCCTTTCTCCTTGTACCGTTGCATCCCATTGTAAAGGAAATTTTCAGTATACACAGCTCTAGTTATCTACATGGAGATCTCAGCTGCTCCACCCTAAATATATAAATCCCTCACCACTCATTTGTTTTCAGCAAGGTCCACAGGCTAGGCTACAAATGAACACTACATAAGCAGAACTTTTTTTTTGTCTCCACCTTTTAAAAATATTTATTCCTACGTTCTAGCTGACGTACAAATAAAACTTAAAAATGTATTTGCCCTTTTGGTACTAACATGTTTGGATGCCCCAGTGAGGACTGTGACATAACAAACCAGAAGAAACACTTGTGACCTTAAGTATTTTGAATTTTAATTTAGAAATTGGTGTAATACATGAAATTGACTCATAATTTATCTTACTGTTCATGTTACCACTGCAGGTGTTCTAGTAGAAACTCTAGAAATTGTAAAAAAATATTTCTAGGGATCTTAAAAAAAAAAAAAAGTCTAGTCTTTCTTTCACTTCAACATTGGCTCAAATCAACATTATCAGAATAAAATGAAGACTCAAAGCAGGAAGTAATTTTCTTTAGGATAATCCAAAAATGTTTACATGGTAGAGTGTGTACATGATTCGAATGTAGGAATCTGGCTTCACCTCCTCCTCCTGAGCAGTCACTTCTCTCAATTGACTTGTGAGCTGTTTTGCACACCACAGGTTACAGAATGGAAGTGCCAAACACTAATTATAATTATGTCCCCATCTGTAAATGAAGAGTGCTTCTGGAGAATTTGCTCTGCCATCCTCCTTTCCTTCATTCATACCATTCAGCAACATAAAAGTGACTGTCTCGTGTGGTAGCTGGGCTGATGAAGGATTGACTCCAGTAATTATGCTCTGAATCTCTTGATAAGGGGTTGTCTCCTCACTGACAAAAGGGAGACTTTCTCAGAAACAGCTGCTGTGATTATTGAGTGCAGGTATCAGTCTTGTCCTGCCAGCCCACTCAAACAGAACATTAATAGTTTAGTCTATTAAAATCTACGTTTGCAAGTCTCTGTGAGCAGAACTCCCTGGTGTGAAATAATACAGCTCATTACCAGGAGACAACCTGTCTATACCCTTCTCCATTTTGGAGGGAGATTACCCATAGTAATTCACAGGTACTTTATCCCACCTACAAAATGACACGTTGTAATAGTCTCTTATATAATGTAATTATACCTTGGTTCATATTGCATAAAATTATGAAATTCAAACTACTGCTGGGAAACACCTTTCTCTGACATTAAAACTAAAATGCTTCACAGTAATACTAAGCTACAGGGCATAGTTGAGTTAAAAAAAGGAAAAATAGTGAAATGGAAGGAAGTAGAGAAAGTTTCAGGAACAGTGCGACTAGAGAAGAAATAGGAGTTGCCTCAAAGCACTAGAGCAGGTCCAAGGAGATTCCTGCTGCCTTTGCAGGAGTGCAGAACGCCCTATTGAGAATCTAGTCCTGATGTCACTGTAGCTGTGCTTATGATCTGCTCCAACATTGGAGATGTTTGTCTCTAGTACCAGATGCTGGCTGGTAGATAGAAGATGTTTGTCCTTTATTTACATATTTACAATGCACCAATAAATTATATTAAACATACCATTTATCCACAAATCTCAACAGTTTTGTCCCGAGGAGAAAGTAAACTTTTACATATTCTTGCCATAGGCTCTGTACCAATTTTGCAATTAAGCAGCTATTCCAGCTGACAGAAGATAGAGAGATCTCTGGCAACTCCTCCTCCTGCTGGAGCTGAAGCCAGGCTGAGCAGGTGTTTTATACCTCTTCCCCTCTGCAACCGAGTGAAAACATTCTCAGTCTCATCCAAAGGCAAGAGAGCAAATGTTTTCTGTCGTGTAACTCATATGTCAGTGTGTTTCAGTACTCATACAACAGAAATAAAACAATGCTCAAGTTGAAAATATCCAACAAAAATCAGAACTCACAATTCAGTTTCACTGTTGGTATGATATCCTCTGGAATCAGAGTACCACTAAGCTGTGCTCAGTAAAACTGAAACTCAAGGGTGACTGTAGCTGACCAGTAAACAACTGATAAACAAACTTGCTTGGAAAGCCTGTTCCATATGACATAGAACTGTTTACAACGAATGAAACTGAAATGACTGAAATGCAAAATCGTAGTATAAAATAGTATTTAAGAGTATAACAGTTCTAAACAGGGAGTTAGGAGTGGTGATGCTCTCTTTTCAAATGGAAGTATCATGGAGTGCCCTAGTACTATGCTAAATAAGACAGCTTAGCAGTCAAATTCTGGATGAAAAGGGAGAGTGGGATTCATCACTCACTCTGGCAAGAAGTCCTAGCTCATAAGAAAGCTGCATAATTAATGCTATATATTTTAAAGCTGTGAATCGCAATTCCTATGTAAGCTTTGGAAATGGAAGAATGTACCCTGGCAATATTCCTGAGGAGGCAGGGAGGGCACTCACTGAGACTTACGTATATGAAGTAAGAAATTGAGAGTCAGGGATCTGAAAGATAAACATATACCAAAAGGTTATGTCTTGTCCTTTAGTGCAAGTTATGGGGGCTTACTTGACAGGCAGAATCTAATGACTCGTAAGTTAACTTACAACCCTAAATGTAGCAATTGCTGAGAACCAAGTTAAATACTTTGATTTTGCTTATTTTTAGTTTTAAAAAATATTTCCCAAGCACATACTTTAACATTGAGAACCACGTTCACGCCGGTTGTCCAAAAAAATGCATCGTCATCAGAAGAGATCCAGATGTGGCTGTTTCTCTAATCACAATTAACTGACAGCTTATAAAAGCCATCATCTTAAGAAAACACTGACATTTGAAAAAGCTTGGGATCAAGAAAAGAGCCCCAGGGAGTAGTTTAGGGCTCCTCACTCTACTAGAAATAAAATCAGCAGAGGAAGTGAAAGACATATAATTAGAAAACTGAGTCTTGAACCAGACAAACCCTCTCCTCCTGTATGCACAGTCTACTGCGAAGCTGTAAAAGCTGTTTACACTAAAAATTCAGTATCATCTAAGAATCTATATTCAGTATCATCTGGAATCTATAGTTCAGGTTTTCACAGCCACTTGATGGATTTAGACTTTACGTCTTACATTGCAACAGAGCGAGTGGTGCCAGCTCTTGTGCTTTGATTATTAGTCTCTTGCTATTTGGTGTCTCCTAGGAGCCAAGAAAACATAAGAAAAGCTTTCGTCTAATATTATATTTATATAATTGCATATTATATGTATGTACTCATATTTAATCTGTGGCCCTCCTGGCTGTGAGGAAAACCTTGACGGGGAAACCCGCATCCATCATTTAGGCAGTCAGAGAACATTTGGTGAGATAACTGTCTTAGTACTGAATAGTGTTTTGCATTGGTTTTACTGTATGCCTTCCTTGCTGTCTCAGTAAGGAAAGCTAATCTGCTCTGATCTCTGTCCTGCCACGTCTAGGCCATCACCGGAGCTGCATTTTCTACTTGTAGCAATACCCTGAATATCTTTATCTTCTGGTATGGTTCCTTCCATGACTCCAGTGCAGGCATCAGTTGTTCCTCACTGACAGCTCTCTCTCTAGGTCTTAGACTTTGGTACTATCATGCCTCCCAGAACCAGGAGAGCCCTCCAAAGTTTTAACACAGGATTTGTTTTCTAGTAAAACCACTACGTGCTCAAGTACCTTCATGTACAGGAAGGACTAGGAAGGATTTTTTCTCTTTCTGCCTTTTTTTCAGATAAACAAAGACTCTGGGGAGAACTACTGTCTCTCTCTGGAAATGTTTTTCATGATCCAGAATTTCTCTATTTATTTTCTGCAAATGAAAGCTTATAGTCACAGATTTTATTTACCAACCCCTCACCCCCCCCCCCCCAAACCAACCAACCAACCAACCAAATAAAACCCAAACAAAAACAAAACAAAACTTTTAAGGATAGGACTCAGGTAAAACAATTCAGGTATGACTGAGTTTTCAGTGAGCCTGATGCAACAGCTTAAAACATAGACAGCCCACTTTATTTTCAGTGAAAATTCTTTTAATCTCTAAAAATACCCTGTGTATTGTGTGACCCCCATTGAGTACAAACTCAGAGGAGTTGAATGCACTGCTCTGATATCACAAATCTGGCTGATTATCACAAACCCAATTATAACCAACAGCTGACCTGACAGTCAAGATCAACACTAGTCTGATCAGCAAAGCCTCAGAATATCCACTTACTGGCATTGCACACTGATGCCTAAATAAATGTGATGCAGTGACCTGGTCAGATGATGCTAAAGCATCTTAAACTCAGAAATCCTGATAAATGCTCTCAGGAAGGCCTGAAGTAGCTAAAAAGGAAAAAGATCTAAGCAGGCACAAGAGAACTCTTCCCTAGATAATGGGTTTTTTTTAATGCAATGCTACCTGGAAAGCATCACAGATAGATTAAAGCGAACCCTTCAAAACTGCTCTCCTACTTGCCATCCAAGAATGAAAGCTGAACATGTGAAAAGTGCTAACTTGCAGGTGGATGCTCAGCCGTAAGTTAGCACCAGCAGACCTGACTCCTGGCCAACTGCTCTGCCGGCTTGCAGGAAAATGGTTCTAGCAAGGGCCCTTATCCCAAACTTCATGCAAGAGCCATCATGAACACAGGTTACAGGAAATATCAGTTCTGTTATCAGCATGAGGGAGTCAAGTGCTTTAATATTAAATGTCAGGAAAACTTGATTGAGCAGCTTACTCATCTGAAAATGAGTCAGGGAAATTCCTGTGGTGCATATGAGTGGAAACTGGGAATCCCTATCGCAAAGAGCTCTCATGGCATATATTTCAATATTACATTTATTGCCATTGTTGACTGTGGGATGGGAAAAAAAGGAACGGTGAGGAGTTGCTTAACTAGAATTCATGAGTACATGAGTAATGTCATACAATCGTGTTATATTCTCATTACCTCCTTGGTTAACATTACTTACTTCACTGGAAATTACCAAGGGTAAGATATGAGTCATAATCAGCGCAGGAGAAATAAGCTAATGAGAAAGTACCCATTGCTGAAATGTCTTTTTGCCTACACAAACAGGAATAACGTGATATTTCTGTGCAGCAGTTGTTCACACAACAATAATCTTGCTTCTTGAAGACGCACGCCTCGCACCCGCTCCGCCCGCGTTATCACCCGAACTTTAAGTTTTCCTGATCTGATGCGCAAAGAGCATGAGGAATGGGTCCTTCCCCCCGGCTGGTCACGCTGTCCTCTAGTCGCGACTGAACGCCCAGGACCGGGACGCACCTGCCCGGGGGGGGGCGGGGGAAGGGGCAGCGGGGGCTGTTCCTTGGCAGGAGCCGGACAGAACGGCAAACGCCACCTCCCTGCCAGGGACGCGCAGCCACATCCACATCGAGGACAGCGGGCCCGGGGCAGGCCCCTCCCGCCCAGGCGTTACCGCTGAGGCCGTGTGCCTTCACGGCGCTGAGGACGCGAACCGAGGCGGCGTCCCGCCGGGCCCGCCGGTTACGTAACGCCTCCCGCAGGGGAGCGGAGCCGCGGCGACCGCGGCGGGCAGCTCCGCCGGCCCCTCGGAGTGGGCGGACAACGCTCCTGCGGCCCCTCCAGCCGCCGAGCCAAGCTCCCCGGGCCCCGGCCGCCGCTCCCGCAGCCTGCCCGCCCCCGGCCTCCGGCGGGAAGCGAGGGCAGAGGACGGGCAGCGGCTCGGCACCGGCCTCGCCGCCCCAGCGGGCATGCGCAGCCGTGGGGGCGCATGCGCCTCCCGGGCCCCCGCCAGCGCGCCGGGCGTGCGCAGAGGCGGCGGGCAGGCAGCGGCTGAGGGAGGGCGGTTGGCGGCGGCGGGCGCTGCCGGAGCCCCGTGGGGCGGGCGGGCGGGCAGCGGTGCGCCCCGTGCCCCGCCGCGGCACGGCCCAGTGGGGGCTCCGGCGGCGGCCGAGTGGCGCCGGGGGCCGCCGGGCCGGCAGCGCCCGAGCCAGGCTGTGCCCCAGTTTGTGTCCAATCAGAGAGTGAAGTGTGTGCACCGAGCGGGGCGGCAATGCGTAAACAAGCCCCGGGAAACTCCTCCGCCCCCCGCTCTCCCCTCCGCGCCGCTCCCGCTCGCTCCCCGCGCCGCCCCGCAGCCGCCCCCGCCGCCCGCCAACAAGTCCGGCGAGGCGCGCGTTCCCGCCGCCCAACCGCCTCAGCCGCCCTCCCCTCCCCCCGCCCGCCCGCCCGCCCAGCCGGCGCCGCCCGCGCTGCCACACGCACCCCACTCCCGCACACGCCCGCGGGTGCCCGCGGCCTCCCGAGGGGGAAGGTAAGGGTCCCGCCGGGCCGGGCGGCGGCAGGGGCGGGCGGGGGCCGCCGGGCGGGCGGGTAGGCGGCGGCGGGGTGCGGATGCGCGGGGAGGGGGGGGATCATGTGTCATAACAAGTTGTTGAACGTGACATTGCTCTTGAACTGCGCTGCGGCGGCGGCGGGGAGCGGGGCCGCGGGGGGCAGGGGCCGCCGAGTAACTTTCTCCTCAGATACGCCGCGGAGGAGGGAGGCGGCGGCGCGGGCAGGGCGGCGGTGTTGGCTGCCGGCGGGGACCGCGGAATGCGCCCGGGAGAGGCTGATGCCGTCCGCGATGCTTGTGGCTTCCTGAGGGGGACGGCGCGCAGCGCGGCTGGGTGACGAGCGCTTCGCGTCTGGCTGCTGCGGGAGCCGTTGCCACCCCTGCGGGGATTTTTCTAGCAAGGCGCCTGGGCGGCTAGTTAGCGAGGAGTAGGTTCTGGTCCAAAGCATCTGTTCCTGCGGGTAATCATCCCTGGCTAATGCTCCGTGGCAGTTTGGCCCGCTTCCGTCGTGATTAGCTTGGCTTATTATATAAGATGTCACCGGAGGAGGAGAGGCGCAAACCCTCGGTGTGAGGGGCACAGGCCGGCCCGCCGCGCCCTCCCGCAGCAGGTCGCGGCGCTGGGGGAGCGCCCCGGCCCCGGCCCCGGCCCGCGCAGGGCGGGAGCTCTCCTCGCTGCCCGCCGGTGGAGCACGGCAGCTCCTTGTGCACGTGGTTGGGTGTGTTTCCCAAACCCCTGAGCAGAAGCATAACCTGCGCTGGTTCCCCTCCGCGTGCCCTTCTCTCTCTCGGGAGCAGTAAACATTTGAGCATAGCAAAGTTTAAGAACTTGATTTTTGCTTCCTTTATGTGCATGTTTAGTATGTTAGTATGATCTGGGGACGATTGAATGAATCATCAGTTCCATGGAATAAAAGCAAGTGAATCATCTCTCATACACACACATACAACCGTGCGGGAGCATAGTTGTTACTGTAGATAGTGAAAGGTTAGCGTCGGTTTCTGATACGCAGTGGGATGTAAGAAGCATAGACAGCGCTCAGAAACCTAGCAGGTTTCCTGGGGCTACTTTGTGAACTGTGAAAGTTTTGCAACACTCGCTTGCAGTTTTTCCTGGCTCAGTGGTTGAATGATAACTTCCTTCTGTATCAACTTGCTACCCTTTATTTTACCAAAATTCTCAGAAAGGTGCTGTTAATGGCAAGATTTAATTTGCTGTGTTATTCAAAATGTATTAATTTAAAATAAAATTTAAGAAAAAAAAACCCACCACCCACCAAAAAAACCTCCTAAACATAAATGATATTGCACTACGCCTATACACTGAAGTCAGAGACAGATCCCAGACGCTTTTAATCTGGGATTCGTTTTGCTTAGTTTTGTTAAGCAAAAATACTTAGTCTCTGTTAGAGTAAAAATATATAAATACATATTTGGAAACAAATTAAGGCAGTTTATTTAATAAACATGTTAGGGTTGTACCTAGATACTCTTCTGTTCTTGATCCTCTTGCCTTTTGCTGTGTTAAATAGGATTGAGGCTGGGTCCTGTGTATAGTTTTTCTTTCAACTCTGATTTGGTTCCAAAGTGGAATTTCCATCCTCCACGTTTTCTTGATGTGTCTATCTCTACCTGTACAGAGGCAGAACTATGAATTTTAAGAGATTAATTCCTCTTCTTTTTCTCAGCATACCTGCCACTTGAGAAATGAAGTCACTGTTTACAACAAGGAAGTAGTGCTTTATACATACAAGCACTTGGGTTTACAGTATATGAAGATCTTTGCATGGTCTGCCTCCTTTGGCATCAGGTATCCTTAATCTTGCTGCCTCTGTTTTCTACCTGTAGTCGTTCTCCAAACAGGAATGGAGGAACGAATCAGTCATGGAAAGGGTTGGTTTGGGTAATTGTTACTTTTGGGGAGAAAAGGCATATTACCTTTTTTTGTTTGTCTAGAACTGAGTGCACTGGCACTTCAAAAACGGTTTTATTGCGTTAGCTACAGGATTGGAGCAGCTAAGTGTGGGAAAACTACTACTTCAGGGTTCATTGGGCGGCTTTTAACACCTCACTATCAGAAGATTCTGAAGTTAACCAAGTTAGGACTACTGTGAACACATCGTAATAGAGATTCTCTTAATTGAGGTACTTTGGGTGGTCAGATTAACAAACAGGAAAGAAATAGTTTTATTTGTGCGTTTAAATCAGCATTCATCCATTTGTATTTGATTTCCGTACAAAGAAGATAGAAACATACAGTGTGGGTGGCATTCTATGCACCCAGACCTCAGCTGAAAGCAGTAAAGCAAATAATACTGAAAGTGGACTCACTACTCTGCTCCAGCCATTTTTCCCTGCTCTATATGCGCTCTAGTCTTCAAAGCAGAAGTGAAAAACTCTAGGTTTCACTTTTAAGTCTGCAGAATGTGCAAAATAAAGTGAGATAAAATGGATTGGTTTAAGGTTACTTCTCTGCAGCTCCATTTTTTGGGATTGATAAGCAGATTACTGTAGGATGCACAGCAGAACTTTGAGAACAGTGGAGGGCAACGCAGATAAAAGTGGAGTGTCAACTTTGTATTTTGTTTTTTTGCTGTGTTGGGATACATAGACTTGGTTCTTAGCATGATAAATTTATGAATGTATATTAAATCTTACACTGCCTTTTATCAGAAAGAAAACAAAGATGAAGTTATAATCTTTATTTGAAATTAATAGTACTTTGCTTAAAAAATAGTTTATAGTACTTTGCTTAAAAAACAGTTTATCACCTGCTTTGCAGATTCTTTGCTCTGAAAGACTGGTGCCAACAGCACCTTCATATGTCCTTCCAGCTCTCTCAACTGGAAATGAATAGTTAACATCCCAATGGAAAAAAAAAAAAAGATTCTTTCCATTTTGCAGTTTTGACTTTAAAGACCCTTTCTAGGCAGATCCAGCAGTCCCAAGCAAAGTTTTGAGCTGTTTCTGTAGAAGGACATACTGCTAGTGTTGAAAAAGAGAATCCTTTCTTCAGCTACTGAAAACTTTGCACCAAGTGCATGTTGGCTTGGGGGTCATTTGCTCCCTAAATACTCAGATAAAAACATTTGTTACAGTTCTAGGGGAAGAAGTTTAATCTCTGTTACTAATCTCAATATTTAAAATATTAAGAAAATAGTTAGAAAAAGTTGATACTCTACCAAGGTGTATCGCTTTGTGTATTACAGTTGTAGCTAATCTGTTCTTGAATATTGGCGGATAGCACTTCAGACATTTCCTACAGTGAAGCTTATTTCCCTTATTATTGTGTTTTTCTCTTTACATTTTTCCAGTAAATGTAGTGCTATGAAAAGTAACAGCTTTACAGAATTTGCGACTGAAGCCTGTAGTAAGCAGAGCAGGTGTAGCACTGGCAGCAAGTTCCTCCATGCTATGACAAGACTGTGTATATGTAACTGCATGTGTGCATGTGGGAAATAACAGTGTTACTGTCTCTATCTTAATCATTGCTTATAAAATAAAAATCGCCTACTGCCAAGTGTAGGACACTTTTGGAAGGAAAGCTACATAGTGTTACTTGAGCATTATGGTCTCAACAGCTGTCACTTAGTTCTTACATGTGAAACGTAATCTTGGCTGGTTACCTAAAACTGAAACCATTTATCCCATTACTAATAGTCAAATTCATGCATGTCTCAGCAGTTTTCCTAATATCTGGCCAAACTGTTCCTTTGCTACTATGCACTGATCATTTCTTTCCTGATACGGGATAATTTTCTTCCTTTGTCGTTTTATATGTGTTTTGAGGTTTGGCTGAAATAAAAAAAAAATAGCCTGGAAGTTTGCCATAATAACCCTATTTTCATAAAAGACCTAACTAGGGGAAAGATGAGAAGACTTACTTTCTTAGAGAAGGTTAAAGATGAGAGTAAAAGTTATTGGGAGGATTTTACGTACTTAAAGATACTGTTCTATTACTGACTGATGCATCAGAAGGAGGGAGGTACCAGGCTGCAAGGTGTTGCGGTCTGTTACAGTTCAAGAGCTGCTTTCCCACGCTGAATCTTCACTGGCAGTTGAGTTTGCACTGGTTTGAGTATACCACACGGGCGTTGAGCAATGACTGCTGAAGAACCAGGTATCCGCACTCAGATAGGGTGCCTTTGGTGACTTCCTGGGCACAGCTTCAGTACTGGTTCTTCCACAAGGAGAAGAACCACTTTGTTGTCATACCACTTCTCCTCTAAGCAAATTCTTATAAAAAAGAACCCTTCCTACACACTAAATCACAAATGGAGATGCACTAAGAAATAGTGTTGGGACATAAATGGTGAAATTTTGGGTTTTGTCCTCATTCACGGGTGTGATTTATTCTATGCATATTATTGATGGCAGCATTACAAAATTATTTTCTGACAAAGATACATTGTTTCTGACAACTTTCTGGGAGTTACCTGCTTCCTCGGAAAAATCTATGGTTCTGTTCTTGGTCTGTGTTTTATGAATAGCAGACAGCTGAATCGATGAGTACAATCTGACACCAGCAGGGATGGTTGTAGCTTGTAATTGCCATAAAATTGCTTGCATCCAGTTTATTATTCCCATCTTCCAAACTCCACCCTGCACACTTGTTTAGTTCACCTGTTACAGTTTGGGTTTTGTATTACGACCTCTTGGGGAACGCTTTGTCATTCATTCTGTATTTGTAAAATTTGCAGCACTTCAGTATTCTGGCTGATTTGGCTTCCAGTCTCTATGGAGATAAGTAATAAATAATAGCTTTCATTTTAGATGGTTTTGTCTGAACCTTTACTGTGTTTCTATGCCAGGCAAAACCAAAACAATTCTTCTGCAGTTTTAATAGAACATTTGTCCAAAGACCAACACTGGAAGTAAAACATGATTCCAGATAGACAGCAGTATGAATGAAAAAGTAACAAATCTAACTCATATTTTTGTCACTCACGTGAAGCTTCAGTGAGGGAGACCATGAATACCACCAAGAGCAAAATTAAGCCCTAAGAAAAATGAGACTTCAGGTTTTTTTTAACATAGTTCAGCAGGAAGAATCTTACAGGAATTCCCAAATGTGATGAACTTCTGTAAGGGACAGATTGGTTGTCATTTTCATAGTATCTTCTGGTCCTTCTTACAAATAAACAAACAAAAAAATTGTGATTTTCTTATGTAGCCAAAACAGCCTGAGCAGCGGTTTGTTCAATTTTGGACTTGGAATCACACACTTCTTTTTGTACCTGAGCTATCCTGGTTCCCTTTGCAGAGATGTAGAATTAGGGACTGCTTACATGGATTATAGACAGATGAAATTGTTACAACTGACTTCTTCCATGGGGAGCCAAATGCTGTGGTAATAGCTTGATGACAGAGAGGCAATTTATCTTCACTTTGTAATTACAAGGGTGATTTCACTTTGGCACTGTATCAGAATATGGGAAATATATGGATTTTCAATGTAGTGTTACCAGGTACCTTTATATGAATTTCTATTTGCAGTGGTCTTTAAAAGTATTAATGTTCATTGTTTAGTTTTTCAGGACTAATATAATTGTTCTGTATCAGTTTCAGTCAGTACTAATGAATTCCATTTTACCAGACAAAGCAAGAAAGTACCCAATTTAGTTTGCAACAACTGTGAGCTAGTAGTTGTGTGGTCATATAGATGATTTTATGACTGTTTGTGTGACAGTAACATATATTTCCTAGTGGCTGCAGCTGACAAACTAATTTGCAGAAGTAGAATAGCGAGATTTCTCTTTAGAACTATAAAATGGAACATTCTAATATGCATTATCATTTACATTTTTAAAACCAGTTTCTACCATCATATAAGAAATCAAAGTATTTCTTTTCTGAATACAAATATGTATTCAGACAGATAGTGTGGATTTATGAGAACACACTTGGATTAATTCTTATGTTTTCAGCTGCTTATTAACATTTTATTTTTGTTTTCAGTCACTTTAAAATTAGGATAATGTATGTAAATAAGAGCTTTTATAAAAAAAAACCAAACCTAATATAAGACAAGAACTGTAGCTTTGACTGAGCATCCTAACCCATTAAAAAGTTCTTGTTAAGGAACAATCTCAGTGTCCAGTCTTGGCATTCTCCTAATCACTGCATTTTTCATTGTCTGTGGATTTGTGATGTGGAAAGGAAGTACCTGCAGATTGAAATTACTTGTATGGTCGTAAGTCCTATTTTAGCTTTGTCAGTACAGTGATAGCACTTACTGCTCTTGATCAATAGCAGGCCTTGGTACATAAACGCAGCTCTCCAAGACTTAACACTGAGTCTGCTTAGCAGTTGCTGATGTAATAATACAACGTAAAACTTAATAGCATGACCTATAACAAGATATTAATTTCCTGAATCTGAAGTTGTACTTGGAAGAAAGAAAAAGCACTGGAGTTGCTTTCAATAGCAGAAGAATGCATTGTGTTTCCTAGTTCTGGTTCTTTTTAAAAATGCGGGTAAAATATTACCGCCTTACTAATTTAATTTGGATTGGAAAGTGTGTTTATTAGATTATTCCAGTATGTGTCCAAAGTCCCTGAAAGAGAAATTATCGCTTTTCTTTGGGATGTAAAATGCACCAGGGTTATGTGTTTACGTAAGTTTCTTAGACAGAATTTTTCAGATGACTTTTTGCATTGTGTTACATCTATTAAAATCTTTGTGTACTAACAAGGCACATTACAGTAATAGAATACAAAAAAAAAATATTCTGAGGATAGATTTCAGTGCTAGTTAGTACTGATCAGATCTGACAGACAGATAAATTCTCTCTGCCGCAAAAAAAGTAGTTGATCTTGAGATAAAAGTCTTGAGTGATTCTTAAAGAAGCATCGCCACTAATTAAAGCAAGTGAAATTATATTTATTTCCTCCCTCAAGGAGAAGAATGGAATATGTCAGAAAACAGGCTCTTGATTAATTTCCTAGTGAGAACACAGTTCTTTTTTTCAGATGGAAGATCAGCTCTTAAACAGACAATGTGTGGATTGAATGAAGTTAAAAATCATAGAATCATAAAGTAATTCAGGGTGAAAAAGACCTTTAAGATCATTGAGTCCAACCATAAGCCTAACACTGCCAAGTTTCTTTCTTCCATGGTTTTATAAAATTGTTACTTACTTTTTTGAAGAATCATCAGTACTAGCTGCAGAGACAGAAGACCCTTTGTATGATATAAATGATATTTTGACTAACTACTCTTGGTTGATTCTGGCTGTGGAATTTCCCTGCATTCAAAGTGATTTTGAAGAGCTGCTTAATCAAACCAATATTTTTCAGCTTTCCATCTTAACTCTTTGAGTTTATCATAGATAAAGTAAATTTTCATGCTTTCATCCCAAATACATACTTACCACAATTTACAAGTGTTTTGTGCGGACAGTGATGACAGAATGCAAATGGATTTATTTGAAATAATGTACTCAGTGACAGTTGTTGCCTCACGCAGACAAGTGTTTATAATCTACCATTGATGTGTAACTTGCTGACAATTTAGAACGTAAATTTACATGGGTTTAGTCTACAATTCAAAATTTCCATTAATTGCAGAGGAGCTTTTCCAATGAATTCAGTGTGAAGCTGGATGAAACCAGTGACAAATTTGTAACAGAGGTGCTTTTCTATAATGTCTGGCTTCTCAAGGTATAATAGGTCTTATTACATCAACTGATACAATAGGAAAAAACACACAAACTAGGCCCTTTGTCAGGTCTCAAAGAATTAACCTTGAACTAAGGGTGTGATTTCAGAAGACACCTATATGTACTATTGAACTGGGGAACACTATTGAACTGCTATTGAACAAGGGAAGTGCTGCTTCTATCTCTTATGCTGTTTGAGCCCTGGCAGTCATTGAACTTGAAAATAAAGTTTAACTAAGCCATCAAGAAACTAATAAAAACAAGTTTTCTGTTGGTCTGGTGTGTTAAATGGACTTAAAGATGGATCAACAAGCTCCAGAGTGGTGCTTCCCTTTTTTGGTGCAACTGATCCATTAGATCAGCTCTGCTGTTCAGTTAAGTGTGGATTTAAGGACAAGTTGGGAATAGCTGCTTTGATTTTATTGTAATTATGGCAATCAAATAGCTAATTTGAGGCGGAAGTGTGGTTATCACCTGGAAAACAAAGTGGATATTAGTATAGGGAGAAAATGTAAGGTAGTGCTTCATCATGGGCAGAAAAAACCCAGATCATTACCACTAGAAAACTGAAGGCTTTAGCTGGTGTGTCACCATGCAGTAGAGGTAGTATCTCTAGTAAGTCTTATCATTTTTCATAGCTAGAAGATCTGTGAACCCTTGTTTCCAGGTTTAACTTGATGATCAGGACTGAGAAGTGGAATTTTCTTAAAAACTTTCTCATGGAATTCATTCTGGCACCTAGAAGTCTTGCTAATATGTGTAATTACGTTGACAGAAGAGCAGCGTGAACAGAGCAGTGTACATTAAGAAAGTGGTTCTCTAATATTTATTTAAGGTAATCTCTGGTCTTTCTTGGATACTTAGTAGGCTCCTGCACTGAAGTGGATTTTGTGTCACATGGACATGAGTTCCTGGAGCAGATTTGATGTTGTCTGGTTCTGGACTATTAGGGGCAAACTCTGCATCTGACTTCTTTCTTGGCAGTGGAGAACCCTTCCCACTTCCCCCATCTAGCTGGCCTATACCTAGATTTCTCAAGCACTCTGATACATAAAGAATATTTGCAAAAATTTGCTGAACATTGGACCTTTGGATTCACATTTTCTATCTTTTTTTGGGGTAATATGTGATAACATTGACAGGTAGCGTGCTGACTGAAATTTCCTATAATTCCTACAAGTGATGATAGCTGCTCATCATGTTATTTTTACTGTATGTTTTCAAAGGAAGCATCTTGGGTCTCATGTATCCAAGGTAGTATCCATAAAAACACAAATAATTTAGAACTTTACCCTTAGCTGAACATAACTACTGTAACTTAAACCTGAGTTGATCCATTTGACTCTAGGCCAATATTGAATATGCATGTAGATAGAGAAAAGCCTAACCACAAGTACTGCTTGTACTTACCATAGTTAAGTTACCACAGACCATGCCTTGAATTGCTTATAAAATTGCCAGTTATTAAATAATTCCAAGAACAAGATTAGGGAAAAGTTGTCATTTTGCCTAGTAAAACAATTTTTGTAACCTTTTCATTAAAGCCAGGACTTCAAATTTGGCTTAATTATTGTCTTTGTATTATGAATGTATTTTTTCCTGTCTTCTGAAAATAGAGTAGTGTTTGATCAAAGTATAAGCCTTTGAAAAAAAGTATCTAAGTTTATATATGTTCTTAGAAGAGGCTGGTGAGAGTTTGCCAGCGACATTTTCCAAAGACGGCATCTGCAGCCAAGTGCTTGAGTGGAACTTTCCCTGTCATTGTTTCTCCTTGAATCCCAGTGTGGACTCTGATACAAGTATTAAAAAGGAGGAGTTTAGCTCTGTTTTGACTGTTAGAGGCACAGACATCACAAAGGAGAAAGAAGAGGTGACTGCTTTGCAAAGGAGTGAGAATGGCAAGTGGCGTCTGTTTGCAACTATCAGCAGACAAAGGCAGTTAGAAAACCATTAGGAGGGTCTAAGCACAGGGAAATGAGGAGGTGCATGTTGAGTGATCTGGAAAGGTCTCCTGCTCAGGGGAGGGTAGGAGGCCTAAACCCAGTAGAGAACATACTTCCTAAGCCTCTTCTTTCCTCTGCTATCAGCAAATAGCAGAGAGAACAACGGGTAAAGAACGTCTCTCCCTTCAGTGCTTGCTGGATTGGTATTCATACATTTGAGGTCTGTTTGGTGGGTGGAGAATTCAAACTGCTGACAATTTACACTGCACAGAGTCATACTGACTCTGCAGTAGAAATCCTGTATTTTGGGCATAGTTAAGTATAAAAGTTAGATTGTTCTCATATAGCTCTTTTAAGGCTAAAGGACTAAAATGTTAGGACGTTTCTTGTTTTAGGCTGTTGGTGTGACCATTATGTATCCATTGTAGTGCTCTTCAATTCTGTTCTTAAAAGGCTTTCTCCCCAGCAACCCCTTATTCACTGCACAGCTGTAAATTGTTTGGGGATTTATCAGTAAAGGAGTTTTCTGCAGTAGACGGTAGAATGGGCGCAGAGGAATGCAGAAAGACAGGGAATAGTCTCAGCTTAGGGAAGTTGAATGCCACCTTGGAGGACTAGTTTCTGTCCATCTTGGATGCTAGATGACTATTTCATGTTGGGTAGGTAACATACATCAGGAATTCACAGATGGGCATTCATTTTTTAACATTTGTGAAACACATGTAACCAAATTTGCCAGTGTTCTGACATTGCCAGGACAGCTAAAATCACGTGAAACTGAGCTGTTTACTGTCTGAGTGTCTTGAAAAATTGAACTTGCATCGAGTGTATGGAACTAAAGAGTACTTGAGACAGTTTGGACCTAGACTTCTGTGTCTCCTGTTTCCATATCTGTAAATTATGGCTAGCAGTGTTTTGTTGTTGAATAGGTGTATTGGGTCTGGCTGAGCCCCATAGCAGCCCTTCGAGCGCTGTGCTCTGTTTTGGTAGCTACAAAAGTGTTGATAACACACCAGTGTTACGGCTGCTGCTGAGCGGTGCTTGCACAGCATCAAGGTTGTCTCTCCAGCATTATCCCCCTCACCAGTAGGCTGGGGGTGGGCAAAATCTAGGGAGGGGATGCAGCCAGGACAGCTGACCCAAACTGACTGAAAGGATATTCCATACCAGATGATGTCTGCTCAGATATAAAAGCTAAAAGAAAGGAGGAGGAAGGGGGGGCATTTGTGATCAACAGTGTTTGTCTTCTGGAGCAACCACTCCTTATACTGAAGCCGTGCTTCCCAGGCAGTAGCCAAACATTGCCTGCTAATGGGAAGTAGAGAATAACATCTTCTGTTTTCCTTTACTTCTTTGCGTGCAACCTTTGCTATTGCTTTATTAAACTGCCTTTATCTTGACCCACAAGTTTTTTCCATCTTACTTTCTATCCCCCAGTTCTGCTGAGGAAGGGAGTAATAGAGTGGTTTGGTGGG
This sequence comes from Falco cherrug, assembly GCF_023634085.1. Classification (NCBI taxonomy): domain Eukaryota; kingdom Metazoa; phylum Chordata; class Aves; order Falconiformes; family Falconidae; genus Falco; species Falco cherrug. The sequence goes on along the minus strand of NC_073705.1, from coordinate 31,867,404 downwards.
CACCTGGCAACCAGCCAAAGTCAACCCACCACAATAGGTTGTGAAGAAGATCATTTTTTTTACTATTTGAGGAGCATTAAGTACTGGAGTAATGAGTGGGTATGTTTGTGTGATACCAAAGACCCAGGAGTAAAATAAAAAAAGCACAGCTGTCTTTTATACTAGGTTGTTTGATAGGAAATATACATTCATAGTATTGAAACTGGTATTAGAGTTCACACATGCAAAGGCACAGATTTTTTTTTCTTCAACTCTTTTGGAGTCTGTAATTTTTACCGAAGTCGTACTACTCTTGGAAGGCCCCATCTAGATAGAGAGTTCTGTTGAGTTTAGTTTCATGGAGATGTACAAGGGATTGGTTTTGCCTGAAGGTTGTGTATTTAGCTAAAGAAATATAATAGACAAATTGGGTTCAGGGAGAGGCACTAATTATACAGGTACAGTTTTCCATAACGTACTTGGGTATACTGCTTGGAGGTACAAAGATGCAATTTTATTTTCTAAACTAAATATGCACTGGGGCATGTCCATGGCATTTTAAGCAGGTGTAAGCTCCTGCTGCCAGAGCTTGAAGAAACTGAGAAAATATCTGCCTATGGTTAGTGTAATATCAAGACAGAGTATATTAGATGTGGCTCAGTGCCATGGTAACACCAGAATATGGTTTCTAGTCAGCTTACAACACAGACATATCTTGCTGCTAGTCAGCCAGCTTGCAAATTTTCTTATAATTAAAACAAATAAGATTCATTAAAAATACTTTATTAAAACAAACAATCTTGTTTTTAGGAAGCTGTGACAGTGATCTTAACGGAGGAGTTCTGAATATAGTATTTGCAGGAAGACAGGCAGAGTTTAGGAAAGAACTAGTGTAACCGTAGAACAATAAAGACTGCAATACTTAAACTTGGACAATACAGAACCTTCTCTTCTTTTATACCTCAGTGAGTGGGATGTTACCGATCCTGCTTATTGGAGTGGGTGAGATTTACCTTGTTCATGGCAATAAACCTACACATTCCTTGAAAGTGGTGATTAGTAGTTAAATGTTGATTCCTGTGCTTTCCTACCAGTAAAAAAAGTGTGAAGATTGCCAAGTTCATCCTATATTGATAAGTGTCTCAAGAGCTTGTGCTGCAGATAGGTCAGAGTAGATCAGACAGCTTAGTGTGGTGTTGCTCTAAAAGTAAAATGTTGGCATTAATGTTTATGACTATGCAGTCAACTGACAGGAGTGTTACATGACGTGTTACAGTACATCCCATATGTTAATTTAGCTGCTAAACTATAGTAACTTTTCTTTTTAATCACTCATTTCTATGTATCTTGTGGGCTGCACAATGTTTAAGCAGTGGCTAAAAATCCCAATACTCCATCACTGCTCATTTTATCATGTTATCATGAGCAACACTCACTTGGAAATCACCAGCTCTGCATGCATCAGTCCCTGGACCTGTACCAAATACAGGAAAGCAGTGATTCCTTATAAGCTATACAGCTAAACAGGGTAGGCAAGTACAACTGCTGACTGTGCAGTTGCTGCTCTTGTCTCACTATATACCAAAATGAATCAGTGTGGTATACCCAGAAACAGAGCATCGAGCAGGAGCTCCAGAACTTTTTTTGGGTGCTACTAAAATAGAAAGAAAACTCTGTGATAGAATAGTGCTCTAGCAGCTTGTACTTCTTTTGGACCATGCATAGATGCAGGAGGAGATATTTAGGCTGTATTCCTTTTCTAGAGGAAAGGCAGCAGATCAGATCTTTGCGGGATACCAGTTTGAAGTACCTTCATAGGAGTCCCCTGCAGGAGTGAACTGCATTGCAATTACATGCACAATAGAGTACTGGGCTTAATGACTGAGAGTCTTTTTCAAAGTTGTTTTCCTGTGAGCAAGTAGGTGCTAAATATTTTCAGTTTGGGGGACTGGAGTTCCTGTCTATGTAAACATATGTTTGCAGTCTTGATTTTTAGGTCTTATGCTTGTGCTTTTCTCTGCAACGCTTCTGTTTATGAGCTAGCAATGTTTTGTATTCAGGGATTTATTTTTTCATTGTCTTTCTTTTTTTCTTTCTTTCTTTGCATGTTCCTGCTTATGTCACAAGTAGAAGGAACTGATCAAAACTCCAGGTAGAAGATAAATTCCAGAATAAGAAGAAAATCACAGAAGGATTGTGGAGAAGAATCTGGAGTACAAGTTCTGGTATGAAATTCTAAATATTTTCCTTGGAATTCAGGTCACTGTCTGCTCTGGAAGACAAACCTCACTTAGTATAGAGTATAGCATGTAAAATAGTTCCACTGAGTGTGCTGGCTGGGCAAAGATTACTTTTTACCAGAAAGACTATGTTTAAATGGGTTCAGATTAGCATAGTTCCTACTCTGTTGTACATGGTATCCACTAAGATATTTTTCATGCTTTATCCAAATGTTGAAGTGCCTTATATGTAAGAAAACTTGTTTGTATGAAAACTAGCTACAAAGTCAGGTCAACTTTCTAGTGCTAGATTTTTTTGCCACTGTTAAAAATGTTTTGAGTATGATTTTTATCCTTCTTCAGGTATCAGAAGGAAAACCATATGTAAACACTCTTGAAAGGCATTCTTCCATCTCCACAGTTTGAAGTCAAATGGCAATTCATGTCTTTAATACTGAAGATGTTGAAATCTTGCACGCATTTAAATAATGCTTTATCAGTATTCACCTACAGAATACCTTGGTCTGTTTCTGACTCCATATCTCCACTAAAGGCACTGGAAAGCATTCCCGCTAATTTAAGGGGCTACAATTTGAATCCTTTATACTTACTGCAGAAATTGTGAATTTAGATCTGTGAATTTACACAAAGTAATAAATTTTTTTCCCCTTGAAATCAGATTATGTTTAAAACCCTAGAAAGCTTATTTAAATATAGGAAACCTTAATTGCTCTTTTTTCACTTCTGTAGCAATAAATTTGCTTTTTTTGACCAGTAAGTATTTCCAGAATTTGGCTATGTAAAAGCTTGTCAGGGTAAAACCAGGTATACTTGCATTACAAGTTGACTGGCTGGAATCAGTCACCTAATCCTAGAGAAAATGGCTTGATTATTTTTAGTCTTATGTAGATGGGTTTGCTGGTACAATTTCAAAAGCTTTCTCTTTGTGCTTTCTCTTTGTAAGGGCAAGACAGAACACTGGAAAGTCACCATGTATGTTTTCTAGGCCTGTATCATAGGTGCTGTTATATAAAAAAAAAACATTTAGTGCCCACTGAACTGAAATTCAAGTGATGATCTCACTGTTGCTAAGTACCAACTTCAGCTGGTATAAAATGTTGCAGCTAGAAGTTTGTAAGTTCTGTGTTCAGCGTGACCAGAAGGAAGGACAGGGAGCAGAGAGAGGAGAAGCTCATTACAAAAGTAGTTTAACTAGATGATGCAAAACTTTGAATAAGGACCAGTACATCAGCAGAAATGAAATGGAGATATAATCTAGCAATATTCTTAAGGTAATATAATCATGATTTCCCTACAGTAGGCATTTGATTCAAGTGTTAGACTACAGTACAGCTTAACTGAATCAAAGGAGTACCACAAAGGAGATGGAAGCCAAAGAATGCATGTAGTGAGTGTAGGCATTTGTATCCTACCAACTCTTTCTTTGCTTGAAACTGCAGAAATAAGTATGCAGTATTTTAGGTGTTCATGAGGGCAACAGCAGAAGAAAACCCATGGGGGTAATTCTAAAATTGATATATTCCATATAAATGTAATTAAGCTCCCTGAAATTAGATGAGTTCAAATAGAAGTCTCATACACTTCCATGGGCATATTCCAGATCTGAGGTCTGAGATAATAAAATAGAAGAATAGGATAAATAGCAAAAGAGGAATCACTGTGTAGAAACTATTTGTAGATTCTATTTACAGAGTGCCTTGTTCACCCCTCACAAAGCACAGATTTCTAAAAGAGTTTTGAAGGGTTGTGGTATAATCAGCTGCCGATGTCAAGTGGAGACAAAGGAGTGAAGGTAGTCTTGGGTGAATGGGCAAGGGGAATATCAAGCAGTTGTCAAATTACATTGCTTCTGTGGTTGTTAATCCTGTAGTCCCTACTCAAATACTGAACTTGGTTCTGGCAATTGCACTTCAGGGAGGATGCAGAAAAATTGAAAAGGGTAGAAGACCTAAAAGAATGATACAGGACTTGGGACACATTCTTTATCATGAAAGACCGGAGGCACAGTTTAGTAAAAGTAAAGCAAAGGTGACACTTCCAGCCAGTAATCAAGCCATTCCTGAATATTGTCTTTGGTAAACTAAATGGAAACATTTGAGATAAAGTAACTGATATTAAAACCCACATTGTTCAGTCTTTCAGATCAAAGGAAAAGTAAATGATTGTAGCTTAGCAAATGAGGTAATAAAACCCAGACTAATTCAGACTATAATTAAGGATTTTTTATTATTATTATTTTACTAATTGGAAGCATTAATGATTGTGGTAGATTCCTCAGCGCTGGTAATCTTGAAAATTAAGGAGGATGATTTAGTCAGACTAATCCATTGAACTTCAGGTGGGAATTAGTAAGTCCTATGGTTTGTGGGTTTTTTTAATGCAGCTCAGACTAGGTGATCACAGTGATCTCTTTTGACTTAATATGTATTACAGTAAAGGTTGTGCAGTCAGTCTTTACTGTAACATTTGGATGTTTAATTATACAAAGCCCTGGCAGAGAATGTTCTGCACACGATTACCTGAAAATCTCCAGAATTCAGATTGCTAATTCCATAAAAGCAGAATAGAGGGACATGTATATCAAGAAGGCAGTAGGATGCTATTAGACAGATGAGACATTTTTGAGAACACCGTATCTTGTGTAGTTTGTCAGCACTTTATAAAGGCATGCCAGGGTCCCTTGTAAAATATCGGGCTATTTAAATTTTAAATCATCTTTTATCTTCCTTCATAGCTGGTAGTATTCAAAAAGTGCGTGGAAAGTAAAGCAACAGCTAGCCCTGTAGCTTTGCAAAATATAGCCCCTGGATATAAGGGAGAGCTATGCACTGTATTTGCATAGCATGTTGGTCTCCAAGTAGGTTAAGTATCTGCTTGGCCATTTGGTTTCTGTAAAAATACTGTTCCTTATTTGTTCTGTGTTAAGTCTTTTAAAATGTGTTGTTTTAACAACTGATAAAAGCAAGCTAGCTAAGTTGAGGAATGGTCCAAGGTCAGCATTCCAGAGGAGTTTTTTTCTGAAAGAAGAAAGCCAGACTTGAATGAACATCTCATATTTATTTTGCAAATAATAAGATTAGAGAAAATAAATATTGTGTGGAAGTGTATGCCCTAGCTTCCCTAAGGTAACAGTAACACAAGGATGTGTGTTGTGTAAGTAGAACTAACAGATGCTTAGGAATCCTAAGAAGTCAGGTTTCCTGTCTCAGGCTTCTTCTCTTCTTTTTGGCAGATTTTTTTCATACCACTGGTAGAAAATAAGTATTTTATTATAATTGATAAATGTCCTTGTTAATAACTACATTGTCATCCTTGTACCCTATTCCAGTGGTGTGCAAGAACGAACTTTGCCTCAGATGTACAGTAATCTTTAAGCCCCCTGTAAGAGATACACAGCAGTATGCTTCAGTGTTCACAGCATTTTTCATATGTGTGACTGATGGAGAGAGTCGAAGAGTCAGAAGCCACAGGTTCAACCCCCCCTAAAGTCAGTAGAGAGATTTGCTGCAACAACTTCTGATTTATAGCCTGTACGTTTTGATTTCTGTTTTACCCACAAAATTTCTGGATGAAAATCTACTGCAAAGAGGTTGTTTTTTAATTTTTGTTGTAATACAGCATTTTCATGCTCAGTGAGAGAACATTAAAAATATTGGGTAATACAAATGGTGCTTTACTATGAGTGCAGTAAAAGTAACAAGTATCAGTGAGGTGGCACCCAAAAATACTGTCATTTATATCTAGTATATTCCCATTCTAAAAAAAAAGTCAGTATCTTCATAGAAATATCTATCTGTTATGAAATCATGTCATTATTCTGTATGGCATCTTACATTGTGTTTCTTGCCATATTAATTAAACGTCTTCCAGCAGTGTATTAAACAATGTGCCTAACATCTGTCACATGCTTTTAACACGTCCTCTCCCCAAGGAGAAAAGCGTGTGCAGTAGGTGGCCATATTTTGGTAGACTTTTTGTGTTTATTTTGGGGCAAGTATGTTGAAAGCCTTTCTGCTGACAACACAAAATCAATGTATGATGTTACACAAAGTTACTCCTATATAGCTGATTAACCTACAGACAAACTACAGACTGAGCTGAATGCTGCCTGGGTAAGTAGTTAATCTGGTAACCAGCCCACTCCCATATTCTCTCTGTTGCTCAGAGGTGCTGGTCATGTCATACAATGCACATCTGTATCTGGCCATGGAGAAATGGGACAGCACACGTGTGGTTGTAACACAGATACAGGCTTAGTCATGTCACAGGTGTGTATGAATCCTCAATACCTACTCACATATCACCGGACAACACAGCAGAAAGGTTGGACTAATTTTGATTACATTATTTTTGTGGCTTAACTCTGGTAGGCAGCTAAGCATCACAAGCTGCTTGCTTACTCCCTGCCCCAACCACCAGTGGGATGGGGGAAGAGTAAAGGAAGCAAACGTGGGGTTGAGGTAAAAGAAAATAATTGCTTAATAAGTGAAGGATAAGTGGAAGATGAGAGAAAGGAAAGAAAACAAAAAGTGAAGCAAAGGCAATCACTCTACCTCCCACAGGCAGACTGACACCCAGCCAGTTCCCAAGCAAAAATATGTAACCTCCCTAAACCCTCCTCTTTTCCCTTTTTATGGCTGAGCATGGCATTATATGGCATGGAATATCTCTTTGGTTAGTTCAGGTTATCTGCCTGGTTGTGTCCTCTCCCAACTTACTGCACCCCACTCAGTCTTCATTGTGAAAGAGGGAAGGTCTTGATGCTGTGCAAACACTGTTCAGCAATAGCTGGAACATTAGTGTGTTATCAGGATTGTTTTGGTCACAAATGTAAAAACACGGCACTGTATGAGCTGCTCTGAAGAAAGGCAGATGTCCTAGCCAGGCCCAGGTACAATTATTTAGCAGGATGACTTAAAGAGCATTTGAGACTTACATGATTGGACTTAATGATCTTAAAGGTCTTTTTGAACCTAAGCAATTCTATGATTCTGAGTCTATAAAAAGCTATAGATAGCATTGGAATAACAAAATCTTTGACAGGAAAGAAGAAGACAGTCTTTTATAGATAAACTTAGTGCTTTTGAACACATTTTATAGTTCTTATGGTAGAGCAGATGATGAATATTTCTAACCCAGACTGAGAAGGGAATCCACACATCAAAGATATTTAAGGTACATACTTACGCAGTGTGTCCCACTGAAGCAGTGTGTCCCACTGAAGCAGTGTGTCCCGCTGAAGTTGCTCAACACTTGAATGAATTGAAAAATAAGAATTTAAGTTTGTCTTGGACACAAATCTGTACTTAGGTCAGTAAGTGTTCTGTTTCATTCCTTTTACTGCAGAAGACAGGCTGCTTACACAGTTGTGTGCATTGCATAATGCTCAGCTTTCTCAAACTAGAGTGTTTATTTTCTTGTGCAGGAGTCTTTTGGATGTTTTGCCTAAATGTCTTATGTTTCCACCTACTCCTGTCTAACATAATGCATTCCTTTTATAGAGAAATGAGATCTGAAAGACCATATTTGGCATTAGTCTCTAGTGAAACTGAAATTTTTGCTGGAATCTACTAAGGGTTTTGCAGGTTTACTAGCAGTGCTGTTTTGGGAATAGAGCAAAAAGGTTGCTGTTATTTTTGTTGACATGGAGTCTGTAGGGATGTAAGCAGTCCAGCATTCCCCATGTGAGCAGTTTTATTTCCACATGATGTTTGAATATTGCATGAAAACTTCATTCTTTCCTCATGTCTGCTCACGTGTCATTAGTAATAAATAGTCACTGACTCCACTGTGGGGTTCACTCTAATGCTTATAAAGTACAGAAGTACTTTTAGACAGAGTAGAAGGTACTTATAGTATCTAACCATCCTGGGTTTGGGAGGCGTGAGAAAGGAACTAGAAGGAAGAATGGAAATGTGGCATTTTCATATGTGCAGTTTCTGCCTGTGCAGTGGTCATCACAACCTAACGAAAGAGAGCAAAGCATCCAAGGGATTATAATGCAATCTTTGTAGCTTCAAGACTAAGAGGTGTAATAGAGCAGTAGACCAGAGGACCACTTCAGTACTTAATAGCATCCACATGCTTCCAGCACATTTTTTTAATATATAATGTAGTGCTGGAATTTTCTCACAGGATGCTTACAGGAGTTAGGAGGAATGACACTTTGTTCTCCCAGAGTTATCAATGCACTGTGGACACTGGTGGTATCCTGTATTTGACAATTTTCCTCCTAGTTATTGGGAGATTGTGGTACTTGTGCATGTGTGGAACAAGAGTAGTTTACAAGTACACTTCTAACCATGCTGCAAAGAGTGCAATGATGGAGACGTTACCCTTAAACCTCTCTGCAGAGCATAATACGTGTGTGTGCTTGAAACTGTAATAATATTTTTTTTATTTGCCACCAAAAATACTTTCAGTTAATTACAAATACAAAGTGAGACAGTATTTCTGTTTCAATGATTGTTAATATTAACTGCGCTTCGGAAATGAGTGTAACTGCATTTTTATTTCCTTTTTAGTAATGAATGTGTAGCTGTAAAACACTCTATCAGTACTAGATCTGTATTAACCAATAACCTCTTCATCACAGCAGAGGTAAAAGTACATTTACATAGAGACATAAAAATAATTTGTTTCAGGAAGTCATGGAGGTATTGTGTGGGATTAGGCTCTGTAAACAGCCATATCCCCGTTCATGAGATGTTTGTTAACATGAAAAAGCAAGAAGAGTTGATGGGTCTGATTCTTTATCATCATAAGTAATCACTTGCTTTTGCTTAAAAATGAATGCAAAAATGCAATTAAAACACAGTGTTCTGTTTCACTCCCATTTTGTAAGTGTATAAAATTATATATCTATAAATACAAAGACACATACTATATAAGGTATGAAATTCTGAAGAATCCAGCTTTTTATCTTCAAATATTTTAGTTTGAAAAATGTTATACTTGCCTCCATATGCTGAAAATTTGAGACTTAACTTGTAATTCCTTACCAATTCTGTTCTAAAACTTAACTGCAGGTATCATAATTATTTTCAGGAGCCTAGTACCAATAGCAATATGAGGCAATATGTAGGTTAAGTGTTCAGTATGGCTTTTTTCTTTTTTTTTTTTAAAATAAAATCTGTCACCTCAGAGATTAGCTGTCTGATTTAAATGCATGTCGAATGAACATTCAGATGAAGAATGATGTTGTGATTAACACATGATATTGGAATTTGAGAGTTGGAAGTTTAATTCCTAGGCAATCAGGTCTCTCTGTGTGGCTGACATCAGAAATCTATTAGAAAACCAGCTAGAAATATTTTACACTTTGTATAAAACAGGTTCAGTAATGCATCCTTTTCTTCACACACTTTAGATTGGAGACTCTTTAGACCAGATGGGCTCTCAAAGGGTGTGTTTCCACAGCAGCTGAAGGTGTATTAGCTGAATGGATGTATTTGCACCAAGTGTATTCTAGCCAGCTTTGTTAAATAGCAACAAAATAATGTCAGGTGTTCCAGTAAATGGGATGATCCAGCCTGCGCTGGGCCCTTGTGTGGCTAGGTTATGCTGGTGTGCATTCTGTATGTTCACTTCCATAATTACTGGAGTTCGCTAGATTAAAGAGTAGATCTACTTTTACCTTTCAAAAAATTTGGGTTTTTTTAATCAGCTTTTGGTTTATTCCTTTACTAAATCCTGCAGTCAACATTTACATTTACTTCTGATTTATTCTTCTGCAGAAGCAAGCTTCTTCCATCCTCTGTCGTCCCTTGGCCCTCCCTGTCCCGTAGTACATAGATTCTTCCTTTACCCACAGAAGACTGGAAGGCATGACTCTGTGGCTGCTTTGCTCAGGAAACCTGTTTTGCTGGGGAATACTAGTTGACAGTTGCCCCAGAATTCCCAAGAAGTATGATTTCCTTCGTGCTTTAAGAAAAGCAAGAAATAAATACAATTAAAGCTTGAGTCAATACAGATTTGCACAGATTTCCCTAGGGCTGGATAGCAGTAATACATAGCCCAGACCCTAAATGTAGTTACCCTCATTTTCATCCCGAACCACCTCTAACAGAGAGTCCATTTCCTGCATGAGTTACCCACTTCTGAAATTACATTCTCCTCTATGACAATTGGACTATAGGTGTTCAAAAGGCAAGCAGTGCACTAAATATAAAACTTAATTGATTGAATAGAGATCTATACTATGGAAGGACATATTCTGCAGTTTAAGATTGTGGAGTTTACCTCTTCAGGAAGGATTTAGATTCCTGTTACGTAAGTAACATGGAATAACATCTCTGCCCCAAAACTGTAATATTTTGAAAACACAATTATTTTTCTGGAAGCTAACAGGTAAATTTCTTCATCAGAATTTGAGTTAAAATTTGGTGCCTCTAAGAAAAGTAGAAATCCCTAGCAGTAAACAAAGGATAAGAGAAATGGAAAAACTTGATTGAAGGGAAAGAAGAGGGAAGCTGAAACAGGCAAAGCGGCTGTTAACCAAGTTTAAACGGACTGTGTTTTGCTGTTATGCATTATTGCAGGAAGCTTACTGTAATGGTAAATCTAACCTTAAATTGTTTCGCATGTACAGTAGCTTCTTCATAATTCAAAATTTTTAGACATGTCATGGGGCAAATGGGAATGGGCATAGAGCTGCTGTGTAATATAGTGATACTGATCTATAAGGATTTTTAGGAAAACTCAGTAGCTTTTGTTTAATTTACATTATGGTGCTCACCACAGTGGATCCCATAGGCTAATGAAGACAAGGAGGTGACAGAGCCAGTGCATGCTTGGGTGTATTCCTAGTATCCGTGCTGCACGCTGACAAGGGACCAATGTCATGGCCATGAAACAAGACCCCAGCATTCACCATGGCATACGCCTCTGATACAATTCAGACTCAAACTGGAATCGCTAACACCTTCTGTTCACAGGTTGCCTAGACCTGCAAGTAGCAAGCATATTCCAAACTTACTGAGTAACTGGTTAGTATCTCACAGAATCCCAGAAACCTTGAGGTTAGAAAGGATTTCTGGAGGTCATCAATTCCACTGCCCCTGCTTAAAGCGAGGTCAACTACAGCAGGTTGCTCTGGCCCTTATCTGTTGGGGTTTTGAAAATCTCTGAGGATGAAGACTCCGAAGCCTCTCTGGGCAAAAAAAAATAATAATAAAAAAAATACGGCACTGTTCAACCGACCTCCCAATAAAACCCTTCCTTTCCTAATGTTTAAATGGAATTTCCTGTGTTTCAGTGTGTCCATTGTCTCTTGTTCTTTCACTGGGCACCACTGAGAAGACTTTTGCTCAGTGTTCTTTACTCCTCCTTCCATCCTCCATCACAAATTTATAGACAACAGTAAGATTGCCCCTGAGCCTTCTTTCCTGCAGGCTAAACACTTCCAGCTTTCTTAATCTGTCCTCATGTGATAGATGTCAATCCCCCAGTCATCTTTGTGGCCCTTCACTAAACTCGCTGCAGTATGTCTTTGTCTCTTTTACTTGGAATTCACAACTGGACACAGCATTCCAGATGTGTCTCACCACCTCTCTTGACCTGCTGGTAATAAGCCCAGGTGGCTGTTAGCCTTCTTTACTGAAATGTGCATTGCTGGCTCATGTTTAATTTCATGTCCACCAGGAAATCCAGGTTTTCTTCTGCAAACCTGCTTTTGAGCCTGTCAGTCAGCATGTACTGGTGCAGGGGCTATTCCTTGCAAGCACAGACTTCGCACTTGCCCTTGGTGAACTTTGTAAGACTCCTGAAGGCCCATTTCTCAAGCCTCTTGTGGTCTCTGTGAGTGGTGGCACAACCATCTGGTGTATTAACTACTGCTCTCAACGTTACATCATCTGAAAAATTGCAGAGTATGCACTCTGTCCCATCACCAGGTCATCAATGATGTTGTTAGGCCGTACTGGCCCCACTATCCACCCTTGGGGTACCCAGTTGTGACTGCCCTCCGGCTGGACTTCGTGTTGCTGATCATAACCATTTGAGACGAGCAGTTCAGCCACTTTTCAGTCCATCTCGTTGTGCATTTGTCTAGTCCAGCCCCTCTAGTCAAAGCAGGGTCAACTAGACAAATTGCCAAGGGTGGAGACTCCACAGCCTCACCAAAGCAAATAATTCCAGTGTTTGTCCACCCTCACAGTGGATTTTTTTTCCTTATGTTTAAAGGGGGGTTCCCATATTTCAGTTGGTGTCTGCTGCCTCTAGTCCTATCACTGGATGATACTGAGAAGTCTCTTGCTCTGTATTACTTCCCCTGTCAGTTATTTATACATATTGATAAGAACCCCCCTGAGCAAGGCTAAATAATCTCAGTTCTCTCAGCCTCTCCTCATATGACAGATGCTCCAATCCCTTAATCATTTTAGTGGCTCTTCAAGCACTTTGTACGATAAAATCGTAAACTGAGAAAATTATGTGGTAGAATAGCAGTTACCTTTCACTCTTTATTGTCAATATTTGCATCTTGTCTGATTAATGTTACTGTGTTCTGTGGTTTTGAAGAAGAGACACTTACCAAAGAAGTATGGATCTTCATGATTTTTTGTCTATGCTAAATGAATTCCAAGAATACTATAAGTGGTTACAAGTTTATTACTCTTTGAGCACTAAGCGCTGTTTAAATTGGCTCCTGTTTACATCAGTGCCAGTGATTTGGACATCAATGGACATCATTGAAAGGTCATGTTCATAGTGAGGATATTTGCTCTAAAATTAATAATATTGACCTTGTTACTAAGTAAAAATTATGTTTCTAAAGATTTGGGTGGGGGGTCCTAGACTCGAGACAAACTATGGAGCTACTTTTTCCTTCATCAAAAAATGACTGTATGTACTCTATATACTGTATACTTTCTGTATACTTTTCTGTATACTTTCCATTTCTCTTCTTCATAACAAGCTTTGTTATGTGGTTTTGTTAGCACAACATTAACTGTACCAAAAGTTGTAGTTTTCAGGAATATTATTAAGTCTCTTTGTACTAAAATTTATTATATGTCCTTATTATAAATAAAGTTTATTTGTCCTTATTGAATGAGGGACACTAATGTGAATTTGGATTATTAGGAAGCAGTTTCAATACCTCACTTTGAGGGCTTTTTAAATGGGTTTGCATTTTTTACATTATTCACTAATTTTATTTTTTTTTAAAGGAAGGTGGGGGGGATTGCTTCACTAGTACAAATGCAGAGAGACGCAGATACAATGAAGAAGTTTGTACCATAGATTTTATATCGGATAAAGTTGTAAATTGGCAGTCTATGTTCGAAGGTACCTCTTTTTGATATATTTTGTAACAAATGGTTTCTCTCATGGTTTTGATAAGTTGCTGCTTAGTGGAAGGCATTGCCCTGAAATACATACATTAGTTGCTGACTGATGGAGGGTTATGATGGCACCAGTGTTTCTGACAAGTTTAAAAGACACAAGGATAAAACACTAGACGACATTGCAGATTTCTCAGCAGGAAAATGTAAATCTCCTTAATTTTATTCCTACTGAGCTGTGGCAACTAAGGTCTTATATTTAAATGTGAATTATTAAGTAGACAGCATGATGATGATAGGAGGAGGCTATGTGTTAAATGTATCAACAAGTTCTCATAAGCCAAATACCTTGTCAAAAATTCATATTCCATCTATGCATTTGGGAAATAATTTTAAGAGTATTATGCCTTTTATTCTTAAAAGCATACCAAGGATATTAGATGAGGGAGTGGAGTGAGATTTGCCATGTAAATTGATAGGTGAAACTTTGCTTTAACCCTCCAGAACCTAAACTTATCACAGCACTGAAGAAAATAGTCACATGTAAAAAACCTCAGCAAGGTGTATACAGGTTGCACTAATATAGAAAGGTCAGATACTGTATAGTATCTTTACAACAGTTTGTCATTTTAGAAAAACATTCTTGAAATGTATTTAACAGGCAGCTTGGTTCAGTACCAATCGTGAAAAATTTTGAAAGTGAAAAGGTTTGGACAGGTTTTGGTTGTTTGATGGGGGGCTTTTGTTTTGGTGTTTGGTTGTTTTTTGTTGGTTTTTTTTTAATGTGTTGACACTGTTAAAAAGAAAATAAGAGGCAGCAGGCAACCTCAAGCTGAGGTACTGTATATGAGATAAATCTCGTCTCTTAGTGTTTGACAATGACTATAGGATTTGGAACTCTTGCAATACAAATTAGAAATAGCAGTGAGGTATGAATAAATACTAAAGAATGGTGCATGCTCTCTGCTTATTTTATAGACCTTTATAAAATATAAGGAGGTGACTTACATACATGTGTACACTGCTGCATGGACTTCCTAAGCGTGATGCAAGTGAATAGTCAGCTACCTGCTTTAGTGAGCTGGACTGTAGATTTGCATGGACTATGGGCATGCACAGTGAGGCACGAATGGTAGTGTTTGTAGAATCAGGGCCTAAATATTAAATATAAACACAGTTCAATTCCATTTAAGTATAGATACCCCTGCAGGAGAATGTAGTGGATTTAGCAAAAATGTGATTCTTGCTAAATGACAGCTTTTTAAAGAGGAAATAAAGATCTGTTTTTCTAAACATAAAGCAAGAATTGTAATAAAACAATCCAGTCTGAGCATTTATCAGACCTTTTCAGTAAGTGCCATTAGATATTTAAGGACCAAAACAGACATTATTTTGTTTTATCCAGACAAAATCATATCTAGAAGGGCTTTGCCTGTGCTTAGGAACTGATTTCTTAGACTCAAAACCATGTAATCTCCTAAAGTACTCCCTACAGTTATTGCTGTCATTTTCTTCATGCAGAATTTTCTAGCAAACGAGTTCATGATCTTGTCTAGCTGATGAGACTGGACAAGTTAGTAATGTGAGAACGAACTTCTGCAGACAGTACAGCTTTTTAAAAGCAGGATTGTGGGAGGGACTCAGCCCTGCTCTGTCCAGAGCCGAGAAAGACAGTCCAAACCGCCATAGCCTACTCAGCTAAAATGCACGTGATCTTGTAAGTACTGTGCTGAACCCAGACTTCCAGGCATTACGACAAGGAAGCTCAATATGCAGGGATGGTAAACGTAGTCTCACAGCTTTTTGTTGATTTTGTGCTCAGTCTAATTAAATGCATATCAACCCAGAACATGCTGTTTACATGCAGGCAGAGTCTGAAGGCCGTGATTTTGGAATTGCAAAAAAAATTCAGTATTTTTTTTTGCATATTGAGAAGTGTTTTATACATCTTTCCTTTTCAAATACTCAGTGATGATAATGTTAGACACAGGCACCACTTAATGAAAACGTTGCTGATCTACTGCAGTCATGGGACTAAAGTTGGGAAACCAGCAGTCAACTTCACAAGCTAATGTGACTGCAGAACTGGCATATGATGCCAAGTTACGGGCTGAGGAGTGATTGTTCACTTAAGAATAGCTTCTGGCTAGAATCCTGAGCTTGTCTCTCCCAAAACTGGCATGTTATTTACATGAAGAATCAATTAAATGTATCAGTTTTACTTAAACTTTTTCCATTAGTATGTTGGATAAAAATTACTAGCATTTCAAGATCATGCTTTCAGTAAAGTGTTATTTGGGGTGACTCTCTTTGTTAATGTGAACTGTTATGACCATCCAGAATGCATAAATAATTTCTGGTTTTGCTTATTCTTAGAGTAAGATGGAGACAATGCCTTTTATCTAACTCAGTAGGCCAAATTCAGCAGTGACTAGAGTCATATGATTGGATGGATTGGATCATGTGGAACACACTGCTGCACACAATTTGACTTTTTTTTTATATATATACACTAAATTGCTGTCAAAAAAGATCATATGAGGATGTGAAGCTAAGGTTAGAGTATATTGGTCTGCCCCCTATTTTCTCTTAATTTATCCAGAAAAACCATTATTTATTTTACAAGTTAAAAATGAAATTCACAACTATCTATTTTTTATTTCCTCCAATGAAGCCTCCTGTTTTAATTCGCAGACAAAGTGATGGTTCCCATGAATGAGAGTCTTCCCATGCAGTTCAAATGAAATGGAGTCCATCCAACATTGTGTTATTAAGTTAAAGGTTTTATTCTTGTGAGAGCTGGAAACAGAACTCCTGTTGAAAATCGATTGAAGTAGGGTAGTTAACTCCCTGAGACATTGTGAATGTCATTAATTTGTCTTGTAAAAGATGAGGCAATTTGGTTGCTACTTTCCTATTTCCTTTCAAGCCTCTTTGTTTGCTGGTTCTGCCATCATAACAGGCATGAGTAGATTTCTTGAGGATTGCTTTTGCTGAGCTTACTGGAGTTTTAAATTTGTTTTGACTTAAGATCTAGTAGCAAGTCTTGTTTTTAATTTGCAGTGCAAGTTGATTGCATAATTGTGAAGCTGTTTGACATGTGTGATACAATTTGATTTGCATTCCGGCTAGTTTTCAACTGTAAGAAACAAAATCTGTTAGTAACAATTTTAGCAGGAGTCATTGGAAGGTTGTTACAGTTTGTTTTCCATTTCCCAGAGACTGAAAAATTACACTCTTATAAAATTATTTGAACACTTCACATTATTATGTAGTTGAGCTATATACATTGATGAAAGTGGCTTTGATATTTACAGGAGAAGAGTGGAAAAATATATTTTATATATATATAAAGAAAATGCAGTATAGCATGGGAGAAACAATATAATGCTGACAGAAACAAGGATTAAAAGAAAATAAGTAATTGAATTATAGCAAATAGTCATTAGAATGTCTTCTGGAAAAGCAAAGACTTCACTGAGATCCGATTAGAAAACTTGAAACCTATGATTGTACTGGTATAGAGGTACTTTTCCCCTAGAAGGATACATACATAGAGCTGGAAGAGTGTTTGGCCCATGACCAGCAGATCCTGGAAATCTGTGGAGGAGACATAGTCTTGCCCATGCAGACAACAGCTGTATTCAGGCTGGCCTCTGCATGTTACACCACTGGATTTTTTCTGACAATGTGGCTTTGATTGTCACTGATTGATTTCTCTTTTTCCATTGTGTAGTAGCAGGAAGACTTGAAATAGCATTAATTCCTGAGTAAAGTTTTTCTGTAGAAGCCACAGAATAAGCAGGTGATATTATTCTAGAGAGCAGCGTAAAAGGATACTGAACAGGCCGAAGCACGTAATCAGATAGCAATAGAGGTAAAGTAGTTAAGAAGTATTAGAGATTACACAATAATAGAAATGGCAACACAGGAGTGATTTCCATGAGTTCATAGAAAGACTAACAAACTATGCAGTGGACATGAAATAACTGGCCAGAGATCAAAAATGTGATTCTGAAGATGCAAGATCTTTGTGGTGCGTGGAGAGCAGCTGATTTAGAACCAAGGTGGGTTGTTTCAAATTTGTGGCTTTTTTAAGCTGTTACCAAAATCTGTGACCATTCCTTGCTCTTAAGTACTTATACAGAATTGCTGTAAATTTATATAAAGCAGAGGACTGTAAAAAACTACTGCGGTCATTCTCTGTGGTTCCCCACAATTGGAGGCAACTGTGAAATAACGGCTACTCCATTTCAGCCTACAGAACATACCACGAACCTCGAAACATTTTTTTCAATACCCTATAAAAAACTAAAGGCAATGTAGTACAGGAGACCAAAGTGCGTGGAAACTACAGTGTTCCATAAGACAAAAGCAGGAGAGTCTGAGGTATTTTAGTTGCCCACAGGTCCTAACTCCACCACAGAACATTGTTTTGAGGCCAAGCACACAGGCAAATGGGGGCACAGAAGCCTCTTGATTGCACATCTTGTATGCTTCCTGCTGTTGCATCACTCCCTGTGAACAATCTCTGGTGATTCAAAGGCAAATCCCACTTCACCATGGCACCAAAAATCAATTATGTATGAAGAAGAAAAAAAATTGTGGCACAATGCAAGGCTTTATGCCATAATGATGAATTTTTGCCTTTGAAGCCAGAGTAATGTCAATTAGGTTATTCATACGTGAAGAATCATCTTGGCGACATGGCAGCTTATACTGTACCTTTACTGTGCTTAACAAAACCCACCAAACAGAAAGCAACAGCTGATCACAGTTCACTGTTGGACACTAAAGTAACTGAATAGAGAATTTGGTCACTAATATTTTAGAAGTTTGTCCCACTTCCTCTGGGAAGTTTCTTGATATGTTTGTGTCTGATGCATGCAATCATGCCTATTAAAACTATTGTTCAAAACTGAAATACAAAACAGTGACAAAATAATAGAGGCAACACAAGGAAAATACTTTTAAAAAATATGTCCATCACACATAATTCTTAAACCTACAGCTTCTTTCAGCTGAATAATTTTATTTCTGCTGTGATAGATTGGTATTTTTAAATTTGCAATATCCCTGAAGACTGTAACCACAGTTCTTAAATCTGTTATTCACAGGGAGGTATGTCAAGCTGGTCACAAGATTTTCCCTCAGTGTGTTCAATGGTCAGCTAATAATATGTTCTAAACCAGCTATTTTTTCACTTCAATCTCTGCATACAAGTGGCTGAAGTTCAGTTGTCTCCTTCATCCTTGTGTCAATTTCTAGTCAGTTTTATTTCACAGTTGTGATTTTTTTTCCTTGCAGTGACAATCTCCCTCTCCCACTGCTATGGCCCTGCTCCTTACATGTTTTCTGTTTCTCTAGCTGGAATGAGACAGTGTTACAGTGTGCCAAGGAAATGTTTAACAATACAGATCTGCTCATCTTTCCCTTAGTAGAGGCGCTAATTTGATTCGCTCTCCTTTACTAGCAGTCAATTATTATAAAACCTGTAGGAACTTCCTTTAAAAAATTCTTTTTAAAATTGGCTTCAAATTAGTTCAACAAAGTTGGAACACTTTGTGACACCATTTTACCTTACTCTTTAAATGTATCTTGAACGCATTTGTCCTGTTTACTTACTTGTCAATAGCATAATACAGATGTTAGCATTTTGCAACCTGCTTTGCTACTTTACTTTAGACTACAAAAGAAGAGTAAGCATAAAGAAATGCTATATTTATATCCCAGAGTGCTTAATATACAGCATCTTATACAGAGCTCAGTAGGGATGAAGAAAAACCCTCACTGTAGAAATGCAAAACCTCATTGCTTGTCATTTTCACAAATAAGAGATGGGGATAAGAGTAACTTAATTCCTATTGTTTCCTATCAAGTCCAGGACAGTCTTCACACTGAGCATAGTCATATTGTTTATACAATAAACAATGTTACTGCTCTTTGCCTAAAAAGCAAAGAAATATGATGCATGATCCCAAGATAATGGCAAAGACAGTAATAATGACAGTAAGAGTTAAGTTTACTTACTGCTAGTAAATTATTCATATAAATGGGAAAGTACCCAAGATGTAGCAAGGGCAATTCCAACTGGACCTAAGGGAAAAAATCCATGATGAGGATTGCCAAGGGTTGAGACAGGTTGCCCAGAGAGGCTGTAGAATTGCCATCCTTGGATATATTCAAACTTTATTTAGATAAAGCCCTGAGCAATCTGATTTCATTTTAACATTAGACCTATTTTGAGTGGAAATTTAACACTGGAAATAAAAGATCCAAAAGTGGTTCTGTCTGGTCTATTTTTCATACCTGAGTAAATATGCAGTAATTTCAAATGATTTGCCAGCACTTTGACAGAAGTGACCTTACCTCTGTTCAGCACTGATGAGGCGACATCTGGAGTGCTGTGTCCAGTTCTGGGCATCTCAGTGCAAAAAAGAAATGAAGTGAGTCCAGGACAGGGCCACAAAGATGATTAAGGGACTGGAGCATTGCTTGTATAAGGAGATGCTGAGAGTGCAGGAACTGCTCAGCTGGCAGAAAAGCAGGCGTTGGAGGGATCTTACCAGCATGTACAAATACTTGATGGGAGGGAATGAAGATGAGGAAGTCAAACTGTTCTCAGTAGTGCCCACTGACAGGACAAGGGATAATGGGCACAAACTGAAACATAGGAAATCCCATCTAATCACAAGGAGACATTTCTTTACTATGAGGGTGGGTAAAACTGAAACACATTGCCCAGAGAAGTGATGAAGTCCCCGTCTGTGGAGATATTCAAAACCCAACTGGACACAGTCCTGGACAACCTGTGTTAGCTGACCCTGCTTGAGCACAGGTGTTGGATTAGATGATTGCAGCAGGTCTCTTCCAATCTAAGCAATTCTGCAAAGTTTTCAAGATTTTGGAAGTCATTAAATGGCATTTCCATTAGATCCCTAGAGACTCAGTGCTCAGAGAAGGTGAATACTGTGGCTTCCCTTTAAATACCATTCAGATTGCTCCGCAATGCCTATTAAGAAAAGAGGGATTTCCCCCCCCCAGTATTTTCCTAGTCCAGGTGTGCCCCAGTAATTCTTCCATCTACAAAATAAAAGTAACTCTAAGGATAACTGCAGGGTAATTGGAGACTTGCCTAGAAAACCGACTCCGGTGTGGCTCTATAGGGGCTGTAAGGTTGTACTCATGTGGATCTACTTGCTGGATTAGAATTATTCGCTCATTTTAAATGCTACTGACAACTTGGCTGTATTGACAAATGTTTATTTTCTCTCTGGAATTTACTTGAGAACTGACATCAAACATTCGTATTTTTCAAAAATGTTGGAGCTGCGTCAAGTAAAATTAATTAAATGCTTAGAGTTCACAAGTTCTTACTTATCCTGGCTGTTCCTTTAAAAAGATACATTTTATTCATATTAAATGTAAAGAATTACTCTCACAGTAGATGATCCAGTAGTTCTTTGGCCATTTCAACAAAGTACTCATCTACTTTTGTAATGCTTAGAAAGCAGTCTTTCTTTTCTATGTGTTAGACAAGCTCATTTATGTAAAAAAGGATTTAGTTTTAAAAGAAAGAACTGTGTTAGAGGACAACTCTGAGAACTGCCAAGTACGAGTCGGTTAATAGGAAAGTCAGAAGTTTAAGAAACATGGAAAAATGATAGCAGCTGTATTTTCATCACAGACTTGAGGGCTATAATCACCCTCTCTGTCACACAACGTTTGCTGTCACTAATACATGATATATATTTACTCTGACTAGCTCAGTTTATTTTGTTAATTCATTTTGTCTCATAATACGAAAATGACCACCTTCTTTGATTCAAATCCTGTTATTTAACTGCTATAAGTAAATCAAAACGCTCACATTACTTAAAGGCCCTATATTTTTAAATGAACCTGTTGCATGCAATGCTAGGAGTTAACTACTTTTGGAATTGTAATTAATTCATAAGCATTTATTAACAATTTGCTTCCTCATGATTTAAAGTAGGAGTAAGTATTTAAGGATCTTTGTTATACTCGTTTCCTCTGAGGATGGAATGAGAGGTGCTTCTATAGTGCTGCTTATTTGTTCTGTATGTTGTGGTCTTGAAAGGTGCTGAATGCCTCAGCTTTGCGTTCAGTGAGAATTAAGGGCACTCAGCATCTCATACTAGCAGGGCCAAGCTCCTATACTGCAGAGATGAGGCAAAAATTTGTCATGGTACACTGCCACTTACCTGGCATGGGACTGGTATTCCTCAAAAGAGGGACTTCAGTATGGCTTGTGGGGATATACTAGTTGTGTGTGTTTGCAAGTGTCACAACTGCTGTTCAGTTATTACCGTATGGGCTACACAGCATAATAAATTATGTAACTTGTGTTTTTAATGTGCTTGAATAGAACAGGGTGCATCCTTTATTATGTAAACATGAGCCTAGCTGATAAATTTGTTTAGAATTCATCACACCCCCCCAGTAGGGACACTGCGTAAATTATGCTTTGAAATTTCACTTGAAATCCAGTTTACAGGTCTTACCAGGCCCAGTCATTTTGAAACAACCAGGAAAGCATCAGCAGTCGCTTGTTTTAAATGCATGTATATAAGTTTAATAATGCTGTGTCATGCTTAGTCTACATTCAGGCAGAGCCACGCTCATGCTCATTCTGAAAAATGTCAACTTCTGCTAAACCAACAGAATGTGACTGCTAATGCAAATATTCCCATGAGGCATATATAGTCTATGCTGTCTACTTTATATATTAGAGTTTGGTGTTCTCTCACCTTTGACTTGGCAGCGTGCGCTTTATGGTATAATAATGCAAACAATGGTTAACAATAGAAGGTCAAAACCATCGAAATACAATGTTTTGTTAAACTATACCATGTGCTGCTTGGAAGGATTTTTAGCTTCACAGACTTTTGTTTGTGTTGTGGAGAAAGAATCTCATACAAGATGGATATTTTATCAGGAAAAACTATGTAGTTCTGTTGAATTACTGCATGCCAGGTTTATCATGCATTCACCACTGCACTGTAACTTTAACTGTAACAGTTTTTAATGCACCTGACTCAGCCTGGGAAATGAATTGATGTAAATTGAGATCTACTGGAGGGGAAATATTCCAGAAGTAGGAGTGGACGGTAGGAGCAGGCCTAAGTTATTAGAGCCTTCTGCCGTTGCAGTATGTACCCTGGGATGAGAGGGGAGACTGCACAGGAGGGCTAGTGCAAAATGAGGGTCTGTTCCAAACGCAGAATGGAAAAGCAAAGACCTAGCAGTGGCAGTATTGCAGCAGATACTAAATGCCGCCCTGTGTTTCTGTTATCATAGTTAAAAGGAGCGCAAAAGAAAATTTTCTAAAGTAGTGCAATTGAAAAATACCATTAAGGCAACTTTAGTTTGATGGATAATTTCCTGGTCATACGGTGCATTTCTGTGGATAGCGGGAGCAAACAGCAGGTGCGTTGCACCACGGGGGCAGCTTTCACCGGGGCTTAACGGTTCGCTGGCCCACCGGTGCCGGCCCAGGGCAGCCCGTGCAGAACGCGTGTAGCTGCTTGCGGGCTCTGGGCCTGACGTGGCCCCTTGGCTTAGCGTGTCCTCTCGTGGGGTGGGAGGGCGGGTGGAAGTGTCACCCCTCCGCGGGCAGGAGATGAAGCTGCCCTCAAGGAACGGCCTAAGGGCCGAAGCGGGGCGAGCGCCGGGCCGGGGGCGCGGGCTGCGCGGCGGCCACTGCTGCGCTCACCTGCGGCCGGCAGCACCCCCGCCGCGCTGCCCCCCGCCCCGCTGCCCGGGGCCGCGCAGGGGCTCCCAGCCGCTCCCGCCCCGGAGCGGCGCTGCGGGCCGTGGCGCAGCAGGGCTCGGCCGGGGAGCAGCGCCTGCGCGCCCGTCCCGCCCGCCCGCTCTGGGACCGGCCGCGGCAGCCTGGCGGGGAGCGCAGGAGGGAGGGCTGGAGCGGGGGCAGGCGCACGCCGTTCCCCTTTCTCTTTCGGTGGGCGCCCGCCGGGCTGCGCCAGGTACGGCGGGGGCCGAGGCGGGGGCGGGAGGCGCCGCAGGTGCGGGGAGGCGGGGGCGGCCGCGAGTCGGGCGGGCGGCGGGGAGCGCCCGGGCAGCGCCGCGCCGCCCCGCCCGCCGCCCTCGCTTGCCGGCGGGCTCCCGGGACGGCGGGGAGCGCTCCTCCCCGCGGGGGCCTCCGAGGCCTGCGGGCCGGGGCGGGCGGCGGGGCGGCCGCGGAGCCCGCCGGGGCTGGGCAGCGGCCCGCACCTGTCACCGCCGCCCCGCACCTGTCACCGCCGCCCCGCGGCGCCCCGCAGCTGCTCCAGCGGCCCGAGCCGTCGGGCGGCCGCGCTGCTTCGGACCCCGGCCACGGGGCGCGCAGCCGCTCCTACGGGAATGTCACCCGCGTGCCCCTGCCAAGTTGATGGCGACGCTGGTCCGCCGGGGCATGTCGCCGTGCGGCCGGGTTTATGCTCCTCTCTTCCCGCGTGTGTTGCAGGTAGGAGAATGACTCGCCTGGCCCGGGAGCAGGAGTTATGAGCCATGTCCCTGTGAGACCTCCGGAGTTGGGAGCAAATGCCTGGAGAAGTCCAGCTGCACAGAGCAGCGCCACAGCTCCCGTGAACCGCGGGCACCGACGCCACTCAGACTCGCTCCTCTGGCCCCGAGCACTCTGCCAGCGTTTCCTACCCCACGAATGGCTACTCAGAGGAGGCACTTGGTGAAAGATTTCAATCCTCATATTACCTGCTATATCTGCAAAGGCTATCTCATCAAGCCAACCACAGTGACAGAGTGCCTCCATACCTGTAAGTAGTACTTTGCAAAGTATTTCCACTTCCTTGAAGCGTTAACATGTTTGACATGACTTCTGTCCCAGTTTTTGTTTACTGCTGAATTGTGGCGTGAAATGATACGTAGTTCCTGGTGGGGTTTCCTTGACACTGGTCTGCCATCTGACTTGTCTTGGGGGCACATCAACTGTGCTTAACACTTTGCAGGGTAAAGATACCCCTTTACTTTCCCCCAAGCTAGTGGTGATTGTGCTGGCTCTAGCACCAAACATGTATCACTGGTCTGGCTGATCACAAGTAAGATCGTTAGGTTGAGTGCGGTATTTTGATAACATAACTATGCCTTTGAAACTTAGGCCGATGTATCTGTTGGTGGTGTGCGTGATGCATACACCAGTTTGGTCAGTACTGGCTCACGGCTCTCTGTAATGTGTCCCACGGCACGATGCATAGAAGGACTTGAAAGCAAAACATTTATTTAGGGAGTTGATCTCTTTGAATGAAAGTGACTTGAGAAAAATTATTCAGGTTGTCTTATGCTCCTAATACTTCAAACGCATTGGTGTGTATGAATTATATTAAATGTATGAGTGATCCTGTCCAACTCAGTCAGTTCACTTCCACAAGCTAAGTTGCCTAACTACTTGATTTTTTAAAATTTTTTTGTTTGTTTTTTACAGTTATTCCCAAGTAGAAGATAGTTTGCTTGAACTTTTTTGAGATTTGCTATCTTTCCAAATAAATTGTGAATTATTCTAATAGCAAGGGGAACTCTGTGTTTTCCACTAGATTCCCCATTTTTAAACCTTTAATAAATATCAGTTAAAAGCCTTGTCTTAGCATTTCCTGTCATTTCTGTGTAGCGTTGTTCATGCGGTTGTTATTGTCTTCACTGTTAATTGTTACATTATGATGTTACATCCCTGGTGTATCAAGCTCATAGAGAGTTAAAACATGTCATTCCTCTATGGTATTCATAGTACAAAGATAATATGGTTTGCCATTATAATAATTTAGGTTTTGAGAAGAAATAATGTTGACCTGACTTTTTCCAAGTCTAATATCATCTAAGGGTTATAATGTGTTTTGTGGTATTACTTTGCTGTTTTGGCTAAGTTGGTAAGGGAAGTTAAGTTCAGGAGGCACGAAGTTAAGCAGTGTCCTTATAACAACTTGAAATAAAACAGGAGGGAGAGAGATGTTAGCTGTTATTAAATTATCCTTCCCTTTAAAGAAAATGGAAAAAATCCAGCATTGGTTAACTTTTTTATGGTGGAAGTTTAATGACAGTAGTAGCTTTTAAAAGGTTGGGGTGAGGGCAAAAAGGTGGCATCATAAATCAGCTCAGACTTAGGAATTTTTTTATTATTATTACGGTATCTTTCTGTTTAGATAGTTTATTTGTTTATTTACTTTCACTCCCATTACAAAAAAATAATGGCAGAAGGAGCGATTTTTTTCTCAGCAGCATCTGTTTCTTTTGTTCCCTTGTAGATTGTGAGCTCTTCACTGAGACAGCTCTGTTACTGCCTAGTCCCCAGATTAGGGCACATGAATTCAACTGAGCTGCCATATAGTTGCACAGGTCTCCTCCAAGAAAAGCTGCCATGTATCTGGGTCATTAAGCAGAACTGCAGGAAAGAAGGTGGTGTTTCTTTAAAGCAAAGTTTAGTTGCTAAAATGCAACGGTTACAATGATGGGAAGGAAAATGAAAAACTTCAAGTGGTGACATGGAAGTCTTTTGTCTGTAGAGGAAAAAGTGATCTGTATGCAGCAGAATTCAGGAAGATACCCTGATAAATTATTTTACACTTTGGCTTTTAGAAAATATTTAAACTTCTTATTTTCCCCCTGAAGTACAGGCATGGTTCTTCAGTCATATCCAAATAGTTACCACAAAATAAGATTTTGACTGTCCTTTGGTATTTGTCTTTTACTACTAATTGCCATAATTCAAAATAGTGTTGCACAAATGATCAAAAATTGTAGATATTGGTGGTTTAAGAAGCCGCATTAATTCATTAGGTTCTGGGAGTGCAGTGTATTACTCTGGACAAGGCAAAAAATGTGTGTTGACATAGATGTTCTCTAGTGATCATAGAGGAACTACTGTCATCAGTAGTAACCAAATCAGTTAGTGGTTAATTCACATCTTCTGTGTTGCTGAAAAATGTTAAGTAGTAAAGTTCTGCTCTGAGAAATGTGTGCCTTATTAAAAAGAGATGTTTCTGATGGGATTTTGGAAATGTTAGACAACTCCACCATTTACTGAGAAGAGTAAGTGCAACTTGGGCATCAGCAGTACAAAGTTTCCTATCTCTGTTGGGAAGGAAATGCTTATATTACTGCAAAATAATTATTCTGCAAATTCAGTACTTCATTTATCTTTTGCTATTTGCAACAGAATAGTTTTGTCTGATAAAGACAGACCTTTTTTTCTAGTGCATTACACAGTTGTCAAGGATGTTTAAGAACTACTGGTTGAAGCAGGCTAGATGTGAGGTAAAAGGTACGTCCCATCATCTGTCTCCTGAGTCACTCTGCTGTTTAGTACAGTGTGTACTTACAAAGCTTGGGAAATAAACTATCCTAAGGAACATTCTTTAATGTCTAAAGAAATATCAGACTGTTTACACAATCATAGAAATGTTGGTTGGAAGAGGCATCCAGAGGTTGTCGAGGCCAACTTCATGCATGAGTCAGGTTAGTTGCCAACACTATACCAGGTCAAAGCATGGCTCTGTGCAGATGAGTTACAAATTCCTAAGCATGGAGTCTCCACAGCCTCTCTCAGTAACCATGTCTGCTGCTATGCTATTTACCTCATGAAGAAGTTTTTCTGTATGTCCTACCAAACAACAACTTGTGACCATTGCTCCTTCTTGATACTATTTGACACTACCAGGAAGAGCTGGGCTCTGTCACTCCTGTAACTGCTATTCAAATGGTATAGGCTGTTACTAGATCACCTACAAGCCTCAACCATGATTTGCCTTTGGTCAATCAGTGTTGCCTATTCCTGATGGCATTTTTGTCCCTCATGTCGTTGGAAATTGGTTCCAAAGGTTGTGACATGATCTGCCATCTTTCCAGGGAGCTAGGTGGGACTGTTCAGCTGTAGTTACCTGGGCCATCTTTATTAAAGGTGGGCATAACACACTACCCTTTTCCAGTCTTCGAGCACCTCCTATAATCACCATTATTATGGTGATAAGCTTTCAGCTTAGTGAATGTTACCTGGCCTACACATGTGAATACATCCAGCTTTTCTCAGAAGGCCCTAACCTGGGGCTTCCGGACTGCTGGTCGTCCCTGTCTTTCCCAAATCGTGCTGGTATGCATGGAAATCTGGGATCGGGCTCTGCCTGTGAATACCAAGGCAAGAAAGATATTGAGGACTTCAGACCTGTCTATGTAATCTATTCTTAAGTTGTGTCTCTCATTCATTGACAGACCCTCATTTTGTCCCTCTTTCAGCTACTAGTCTACTTGCAGAATGCCTTTTATGTCCCTCATCAGTTTTAGCAGTGGCTGGGCTTTGGCCTTCCTAATTCTGTCCCTAAGTGCCAGAGCAGTGATTTTATATCCTTTGGTTTCCCATCCTTTTTACCACTTCTAATATGCTCTGGTTTTGCATATTAATTAGGAAGATGGTGCACTAAGCAGTTCTTCTGAAAAAAATTCTCTGTGCAGTGGGCTAGTTAGGTCTAAATAAATTGAGGTCTGAATAAATTTTCTTATTAAAAAAAAAAAAAAGGGAAAAAAAAAAGAAAGAAAATGGCCAGCTCTCCTATGTAACTTTTTCTAATGATAGCCTCCTTAGGAAACCTGACTAGCAGTTGCTTAAACAAGCTGGAGTCCCATCTCCTGAAGTTCAGAATCTTAACTGCTGTTTAACTTGTATCCTTCCTCAAGATCCTGAACTCAGTCATCCTGTGGTCACTGCAAGGCAAGCTGCCATCTACAGGTGTATTCATCACCAGTTTTCCCCTGTTTATAAACAGCAGATCAAGTGGTGTATTACTCCGAGTTGGTCTCTGTAGTATTTGCCTTAAGAAATTGTCAACCAATGCAGACTAGGAACTTTCAGAAATGTCCTTCCATGCAGGGAAATGACAAGAGATGTAATTTTCAATATCAAACCAATATTCTTGCAACCAGAGTGTTTTTCAGATTTTGCTAAAAACTTATTCTCTCACCAGGAGATCCCCAAAGAACTTTACTGCAGCAAAAATTTCCACCTTCAGGCAAGCAAGTTGAGCTGCTTTCATACTGCTGCTCCTGCAGAAGCTTCAGTCAGTGGCATGTAGCAGGTCTTAGTTTAGCAGATCCATCTTTATTTTTTTATTTTTCAGAAAGATTTCAACCCAGAAACTGTGTCTTGATCACCACATACTGGAATTATCTGTCTCTTTTAACAGAAGGGTATCCAGTCTGACTGTGTTTGGTAATTGTAATTAACAGTGAAATAGTCTCACATGTATAGTTTCTGAGAAGGGTAGTTAACTATATTAAAGTTTTCTGTCCTGTTTTTATGCACTTTCCCTAAAAGTAAGTGCTTTTAAGGCAGGTTTAAGGTAGCTAATTAAAGACTTCATTAAACATACCAAATGGCTTGTTACATCTCTGTGCCATCACAGAGATGAGTTTGATGTTCCGCTAGCTGTGCGTATTCTCTGCCCCTCCTTTGCTCACTGGATCAAAGAGTGATTAACTTTGAGAGAGGAGATCCATAGAAGAATTTGAAGGATGAGTTGACAAAGAACTTGTCCCACAATTAACTCATTAAACTTTCACTTGTTGAATACTTTGTTTTACAAAATGCATTATGAAATTTTATTTAGGTACCTTGTTAATCAGCATTTTAAAAATAACCTAGGAAGAGTCTTCTCATTGAACAATGTGTGTAGATATGCGTAAGATATGTACTTTTTATGTTTGCATGACATGAAGATCACATTCAGCATAGTCCTGACACTTGTGTCTGTATTTTTCAGCTGATTCCAAAGATCTGAAAGAATGTGTGAACCAGGTATCTCTGTGTTGGAAAACATAGCATTATGTAGTATGTTATGGTTGCCAGCCAGTTAGCTTGTGTCACACAAGTGCTTTTATCAGCTGTAGGAAGTCATCTTATGTGAGTTTAACTTTTATTGTGGCTCACCTGAAGTGTCATAGTACAACCATGAAATTCAGGACCTCGTTTCACTGGTGGTTGTAGCACATACCTCAAAATTCTGCAAACTGTGTACATGTCGGTTAAGCTCTTTACTTTTGCCTGTTTGCTGCCACACTGTGACCTACACTGCGAAAAGTGAAACCCTGTGATTTTTATTAATCTGTACTGGAAGTGTTAACGGGTTTTGGTTTGGTCTTCCCACCCTCTGCCCCAAGGTGGTGAATTAAATATATCTGTAATTTAATGGGATTTAAAGATTCCCTTATTCCCTCAATACTTAGACTTCATCCTGTTCTCTGAAACTTCAAAGTGATAAGGTTTCAAAACGTCCTGGTTTCAGCTGGGATAGAACTAATTTTCTTTTTAGTAGCTTCACTTAGTTAACCCATGACAGAAACATGTTCAGTGTTTTATATTGAGAATAACAGAGGATGATTGTACCTATCATATCTGAAAATACTGGTTGATGATCCTACTCCTAGTAGGAATGTCACATACCATTTCATTATTCTTGAGTGCTAGAATTTACGTAGTGTATCCAGTTCTGGGCTCCCCAGTCCAAGAGAGACAGGGAACTACTGGACAGGGTTCAGAAGAGGGCCACAAAGATGATGAGGGGACTGGACCATCTCCCTTATGAGGAAAGGCTGGGAGAGCTGGGTCTCTTTAGCCTGGAGAAGACTGAGAGGGGATCTTACCCGTGTCTACAAATATCTTGAGGGTGAGTGTCAAAAGGGCAGGGCCAGGCTCTTTTCAGTGGTGCCCAGTGACAGGACAAGGGGCAGTGGGCACAAACTGCAACACGGGAAGTTCCACCTGAGTATGAGGAAAAACTTCTTTACTTTGGGGGTGACAGAGCCCTGGCACAGGTTGCCCAGAAAGGTTGTGGAGTCTCCTTCTCTGGAGACATTCAAAACCCACCTGGGCACAACTCTGTGCAACCTGCTTTAGGAGAATGTGCTTTAGCAGGGGGTGATCTCCAGGGGTCCATTCCAACCCTGCCCATTCTGAGAAAGACATGCTACCAGGATGGCCAATTTCAGAAAGAAAAGCTCACTTCATCCTAGCTTTCTCATGAACACTATCAGAATTTCCTATTAATTAAGTGTTGTTGCCCATTGGCTTTTTTCAGTTCAAGCATTGGAACAGGCTTCCAGGGAGGTGGTGGAATCACCATCCCTGGAGGCATTTAAAAAACACAAAAAACACATAGATGCTGTGCTTAGGGACGTGGTTTAGTGATGGACTTGACAGTCCTGGTTTAATAGTTGGACTTAAATCTCAAAGGTCTTTTCCAACCTAAGATGACGTGGTATGCTCATGATTTAGCTGGAGCCATTTTTTGGGGGGACAGCCTTCAGGACTACTGGTAGTATCAAAAAAAGTAAAAGTACAGTAATTGGAGTTTGAAGATAAGAACATTTTTGGAGAATATTACATGAAGTTTTTCAGCCAGCTAATGAAATTCTATCTGTGCTGGTGTCTGCTAACAATTCAGGTCTGGACAGTTGCAGGGTTTCTATTTGTTCTTTAGTATATGTTTTTACAAAGCATTATGTCCTACGGCAGTGCCTGTTCAAAGAGTCTTAACTTGTGGAAAGTATTGCTGCTGCTTCACCTGTGACTGAGACCCATTTGTGACACTTCCTGACCTCGGGACCAAACATGCACTGTGAACTATGCGGTCAGTTGCTCCCTGTGCTGCTTTGTATTTCAGGTGGGTGACAGAAGGATAGTTCAGGTAGTTTCAGGAGCTGGGATGTCTGAGGAGCTGCTGATCAGCTGAAGAATTCCACCTTGTGATGTTTGCCCCGGGCTGAACGTGTGTGGACACTAGGTCTTAAGAAAAGCTTTGAGCCAAGAACCTTCATATCTTTTCTATTTCAAGGATTACTTCTGTTGTTTTCAGTTCTAGAGGAGCTTCTCAGTCATATTAATGAGGAAAGTTTATAGAAATATTGACTACTTATGTTTTAGAAGTCAGACTTGTGCTTTAAGTGTGTTCTTAAATGCTCTGTTGAGCTGGCATGAGGGCTTCTGTGTGGGTGATGAAATTCTTTGTATTCTGTAAGTGCAGTAGCAAAATGTTTAGTTTTAGGAGTATTAATTATAAAAAGTATATAGAAAAGCGAAGAAACGCTGTAGGTATAAAACATCACATTTGTTGCTCTGTACTAGACGTCTTACCCAGTGGAAGTGTTAGGGGATGCATGCGCAAAAATCAATTAAGTCTAGTTTAACAAATGATAGAAGATCTGTGGTACGAGAAGAGTTCTGTGATTACAGGTTCTTGCATCTGTATGCCAGCACTAAATAACCCACAAGCTGAGGTTAAGAAAAACTTCACTCGTATCCTGAGGGCTGGACGGTGCTCGCATAGCATCAGCGTTCTCGCCTGTTTTGGAGTCCCCGTGTGCAGGGGACAGCGCTGCGCCCCACCTACTGAGCTCGTTTGGCAGGACTTGTGGGCTTCCTCAGCTCACTTTACCACATCATCGGAAAGCTGTCCTGCATCCAGCACTGCTAGAGCCGTTCAGCTTGGGGAGAGCGCCAAGAGCCAGGGAGCTCTGAAGTCTGTCCATCAGACTTAAAGAGGAAAGTTCATTGTAATTTCAACCAAAGCTATGAAGTTAATGTCCTTAAGTCAGTGTTTTAAAGCAGCTGGAAAAAACAGCTACACGGAGGCTTAATGTGTGTGCGTTGTCAGTGTCACCTGATTTATAGTAACTCTTTTTGAGCATACTGAGGCAAAGGTAAATGCAGAGGCTTTGCTTGTTAGGTGACTTTTGTTAAATGAATTTCAAGATACCCTAAAGATTGTCATATAATTAGGATTTACCAGCTTGTTTAGAGGTACTCTTAGTTCTTTAGGTAATTGATGAAAGAAATTACAGTGTTTCAGCAGAAAGCATATTGCAATTGCAGCAGTCCATTTATTTTTTTCAGTCCATTTACTGATGAATTTGCAGTTCTCATTTCAGTTTAGGTGAAGTAATAATAAACAGAGGATAGAGTTTATCTCCTTCTAGAATATTGTAATGCAGTAATAATAGCAGGCATATTTATTCTCATCAGCTTGACTTCCATTTTCTTATTAATGGCAGTAAAATCTATAGTGTGCAATTAATCATTTGGAAGCAACAATTGTGTGACACCTTGTTTAATTTAATTTCAGTTTATTGGATTTTAAATTCACATAGTTGTTGTCTTGGGTTTGTTTATACTTGCTGTGGTCATGATCCTGATTTTTTCATTGTAAGATTCAAGTATTAAATGTTTACTGTAAATTCTGTCATTGCTTTTGAAGGCTCTGTGTCAAAAGGGAAACATAGCCACTGTGAACTTTTCTCTTACAATAAGTATTTACAACGGTATTTTCAGTTGCCAGTGACAGTGTTAGAAAGAAAATAATGTGCATAAGTCATTTTCAAATCATCTGAAATGATGATCGGCTCTCCTGGGGTAGTGCATGCTGGGCAGCTCTTTCTCAGAACGTGCTCTTTACATGTGCTGCATGGTATGGGTTTTGCATTTGTGCTCTTTACATGTGCTGCGTGGTATGGGTTTTGCATTTTATGGTGCTGGGAGAATTCCATATAGTAAAAATACGATGTACTTTAAAGCAGTGTTTGTCTGACCTGTGCCATTGAACTCTGTGTCTTAGCACAGCAGAACTAGCTATGTCTTTGAGGAACAGGAAGTGGATAAGATGCATTGTAATTATTTGCTTTAAAATAATAGTCTTATCATTGATGCATCAAGTAGTTAGCTGGTATCAGTAGATCATGCTCAAGTAATATTACTTAGAACTTCGTCTCAGTTGGTTTTTTTCTTTGTTTTGTCCGTCAGTTTGTAAGACTTGTATTGTTCAACACTTTGAAGACAGCAATGACTGTCCCAGGTGTGGCAACCAAGTGCATGAGACCAATCCACTAGAAATGTTAAGGTAAGATGACATTGCACATTTACTGAAATGGAAGAATAAACCAAAAAACCTTAATATTTTCCTCTTGAAGGGGGAGTGGGGGTGGAGGGAGAGAGAGAGCGCGCAACTGTGCTTGCCCATAGATGCTGTCAATTTCTCATCTCCCAATAAATTGTAAATTGGCTTTTTTCAGATACAATAAAAGGAGGAAAGATAAGGGGAAGACACAGAAAGACTGGGTATATCGTACAAATCAAATATTTTAGTACCTCTATTAAACAAAAATGAGCCAGATACCTTTTATTCTTTACATTAAATTAAATTCTAGAGTTTCTTTTTTCAAACCGTTTCGGGCTTTTCCAAACTGCATGCAACTTTCTGTGTTCTTAGAGCAATGTAGAAAATGAATCATGTAAGTAACTGAATGCTTTCCAGCGCATAGATCTACAAATCTGCTGAAATCTGCTGTCAGATTAATGAAGACGTGCATGAAAGAAAGTTTTGACACTAAAAATACCCTTTCTTGAGAGTTTGCCTTTTTTATTTCACAATAACGCACCATTTTTAAACAACCATTTTTTTCTGAAAATTCTGTATTCTCTTTTAGTGGTGTTATGTTGAAATAAAGGTGATAGCTATCCTACAAGTGTAGTACAGAGAAATCAAGAAATGTCATCATAAGTGGAAGAACTTCATGTTTTCCAAAAATGATGAAGCTGCTCCCTGCCCTCACTGCCAGCACTCCTTACACACCCACACCCGTACACACCCCCAGTGGTTTTGGTTTGTACCACTGTAGTGAACTTAGGAAGAAATATTCTTACATCAATGTTAAAATAAATCTTTACATCTGGAATTTTCTAGGGTTGGTATTATTTCCTAATGTCGTTGTGTTTGTTACAATTTGCCATGTTTTGCTTTGATTTTTGACTGGTATGTGTATGCTTTGCAATTCTATGTTTCAGTTATATACCAAGAGGATAGGTGAGAGATTAAGTTCAGCAGCTCTAAAGGGTGTTACTAGCTTAAGTCTTTATAATATTTTTTTTTTTTGGAAGGGTAGGGCTAAAAACATTTATGTAGATGTTTACCATAAGTATTTTTCTGATCTGTCAGTGTCAGAGGCACTGTGTCAGCCATAACAGAAGATGCTATACAGAGTGCATAAGGCTACTAATAAGCTGAAAACAAAGGCATTTTAGAAATATTTCTTTTATTCTGATAGGACCATTTCATAGGAGCTGGAAAATGCATCTTCTGAAACATCTAGTAAATGTTTAGTAAATTAATAGTATGTTTTAAGCAGGAAATGATAGACGGGTGAGAGAAGTTGAGACCACAAACCAGAAATGTTGGAAGAGCTATTTTCTCTGCTATTATTTCCTGAAACTCCTTTTAGAGTCATTGGGGGTTTACTTGCCCACAAACTGCATGTAGCTACTAGTTTGCTGGTTGTATTTTATGAAACAGTTTTAAACATTTGCTAAACTAATAATCAGAAGAGCACATGAGCAGTGTAAGGGAATTATCTTTTTTGGATTTTGCCTGCATATCTTAATATGTTTTATACTCTGACTGCAGAGACCAGCCCCATCATTGCTCAAGAATGCAGTCATTTTTTGAGAAATGGCGTTGAACACTCTAGACAGTATTTTTAACTGAGATTTTGAGATAAACTTATAAACTACTTTATAAACTCAGTTCTGAATAACTTCATAACTATGTGATGGTTTTTAGATGTGGGTTTTTTTCCAGCTGGCAGCACTTTGGGTCTGTTGAAACTATAAGCCTAAGTCTGAAATTCAACATTGACCTTTAAAATGAAAATCTAGGAGAAGTGTTAAATTCTAGAATTCCCTTTCCTGACATAGCACGATTCTGCATCATCAGTATTCAGTAGGGTCTGTGTTGGTTGTACCACGAAGGCAGGCTTCTTTTTTTCTTGGTATCATGCTTCTTTGGATGCAAGTTTTCTTGAGTGATAATCTTAATTTGCTTCACTTCAGATAATTAGCAATTATCAGAGAGTAGCTTTGTTCATATAACTCATTCAACATTATAGAAGATGTGAAAAAAGAAACTATAGGAAGCTGACATAAATGCTTGGTTCTTCTTTCTATACATTCTTATTTGGAGGTCGGAAGATGTGGGGATGGAAAGAGGTATGTCTAAAATACTAATGTTTCAGCGTTAACAGGAAGTACCCTGTTAAATGACTGAGACCAACTTTGGAGTTACGTCAAGTAGTTTCATTCTGGAATAGGTTTGGTGCATATCACAGAAATACAAGTCTTTGTTAGAGTGCTCATAGCATGGATAATAGGAACACTGTCACATGCATCTGGAATTGAGGCTCTTTTTATAATTTCCTATTTCTTTCCCTGTAGTTTAAGTTTAGTTTCCCTGTACTTAAAGATCAGATAAGTGTTATTTTTTTCTGGGTTTTTAAAGTACTGGTCAGTATCTACACTATAAGGATGAAATAGCTCTTTTTGTTTGGTTTTTGAAAGAAAATAGTCATTTATAGAATATGAAGACAGTTCTAGCTGCTAGCATTGTAAATATGCTAAGTACTGGTTTTCTTGCTATGTGAACATTACTGGTGACTTTTGTTTTGGGCTGTTGAAAATGAATTAGAAGTCCTAAATAGGAATTTTCAAAAATAGATGTAGAAAAAACAGCATGTATTATGCCATCCTGAGGAATGGTTAGTGGGATTTTGAATTAAGGTAGTGATGTTGTCTTTTGAAGTCTTTATTTCTTTTCTGTTAATGAGTGAGTTATGAAAATTGGAGCTTTCTTACAATGTGAAATTAATTCCATTTCCAAGACCGATCCCCAATGTCATGTTTTAGCCCTGGCTGGCAGCTAAGCACCGCACAGCTGCTTACTCACTCCCCCCACAGTGGGATAGGGGAAAGAATTTGAAGGGTAAAAGTGAGAAAACTCACATGGTTTGAGTTAAGAACAGTTTAATAGGTAAAGCAAAAGCTTCACATGCAAGCAAAGCAAAACAAGGAATTCATTCACCACATCCCACCGGCAGGCGGGTTTTCAGCCATCCCCAGGAGAGCCGGGCTCCATCACACGTAACGGTGACTCTGGAAGACAAACGCCATCACTCCGAATGTCCCCCTCCTCCCTTCTTCTTCCCCCAGCTTTATATACTGTGTATGATGTTCAGTAGCATGGGATATCCCTTTGGTCAGCTGGGGGCAGCTGTCCCAGCTGTGTCCCCTCCCGACTTCTCGTGCACCCCCAGCCCCTCGCTGGTGGGGTGGGTGAGGAGCAGAAAGGGCCTTGGCTTGGTGTGAGCGCTGCTCAGCAGTGACGAAAACATCCCTGTGTTACCAACAGTGTTTTCAGCACAAATCCAAAATGCAGCCCCATGCTAGCTACTATGAAGAAAATGAACTGTACCCCAGCCAAAACCAGCACACCCAAGTTTCCAGTGCTCTGCTGTGGGAACTTCACAGAAAGCAGTACCATCTGGTTGCATTGGATATTGACAGGAGAAGCTAGGAGAGATAATGGACCATTTGGAAAGGTAGATCTATACTAGCATCCATCAGAAGCTAAGTGCTCAGTCACCTATGGTTTTGGTTTCCTTTCTGTCTGTGCGAAAGTATTCTCTCTGCTTCTTTGCTTTAAGGGAGCTCTGTTTCACTTGTTTAAGATTTCTTTATTTCTTTATTTGGGAGTTTAATCCTTATAAAAAGAAGCAATTAAAAAATGGAATTCCAAAA
This sequence comes from Falco cherrug, assembly GCF_023634085.1. Lineage (NCBI taxonomy): Eukaryota > Metazoa > Chordata > Aves > Falconiformes > Falconidae > Falco > Falco cherrug. The sequence goes on along the minus strand of NC_073705.1, from coordinate 31,830,271 downwards.
AATTGGAACTAGTCACAGAACAAGGAGATTGGGTAATAGGTCTTAATTGTAAACTTTAAATTTCAAAAATCTGAAATGCTCGTGTATTTATTATAAGAAGGTAATTGTTATCTATTAAAATGGCTTTTAGGCATTCCTCAACAATAAAATCATTCAGTCGGCTTACAACTTTGCTGCTGCTAGTGAACAAAAGATAGAGAACAGTTGTATGTTTTGTAACGAGCCTATAGTGTATTATTAGTAACATGTACATATATACATGTGTGATAGAGAGGTATATCATTACTGAGATGAAAACTGAAGGCAATTGGAAATGTAACAAAGGCAATTATTGTATTGTAGCTTCTGACTGAATCTCAAGTTACTTAATTTCTCTGCCCATGTTACTTAGTACTTTGTTTTGTCATGGGTTTTTGTTTAGGCTGTGAACAGTGGGAGTTAAAGTTCACAAAAGAAGATGTAAAGGGCAGAGGAGAGAAAGGAAAAGGAAACAATGAGAGGGAGAGGAGTCTGAAGGATAAGTGAGACTGGGAGAGGAGGTGGAACTAAAAAGTAGATGACTAATTAAATGGATAGAAGAGGAGCTAAAATTCAGAGGAAAGGGAAGAAAAATATTTTAGCTTCATCAGCAAAGGTAGATGCACTGTGTCCCCCGGAAGGGACCGTAACATCTGTTTCTGGCACTGATACCACAACGTCAGAGGATATGCCTGAGCTGCATGGTGTCATCTGGTAGACAAACTCATGACAGATTTAAATAGTTTAAATGAATTATGTTGGGTACTAAGAACTGTCTAGCCAGAGCAGCATGGATGCTCTGTGGTCGTCTTTTTTCTTGCCAAGACTGGTTTGTGTGTGTTATAAAGAGTAGGGAATAGTCTGTTCAGTTTTTTGTAATAGCCTTATTACCAAAGCACTTGAACACTTAGCATGATAGTGGAATTTATAATTTTCATGCTTATTTCTCAAGACCTGGACCTTAAAATTGGATACTAAACAGAACAAACTGGAAAAACACAGTTGTTTTCATGTAACACAAATTAAAACAATGAAAATTTTAGAGTATGATATCTTTCCTCTTTTCCTTCGTTTTTGTCTTTATACATTAAAAAATAAATTCCTTGGTTATTTCTAAAAAAAATCCACTCAAGATGTGGTTGAGATAAGCTTTAATTCACTTGTCTCTCAAGCTAAAATCAATTGGTTTTTGCAAAGGTTGTATTAGCAGAAAAACGCAATTCATTTTATTCAAGAGTTTTTGTTATTTAAAGGCTAAAAATATTTTAAATGTGAAATGTATTTTTTCCCTTTGAAAGGCTGGATAACACCTTAGAGGAAATTATATTTAAGCTGGTGCCTGGACTTCGAGAACGTAAGTTTCTTATCGGGTTTTGGGTACCTCTTTGGGTTGATGGAGGGAATATGGCTATTTCTAATGATATACCTGTAATATTGATTTAAAAATTCACATTAATGTTCTTTGATGTTAACTAGAGGAACTGCAGCGAGAGATCGAATTTTGGAAGAAAAACAAACCTCAAGAAAATGGACAAGGTGATGATTCCCCTCCCTCCTCCCCCCCCCCCCCCCCCCAAATGTTAGGTAACATTGCTTATTAAGCCCTGTTTCTTCAAACAGTTGTGCATGTACATTATTTTTACTGTGTTCAAAGATACTACAGAAACTCATAACAAATCTATGTAAATGTAGTCTGGGACTTCATGTGCTGCTGCTTATCTATTAACCAGTTGTTTTACAAACACTGGCTGTTTTGCCATTATTTTTATTTGCATTTGCCTTAGCTCTCACTTACAACACCCACTCATGCAATTTTCCACTTGAATTCTTAATTTTCTTAATACACCAAAATGCAGAAGTACTTGAGTTTTTTACAGATTATTTTCTGTTACTGAATTTGACCAGCTGTTAAGTAGGAGGTTGTCAAGAATTAGTTATGACAAGTAGTAAAACAGTTTTCCACACATGCTAAACAATTGTTTTATATAGATTCCAAAATGCCTTCTTTTTTTTTTTTTTTTTAAATTGACCCGTGAACTTTGAGAGCTCAGTATTGAGGTGCTAAGTGAGGATTACATCCAACTGGTTTTATGCCCCTTCAGATTTGACATCAAGGTTTTGATACCACAGCCTTGATTTGGGCATTTTAAAGAATTTTTGAAAGGCTCTGCTAAGCTCAAGAAATAGCTATGTTTTAGCTATTATAGCAAGAAAGGATTGTTGTCAAGTAAACGTATTGCAATACTCCTCTGCCCGCAATTGTTTATAATATCTTCTTTTCAACTTTGTAATATCTCTATTGTCTCATGTTCTTTCTTGCTAGTTTCATTGATTTACATTTGGCATCCACAATAAGGGACAAGATTCTATCTATTATATAATTAAGAACTGCAGGACAGTTTAGATTAGATTATATCAGTTTACTACAACATACTGTGTAGTGTATACCTCTTGAGTTTTTAAAACACTTGGAAAATATTTTTATGGAATATAGATGTTTGTTGACTGTTTAGAAAACTATTTTCTGCTATATTCACAGATTAAAAAAACAACTTACATTTTGAAAATTTGTGCAAAAGAATGAGACTAACTTTAACCAATTTATTCTTCTGATTCTTACCTTCCTCCCATAATGTAATGGTAAACCTAATGGATGTTGGTCAGAAAGTGTAATGTGTGATTGTATTGTTTTGTGAATCAGAGGAAGGCTCTATAACTCTGAAAATGTATTTTTAAGTAGCTACAGATGTATCCAGCTCTGTTAGTGACTGTATCCTTGGGCTATGGAAATTTGGCTCTACAAAGCATTTGGAAGTCATGACAACTCATTGAGACAAATTATGAGCATTTAAACTCTTCTCTGCCATAAACAAGCATCTTGCCTGAGAATAAATTATTTGGTGAGAATAATTTCAGTAAGAAGGGTCTTCTTAGTTGTCAGTACCATGCCCTGCCATCACACAGTCAGTCTAGTTTAAAAGAGTCCATCAGTTATGTCCTGTACCACAGGTCACAATACAGTTCCTAACCTTAGCATCTAAGATCTGTAAAAAAAAAATCCTGGGACTTAACAGTTATCACGTGTCAGAAAAAAAAAAAAACAAACCCAAAAAATAAAGCATATCTCAGGCATTGATGTCTCCAACAGGAGAGCAATTATCAGAGAGAACTGATGGACAGTGCTAGGAAACATACGTGGTACACAGAAAAAAAATCTTTTTTGGTCCTCTCCAGTCTGAACTGGAGAAGGAAGAGGGCAAGCAGCTTTATGTTGACTCACTCTGGTGATCAGTTTTATGATGAATATCTCAGAAAAGCACAGTAAGTAGATGATTTCCAAGGTTTGCAAGAAAATTGAGGAGAAAAAACAAACCACGAAACATACTGATCTCCTTTGTAAGGAAGGACAGAGTGGAGGTGTGGGGGGGTGTTTGTTTTTCCCGTCTTCTGTTCTTGGCTTGATGATACTGGCTTGAAGAACACAGAGTCCATTTTGGTGAGAAGCAAATTTCTTTTTTTCTTTTTTAACTTCTGTCATACTGAACTTTAATTACGTGCCTCTAAAGGACTCTCATTTATTTCTGGAGACTGTCTGTACAAACATCATTAATTCTAATATTTATAAGGATTTTTTACCAAACAGTCTGGTACCATTTACATGGAGGAGTATTTCAATTTCTATCAGAATACCTTGAAAGATGTGACATTTTTTGCCTTCACACCAGTTTCTGGAATGATTTTATGTTTGGAATTTGCTAATTTCCGTCATTTTGTGGTTGGTTTGCCTTTCAAGACTCTTCAAACTGCATAATTAAATCTGCCTCTATTACTCAGCAATGATAACTGTTGAAAGTTGTGGATGTGTTGGCATTACCAAAGAATCTGTGACTCATAGTCAAACTCCTCACACAAATGCTTGTGACAGGTAGACTGCACCTGCTTGCTTAAAAGAGTTAATTTCCTGGATTTTCACAAAAAGAAAAAAAAGAATTTGTAGTTTGATACTGTAAACTGTTCATAGCAAAATGATAGCAACAAAATGCATGTACGATACACATTCAAGTAAATGTGTCAATAGCTAGTAGGGAGATGTGGAGAAATCTATCATTATAAAATACTTCAAAATTTTGAGAGACAAAAGTAGTGAAAACTCATCTTGAATATATGAACAGAATAAAATGAACGAATTACTGTGCCTAGAAACTTAGGTGTGGTTTGATACTTCTTAAAGTTTTCATTCTATCTTCCCATCTTAACTCTTCTAAATGACTTCAAAAGTTTGTGTAAGTGTAGGAAAACAGCAGAATGTGATCTGAAAGTTTTTCATGAAATGCACAAGTAGCTTATTCAAGTTACTTGTGATAGTGTTTTATTCCAACAGTTTAAAATTTGTTTTAAATCAAAATAGATGGCTTGGAGATACAGAAAAAAACAAATTTAAATAATAGGGTCGTTGTATATTGGATTCCAAATCTGTAAAGATTACTCCATTTTGTGGTTCATTGTATGGTTATTTACATATGTTGTGGCCTTATCTAGATGTACTTGCTAGTCTTAACATCCAGGTGTTCAACTATGCTAAATCTTGGAAAACTGTAGATGTTACCTTTTCCAAAGAGTTCGATTTTTAAACTAGGAATCAGTAGAGCATGTAAGAGCATCGGTGAAGAGAGATAACATGGTATATGTGATTATATAGGATTATGTGATCTGCCAAAAGTATGGGGACCATTCCTCTTTTCTGTATTCTTTGTTTTTAAAGGGGAATAAGTAGGTATATGACTCTTTGGTTATAAAATCCTTCTGGAGAGTGACACCTGGAATTTTTGCAATTACAGTACTTATACCAGGTCAAAAGTGAAAGTCAAGTTTTTTATCTTCCCTTAGTTTACTTCATGATAACATTTCAGGAACTTGTTTCCGCTGGATCATTGTGGCAGGCAGTTAATTGATTACCCATGTTGCTTTGATATACAAGGGTTGGGATTAATTATTCCACTGTTTATTTAAAGCAATTATTTTTTGGCAGTGAACTGCCATGCCATAGAGTAGGTTTATGTGGCTGAGTGATCTTGATGCATGTACAGTGGCAGGGTGTTAATCACTGTACACAAACAGAAGTATACAGCCATAACCATTAGTGGCCCATCACTGTGTCACACAGAAATCTGTTGTTTGCATATTACTTTAAAATTTAAGTAGTAAAACTTTGTTTTCAGAGATTGGTAAATTGATCAATTTAAGAACGCACTGAATTAAAATTGTATAAAGTTAATTTGAAGAAAAAATATGCTCTTGAAAATGAAGTATTACTTTAAATATGTTTCTTGCTACTGTGACTTGTAATTATTTTACACTTAAATAATTTCATCTTTGTATTTTTACAGATGAAAGCCCAAAAGCTGATAAACCCAAAGTAGATGAGGAGTGTGATGAAAATGAAGAAGATAAAGACTATCACAGGAGTGACCCACAGATTGCGATCTGCCTCGACTGTTTACGCAACAATGGGCAGTCAGGAGATAATGTAGTCAAAGTGAGTAGTAAAGATAATCTGTGCTGTTGTTATTGCTGGCAGAATAGCATCTTACCGGAACCAAATAATTTTATAACTATCAACAATGAACTTTGAAGGTGGTGACCTGTCTCCACTTCCACACTCATTTAGTCCTTTTGTTTAAGACGTTACAATACATCTTGGAGTTTTGTAGAAGATACAGTTCCATATAGGAATCCATCTGTGACAGTGGATTTTTATTCTTTTCTAATGGATTATAGTTCTGTAGCCTACAGCCCTGATGGTATATAACTGCATTACACAGCAGATGACAGCATACTATGGAGGTACTTAAAAAGCTAGCTGTAGGTGAGCTGCCTCACGCTTCCAAGACCGCTGTCTTAACATGCCAGCATGAAGCTGCTTTTCAGATACGTTGTGCACTGGGTGACTGGGATCCAGATCTTCTGAGCTGTAAACCTGATTCTGACACTGATGTGTCATCTGTGGCCTTAGGCAGGTCACTTCCATCTGTAAAATGTGGAGACTAATACCTGCTAACTGCTGATTTAAGAATTACAGATACTTGGTTTCTGTTCCTGAAGGGAACATTACCTAATGGTATCGAGTCTAGAAGAAAGTGTTTACAAAGACAAAAATTAAAAAAAATACTAAAGATTTGTCTAATAAAACACTAACATTTTCTGTGTGCTACATCACATGTATTATTTTGGAAGTTCTTACACAGGAAAAAAGTTCTGATTCAGCAAGAAAATATATGTATGTGTTACCACTCTCTGTTCATGCTATACACAGTAAGAAATCTTTATCTCCATCACTATGTAGGAGTCGCAGGTTTCCAGCTTTCCTGTTGAATCAAAGCTGTTAGGTTCTGGATCACAGATTCTGTGATAATAGATCATGTCTCAGATGTGTGTAGCTTCCCTGTATTTTACCTAGATTATTTGAGGATGGTTTTAGTTCCCCTTTCTCTCAAGGACTGAAGAAATTCTAAAGAAATGTAACATCTGTTTTACCCCCAGTGTTACCAACACAGACACTCAGATTATTTAAATTCTGGGGCTTTTGGTGGTTTAGTGTGTGGTTGTTTGTTTTATTTTCTTTCCTCCCTTCTTTTGGAAATTTCTGTAGAACCAGAGATGGGTCAAATGAACTTGTTTGTCATCCTGTAAATTTTGAACAAAAATGAATCTATGGTGCCAATATGGATTAGAAGAGAGTTCTAAAGAATTGGTTACTAGTTGAAAAAAATATCAATTACAGCTGTCCTTGCACTAAAGATTGCTTACGTGCCTCAAAATTTCTAACATGTTTTTTCTGTTTTGTTGCTGTTGCTTTAGGGTTTAATGAAGAAATTTATCCGCTGTTCTACTCGAGTGACCGTGGGAACTATAAAAAAGTTTCTCAGCTTAAAATTAAAACTTCCAAGTTCTTACGAGGTACATTTAAAAGAATGATGCTTGTATTTTTATTTCCCTACAAAGTAGTAGGTTTTTATGAAATGTAGTCATACTTGAATTTGAGGAATATTTTTAGCCCAATCACTACGTACTGTTCAGTATTCCAAGCTGTATTTTCTTCCCTTAAGTGAGAAGTGATCATTTTACACAGTGATTGAAGTTACTGATCAAGGAACTCACACAATTCTAGTAACTTCAGTTTGTTGCTCACCTGGGAAGGAACAGATACATAAGGTTTTGATATTTTGATGTAAAAAATAAATGCTTTCTTTTTCCATGTGGCTTATAAAAAAGTCACTTAATACAGGTTTGGGCTTGTAGTTACTGAGGAAAACGAGAGCTCAACTAGACATACACCAAATTACTCTGCAGTTCTGTTGTCTTTAGATGTAAGAAAGTCTCCAGTAATTTTGAAGAAATGAGGAGCGATACCATTTGAATCTTTCAGAATGCAGAGACTTTTTTTGCACCTTCATTGGAATTAGGTAGAATTTGATGGAGAGAGGGTCTTTGCTACGTGAGTGGTTTGATCTTGGCCAAGACTGTTCCCTGGGGGGATTTTCTAACATAGTAGTAGTTGTGATTCAGGGTGGAACTGGGAAGTGTGAGACTCCTGCCTCTGCTTCCCCTCTTCCCAGGGATACAGGAATTTTGACCTCAGCACAGACTCTTTGTTCAGCCAGTTCTCTTACTAGTCAATGACTCCATGAACTGCATGCTGCCTCTAGCACAAACGGCAGCCTCCCAGCTTTGGTCAGAGGTAGGGCTGAGTTAGCCTGGGTGCAGAGCTATACACAGGAGCTTGTCACCGTATCATGATATGCTGACCAGCCATTTTGATGTCATTTGGTTTTGCTAATTATGTTAATTTAATCTATCTCTGGCACCTTAATGGTTTGTGTTACGCAGTATCAGTTTACTTCAAAACCTGAATTTAAAAAAAAAAAACAACTAGAAAAGCATTATGGCTATAGTATTGTCAAACATTTTCAGTGGAGGCTAGAAGTAAGATGCTATGATGCAGTTTAAACCAGTCATTTTTCACATAAAATCATTACTTCTCTTTTTCTTTTGTCTTCAGTTAACGAAGAATCATGTTTGTACACTCAGAATTACATCTGCCTTGTAATTTATAGGGGGTTTTAACTTTGTAAAATGACTTTATCATTTATTTTTAAAAACTAAAATTAAAGTACTTCTGGTTTATATCTTTCTGTTTGAAAGACTGTTGATGCAGCAAGAAAGCCTTCAAAATACATACAAGGCATTTTCTTCAAACAGATACTGTGTAGTATTAATAAATACAGGGTGTGTTTTTCGACTAGTGATTTCCTGTCTAGTTTAGCAGACTTTCTTCTGTCCACACCTTAATTGAAAACACAAAAGTGAAAGAATAAAGTGAAATACTAGCGTACAAAATAGCAGTGTTAGCATGTTGTATTAATCCAGATTTTATGTATGTGTCTGATAGAATTACTGTATAATAATAGGAGTTTGAGCGATTAACTGTCAGAGATTCACTTAGGAGTTCATTTAGACATTAAAATTTTGCATCCCTTTCTCTTACTGTTTGTTCTGTTGTATTTTAAGCTGGATGTACTATGCAATGGAGAAATCATGGGGAAGGATCATACTATGGAATTCATCTATATGACAAGATGGAGACTAAGAGGCGAAAACGTAAATGCTGTTACATTATTAATAAATGATGGTTTGGTATATTTATTATAGGGACTACACATGCTTTCACAGCTGGGTACAAAACCCCCTTATTTAAAAATGCATTTTGCATGTTTTCTGGATTTCTTATGTTAAACCCTATGAGTGAAACCCTGCAGCACGTATATTGTGAAGATTCTGAAACTAAAAATAGCAAGTATACAAATTTTACATGCAAGTTCTACTCAGAGGTTTAAGCCAAGTATCTGAAAACCCAAGCACTTGTTCTTTTTCTGCAAATTTTCTTTTAGTGACCTTTTCAGTTACAATAGTTGGGGAATCTGCATCCAGCAGTTCTTTATTAAGTATCTTTTATTCAGTTGGTAAACTGAAAGTGACACTGAAAAATTATTGGTGAAATCTAATTGTCTTATTACTATTTCTGTTAATACTACACCCAGTTTTTTAGACATACTGTGTAACACTAACGTCCAGATAAGACAGCTAAATGGGTTTTCCTTGCTGCGTGTGTATATTTTAGAATTGCAATATCTAACTGACTAAAAGACATTTTTTTCAGGTCTGGTACTCTGATTTAGTAGCCTGTATATTACCTGTGTATTTAATTTTTTTTTGTTAGAAGTCATATCCCCATTTCTTCTCTTTCTTCTATACATTTGTGTGTGGCCATTGATTGTTCTTCACTCTATTACTTTGTAGTGTGTGTAGATTTGTTGTCTGTCGCTACCAGTGGAGGCTATATTGGAGTGCCGCTGAGGTTAAGCACTTAACACATGTTAATATACTGATATGTAAAACTTTCGGTTTGCTTGGTTTGGTTTGTGGGTTTTTTTAAGCTTCCTAGTACTCAGCACAAAAGCACTGGGGCATGGACAGAGAAGACAGAGGATTAAGCATACTGTGAAGTTAACAATTCACAAGTTTGTTTTAAGTTTTAACTTAATCTGAAGGGGGAGGGGGAAGGATAGACTTTGATATAAATTAGGGGAGTTAATGTGGTCATTAAATTTGAAAGTAATACTGCACTGAAATTTGATGATTGCTGAAACCCCAGTATGGCACCAATACATAGCTTTAAGTAGTACTTTTTCCAGTACTGCCATGAAATCAGTGGGTGTTTGTTTGGCTTGCCATCGGCAAAAACTTTACTGATAGTGGAATTCTTCAATGACAGTCCTGCAGCTCCTGCCTACAAATGGACTTCTGTCAGTTGCATTGGTTTGGAAGCAACAGTAACTATCATCTTGACAAAAAGGACATTATTTGTACTGGTTAAAATTTTTCAAAATTCTCAGAACTGTAGTTTTTAACATGAAGTGAATATAAGAGTTGACAACTCTTGATTAAATTTGTAAGTTGTGTTTATGTACGCATAGTATAGTCAGGTATGTGTTCATCTTTTCCTTTATGTAGTTTTAAAGCACTCCCCTGAAGTCAGAGATGACAGACAAAACTCTGTAAAAATTACATTGCACTGGTAATAAATCCAGTGACATCTGGGCTTCTGTGACTTTGTTTTCCTTAACTGCATTGGGTCTTGTTGTAAAACAGAATTTGCAATGGTAATTAATTAACAGTCTTTTCTTTTGGATGAAGGTCAAGTAAATCCATTATCTCCGACTTCGGTACTATTCACTGTGAGCTTTTACTGGCATACATGTGGCCCTTACAAGAGGTAGAGTAGTAAAGGGAACATAACCATTTATGCATTAGAGAAGTCTCCTGTTTTAAAGAAATAGGTTATTTTTAAGCTCTTCGTTTGAAAATTTTTAAAAAATTAAATAGTAAATGTGTATGTCCAGCTGTGGCTGCCTCTTATCTGATCAGAAAATCATCTCCTTCGCAGTTTCGGTGTCAGAACTGCTCATCTTCGCAAGTCTGCTCTCAGGATGGCACTTTTTATCAGGTAAGAGGCACTCACGACTGTACATACTACAGTCATTAAGGTCCTGTCAGCACTTCAATTTAACCCAAGTTGTGGAGTTTTTATAATTCCACACTACAAAGTGCTAAAACTCTATGAGCAAGGCCTGAGCGTTTTTGTTCCTTCAGAAAAAGCTTCATTGAATGAATAACTAGAACCCATTCAAAATGTTTAGGAGTTTCTTTTACTTTACATTAGGCCATTTATGGTTTTGTTAGAGAGATATTCTGTGGGCTGATAACCTGCATCAGTCTGGAAGGATTATCTACTTCTTCCTATCTCATCCTTCTAATTAGTAGCATTGTGCAGTCATTGATGAGGGATCCAAAACTGAAGAGTGTGAATCAAGAGAGACTTCGAGTTGGTTTCATCTCTTTATGGCAATTCACATGCTGTCTTTAATGGAGTAAGGAAATGTTAGCTGTTTCTAATTCTATATTCCTTTCACATCTTTTAAAATTAGAAATGGAATAATGCCTAATCTCCAGAATATAACAAACCAAAACCTCCTGAACCTGCAAACTGAAGCTGATTTCTGAATTTCATTGATCAATCTGGTTCATACCAATATGAAACAGTATTTCAGTTTCATCATTGAGAATTTTAAACTAGTTTCTACAAATTACTTTGGAAGATTGAAATAATATTTTTGCTTGAGCAAAAAGTTGAAATTGATGATAGAGGTTCACTCACCACTGTGGATGGGAGTGACCTACTGCAGTCATGCGTACTTCAATAATTAGAATTGTTGCAGCATAGTGCATTTTATTTGTACAGTTGCTTTGTAAATTTATTTGCAAGACACAGAGCCTCGCTGGTTTACATGGCAGTTTCGGTGAGATGACCGCTCTGTCTGTGCCTTCGTGCACTTGCAATTAGATCGGAAAACTTTAAGAGACAATTTATATAATCAAAGTGAAAAACATGTGAAATACCATTTAAATAATATGGTAGTCATATCCTATGCAAAAATAAAAATAAAAATCTGAGACCAAGTAATTTATGATACTACAAATGTATATTTGATAATTGCACATGCAGACTACACATGGTGCCCCCTGTCTTCTCTTCTAAATGCTCCTGCTATCCTGCTACTGTTGAATACTTCTTGGTTTATGTTGTGATTTCTCTGCACTCCAGTTTGTAAATCCCCAGCAAGTGTGATCACATTTAGTTCTGGTGACCTTTTCACTACCATGGCATGGAAGGTTTATTAACCTGTATAAGTCTCTGCAGCGGTATCTTTCTTTTTTTGGTCGCTGAAGTTCATCTGAATTGCATTTGAAGGATGCAGTAAAATATTCCTGGTTTTAATGATAGCTTCTGTAGTAATTCTTTGTATTTCCGAATGTGCCATAAGAAATTTATATTAGTTATGTTCCTCTGCCCTGTGGCAAGGAGGTATTTAAGCTGCTGAGACAATAAGATTTTCCTCTGTTTCATGCTGTAGAAAATGTCCAGTATCCTAATGAAGTTAAGAGGAAAACATCAAACTTAAATGAAATGCTGACATGCTGAAAAAATAAGACAATTAGTGAAAAAGCACTTCCAGCAACAAGCGCCCAGGCATTCCACAGCACTTTCTGGAAACTCACTCTTGCCTCCCATTCCACAACAGTTTTGTCCAGTTCAGGGATCCCAGCAGTTGTCCCAGTAGGAATTAATAAAAATGTATCACTGGATCTGAAGCTGAGGAGTTTGGATTTGGGTGAGAAGTTAGCCCTCATCTCTCAGAAAATCAGCTGACAGCAATTTGACCTGATTTTTTTTTTTCTTTTTTTTTTCTTTTTAATACCAGAAGTAGCCTGGTTTCCATTAACTAGTGCTGACTACTAGTATAGCTATGGAACCTCCGTATATATAAAAATCAAAGATCATAATCTGTAAATATACTTTGGTTTAGAAACTATAAAATTTCAAGATTGCTTTTTCTCAAACACAGCAACACAGAACTAAGAGGAGTTGTTTGAGCACTCCAAGTGAAATATATAAAAGCAGCTACAGGAATTTTATATTAATGACAAATAACTACAACTAACTGACTTAGAGATTAAATAGAGATTTGAAGTACAGGTGTGGATTTAACTGTTGAAATGTATAGAATTATTCGTATACATAAAACTGATTCTCATATACATGTGTCTTAGAGATAAGCTATGGCTATTCTTAAGGCAATCTTTAATAGTATTTTCTTTGTAGTTTTTATGAATTATGTCCTCATGTTTTCTTGTCTGTTTTTGTTGTTTTTCTTTTGCTTTTATTTTTAGTCTTACCCTATGGTACTTCAGTATCGACCTAGAATTGACTTCGGTTAGACCAAAGGGCCAGATCCCACTGAGATGAATCCTGCACTATTTGTTTACCCATCGACAGATTGCACAATGAATGGATGTGCCTGGATTAGGGGGACACAACCAGATTTTCAGCATGCAAATAAGGACATTGTCTTTCTTAAAATTGTCAGTTGCATCTCTGTTGTTTCTTATTAGAGCAAGCCAAGTGCCATTCTGCTACTGAAATGTGCATAAGATATTTGTGTATCTTACGAGTGTGCTGCAAATCATAGCCAAAATCATGATGTGTACAGTCAAGATTCAAAAACTATGGAATATTTTTGCTTGTGTGTTAGAAAATTTTTCTGGTCCTAATATTGATTACACTAGCAAAATGGCAGAGTGCTCATTCCATGTGGTGTTGCAGTTTCACACACTTACTATTTTACTGAATATTGTTGTTTAAATCATAGAGTACTGTACAAATAACTGAGGATTATACCTTGAAAATATTTTGTATAGAAAATATATTTAGACAAGTGGTGATTGGGCCACTACTTTTTTCTTGATAAGCTTCTCATGGGTCCAGGTATAGCTCACTCATGAGTGTGCAACAGTCCTTTTGCAGTGAGTAAAGATTAATTACCCTTAACAAGAGATGCAGAAAATGGTAATTCAAAACAGCAATTTTAAATCTTCTAAATAGAATTTGCTAATATTGCTTAAAAGCATCACAGCCTTTGTGATTGCACTTTTCTATGGTTTCCCTAAAGACTGGAATGTGGGATACTAGCTATTTTTAGGGAATGGCTTCTGGTCAGATTACATTTCTTTTAATAAAGCCTCCATAAAAATGAAGTTAAAAATAATGTAAATGTCTATGGAACAAATAAATTTCACTATAAGATTACAACCAAGGCAAAATTTTACATCATTATTGCCGTTTATAGTAAGCATTTCCTTTTGAGATTGGTTGGAGATATATAATACGCTAAGACAAAAATAATACATAGCTTTAATTACATTATATATCTCTTGTGACTATCTGGAGTTTAGAATTCATTACAGAAATTTTCATTAGTTAAAGTCACATCATAAAACTATTTCCATAAAATTAGAGGTAATGCAATACTGAAGATAAACAGTCTGACCAAAATAATTGTTAAGGTCATTTTTTTTTTCCAAGACCTGGTAGTGCTGGATAAAAAGAGATTGTTGCCTTAGGTATTGCAAGCGTAATGGTCCTAGTATAGAATGTTTATTGGGGTTCCTGGTAGTGTTGCAGGGAGCATAGTAATGCATATGTTTTCTGTAGTCTTCCGTTGTCTTTGCTCTGCTTAAAAGTCAGTTGAGTTTTTCACTTCAGATTCTGTGGAGATACTACTTATAGTTCAGTACCTTTATGTAATTTCTACTTAATACATGCCTGCTAGTATTGTAAATAACTATTTGTTTTCTTATGCCTTTTGCATACAGCAAAAGGGAACCAAAATCAATTTTTCAGAAGCTACTGTAGAGTGAGCTAATCATTCTTGGATAAGGCGAAATGAAAATTCTATCTTGGGATCAAGTACAAAAGACAGACGCAAGGCTTAACTCCTTTGTAAATTTACGTTCGTGTACATTGGTGTGTTGCTGTAGGAGAAGTAACCATGTTGTGTATTACATCTGGCCCCTTTAATGTTAGTAGGAGTTCCAACATTGATGACTTGAGGAATCCATATATAGTTGGGTTGAATTCTACCATTGCACTCCAAAGCCCGTATGACATGCAGAAAAAAAAGATACTGTCGGTAGCAGTCTGTTCAGGAAACCTGCCATTGCAGGTCAAGGTTGCACATATTGTGCAGATGCCAGTGAACCTGGGGAAGCAAAGCATTTAGGAAGCTGCTGCTCCTTTCTGCAGGCAGTGTGCTGACTGCTCCAGGCACCAGTTTGCCCACAGTGTAGATGGGAAGGGGTGCACGTGCTGGCTGCAGGGAGTGGTCCACTTTTTGCCCACCCGGTAGATGTTGTGCTATTTGACAGAAACAAGAGGATACTCCATGTAGGGAGGGCCCTTCTCCTCTGCAAAGCCTCTAGGGAGAAAGAGATTCTTTGTGTATATGGAGGCCCTTCTCATGGAGTAGCTTGGCAGAGCAGAGCATGCGTTCTAATTGCAAATCATTCTTCTCTTTAGAATATAGTTGTTTTGTACAGTAGAAATAAGATATTATTCGTAAATGCACATACAGTGACACCTTACAGTTTTTATATATTTCACGTGTTTTTATACTAGAATTTTCACTGTAGACTCACTTGATGTAAAATGCCGCATTCAGTTTATCACAAAACTAATGGTAGTACGCTTAAGCATAATTTCTGCTTGGTTCAGGGGACGATTTTTTTCTCAACAATCACACTTGCTGTTTTGACAAATTTGAACAGGCTTGTTTGAAAAAGAGGAGAACGCATTATTTTTAATCCATTTTAAGTTATCTTACACGGAAGTTTGCACCACCTAATGGCACTCCTGAAATAGGACTACTTTGTATTGACTTCTGAACGGCAACTAATAGAAGATTTGACTGTTTAATGACTTTCTGTGTTCACAGTTCAGAGAACCATGAGTTCTCTTGATCAGAATTATTGGTTTAATTCATGGTATTTTCTTGATAGGACTTAAAGCTAGATTGCAGAAGGCAAATCTTCATTTTAAGCATGGAAAATACTGACAGATATGATTTAATGTTCCCAGCTGAGAATCATGGCATTAAATGCATATGATCTAGCCGCCCACACTTTATGCATTTCTGATTTGATGGCAGGGTGCCTGAGTGCTGTTATAGATTAATAGTTTCTGTAGCAGTGAAGTGCCAGTGAAGTACGTATCTTAACTGGGCAGCTTGTATAAGACAGGTGTTGCCTTCTTTACAGGAAATTTCTGTCCCATGCAGTACGTATGTGCCAAGTATTTACAGATATGCATATTTAATTCATTTGTGCCAATTAAGAATATCTGAACAGCATAGGAGGATGAGAATGCATGTACAGATTCCTGTGTGCCAAAGATGGGGTAAAGTGAAACGAGTACCTAAGCATTCCATTAAAACTGCACCATATGCCATCCTAGAGCAGATGTCTGCGTACAGTCACACTTTCCGAGCACTTCCATGACAAAGTGTCAACCACTGCATGTTTATAAAGAATAGGAATATAAAATAAGTGCTGCTGCCACTGTGTCTCTGTGGCTTTTCCATATCGGCAGTACCTAGCTGCAGAGGTAGACCTAAAAAATTCCACACTACTACCTAACCTTGCTGTCTCTTATTTGGCACATTTGGTGGTGAGGCTTTTTTCCCTGAAAGCGAAAAAACTTGTATCTACTTTTAACTCTGGGGTGACTCATTAGTGAAAGTCATAAGCAACTTTTTGTTGAGCATAGCTGGATGCTGAATTTTTCTGGTAACAAACTGTAAGCTAGAATTTACAAACAAGATCCTATAATATCTCAAACAATATGGAATTAGATGATTAATCAATAAATGTATCTTTCATCATGCATTACTACACTGCTCGTAGCTAAGGGCCTAGTCATATAAACATATTTTTATTTGGATGAAATACCAAATACGATTACTACAATAATCTAAGTGACTTATCACTATAGGTACTGTTCACATGAAAGCTTCTGGGATTTGGGTCCTAGGAGTACGCAGTGCTGTAAGTATATTGTGCATACTCAGCTGGCTTGCAGTTATTATGCAAAAAAAAAAAAAAAATTATAAAAAGTATAACTTTGGCTTTACTGAAAACATTACATAAAGCAAAGTGCCTGATAATACGGAATACCTTTAAGCCCATTATTTGCATTTGGCAGGCTGATATTTCCTTTGGTATTTTATTTATGGTCTTAGTATTTTCAACAAGAATATTTCATAGACATGCTGTATTGAGAAGCTTTCTTTCATGGGAAACAAGCAGAAAAAAACGTGTTCTATTAGATAATTTAAAATTGAAAAAAAACCCTATCTCGGTGGAAACTATGTGAAAAGAATTACTTTTATATTGAAATTATTTCAGTTTCTGCATGAGGGACCCTTGAATTCTGGATCTTGCTCCTTTTTTATTCTCCATAGGTTCCAACAATTTGATTTGACTTTTCTCTTCTGCAGTTATCAAAACCAGTTCCAGTATGTATCTGCAGGAGAAAAGAGGTTGATCACGTACCATTTAGATATAAGCTAGGGTCGTCTTCTCTGCTGCAGGTAAAGTAATGGTCCAGAGTTTCATCTCATCTCTCCCATGTATAATCATTACGCATGACTTTTTGAGAGAAGTAAACAATTTTTCCTTCTCTGCTGTTCTCTAAAATAACAAAATAGGCCAGGTTTTAGTCCTTTAATCGAACCGGTGAATGAGTTGCATTGTTCCATTTGTGATTTTTGTACATTTTCATATCACTGAAGACACCAAGAGGCATTCACTCCACAGAAAAAATAGTTCTGGGAGGGCTTGCAACAAAAGGAATAGCATCCAGCTCAGGCAGGTACTATGGTACGACTGGAGAACAGACAGTTGTTCAAAGCCAGTCTTAAGTCCCAGAATAAATAGATTGAGCGATTGAGCCCTGTTTACAGAGAGGCTACATAAAATACTGGTTAATTACATGGACTGATCATTTTTATCTTGGAGAAGACCAAAGGCAGTTAAGACTTACATGCCTATCCACAGCACATATATACGCTGTCAAGAGCTTGTTCCAGTTTCTTCATTTAACCTAGACAGGTTGGCAGCATCTGTTTGCTTCCATTGGAAATGCATATGTCATGCAGGATATTCCTCTCTCATTTTACTTTATGCTATGTTATGTTATTATTTATCTCCGTTAAAACGTCTATTCAGGCACCCTCTGTCCTGTAATTAATCCTAGGTTCTTACAAATCTTTTGCCCATTCCCATACCTGAGCCCATTTGCTGCCCAACAAGTAGAAACATTGTGAAGTTCTAAAGGAGAAACTGCACAAGGCATCACTCATTGGGTTTTGTTCGTCGGGTAGCTCTAATGGGTTTTAACAAAGTTTTCACAGTTCGGCATTTAGAATCCTTTCTAGCCAGTTTGAACAAGGTAATGCTTCCACAAGGTGTTCGGCTAGAGATACATGTTTGGGGAAGGATTGCAGTCTACTGGAGTGTGTTCCAGGATGAGTTCCAGGACAGAGGGGATTGATTCACCCTAAAGGAAAAGTGAAAAGCTTCTAACTGCTCGTTACCAATAGTTATACGACGTGGGTAGTCTGGCCTTCAGACCTGAGCTGAAACATCCCTCTGTAGGAATATCCTCAAAAAAACCATCTTGTAGTTGTAGTGTATTTTTCTTCATAAGCAGATCTACCTGTTGATTTATCTTTTTTTACTACCAGCTACACAGTCTGTAGATCAGATTAAAACGTCAGACTCCAGAATAAGATACTGAATAATTAATGAATTCCTGACAGATTCTGCCATCCAAGATATGTGCCGTAAATCTTCTGAATTCAGGTAGCCTACTACTACAGTTGAGTAAAGCTGTTGTTTCATTCTCTAGTAAACTATATAGATCCATACAGTTCTGGAGTGCGGCAGTGAAACGGCAGAGCTCTATAGAGGGATGGAAATGTCCAGGCTACCTTTGGTACTTGCAGAAAGAGACCCAGTTCTGTAGGTTCAGGATGGAGGAGACATTCTGGAATGAAAGATATCTACAAGTGGAAGTTTTAGGCATTACATACATCTTAACCAAAGAGAGGCATTGGTTTGACTTTGCTTGTTTATCTGAACCATTACGCGTACTTTTCTTTGAACTAACTTTATTGTGTATTTTTAGAAAATGCTTCTAACAAGGTTAATAATGTGACAGTTGACAGGATGAGGTGAACAGAAGTAGTTACTGTGCATTTTCCTTTTTCCTCATGGTAGCGAGTGGAAAGCAGAGTATGAGCTGAGAGTAGGTTGCTATATAACAGAGAATTTCTGCAACAGTAAAACATTTGTGCTGCTAGTTAGCATACTGAGGTTTGTATTACAAATGAGGTTGTAATAAAGATGTTTATTATCGAAGTGCAAGGCACATTTTATGACGGTATTCTACTCCTAAAGTTCTGGTTTGTATTATATTGGGTATAGTAGACATTGCTGCTGTTGTCTCATGAATTTTGATGCGATAAGATGAAACATGCTCTCTTTTTACTGAAAAGTACCAGATGCTAATTGATTTTAAATTACTCTTTGTTGTCAGATATTTAGTTTGTTCATAAAAAAAAAAAAAAGTTTTTTTAAAATAAACTATTTTTATGGATAATTTGATTGCCTAGTAGTTTTAAGGGACCTATTTAATACCAAAGGTAAAGCCACCCAGAAACTGACTCGGAGAAGGCACTGACACTTCTCTGGAGCGCAGTGGTTAAGAGTTAAACCTGGAATCAGTCAAGGAGAACTTAACTGGTGGTGGCCGCCTGTCACCAAGCTAAGGGGTTAGGCACACCTAGCGGTCTCCAAAACAAAACAGAAAAGGAAAAAAACCAACAGGAGTAGCATGAAGGTTAACAGACCTAAAGTAGCTCGTTGAGTTTACATAGCTCATGTTCCCGAAGCAAAGCACAAAGGCTTGTCTCCCTGATGTGTCTGCTATACCTGGCCTGTGAACTGATGACAAACTTCAGTGTGCTGTCAATCCTGCAAACCTTCCAAAGCACAAAATATTCACCAAGCTACTTTGGGGTTTTTTAGTCATAGTTCAGTGATATTTTGGAGGGTGGAAAGGACAGACTTGGACGATAATGAGAAGATACTAAGTATGTTTTACAGATTTTTATAGATATTTTTTTAGCAAATGGCATTGCTGTCCTTGATGTGAGACCATTGATTTAGCAAGTCAGTTATTTTACTTGTGCAGTCTAAAGTAGAAAGAATAAAGAAATCCAAATATCTTGATTTCATTCTCCAGGATAGTGATTAACTAAACTGGAAAGTAAAAGGACAATTTAATTATTTAGCTGACTGAAATATTTCATTCTAAAAACTTACTGATCATATTTTTTTCTCAAATACAAGCTTCTTAGAATAAACATGAAGCAATGCATCATTTTTTCCCTTACTGTAGACTTAACTATTGAAAGGAAAATATTTTGCAGTTTTTAAAATTAGTGCAAAGCCTGAATTGTTGGATGTTCCAAGCTACGGAACAGATGATATAGAGCTACACTCAATGGAAATTTTTTTTTTTTTTTTTTTGGGATGGGGGCCTAAGTGTCCTTATATAAGCTGTGATCCAAGTTATGATAAGAAAGGAGCCTATGGTGAGCAGTAATAATGTTCTAATGCTTCCTTGCATTTGATCAGTGGTTACCAGTTTTTAATAAAGCAGCCCTCACAGTACTTAGGAGCTCATAGAACATATTGTGATTTTTATGTTGCTAATCTGTTTTAAAGTATAAAATGTTTTAAGCTTTTTGTCAAAAGTGATAACATCATATTACAAATAAACCTTTTTGTGGTTGTAAAATTTAGCTTATAAATCATTCAAATTGAAGTGAAAGAAAACACAGGTCATTGTTAATGACAGTCTATCCTACTATTAAGAGTATATGTATTTTTGTAAAGGCAAAGCACTTGTAGATATTTAATCAGTCCAATATCTATCTATGTTAATGTTTTGAAAAAAAAGAAAACAAAACCAAAATGCTGCTTAGAGAATCACTTAGATATTTTTATTTTTTGTGCTCAAATGCATTTTCTGTTGATTTATGGAATGTTTATTCTGTGTGAAGCTGTATAGTTAGTACAGCTGGGCTAAATGCATTTCTTAACTTAATCAACTGTATCTGATGATGAGAATATATTTTCTGTCCAATCAGAAAACTAATTGCAAAACATAGGCTGGTGGTGCTGTGTTCCATCTTTGATATTAGCTGTCTTATAACATTTCTAGTTCATAGTAATTACAAAAAATACTAATAATTTTTTTGCAATGGGTGTGTTTTAATGGACGTTTCAGGGTATATTTGGTTATTCAGCTGAATCTTACTATACTTATAAAGATTTTTATAAAACGGAGACAGAATTTTATGCACAGGATTTAAAAAAACAGTTCCCCAGATGAAAAAGTATGCCAGATTAGTCAAGTATAATACTTTCCTCCAAAGGAAACTGCAGCAGGGTACGTACATGAAACATGATTGCATCACTACAGCTTCTGAGCATTTGTACAAATAGTATTTTTTAAATTCAGAGTAACTTATTTCTTGTAGTATTTTGCATCTGTTTGAAACCTCACTCAACTATATTTTGATCAACATAGTGCATTAGTGCAGTTTCAGGGGAAAAAACAGTAAAGCAAAGGATTTTATTCAAGTACAGTAAAGAGTGGTGAATACCGTTGTGGTTGTTAGCAGGCAGTCCAAAATCTATTTACTTGTTCCCATGGGATTCTACAGGGGTCTACTCATGGGCCCGATGCTGAGTTAAGCTCTTCAGCTTGACCTCAGTGGAGCTACTTTCTTTTATTATCCTTATGGCTAAGACTTGAAATGGCCCCACTTCCTCACTGAATTTCCTTTCATGGGTGGCTAATATTGCTTAAATTTAATCTTCTTACATTAACCTTCCCATAAGTAAATGAGTTTTGCAACACTGAGTGTATACACTAGCAGTAGAATTCAGTGTTACAGTTCAGCCGAGTAAATACTTGTGTAATTGTCAAACTGGTGGATGGTTTCAGTCAGGCTATGAACACTTGTAACGGCACAATGCCGTTAATACACATGCCTCACAAAGATCTGCAAGTGATCAGGTTTTGATGCATTTTATTTTTTCAATATTGTCCATTTTTATAATTTTTGTTGAGCTAATTTCTATAGTAATTTATTGGAAGTCAGCATCTCAGGGTCCACAAAGTAACAATTTAAAGACTTAAATCCGTTTGAGTGCAACTACCAGTATTGCAGTCTTGTATCTTTTAAAGAACCAAATATGTTGTGTTTTGAAGTATCTTAAAAACCACCGTAAATTTCACCCAGTGCTACCAATGGAATGTTGGGGGTTTATTTTAATCTGTGCTAAAGCCCTTAGAAGCTGAGTGTGGCCCTGGAAAAAATGAGACGTGTATAACTGAGTTAGCACTAGTAGCGATTTTAGGATTAGGTAAGGGGAGCGCTGGTACTAGGGGGGAGTCTGGCAGAACCCCACGGTCCTGCCTCTTGGTGTAGAGGGAGGTGTGCCTGTTCAAAGCTACGCTGACGTTTGTAAACGAGATTTATTTTAAAGCAACAGCTCATGCAAACCCTGTAAATGGACCTTTTAGAATCTTGTGTATAAATACCTCCGATAAGTAAAGGTATTTTTAATTCTGTAACTACCTGTATGGCCCAGTACCAGTGACATTAAATTATTTGAGTGCTTCATGCTAATGTCAAGAATGTTGACAGCACCTTTATAATAGCTGATAACAAATAACAAATTGGTCTGACCCATATGCTGCAAGATGCCTCTAGCCCAGTTGGATTAATTTTCTGAAAAATCTAGATGAGCAAGAAGTATAACTAATCTGCTTACTAGCACTGAAATTGCTCCTTTCTCAAAGCAATAAATATATTCATGTTGTAACATCTGTTGTGCAGCCTACAATACAAGTTGTTTTGTTGCATTGTTTCTATATAATTTATTTTGTGCAATAAAAAATCTCTGGTTTTATCTGACTTCTCTCTGGTTTGTAATAATATTTGAATTAAAACATTTACTAGCTTTATATCTTAATCATGCAAGCAAACTATCAGCTCACAGAAGTGCAGCAAAGAAAATGGAATGCGGTAACATTTTCCCTTCTAGAAAAATCTGAAGGTACTTAGCCTAGTTTTCTTCTTGTTAATGTCATAGAGAGCTTTACCATTAATTTTCATGGGTGCAAAGGCTGCATAACACTGAAGTTGGCTGGATTTGACATCCCATTTGTAAAATACAACCAGGTGGGTTATGCAGTGTGACTGTGTGTTTGAGACTTTTTCTTTTTTTTAAAAAAAAAAGTACATTTCAGTACTAAACAATCCCATAGAGCTTCTGCCACAGGTTTTTTTAAAACATAATTTCACTGCTTTTTATCATGTCAGATTTTTTTTTTCCTTTTCGACATTTTTCTGACTTAATATGGTTTCAGCAGTATTTATTGTTCTGTGCACTTACCTTCCGATTACCCTTTATTATGTTGTTGGGGGTTTTTTGACTCTAAGGTAACATAAAACAAATGTGTATGCAAATTGGAAGCCAGGGGATCTTTATAAATGAGCCCTTGGTATGAACTAACAGTCTTCGTGCTAGATACTGAGTTATTGCAAAGAAAAACAATGGAGGGAGAGCTGTCAGTCAAAAAAACTCATACCTTTTATCTGAGATGCTGCTGTGAAACCTGCAGTACCACTGCATGAGATCTGAGATGTGGTTCAGGTTTGGGAATGGTGGAAAGGATTGCTGATTAAACTAAAATGACCTGAAACAAATAGCATTTTGCATCCTCTTGTAAAATCCCAGAAGTTAGCAGAAGAACAGATATTAATTGCTTGTGAACACAAAATGTGAAGGTATATACGTTGCATTATATATATATGATTAAATGAGACACGTTTTCCTTGGGATTTGTTAGAAACATTGCGGTTTGCTGATAGACGGGCAAAGAGCAGTTGCAGCACTGCTGGCAGCTGTGTAATCTGTGCAGGGAAAGCACTGCAGCCTCACTGGCTTTCTTTGAACCTTCTTGATGTTGAATATTTGACCTCCAGATTTGTCAAAGGTCACAAACTAATACTTTCTCTTCATCTAAAAGTGTTCTTGAGATTTAGGGGTCACTCAGTGGAAAAAAAGAAAACAACCAAACTTCACATAATGCCGCTACATTCTTTATGGAACAGAAATTGAATCATATTTAAGTGCGAAATTCTGGTCCTAAGCAGGGAGTGATGTTCAAGCAAGATTTCCATTAAAAATGTTGGTGATTCCATTATTTTAAAGAATTACTTTGTTTCAGGTAGCTAAAAAGAGTATCATTGTGGGGAAAAACACAGGCATAGGACTAGTAACAAATGCTTGATCAGTCATAAGTCCGGATTATTTTTTTTTGAAGGAGGAAGGTAGGTGGTATACAAACAGCTATTTACATCAGGGGCACAGCATATGAATTTCCCCGTTAGAACTGTGATCCAAAATGTTTTCTGTCCTGGTCTTGGGGTTTTTTTTTTTCCTTTTATTCTAGAGAATATGCTGTGCAACATCATTATAGGCAAGAGTAATGTTTTTCAGAAGAAAAGTGATTTAGTAATCTAGTTTTCATTAAAGAAACAGAAATTTGCTGGCAGTATGTAATATGAGCACCTCGTTCCAGTGGCAGACTTCCAACATCTTCATTTGGAAAGAAAACTGCTGCATTCATAATTCATAAAAGCATTGGCATGTATCCCATTAAGCTAACACAGGAAGAGAAAACATTCTTGTATTCAAAACCATTCTGTCCATCTTTTCTAAACTATTTATAGGTGAAGTTCGTCCTTTCCTGCAGTACACAAATGACTACATTAGGTGCATTTACAGATACGGAAAATAATTACCATAAAGAACCTATTCTTAAGAAAAGCTGTACTTAACAGCAGTTTTGGAGACACTTTAAACTCCTTGGATTTAATGTCATCCTTTGGTGACTGAAGATGCACAATATGCATGTGCCAGTGCCCGCCCCTGCAGACTTCCAGTCCAGCTGCCAGTAGCCCCTACTGGTTTTAATGTCCTAGTACGTCTGTAGAACTGGCAGAGCTTGTTACTAGCCAGTATTCTTCCTTTTAATTTTTCTGTCCAGGTCTTTCTGAGGGGTATGCCTTTTGCCTTGACTGCTTTCTAAAAGGTGTTTTATTCCCATGCTCCTCCCTGTAAACTCCTAAAAGTGATGCAGATATAAAGAGACTGCTCTGCGTGCTCATCTTGTCCTTATGCTGCACCAAACACGAAGCTTTCTGACGACCCGAAGGAGTGAGCTGGGGAAGTTTGCTGCTGCTCCTGTGCTTTGCTAGCTTAGGATGTTAAATTTGGAAACCACCTTATTACTCGTGAAGAACTCCCAGCAGAAAAATGGCTTTGAGCAGCAGATGTAATGGTCTCTTCTGAGACAGATAATGCATGACTCCTGCTAAGAAATAAATTATTTACTCGTGATATAAGGGGCTACTTGCCTGATTCCACAGGACTTACAAAACTGAACACAGTCACCTGAGTCTGGTTCATATGAACAGTTTGACTGTCACCAGCCTTGATATAAAAGAATTTTATGATAGCAAAAAATTGCCTGTGTTCTAGTGTACATCTAGGAAGTGTTAGCTTAGCTGAAAAGAACAGATTTCCTACTATTTATTGTAAAACCTACTATACAGCATTGTGTACAGACTATGTCTTTGGGTTTATACTGCATATATTAAATAGTTCCATAGATTTTCTATGGTACAGCATCCAGAATTGGCTATTTGGACAGCATTCATTTTCTCTAAGTTCTGGAATGTATTTGAATCTGTTAAAAGGGGGAGAAGAGATGTACTCCTAAGGGGTACCCCTTGAAAGCAAACGGCACCCAGAATACCACCTGTACTTACCAAAGTGTTCTCCTCCATCCGCAGCATTGATTGCATTATAATGTTAAACAGCAGTTTCACAGACGACTTCTAGACCCTTTCTTTTTCTACAAATGTTCAGCTCAGATTGTTGTTCTCTGGTAATGAAATTCCCTGGAACGAGAGGAAAAAGGCATGGATCTGTAGTGGTAAAGAGTTCTGTAACTTGCAGCAGTCATCCTATCCTTCTTTTCATGTTCTGCTGATTGCCAGAATCTTTCTTCTTAGAGTGAAAAGGTGCTTCCAGAGTACCTTACAAATAAATGAAAGAACACTGCTAATCTGCTTGAGGTAAGCAATGCGTAAAATTCAAAAATTTTTCAATTTTTGAATAATTGCTGTTTTGAAGAGCTCTCTGGCTAACACTTTGAGGACAAATGTGCATGTTCAGAGCATTACCCATCTATTTTGACATTTTTTTATATTTATTCTCAGACTTATAAAATGAAAAATGTTTGGTCCTTGTGACAGGCTAGTGGAGATTTGTGTTAATACAAGAATAAATAAATAAATAATGCTATAGCTTATTTGGAGATATTATACTATGAAGGATAAAAGCTGCACTGTTCTTGTTTTCAACCAAAGGCTGCTATAACTTAATTTTCCATACTTGCTGTGAACACCACAAGGAATTGTGTTTGCAGTATTGTAATAGCATGGAACCAAATACATGTTATGTAGATGCTTGATCCTGTAAAAAGGCATGTGCTTAAAGAGTACTCATATGTGTAACATGTAACGTGTACATAGGCTTTTAGATGCTGTTGTGGAAATCTAAACCAAGAAAATCACCTGGAAGATAGATGCCTACCATGTCAAAGGAATCCAGAGCGCTTTGGAAGTTATGTATTTAAAACATATACATGCAGGAGTGACTTTGCCATGGCAACGTGGACATAGGTGAAAGCAGAGTAGAGCAATTTAGTACAAGAAAGTAACTGAAAGATAAGTTTTCAAGGCAACAGTAATGTGAAATCAGAATTTATACCTAAATCTGTTCAGGTCTGTCTCCTGACTTTGGAGAAAAGTGCCCAGACCAACCCTTTCAGTGACTGCACATGGTGAGCCGCTTACCATCTGCATTCAGCCTTGGAACCCTTCTTGCTGCCTGCAGCTCTTGGCCAAGACCTGTTCTACGGCAAACAAATTCTCAGGAGTAAAAGAATTATTTCATCAGAAAACATGGAGTAAGATGCTTTATCACGATGAGCCTTAATATAGGCCCATTTCCCAATGTGGGGAAACTACAACAACCGCTGCTTAAAGAAGCTGAGGAGAAGCTAAATTCTTTTAAGTTCCTCTTAATATCTGCTGGATTTTGAGAACGGAGTGGATGTGGTGGGAGACACTACTCGTCTTTCCAAGGGAGGGGGCTGTATACTAATTTTCTTTATCCTGGTGTCATCTACTGTTAGTCACATGGGGAGACTGGCTACAGCCAAAGGTGAAGAGCCTGTAAAAAATTCAGTCTTCAGCTCCTGTAGTTCTCAACTCTCTCAATTGCACAACAGCAGGTAGGGCCACAAATTTCCAAAGACGTAGCATTGCAGACAGCACCACGCGGATGAAATTGCAGGATGTGCCAGCACAAGGGAATACCAGGTAGCCAGCCCACGGGGCAGCAGCCGGTGGGGTACCGGCCCCGTAGCTGCAGTTGTGCAGCACCGTTCAGGCTGTTGCAGCTCTGTGCACTGAGCTGGGAACTGGTAGCAGACAGGCGGTGGCTGCGGGCTTTGAGCCCAGCTACGAGCTGCGGTCATTGCTAGTCAGGCTACCTTTACACCGTCCTGCGTTGTATACGATATGTTTGCCTGTGGGTTATATATAAAAAACTGTATTTCAAAGTATATTACCTTTCACCAAGAAACAGATTTTTAATATCACCCACCTTCTTAACTGCTGCCAAGCCATGCCTCAAGTTAAGATAGATGACCGGTAGATATGTTTCCTAAATGTCCTCACATTTTACTACCAGGAAGCTTAGGCTTAGTTCCACCTACTGTTTGCAGTCCAATATTAAGAGTTACTAAAGAACTTGACCTTAGAAAACTAGCATCCTAGAGCCTTACCATAGAATTACAGACAGAAAAAAAGATGTCCCAGCTATTGCAGAAGAGAGAAAGCTTCTTGCTGTGGCCTGACACTGAGGTTGTGAAACCCAGTGCAAGACTCTGTCCGTGGATTCACAGGTGTCTTGTTGCTAAATACATCGGGAGCGCAGGTCATGGTGAGGAAAAGCCACCTATTGTGAAGCAGCTGTATTGTCTGGTCTGCTTTTATTTGCCCACAGGTGATCATGGGATAATATTTATTTGGGAGTGGGAGTGGTAAAAAAACAATGTGGTAAGGTGCACACAGTTGTGAATATAAATAAAACATTTCTGTGACAAAGTAAGCACTGGGTAGTGCTTTATGCTATTAATAGCTGCAAAGAAAAGATACTGTGTCCCAAGAGCAAAAGCACAGGGGTTGTAGCCCGCTGCTAAGAGAACTTACCTAAATGTAGTCTCCACAGAGGCTGACAGTTGTTTCCATTTACTCTGTAAGTCAAATGTGTTTTTTTCCACTTCAGTACAGGATCAATTATACATATCTCTAAAAGCCTACAGGTCCAACCACCTCTAATGCAACAGACCACAAGGCACATACGCATTTCTGGTTTGAGGAGCTGAAGCTGAACTGAATCTGCATCTCTTCATGCATGAGTAATATTTAGAAAAGGTGAAAAAAATCCAGCTTTGGTGAGTGATGACCCATGAAGGTTGCATTAAGAATGCTCAAAGTGTCATAGATCCCTTCCAAGCAGCATTTTAGATGCTCCAGTTGTTTTTCTACAAAATTCACAGAGGGAGGTGGCAAGATTTTCCCTGACTTCCATAAATGCTTGAGCAAGCCAGCAATGCCCAGATGCTGAAGTCATTCTGAGTAAGAATGAGGAGCATCACACAGCTGACTGCTATCAGCAGAGCAGTACGCATGTATGCAAGACACAGGTCCCAGAGTGGGACACAGAGCCGAGGTGTCTGTCCCAGGGAATGGAAGGAAAAGTTCCTCTGTGACTCTCCAGAATCAGATGGATCAAGGCTTGTTTAGCTTTTACCCACACCCAGTGCTTTTGTCAAGGGTGAAATACATACATATGGGGAGTCTGTGCTTTGCATTCAAAGAAAAATTACTTTCTGACAATTTCCCAAGAGTCCCAGGCATTTTTTCCCCCCTAAATTTAATAGTAAAATCCAATACTGGAAGGCCAGAAGGCAAAGATCCTCCCTTAGCACTGAGACCTTCAGTGGCATGGCGACTGCAAATGTGACAGCAGCAAGAGAGAGTTCTGTGACTGGAAAATGTCTTATTAAATAGAAAAAAATACAGCAGATTTAAAAAATAACTCACTAAACTGTACATCAAAATAGAAGCCAGGGAAAGCAGAATTAAAAAAAAAAAAAAAAAAAGGAAAAAAGAAAAGCTTGTTAATGGTTTTATAGATGTCCTCCATGTTCATTAATATCTGGCCTTTTTCCTGTACAAAGGCAATAGCTGAGCCCAAGAGCAGCCACTCCCTGGGCTCAGATGTGTCTAAGTCAGGATTTGTAACTGCAAATAATACTTGTACAGTCGTTAGGCAGAAACTGAGCTTAAATGCAGGAGGCAGCTGCTGTACATCAGCGGTGACGGCCAGGGAGGAGGTGTAAAGAGTTATCTTAAGGTTTGTAAACCCCACCTGCGTGCAGCCTGTCACCAGCCCTGACCTTTAGGAGCTTGGCGCTGGTTAAACGGAGTGACGCCGAACCCAGGCAGGATGATACACCAGACACTGCTTCCCAGCTCTAGCTCTCTTATGTGATACAGATTTGAAAAACACCCTTAATCGCCAGGATCTATTATTTTCAACAGGTGATGCAGCTGAACAATTCTGACAGCATTTCTGCTAGGTATTTATGTAGAAAAACTAAGGTAAATTGATCTGCTATCCTGCTGCCCCACAATAAGCAGAACAAATAGTTACTCATATTCAGGAGCCGTTGGTAGGAACGTGCTGGACCTTGACATTTTAAGCTCACTGTATATGATACCTGTCACAGATACTTGTTTAAATTGCAGAAGGATTTAGCTCTCCATCTTTTGTTATCAATTCCATCCAAGCAGCCAATGGGTTTGTGAAGCCATGAGCTTTGGCTGTGGGTTTCACCAGCAGCGGTAACTATTCTGTTTGCTCTCAGCACCAGAAGTCCCACCTGAGAAGCCAGCTGCACTGTGTCACTCGTTTCCATCCTTTCAGGTGGGATCTCCTACCAAATCAGGTGCTGACTTATCAGATCTTCTTACAGAAGATTTTCCTCTCTTTGTCATTAAAACATCTTTGTCCTTTTAACAGCAACAGCTCTGCTTGAAATGACAGTGGTTCATTTCTTTGCAACCAGCTCTTCTGGCGGCAGGGTGGAAACTGCTGCTAAAGCAGCGGTCACAGGTGTGTGCCGTTGCTGATGGCTGAATGCAAAGCTCTGTTAGTACTCAGCTGCTCCTTCCTTATTAGCACAACACCAGGATATCCTCCCCAGGTAGCCGGAAAAACTTTCCCTAGTTTGGAACGTTCCCATCCCATCCCACCCATGGGAGGTGGCACCAACCCACAGGGGGTTCCCCAGGGCAGCCACAGCATCCCCCAGCCAGCCTCTCCCCTAACCCGTGGGGCAAGTTGATCTGCCCTGCACTGCCTTTCAGCTGAGAAAACTAATTTTGTCTCTTAAGGGTGACACCTGTAACATGAATTAGTGCATTGCAGTGCCTGGGGTTGTGAGGCTCCTGATCTGCAGAGATGGAGAGTTGGTGTAGGTATGTGAGTAGATCTGTCCTACAAGTGCCCTGGTTAGCTGTACTCTGTTAGAAGTGCCGTGTTTGGTTTTTTTTTTTTTTACATCCTGGTAAATACATCGTAGGTAGGTAGATCAGTTTCTCTTTTCATTCTTTTTCCTGCTATCATTATTCTGTTTTTCTCTTAGTTTTAGCTTCATATTATAGGCTTGCAATTGATGGTCCTAGTTCCTTCACACCTGTCTTATGTTACGCTCTATATACTGCAAGGATGGATGCTCTACGTTGGTTCTCTATATGAGTGCTTTTTTCTCTCTCCCCCCTTTTTTTTCCCCCTGTGCCTCCTGCCTCTGTGGAGACCTGTTTTGGTTGTTAACAGCCTTTCCTGATATTACACCCGAGAACAACTGCACTTTTTCTTTCTTTTTTTCTTAACCATTAAATTTAAAACTTCATTTTTCCGTTCTCTTCCAAACTTTATCGAAGGCCAGCTAACACACCCACTAAATCCTGCTTAAGGGTGCCAGTGCCCCTTCTACCCAAGTGTGACTCTCAAGGAAAGTCAAACTGGGGCCAAATTCTGTGCTGCCTCTGCCAGTGTGTTAGGATCAGGGAAACTGCATATGGCAAGAATTTGGACAGGGTTGAGACCCTCCTGGAGAATAACCTGATTCTAAGCTTTCTCAGTTTAAGTCTGGACTTGCTCCATGGGTACCGTGTTCATGTAAAGCAGACTAGATCAGATCCCAAGATTCTTTTTTTAGTATAAGCAATATTGAACCTCATTTTTCTTATTGTAAGCAAAAGACTTGTAAAAAGAGTGTTGCTGCGTATTTTCCTCCTGTGATTAATGTTATTGCGCATTACTTGCCACAGGTTGCAGGTTTGCAAAACCAGACCCTACTGAAGAAGTTTTGAGGGTCTCCCCAGTGGCATCTGTACATAAGCTGAAGTAATGCAGCTGCAGGAGTTCCTCGGGATCTCCAGGTAAGTCTTTGCTCCCTTTCCGGCGTGGACCTCCTCCTGGGATGAAACAAGGCAGCGAAGTCCCCCTGGGCCAGCTGCAGAACGCAGTGATTTGTGCTGTACAGAGGGGACACCTGCTGAGGGTTAATGTAACCTTTGCATTTGTTTCAACATGAAAAAAAACATTTATAGTAGAAGTGAGTTGACTGTAAATATAGTGAGAATGGACCGGAGCTCA
The DNA here is from genome assembly GCF_023634085.1 of Falco cherrug. Classification (NCBI taxonomy): domain Eukaryota; kingdom Metazoa; phylum Chordata; class Aves; order Falconiformes; family Falconidae; genus Falco; species Falco cherrug. The sequence goes on along the minus strand of NC_073705.1, from coordinate 31,798,726 downwards.
TCACATTATTCATCTTTCAGTTAGCTAATTAAAGCTGTGGAACACAGTCTTGCTTTCTGCATTGCTCCCTAGTATAGATGAGGTATTAATTTCAGCTTGAGCTGCAGAAGGACGTTGGCAGGAGCTGTTTGGATCCGAGTAGGTTTCCAGCTTTGTTTTAGTCTGTTTCAGTCTGTTTCTGAACATCTGCTGGGGTGGGTGGCTGCTTCGGGGGGAGTGAAAATTAACTTTATTGATTGAGTAATTTCCTTTATGAAGGATCTGAAGGGGATGGCTGCCTGCAGAAATCATATTTGTTAAGTGGCCATATTTGGAAAATGAGTCAGTGAGAAAATAGCATGCAAATCCCCCAGCTTATCTCCAGCAGGGCAAGAACAGAGATGTGCTAAGAAAGGGGAAGAGATGCTGACTTGGAGATGCCAAGCTAAAATGACCCTAACAGGAATTCTGTTTAATTTTGAACTGAAAAACAATCAGGAAAATGTCAGAACTGCCCGTTTCAAATGCTAAAATTTCTTCCTAATGAAAAAAATATGCACTAAAATCTGCATGTCTGCAGGCGAAATATGTTGGAAGTTCACAAGTGTCCATTATTGGTGGCTATGTAAGATTTTGCAGCTCTATCTTTTACCTACCGTCACCTACTTTTTCTAGAAAAAAGACCTAAAGGGGAACACAATTATGCATTTAAGGTATGAATAATAAAAGAAAGGGAAAAGAAACATCTTTGTGTTATATGTACTAGACTGGCATAATACACAAGGTTTGCGAGGCCCCAGAAAACTAAAATAAAATATCTCACAGGCAAATCCTTGGGTTTCAGACAGCTAGGCAGCAGCATGTCAGATTAGCTACAGTCACTGTCCCTTTAGCAACTTTGTCACCACTGACCTTTATCATTTACTGTAGAGGACGTTTTCCACAGTCTCCTGGCCTGGCCTGGCTCTCTAAACCCGGGGGCAGACTGAAATAGTTCCTACTTTCTACCAGTTTGGGGGTGTCTGGGGTCTTGTTTTCTCTTTTGTTCCTGAAGCTGCGCTGTGGCCTTGTTGGGCTTTATGTCGGTGTGGGCTTGGAGTGCCTGCTAGGGAAGTGGTGATAATGCTTGTTATTTGGAAAGCGGGAGCGGGGGGCAAGGTGGAAGGGGGGAGGAGACCAGCAGCAATCTGGTCAGAAATGCGAAGCTACATCACTGCTTTTGTCCCTAGGCTTGGGACCAGGGTGGGAAGTGGTGGGTGAAAAAATATGAAATCTGATATTTACTAAGTAAGCTTTTAAAACTCATGCATTAGTCTGGGAGGCTGCCCACGGAACAGACTAGCTCAGCAACGATGCAACGGCAGCATCCCTTGCCAGAGCCAGAAGCAAGGCAGCTCCGCACCAGCGCGGGACGAGCAGCGAGGTGCTGTGGGGTCCCGCTGCCCCTCTGGGAGCGCGGAGGGAGCTGGGGACTCGGGACTGCCGTGTCCCGGGGAGCCTCTGAGCTTACACAGGCCGCTGGGAAAACGCTCTGGGGCCTGGGGCAGGAGGGTATAAAAGGTTTACGACAGCATTACTCGTTTTCACTGCAAATCGCCCCCCACCTTACTGTGCAGCATGGACACCTCTAACATCAGCAATACTGCTCTTCTGGAAGAGCATGCGGCGGGCAGGGCAAGGCCCCGGTGCCGCCAGGGCTTGCAGGGCACATGTGCAGCACCGGCAGGGACGGGGTGACCCTGCCCTGTGCCAGCTGTGCCCTCCTCCGCCCTCTCGGGCGCTGCTTTGCCTCGTGCCGGTGCTCTTCTCTGTGAAACTCTTCTGTGTTCCGAAGACAGTGGAATACAGTCTTTTAAAAATACTCTGATTTATCATTGTCTGATACCAAGATTACTGTCTTCTCCCACTGATGCCAGAAAAACCACAAACGGCATTAAAGCCAGTGAAAAACTCCTGAGTGTTTTCCAGCCCACCCAAAAACTCTTCTCTCTGGAGTGGTTTTGCTGTCTAGTTTTTCAAAGATGTAAGTCCCTGTACTGGGCACTGGTGAGGCCGCACCCCGAGCCCTGTGTTCAGTTTGGGCCCCTCGCTACAAGACAGACATTGAGGGGCTGGGGCGGGGGCTGGGGCACGAGCAGCGGCCGAGGGGGCTGGGGCTGTTCAGCCTGGGGAGGGGGCGGCTCGGGGGGGCTTATCGCTCCCTGCAGCTGCCTGACAGGGGCTGTAGGCAGGGGGGGTCGGGCCCTGCCCCCAGGGAACAAGCGACAGGACAAGAAGGAACGGCCTCAAGCTGTGCTGTTGCCGCACGGAGCAGGTGACGGGCCCAGCGCCAGCCCCGCTCCCAGAGCTGTATGGCACGTCATGTATGGCAGCTCTGCGCAGGGGTGGGTGCCAGGCGGTAAATCCACAAAGCTAGCACACCTCCTCGCACACAGTAACACATTTTCTACACTCTAGGCAACTGTTTAGAATTACATGTAGTCACACTTATTTCTCGCTGGTTCTTACGGGCCTCCTCTCCTTGCAAAGATATGCTATACTTTTTGTTCCCCCCCCCCCCCCTGCTTCGTGTTCCTGGGATGGGAATTTGTTAGCAGGGGGCTTCCTTTGCTGGCGGGTGGATCCCTCAGTATGCTGGTTAGGATAGCTCACGCATCGTTCAAATAATTTTCTGTTCAGACTCATTAACCATTTGGTTCTCCTTGAGCTTATCTTGTTACGCCCCAGCTTGACACATTTATATGTCTACTCCTTCTCCCAAGGCCATGTTTTAACTATTTGTAACATTTGTTTTTCAGCTTCATTCTTGTTTTTCATTATAGATATTGACATACTTTGTCTAAATTTCAAGTTAAATAACAGACTGACTTTCTATTAACCACGAACCTGTGAGCTGGTCGACTGCAGTGCCAGGGGAGGTTTAGATTGGATATTAGGAAAAATTTCTTCACCAAAAGCGTGGTCAAGCATGGGAACGGGCTGCCCAGGGAAGTTCTTGAGTCGCCATCCCTGGAGGTATTTAAAAGACGTGTAGACGTGGCGCTTAGGGACATGGTTTAGTGGTGGACTTGGCAGTGTTAGGGTAACAGTTGGACTCAATGGTCTTAAAGGTCTTTTCCAACCTAAGTGATTCTATGATTTCAAAGGTTATTACAGGGAACCAGTTGATCAGAGCAGTGTGGAAGTATGGTGCTGCAAGTAGGACCAAGAAAGGGAGGACTGCAAGGTGTGAAACATGCTCAAAGCAAGCTGTGACACAGCAAACTGTAATGGGGGGGTGTGTGTGTGTGGTCCTTCATTAGGGGATAAGGTCATCACAAATTTAAAAAAAAATTACAACTCACCACATGTCAGAGAGCATTAGCTCTGGCCAGAGAGGGTTTTGGCAACTCTTTGAAAGATGATCTTTCTAAGAATAATACTGAAACCATCTATTTACAGTAAGGGTTGTGTTCTGACCCTGGACTGCACAGCATGGTTATCCTTGTTCTGTTTACAATAATAAAGATGGATGTATCACCCTCACGTCCCAGTGAAATACAAATTAGGTTATTTCCTTCCAGCTGAAGCTTCCTCTATGTCTTAATTGGATGTACTCTAATTCGTCTTGAGAGGTTGGGGAAGAGGAACATGCTGTGTGGGAAATCCTGGTCTTATAGGAGGTCTAATACGCAGGTTGCTGAGGCTGTTCCATCAGCTCCCTTGACCTGCCCCAGGCCCTCCATTTCAGTACCCGTCGACTTGCAGAAGAGAAAATAATCAAGCAGTGCATAAAAAGTTTGCATAGTACTTACAGCTGGATGAAGGTCTGCACTATTTTATGTAACCTAACACAATTATTTAAATGGCTGGCATGTTTATAAATTCCTAAAGTCTCCCATTGACTTTTTTCCACAGGCAGCATATTCAGAATTTAAAGTAGGTTTTGCTAGTGCCTTTTTTATGTTAGCCACGTTACCTTGAGCTGCACCCTTTCTGTTAGACTCTAGCTATTTATCAGCTAGCTCCTGCACTGGGGGTGTCTTAAGGAATTCAGACAAGTGTCAGTTCTGATCTTTGTTCCAAAATGACAGACATTAATCTGCTTTGGCACTGGGTTTGGTGTAAAGGATAGAGTCACTTACACCTGTGTGTAGAGCAACATCAAACAAGGCTGGACTGACTGTGTTTGCTGTATAGATTTACTCCAGCTCTGTATGGACTTCCACAGGGGCACAGACGACTTTTGTTGAGTTGACCAAAACTGGTTCCATAGGCAAGAAGCAAAATCCCACCTTTGAAAAAAACCCAAACAAACAAACAACAACAACAACCAAAAAAAAAAAAAAGAAAAAAAAAACACCCCACGCACAAAAAACCAACCACACAAAAACCCAAACAAAACCCAAACACTTGAATGTTTTTCATCCTGCACTCTGTTTTTTGGGGGGTTTACTGCCAGCAGGAAGACCAGCAATATTTATTTTTTTTATTCGAGTGCAATTATTGGCAAATTGCTTAATTCATTGGTGAGCCATTAAAATGGGGGCTGAGGAGGGGACTAAGCATATGACAGGGAAGAGAGCTAAAGGGATGTGGGTGTGTTTATCCTGGAACAGAAAGGGTTGGGAGGATTGAACTGCATTCTTCTGCTACCAAAAGCGGTGTTAGAGAGTTGAAAGAGCTAATTTCAGTAAACAGACACTTCATTAATTACTAAAATTCTTTGTAGTCAGAGGAACAGGGACTGCCACTGAGGTAACACAGTACTGAGAGTTAGCATGTGCCTGTGTACTGGTAATACCTGTTTGCTGCTAGAAAGCCAGCTTAAGCCATCTTTGTCACATATTCCCTTCTCAGACGATATCTGGGGTTTTCAGCATTCTTGCAGTTTCTGAACGTGTATTGTGTCCTTGGAGTTGCTGTCCTGACAGTGGGTGGCAAAAATTAAAAAGCTTCAAGTTAGAAGTCCGAGTTCCATGGGAATTGTAAATGCCTCAATGAATTTCAGAGGATCTTTAAGCAAGCAAAATGAGAGACTGCTCCAATGCCTCTGTGCAATCAATTTCAACATTTATGACTCAGACTGTGAAACATGCAACACTGAATTTTTCACTCTGGGCCAAGAAGAAAAATAAGGTGGTGTATCTTACCATACTGTGAAGTATTATTACAGGACAGCAGCAGTATGCTGAACTTCTGAAAATGCTGTTAGTGTAAATTACATGAAAATAGCAAAACATTACAGGCTTGGCTTTTGGGCATACACAATTTAATGTCATAATTATTTTTTTTAGTTGCACTTTTCCCAAAGCACAGGAAATGCTGAAGTGAAAATATGTGTATTTCTGTATTGAATCAACGTGGCATAACGTGATAACTGTTTTTTCAGTTGGTTTTTATCTTTTGTACACAAGACAGTAGGGCTTAAAGGACTGGCAGTATGGCAGCCTCTAGTCTCTAGGCCTTTGCTGTGGATGCCTGACGTGGTCATCATCTGACACCCTCACAATAGTCTACAGAACCCAGCAGGTGACCCAAGCCCAGCCTGTGAGTATCTGTTGGTGTGTTTCCAGAAAGGCTGTGCCCTGAGACAACCTTTTTGCAGTCTGACTAGCTTTAAAAAACCCAGACCTAATACTAACATTGTTCGAAAAGGAGTTCTACGAAAGCGTTTTTCACCCAAAAAAATAACTGAATGAAACTGAATGAAGTATTTCACACCAACTGTAAGGTCAGTGTAGTGCTTGTACGTATTGGTTCCATCTGGAAAGCTGCGTTACCATACCAATTTTTAGACAAAATCACTGGGTTTTCCCCCTAGCATTTAGAGTGGCAGCCAGAAACCCTGAGGAACTGGTCATGCAAAGTCTGTACGCTCAGCAGGCAGTTGCCTGGGTGAGTGAGACATCCTACCACGGGCTTCAAGCTTCAGGGAGAAGCTGTTGTGCAGGAGCCTGGCCCTGGCTCTGCCCTGGGGACGCTTCCAAGGCCCATTCCTCCAAGGAGCAGGGTATGGCTTGCTGGGTGTGTCAGACGTGCACCTTTCCCACAGCGATGGGCGGTTACAGCCTTTGCAGAGAAAGCGGGAGATTTGCATTCCTTTCCTTTCTCAACCTGAGAGTATTCAAATCCACATGTCTTATTTTCAAGGCAACCGCTTATCCTGGAAGAACACCCTTCCCCTCTCCTTTTGAATGTGTGCCACCAAATCAAAATTAATTAAGGGGAGAGAAAGCATGAATACAGAGAAACAAAAAGCTGCAGGACCGTAGGCTAATGCTCAGGGCACTCATGAGAAGAGGGGAGTTGTGAGCTGTGATTCCTGCCCCCAAGATGAGTTGTGTTTGGCACTTGGACAGAAATACGTGCAAGCATTTCTGGCAGCACAGAGAGTAACCAGAACTCCCTGCTGGCACTGGAGTGTCCTGAGCACAGTGAGAGCTTCCCTGAACAGTGTCAGGGCTTCAGAGCGCTGCCTCAAGGAGGATGAAGCTGTCACCTACCAACAAAAGCACGGGCGTCCTGCTCAGAATCACAGCTTTTTTCTTGCCCGCAGGCAGAGGCAGCTAAGTATCAGGCTGGTAATGGATTAAGAGGACCCCACCTCATCCTCTGTTCTACAAGGTGACAGAAGCCACCATGGCATCTGTCTGCACCTTGAAGACTTAGAAACCAACCACACCGTGCCCGAGTGGTTCCTGCCACCCTTAGCCTGAGCTAAAGCCCTGCCTCGGGTGCAGAGCAGATTGAAGCAGAGCTGGATGGATACTGAGCTCTGCTCTGGCTGAGCTGAGACAGTTCTGGATGTGTAAAGTGGTGCAGCTCTGTGCACCTGGGCATTGGGAAGTGGAAAAAGTAGGTACCTGTCAAATTGAGTTACCTCCAGTGCTAGGAAGCAACCAAGCAAAGAGATTCTGGGATCAGGTACCTGAGTCCTGCATTAAGTCCCGTCTGATGTTGCCTGGTAGCCTTTTTTGTCTCCTCTTTCCCCTGCCCCCCAGGTCTGTTGGTCTGAATTCCCTCATTGCAAGGACCCTAACAGCTCTCTGAGAGGGTGAGCACTTCAAGGGCTGAGGTATCACCAGTGCAACTAAGCATAAGAAATGCCTTCCACTATAAGGAAAAGCCAGTTATAAACCTGCTTTCAATGACTCTGTTAAAGGTTGTCTGTTCCAGAAGCTTCCAATGACAGTGCTGTTTGTTTTAGTACTTAGTGACACTAGCTGCTTTTGAGGATGTGTAAGTTTGGCTGCGATGACTTTTTAGTCTGGACATGCTCAGTCAGGGCATGTTACTGGAAGAGGGATCAGCATTGGCTCCCTCCTGCTGCATTGGCAGGCGTTCCCCATCACTGATGTCTGTTTTCTTTGCTGCTGGAGCCAGGGAGAGGAGGCTGAAATGAAAGTTAGGATTGGCAAGGAAAAAGCGAGGTGTAAAAACATGAATCTCTGCATTCTAATCGCAACTATGGTTATAATTAGTGATACGGCAAAGATAAAATATGCAGCATGCCTGAGGGACCTATATATCCAGCTGCTCCTGGATTGCTATCTGACAAGTTAATTAACCAGAACAATGTTGAAATACATACTCAGAATAACTGCTTGGGACTGGACTTACTGTTCTCTAATCATAGTGACATGGAGAGAGCAGAGAGAAAGAAACTTAAGGGAGTAAAGAAAGCAGTGAAATGAGGGAACCGTTTCTCAACCAGGTTGAAGGAGTTCAGTCTAGTAAACCTGCATTACAACTGGTGTTAAAGATGAGTGAGCTCCCTCCCAACCACAGCCTGGACTCAGAGCATACTTAGAGAACTCAAGAAACACAGAGGAAGAGGAAAGAAGTTGAACTCTATGGCCAGTCCACTTCAAAATAAATTATAAAAAAGACAAGACTCTTCCTGGTTTTAAGGAAGTTTCTTTTCTTGTACTTCTGTTTTCTTGTGTCTTCCATTTTCTTTTGCCCAAGAGTAGGCACTTCTGAGTCACCAGGCTTTCTGTGGATGGCAGAACAGGAGCATAAGCAGTGGAATGATGATGGAGCATTTCCCAGGGTAAGCAGAATAAGGCTCTGAGTTTGGCTTACTAAATGAATTGCTTGCTCAGCTGTAGGTGCTTGGGTGCATAGTGCTGAGTAACTGCACGTAGATACGTCATTATTGCTTGGTGTGTGCCGACAGATTCTGGTGCAGAGGAATAAAATCCTTGATCCAAAGGGGAAAAATGCAAAGGTGGCCTTAAATGATAATTTCTGTCTTGTGTGAAACGCTGATGTATCAGTGCTTGTTCTTGCCCTGTCTGCTTGTGGTAGAGAGGTGAAATAATGAACTTTTTTGTTTGACCTGTAGAAGATGTTGGTCATGTGGAAACTATTTTCTGGAGAATTTCAGATGGGTTTTTATAATGACTACACCTACAAGGACTTGGTAGGGCACTTGATGATGCTTCAGTGGCACTCTGCCACACCAGCACTCTGCCACTGGTTTGCTCACCTTTTGGTCTCTTTGCTAAGCGTACCGCAATCTCCCTCCCAGTTGCTCCAGTGGAGATGGACTGTTCCAAGATTTGGAAGTTCAAATAACTGGGGCTGTCCATCTGCTCAAATGTGGAAATTTGAACTGGATACTAACTCCTGCAGGGAAGTTGCCCACTGTTGAAAGCATATGACTAACAACATGAAACTAGTAAAGAATTGCAAGTGAAATAGGAGGCCTTGTATGGGAATTGTACATCCCCAGTCAGACCCAGCTTCCCTCCTGTTGCAGATAGAGTTTGACGTGTGTGCCTCGTTAGTAGAGAAAAGATATAGCTGTAGGAGGTGGCACATCAAAGAGACCCATCATAATTTTCGTTGGCTCTGTGTATATACATTCATTAGAAGGGTTTTTAAAAGTACCTTTCAAAATTTCAAATTATTTTCTGATTTATTAGCTATAGAGGTGTATTTATGCTTGGCCCAATGAACCTCTTTTGCATCTCGTGCTTTTGCAGAAGTTTGCTATTAAAAGAGCTGCCTATAGTAACTGGCAGCTTTGTGGTGGAGGCTCCTTTCTGCATGTGGATGTCGGGGCTACCTTAATTTCCTGAATAATCGATAAGCAAATGAGAGCATCTCCTCCAAACTGAAAATTAATTGTAACCAAACTTTAGGGAGCCCCAGTGATGATAAACAAAACCAAACCACCTGATAAAAATGCGAGTTGAATAAGCTCATGCTTTCTTCAGCTCAGAGATAAAAATCTCCGTTTAAACAAAGTCTTTTCAATTGCACTGTTTATTCACTCGAGAACACCACAGCATGTTCTGTGCCCTCACTACAATTCCTTGTTCTCTTTCAAGCCACTAATACCCTGTTCCAGGACAAAATCTGGAAGGAGGGCATGGGGGGGGATTAGGAGGCCAGCAGAGCGGGACTTATTATTGCAGGCAGTAGGAAAAGGTCACCGCTTCCCTTAAATAAGCTCCTTTGCAAAAGTATGAAATGTCACCGTGTTTTTGATAGACGTTTATAATTGCTAAGAGAAAACAGTAAGGTGTGGTAGATGTAGCTGAGTGTTCATTTTCATTTTAATATATTGGGTACTTCTGACTGAATGAAAAAAGTCCACAATGCTGATAGCCCAAAATGAAGTTTCGGTGCAAAAGCCACATCTTGCAGTCCTTAATCAAGCAAATCTCCTAATGATTCCGATGGAAATCTTGCTGCAGGAAGGATCATTTTTTGGCAGTGAAATACAAGAGCTACAGCAAAACATGAATAATCTTGACATGATTTACTTACTTTCCTCTTTGTAAATGACTTTTTTTCTTATTTGTGCTTGTAACAAGAAATCTCCTCCTTCCTGCACCGCCACAGAGCCTGCTTTAAAACCCAAAAATTGTTATTGGCCTGTTTTCAGCTGCTTCTCTTGACGTCAGTAGGGAGATCTGGCTTTCCCTGAAACACATTAAAGTAGTGCATATGAATGTTATAAATATGCCAAGAAATAAAGATATTTCTTCAAAGTGAGCAGCAGCTCCTACCTCAGCAGATGCCCTGCCACCTCCACTCAGCAATAGGCAGAAGCACGGCTGCTTGGACAGATGCCCTTCTTCTGAGTTGTTGTCTTCTGTTCCAAAGCGCATCTATTATTTCTAAAGGATTCAGACACATCAAGTTAAATCTAAACAAAGGAAGGTCCCAACAAGTCAAACGAAGAAGCAGTATTATTTTACTACAGATTCAAAAAGAAATAAAATATTTGCTATGATTTCATATTCCCTGTGCAGAAAGAATGCTTACTATTCAGCTATGGTGACTGGGTTATTTTTCAGTGCACTTTCATATTGAAGGAGATGCAGAGGGTAACCCAGGACACCGGTAAGTGGCTTTTCTTGTAACATGAGATTTTCATGCAGCACGCATACGAGCGAAGCGTTTGTGTGCAACTCAGCACAAATAATCCTGCACAGAAGATCATACTTTGTTATTGATGGAAAGATGATAGGGCTTCTCAGCCACACGGAAACAGCTCTCCCGATGGTTTGCATTAGTTCATATAGAAGGCATCTAGACTATGTCGCTAGCAGACAGCTCTGCCTTATTAGGATAAGGCAGTTTTCTTCTCCGAGTCTGCATTTTCCTGGGTTGCTCGGGAGCCTGATGAATGGGTAGATACCAATCTGACTCTCACTTTTTTCATGCCAAATAGATTACGCTGTTTTGACATAAATTAGAACCCCTTTCCTTAAGCTATATGTTGGTATTTTGAGTCTAAATATATAGTTTTCTATCTTTGGGAAGGCATGGATTGTGTTCATCGCCATCTGTGGGTGAAAGCTATATTCTTCATATGTTTAGGTCCACATAAAGTCCTAAAGATGTGTATGCAAGAGGGAGAATTTCTACCTCAACCTCTTCCCTCCTTAATCTACCAGCAGTGGGTTTTTCATGTGGGAATGTCCTGAGGAGCTGCTGTAACTATTAAGCAATTATTATTAAGAATATTTGGAACAGTCAGCACTGGGGCTTGAAGGACACTGCAAAGTAAATATGGATATAAAACAACGGGCACTGGAAATTTTGGCATTAGGCACATGTCTGGGTTTTTTACACCAATAAATTCTACAATTGGAAAAGCTGCAGCAGCACATGAAACAGCTTCAAGGAGACTAGTCTTCCTCTTCCCTAAGAAACTTAATGCGATAAACACGACCTTTTGCACAACCGAGCAGAGCCTGGTGCTTTATGCCAGCGAAGGTGTCGGTCTGCACTTGCAGATGCTGAAGCTACGTTTAAAACGTGTGCCTGCAGGGCAGCTGGTCGCTCGCACCCTTCTGCAGGTCTGTGGAGCAGAAACCTCGCCCCAGTGCAAGCGCCAGAGTCCGACCATGGGGCAGCTCAGCCCAGAGTCAGATGGTCTGTTACTGCATTTTTTACCCTGATTTTACCCTGATTAATCTGTTACTGCACCTTTACCCTGATTTCCCCTGTTTGATGTAGTCTGGCCCAAAATGTTCAAGCAAGAAGGTATCCTGACATTTCCCTTCAGCTTAAATACATGGTTGGGAAAAGCTGACAAATTACTCTCGTTTGTTCTCTGGGCTAATTTTGCAAACCAAGCACGACTTGCCGAATACTCAGAAAACATCTGACAATGTTGTTACAGAATAGACTTAACCAGGTAACTTCTGCTTCTAGAAAAAAGTCAGGCACGAGGCCACACGACTACTTCGAACATTTTCTGAAACCACGTTTGCCAGTAAAGGCTCTTTCCAGGAGTAAGTGCAGGCTGTCCCTGCACCACCTTAGGAGCCGCTCTGGCATCAGCGGTGAGAAGGGCAAGACTTGGAGACCCACTGCATTGAGTCCCACTCGTTTTGTATAAATCTTGAACAGACAATCACAAAATGCTGACAACTTCCCCAAGTGTTTTAGACATTCTTTCCGTCGCCTAAATTGCTGTTACAGGCGTAACTAACAAAATAGCAGAATAAGAAAAGAAAATTCCTCTTGCTGCTTCTCTGAGTGAGAGGTCCCAGTAACTCTGGTGGAACCCACCATTGCTATAGATTTCATTTCTTTTTCTGCAATATTGTTAATTCCAGAAGGAAGATATCACTATTCTAGACCCTCGGTCCAATAGGGAATTAATTTCTTTTGGGCATTTATATCAGTTCTCTTACCTAGATTTTTGTCTCACTTCATAGCTTTTGTTTCTGTAAGTTCCCTCAGGGACATCCCACAACACTTCCTGCTCTTGACTTTCACCAAAGCCAAACAGCGCTGCAGGAACACCCATAACTTCCTTAGAGAGATTGCTGAGAGAATACATAATCTCCCTTCTTTTTTTTTTTTTTTTTTTTTGGCTTGCTGTAGCATGTTTAAGTTTCGTAGGCATTAAAACTTTTAACACTTTTTAAATTTATGACACCAAAGAGATGAGTGGTATAGAAGAGCCCTAAATCTAAATTGCATCTATTATGTTGCCTTCTGCTAAACGTACTCGAGAATGCGATGCCTCTCGCCTCATGGCGATCCCACTTTGTATCAAAGACATGTACTTTTCATTAATAAAAGCTGAAAGCAAGCCTCAAGCAGTGGTGTTATCTTGTAAATCATTAAATCCTTAAGTCCCAATCTGCAGAAAAAAGGCAGGTTTAGACTGTTATACTTGTGCAGAGCCTCACTACCTCCCCTCTCAAGGATTATAGCTTTCAGCAAGAAAGAAATGTGCAATGGGTATGAAAAAATGGAAATCAGAGGTGAAACATAATGCTGACCTGGGTAATACACCATTTCTTTAAATATGTGTGGTTTTATTAGCTACTAAAAGCTTGTTTCTCCATTGTAAAATACTAACAGTAGCAGCTTCATTACTGTGACAGAATTCTGCTTCCAGTTAAATTTGTAACACTAAAAAAAGTTCCTTATAGCCATTTTTACAACAATATCTGCTTAAGATAAGCTTGAAAACTGTCTGACATTTCATCCTTCTTACAGACCATTACTTGGCGGTTCATTCACTTGTTCCCCCACTCCTCTTTTCTTGGAATCTCAGTATAAAAGCAGACTATTGGTTTTCAGTTCCTCGTTGTGGGTTTTCACTTAACTGTGTAAAGGAGGAAGGACATTTTTATTTTTTAATCCTCTGCAGTGTTGGTTGGAAAACTGTTTTGGTTCAAGAATGTCCACGTTTGGTCTCAAAAGAACAGATTATAGTCAGAGAACCTGAAGACATCTCAAACAGTTGCTGAAGTTTGAATGACTTAGGGTCAGAGTAGATCCCACTATAAAGCATCTTCCATCTCATACTTGCCTTCTTCAAAGCAAAGGATTTAATATACTCCCTCATGATTCTCATGGAGCTGTGCGCGAGCTGCATCAGAGAAAGTGTTTTATCAGTTACAGGGTTTGGGGCTTGTCTGGGTTTTTTGATTGGTCGGTTGGCTTTTATGTAAATAGGTTTGCATCTAATCTCGTTTCTGTTGGTTTTAATGAAAGTAATGGCTGCTAAAGTTGTCCAAATGACAAAGTAGTGTAATTCCTACCATAATGAAAGCCAAGCATTAGAAAACATAAAAATTAAAGTCTAGGGGTCCCTTAATAATAAAGAGAGGTACTTAGCGTAAGATAGATTTGTGATCCTATCTGTTCATTTCTGTTCTAAGCATCCAAATTCTGTAAGTTCTATTTTAAGTGACTTTATTGTCACCTGGCAACTTAGCAGATTACCCTAAACAAAGGCTTTCAAATTTTGAAACACCTCCAGAATGTCCAGTTAAAAACAGTTTTGGTGGTGTTCTTCTCTGATGTGATTTCTACAGTATCGGACGCCTGCCTTCATAGCTTTGCAAATCACATGCCTGAGAGCAAGGGCTAAATTTGCCGTTAGTAATACCTTTCTTACTGTGTGAGCCACAGAACTAGCACCTTATAGGTAATAAGATGAATGTTTCTCTCCTTGCATTGCTGCAGTTCTTGGCATGAGGTTTGCTGTGATGGAGGGTGTCTGTCTCAGGAGCAGTTCCGCAGGTCTCCATCTCGGACTTGTAACAGTCTGGTTACAGTCTGGTCCCCGTAACGCATATGGGGGCTGGATCCAGCTGCCAAAACCTATCCAGGTGCTCTGTGTCTGAACAGTGACCGATGGCTGTTTTGTAAAGCCTGGGCTCATAAAGGTAGTCTGATCTTCGCTGGGGCCATGGGACCCTGCAGTTCAGCTCCCCACATGCCAGAGCCAGCGCCATGAGCTGCCTGGGCTTGCCGTGAAACCTTAGTCCAGCGATGTCCACCCAACCCTCTGCAGGTGGCTGATAAAGCCACGAGCTGGGTTGTGGCTTAGCTTAACACGCGGCAAAGACGGGAACACATGAAAGTAGAGACAACCCCGTCAGCCCTTTGGAGCTGCTGTGATATGAGATGTATGCCACCGCTCACGCCGCAGAGGCTGGCAGGGCTCCGCTCCAGTGCGCGCCCATCGCAGGAGGCAAGACATAACCGCGAGAGTGCTAGCGCTGGCTGCCAGCCTGAGAAATCCACCGGGCGCCCTGGCCCTGCTCACCTTTGCCTCCCTCCAACACACGAACTAGGCTGGTAATGGAAACAATTTACAAGGCAATAATTTTTAATTCCTCTCACTGATTAACAGCCATAAACGCAGAGGTGGAGCAGAAACTCATCTACTATTCTTCTAAGAAACAAACACTTCAACCATTTATTTGACCTTACAGTAAAAAGGAGCCTGTTACAAAGATTTATCTGAAATTTTCTGCTTGTCTGAGCAGATAGCTAGTTTAAAAAGATCAACACTTTCTGACAAAACAGGGCAGGGCTTTCTTTCATTTTATAAAGACAAGAAAACAATCTTTGACTTTGTAGAATGAAATGAAACAGAGGCGGGAACGCTGCCTTTGCTGGGTCCTTTGCTCAATTTTCCCCCACGTTTTCTGACACCTCCTAAACTATTTTGCTATTTAGTGCAGTCATGATGGTGAGTAGGACTAGAGGACTAAGTGTGTCTCTCCTCCTGCTACATTTTAAGAACCTTTAGAGACTTTTCAGGACATACTTCCATCTCATGTAATTTGAACAGGATTTTTTCTAGTAAGATTTATGATGTTCTCAATTTTTAACCCTATTCCTTTTACAAATGGCAAATTATTTCATTTTGTTAAAAAGTGACATTAGAATCAGCACCAAACCCCAAAATAATCAGAGGTTTTCTGGGGGCAAGATGTAACATGAGACAGGGAAGACAAATTTCCTATGTTACCAGCCTGCTCAGGGCAGCTGAAGACTGTTGTGGCATCTGATGTAACTTGTCCCGGGATGCTTGGAAAGCTTGGGAGGTGATGTCTTGCTACACCCCTGACGAAGCCTGAAGTGCAGCACACTAAGCCAACCCCACACCTGGCCATCTTTCTCTCTGCTGTGCTGGAAGGAGGGACAGGACTGACATAGCTCCTTCACTGGGGGATTCTTCATACTGTAAACACGGCAAATTTTGCCTGAAGTGAATAATGCTTGAACTGTGGCACTTCTCTACTTGTGGAGCTGCTGCATGAGAATCTTAACTGATGCCAGAGTTAGTTCTTTTAGCTTTTGAACTTGACATTTTAACTTCATGTCTTTCTAATTCATTTAACTCTGAGCCACCAGTACTAGAGTCAATTAGATAAGGAGGTTCATTGCGCTGCTGTTCATATCTATTGTGATCCTTCACTGGGTTTTGAGGCTGCGTGACAGGAAGGGAGAGGTAAGGTCTGTCTTCCTCCTGTCTGCACGTTAGCTGTGCCAGGCTGGGACTAACAACACCCAAAATTATTCCTCCAATAATGTCTGCAAAATACTTTGTCATCATTGCTTGGATATGTTGGAAATTATCACGGGCTTGAAGCAGAGATTCAGGGCCTGGGTTTCCTCTTCTTTTTCCTACATCTGCTATATAAAGTCCTTGTATCGTGAGAGTGAATAATCATCCCTAATGATCTCTGCAGACAAGTTCCTGCTTGCTGCCTCTGTCCTTCTAATGTCACGGCCCAGTACTGGATTAGTGCCAGCATTAACAGGCATTTCCTTAACATGGAGAAGTGGGACATCACATGAATATTATCTTTGAATTGCCTCTGGCTGGTTTTGCCAGCCATCTGTCCAAACTGTGCAAAAACCATCATTTGTTTAGGCTGAATATGGTGCTCTGGTTGAGATCTGCATTGCTGTTCCTCTCCATGGGGTCTAACTTGCCCCCTCCACTCTAACCAGTGCGTACCTGACAGGGAACAAAACTTGGCCTGGACATCTCACACGTGCCTTGAATGCCAGGCTGCTCTTGTTCAGAAGGTTGCTCTATTTATACCAAGCAGAGAAGCACTTTCTTTCAAAGCTACTCTAAAAAACAACAAAAAATAATCTACCTTTCTTTGGCAACTAGTACCTAAGAGCCTGGCAGTTTAAGTTCCCCTAATAACAGCTCTAGGAAGTAGGGGAGGTCTGTTTTGTCACCATTTTACAGACCAGGAGAGGAGAAGAACCATCCTACAAGATAAAATAGCCCCAGTAAAACAGAGCACTGAAACAGCTCTTCTGCTAGTTGAGCCAGGCCAGGCATCTTTTGGTCTCGTATCCTGAGTGACACAGGCTATAGGCAAGCACGCTAACCACTGAAACGCTGATACCCAGTCTCCCTCTGTGGTGTACCCCATCTGGCTGGAAGACCTTTGCAACTTCTACCCAACCCATGTAACTGATGGAGTACGGGGCTGCCCTCTCATGCCTGAATACAGACTCAGAAGTCAGGCTTGTATATACATTTTGGAAGGATGCTTCTCAAAATCTTCGAGTAAGGCAAGCTAAAAAGGCTACAATTTCCACAGGAAAAAAACACACAAAGTATGCTTTTTAAAGGCCTAACTATAGTGAAGTATAGTAATTGCCAGCATGTGTATCTTATTTTCAAACTGTAATCCAGCCAATTTCAGCTAATAAACTGGATCGTGTGTTTGTTTACAGTACTCTCTGTTTAAAAGAGAAGTCACATTTATAATAATCACACCCACATGGAAGTAATTTTATTCACGTCTTATCAGTTGTTCATGCTTTTAGAATATTCCTTGTTCCAGTTTCGCTGAAGCAAGAATTATTCTAGTTCAGAATCTGTTTAAAGAAAAAATAGTGAAACAACCTTTTTTGCTAAGCACTGCAGATGAAGTGAGAACTATTTCTGACCAGTACCAGATCTATCCTGGGTTTCTGTTGATGTACAGCTCCGCTATACTCTTTGCCTGCCCAAAAACTGGGCCCTGGGCCCCGTAAGAGTTCGTAGCTGCAGTTGAGTGACCAGCATCACCTTATTTTCCCCGTTTATTCCAGCCTTTCCCAGAGTGAGCACGTTTCAGGCGTTTGACAGATCGAAGTGCTGCTGTCACCCAGCACAACCTTGCAAACAATGTCTTTCAAATTTTGCTCTTCACATTGTCCAGATTGCATCATTCCCATGCAAACTAAGCCAAATTAATGACTTTTTAAAGTCCCTATTGCAAAAGAGCAGAAAGTATGCACATAGGAGTTTAAAGGAGCAAGGACTTGCTGCCAAAAACCGATGGTGAACTTAACATCATATTCTATTGTTTTTAACAGTTGCAAAACAGAATGTTCTCTTTTCCAGTTCATTTAAATTTTATGATGGGCTTAGCCTGAACTATGATTGTATTAACAGAAGGAGGTAAATAGTGATGAGTTTTCTGCTGCAATACATAGTTTTTCATTGTTGTGCTTCAGCTTTCATATGAAGAATAATTTTCCATTAATCTATTCTTTATTGAATTAATATGTTTATATTCCCTATTTTCCTGTATTTTGCAATCCCAAAATAAGTATTTAACCATATAAAAAGACTTTTAAATTTTTCTGCCTGTTGTTCCTCCCCTAACTTCCACATTCCTAGCAAGCAGATCAACTGTGATCAACCCTTCTGAACCCTTATTCCCTCTGAGCGGCGCCTTGCTTCACAAATAGCTTCACTGACATCAGTGCATGTCCTTGTTATGTCTGGCAGCAGCTATCAAACTGTGATTTATCAGCCCAGTGAGATTCTGGCAGTTCCAACAGGGTGACTAGTCTGACAGAAGAACAATTGTTCGTATAGTTTATATGGTCACAAGCCCAACAGAAGTGGGATGAAACAGGGGAAAATTTGGGAAGGTCTAGTGTAAAAGCTAAATAGCTGTGAACATAGATATTAGGATCTGGCCCTTGATCATAAACAGGGCTGTTGAATGCTGTAGGACCGCTGCAAATGTTTTGTGCTGGAAAATAGAGTAGCAGTCTTTTGCATTTGAAGATCACGTGTGTCTGCCAGGATGCTTCATAGATACAAACATTAAGTTTGCAGCCCAGTGCCTACCTGCAGATACCATTTCAGCTTTGTTGCAGAAATTGTTGCAATAGCTTGTATGGACAAATGGAAAATATTACGCCTTGTGGTTTTTCAGCTACAATGTCATGTACTTACACCATGCCTCCCCAAATCATCCTACTTGTTTTGCTATTTCAAAAGAACCACCTTACAATCATTTATCCTTGTGTTTGCTAAATAACACAATAAGAGCTCAGTTCAAATGCAGAACTAATCCCACATTTATCTTCATTTCAGCTAGTTTATTGTTTCATCATGTTTATTAAGTGTTTAAGAGGCCAAAGTCACACTTGTAATAGTCAAGGAATGGGAGTTAGTTAAGATCCACATCTAAAACTAATAAACTTGTCAAAACCTATAGGGCCTGATAATAAAACAGCAGATCGCTTTGTGATGATAACTCCATCCTTACAGAAATCTGTATTTCATAAAACTGGAATTGAGTTGTTAGTTTAGTATGTCCAATTACTGCAAAGAAGGATGCTAGGCACCTGGGAGACTGGCTGTGGGAACGGGTAAGGGCGTGCAAAGCCTTCTAGTTCTCCAGCAGGAAACTTAGTGGGGATGAGTAAAGGCCATATGTAGGTATTGAGGGAAAAGCCACGTTGAGTATTTGAAGCAGTGAATTGTGGTTCTTGTGAATACCAGTTTTGGAAAGCCAAAATTGATCTAGGTCATTCAGCTCAGAGTTGGAGGATGGACAGTGGAAGTCTGAAACTCTGGCTCTTTCCTCCTTTGAGGTGTTTCCCCAGCTTCAGGCTGCTCCGTGACACAAAGAGTAGTCTGGAGAAATTATTGACACTGTTGCTCGTGCTGTCCACTGCTTTTTGGGCACACCGGTCTGCCTTTATGCTGCTCTGGCAACACAAAGCAATCATCAGCCCTTAACGTTCTCACCTGGAGGATTACACCAGCAAGTGACAGGCAGGATGCCCCCGTGAGCCCCGTGCTGTTCTGGGCAGTTCCCAGCAGCTTTTGTTATTTGAGTTCGCAGTGTGAGGGTCCGATGCTCAGCTGGACTGTGAGGGTCAGGCAGAAGCCAGAACAAAGAAAGACTCGCTCCTCATTGCAGCTAATGAGAGATGGGCTGCTGAAGGTTAAGTACGAGTAAAGGAGGCAGAGAGAACTTCAAAGGCTGAGATGAGATGAAGAACTTGAATTTTGCCTTACTTGTGTTTTCCTCACTTGAAGGAACCATGGCAAGAGCCTCTGAAAATGTGTCTGAAACTCTGACACCCCAGGTGACAGGCTGTACACAGGGCTGTCTTGAACTTGCCCAAGGTACATGGAAAAGAGTTCCAGCTTTATACTGCATACCTTTCCATTTGATCAAATGACATAAGTGTTGGTTTGGGGGGGGTATTTTATTACCTCTGGTCCCTCAGATTGTGAAAGGAATACTGGTGGAGGATTGATCGGTTTGGGGTTTTTTCACTATGACAAGAGAAGCGAAGTCTAGTGGAAACTCTGAGTTTCTTAACTCCAAACATGCAGGTGTCTAAGCAGAGCTTGCTTCCTTGCTCAGGCAATACATACTATTTCAAACTGACCCTGAGGGTTAAACATTACTTTGTTAAGGGATACTGCTATGGGAATGTGCAGGACAGAAATGGAAGGTGGCTTTGAGTTGAAGAGAAAGGAAAGTAAGGATTAAATTTTAGCAGTCTTGTTCTTTTACTGATGAGGCCACAGCTAGTTAACTGCAGGGTTTGCAAACCCTGCACTTCTTCAAACTGTGTCACTTCTTTATGTAGGAGACACTGAAAAGGGAAAATGAGGAAATAGCAGAAATTAGAACTTTATCTGTCATATGAAACTAGTTTTATAGTGTTAATGCAGACAATATAGAGGAGTGACAGGATCTGCCTTTAGTATAAGTCTTGTTGAAATAATTAGCACTAAAGAGACGAAGCTTTGAAGAACAGAGTCCTGATATGCCATGAAATATGCATTTCTAATAAGTCATTTAAATTAGAAGTGTTGAAAAGGGAAATTGTTCCAAGACTTCTCCCAAAGTCTGTGGAATAGTTAGATGGGAATAAGGAGGGAGTGTGGGGATGGAAGAGTTGTTTTGGTTTTGTTTTCTTTTTTAACTTAAAACCTGAGATGTAGCTTACCACTTACATTATTGATGAATCCCTTCCTATTTCTCTCATGTAGTCATATGATGCTGACCAAAACTGGGAAGGAAATGTTTGAAATGTGTACCTAAGCCCCTTCTCCCGTTTCAGCAATTTGTATTGTCGGATATAGAGTAATATGAACCAGCAAAACTGCCTGAGGTATTGGTTAACACTGCTCTGGAAGATTTATTACCACCCAAAACATGAGAAATTCTTCTCGGTTGACTGATTTTTATAGTAGTAAGATCTCAACTGAAGAAAAAACATATACTGTGGCAATGTTTGAAAAAATTCCCTTTGTACTACTGTGTTGCAACAGGCTGCCAGCCAATGTCATCCACATGTCTTCCTGGTAGCAAAAAAGATTTTCAGCATTTTTTCTTACTAAAATGAAACATTTTATATATATTTCAAAAGCATCCTGTCATCTTAAATTAGATTACATATATTTAGTTTGACTTCAAAAAGGAAAACAAGGTTCACACCTCTTATAGTTTGGCTTCACTTCCTATCACTCACTTCTCTCCTTTTTCAATCATCTTTCAGCAGAAACTCCACTGTGCCAACCAATTTAAAGCAGAATTCCCTAGATTAAATGGGTCTAAGTTTATACAGCAGAGAATAAAGGGCAGAGTGCTACAGCTGTATGTAGGAGAGGGCCATCAGTAGAGTTGCTCCCACAGACTGGGAGTCTGGAATCTGACTTGCCACATGAGCTAAGCTCACGTGAACCCCAAGTTCATCACAGCTAATGCTTTGCCCGCAAGACTAGAACAAGCCAAGAGAACAGCCAGATAGTCATTGGAGACATTTGCATCATGAGCAAATGGAAAACTACTAAGGCAAGGACATCTTGTGTCCTTGACCTCTGTTTTCAGTTGTACAGCACTCTGTTACCATTAATAATTCTTACTTATATTGTGGAGCTCCACTTTGGACTGTGGCTGTGTTATCCTTGATGAAATAGAAAGACCCAAAAGACTTTTTTCTGCTTAGGGTGCATTTGCCATGACCCATGGACACTGGCAACAGCCTGGTCTCTGGCTTATTCTCTTCATAAATCTCCTCCAGAGCCAGACAGGCTGGATTTCTGGCTGCAGAGCACCACCACAGTGCACAGTGATGAACCCTGGTGGGACCAGATTCAGCCTTAGGACAGACCCCTAAGGTTTAGGGGTCCCTCCTTAATCCAGAGATCACAACTTTGTGGCCATCCAAGAAGGCTTCAAAACAGTTCATCGAACATGCATGAAGTATAAGATTAAATACTTCAAACTCACCAAGTACCCATCATTGTCAAGAGGAATTTTCAACTAGACTGTAAAAAGAAGCTGAGCAAAGTCCTTCTGTTTGGAAACAGTCCTTTTGCTAGAAAACGGGGAGTTTTTACCCCCGTCACCTTCCCTGCCTACCAATTCTTCAGATTGCTGAGCAGCCTCTAACAGTGTTATTTCATCATACCCATCCATTAGCACTGATTTATCGTTTGCTGTATCACACATAGATTGCCAGCTGTCTTTGGGCCTGAATTTGTATTCCAGATCTGTACAACATTCAGCACAACAGATTTAGGGGCTCCAGAAGCAGAGATGAATAATGTCTGAACACAACTCTGCTAGCTCCTCCCGTGTGACTCTTGGAAGCGTGGATAAAAATCTAAATTAATATTATTTTATCTCACTTTTCTCCTTTCATAGGGGCAATAAAGTGAAATGTCTCCCTTCAAAGCTGTTGCACCACTGAGCCAGTCACCCTCTCAGTAACACTCCTGAGAAGAATGGGCACAAAGGGAGCCTGGGCAGATTTTAAAAAAAGCTAACCACTTCCTAAACGTACCGTTGTTCATGAACAAGGTGTTACCCACAACTTCATGCAAAATTCTGCCAGCTCATTTTAGCAGAATAAGTATTGTACATGTGCATATTAAAGATCACAATTTTTTAGCTGGCTATTCTCCTGAATAGCCTGAAGTACTTCATTAAGAGTATAAAAGATAAGAAAATACACAAACAACTCTTTTAAAGAAAGCTCACTGCTCTTAAGTCAATACATGTATAGCTGCCCCTTTATCCTCATAGCACAGAGTCATTATAAACGTAATGACAAAGTAAAAAATATTTTTTTAAAAGTCATAGATGTCACTCAGTACTTCACTAAAATTGGTACTTACAGTAAAAGAAAATGGAGAGTAACTTTACCAAATTAATTATTAAAGTTACAAAACCTTTATCTTTGTAGAAGTTTTGGATTGTTAATTTTGGGAGAGCACCTTTTTAGATGCAATTATATGGCGCATCTGTTTCTATAGCAAAGAAATGATCACTGTGTGCAAATCTAACCCCACTGGTGTTTGTGGGAGATCGTGTTCAGCAAGACACGCAGTTCTGTGCGCTCTGCATCCCTCTTGCGTGTATCAGATGTTGTCAACGTTTTGGCATGGAATTCACTTGCTTCCACTTTTCAGATCCACGCTCATGGCCCTGAGGTGCTGCGTTGCTCCTGTGTGCAGAGCGATCAGACGGTTGCACCGTCCCGCTCCTGCACCTGTTCTGGATGTATTTACTTTTCCTCTACCTCTTCTGAATGCTCTATTGATACCCCAGACAGAAAAGGGGGATTGAGTGGTTTAACAGTAATGTGAAGAGTATTTTGCAACATGGGAGTATGAAACCACAAGTTTTAATGGTTATGGCTAGAATTACTAAAATGCATAACAATAGAGAAGCAAAAGAACAAGTTTAATTGTTTTTATTATAACTGGCAATTTACTAAGAAGCAGATTGTTGTCAATAAAACTGCTTATATGGGTAAAATGGGCAGGAATTGGCTCTACAGCTCTCTAAGGCTGAAATCTAATCACTTTGGTTAATTTGTTATTTATCTAGAACATTTTGTTTATTACTTTATTGTCCTTCACAAGTAACTCTGCGTATAAATTTCTCTGCTCCCTCTCTTCTGATTATGCAGTTGTAGAACCTGAATGTATCAATTTAAGTAATTCAACAGATGCCACTGTCTGTAGCCACAATTTCAAACAGGGTCATAGGTACTTCTCTAAAAAGGTTGTCAGAACGACTCTTCTCTTCCGGCTGCTCTCTTAAATCACAGTCATCGTGTGCCACCCAGAGTTGAGATAGCAGAGCCAGGGCACAGAGTGGGTTTGGAGGGGAGGATGAGTCACCACGGTCCTTGCATGTCAAGCATCCCCTCCCATATTTCCCTAGAGATGAATGACTTTAAATACAACTAAAATATAGATGTGTCTTCCCATGACAAAACACAGGGAGGAAACCAACATCTTCAGTAGCTACATAGATATGACGCATGGCAGAAAACTGATACTAAATATGGTGCAAATGCTTACCCATATATGTTTTATTTACCTATGACTCACTTCTAAACCGATAATTTCTCATCCTGCAAGGGACAGAGGGGAGAGAGGGATAAAGAATGTCAACCCAGTCCCAGCTTATCTTGCTGGCAACACAGAAAGGCTTAACTTAAAATGTTCAATGCTACATTTTGCTTCTTCTGTGGTGACGTCTTCTGGGACTGAAATTCCATCTCCCCCTCTGCATGCGATAACACTCTGCATTTCCATGTGCCCAACAGTATTTTTAGCACATATTGCAATTCCCTAGATGGGAAGCAAAACCACAATGCTGTATCTCAGTCCAATGGTATCACTTCAGACTGCTTCCATGAGCTGGTACTTAAGTCATACATCCTTAATTATATCAGATACATACTAGGATTGCATTCTTTGCCCTGGAAGGTTGCTGTGGTATGTCATGTGTCAAATCACACCATAAGCAAAAAATATTCACTGAATCTTTTTTGGGCAGTTCTTGCAAAATATAACCTACGTGCACATTCCCCTTCTGCACTGTAGGCAGCCAAGCACCAGAAGTGAAATTGGGCTCTGAATCCCAGGGGTGCCCTGGCTGAGTCTCCCCCAGGGATTGATTTAGTCACCCTTTCCTGTACAGCCCCAATATTGGTGGGGTGAGTTCCAGCCCAGGAGCTGGTGACTGACCTTTAGGCACTGCACTGAGCCACCACTGAGCCCAGGCCCTTCTGCTGGCCCTCACCATCTTTTCATGAATGATTTACCAACCTTCAC
The DNA here is from genome assembly GCF_023634085.1 of Falco cherrug. Taxonomy (NCBI): domain Eukaryota; kingdom Metazoa; phylum Chordata; class Aves; order Falconiformes; family Falconidae; genus Falco; species Falco cherrug. The sequence continues at coordinate 31,774,125 of NC_073705.1, read as the reverse complement.
TGGTTTTTCCTTGGGTTTCACACAAGCAGCTCTCCATGTGACCACACAAAATGCTCCTGCGACACCAGGGCAGGGGAGTGTTGGGATGACAGCAAGTAGCTGGATGGTGGGGACGGGTGGACAGCTTCCTTTGGCACCAGAACTGATTTATACTACCTGAAAACATTCATGAAACTACAGCCACTGCTGACTATCAACAGCATGAGTAAGCTACCGAAAAAATCCAGCTTCTATTTGTCTCACTTGGAGACAGGTACAGAAGAAACTCTTGGGAGCTAGAAAGCTCTGGCAACAACCACGGTGTTTCCTGAGGGGAAACATTACAATGCAACCAGGGGTTCACAGAGCCTGGGGAGACACAAAAAGCATCTGGCCAAGGTGCGCTCCTCTGGCCCGTTCCCTCTGACGGCTTGGCTCAGGGAGAGACATGGCGCTGCTGCTGCTGCACAGCACCTGGAGCATATGCAGCGAGCACGGGCGACACTGGGAGCTCTGGGCTGAACGGGGCCTCCTGGAGAGCCCTGCCAGCCTCTGAGGGTCCCGTGCTGGGCACCATGGTCATTCCATGCTCTTCCCTAATCTGGGCCTAGGCTTCCTGAAACCTCTTCCCAGGAGGGTACAGTGCTAAAGAAAAACATTTTTATGCCCATACAGTAGCAGCAGATGATGTATGATGTGGAAATCCTCACATTCACACAGCTCCAAGAGGTGGTCTAGGCAGATGCTGACACAAACATGGACTCTTCTGCCTGTATCTTTCTGGGCTGTCTCATTTTTATGTACATTAGGAAAAAACACAATCTCTAAATTTTCATATATCTTTTCAAAGGCAAAAGGTTGATAAAGAAGAATCCCTTGTGGGTTTGGGTTTTCAAATTGTTTTATTTTTAAAATGAATTTAACGTTTTGAAATTATTAAAAAAGATTCAGATTTGTAACACACTGAGGGTTGTTTCTTTTAACAAACATGATTTCGTTCAACCTCCAGGTTTGCAGAGTTAAGAAAACGGATCCCTGAGTTTTCTGTAAATAAGCTTTTAAAGAAATAATTCACAGTGCACATAAGTAGAAAACGTTTGCTATTTTGCAAGGACAGCTGTAGCAGGAGGGAAAGAAACTTCTGACCAGGTTCCCATCAAATGATGATGTGAGATATGTGACCTTCCTAATAGCATATTGGACAGCTTCTGTTTGAAGAAGCAAGCTCCTGCTGGCATGATTTCAAAACCTGACCATAAATTAGTTCTCATCCACAGCTGTCTGAAACCCAAAGAAATCAGCTCAGGTTCCTCACATTGCTTCATTCTGACAGGAAGGACTAAAATATTTGCATGCCATGAGTACTGTAAGTGTGTGTTGTTAAAACTTGGCTAATAAATAGAGCTTGATATGGTATCATTATCTATTATTTTGATACAGCTCAACATTACATGGAGTAAATATTAGAATAGAAATTACTGATGAAAATCTCTAAAAAGAGGCATAGCCAATGAGCGTTGAAATTCTACCATTCCTCAGGAAAAAAATTATTATGATTGAGTATGGAATATGTATTACGTATGAGCAAATGCTTCAATCTTATAATCTTGTGACTGGTCTTTACTTGTATTTCAGTCCAGTTGGATTCAGTGGAATGAAAGGATCTCAACTTAAAAATAATTGTCTGTAGCCATTGTGGCAAATTTCTCTTTGTTTTATAAACAGATGGAGCATGCTTCCCCAAGAGGAGTAGAATAAAGAAGTAGTCATGCACATTAACTTGTACTGGCACAAGTGCTTCTACCAAGAGTAAATTGCTCACTGGAAAAAATACAGCTATGAATTTGAAGATCATATTCAATGAGCACGTTCAGTTGAAGCCTGATCACAACCTTTGTGTCCTTTAAGTATTCTTAAAATGTAGAAAATCAACAAAAACCTAGATAGTATGAGACACTTTAATTATATATAAATATGTTTGCAAATAATGTTGTGTATATTGCCTGCATTTATTACAAATGGAAACTTGTGCTGGAGACAGAGCTCTGACTTGGCAGGACATCCCCAGCTTTGTTAGCTCTTCCAACATGTCTTTCAGGGTAATTACAAAAGAAGAGAACGGGGTGTGTGTCCTGTTTACATTGATCTGCCTTGTCCTTGCAGCTGTTGGCTGGACATTCTGCAAGAAAGGTCCTGTGTTTTATAATCTCCTGGTTTTATTTTCTAGTCTACCAGAACTCAGGTTTATTTACTTCAGGATATGGCAGAGGGCCTTTCTTTGCATGTGTAAAATGGAGCAAATGGGTTCACCTGTGGATATTTATTTGGGTTGGTTTATTCTATGAGGGGCAGCTTTTTACCATTCAAACAGTGTTGTAGATCTGAACATAAGTGATCTATACTGTTACAAGTTTTCTGAATTGTGATGCTTTAGATTTTAGAACACATAGTCAATAAACACCATGGTGGACGTAGAGCCGTTCTCTGCAGTAATCACTGTGAAGGTCAAGGAGGTCACCAGTAATCCCTGGGAGGAGGATCTTCCTTGTCTAAATGGGAGTGTTAGGGAACCTCCACAGTGCTAAGGATTTTGTCTTCCCTTCCACTGTGCTGTCAAGCAATATGTCATCATTTTGGACAGTGTGTTCACTTCAGGTGTCGTCTTGATTTTTTTTAGTGTTAACTCCATAAGGATAGTTCTGTTTCACCAAAAATTACTTATGCTTCTTTCCACGGCACACCATCCTTGGATTATTACTCCAGTGTGATTACTTGTTTTATTCGTCACTGTTCAGGACTATAATGTTGGAGAATGGAGGAGGAAGGGAGGTGATACTGTAAGCTTTTGTATACTTGAAAGAGCCAGAAAACTAAAGCATCTGCAACCACTGCATAAATAAGCCATTTGACACCTTTAAAAGCTTTGACATACTCTATTTTTGGAATAAAACTAGGATCTCTGCTGACAGCTTACATGCTAAGTTTCAGCTTGATGCAAATTAGAAAAGTCCTGAATAAAAACTGCTAAAACTCAAGAGTGTATAAACACTACCTGATCCTAACTGACATTCAAAATAGACAGTAGTTAAGCTGCAGTACTTATATAGTACACTACTTCATAGCCTGGAAAGATAGAAAGTAATCTCCTTCTTTAGAAGTGCTTTACCAAGTATATGATTGGGTCACCTGAAAGGTTATTATAAATAGAACTACTTGGCTGAATACAAATGACATTATAACTTGGCACCACCGTCTTGGGAAGGAGCCTGTAGTCCTGTGGTGCTCACCAGCAAATCAGACACCTCTATACTCAGTAACAGTCAATTCTGCAATATCAGCTGAAAATGTGGGAGACTGTGCCCTTGTTCTCCTGCTGCCAGCTCAGCCCCTGGGGTGAGCAGCAGGGATCAGCAGCAGGGCTGTCCTCCCCTGCCTTCCCCCCTGCACCCTGCCAGAGCAACCCTGCTCGCCCCCACCCGGGCTTTGCGGCATGGGGAAAACCCACACACATCTTAGTGTCTCTTCTGCTGGACAGAGGGTTCACAGGAAGCTCTGCGAGAGCTTTTTTTTAAATGGCCCTTAGAGACTATGCCAGCATGACCTGCACTGCAGCGCCCCGTCTGCAGCCACATGCCAGATGTCCTGGGTGTTCAAACAGCATCCACATCACACAGCACTGGGAATGCCCTTTGCGCCCATCCGATCCCCTAAGCGCTTCTGGTACGCCTGGAGAATTATGAGTTGTGGCCCTTGCTGCCTCTTGCTGGCATGCAGGGAGCTTCTGGTGTCAGAGTCCCCGCTGACTGAGGATATGTCCTGAAGCTTCTGTCTTCCCCCAAAGCCGCTGTGAAACCTCAGGTATGCTCCTCAGAGGTATAGTAAACGTTTCAGTATGTGTGTGTGACGGGCCTATGCTGACACTAAGGACAGTCGGGGGTCTTGGGAGTTTTTCTCTCCCTCCTGTGGTTTTGGTCTGTGGCTGCCATAGCACAGCACGGTATTCCTTATCTCTACTCCCTCTCACAGCTATTCCAGGCAAGCTGCCAAAAGGCAGCCAATGAGTCTATAGCAGTGTCCAAGGGGAAATTTGCAACTGATAGCAGTGTAGGAAAGTTAAGAAAATCCTCTGGAAGAGCTGGGTTCAGAACTCATATATAGCATGCAGGGGAGAAAGCCCTGCGACACATTTTGAAATGACTGACTTTCTCAAACAACTTACCCTGAGCATGGAAGAAGGGAAAGTAAAGCAGCCCTGGAGGAGGGAAGGCTGAGACTAGGAAAGCCAGGTACCTGCCTGTTTGACACAGAACCCAACAGCTACTGCTCAGCCAAGTGCTGAGCTGGGACACATCAGCGCCTGTGCTCCAGATCCGCAGGTGGATCTGTGCCTGGCTCCTGGCTCAAGCTATACATGAAGAACAGGATTCGGGGGAGAATTGCCCTCAGGGCTTGCTCTGCTGCCGGAACAGCCCCACCAGCACTGTGGGAGAGGCTCCCTCTTCACTCTGGGTTCCCACAGGCTTGTAGCAACAGATGAAAAGCAGAGCCGATTTCCCTTACAGACCATGAAAAGCATGGCAGCAAAGGATCTATCAGCAAAAGCAGCAGCATTCAGTGGGTCAGGGCAGTAACTGCCCCAGCCCTCCAATTCTAGTTACTGTTGTATGTCTGCCAGAGGCCCTTCTTCCCTGGGAGATTCACTACCTCTGTAAGCTGTTCAGACAACTCTCCTATTAATAAGTTAGCCATAAGTAGGGAAGACAATGAGAGTTAGCTAACCAAGATATTGGAAGTAGCAGGCATCGTACCCATCCCATTAAGTCATTACAAGGGGAATATCACATGCTGCATTAAAGATGTGAAATTCTCAACAGTCTTCAAGCATCCAGCTCTTAATCCTGCCCAAACTAACATATGGGATTAATTTTGTCTGTGCCATTTGCCCTATCACTTTCCAGGATGCTCATGCAAATTGTTTTACCCATGAGCTGATCGCACATTTATGACTTTAAAGCTCAAAATCTAGGAATTTCTGCCATGTCAGACATGTCTGTGAGCTAACGTGATTTCCAAACGCTAGGAAGCAGGAGCGCCGCAGTGTGGGACGCTGCCCGAGCCGAGGCCGGTGCCTCTCCGGCGGGGCTGGGCGGCTGGCGGGGCTGGGCGGCTGGCGGGGCGGCCGCGGCGGCGCTGGAGGGAGCTGCAGCCCCGGGTACCACCGCTCCTGCTGCTCAGGCCTCAGGCAGAGAGGATGAGCATACCGAAATCATTTAAATTTTATCTAGCGCTGTCACTTCGGTTCAAGAATGTTCTCTTTTTAAAGCAATCAGGCTAGCTTGTTAAGCCACAAGTAAGCAAAGATTCACAAAGCCATGCTAAACAGAAATCTTAATTCTAACAGTATTTTACAATTTTATAGCTCATCTGACGACAAAGGTACAGAAGCAACTTTCTGAATTAAACACTATGTACTGCCTCCTCATTTGAACCTTCTTTAGCAAGGCACACGTGTTTCTTATTTCCAGTCTGAATACAAATTGGATAAAATTCTGTGTCCAATATCTGCCTCGCTTCCCGATGAGACATGACGAATACAGAGGGTTATCTCCTAGCCTTAACTTTTGTCCCTTGCTATACCTCAGGGAAGATCATGACACTGTTACATCTTGTAAGAGTTTAAGTGAAGTTAACTGAAGTTTAGAGATTGAATAACCAACACCAACTTTCTGGAGAGAAGAAATGGAAACTTTAGTAACTAAAGTCGTGTGGTCACTAAGTTCATTCTCTTCATTTGGTGAATTCTTCTCTTGCCATATCTCTCTCCCAGTGTTTGCATACACTGCATTATCACAGAAAACCTCACTAACTAAAATAGCCATCGTGTTTCTAAAATAGAGGCTAATGACTTCTTTCAACGCAAAGGTCCTGTTCCATGGCAAGGGGTAATATAATATTCAGCTTATTCAGGCAGATAAAAAAAAAAGAGTTAATCTCCAGCCTGGAATGAAAAAATCAGCTGTTGCCTAGGCACCAGAGCCCATGAGCCTTTCACGGTTAGCTGGTACAGGTGTTCTATTGCACCAGTCAGTGATAACAAGGAACCCAAAATGCAAATGTGATGATGCAGGTAAGACAGAACACGTGGCTACCTCGTCCTTCTCTGTACCAGGAATGCCCAAGCAGGATGCATCCCATCTGATGATGTAGCTTCAATCAAAAGTTTACCATTTGCCAAAGATATAATCAAGTATCTGCCAAGACAAAACAACAGCTGGGTAACTTGCATGTAAGTACCTCAGACAAATGAGCTGAGGAGTTCTTTGCACCACTTTTCTAAATGTTTTAAACTCTTCAAAAAATGGGTTTTCCCAAGTACTGGAGGACAACCAAAGAGTGAGTGAGAACTGTAGATTAGTTCATGTAATGTCGGTCATAGGGAAAATAATGTGGCATTAGTTCAGGAGAGTTTGAGTGCACCTTGCACATGTGCTCCTCGGAAAGAGGGAGCTTTTCTCCCTCACAGGTGAAGGCCTATGATACAGGGACTGAATGAGTAAGACAAGCTCAAGTTTGACAAAATTTTCTATTCTCAGCAAGAATAATAAACATAATTGAACTAGCTTGTCAGCAATGGCAGACGGATTTGCAATCATCTGGATTCTTTAGAACAGAACTACCCAAATTTATACCTTAGTCCACCTTCAAGAGAAACGGATGACTGCCAGTAGGGGAGGTCTGATGAGACTGCGGTCATCCCTTACAAGCTCTGAGGCTGTGCAGTTTCAGAACAATCACAACTTGTGGGCACATGTGAACTTCCATCTTCCCTAACGGGTGATGTGGGCAGGTGGCACAGGAGGGTAGAGCAGCTCAGGAGTTAGCTGGCCAGGGAGTCCAGAAGTCATGTAGTCTCTGATTTTGATGATTCACATGGCAAGCGTGGCAAGCTTTCCAACTGAGTCAGCAGAGTAACAGGTGGATTTTGGTGGCATCTTGCCTGAGTTCTGCTAAAAGGTCACTGAAAAAGATGCTTCTTTGTAAAACATTTCCATTTCAATGAATCAGGTCTTTCTGTTGAAACTGAAATGTTTTGCCGAAAACCTGTTGTGTTGGAAAACTCCCAACCATTTATCTCTCTCCCACTCCAATAGAGAGGAAATGGGTTGTATCCAGCCTTTGCTTCCCCTTTCAATGTTTCAGCCATCCCCTGCTTCCTCTTGTGCCCACTCAGGGTCCATTTCACAAAGTACACATCTGTTAAATGGTCTAATTATTTTGTATTGGAAAGTATACGAGATCTTCAAAGACTATGAAGAGAAAGAAACAGTACTACTCAATAAAAGAGACACAGTATAGCTGCATGATGAAAGCGTATTGCCAACTGAACAGGAAATTCAGCCTACCTTTTCTAAAGGACACAGGTCACTTCAATTCCTGAAATGCCACTTTGCACAGGGATCTTTGATACTCTTTGATTGCAAACATTACTAAAGCATTTGACAGCCAGGGAAAAACCCATAGTGGGCCAAAACCACCCCTAACGTTACTAAATTAAACCAGGGCTGATTTTGGCTATGACTGCGTTTTGGCTTCTGACTGCAGAGGAACATGTGAGGTACACTAGGTTTGTCATTACAACAGGGAATTTAGCCCTTTTTATTTTTTTCATTTGTGCATCACTCCCAAATGCCAGTCTCTGTGAGTGTATCTGTTACTTGTAAGCATTTGCTAATCATTTGTGAACAAATGTTAGCATTTGGTTTGTTTCCATCTGTCATTCCTAGTGGCAGTCTGTGCCTGGCCACGTCATTGCACAGAGATGTGCCATTGACTTTTTTCCCCTTCCTGACAACTCAGACTCTTTGGATAGAAGAAACATATTTGTGAACAACTTTAAAATAGGTTGTCAAGAAGGTCATCTTCTGGTTGAAAGGATCAACACCCTGCTAAGGCAGGGTTGCTCTCCCATAAGCACAAGAAAACATGTTCAGGGTCACGTACTGCCTGTGTCCCCCTGCAGTCATACCGGGGTGTTACTGCAGTGTAGGTATGCTTATCTGAGCCAGCAGTGTGGCACGCCAGTGTGGGGTCCAGCGCAGGCTGCAAACTCATCCAGGAATGAGGGTGGATGTGTAGGCTCAGGCAGCGTGTACCTGGCATGAGCAACAATTTTTGGTTGAACTTTACCCTTCCCCCGCTCACCAAAAAATACTGTGAAGTAGCTGGCACCATATGATTTAAAAATTTTAAGCAGCTCAGAAGGGATTAAAAAATCAAGGAAAGGGTCCTTGGAAGGATAAAGAGGGAACATAACAGTTGAGGATACAAAAGCAACCACTGAGGTAAGCAAAGGCACTATCGGCCTCAAAGAATGAACTGGAAATATTATGAAAGGCGATACAAACAAAAAGCCTGCAAACTCTTTCAAAATAAAGGCATTTAGTGTTCATGGCCCTTCGTCAAGGCTTCCAGGCCATGTGGCCAACAAATTCATGAAGTCCTGTAAAATGGCAGTTGCATACCTCTGTTTAGTTTCGCAAAATTGTGTACATTGTACATCCCACAAGTCTTGCTTGTTAGAAGACAGACTCTTTATCCTGTTCTGATTGCTCCATTGCCTGCTACCCAAGTTTATCACTTTGGCAAGAAATGATTGCAGGGTTTACATGCATTGCCTCATTACGCGCAGCACTGCTGCACCCACCCAGCTAGCATCCATCCATGCTAGCAAATCGAAAGCCAGTTTAGATGTGCCTTTCCCAGCTGTGGTTATATCTTTGACTCCGTCGTGGATCTATGAATTACACTGAAATACTTTAGTTACAAACCCTAAGCACCAGATGTATGCTGCCTTTGTCAGAAGTAGGAAAATGTGTTTGCTTCTACTTCGGTGTGTAGTCCTTTTACTGTCTTACAAAAAATAAGAAGAAAAGTTTTTAGCAGTACGTTTGTGCCTGGTTTCGTAATTGTCATGGGTCACAATATTCACCTGAATTAGTTTTGTTCAATGGAACACCTCAGTCTCAAACAGCACAGGATGGCATAGATATTAAAAATTTATGTCCTTGATGTTGCATTAGCTTTTTGTGAAATAATCTTGGCAGAAGGCTATCTCAGTGTTTTTGAAGCTGTTGAATATCAGGCCTTTATAGCTCAACGGAACTAAAAACAAAGACCACATTATGAATTAATTTGTATACTTGCCTACCTACATTTCTATTTCCTTCCGCTTCATCTCTCTGTGCACACTCAAGGGAGAAGATCCTTCGATGTTTCAAGTTGGCACAGCTCCACAAAACAGCTGTGCCAATTACTTCCACTTGGGGACTGCCACTGGGTGTATAGCTGCTTGTACTGCAATTACTATCATTATGTTGTCTCTTGGCACCCAAAGGAAAAAGGTGAGCGAGTGTGTGGGGGACTTTGCTTAAGTGCGGCAGGCCACTTATGCAAACCACTGAGAGCAATGGGGAAGTAAGCACAGTGAGGAGTGAACTTTTTGGAAAACCATTTCTTGTATTTAACTTGTTATGACAAAGCATTTTCTTAATGAAACCTTATAAATTCCAGGTCTGCCAGTTCCTTCAAACAGGGGAAGCATTTTCCAATGTGTTAGATTAACACTGCAGTACCTATTATGCCTTTGCTTGTGTGCGGTTTATACAGATCTTTACCACAGCTCCAGTGCGCAGGAGCTACTTGTGTAATGCCTATGCTGAGAAAAACCGTCACGTGGGTTACCTCCGATTCTGACCAAACAATTCTGAAGATTTGTTTCAAGTGGTCTCTGATGAGATTCACACTCCTTTGACCCTGAATCTGGGAGGGGAGCTCTTCTCCAGACACAAAATCAGAGTGGCCTGAAAGAATCTTGTCTTGTCTGGCAGCTAACGGTCTGAAGGGCTTAAATTTCGTGTAGTTTAGCGTACAAAACCATGGCACCACTCCCACGTGGAAGGCCTCCCACACACTTGCATGCCAACCCACGTGGTAGGTCAGCACCCACAGACAAGTGCTCTGTTACATCTAGTCTAGATGTTGAGTGGCAACCAGTTCAACATAGCATCTCCTCTGAAGGTGACTTGTTTTAATGGTGTTACAGCAGAGGTTCAGTAAGCACCGGCTACTGCGGAGAGGCTCTGGCAGCAGGGATTGCCTCAGGCTTCCCGAGGCCTGCCCAAGCCAAGGGCCGAGAGCTGCCATCGCACAGGCCCTGGCATCGCTCTGTTCTTGCCAGTGAAACAGGCAGGACTACGCTCTTACGCTCCCATTTCGGTATTATTTGCACTTCGTTATTTACAGAGAGTGTGACTGGAAGCCGTGATGAAGGTGCCATGAGGTGACAGGGCGGTGCCACCCGCGGCGCAGGCCCGGCCAGCGGTGCAGGGCAACACCGGCCCGCTCAGAAGGCGGCGCGGGCGGGGCCGTGCCCGCACCACCCGCGGTCCCTTCACCGCCGGCGGATATTTACTGCTCGTGTATTCACTTGCTGCCGTGCCCCGGCCCCGCCGGCCGACAGGAGCCCGCTCCCCGCTCCGCTGGCTGCCCCCTACCGCCGCCCCGCCGAGCGAAGCCCCGGGAGCCGCGGCACGGCCGGCGCCGCCGCTTTTCCTGCGCTACGGAGTTTCCGTAGCCGTGTCCTCCGCTGCCCCCGCGCGGCGCCCCCGGTTGCCAAGCGCGTTTCTATGAGCCGCCTATAAACAACATGGCGGCGGCGGCCCCTCTTCCTGCCCGCGGTCTGTAGGTGGCGCGGTGGCTGAGGGGGCGCAGCGGCGGCGGGGCCCGGCCGCGCCGGCCGCCTGCGCTGCTCCGCGTCCCGCGCTCCCCCTCCTTGCCGGGGCCGCGGCGGGGGCGGCAGGGCTGCGCTCCGCCCCACCCCACCCCACCCGCCGCGCCGTGCGGGGGCGTGCGAGCGCCCGGCGGCAGCCCGGCTGCTGCATTGCCGCGGCGGCCCGCAGCGGAGCGGAGAGCGGCGGCGGCTCCTCGGGGCGGCTCGGGGGCGGCGGGAGGGAGGAGTAGAGGGCGCGGGGGCTCGAGTGCCGGCGGGAGCTGCGGGGCGGCCGGGAGCGGGGCCATGTCGCTGCAGAGCCCGCCGGCGGCCGCGGCTGCCGCTGACCTGCCCCCCGGCCCCGGCGCGGGGCTCCCGGCGGGCGCGGAGCTGAAGCAGGGCAGCGCGGCGCCCCCGTCAGCCGAGGAGGGCGGCGAGGAGGAGGAGGAAGACGGGGAGAAAGACACGGAGCGAGAGAAACTGCCGCCCATCCCGTCGGCATCCAGCGCGGCTGCTGCCGGGGTAGGTGTCCTGCGGCCGCCGGTGGGGCCGGGCGACCCGCCAGCGCCCGGCCGGTGCCGCCCGGCGGCGGGGAGCCGCACCGGCTTTGCGGACCGCGCTGCCGTTTGCTGTGTTTGCCGCTTCATTGGGGGGGGGGGGGGGGCCGCACCGTGTTCGTTTTCGTTCACGTCCTTTTCCCTTGAGAGGCTTTCATTCAGTTTTTTTTTAAAATAACAAGTGCATCTGTAAGCAGTGACATAATGAAGCTATAAATTCTTCCGTCTACTTATAGTTCTTTAACATTTCTCACCGGTCTGCGCCTCGGGGTTAGTCATGACTGAGGCTTTGCAGCGCCGAGCGCTCGTTGGGGGTTGTCGGAGGCGGGGGGGGGTGTCGGCTCGTAGCAAGCCTGGCAGCAGCAGAGCCAGCTGGAAGGTACTTGTGTATTTTTAACTTTTTCTTACGAGATCTTTTCCGGTTTTTACTTTGCGTTGAAGCAAAGATGACAGAACGTTGCAAGAATCGATGGATGACTTAACACGGGTAAAAAATCTGTGGGAAGGATATTTGCCAGAATAATTTAATTTCAGAAACCTTGTGAGATTTTTAATTCTACTGAAGTTATGATCTCCTTTGTGCTGACCATACATTATTATGAAACATAAAATTTTCCTGGCATGAGTTGGGTACTTACATAGCTCAGCGTTAAAGCTTGCAGTGAGTTATTTCAGTCCAACAACAGAGCAAAAATTTCACCAATCCCGTAGTAAGTAATACGGTTATGAGGTTTTGATTCAACGGTTCTGATACGTAACTGACTTGCTAGAAATTATTTTACATAATTTGAATTTAAAAGATTGAGCATCTGATGTTTGACTGTCGTGAAATAATTGTAACATTAAATGAAGTAATGCAGGCAGACTACAAACTCCCATGTGCAATTCCAAAAGACTTTAAGCTTTGCAATTCTGTCAGAGTGTGGAAGAAGGTGTGTGTTCTTGTGATACGGATTTGGTGGGAGAGGTCTGTACGGACAAGTGCCCAGGAGTTCTTTTTACCTTTGGAAATCCCTATTTCAGACTTTGAATGGCAAATGCTAGCCCCTTAGAATAAAAATACAAGTGCTGCTCTGAAGTTTGTCGGGCTTAGCTCAGCTAATGAAAAAGGTGCGCAACTGGGCAGCCATGCGGAATTCCCACCGCCTTGGAGCTGGATGTGCATTGTGTACTCCTGAACCGTTGCCCACAGGCCTGAGTTGGCTAAGTTGACCTGCTACAGATCTGGCTAGGTGTGACTGCTTATCAAATGCCTGTGGGATTTTGAATTTACAAAGAGCGGCATATGGGTTTTAATGTTATGTTACAGACAGTGAGTTTTGTGGACAGATGTAATGGACAGTTCCATAGCCCTGGATTTCTCTGTAACAGAATACAGAGAGAACGCAGGTATGCTTTTGTGAGGACCTTTATGAGTTGCTGTAAAGAAGATATCAAACCATTGGTCTGCTAAGCCCTAGTTGTGACCAGCCTACCAGGGCTTTGTGAAGTATGTTATGAGATTCATCATACGTAGCAATGCAAGTTCCTGTATTAAAAGTTCTGATTGAACACCAAAAAATGAACGTTACTTCATCAAATTCTCTCAAACACTTTTTAAAGAGAGAAGTGTGTTCTCAGCTTCCTCATTAAGCTAGGGAAGTTTGTAATACGGTGTGATGACAAAAGGGAGAACTTGCTGTCTCTTAAAAAAATATCTTTGCTTATTCTTGGGGGGTTTGCCATTAAAAATTACCTTCCTTTAAAAATACATGCCTGATACAAATACAGTGATATTCCAGATAACCTTAATTTTTGTATGCTCCCTGCCTATTATTTTTAATTTTATAGCCACCATATGATGACTATGGTGATATAGGTACTATACCTTGTTTCTGTATGAAGTGAGACTCAGATATCCGTGTCTCAGAACATCTCCCCAGATTTTGTGTAATTGACATTTTCTCCAGCGCTTTAAAGATGCACCATAGATGTCTGCAACCAATGTGGCAAAGGTGAAGGTGACATGAAGGTGTGACACACCCTTTAAACAGTTTCCATTTTCCACAATAGCTGTGTAAAAGGTCAGAATTTTAGTAAGTCAGTAGATAACCATGGTATCCTTTTTCTCCTCTAGTGCTGAAAGATGTCTCATCTGCAGTTTAAACTGGTTGCAAGTTGGAATAAAGGGATGGTGTGACCATTGCTGTTGTCATTCATATCCTGGCTTTTCCTAGCCAAGGGCTGTGTGGAGTTGTGGAAGAATGGTTACTTTTTTTTTTTTCCCTTGTATTTCTGAGGAAAGTTGTGGAGATTAAATTAGTCCATGAATAAATTGACAAGGCACTGCAAGGAGTTCAGGGCCAAATGGTGATTAGAAATAATGCATAAGGGGTGATGGTTTGGAGGTCAGTGTTCAAATTCTAAAAAGAAGCTTGTGGGAAGCTAAATAACTTACCCCCTAGTAAGCAGGAACGAGTAGAGGCTTCTGTAATGCAAAACCAGTCCTATGTTATGGCTTTCAAGATAGGAATGGAAGGGAAAAGCCTACTTCTTGCGTAGGCTGTTTTATTGACAGCTGCCTTTAGGTAATCTGAGTATCTTCCATGTCTTCTTGCAAAGGCAAGAAAACCTTTTACTCCTTACTGGCCTTTGCTTGCCACATACACATGGGTCTTGAATGAGTTATGTTAGGGGTAAAGAGTAGGATTTTCAAGAAGTGAAGCATGTGCTCTTTGCAAACAGTTTGACTTTCACCATCTAATTTAACTTCAGAAATGAAAACCATAGATCTGTGAAGCATAATGCTAGTACCTTTCCAGTCTTATGGAGAACTTAATGCTTTGGAGAACTTCCATGAAGAAGCCAGCAGAGCAGAGTTGTCAGTTATTAATATGCTCCTCTTAAAAAAGAAGGATTAAAGATTACTTTGATCCACTTGCTCCCTCTAAGCATACTCATTCTTGTATGTAGGGTTTCAGTTTTCTGATGGCAGTATGTGTGTAGGCTCTTAGGCTCTAGAGGCTTGCTGACCTCCTACAAATTTTTCTAAGTATGACATGGTGCTGTATATTTGTCCTAGATTACTCTCCCAGGAGATGTCAGAGATCCTCATTAATAAGTATGCAGTTTCCCAATATTCTCTAGGGATTTCCATTAAAGCCTTTGTCCATACGTTTGTTTAATATTGTTGGAACTGCACTTGGAGCAGGATGATGGAGTTAAATAGCACGTGCGTTTTTTATTCTGAGAGTGTCATTAAGAAGAACATTTTAAAATAACTGTTCAACTGTACTGTTTCAGCGGTGTGGCTGGAGTGAAACCTAGAAAGCTGAGTCAATCAAAAAGGCTGTCACAGTAGTCTGTTTCATAAAAGCTTATCTTCTCAATTATCTGTGATAACTATTCTCTATTAATAGAGACTATTCCAAGCTCCAAAGGTTTTCTACCTAGAGCACACATTTTGTGACACAGCAGATTAACCTCAGATCTGGATTTGTTTAAAAGCCTGTTTTTCAGTTGATCATGTCTTGGCATGTTTGTTCAGGACCTGGTTTTCGCCAGTCATGTGCCAGGTGATTTTTAAGAAGCATCTTAGTGATATTTCAAAGGTGATAGAAAAAAAGAAAAAGGTAATGTGAAAATTCCAATGGTAACTACATTTTATTTTTGATTGTTTGTTGCATACCAGCAATTGGGAGCTAGAAATTGAAACTTTTAAAACCAGAAGGCTTGCTGATTGTGTAATTTGCTGAGTTTATAAGCCATGGGAAAATGGATGTTTGTGCCATAGTTATTTAGAATTCCTGACAGTGCACCAGCTTGCATATACTGTGGCATGGCAAGTTTATGGGCTGTGTTACAACCCTCCTGGTGGTATTTCAGGATGTTGTGGTGTAACTGAAGTGCTTTCCTCAGAACTCTGGCTGCATGTCTTAGTCCAAATTTACTACTCTTAAGGGGAAAAGGGAAATGTATGGGTTTAAAAAAATTGATGGGATATTATGTTAATTATTCTAGAATTTTTATTCTTGTTTGGGGAATTACAGTTTTGATTTGCATGAAAACATTTTTTTCTAACTGGGAGCATAGATACTAGATATCAAGCAAATGAATCTGTAGGTTAGTGTGAGGCTGAAAATTACGATGTGCAGGGAGAGTGTGTATGTTTTCTGAAGTTGATCTACTTTGTCTGGTTTCAACTGATGACTTGGAGCTGAGATGGAAATTAAAAATCTCCATCATGCAACTTCTGTCCTCTTGGGCAAGCTGCTTAACTCATCTATGCTTTGCAGGTTGTCCAGAGTAAATAACTGTATCTACTAGCACTCCACATCAAACAGACTGACTGGAGCAATCCTTTGGAAGTCTGTTGTGTGATTTCACTTCTGTTCACTGTTAAAACACATTAGCACTCAACACTTCTTAGCAAAGGCTTATGCAGACAGACTCCTTGGTGGCAGCACATACAGGTACTCCAGCAGGTTTTTTTAACACAGTGTTAACAAATGTTTGTTGGCTATCCTTTCTTCACCAGGAGCAAATGCTGATGATTCTGAATCATTAGGGGCTTTTACCCAGGTAGCCACTGTTGAAAATGTATTAACATAGAATTTTTGGTCCCACATTTCAAGTCTTGGGAAATTTGTCTAAACTACTGCAGTATATTAGGGTTATTTGGAAAAAGGACTATGTGGCACTCATCTGTTTAAACTGAGCTGGATGTAGTGAGGAATATAAAAGCAGTTAGAAATCAGGATATGGACAGTTAGAATATTGTTGAAAGCATTCTAATCTTACTGTGTTTTTCTCGCAGTAATCCAAGGATATCTTCATACCCTGAAAATTAATACCTGAGTTTCTGAATGTAATGGAAAGGAATTTTATGGTATCTCCCCTGAATCAATTTGAAATAAACTTGCAGAATCATTATTTATGTCTTACTTGGGTATTACCACTCTGATTTCAAGATAAAAGGTATTTAAGTACTCTGTGTAATACCTCATAAGTAAGATTACACTTGCAGTAATGTATTAGCCCTTTATAGCTTGCTGTCATCTTAATTACAGGGGTTGGAGAGAGGAGCCAAAAATCAGTTTTCTACTTTCAGCAATTTCATCACAACTATCAACCAAAAGAAAGAAGGCATCGGAAACAGAAATTCACCTACGCAACTTGTTATACCCAACATCAAAAATGGTAAGAGAATAAAAGCCCTGTGTTACTTAGTTACCAATTTAAGAAGGTGCTCGGTGTTCTGCCAGTATTTGTATTGTGGTAGTGCCAGAAAATCTAGAAACCTAGATTTCATTAAATTATGCTATGCTGTACATTGTACAGGCAGTGACATACATGATAATCCATCCTCTGCAGAGGTTAAGTCAACAGAGACGAGTTGGATAACAAATAGTCTTGGAGAATGAAATAATAATCTGAAGTTTTAAAGGAAGTTACAGATTCAGTAGTCCATCTGCAGATACTGTTTGTCTAATTGCAGTCAGATGGCAGCTTCTCTAGAAATTGTGTCAGAACTTTGTGGAGAAAATGTTTCTATCTCCATCTGAAGGATGACAAGCATAGTGCTTTTAAAGGAGACAGATGCTGAGAGTTGCTGGGTTTTTTGAGTGAAGATGAAGGCCAGTGATGACGCGCAATAAAATTCACAGACAAAGACTGGTCAGTTCTGAAGAGCTTTAAAGGTGAGAGGAAAGGTGGTTGTGGTATGTTAAGGTAAAGATAGGGAAAAGATAGAAAGTGGACTTGTGTATTCAGTATGGTAGGCTAGAATTGTGAAGCCTGATGAGATGGTTCATCACAGACCTGAAATTTTTATTAGATTGTTGGGCTAGGATATGGAATTTTCATAATTTGGGACTTCTGATAAAAGGCTGTTCAAACATTTGTCAGGTTTGTATTGATCTTGCCTATGAGCAGTTCCCTCTCAGCCTTATTCTGTGATTCAGTAAGTCTTTATAGCACTCAATGAATTTAAAGCTAGGAAGAAAGAGACTGTATTAAATAAGAGATCTCAGTAGGGTGAGTTTGAAACAAAACTGCTGACAGGTATTGTCAGTCTTAAATTTGTGTAGAGAAAGATGGCTTATACCTTGCAGGATTGGATTCTTACTAAAATAATCTTTGTATCCTTGCAAGCTATTCTGCAAAAGTAAAAGTCACTCTCAGTGATGTTCACTCTCATGTGCCTCAGTTCTTGCTGCACATGATACTGTCCCAGTAGTAATTACTGCCTCATAAGTGCTTAGTGGTTAATTTTCACCACATTAAGGCATGGCAGTATTTATTACAGTCAAGGATATATTCTTGAAATAGAGCTCAATGTGTAAAATTCAGCAGATATTCTAGTAGTTTCAGGATAACCAACCTATGTAAAACCAGATAATTTTTACTAACAGTCCAAGGTGCACTCAAAATTTTTTGAGGAAGTATAAGTATTCTATGAAAAAAATCATCAAAAAAAAAATCAAAATAATCATTGAAACAAACTTCTCATTTAAAAAGGCTTCTTTTGCTATTCTAGAATTCAGGAATGAGGCTGGTTTTGTGGGTTTTCTTTATCTATACACATATTCAGAGAAATAGCATGTGTGTGTATGTGTGCTTATACTGGTAATACTTCAGGCCTGAGTTCAAAGACTGCTGTTGAAAAACAGAAGCATGGAAGAGGTAATGCTGGTAAATACAGCACGAGAGCTAGGGTGATGTTTGCTATGTAGCTACCACAGAGATTAAATTTATATAACAAGTCTTCTAATGCAACAATGATCTAGTATGAAATCTAGATATGAACTAGATTGTTCTAGTTCTTCTATAATGTTACAAATATAGGTAAGATTTGTTTGCTTTACCTACTTCGAAAATTTTTATCTGCTAGTAGCCATGTTGGTCATAACGGCTGTTCTAAATTCATTCACACTAAATTTCCTTGTACTAGTCAATCCTGCTTCGTATCAATGAGATTTTCTTCCTCAAAGTTTTTGATCATTCCCTAAGCAGTCATGCATTGCTGAGTCTTTGCTTGATGTAACTGGGCAAACAGCCAGAAATGATTGCTTTTTCTTGTCTTGTAATAATGTGTTATTGCTGCTTATCAACTCAATGCATAAAGTTTCAAGTTTCTCCTCAATGGAACTCAAGTGAGAGATCTTAATTAATATTTTTAAATGTCAGATGAACAAATACATCTATTTACAAATAAACTTGAATTATGGCAAAACATACTGAAGTTGACAGTATTTATTAAACATGTTATTAAACCCCAGTTTTAGTATATCTAATTTAACCTACATATATTTCAAAGAAAACTGCATCACTGACAGGGTGCAAGTTACCAGCTTAGCACCTGCAGCCTCAATTTACTGAAATGAGAAACAGCTTCTGTCAGCAGCTGTCTCTTCTACAGATGTGGAGAGAATATTTTCCTCATTTCAGTGTATTCAGCTGGTTATAATTCAATGTTTAATCCATTTCAAACTGAGAAGACAGAATGAGAGCTAAATGAAAGTGACTTGTCTTTCTCAGAGTATAAAAATAAGACATAGTCTTAGTTTCTTTTAGGTCAGGCCATCTTGCTTTCAGAGAATGATGTGCAATAGCAGAGCACTTGCCTGGCAGCATTGTTTGGCACCTTGGCTTGAGTTGAATTGATTTAATATGTATGTGTCCACTTTGGTTTTTTTTAATTACTGCTCTTCTCTTTCAATAGCTTTAAATTTCAGCCCTGAGAGTGGGCAAGATTCCATATCTGTAATCAATGCCATACTCGGGGAGCAGGGGGCTTGAGGGCAGCTCTGATCTATTATCATCTGGTGAGTGGTGGCTGAGTTAAGTCACAATGACAGCGTCTCTGTCATTAGCATGAGTGTAAAGAATCTGCCTTTGGGTTTTGGGGATTTTGTTAGCATTTGTTTCCCTGCTGTGACAAATGGAGTAGGCAGCTGAATAGTGATACTACTTTGATGTTTAGTTAATTTTAAAAAACAACTCTTGGAAAAGGCCTAGAGGGCTCCTGGAAAATTCATACAGGGTTTTGGTTTAATATGTTTGACTTCTGAGGACACTTTCTTTATATAGTGTCTTTTATCCCAAACATGTCATAATTTATATAGATGCTTTTAAAAACATGCAGTATACATCAGACTAAAAAAGCATTTTAAGGATATTTGAGAAGACACTGTCAGTAAAATGGATGTTCGTGTGTACTGCATTGGAATAATTTTTTTTCATTATTTTGGTGTGTTTACCTTGGCCAGCTGCCAGACACCCACCCAGCTGCTCTATCACACTGCCTCTCCTCAACAGGACACGGAAAGAAAAATGAGATGAAAAAGCTCATGGGTTGAGGTAAAGGCAAGGTGTCCACTTTCCAGTTACCATCACAGGCAAAACAGACTTGGCTTGAGGATATTAATTTATTGCCCATTAAAAAAAACCAAAACCTAACACCTTTCCCCTGCCCCCCTTCTTCCCAGGCTCAACTTCGCTTCCTTGTTGCCCACCCTTGGACTTCTGTCCCCCAGGCGGTGCAGGGGGTGAGGAGTGAGGGTGGTAGGCCACTCACAACATTTGTCTCTGGTATTCCTTCCTCCTGGTGCTGTTACCCTGCTCCAGCACAGGGTCTCTCCCACCAGATGCAGTCTTTCACAAATTTCTCCAACATCGGTCCTTCCTGTGAGTTGCAGTTCTTCACGAACTGCTCCGACGTGGCCCGTGCCGCAGGGTGCAGCCCTTCAGGAAGGGGCTGCTCCAGCATGGGTCCCCCACAGGCCCCAGTTCCTGCTAGCAGCCTGTGTGGGCAGGGGCTCGCCACGGGCCACAGGGTGGGTATCTGCTCCGCCGTGGGCTGCAGGGGGGCAATCTGCTTCACCGTGGGCTTCTCCGTGGGCCGCCAGGGAATCTCTGCTCCGGTGCCTGGAGCACCTCCTCCACCTTCTCCACTGACCTTAGGGCCTGCAGGGTGGTTTCTCCCTCTCTCCCCCCTTTCTTTATTTAAAAATCTCTCTCAGCCGCTATGCGGTTTTTTACCCTTTCTTAAACATATCATCACAGAAGTGCTGTCTTGGCTTTGGCCAGTGGTGGGTCTGTTTCGGAGCTGGCTGTACCTGACACAGAGGCAGCCCCATCTCATCTCACAGAGGCCACCCCAGCAGCCACCCCTGCTGCAGAGCCTTGCCACGTAAACACAGCTCAACACTCTGGAACCAGGGAGAAAGTAAGGAGCAGAATAGGAAGGCCTTGTTAAAGCGCTACTATCTGTACTTAGAATAGGCAGCCAAATTTATTGAAAAGAAATGTTTAAAGATGCTGCTGTTTCAGCTGTAATTCTCTGCAAGACAGAAAACTTGCATTTTTCATTTAATTTATTGGTGAGATTCTTTTAGGAGGCTATAGATGATCCACAGCCAGCTTTTAGCTAAAAATTATGTATCATAGTGTAGAAAAATTGAATGAAGACTTGTCCTTGTATGTCAGAAAACAGTTGGACTTTGGTGTGGTTGTGCTTGAGATTTTTATTGGGTAAAGGGAACATCAGTGTTACAGTTTGTATATTACGGAATTTACATCATATGCTGTAAATACAATAATGGGCAACACTACTATTTATGGCTAATAGCTACCAGTCATGGACTGCTCAGTTTCTCTTTCAAACAGCAAATAGAACAGGATCGTTCTGTGTAATTGTAATTCCATGACATCCTGTGATTTTTATTTTTTTTTTTTTTTTGTAATTATGTTCTAACTTGCTTAGCTTGAGTTCCTTATAGGTTCAGGTAGATGTGATGTTCAGAATAGGCACTTTGTTTATGCATCTGACTTCAGAAGGCACTTGGCTTAATGTTCAGAAGGTTGAGCATCTACAGCTACAATAAATTTAATGAAAATACTGCAGCACTCATTTCTTGTGTGGTGTGAATAATGCTGTGTGTATACCATTGTGTGATACAATACCAGCGTGACTTACGTAAGTACAGTGGTTTGCTATTTTCCCTAAGAATGAGTTGGAACACAGGTCACCAGGTTGGGGTTTTTTTGGTTGGATGGGCTTTTTGGGTGTTGTTTTTTTGGGTGTGTTTGCCAGCAGCATGTCAGCAATTCAGTTGTGAGAATCTGTCTTGTTTTTTCCTTTGTTTCTGTAATAGGCAATCATTTGTTTGCAACTTGGTCCAGAAGCTCGTTTATAAAATGGTAGCAACTGCCTTCTTTCAGAAGGTGTTAGATAGGAGACGGGCTGGCCAGTTTTCTCACTCAACTGGCAGGAGGCAGCACTTCATTCACAAAGACATAGTTATGAACTCAGGATACAGTTTTTTGTTTCTAGGGTTTTATTTCCCTTTAATTAGTTGAAGTTTCCATCATGTCTGGGATGAGCATGTGGTAAGAAAAGTACTGGGATGAATAGGGGTTTAAAGATGTAGAATCAACCAGTGTGACTTTCCTTTTTTATTTTTCCCCCTAGGTCCTACATACCTGTATTTCACGAGCTAAATGTTTATGTATATTGTATATGATTACATTATGTTTATTGTTCTTTGCATTTTTTTAAGTGAGGGACCTACCACCTATTTGTCTCGATGTACGACAAAAGCAGCGCATCTCTATAGATACACTACCCCAAGAACTGAAAGCACCAATTCCTCCTGAACCTTCCCTTCCCATCCGAACCAAAACAGTGAAAGATTTTCAGTAAGTTACACTGAGGTTTCTAAAAGTGTACTTTCTTTCTTTGGACTTTTTTCATTTTGTCCTAATTCATACATCTCAAATAAGGAAACAGTTCAGTAAGACTGACAAGTAGTTAGTCTGGTTGTGATGGTGGGATCGATAACTTTGTTACTGTGAAAATGATCAAAATACTTTCTCTAGCTTGAAGTGATGTTCTGTTCAAGAAATGGCAAAGCTTGTACTTCAGAGTTAGAAATTCAGCTTCTGACATTCAGTGGATGTTTAGTCTGGGGGGAAAAAAATGCATGGCTTATTGTAGGCTGGAAAATCCCTTTCAATCTTAGCTATTTTGTTTGTATTGCCAATTATGGGGTGTCCTGTCCATTGAAGTATTGGGCATTCTCAGTCTTGTGTGCACACCAGACACTTACATGTGTAACATCATGTTTGAGGACCTGGAGTGGTGATTATGTGGACTACACTATTTCTGACTTCGTCCAAAAGTGCCTTTCTTCATGCATTATGTTAGAGAGTGTTGATTTTCAATATTAGTTTTATGGCAAAAACTTACTACTTTTTTCATGTATCCTTGCTGCTTATGTGACCAAAATTTTAAGCAGTGTAAGTGTAAGCTATTCTAGCACTTCTGAAAGGCACGATGCTTTAAGTTTGTCTAAGTAAAAGTAAAAGCTAACATCAGAGTCTGCGTAGTCAGTATTTATGTTGCTGCCCCATAAAACTGATTTTCACATCAATTCTACTTCTAGATAAGTGTGTTGTGTTCCACTTCTGTTTTTGCAGATCAGTACAGACCCTTAATCAGAACTGTATCTGCATTAGATTTCTTCCAGCACTGTTATGATACTCGGCACACAATGCTTGATTGACTTAGCTAGGCTAGCAGAAGTCCCCAGGGAAACCACCTGAATTGTTTTTAAGTAGTGTAGCCCATTTCCTTGATGTCAGGTCTGCATCACAGAGTTTTGCCGGCTTTACTTTGTTCACTGTAGGGACAAGGCAATAGGGAATATTTTTCCTCTGCTTAACATAGCTATGGTCCTCAGAATTGTGATATTGGCACTGCTATTTGAGGAAGTGGTATAATTTTGTGGGAAAACTAATGATATAAGGCTGTTATATACCCCCTAAACTGGGGGACTCTGCCTGCAATACGTGAACATATATTGGCATGGTATTTCTGTAGTGTGGATGTGTTCTTAGGGGGGTATTACTAATTCATTGGAAGCATGGGGTGGGGTTTTTTTGGTTTTTTCAGCCTTAGCACCTACAGAGCGGCATTATGCTGCTGTAATACCCTGAAGTGTTTTACAATAGGGTAATCTCGGTCAGGAAATAGGGAAAAGTATTCCTAGGAAGAAGCCTGATTCTTCTGTTTCTCAAACAGATGGGGGGGAAAAAAAATCACAGTTGCTCCAAGTCATGTGAGCATGTACTCTTCATTGCTCTTTTCTGTATTTGAAATTTTTGGCGTTCAGTAAGGACAAGGAATGCTTTTTGATTAATCAGTGTGTGTATTTGGTGGAAAAGGAAATGTATAAAAAAGAATTGGACAAGAGGTGATCCTTTGTTGGTATTCAGGTGATCTGAAGAGCTGAAATCTTTTCCATATTCAGATTTTTGTATCTATTGATTGCTCTGCCTATTTAAGTAATTATAAAGATTTTTTATTCTTTCAAGTATAGTATAAAAAAAAGTCATTAGCATTTTCAGTATGTCTTACTGATAACGTCTTAAAAATAGCTAGTGCAGAGAAATTATCTGGGGTGGTGCGAACTGGGATTTGTATCACCAGCATTGTAGATAACCAAAATAAAATTCTGCTTCAGAGGTTGGTTGGTTTTTTTGTTGTTTGTTTTCAGTGTGTGATATTATACAAAATTTCATATACAGTTACTTGCTTTAAGGTCCAAGGACTTTAAATATAAATCCAAAGTTTTGTTGTCCCCTTAAAGAAAGTGTACAGTCACATACAAAGTTTGTTTTATTTGAAAAAATTGAAAAGAAATAAAACCTTTTACAAATGATAATGAGTTTTATGACTTTAGGAGCCTGCATACTTAAATAAACTACTCTCAGAAATCTTATTATGTCAGTGTATCTTCAGCATAATTCTGTTCTGCTAATTATTTGTCTTAACATACCGAACTGTGACACCATGAATTAACATTTTGGATAAAAGACATTGTTCAGGTATATCAAACACAAACTATGCTTTTGTTCTCTTGTAATACTATGATCTTTAAATGTCAAGGAAGATGTTAGAAAGATACTGGTATTATACTTGCCTGTCTTCTAAGTGTGCTTAGTGAGGAAAGCTTAGAGTTACAGTGCAGTCTAAGGCCTAAGTGTCTGGGAAAACTGAACCCTTATATTACCAATATTTTAATATATTCTTTCTAGGGATGATGTGGAAAAGGCTAAGTCATCAGGAGATTGGAAGGCTGTACATGATTTCTATTCTACAACATTTGATTCTTTCCTGGAGATAAATGCTGCATTTAAGGTAGAAAATAATTCATAATACTCTTTAGTACTTAGAGTGCTTTGTTTCTTCAAAGTGTTTACAAAAACATCGGTTAAAGGCTTGCAGCTAGTTACTCAAGGCCACTAAGATCATTTTGTCATGATCTTGCCTGCTTTTGGTGGACCATCTGTTATTGCATGGATTTATTGATTCCAGTTTCAGCAACTGTATTTCACATGTCTGTGGAGCTTTAAAATTCCAGTATGTAGTTCGTTCTGTGACACTATGGCTGTGTAGATACTTTCCACACAAGGTACAGTTTAAAAACAGCTTATGCAGCTAATACAGAGGCCCAGGCAAATCTGGAAGCAGAAATTCCCTGTGCCTAAAACCGAAGTGGGATATGGGCTTAAGGAGTATAGCTGTTCTTGTGTTGTGATGACATACTCAGTTTTCCTTGGGAAAGATCGTATTTGTGCATAAAAACTTTCTGAATTCATGCTAAAATTAGTATTTCCTGACTGTTACAGAGCAAAATGTGCTCAGGATGTTTAATATGGATAGTAGAGCTTGAACCTAGACAAAATAACCTGTGACTTTGAGTTACTTGACAAATACCAAATGCTTATGGTTTTGTTGCTCTTGTTTGATGATGGATCAACAACAAAGATGAAAAATGAAAAATCAATGTAATTCATTATTTGAAATCCTCTTACATTTTTAAAATGGAGCAATAAGGTAATGGAGTTACATGAATATTGCCAATGTTAAGTATTATTATTGTTTAGCTTAATCTTTCACATATTAGTAAAAGCAACTTAGATTCTTATGTTTTCATAAGGAAAATAAGTAGTTATATCTGTATGTTTTGTTTAAACTTGCTGTTAAACTTTTATTTTTCAAAGATAGCTAAAATATTCAAAACATTCCAAAACCAAAATGCTTCATGTATTGTCTAACTTTACAGAAAGATACCAATGCACCATTTAATACCATTGAGGACTCTGGAATCAATGCAAAATTTGTGAATGTTGTCTATGATGCCTTATTAAATACTGTAAGTAGAAGAAAAGAATTCATGTTTTAAAATATTGTAACAATTATTTCAGTAAAGAAGTATGCTAAGAAGTAATTTATACCAAAAGTTTTTCTCAGATAGGCACAATTTCTGAAGAATCACTCAAAACACACTTAAAATGGTCCTATGAGAATTGCCCGAGTCATGAAGGCTGCTCTAGTAAAAGAGGAGAAAATTTTTGCTACTAGTAATGCACTAGTTTGTACTGTGGTAGATCTCAAAGACTACTTGCAAGATATGTATGACTGTGATCAGACATTGCATGGTGGAAAATAAGGACAACATGAGGATGGGGGTAGCAAAAAGGAGATTCTGTGCCTCGTAAACAAAGGATAGGAGTAATTCAGAAATTATATTTACAGTTTTTAAGTTGTTTAAAGCCTTGAAAGCCACCGTTGGCACAGCTCCAGGCCTCGGCTAATAGTCTGCAGGGAAAGACACTTAGGAGCTCAGCATCATAACACAAAGACTTCTTAGCTGGCTTGAATCACAAGCAAAACAAACTTGCTTGTTCATACAATATCTTGTATAGAATATTTATAATTACATCAGATATGATTTTTCCTCTCCTTTTTCCATAGCCTCAAGATGTTCAGAAGTCAGTCCTAAAAGGAATAATTAATGGTCTGCTACAAGAATGGACAGGGTAATTATAGCAAATGTTTTCATTAGTGCTGTGCCAGCACTTAAAACTGATACATGTTTTGTCTTTTTTGCTTTAGCCAAAGAAAATGTTCTGATAAAATTTATTTGTATCTCTTAAGATACATAAGAACTTGTCTTCTTTTGTAAGGCAAATCTGCTGAAATGTACCTTGAACTCTGTAAGCTGACATCGAACCTCTGAGAGGCAGACCCAGACCCAGCCATACATTTCCCCACAAAATCTCAGCTGCTTGTGGCCAGGGTGATCTCTTGGGCATCTGAACTGTGAGATGAATTAAGGAATTTATCCAGAGTAAATCATATTTTCCCCCTACCCCCAAAAGCAACTAGGATGTTTAACCTATATAATTCCATGATCCAAAGTTTACTTCACAATTTAAGTGTGTGGTAACAGCATAGAAAGGGTAGTGCAGGATGCAGAAAGGGATAGCCCAAAGGTGGGAGGTTTGGAGATGACGCCATTTTAACAGAAAGTAATAGAAGTGCAAATGCAGTTTGATTCACAAAAAGATACAGCAAGACAGCACCTTGTTGTGCCTCACCTGTGACCCAGCCCTTGGCTGTTCCTTTCTCCACTTTATACGACCTTTTCTGTGCTGTTGTGCCATGTATATCTGTGATTATGTAAAAGTCTTGAAGCTGACGAACAGCAAGAAGTACAGAGGCTGCAGTGGTACAAGTGTATGGAGAATTCTGGCAGGAAATATCAAAGATGAGTCAAACTCTTCTGTGGTATTGCTCGAGATTAGACAGCAGCATGGACTTTGGAACACCTCTTGCTCTTCAATTCTATAATTCTTTTTTTTGTTGTTGTTTTCGCTTTTGTTATGCTACAAAAGATGGCTGATACAACAGCCTTTAGAGAGGAGTCGGAATCTTTAAGTGTCCCTCTCTGTTTCTGAGAGCAGTGGAGATCCTTACATGTATTATTCTACACGTATTGGCAAAGCAAATTTAAATTGTAGAGTGCATGACTTCGTGAATCCTGATGTGTGTATATGATGTATACATACATTTCTGCTTATTATTTCATTCATTCATAGGCCACGAACAAAAGATGATCTTAGAGCATACTGTATACTTCTACAGGTAAGAAAAATACAGTATTTTTATTTAAGTATATGTCTGATTAACTTATAATCTATAAACCAGTATACTACGCAAACAAGATACTTTGTGTAGCTGAGATAATTCACATTTAATTTCTTGATATAAGAATGTATTAAAATATGGAAGAAGTGTAGGGTATGCATGATGGGAATGGGAGCTTAATGGAAGATGATTGATAGGGAAGGGTTGCATAGATTAAAACCACGAACTAATAGGCATGTAATTGTTTCCTATCATTTTGTGGGTTGAAAGAACAAATGTTTTAGCAGGTTATTTGTTCTTATTTCTTCCTTTTTCCCAGATTTGCTTTGTTGCTATGCTGTAACTCTCATCTTTCCAGAAAGTTTCAGTATATGCACTTGTTGATATTGTAGCTTTCTCCAGTGTTGCATTTTATCCAGCAGACTTTCTCCAGCCTGACTGGCTACACTGTCTGATTTCTGTTTGTGTTAACCTATTACCTTTGCTACTGTAGTTGATCTGCATTTGTAGCAAATTTCCCCTTGAAATTTTGCCAGTGTAGGTAACACCTCTCCACACAAGGAGAGGTTTCTGATGTTATTTGAGAAGATCAGATGGTAATTTGATTTTTTGAGACAGTAGTTCTGTTCTCTGGGGTGGTATACTAGCTGTGAATTATGAGGAATGTATCCTGCTGAGAAGTGGGAATGTGTGAACTCATGTGTAAGAGGGAGAGTAAGTTTGGACTGATGTGCGGGAAGACGGGAGCTGTGAGAATCCTTATGACTGAGGTGGAAGGCACATCACTCAGAGGAGTGTGTAATTTATGTGCTACATAGTAAATGATAATAAAGAAAAATATGTTGAGTACTGCCTTAATTACCTGTGGGCTTTCTTCTGAAACGAACAAAAAAATCATACTTTAGAAGTTATGTATTTTTTTATTTGACTGGAAGTTGCAAATCACTTTTTTTTTAGTTTTACCACTGTCACAGTGATTTTGTGTATTCCTTTCCTGCGTAATTGTATTGGCAACAACAAACATAAGAAAAAATCCTAATGACTTTTTCCCTTTATGCAGTTTATTAACCTAACACATTTTTTTAATCTTTTTCAGAATCCTCAATTTAGTAACACTTCTACTTATGTCATCTATGCTCACTTGCTAAGACAGATAGCAGCATTAACAGAAGCTGACCATCATTTCCTAGTGCACTGGTCTAAAAAGTAAAAAAAATAAAAAAATAAAATAAAAAATTCCATTTTTAGGATTAAAATTGTTACTGTATTTCCATTTATGTTGACTGTTTTAGAAATTCTATGAAAGTTCATTTAATTGACTGAAGAGATTGTTTTTGTTGTTTTCAAAGTACATTTGGACATAGACCACTGGTGATACTGATTTATAGATGCAAACTTTATATAATATGTAAAAATGAATATCTACATGCAAAACAGCCTTAACTGTAAAATAACTTACGTTTGTAAGTTTCTTAGATACATGTTTAAATGGTATTATTAATACAAACATCTTCATGATCTTTAAATAAAGGTTTGTCTTGCATAATTTGCAAAAGACACTGTAACTTTACTGTATTGTGTGAAAACCACAAATGAAATTGAGTCCCTGCTTTGTAGTGTAATAGAGGTGGTGAAAGTGTGTAGTTAGGGCATTAGATTTTGAAGTAATTGAAATAACTCTAATAGCACCTCACTAATACAAGTCATGTGGGGGTAACTGCCCAAAGAGCAGCTTCTAAGGTGGTATGCAGGTTGCATTCCTTTTGAATGGCCATATTCACAATTCCCTTATCTCCTAGGGAATCTGTTAATAAAAGGCTTTCTTCTCTGCAAGGATGGAAATTATATTTCCCTCCCCCCACCCTGTAATATGTCTAGATTTGCTTAAAAGTGTGGTAATGTATGATTTCATTTGAATCGGTGTTTACAAATAAGGTTTACCATCTTGGTTAGGGATGCAGTAGGCATATTGATGTTTTTATTCTTTAAACTTGTATTAGAAATCTAAACCACTAAAATAAGAAAGATCTTATTTAGAAAAGGATGCTTTAATATATCTACATGTGTATGTGTATTGTTGTGATATTATGAAAGTGGTGCAGCACATAATTTAAAATGACATGCTCTTGTCACAAGCATGTGAAGTACTTATCATGCTTTATTCAATAGGACCAAGTATCTCAAAATAAATTAAAAAATCAGAATTCCTCAGTATTCAGATTATGGAGTGAAATAGCTAAGGATTTTTGTTTTCTTTTTGTTTTCTAGAAGTCAAGAACAAGTAATGATTCTGTTGCTTTTATTTATGTATTTATTTTTGTCAAATCACAGACATTAAAAAGCATAGTTAGAAGTGCACTGAAGAGCATTGCTGTTCAGCCAGTACTTAAAAGCATGTTTCTTCAAACTTTATATTTAGAATTTTGTGTTTATGTATAGGACAAAAGCATGGCTTTTAAAAAATAACATTGAAATCTGATAATATGAACTAGTGTGAACAGTGATCACATGAGAGTAATTGCAGCATGTTTGTTTTAGGATTTCACAGAGGAGGTTCAAGCAGCTGGTGGACAGGTTACTGCAATTTATTTCTTTACGCTTGTTTCCTGCAAAACCTGAAGAGTTTCCACCTATGGTGAAATGTACCTGGTGGATTCCATCAGCAACCAAAGTTCTGGCTTTATTTAGTAGGTATTTTTCTTGAACTGTGTATGCATGTGTATGTATATGTATGTGCGTTTGTGTGTGTGTATATATAGAGATATATATGTGTATATGTACATGCACGTGGTGGTGGGTGGAACAGTTGACACATCTCTTCTCGGGGAGGAGACTGACAATGATGGTGGCACAGTATAAACTACAGTAAAATACCATAAAGTAGTAAGTAACAGAAAACATCTTCTGTGGGCAAGTCCTCATACTTGTTTTCCAGTAGAGGATAACTGGGATATGTCATTTTCCTGTAACAACTGAAGATCATTCAAACAAAAATCCACAAAAGTAACTGATGTTCAAGGTTTCCCTTGGTTAATAAAACAAACAGTTTTAAGTGTTTAATTGCCAGAATTTCTTCTGCAGCTGGCTTTTCCCCTGCAGAAGTATTTAACGTCTAAGAGAAGTTAGTCAATTCGTATGCCTCTGAAGTCCAAAACTACAGCTTAAAACTAGTAAATACCTGTCCAGTTCAGCACAGAGCACAGCAGATTTGACCACTGCAGATGCAAACCTCCTCCTCCATCATCCCCAAGAGCTTAGTGATTAGAGCATTTACTATGGAAATGGGAGGCTTAATATCGGTGCCCTTTTCTTGAG